>NW_027225587.1:1470000-2713785 GCF_038994185.2 Dermacentor albipictus
TCCCAACAATGCAGAAAAACATGTTCAATTGTCTCCTCCTGCCTGCAAATTGTACAATGAGAGCCCCAAAGAACAAAGAAACCTCTTTCAGCCAGCCACGGTTTGACAGTTAGCGTTCCGGAGTTCAACTTAAAAAAGAATGTCTTAGCGCCTGACGGTACTGGCATCGCCTTAACGCGCTTCAGAACATTGTGCCCATGGCTAGCTCTGTAGAGAGGCCGATATAAAGGCACGGGAAGAACAACATCACACAGGTCCTTGTACAGTTTTTTCCGGTTGACGTCACTCAAATATTGAAGTGAAAAACGCGCTGACAAAAACCTGCATGAAACCACAACTTCACGTAGAAAACCATAAACATCCCATGGCAAACTGCCCACTGAGACAACCATTTCGGGCAAGTGTTTGCCCAGGCGAAGTTGGCAGACAGTGTATAAAAACGGGTTTTTTGCGTCCCTGAAGAAAAAAAAAGCGATTGACTACCTGTCTCAAAAACAAATGTGACAATCCAAGTCCTCCATTTCGAACTCGAAGAAACAAATTGGTGCGACTTGATCTCTCCCAAGACGATGCCCACACAAACACTGCGAACACCCGGTGAATTTTTTGAATGTTTACCCTTGAGCAATGCAAGACTTGGAGGATGTACCAAAGTTTGCTCACTAAAAATATGTTGCGAATTGTGGCTCTGGAAAACATAGACCAATTCCAGCCATTCCATTTGTTTACCCTTTCCCGAAGGTTATCCACTTCACTCCTCCAGTACGACTCACTGTCTTTGTAGCACTGAAGGGGAACACCCAAGTATTTCACCGGAGTCGTAACGAAACTCATGTTGGCAAAAGTGTCTGGGGCCCCACGCCAATCCCCGTGCCAGAATCCCAGGCACTTACCCCAGTTTACCGCGCTGCCGCTTACAGCACAAAAACTTTTAACGCATTTGACAGCCTGCGTTATACTGTCCGAATCAGTGCAAAACACAGCAATATCGTCTGCATAAGCCAACAGGCGGACTGCAACCTCGTGCAGTTTAAACTCGCGGACACAGTCATTCTCCATGACACTCAAACAAAAAGACTCAATATACAAGCAAAACAACAGCGGCGAGAGAGGGCAGCCCTGACGCACCGAACGCTTAACTTGGATTCGCGCTCCCACCACCTTGTTGACAATAAGCCGCCTCGAGCAGTCCGGGTACGCCATGGCAACTCCCTCTCTAATTATTCTACCCAAATTCACATAATCTAGAATGTCATGTGGCGAGCGATCGATTGGTAGTCACTACCCAACATCCGTCATTTGCAGTGGTATAGCGGCCCCCAGTTCATGGTAATAAACGCTTCCTGAACCATTCTTGGAATATACTTCATCTGCCATACCTCGTTGCTTATTTCTTAGCAGGAGGCGCTGTGCATTACAACTCTGCTCTCATGACAATAAATTAGAAATGAGAGGACGAGTCATAATTTTTACTCTTGCGATAGTGGGAGTACTATAAATATGGGTTCACCGAAACGCTGTTCTACACAGGCGATTTGGAATAGCGTTTCTCGCTTTACATACGTGAAACACAAGCAACTCTACCACATGTTATGGTGCGCGTCGCTTCAGGACTGAGGTTACTGCACGGGAACGCCAGCAGAATAAGGCGTTAGAAGACAAGGTCATGTTTTGGATGTCGTGACAAACATATCCAGCACAACACATATCTGACACAATGCATTAGGAACCATCCTGTTGTTTCTTGTGTGGCGCTGCTGGTTAGATATATGAAGGCCGGAATCCCAACGCCGGACACTCCACGCCCTGCTTGAGGAGCTCAGTATTAGCTGCTTGGATGGCAGACTGCACTCGGCGGAAAATGTCTTGGAAACGTGTCCTAAGTACTAATAGACGCTCAAGGCCACAAAGACCAACTGCGCTTCTCGAAAACACATGCAGACTGTACACGAACGCTTGCGCCTGTTAGCAGTCATTGCTCTTGGAGTGCGTCGATTCTGGATATGCCTTCACTATTCTTGTTACCTTTTGTTCCCTTATCTTTCCCGCTTTCTTCCTCTAGTCAGTATCGGCGTGCAAAGGAGGAACTCAAACGAATTGTTCTGAAGTGGACAGACTTCTAAATATATGCTCAGGATAATTTTGTTGGATTTACCTTTACTGCCATCCAGTGAAATGTGAATAATAAGCAATAAACCTTTTCTGTTAAGGCATCCTGCTAATATCCAAGTTCCTCTATTTTGCAATCTGTTAGAGGAAAATTTTAGTTGTGATTTATAAAATATTGTATTAGAAGAGTAAACGCAAGCGGAGCAAAAGTCTATATATAGTCCATTTACCCGCATTCACTCAGTGAAGATATAGCATGTCTTTACTATCACGTAGAAGTGATAGCGAAGAACAAGGACAATTACAAATTGAGTCGCGAATCTAACTGCACATTTCGCCCACTTGTGCCCTGAAACACCATGTGCTGCAGCGTCCTCTGGCTCCGCACGCTTTACAATCGTCGGACGAATAAATGTCGGGGTAGCAGTGGTGAAAGATGGCCGGGTTCGGATATGTATGCGTCTGCAATTACCTCCAGGCAACCCTCCGTTTCTTGTTTAGTTTGGCGTGCGGCGGTGAGTATTTACATTTGTTCAATCTGTAGTGTTGCGTGATGTCTCTGAAAGTGGTCATGCGATCCCCCCACGTCCACCTGCTGTGGGCGAGACGTCGGGATTGCCGGCGGGCGCCGCGACTCAGCGTGTAAGTCCTCGAGCCGCGGAGTGGGCCGTCTCGTTGCCAGGGAGCGGAGGGTCCATGTTGGTGGGGGTTCACACGAGGAAACTGTCGTTTTTGCGGCAAATATTGCCACCTTCAGTTTGGAGAATGCGGGCCGCCTCCCACGAGATCCGGCCAGCGTAGTTGCGCATCGCTGCCTGCGAGTCGCCTATTATCACCTCGGCGTCCGTAGTGGCTACCGCGAGGGCTATCGCCGCTATCGCTGCTTCCTCGGCCGCCTCCGTCTCTCCCGCGCGTATCGTCACGCTTGCGACGCAAGTTCCGCTGTGGTCCGTGATTGCGACCGCGAAACCGCGTCGCCGCTCGTAACGGGCCGCATCTGCGTAAACGGTTTTTTTGCTGCTGCCGTATTTCTTTGGCAAGTCTCGCGCGCGCCTGTTGCGCCAGCCGACGTGATGCATCGGCTGCATATTCTTGTGCAACGGCGAAACGACGATGCGCTCGCGAATCGGTGTGGGTATCGCGACCTTTTCGCCCTGCTGCGTGTGGTAGCTGATGCCCAGCATCTCGAGGATGTGTCGTCCGGTTCTGTCTTTTGCCAAGCGTTCGTACTGTGCGAAATTGTGAGCTTCGATTATCTAGTGTAGGGTATTGTATAATCCCAGTTGGATAAATTTATCCGTGCTGGTATTGATCGGCAATCCAATGGCACGTTTGTGCGCCTTGCGGATGAGGCGGTCTAGCTTCGTTCGTTCGGTCACCTGCCACTTGAGGTAAGAGGCGACGTACTTTATGTGGCTGGGTACGAACTCCTGTACCAGGCGGATCGTATTGCTTTCTTTCATTCCGCTATGTCTGTTTAATAATAATAATATTTGGGGTTTTACGTGCCAAAATCACTTTCTGATTACGAGGCACGCCGTAGTGGAGGACTCCGGAAATTTTGACCACCTGGGATTCTTTAACGTGCACCTAAATCTAAGCACACGGGTGTTTTCGCATTTCGCCCCCATAGAAATGCGGCCGCCGTGGCCGGGATTCGATCCCGCGACCTCGTGCTCAGCAGCCCAACACCATAGCCACTGAGAAACCACGGCGGGTGCTATGTCTGTTTGGGATACATTTCAGCAACGGGATCTTTTCATCTACCGCACTCTGTAGTCTGCGTACAGTTTCGCCGTTGTGTCCGTTGGCCGACAGGTGCAAGCCCAGTACCCTAATGTTGTGAACATGCGAGATGTCGGCGCCTTCCGATGTGATTTCTATGTCTGCACGCTCGGCTGTGGAATCGGCGTTCTCGGGTGGCGCTTTTTTTTTGGGGGGGGGGGGGGGGGGAGGGAGGGGTATGAGCCATTGCAACAAGCCACTTCAGGCTTTCGCCTTAAATAAACCAATATTTCGTGTGCCAAAGTAGCCGTGTGGTTTGGGGCTGCTTCCACCACGGGCACTAGGTCGGAGCTAATATTTCAGTTGACTGTATACGTATATCACCATTACCTGTCAAAAAATTTCGGTATTTTCTTTTTTATGTGTTACCAATAGACAGACGAAATATATGCCGCAAAGCCCTCATCCCAATACTTCAGTACTTCTTGTTCTAGCGCACACGCCCGCACTACTTCATTTTATACAATGTACTAAAAGTTTATCCATTGCTTTCCGCCAGGCAGCTGTTTTTATTCTGAATGACGCCAGGAAACCTAGCCTGAGGCCACTAACGCTCATATATCTAATTGGGAGAGCGCACTATCGTCTCGCACCACTTCTGTGATGTACCGTAGCACTTAGGTGCTTTTGAATAACGTAGGAGAATCCATCGTAAAGGCAGAAGTGTACGGTTGTAAACATGTGCTTAAGTTCATGAACTTTAATTGCGCCAGGAAAACCCGTCCAAGCATTCGTACTTGCTTTATCAGAAGCGTACTGCACCATGAATATCCTGGCAGTTACATTTTAATGGCACCAAACTTTCAGCAATAGACCAATGTAAATCTTGCTGACATTATTGCTATCATTGGAGTGTTGAAATTGGTAACCTCTTGATACGTAGTAAGTTGAGCAGTTGTTTGCGTAACAACCGAAGCTACGATAATTAACTTTTCAATAATTGTTTTAAGGGGGCTAACGAAAATGAGTAGTTTGGAGCCAGTCCTCGAGATTGTCTGTCTGAGCGAATAAATTTTTAGTAAACATGCTTCTGTAAGACCCACGCGAACAAACGGTTTGCAGATAAACTCTTCAGAAGCATAGCTGACGAAGAAAAAGAACCCCTGTAATGGTGACCTGACCACGCCCAGCCTTTTGTGAAATTGCCATCAATGGCATCGTCCCGCGAGCCTGGTCCTTGCGGCTAGTCCGCTTTTGATATAGTATATTTGCGTTGTTTTTTCGAAAGCAAGCGGTTTAAAGTTTTAATGTCAGTACAGCAGCGATTGTCTGTCGCCGAATGCTTGCTTTGTCACAGAAGGGATGCACGACGCAATGATAGCGCAGATTTAGCGCGTCATCGCCAGCAAGAGAATGGGCTGCCGCCGAGGCAAGGAAGATAACGAAGGCGAACCGCTTAATGCCGATCCACACGGCGGGCCAAATTACTTTGTTGGACCACGGTCCATGCATCACGTGATAGGACGTCACCAGTATGTGCAAACCGCCGTTGGCCCGCGCAAAACCGCGGCCCTCGCGGTCCAACAAATCGCCGAGGCTTTTCCCGCTTCAGTTTTGGCGGCGGACTGCATGCAAACCACAGCGATTTTGGCGTAGCCATCGAACGTCGTCCGGCAACAGAGTGTCTTCAGCCAAATCCAACAAAGATGTCCCCTTGCTAACCCTGTATGATGTGCTGCAGCTTAGCTGGTCATCCACCTTCATGGAGTGGCGTGGCTCCTATTTTTTTTGCGTCGGTTTTGTTCTGTGAAACTGATAATGCTATAAAAGCAGTTTCATTTATTCTTGTCTTTGTGGATGTAAATAATGGTTCAAGTAAACCCCATATCTGCGCCGTGGTTACTTAGTGGCGGTGGTGTTGGGCTACTAAGCATGAGGTCTCGGGATCAAATGCCGGCAACGGCGGCCGCATTTCGATGGGGGCGGAATGCGACAACACCTATGTGCTTAGAGTTAGGCGCAAGTTAAAGAGCTCCGGGTGGTCTAAATTATTCCGGAGTGCCACAGTACGGCGTGCCACATAACCGGATCGCGATTTTGACACGTTAAACACCCAGAATCTTAAAGTTTGTATCTCTTTTGCCTCCGAGAGAAGGTGCAAGCAAGGCAATGCTAGCTCACTCACGCACACTTGTATACACACAGACATACATATACCACTCTCTCTCTCTCTGACACACACATATAGACGCACAGATAACACACACGTTCGCCTCCATGCCCATTTACACGCGTCTACGTATGTACACACGAAGAAAAAGTACGCACACACGCACGCGGAAATACGCGCATGCACGAACGCGCGTATACTCACAGGCGCATAAACACTTTCATGCGCACGCAGGCTCAAATACGGAGACACAAGAACGCGCACACACACTAACTCGAGTACACACGCATGGACGCTCAAGACGTGCACATACATATTGCGCTCTTCCTCCCTCCCTGCTGCCTCTCAAATCCGTACGCGGGCCAACAGAATGAATCACGCTCGCTCTGCAATTTCATTCCAACCAAAGCCAGCTAAAATAACTCCTCTGACGGTTTAAATTTGGTGCATCTTGAAGTCAATAAGGCTATTTTTTTATCTACACTGGCTACATGAGTGTAGTTAGTGTATGAAGTCACCATTTCTGACTTGGCGTATAAGAGTGTACCTTGGCCTACCTACAAGAAGACATCTTTATAGACATTTTGTATAAGATAGTCTGCAATGGATCGCATCCATGTCATTCACATCACATCTGAAAAATACCCTTTACACGCCTTATATGAACAAAACAAATGCTCCGTCAAACGCTTCCAAACCTGTTAAACGAACTTCATCAATACGGAATGAAATTAGAAACCACTGGGAACCGTGCAATCAAGGCATTTTTTGTTGCGAGAGATTGATGCATTTTTTTGTGTGAAAGCTACACGTAATATATAATTTTATTCCAGATTTCCGAATTATTTTTTTGCAGAGTTACAGTTGTATAAAGCATCGATGAATTTATTGTCATGAATGCCTTAGGGAATTATCATCGTTCAACGTGTACACACATTTTTGTATTTCCACGCTCTCACTGTATGCCATGTAAACGGGTGCTCGAATCTTCTCAAGTGGATAGATCCACTTTTTTTTCGAGCCCTCGTCTTCAACAAAAGAACAGATTTGTGGATGGAATAAAGTTTTTTGATTCATTGATTTATTAATCAGCTAATGCAGAAATCCGAACAGTAAAATCAACCTCTCTATTTGGATTTCACCAACAACGAATAGGCATTTGATTCAGTAGAGGTACCAGCACTCATAGAGGCTACGTAATCAAGCACTACAGACCGCCTAAAGTAAATATCTTGGAAAATACCGGCAGTGATTCCACAGCTGCTTTAATTCTGCACAAGAAAAGTACCAAAATACCTATAAACGAAGGGGTCAGACAAGGAGACACAATCTCTCCAGTGCTATTCTGTGCGTGCTTGGAAGAAGTATTCAAGCTATCAAACTGGGAAGGCATAGGAGTAAGGATCGATGGCGATATCTCAGCAACCTTTGGTTTGACGATGACATTGTTCTGTGATTTTGGCTTCTAGCGTGAAGTGAAACACGGACACAGAAAGGAGCAGACAGGACGAGCGTAGCGCTCGTCCTCTCTGCTCCTTTTTTCGTCCGTGTTTCACTTCGCGCTAGAAGCCAAAATCATGTTACCGTACCAACTCGCCCAACTGTCTATCCTTTTGCATGACATTGTTCTATTTAGCAATATTCCACATGAGTTACAACAAATGATTGAGGACCTTAACAGTTAGAGTGCAAGAGGGAGGTTGAAGATTAACATGCAGAGACAGAGATAATGATGAATAGCCGGGCAAAGGAACATTAGTTCAGGATCGCCAGTCAGCCGCTAGACTCTATGAAGGAGTACATTTACCTAAGTCAATTGATCACAGGGAACCAGGATCATGAGAAGAAAATCCATAGAAGAATAAACATGGGTTGGATAGCATATGGCAGACATTGTCAGCTCCTGACTCGAAGTTTGCCATTATCATTGGAAAGGAAGGTGTACAATCAGTGCATTTTACCAGTGCTGGCATATGGGACAGAGACTTGGAAACTGACAAAGAAGCTTGACAACAAGTTAAGGACCGCGCAAAGAGCGATGGAACGAAGATTGCTAGGCATAACGTTAAAAGACAGAAAGAGAGTGGTTTGGATCAGAGAGCAAACGGGTATAGACGATATTCAAATTGACATCAACAGAAAAAAAATGGAGCTGGGCAGGTCATCCCGTGACCCGCTCGTCGAGATGGCACGCCGCCCTGCGCAGCTCCCACCTCGACGACCAACTCTGGGCGACCCAGCAGGCCTACGAAGCGGCGAAGAGGCAACACCTCGACGTCCCATCGTGGGAGGCCTAGGCCCAGCCGACAAAACTGCTGGTGCTTATTAAAGTTCACTCTCTCTCTCTCTGGGCAGGTCATGTAATGCGCCGGTGAGATAACGTATGTCCTGGGGAGATACGACTGCTTGGTAAGTGTAACAGCAACGAAAAAAGAACTTGGCGTTATCCCTTTGCTTGAATGACGAAGCAGGTTATGACTGAAGCTGTTTTATTCGACCTTCCATAACATACGGAAGTATGCTCATCAGTAGGCCCCGCACTATGTTTGCTCGCATAAAGGCCATTCACGTCAACTTATATCCTATATTTCCAGGTCTGATCACTTTGAATGTTCTCTTTTTCTAAGAACTATTGTTGCGTGGTATTCACTCCCTGCGAATGTGGTGCACCGCAATAATGTTTATGTTTGACGCACGTAATAATGTCTTAATGGCGGTGTGGTTCATGTATGATTAAAAAATTAATTTCAAGTAATTCGTGACACGTGCATAAATCTATATTGTTTAGTCTTCATTTTCATGGCCCATCCGTTACGCCAATTAGTTACAGCTTCAAGATCAGAGAGGACTCGATAATACATTGGCCATTCTTTTATTTCTCTATAGATAACTCAATCATCAGTGAACAGCTGAACGCTGAATAATTATTACCTAATAACAATGTCGCGTCGAGCTTACGAAATTCGAGCCTATCTTACTTCAGTCGCCATTGAAACCATGAAAATTGAAGGATTCGTAAGAATTCAGAACACTTCGGAATTTAAGGCGGTGGTTATCACTTACCAGCTTTCGCCTTTACTTTTCTTAGAGTTATGCTCCTTTTTTTTAAACAATGAGTTGATAAAAGATACTTTAAATATTGATGAATTATAAGTACAATAGCGGGACAATTTGCGGATGCTGCATGATGACACCACGATAATGAAAGAAATTACCAGTTGCTTCACCGTAGCACCAACTGAGCATTCTCTGGCTTAATTATGAGCTCTGCATATAATTAGTTATTACTGCTTTTTCCCTATTTTCATACACAATACGACGAACATAGTAGGGATCCACATTGTCCTTGGTCAACCAAACTAGGCAACTACACCGTAGTTTTTTTATTTTCTTAGAAATGGCGCAAGTTACGTCAAATGTGCGTCCAAAGTTTAATTCGTTTTCGTTATTTATGGCTTGACGTAAGCGTTATAATAATATTTTAGGGCAGCCTTTCCAGAACGAGACGTGACACTAGCTTTCATTCTGGAGGAAATGGGGGTCAAGCATAAATAACATGCGTGCCAAGGTTTAAGTGTGTTAATATTAAAGGCAATAAAATTCCTGCTGCAAATGTTCGACAGAGTCACCTTCACTGGAAATTTTGCTGGATCCTGTAAGGTCGCACAAAGGCTGTGCGTTCTTGAGATTGTCATGTTATGTGTTGAAAATATTTCAGCTTAGTATTAGGAGTAATTAGATAAGAACAAGACAACATCTATAAGACAACTTGTAACGTAGCGCTGTGGAAATTTCTAGTAGACACGGCAGTAGCATCTAGTAAATTATTCAATCTAACCATTATAGAATTCCAGAAGTAAGAATTTAGGAATTTTTAGCCAATCAGGCGCCCTTCTTAGTAGCATCCGTGCTTTCTCCCTTTCTTTGCTTTCTTCGTTCCCAAGCTCTTTTGAAAACACATCCTACCAACAAATATATTGTTACACTGCTCTGCAGAACGCTGAGGAAAATGAGCGCGAGCTTGCGGCTCAAGAACATGCTTCAGCAACCAGCCTGCTCTAGACTTTGTCAGTTACTATAAGTTACTGCACATAGTGCAAATACGTTTCGCGTCTTGCTTCTTCCCTCCACAACATATTCTGTGGAAGTGCGGGGTACTGCTGTGCACGACGAAGCTCCGAAGCGGACGTAGGCTGGTCACTAACAACACGGCGACCGATGGAGCCGGTGCAAGGATAACCACCATGTGGACAGACGCAACCAACAACACAAAGCCGACAGTCTTCTTGTCGCAGTCCCGAGACCGAGGAACGTTTTCCGGGGACCGACAATCTTGATGTCGATGAGCGGCTCCAAATGTACGAGCGCGTCAGCACCATAACAGGTGGTACCAAACTGTTATGCTCGCTAACATAATTTTCTACCTGAAAGGAACGCCATGGGTCTGATTTCGAAGTGACAAGGAAGAACTGACGAGCTGTAAGCAAAAGCTCATCGAGTTGTTCGGAAAACCTGTTGGCCGGCAGCGAGCTGCGCAAAAGGAACTTGAGTCTCGCTTCCAGGCGTCGACCGAATCATATGTGTCATACATCCAGGAGATTCTCGCCTTTTGCCGCAAGGTTGGAGAGAGGATTTCAGAAGACAAACTGAACCACGCACTGAAGGGCATGGCGGACGACGCTTTCAATCTTCTCGTGCATAAGAATTTTTCCGCCATAGCCGGCGTCATTAATGAATGTCGACGCATCGAAAAAGCAAAAAGTCGTCGCATCGCACAGCTTTGAAATACGGCTGCTACGTCATCGTGCGAGGAGCTTCCCTCTGCGCATCAGCTGTCAACGTCCGATAGCTTCGTCCGCGTCGTCTGCCCGGAAGATCCGAGCCGCGGCACCGGTTGGCTTTCAGACCCCTTCGAAGGATTCTCGACCGACGATTTATCTTATACAGTCTGTCGTGCGCGACGACTTGGCGAACCTTTGAATTCAGTCCACCTATTTCGTCAACCGATCAGACACCTACATTTTCCTACAATTCCTTAGACAGGGCCGTCCTTGGCATAGATGAAATAATCAGATATTTCTGCACAAGCACTACAACTTTTTTATTGAAGACTTTTCACTAGAGTTACTATTTTAAAAGTTAATTAATCAATGTTTGTTAATTACCCAGCTTGGTGGATTGCAAAATATCATTACATGCTTCATATAGCTCAGAACAATACAGCGCCAATTCGACACGCGTAGCGCCTATCATTTTTTTTTCATACTTGGCCCAAGTTAGCTGAAACACTGTACTTCCGAAGAAAGTTTGTGAGTTAGAACTGAGGTGTCTCTCTTGTACGCAGCACCCTTGAATTAAACTTTCGTAGAAGTTCCGTAATGCCATTAAGATTGTGTATTAGGCCTCTCACATTCCAATACTTTATCCTAGTAGTCATATTGGAATGCTTTGTTGTGTGTGGCAAGATAAATAAATTAAGTTAGCTCATGAGACCTTTCTAGGCCACGTAATACGCGATTTTTCTTTCTTGCCGGCACACTCCGCGAAGCGACGGCGTTCCTTCGGCGTCTCTAGACGACAGAGTAGGGCTGCTTGCATCCATCGCCTCTTCAGAGGCGCCGGATGATGCCCGCTCGGCGGGCACACTAGGGGGTTTTTCAGGCCTGCCTGCACGAAGAGTGGCCCTGTCGCCGGCAGGCCAGGAGGTCTGCTGGCCCTTTATGGCAAAGGGTGGAACAGCACTGTCTGCTCCTGCCAAGGGGGCTGGTGGCGTAACCGCCGTCACACTCCGTGTGACTCGGGCGGCCGCCGAAAGATGTGGCGCTCTGCCCCGGCGTGTCACTTCCCTGTAAGACGGATTAGACTGATTGTGAGCAGAAAAGTGCTTACGCGCTACTGGAAAGCAAACGTTTAGTTTAACATTAGGTTCAATTATTTCGTTTTCTTTCTTCCATGAAGTACACGATCGCGAATAGGCGGGGTGGTCTCCGTCACCGTTAGCACAGTGGGTTGCCGAAGTGCAGATGTCTGAGGTGTGGTCTTTAGGTGCACATTTTGCACAAGTAGCTTGCCCCCGGCAGCTATAAGGTAAGCTACTAAAACGCTGACACTTGAAGAATCAACGCGGATTGGGAATGTACGGTCGTACGCGAAGTTTACAATATCCGTTCTCTATGGAATCGGGGAGTTCACTTGTTCCAAGCGTAATTATTACATGCTTGGCTGGAATTTCCTTGTCGTCGTGGCGTAACTTAATTCGTTGCATCTTTACCACGTTTTGGTCTTTCCATCTCTACGACAGCTCGCTTTCACTCAGTTCAAGTAGGTCGTCATCAGAAATGGCACCGCCCGCAGTGTTAATTGACCTGTGCATGGGGGCCGACAGAGACAGGAATGTCACCAAATGCAACAAGTTTTGGCAGTTTGTTGTACTGAAGATTGTCACACACTTCCAGAAGAAGGTCACCGCTCCCCATGTCAGTTACTTTATAACCGGAGCGCATTACCCGTGTCATTTTGCGACAACAAATGGTGATATCGTACGAACAGTATTGCTTTCATGGTGACTATGTATTTCATGGTACTTGGGAAATGTGCCTGGGTTTCATGAAGAAGTTTAATGTTTCATCGGTGCGCCCCCTCTTACGGGAGCGATGAGGGAGTGCGGAGAAACTTGAAGCCATATATAGCATTACTGTATTTGGTAGGAATGCCCGCCGCCCACCTTGGAGCCCAACCGAAGTGCACGGCGGGCAGAAGAAGGGGAACCGATGGGCTCGATTTTGTTTGTCAGGACCACCTAAAGCCGACAGACAATTAAGCTAAGGAAATCATCGGGGAAAATAACTGTAGTTGAAATTGTAATGCGGAAAATAACGAAGAAAAGGGAAATCGATCCTCTCGGTTCCCTTTTTTCTCACTTTTGTTCATTGCGGGGGTCTCGAATCTGGCAGCCTTGATGTCATTAGGCAGCATGCGAGAGCTTAATAGCCACGTGCCGGCGCTCCTAAGATAACGTGTTACGTGGCACCATCCGGCAAAAAAGGATGTTCCACATCCGCCCACCATGGCTCTGATTGGCGCTGGCTAACACTCCTAGGGCTACATCTAGCAAGCATAAATACCCAAGTTAGTGGACGAATTAATAACCGTCGCCGTAGCACAATTGCTAGTACAACGCACGCGTAATGCGGAGGTTGTGGGTTCGGCCCCCACCAGCGACAAGTGTTATTGTCCTCCGCTTTCATTCCCCCCCCCCCTTTTCTTCACTATTTCCCGCATTCCAATTTCAACCACAGTTAAATTTCTCCATGCTTTCCTAAGCTTCATTGTCTGTTGGCTCTATGTGCTCATTGTTCTAAGTATTTTAACGGCATGTAACTGTATTGCATGTGCAATATGTTTGGGGATCATACTTGTTAACGATATGGGTCGAAAGCTTAGCGTGACCATTGATCGCCGGATGCAAATATAACCAGCGCGAGAGTTGACACGGACCACAAAAAGAAGCGACAACGACCCTCGCGCTGGTTATATCATAATTAAATACCAACTAGCCCGGAATTGCACTTTGGCTATCCGTCAGCTATTAGGAACAAAACTAGAATATAAAAATTGCATGAATATTATGGGTAATACGCCAGAAGTCCTGCTGAATGCTTAACTACTTTGTAGCGTGGTTTCAGCTGGAATATTCTAATTCAGGCAAAGAACTTATCTTAAAGGTTCAAATATTCTTCAGGCGATGACAGTGAGATCTTTTATGTTCGAGACCTATGAGAAATCGACGACTCGAATTTAGCACTGTGAGCAGGTTTTGTCAAGTGTAGAGGCTTGTTGCACCGATTCCGATAATCATTTAAATTACTCCATTGACAAACCATACCAAAAACTGTCTCAATATGAGTATTTTTATATTTTCTCTTACTTGAGTATAAGTAATGTAGAAATTGCAACTTATAGTCCCGCATATATTACACTAGATGCCATTAAAGATATCCACATCTAAAGGCATCACTGCTGCATGCATTCTATTTCCGTAGTTACGCTTTAAAATCGGCCTTGTGGGCAAGCCCAAAAACAGAAACATCTGGCAATCTGCTCCTGCATTACTATTGCAACACGAGATGCCGACTTCGCGAACCACATGCCGACAGCATATGTGACTCTCAACGGACAAATATAATTTTGCATTCATTCCACATCCCACGAAGGAACGTATCGGGACTTTAGAAAAAGTCGGTATTGATGGCAACTGTCGTCGAGAATAGACAAGCCTAGAGTTACTTCTGATAAAACTGGCAAATTAAGAAATTCATGAAAATATAAATAACTGCGCTTTCGCTATTTTCACAACCAAAGGCGAGACCCCTCCCCACCCCCCACCCCTCCCAGCGTACAGTGGCATCAAGTAGTTATCCGCATATTCAAGTATGTGATCCTATCGAAAGCAGTTAGCATATGCGTGTCTGCCCCCCCTCCCCTCCCTGTGCGCTTCAGTAGCCTGCACTCAGTGCATTCTACACCGAAGCCGTTGACCCGCGCGGTAAATTCCCGTGACGTCGAGCTCCTGCGAATTGGCACGTTCAGATGAGATATACCCGAGGACGTTGGCAAACGTTTTATTCTCTTGTTTTCTGTCGACGTCTCCATAACATGCTCGCGCCGATGCATGTAAAACGATTGCTGTTGTCAGTACAACGTGTTAAGTGCTGGCAGCAGTGTCTGAACAGTTCGGGGGCATTGCACGGCGGGAAGCGAACACTCATTACTGCGTCCCAAGGCTGCGTTTCTCATTAGCAACAACAAGTTTCACGCGTTGTACAATCAAGGGGATCAGTATACATTGTTATTTATTTTTTCTGATCTTTTTGTATCCTAGAGCGGTGAGCATTTCCCTCTTGTTCTTCTGACTGTCAATATTACAACGCACACATCGTAGTTCTTTCAGTACTTCGAACTTCAGAACTTCGAAGTCGTCTATTACCATACTAGATAATGAATACCAGTATTTTTAGAGATGATCGGCGTTTTTCTGCATGTGTGGTACGCAGCTATTCCACCCCTTCATTTCCCCCCTTGTCCTCCCCTCTCTGATTGTACTGAACTTCCCGCCATCTAATCAATGAACTTAGTTTTTAGTGTGAACTCTGTACTGTCCCTTCTTTCCTTACTTTCACGTTTTGCACGTTGAAAAAGAATATGTTTCACCAACCTGTGCTCAAACAGCCATCCTTTTGTAATATTACAGGCTGATCTTAACAACACGACCTAGCGATCGGTTTGGAATATACACCCGTGAGCAAAAGTATGCGGACCAGGGATCGCGCGATAAAACTAATGTTCTCCTTTCTCTGTGAATGCAACTTGAAATTAAAGATTGCAATCCAAACATGGCATTACGAATTTTCTAGTGCACTCGTCAGTTTCGATTTATCCGTGTTAATTACGAAGAAATTCTATTTTTTCGGTGACCTGTGGTTCGTATACTTTTGCTAACGGCTGTACATATACTACGTTCATATATATATTGCTGGGCCCTTTCAAGGTCACGGTGGCAGCGACATGTAAGAAGCACGCATTCGACCTTGAGGCGAAGCATTACGCCTAAAGAAAGTCCAGTTTTCGTCCAGTCGCTTTCATAAATAAGAAGACGTGCCCGCTCGAACAGTCACACTCAGTTTTCCGTTTTCACTAGAATCTAGAGATAAACGTGTGCGGGTGGACCTTGAGCACCAGCATAAATACGAGTGTATACTTTTTAAAGCTCTGTTCAAAAACTTTCCTAATTATGTACAGGCTTTGCGAACACCACGCAGGTAAAAGGAAAAAGAAGCGAAAGGAGATGTTACGCTCAATGCGGTTAGTGTCGCACTCATTAGGTGAATCTTCCTTAATGTAGTAGACGCGTGTTGGTAGTCGGCGCGTAGGCGCCACAGGCCCATTGCTTGGCGCAATGTATAAGCAGGCAACTAGGCGTTTCTCCGTTGAACTTTTATCAATCAATCAATCAATGAAGTTTATTATTATTACACAATACAATACAATTACAAAGAAAATGTAATACAGAAGGAGGTCCCAAAGTAAAAACTGTCAGGGGGACCTCCTGTTACAACATGCACAAAAAATGTAATATAGGATTAGCAACGAGGGTAAGAACAGCGTGAAAATACAATCAACATATTAGAAGTAATTACTGAAACATCGGGTAGTTGAAGATTATACAAAAATTAGCAAGAATAATTCCATATTGAAATACACTTGAAGGTACTATCATCACAGTAATTGAATAGAAGTATAATGATTATGAACAAAAGTGGGCAATCCAACAGTGCAACAAAATTAATTTACAAACGACTGATAATCTATCAACATAAATCGAGAAAAATAATGAAACATGGCTACACAGTAATAAATGTATACACAGACGCACACATAGATACACACCTATATATAGACACACATATAAAAGTATGTACACTTGTCGAATAATCAGGTAAGGTATGTTGTTAATAAGAACTGTTTTAGAAGCCGCCGGAAACAGTGTAATGAAGAGCATGATTTAATATTTGACGGCAGTGAATTCCAAAATGAAATTGCGGAAAAGAAGGCTGTCATTTTACCGTAGTTAGTGTTGACTTTAGGAAGCAAGAGATTATTATTTTCAGAAAACCGCGTGTTATTTGTATTGAAAAGTTGCGTGCAGGGAAGTAACTCAGCTGGAATGTCACTGTTTCTACTTCTATATAATATAAGACATAGTTTCAGTTGAAATGTGCAAGTTAAGGGTAGAATCTCAAGAGTGCGAAAAATGGGCGCTGCTGATGTGATGTATGAACTGTGGGTAATTATTCGGACCGCCCGGTTCTGAAGGTGAATGAGGGTTGTCAGATGTGCAGGATATGTGTTGCCCCATGATGAAATGCAGTAAGTAAGGTGACTGTTAATGAAAGCGTAGTAAAGTGACTTTAGTATATATTGCTGAAAACAGTGTCTTGTTCGAATGAGCACGCGGATGCCGAAAGCAGTCTTCTTAGTGACAGAGTTTACGTGAATGTTATACTTAAGTTGGGGGTCTAATGTAACACCAAGGAAAGTTACAAAATTAGATGAGGTAATGACGTAGTTATCAATGTATAACAGGGGTTCTTGTAGGCGTTTTTTGGGACGAGTGAAATAACATAAACTTTGTTTTAACAGGGTTTACGTTTAGCAAGTTATTTTTATACCAAGACACAAGATTCGTGACATCGGCGTTTAACTTTCTGAGTAGACTGTTAATGTCTTTATCACTAGTGAATATCGTTGTATCGTCAGCATAGAGGATGCACTCAGAACTGTTAAGCGATGATGGTAAGTCATTAATGTAAATGAGGAATAGCAGAGGACCCAAAATTGATCCTTGTGGAACGCCCTGGTTCGTTGTTATTGGGGTGGATAAAACGCTTCCATATCTAACAACCTGGGTTCTATTAGTAAGGTAGCTTTGCAAAAGAGCTAAAGCAGGTCCACAAATTCCAAATGATTCAAGTTTAGCGTACAAAATGGAGTGGTTAATAGTGTCAAAAGCTTTAGTTAAATCAACAAATACCGCTCCCGCCCATAGCCCATTGTCGATAAACTGCTTTAGGCTGTCAGTTAGTTTTATCAGTGCTAATTCAGTTGATAAGTTAGCACGAAAACCAAACTGCTTAGAAGTTAAAAGGTTAAATTTTGTTAGGTAGTTCGTTAGGCGATTAACAAGGAGCTTCTCAATTACTTTACTAAAAAATGGCAGTATAGTTATAGGGCGATAATTAGAAAAGATATTTCGATCACCTTTTTTAAATACTGGAGTGACTTTTCCTTGTTTGAGACTCGTTGGAAAAACGCCCGTACGAAATGCAGTGTTAATAATACCAGAGAGGACAAAAGATAACTCACGAGCAACAAGTTTGATTTTTGATGGATGAATTGAATCTAGGCCACAGCCTGTTGTCTTGAGCCCTATTATAGTGCGATGAACTTCATTTGGCGATGTGGGTTTTAAGAAAAAGGAGTGAGGCACGCGGGGCAACTTGGGCAAGTTAGGGACACCGGCTGCAGAGCTCTTGAAAAATGATTCATTAAATGAATTTGCGACATCTATAGGATCAGTTAGAGTGCTGGTGCCGTCAGTAAACCCTGTCACAGGTGTGTCTTGTTGATTAAGATTTAAAAATTCTTTAATTCTTTAGTCTCAAATATGAGCGCCCAGCATAATTAAAATGGTTTAGCTGAATATTTTAGGCGGAGTATTTGTCCTTACGACTAACCTCGTGGTTTGACTGTGTCAAAAACAGAGATGTGCATGGCCTGACGTGTAGAGCACGATCTTTCGGACCTTTTGCTACCGCGAAGACTTTTATATAGACTCACAGTTTCGCTGCTCGTTACATAAGTTCCGTTCTCACAAAGCAATGGAGTATAGGAAAACACCTGCCTGTTGGTTGCCTCTTTACTATCGGACGCTTCTGTTGAACAAAGCTATGTGCAAACTTCATACGCAAGCATTCGCTTGGAATCGAAAGTTTTCACTGAAGTAGAGAGTAGCAGTTCGAGCCACCCACGGTAGCGCAAATCAGGGCGACCTTCGAGACAACAGATGAATAGTTGTAGTCAAAGAAATTAACTGCACTTCCCACAGACGGACTTCTATCGCAACGAGCGTCAAGACAACGGTAACTACGGAGGAAACTGCCGTTAAGGAGGACCAGACAACTGCAAGGATGAGCTCCTCCAATTCGACGGAGTCAATGGTCTTCAAGTTTGCGCAGTTGACGTCCTCTACATCAAGCACAAAGACCAACTTGAGCGGTTAGCATCAAGTCATTGTTCGAGCACGTCATATAGTCAAGCTATGGCTGCCACCCTGATACTTCAGGTGTATGGCGTCTTCGGTGGAGAAGTGCTTAGACACAGCTGTTCCTTTTATTTCCTATTTCGACTTTCGCCTTTTCCCTCTAGCTTCACTTGAATTGTTTAAGCTCAGTGCAATTTTATAGACCAGCAATACCAAGCGTCAGCCAATCATATCGCGGCGGCCAATCGTAGTTCTTCAGGCGTAGCATCGGCACCGCCACGAAATAATGTGCAGTATATTACGCACTGTTTCATGCAGTATCCGTTATAACAAACATTCGCAGAAACATACGCTGTAATCTACTACCGATAAGAACGTAGCATTTATTGCGGATATTGAGCGCCCAGTTCGTAAAATGGGGAGACACAATTATTTTGTCCACCACTTTTTCCTGCTTTCCAGATGTTACTACTTGCTTCACTCAAATTATTTCACCTTGGTGCTGGTTTAAAGATAAACTGAAAAACGTGGCGTCACCATATTAGGGCCGCTAGAAGCACCAACGTACTCACTAGGCGCTGTATTATACTTTCTAGTAATATCGGCGGAGTGGGTTTTAAACAAGATATTCGAGTAAGAGCTATGGAGATTTCATTTATCCAGAAACAATGAAGAAAGGACATTCCTAATAAGCCTCTGCAAACCTTTATGGGTCTGAATGCGAAGTGCCGGGTACGTGCATCAGTGACATCGAAAACATGAAAGGTCAACTCCAAAAATTTGATGCCGTGTGCTACAGAGGTGCTTGTATTTGATCTCAGAACAGGCTGACTTTGCATTCTGAACAACCGATGGGGTCAAGTTACGCTTCATGAATGTTGTCACGCAAAGTCTAGGGTGATTACAAAAATATTCTCCAGTGGAAGCCTAGTAACAGAGGCAAGTGAAGTGATTTCACTGTATTAAATGTATTACAACGATTTGTTTAGTGCTCCTTCCGATGATAATGATGTCGAGCTCAAAATTGGTTTTCGTTCTCTGGTAAGCTTCTTGCAGGAAGATGACTGTGCAGCTATTAGTGGCCCCATAACGATACAGGAAATTGAGCTAGATATTGATCATCTGCCTTCTTCGAGAACGCTCGGCCCTGTTGGAAAGGCGCGTGAATTTCACAAAACTTTCAAAACAATTCACTACCCTATATTGCTGGATATCTTTTCTTATTTTGATCTGGAGGCTTTTCCATAGACATTTTGCAAAAACCACAGTTTTAATTCAGAAAACTCCTGGCAGTGCAAAACTTCTTTCTGATGAGTTCTGCAGGTGAATAACGCTGTCAAAGGTCGATTATAAAATATTTGCAAAAGTTTTAAGCAATCGCTTACAATCGCTGATAACGGTTCTCACTGGTTCTCATCACACGTGTGGAATTAGGGGCCACGACATATAAACCAATAAGTATATCGTTCGCGAGGTTCTTCATTACTTCTGTTGTTTTCAAAACAGCTTGCAATGATCTTGGTATACCTTGCAAAAGCCTTTTTTTCGTTTCATTCATTCATTTATTTTTTCTCTTCTGGAACTCACCAACATTAGATTCGTTGTGCTTAAAGGCATAAGGCTTTGTTATAACTAGTATTCGACTCGTTTAATTCGGAACAGCTGGCTCTCAGAACCTATTTCTATCTACTTTTCTGTGAAGCAAGGCTCTCTTATATCCCCCTTGCTTGTTGTCCTTTATGTGGAACCACTGTGCATGAGCATAATAAGCTGAAGTTGCATCCATGGCTTCAATATATTGGGCTATATAGTCAAGCGGTTAGCTTACGAAGATGATCTCGCATTCTTGTGCACAGGTAAACGCAGTGTTTAAAAAGTTATATTTACGGTAGGGAAATTCCGTATTTTATCAGGAGCGATTCTGTCCTTCGGAACAGAAAGCATATCCCCGACCATCGGCAGAATACTTGCTACTTATCACCTCACTCCATATTACATCAATTGGTTCCCGGCCCACATTGGGACAGTTGGAGGGGTCGCTCCATAACCTCAACGAGACGGCACACGAGGCCGCACAAGACCTAACTCACCGTTCGAGCCTGGACTTCCCCTCGGCAGGATCGGATAGCGAGTGCGACCCCTCGTCACTTACAACGATGTCACCCAGCATTATAGGTTAGTCAAGAGAACCATGCCACTACCACACAAAGCACTCAATAAAGCACAAGAAGTCACGTACAGGCGGCTTCAGACGGGCACCTATAATCATGCCCGGCCTTTCTGCACAAAATCTTTCCGGACGCGCACCCTCACAATGGGTGTCGCTACTGTAAGGGTATAGCTTGTGGGGACCCCTTTTGGACACCCGTCTCCTGCTCACGCGCGACTTGGGCCATTCGCCCGCGCGATCGCTGGGACACGCAGTTCCAAGCCTTATTTTGGATAGCGTACATTCCCCGCGGCCGCTGGCGCCGGCGCGACGCGGAGCCTGCTGCTTGCGCGCACGGCTCGCGTTACGCCGTGCGCCGTGCGTAGGGACAGTGCCTGAGGAGCGCGCCCTTCTCACCCTCTCTTCGGCTTCTCTCTCCTTCAGCATCGGAGGTGCGCGGGCGCTTTCGCCCGACAGTTTGACTTTTGGGTGCTCTTGGCTGTCGGACGTGCGGACCCACTTGGTACCGCGCACCTCTGAGCAAGGCGGCCCCTTTCTGTGTGGCGAACCTGCTCGGAAGAGCCAGCGTGCCGGAGCAGACTTCCCGGGAACTTTCACCCGTAGTCTGCGACTGCCACCCCAGTGCCGTATTCCTGTAGTGTACGCGCATTTTGTACATAACCGGGAATAAACCCCCATTTGTTGTTGTCACGGCTGGTGTCGTCTCTACGCCTTGCCGGTGAGTCAACGAACCCGCCGCGGCGCCCCTTTGCGTGTGCTGCGGAGTGGGGACGAGCTACGTGTCTGCTTAGACCTTAGCTAGCCGGGTCCGGGCACGTTAGCCTGAAGCCCCACATATCTGGCGCCCAACGTGGGGCTCGAACCCATGACCCTGAGATTAAAAGCAGATATGTGGGGCTTCAGGCTAACGTGCCCGGACCCGGCTAGCTAAGGTCTAAGGAGACACGTAGCTCATCCGCACTCCGCAGCGCCCCCAAAGGGGCGCCGCGACGGGTTCGCTGACTCACCGGCAAGGCGAAGAGACGACTCCAGCCGTGGCACCAATGTATGGGGGTGTACTCCCTGTACAAAGTGCGCGTACATTACAGGAATACGGCACTGGGGTGGCAGTCGCAGACTACGGGGGAAAGTTCCCGGGAAGTCTGCTCCGGCACGCTGGCTCTTCCGAGCAGGTTCGCCACACAGAAAGGGGCCGCCTTGCTCAGAGGGGCGCGGGACCAAGTGGGTCCGCACGTCCGACAGCCAAGAGCACCCAAAAGTCAAACTGTCGGGCGAAAGCGCCCGCGCACCTCCGATGCTGAAGGAGAGAGAAGCCGAAGAGCGGGTGAGAAGGGCGCGCTCCTCAGGCACTGTTCCTACGCACGGCGCACGGCGTAACGCGAGCCGCGCGCGCAAGCAGCAGGCTCCGCGTCGCGCCGGCGCCAGCGGCCGCGGGGAATGTACGCTATCCAAAATAAGGCTTGGAACTGCGTGCCCCAGCGATCGCGCGGGCGAATGGCCCAAGTCGCGCGTGAGCAGGAGACGGGTGTCCAAAAGGGATCCCCACAAGCTAGCCTTGACCACATGCTCTGGTGTTGTCCCCCTTGCGCCGGGGGACAACACCAAGGAAGAGTGGGACCGATCTCTATGCAGCTCGGACCTTGAAGCACAGCTCTGGGCTGTCCATCGGGCCCACGACGCGGCTGAGGGGCATGACCTCTTTTTCCCGACGTGGGAGCGGCCCGCTGCGCACTAATCGCGCGCACCGACGGACCTCAAAAATGTTATTCATCGATCCGTCCATCAGGAGCTCGAATGATTCCTCTAAAAGTATAGGCTTATGGTTTGGCTCGTGGTGTTATACGCCAAAGTGCTTAGGCGTGCCTCTTGATGTGTATAGCGTAAGTGCACATTACTGGAAAGAGCGAGTCCCAGAACTACGACGTCCAGCTGAGACATTTCTTCCACGCCGCCTCTCAGTTTTTGGATAAGCTGAAGCTTGCAATACATCTTTAGCAAAAAAACTTTCATCTGAATTGCAGGTTATTCACTGTGAAGGGCATAACGCACAACGATCTCATCGAATTTTCGCAACCTTTATGTGTTCCTCCGTTTTTTTAATCAATGTATTGGGATAACCTGTTCAGGCTGGTTAGTGCTAGCGTACTGGGATGGTTGCTCCTCTATCAACGGCCAACGGTTTCTCGCTTTTCCTTTTTTTCGCAACAACTCGCACTTCATAATTCAGTCAGTCTTGCAGCTTACATTTCGTAATATCTTACGTGATTTAGTTCTTCCTTCCGAGCTTTCTTCCCGCCCATTTTTGTGGTGGTTTAATGCATAAAGTTTACTTCGCGGTCTTTTCCTTCGAGCCTGGTTTTCCATTTAGTACTTTAACTCAGTGTCGCGCAAGAGTCTATAAAAAGATTTATTTTCCACCCTTTTTCCGCCCCCTATTAAAGGTCATTATCTATTCGTCTTTCAGGTCACAATTTATTAGAAGGAGTTCGCCAAATGTATGTTCCTTCTAACTGAATAACATTCTTTTATAAAATCCACTCTGAAACCTTGCTGGTGAAAACATGGTTGCAAAAAAAGGTATCTCCATTTATATTAACTGCCGTCTATGTAATGTGCTGGAGCCACTTGAACATTGTTTATTTGCTGCAAAGATGCCATCGGCTTTTGAAATATACTTAAGCGAACTCTCAAGAAGGACTTCAACATCAACCCACCCACTGTGCCAAGCCTGTTTCCAACTTCTTTCAATGATGAACTGGTTGATATGTCTTTCCTGATGGGGATACGTAGCTTGTGGAAAACGCGCAAGAAAGGGTAGCAACGCAGAAGCAAATATATCTTTATTTGCTCGAATGGATATCCATCTTTGACGGGGATACGCCCACCTATCGAAGCATAGGTCAGCCTTTTAGACGCATGTTATCCCTGTTTGCAACTTTTATACCACAGTGTCCGATTCCATCTGTCGGCGCCATTCATGATTTTGGGATACCCATCTAAAACACATCTATGATGAATGTGATATTACACCAAATTGGTACCTCATATTGGTGAGGTGTCTATGCTAGCCGGTTTTCTAGTAGAAAGTATTATTTTGAAGAAATCCCTGGAAATGCGAAGGGCGTCTGTTGTGATGACTCTTGAGGCTGTGCAATAGTATCTGCTTACTGCCACTAGTTCACCTATGTGTGGTTTGCACCGTTGCGCCGTATCGTCCGTAAATATGATAGCAATAGTTTGTTTATGACGTGTTGATTCTTCATGACACTGTGTGCACTGTAATACATACCATAAAAGAAGAATAAGTCAACAGAGCACTTGGTCGAGGGGAAAAAAACTTGCGGATGTCGATCGGTAGGTCCGCTGATAGAATCCCTCTGAACTGCAATATTTTGTTTACTTAGTTTGTGCACAAACATCTCGGAAGTCACTCCTGAGGACAGCCAGAAAAATAGGGCAGTGGTAGAATAAAATATACGGCTGTTAACAGAAAACGTAGTTTGCCTTTCGGCAAAACACCCATTGGGGGAAACGGTGCTATTGCGAAAAATCACCTAAGTTTATGGGTTTGATAGCTCACTCGAGAACCCCTTTCTGTGGGTGTAAGCGGGTCAGTTATAGACAAAAAACAGCGTTAAGAGTACAATTTCTCTTGCTTTCCTGGTTATTTTACAAACTTCAAGCAAGGATTCTTCTGAAACGTGTACCATTCACCAACGTGCACGTGTAGTTTTCGCCAAAAAACTGGCGAAATAGTTTATTTTCATATTGAGTATTCACAGAGGTGAGGAGGACATGTACAATAAATGAGTGCGCATCGGGGCTGTAAGATGCATACTTTGTAGAATCAAGATAAGCCCCACGTTGAAATACAGTGCTTGCATTGCAATCACTTGCACGCATTTTCTTCGTGAGCATAACGCAGGCCCGGTGCTTCCACCATAGCCTCTGTCGCTTAGACTACGCGTTAGCGCAGAACCGATCCACTCAAGCAGTAGTTTCTTTTTTCTTTCACAGTCATGTCTGTGTGGCAGTGACGAAAAGGCGGTTCATGGGAGGACTTTAGAATTTTTCAGTTCAGGAAACTTTCTTTTTTTGAACACCCGCTTAATTTAGAACTATTCCAATGCAGCCCGTTATCCCTAAATGGGACATAGTATTCCGCGGTTCAACAGCAATAAACAACGTGTCCGTTTGAGCAGGCAGTGTCAAGTGCTTGCACAAATTGAGCCCAGACTACGTATTTAATATGAGCACAGCCTTAGCCATGCGCGTAGGCATCCTGTCAGCATGGTGTAGTCCCAGTGAGTGAAATATTGCTTCTGGTTTGAGTAACAGAACTGGAGCTGCATGTACAGCGACTGCATAATACCTGCATTCCTAGAAGACTTAAACGTCACTTGAAACCAGAAGAGTATGTGAGAACACTTCGAGTGCTGATGATTCCCCCTGATATGTCGTACGTATGCAGCAGGAGTTACGCGGGTATGGAGTGAATAGGATGACTGTGTAATATAATATATGTAGATCTCAATCAAAACCTCGTTTACTCTTCGTTCGTCACGGCTCCCCAGAGAGGTCTAAGGACGTTGGAAGGCTATTTGCCCAGCGTATTCATCCTTTTTGTAAAATGTTGAACATGTGCACAATGGGATGGGGACACATTCCTTCGCGAGTTTCCTTTTTCTGAGATGGCTTGCCCCACCCTGCCCGGTAGGCGCAGGTAGAGCGGCTGTACTCAAACGCCTCAGTAAAACGCGGCGTTTTGCAAACAGTGAAGAAAGGAGCATGCTCGGAGCCAACGCCGTTATAAACGGCAACACTCGTTACTGCTGCTTCCGACAAAGCCGACTCCTGCTTCCAGCGAATTTCCGTTGAGGCATTTCTTGAACGTGTTATGCTCTGCGAGGCCGACAGGTATGCTCTTGGCAATGCTGTTGACGCCATTCTTCTGTACTTCACTTTTAACTTCGTTTGACCGCGAGCCATGGTTTTGTCGCTGAGGCATGAAGACGAACTTCTCGAGTGTCGCCGTTGGCCCTTCGCAGGAGATAAAGAGAAAGTAGCTCAAGATGTAACTCCAAATCACGACGGAGAAGCACTGGGACACCTGCGTGGTAATCGTACGGCAAGTTGGAACAAGATGTCCTTGTCTTTGCATGCAGCAATTTTTCTCAAGCCGTATTCAAAAAGCATTTCATACGCCATAGGCAATGGAGTACTTGTTAATACAGGTAACAGTAAATTGCCATAACAGATGCACTATTTGCAACGCTGGTCCTTCACGCATACACTATTTATATGAACAAAAAATCCCTTGTGAATTTGGCTTGTTATTGGTTTAGAAGTTCACATTGGCGCCCAAGAAAGCTTAGTTGCAATAAAATATCAATTATTTTTAATATTCCTCGATCATTTCTCACAAGGCAAAGTGTTGTCTGCATCTGTTTGGCGACATTCTTTAGCAAGACCTATATGAATGGCACAACATTGAACATGCCATTCACAATAGCTCCACCCCCCCCCCCTTCCCGCCCTTCTCTGTCACCAGAGGAGGAAGCCTCCTAAGCAAATCGAAGGCTGCTATAGAGGCGTTGTCGTTCAGAAATCACCCAAAGAAGCTAAAAAAAGGGACGTTAGTAAGTGCTATGATGTTTATTTAGAACCACATTAGGGATAAATAGGTTGAACATATCACTATATAATAAGCCGTTGCCGCATTTTGCTACTTGTTGCTACATACTTTCTCTGAAACCGAGTTTACAAAGAGCCTATGCTTTGTGAGCAGTGGATCTCATTGACGGCTGTCCTCATCATAATTTAGTTTGTGTAGGCACATTTTATTTTGAACCATATTTGCACGCGGCTGGCTTTTTGAATCGGAACCTTGTTTCCACTCCAGGGAAATTTTCTTCTTCCATTCGAGGCAGGTATTTGTGGTGCCGTGGCACAGAACCCATTTCTGTCTGCACCATAATAAAAACCTTGCAGTACGCGTCACCCTATGCCTTTCTGTTCACTGGTGTGGTACTCATGATCAAAGCGTTTAAATTTAAGTTTGTATTCTTTTAACGGGAGCTGCAATGGCGCCCAGTCGCGTAAAAGCATAAATAAAATGACTTCTTTTCTGAAGAAAAGAGAAGAAACCAGAAGGTTCGAAATGCGAAACACGTTTTTATCCCCATGCGCTTGTATACGATTTGCGTGCGTTTTGCGCAACTGTGCCATGACCTCCCACCGACGAGCCTTCGACGAACTCTAGATTTCGAAAAACGCTGCTACATCTTCTCAAAATGCAGTTACAGCTATAATACTTGGCCAGGCGGAGCAAATATGGAGACATGAATATCACAGCGCAGAAAACAATTCCTACTTAACGTTAAAACTCACGAATATTGTACATAACATTTCTATACAAACTTTAAGGTGATTATAGCCTGCGACAAATTCAATTGCCAAGCTATACTGCTAGACTAAGACTAAAAGAAACAGGCGCTACTAAAAGCTCCGATCTGCCATTTATACTATATTTTCAGCACTTGCAACATATAAGGGAGGTGAATGAGATTATTTGAAAGGAATTGCGGTAGACACGTACATAGAAGCAATCACTGCAACGCATAATTAGTGCTATGGGCTTTAAATAATGGCATAACATTTTCTATTTTCTTACTGGAGACCCAGTAAATACCCTAAGGAGCCTCAATCCTGCCTGAGCTCAACAAATGCTTATTTACCTCAATGGTATTGCAGGAGACGCTCGGGCGGAGCGGTTGCCCGGCTTGATAGCCAGGCTAAACCCACCGGTTGCTACAACCCAGCATGCTCACCACTACCACGTATTCGTTTACTGCGACAAGTTCAAAACGCGCCCCAATGGCAGCGCGGCTACGTACGTGAAGCACGATGCTATTCCCGTCACCGAAACCTGATGTGGAGTGGTACTGATGCTCGGAATAGTTGGCGCATAATTAGTCTTGAGGCAATGGTGCGAAAAAGAGGAGGGCAAGAAAGCACATAAAATGTACACCACAAGTGCCAACTTTCAACTAAGTTTATCCCGAAAACGGCACACACATATGTTCAAAATACACCCAACAACGTCAACTTGGCGATAATGATTGACACGTTGGTTGCTGCGCATGCAAAAGACGCCACCAAAAATAAATATTTAAACATTTGCTTTTAAGAAGTCTAGTTCGCTTTGCGATAAATGAATTGATGGAGCCCTACCAAACTTTTGTCCTTGGGTTTTGATAAAAAATGCCTCGATGATTTTACATGTTAACTTGTCCATCTCGCCTTTTAAGAAAGTCACGCGGTCTCGATCTGTGCTGCAGCCACATATATTGCAATATCTAAGTGAACATTGCAATTGTCGCGCACATTCAAGTTGTGTTCTCTTGCACTTGCCCTGTCGTTGAAACAAAGACCGGATTGACCTATGAATACCCTACCAAAGCTTAGTGATGAAATCCTATACACTACATTTTAAATGCATTTTGCACACCTAACCGCATGTTGCTTAACTCATTCTTGCTTTTTCCCATCTTTATTTGCCGATGTGATCGCTGACAGTTTAACAGGAGATGAAAACAATGTTGACATTGTAACCATATCAGATGCCAGTTTCTTTAGGAATGTGAGCGCTACAGAGAGCGTTACAGAGGAAACAAAGCAATCGTTCATGTACAATACTATCAAAGGACATAATCGATTACAAGTAAATAATTATATATAATTGACTACATATGAGTCTGCAAACCGGTCACGCGCTACGCCCCTTGGTAATATGTCTGTTAAAAAATTAGATTATGTGGTTTTACGCGCCAAAACCACCTTCTGATTATGAGGCACGCCGTAGTGGGAGGACTCCGGAAATTTCGACCACCTGCGGTTCCGTTACTGCTCACCTAAATCTACTAAGCACCTGGGTGTTCTCGCATTTCGCCCCCATAGAAATGCGGCCACCATGGCCGGGATTCAATCCCGCGACCTCGTGCTCAGCATCCCAACACTATAGCCACTGAGCAACCACAGCGGTTAATATGTGTGTTAGTATGTGGCCAGCCCAGCCCACGGCCTCCACCCCTCGCTCTACCAGTCCCTTGTCAAGTGCGTTCCACCTCCCCGAAAAAAATTCGGCCTTACTGTTTTGAAGCCATGGCCTTCGATCTCTGCACCGCGCTGACTGGCGTGCGCTTGAGCTGTTTGCGATACCTCGTGACGATCAGGTCTCGGTGGCATAAATAGCCTCCTGCTTCATGGCCAACGTTGCGCTACACTGGGCGCATGTTTGGAACGGGTCGCATAAAAGGTGCTGCAATTATTCGTGGCACTCTTGCGAAATAGAGGCCCTTTATCCATGATTGTGGAGTTGACACTGACTTAGAAAAATAAAAAGAAAAGAAAAAGGAATACGCCACATCAAATATTCGTGTCAGTACTCATTTTAGTGTACAACACCACGGTCAATGTTGTTTGGGTAGCGTCGCTACATATCTGGCGAGGCCCTATAGAATTACATATCTGAAGCTGAACGCAACTGCGCATACCAAGCAACGTTGAAATATGGATTTGGGCCCCAATAAGACAAAGAAAAAAAAAGCAGAAACATTCCCGATGACACGACATACTATTTTCTAGTGGCCATGAAGCAATCAGGCCATGGAGCAGAGCAGGCATCCAGGCTGCGGCGGTCGCATTTCTATGGGTGGCGGAATGCGAAAACGCCCATGTCCCGGGCATTGGTTGCACGTTAAGGATCCTTTGGTGGTAAAAATTAATCCGTACTCTCCCTCTACGGAGTGCCTCATAAGCCAATCGTGGCTTTGGTGCGTAAAACCCTAGAATTCATTCATTCATTGATAAGGCAGTCCTGGGGCGGCTTGCACGAACGCTTAATGATGAAAATATTAACGAACTTAAGAACGCGTTCTTGTGTGGAGTAGGCCTTCTCTATGGAACATTTAAGAACGCGTTCTTAAATTCGTTATTATTTTCATTATTAAGCGCTCGTGCAAGCCACCCCTGGTATTCGCAAAAACGTTATTACGCTAGAACTGTTCGTAAAAGCCAATGCAAACGGTTCTGATGTCAGACATAATTAGCGAAGTCAACCGGCCATTGACAAACAGTACTTACGTACAAAAGGCTTTACGAATTCGAAAAGCTGATGCGCTCTATGCCTTTATTCGCAAACACCTCGTACGCTAGTGTTATCGCAAGAGAAAAAATTCAACCAATCCTATTGTTGCACGTATTATTAGCGAAAACCGCCGATATATGGCAAAAATAATTCATGAACTAAAGGCTTTGTGAATTTGACTCCAGGATCGAGTACTATCACGTCCGTTTGCCTTCGTTCTTTCTATTTTGTTTAGGAAATTACCTATGCGAAACAAATCAGACTCGTGCGCCATGCACTCGCTACGAAGCGGAGAGCAGAGCTAGAAGTGGTGCGAGCTAAAGCTCTTACGCACAAATTCCTCATGGGAGCGAATTCTATCCAATCCTCACGCTTGACATAATGAAGGAAATATACGTGCATTCGGGCTGCATAATTATGCTATATGCCTTTGTGTAAACATATTTTTTAAAGATAAAATGCGAACGCAATCTAAATATGGGATGCAAGGACAGTAAGCAGCAGGAACCAAATTGACGAAGCTTTTGGTTTGTGAGTGCTGTCTCCAATTAACCAGCCATCTCAGAAAATTAAACGTGCCTCACCCCGGTGTATGGAGTTTGCTGTCAGAAAACCAGTGCATGCGCACGTGCCCAGGTGTGCCCAAGTTTTTTTTTATTTCAGGGGTACGCTTGCTGAAACTCACCAGCGTGAAGTGTGAAAAGAAGATGCGCTCTCTGGAGGTGTAGTAGATCAGCGCAAAAATGGGGGCGTGGACGAGGTACACGCCGAAGGACAACCGGCTCAGAGGCACGAACGCACCCCAGGACAAGAAGCGGTTGACAAATCCTTCGTTGGTGTCGTAAAAAAAAGAGAGAGAGAGAAAGAGTTGAACAGCAAAATTAGAAAAGGCAATTGCGTCACTTTCTGCTACACAGGCGCATGTCTTTTACTTGATACGCATTACGAGGAGGTTACATCTCGAATGATCGGTGAAGAATAGAGCTATTACTTTATAATCGGCACTGGCAGATAACTAGTAAGTGCAAAACAGTTGCGATGCTTACTTCAGAAACGACTCACTTTTGTAGCAGAGCTTCCATTATATACTACCTTGCTTCCATTAGTAAGGGGCGAGCAGAAACTATAATCGTTTACTGACGATTCTCCAAGCAATACATCGTACATTCTTCTTTTCTTATCTCAACTTTTACTTTCTGGCCATAACTTCGAAAGCATTGAATATAGATTCTTCAGAAGCAATGTCAGCTAATCAGTTTAGCCAATGATCTCTCCGAATAAGAGGTGTAAATTTTTTTTGTCCTCGAAAGGCAAGCAATTGATGTCTATTCTAGGCCTGTGAAAAATGCCGCGGAGCCGCGAGGTCCTGCAGATATTTTTTCTTAGAATTATGTCTACGTCTAAAGAAGCGTTCATACAAATTGCAGCTACACCTGAGAGAATGATCAGGATTTTTTCCACGTGTGTACGTAGTCTCACCTCCTCTGCCAGTGGCGCAAGTGAAGACGAACCAGGCAAGGCAAATGGACCACAGTATGCGGTCAGTGAAGGCAACGAACAAACGTCGGGTTTCTGTCGGCCGTTGGGTGCTTCGGTACCACTCGATTTTCATGAACATGCAGTACAGGCCACAGAACAGGGCGATGCACCAAAGCGAAGCTTGTATAATCTGTTAGAATGTTAAAAAATAAAAAAAAACGCTCAGGCGTCAGCAAGTTGACAAAAATCTAACAAAAGAGGACCCCATACCCAAGAAAACCACATTAAGTTCAGAATAATTGACTGTTGAGCGTGTCGCTCTAGAATTTTGAACATGGTAGCGCAAAGTTGTGGACAGACACAAAGAAAACATATACACACACAAAAAAGAACTCGTTCGTGTTTGTTTTTTGTTTCTCTCTGTCCGCGACTCATCGCTAAGTTGAAATAGTTATGCCATATTAAGTGAGTAAATCACATGCTGTAATCGCATACCTTGCGCGGTGAACTATGCAGCTTTCATGTACACAACAAAATTTTAGAACACCCAAACTCGACAAATCCGCTAAGCCAGCAATGTGTTCCTTTAAAGGCATCATGTACTGAATGAATATTCAAGCATTTGAATATTTGCCAGAGAAACGAAGCGCAGTTTGGCAGCGTTTTCTTGAAAATATTTCCAGGGCAAGCGTAGATTCCATGGATAAAGTTTTCAGTTGTCACGGGCCTTAGCTGCTGACCTGCATTAGTAAAGTTAACGTAGTTCTACCACGTCTGACGGGTCAGTAAACCGTTCCTTTGGCACTGAGGGAACCTTGATCTTTAAATAAAAAAAACTTGTAGTGCGCTCACACTAATGCTAATGTGCTCATCACGGTTCCGAGTAGGTTATTACCAAGAGGCTGCGTTCTGAAGCCTGTTTCACATGCAAGCGATTGAGCGAATGGAGCGATGAGCGGTGCGGCGCTGCGAAGCTTTTCGCGAGGTTTCGTTTCACATGCATTGCCGCCGAGCGTTTTCCGCCGCTGCGAATAGCAATGCTGCTGGCAAAAAACACAGGACTTTCAGCCAGTTTCGGTAGTTTGTGACTACCAACAAAAGCATTGCTTCGTCCCTGCCTCTCAAATTTTTAATTTATAAATACATATCCTGCGCTTAGCTATTAACAATTCGTTGAAAAGCTCTCTCGGCATGTTGCCCGTACCACGTGTAGCAAGTGAATAACCATCGTCTTATGCGCAGGCTTTCCCGCACTAGTCCTCCACTGGTCACGTGTCGAGGCAGGCCGTTCGGAAGCGGTGTTGCCGCTCTCCCGCTGCCATGAAATTCCAACTTGCCCGAAGCTCGCCGCTCCCGCCGCTGGTGCCGCCGCCGCCGCTCGAAACAGATTTCTGCGGCGCGGCGGCAGGATTCGCGAGCATTTTCGCTTGCATGTGAAGCAGGCTTAACGCCTAACTAGGTTCGCTTCTTTTTGTGTGGCTTGAGCGAGACCAGACAATGCTCAGTGCTGCGGCCGACGAAGATCGGTCGCGGCACTGGTACGCGCCGCGACCGATATTTGAAATATGTGCAGATATGTTTTGGGGGATTGCTTCTATATGGACACTCCGTGCGAATTTCCGCCTATGCCGTGAGGTTCCGTATAAGGTCCAACTGCGATAAGACCATGGCCGCGCGCAGTGTGCTGTAGGGGCAAGGGAAGGCATGCGAGGGTGATCCACGACGAGTGATGTTAAGCGAGAAAAGGAAAAAATAAGTACAGCGCGTTACTGCCTCTCGTGCGAGCGCACCTCCATAGCGCTGTGCGTGTGGGGAAAGGGATAAAAAGAGTAGGGGAGAAAGAGTGCATAGAGGGGAGAGGGTGCCGAGTAGTAAGGCCCGTCAAGGAAGGTGAGCCAAGAAGAATATTAGCTTGGTTCTAGCACGCGCATGGGAGAAAGGCGGAGAGGGTGCACTCCGACTTTTCGCGCGCGCGCAAAGGGGGGAGCGGGGAGATGTGCGTGGCTCAGCGCTGCCGCGCGCGTTTTATATTGGGCGTAATCTGCGGTAGGTTCGAAGGGTAGGCGACCCGAGATAGCCGATTGATTCGTGTGCGCTCTGTCCTCACGCGCCTGGTTTGCGTACAGTCGAGCGCGATTTGAAGGTTATCGCGCGAGCGTCAACCAGCCCAGCACTCCAGGCACCAGGCGGCCGGTTTCGGTACAGGAAAAATCATGATTTCGCACTCTTCTCTCCCTCGTTCGCTATTACATACAACAACCATCACCCCGCGACAAACTCACCGCCCTTTCTCTCTATTCTACGCTTTCCATTTGTTGCGATAAAGTGCGGACTTGGTTACCTCGTATCTTGGCGGGCTTAAGCTAATGTTCTTGGTCACCCATTCTTCCTGGCTCAGCAGAAATGACGTTACATAGGCTAGATACAGCTTCGTAACGTCCAATTTCAGATAATACCGAAGAATACGTCGTGCGCACTGCGATCACTGCCTGTTCGCAGAACCAAAAAAAGGAAAAAAAGAAACTGATAGCCTAGCAGGGAGTGACGGCTGCTGAAGGAAAAGTAAAAAGAGTGAGGGAAGCAGGCCTGATACCGCCCTCGCCTCGGCAGAGAATTCTGGGCCATGGCGCTGTTCGCGTTCCCGGTCGACGCTCGCGCGATAACCTTCAAATCGCGCTCGACTGTACAAGCGACAGGCAGCGCGAAAGGCGATTGACTCACCGCCGCTGCCGCTCTTCATCACGTCAGCCTTCTGGCAGCGGGTGTGTGTGCTTATCGAGTGAGATGTGTTCATGTTTGCTCGTGCGCGAATGCCGCCGGGCTTACTAATTTAGTTAGTAAGCGAATGTTTGCAGCAGTTTAAACAGCCAATAAATCTACTACCATTTAAATACTACTAATAATAATTTACTTCTGCAACTGCTACTACTACTAGTAATACTATAATAATAATTGCTATCGTAATCAATGCTTCGCTTTTCTTGTGAAACTGTGGTTTTCACATAAGGTTCGACGAAATCTAGTAAGAAAAGGGTAGTGTACATTCCTAGTGGCATTAAAATAAACAGCCCTGTTCTGCAACAGCTACCTTTGCAGCTGCTGAAAGCACAAGAACTGCATTCTACTGTTTCTAACCATGAGACGGTACAGGAAAAGGTGGAGTGGAAGTTCGCGCTGTTATCCTAGGCGCAAGCTATCAGCGTGGCACACGCAAAATTTCTTGGCACATGCGCTGCAAAAATCGACCACGCATGCACAAATTAAGACAACAGTTCGTGCGAGCAAAACATCATTTCGAAGACGCTACGTATTCCCGGGGTAATCTGCAAGGTACCGTAGACGGATTTCGATGCTTTCTGGTTGGCAAAAATATAACTTTAAATAAAGAATTCAACAACTCCTGAAAAACGTCACAAAATATCATGCAAGCTCTAACGCCTGAAGTGAACATTACATAACCACAAGCAATAACGGATATTTTTTGGTAATCACGAGAGAACAGCGTGTATCTTCGCCCCTGCGCCAAGAGTCAGCATGCATACAATCGACAACACGCACAATAAATTGGGTGCGGTGTAATTTTCCAGAGATGTGCGTGACCTAATGCATAAGTTGTCGAACGCTCTCCCACTGCCCTTTATTGTGAACAAGGCACAAGTAGGCATGGGCTTCGAAAAGCCAATTATATATTTATTTATTTAAAGCTTGGCTAGTGCTCGCATTATTTTGATCATACGGTGCCTGATCAGCAAGATACAGAGAGGAATGGGCATCCAAAGAAAATTAGAAGTATTGTTATTTCCCAGTCAAGTCTATTCAACGTTGTTTGCTCCCGATATTTCTCTTATTTCATTTCAACAGTACACGAAATGTATTCTACATTCGGTTAGATATAGTAAATACGAGCCCATATATACAAAAATTTCTTAGAACACAATTGTTTAGAAGTGCTATTTCCAGCCAATTCTGATGCTGATTATTAACGAAGGCAGCTGGCCAACGCTGTTGGGCTCTTTCGAATAACAAGATTTGTAACTTTGGACTTTTCTCATTTTTTTCTTTTTGAATATTTACAAACGATTCAATTCTAAAATGTTACTGTTAACCTTCAACAAGAGAAAAGAAACACTAATGCCTGCGGATTAGAGAAAGCTAGGGTTACTAACGCTGTGCATTGCATTCCTAAAATTCGCAAGTTGGTGCTCTACAACGTTCAGTGATTTAGTTGACCCTTGTTAAGAATGGCGAGCTACAAGGCAAAATTGCAACCCAATTACGACTGGGGGACAAGACGCGCATCCCCCACTCTCCGTCGCTGCAGCTGGGATGCGTTCGAAGAAGCGGGCTTTTGCGCTGAAAACCGCCTCCATCCACCAGCCCCATCGCCGTTGTGACGAAACGAGTTCGGTGGGTGAACTATGGTGCCGGAGCTCTCCAACGCGGACCTGATCTGCTACGCATGAGCAAGCTGCCGCGGGAAAGCCGTTTCTTGTTGTTTCCCACACGCCGATCGGGACGCAAGACAACGAGCTACCCACCATGGCTCCGATGCTTCCCGGAACGGCACCCCTCCGACGCCGGCGCCGGGCATCGGAATGTGTGTGCCTATGTGTACGTAAACTGTTCTGCGGGGCGGCGGTAATGACAATGAGTAAACGAACGTTCGCGTCACCTTGTATCGCGGGAGGACCGAGTGTATAAAAACTGCTGTGGTGCGAATGCTGAGACACTTCTCTCGTGCAGTCATGTTAGACTGATACACTTCTCTCGTGCAGTCATGTTAGACTGATACACTTCTCTTGAGCAGTCATGTTAGACTGATACACTTCCCTCGTGCAGTCATGTTGGACTGACACCCTGTTTCTCAAGCAGTCATGTTAGACTGATTTAAATACTGTAAATAAACCCATATTCCTCGTTCTCGATGAGAAGCAGTTCTGCACTCCATCAACGTCCTCAGCGTGGATAAGTTGGACGACGGCATGGGCCAGCTACCTTCAAATTCATGCCGGACTCCAATCTTGGCAACGGATCTCAAGCGATGGGATTGAGCCCCCAATCCTGACAACTGGCTGACAGCGGTGAGAAGGACTTTGCGACATGGTGCTGTATATTGTCAGGATTGGGGGCTCAATCCCATCGTCCGTGGTCCTTTGCCAAGATTGGAGTACGGCATGAATTCGAAGGTAGCTGGCCCATGCCGTCGTCCAACTTATTTACGCTGAGATCGTTGATGAAGTGACGAACTGCTTCTCATCGAGAATGAGGAAAAAGGGTTTAATTACAGAAATTAAATCAGTCTAACATGACTGCTTGAGAAAAAGAGTAACAGTCCAACATGACTGCATGAGAGAAGTGACTCAGTCTAACATGACTGCTCAAGAGAAGTGTTCAGCATTCGCACAACCACAGTTTTTATACACTCGATCCGCCGGCCATACGAGGCGGCGACTGTTCGTTTACTCATCACCAACTCGCCACTGCTCTGCAGATCAGTTTACAGAAACAAAGGCACACACATTCCGAAGCCCAAACGACGGTGTTGAAGGGGTGCCGTTCCGGGAAGTATCGGTGCCGATCGAGGGTCGCTCGCTGTTTTGCGCCTGGACGAGCATGAGAAGCACCAAAATACGGCTTCCCCACGGCAGCTTGTCCATGCGTGTCAAATCAGGTCCACGTTGGGGAACTCCGAAACCATTGTTCACACACCGAACTCGTCCCGTCACAATGTCGATGGGGCTGGAGGAAGGAAGCGGGTTTTCAGCACAAAGGCCGCTTCTTCGAACGCCTCCTAGCTGCAGCGACGGTGAGGGGGAGATGCGCGTCGTGTCGCCCTGTCGTAACTGTGTGGCAATCTTGTTTTGCAGCTCGCCATTCTTAACAGCGCAAAGGCCGCTTCTTCGAACGCCTCCTAGCTGTAGCGACGGGGAGTGCGGAATGCGCGTCTTGCCCCCTTGTCGTAATTGGGTAGCAATTTTGTCTTGTAGCTCGCCATTCTTAACAGCGCCTCCATGGCCCGAAATATCTCGACTGTCTAGCGCTGACAACCGCTAGGCAGGAAGAGAACTGCTGCTTGTCAGGGGGGGATTGATGTCTTGGCTCGCAGCGACCACTTGTGCATTGATGTCACCGCCCCAAAACATCCAACAAGGACAGGCAACTGCAAAATGAACCCCACAACACGGCTCTGCGCCGAGATTACGTGCATTGGCTCTCACTTTAGACTCGCTAGGCTTCAAAAATCAACAACAAAATAAGTGCAGAAACAAAAAAAAATGCTACATTTCACTATGCCAATTTCTGAAGCAAATTCCTGCTGACAAATTCAGCAATTATTGGAGGAAATTCTGCTAAATGAGAGGGGATTTTCTTCGCCTAAAGAAAAGCTAACACTAGTAACCCTAAATTTAGGCGGGACCCTCAAACGCAGAATTCAAATTAGCCTGCTCAAACCATCCACATTGCTATGCAACTTTCCCTTCTTATATCTAACGGAGAAGTTGTACTCTTGGAGAGTGAGGCTCCATCGGAGCAAGCGGCCGTTTTTGTGTGACATTTGATTGAGCCATGTCAGAGGACAGTGGTCGGTCTCGAAGATGAACTTCGCTCCGTACAAGTAACACGAAACTTCTGGGCGGCCCAAACCAAACAAGCGCATTCCTTCTCTGAAGCGCTATAGGCTTCCTCTCTTACATTTAGTTTACGGCTGGCGTAGAGGATAGGATGCTCCTCGTTATCGTCGCCGACCTGACTAAGTACAACGCCCATACCTCTGTCGCTTGCGTCGCATTGAACTATGAATTCCTTTTTGTAGTCTGGCGCGCGAAGCACAGGGCGAGAAACCAATAGCGTTTTCAAACTTTGGAAAGCGTTCTCTTTGTCCTTATCCCAGTGTAGGTTACTCGGTGCTCCCTTTCGGAGGGCGTCTGTTAATGGACTTGCCAATTGCGAGTAATTCGGAATGTACCGTTGATAGTACCCCACAAGTCCCAAAAATGAACGAAGGTCCGTTTTCGTGCGCGGCTGAGAAAATTCTCCAATCGTAGCTATTTTCAGCTCAGCCGGCCGTCTCATGCCCTGACCGACAACATGGCCCAGATAAGTAACCTGCGAACAACCAAACCTACACTTTTCCGCTTTCATCGTTAAGCCGGCTTCCCTCAACCGTGAGAACACCTGTTTGAGGTGCGATACGTGTTGTTCCCAGCTGTCCAAAAAAATGGCCAAATCATCAAGATAAGGCAAGGCGAACTCCTGCAAGTCTTTTAGGACAATATCCATTAATTTAGAGAAGCTAAACGGCGCGTTCTTCAGCCCGAAGCTGAGTGCGAGAGGGCGAAAAGTGCCTACAGGCGAGATGAATGCGGCATAGCGGCTGGCACTTTCTGAAAGGGGAACTTGCCAGTACCCCCGCATGAGATCTATAGTTGAAATGTATTTAGCAGCGCTAACTCTTTCAATTCGTTCCTCAATGTTGGGTGTCGGGTACAGCTGATCCCTAGTGATCGCATTTAACTTCCTGCAGTCAACACACGGACGAGGGTCCTTGTTAGGGGTTTCTACGAGTATTAGCGGTGACGTGTAGTCACTCTCAGCGGGCTCAATCACTCCCAACTCTAGCATGCGCTATATCTTTGCCTGCATAATCTCTCTCTGTCTGGGAGACACCCTGTAAGGTTTTGATCTTACTGGTTCGGCAGAGGTCAGCTCAATTTCATGCGTTATCAGTTCGGTTCTACCCGGCCGATCGCTGAATCTGTCGAGATATTCCCCTAACACCCCTTTTTGCTCATCTAGCTGCTCGGGTTTTAGAGCGTGCGAGCTTACCGAGTGTTCTAGTACTTTTTCTAGGCCGATTTCAGAGTTGGAGGTCGCCCTATATTCGTCATACTTGGTACTAGTGCCATCCGCCTCTTTGACGCTATAGTTAATGACTCCGCTCCGCTCTACATACGGCTTCATCAAATTACAGTGATATATCCTCACTTCCTTCCTGCGACCGGGCATTCTCAAAGCATAGTTAGTATCTGAAAGTTTGTGCAACACTTTAACGGGCCCATCCCAGTGAACTTCAAGCTTGTTCTTTCTTGAAGGTTTGAGGATCATTACCTGGTCTCCGGCGTTAAACGTACGAAGCCTCGCATTCTTGTCGTAATAGAATTTAGCGTTCTTTTGAGCTAGTGCCATGTTCTTTCCGACTAGTTCTTGGGTTGCGCTTAGCCGCTCCAGTAAATTTAGCACGTATTCAACCACGGTTGGACTCTCCCCTCTTTCCTCCCACATCTCTCTTAACATTCTCAGTGGAGACCGGAGTGTCCTCCCATACACTAGTTCTGCTGGTGAGAACCCTGTCGCTTCATGTGGAACTGTTCGCAAAGCAAACAAAGTTGCCGGCAGACAGTTCTCCCAGTCCTCCTTGTGCTCGTAACATAGCGCACGCAAAACTCGCTTAAGCACCGAATGCCACCTCTCTACACTGTTTGACTGAGGGTGATAGACAGAACTGTGTATTAACTTTACCCCGCACTTTTGCAAGAATGTGGAAGTCAGTGCGCTCGTGAACACTGACCCTTGATCTGCCTGAATTTCGGCTGGAAACACAACTCGTGCAAACACTGTCAAAAGCGCGTCTACTACTTCGGTGGAGCTGAGCTCTTTCAAAGGGATTGCTTCTGGAAACTTGGTAGCCGGACACAGCATGGTAAACAAGTACCTGTAGCCTGATTTTGTTTTTGGAAGAGGCCCTACCGTGTCTATTACAAGTCGTCTGAAAGGCTCTGTTATTAAGGGCACTACCTTCAGTGGAGCTTTCCATGTCTCTCCTGGTTTACCAGAACGCTGGCAGGCGTCGCATGATCTTACAAAGTTTTCTACATCTTTGAAACAGCCAGGCCAGTAGTATTCCATAAGCAATCTTTCCTTTGATTTGTTTATGCCTAGGTGGCCGGACCACCCATTTCCATGACAAAGACTCAAAAGGTCCTCCCTATACTTAGTAGGTATGACTAACTGATCTAAAATCCTACCCTTTCGATCTCTGTAATGCCGATACAACAATCCTCCTCTCTCATGTATCATTACGTTGCGCCTAGCAATGCCTTCTTTAGCTGTGTCACGTAATTTAGCTAAGCTCTCATCATTCTTTTGCTCAGCTGCCAGTGACTCTCTATCCACGCGTAAGAGTTGATCAAAGTTCTTTGAGGCCGGTGATAATAACGACCCTGTCTCGCTTGTGAGCGCGTCTGCTTGCTCTTCCTGCAGGCTAGAACTCTGACACTCTAGTGCTACGCTCTCATTGAGCTGGTCAGCTGGCAGGCTCTCCTCAACTGTTCTTTTGTCCCTCGGGCCTAGCTCGGATTCGGGTATTGAAGTTATTCCCTTTTCTGCTTCCGCTGGAGGAGCTTGAGCATTTTCAGCCGAAAGCGCCGCGATCTTACGAGCTTGGCCTCGGGTCAATGCCTGTACTATGCCCTCTCCCAGTTTGAGCCCTCTGTCACGCAGTAACTGATTCGAACGATTCGAAAAGATGTAGGGATACTGCAGTGACAAAATTTTGGAAACTCTGCCTCAGTCTCTAGCTCCCCGAATGGTCTACTGATTTTGACTTTGACCATGGGCAGACACACGCTGTGTTCTTCTACAACCTGTTTTATCCATGCTACTTCTCCGGTGAAGTCATCTACCATCACGTAAGACGGATGGACAATGTCCAGCGTGGCGGCACTGTCTCTTAGCACTCTTAGCACTCTTAGCACTCTTAGCATGGTTTTCCATTAACTTGCAGGTCGTGGAGATATGGACTTAAAAGTTCCATATTCTCATCTTTTTCCTCCACGTAGGAAAAAACTACGCTAGCCTTCTCGCAGTTTACAGCTATATGTCCCAGTTTGTGGCATTTGTAACAGCGAATTGGTCTAACAGATTCGAATTTTTTTTCTGTTCTTTTTGTGCGGTTTCTCCGTTTAATTTCTCCTCGCTCTTTTCTGCGGGCTTTTCCGCCATGTCTACAGGCTCGGATCGTCTAGTTTGCGCACCCTTTTGGAACGGAAATGGTTTCCGCGGTCCATTTCGACCGTCCCAGTTTCCCTCCTCGGCGTTCAACTTTCTACGGGTTGCGTACTCTTCGGCTAATTCAGCCGCCCTTTCCACAGTGTTTACATTACCTCTGTCTTGCACCCACAGTTTCATAGCTTGGGGGATGGTTTTGTAAAACTGCTCTAGACACATGCATTCAATGATCATGTCTCTGCTGTCGTACGCTTCCGCGCTTTTAAGCCACTCGACTAGGTTGGCCTTTAAGTTATATGCAAACTCCGGATAGCCCTCGCTATCTTTCTTGCCTGTGCTCCTAAACCTTTGCCGAAAAGCTTCGGCTGAAAGGCGGTATTTCTTCAGGAGACTAGCCTTAACTTTTGCATAATCATATGCATCCTGCACACTCAGTCTGGCGATTACTTCCGCCGCCTCACACGGCAACATAGACAGCAACCGCTGTCGCCATGTACTCGGGCCGAAGTTCATCTTCTCGCAAGTCCTTTCAAAATTGCTTCGGAACAAGCCTATGTCGGTCCCGACCTCAAATGGCTTTAATAGCCTGTCCATGCGGTATGATTCTGCCTCACTTGATCGTCCTAGAGCGCCTTCACTTCCTTGAGACAACTCCAAACGTTTGCTTTCAAGTTCAAGTTGCATTTTTCTTAACTCGCGATATTTATCGCGTTCCTCCCTTTCTTTTCTCTCTCGTTCTTCTCTCTTTTTCAGAAGTTAAAACCCCAGTTCAACTTCTTCCTCACTGGCCTGTTCGGAAATGATATGCAATAATTCTGATTTTAGCATTTCCTTGCGTACATCTAGGCCCAGTTCCTCACCAACAATCAACAACTCGTCTCTCAGCAGTGTCCTTAACTCCATGACTGCTGCTTTACTGCCTTGATTCTGCTCTCTAAATCTAGCTAGGAAAACACAACCTAGCTAACACACAACAATCTAGCTTCCCTACTGTTCTAAACAGAACAACCACAAAATGAAGCCTAGAGAGTCAGAGCAAAAACCAAGCACTCACCGCAGATACAGCACCATGTCGCAAAGTCCATCTCACCGCTGTCAGCCAGTTGTCAGGATTGGGGGCTCAATCCCATCGTCCGTGGTCCTTTGCCAAGATTGGAGTACGGCATGAATTCGAAGGTAGCTGGCCCATGCCGTCGTCCAACTTATTTACGCTGAGATCGTTGATGAAGTGAAGAACTGCTTCTCATCGAGAATGAGGAAAAAGGGTTTAATTACAGAAATTAAATCAGTCTAACATGACTGCTTGAGAAAAAGAGTAACAGTCCAACATGACTGCATGAGAGAAGTGACTCAGTCTAACATGACTGCTCAAGAGAAGTGTTCAGCATTCGCACAACCACAGTTTTTATACACTCGATCCGCCGGCCATACGAGGCGGCGACTGTTCGTTTACTCATCACCAACTCGCCGCTGCTCTGCAGATCAGTTTACAGACACAAAGGCACACACATTCCGAAGCCCAAACGACGGCGTTGAAGGGGTGCCGTTCCGGGAAGTATCGGTGCCGATCGAGGGTCGCTCGCTGTTTTGCGCCTGGACGAGCATGAGAAGCACCAAAATACGGCTTCCCCACGGCAGCTTGTCCATGCGTGTCAAATCAGGTCCACGTTGGCGAACTCCGAAACCATTGTTCACACACCGAACGCGTCCCGTCACAATGTCGATGGGGCTGGAGGAAGGAAGCGGGTTTTCAGCACAAAGGCCGCTTCTTCGAACGCCTCCTAGCTGCAGCGACGGTGAGGGGGAGATGCGCGTCGTGTCGCCCTGTCGTAACTGTGTGGCAATATTGTTTTGCAGCTCGCCATTCTTAACAGCGCAAAGGCCGCTTCTTCGAACGCCTCCTAGCTGTAGCGACGGGGAGTGCGGAATGCACGTCTTGCCCCCTTGTCGTAATTGGGTGGCAATTTCGTCTTGTAGCTCGCCATTCTTAGCAATATGCGGTGAGTGCTTGGTTCTTGCTTTGACTCTCTAGGCTTCATTTTGTGGTTGTTCTGTTTAGAACAGTAGGGAAGCTAGATTGTTGTGTGTTAGCTAGGTTGTGTTTTCCTAGCTAGATTTAGAGAGCAGTAAAGCTCTCTAAATAAAGTAAAGCTGTAAAGTAAGTAGTAGTAGTAAGTAAGTAAGTAAAGTCTCAGTAAAGCAGCAGTACACAGCAGAGGCAGTAAAGCAGCAATGATGTAGTTAAGGACACTGCTGAGAGACGAATTGTTGATTGTTCGTGAGGAACTTGACCTAGATGTGCGCAAGGAAATGCTAAAGTCGGAATTATTGGAGCTAATTTCCAATCAGGCCAGTGAGGTAGATATTGAAATGGGGTTTGAACTTCTGAAAAAAAGAGAGAAACGGGACAGAGAAAGAGAAGAACGGGAAAGACAAGAACGGGACAGAGAGAGAGAGAGGAACGCGATAAAGATCGCGAGTTAAGAAAAATGCAACTTGAACTTGAAAGCAAACGTTTGGAGTTGTCTCAAGGAAGTGAACGCGCTCTGGGACGATCAAGTGAGGCAGAATCGTACCGCATGGACAGACTATTGAAGCCATTTGAGGTCGGGACCGACATAGGCTTGTTCCTAAGCAATTTTGAAAGGATTTGCGAAAAGATGAACTTCGGCCCGAGTACATGGCCACAGCGGTTGCTGTCTATGTTGCCGTGTGAGGCGGTGGAAGTAATCGCCAGACTGAGCGCACAGGATGCCTATGATTATGCAAATGTTAAGGCTAGTCTCCTGAAGAAATACCGCCTTTCAGCCGAAGCTTTTCGGCAAAGGTTTAGGAGCACAGGCAAGAAAGATAGCGAGGGATATCCGGAGTTTGCATATAGCTTAAAGGCCAACCTAGTCGAGTGGCTTAAAAGCGCGGAAGCATACGACAGCAGAGACATGATCATTGAATGCATGTGTCTAGAGCAGTTTTAGGAAACCATCCCACAAGCTGGGAAACGGTGGGCTCAACACAGAGGTAATGTAAACACTGTGGAAAGGGCGGCTGAATTAGCCGAAGAGTACGCAACCCGTAGAAAGTTGAACGCCGAGGAGGGAAACTGGGACGGTCGAAATGGACCGCGGAACCATTTCCATTCGAAAGGGGTGCTCAGACTAGACGATCGGAGCCTGTAGACATGGCGGAAAAGCCCGCAGAAAAGAGCGAGGAGAAACTTAATGGAGAAACTGCACAAAAAGAACAAAAAAGAAAATTGGAAACATTTAGACCAATTCGCTGTTACAAATGCCACAAACTGGGACACATAGCTGTAAACTGCGAGAAGTCTTGCGTATTTTTCTCCTACGTGGAGGAAAAAGATGAGAGTATGGAAGTTTTAAGTCCATATCTTCACGACCTGCAAGTTAATGGAAAACCATGCCGAGTGCTAAGAGACAGTGCCGCCATGATGGACATTGTCCATCCATCTTACGTGACGGTAGATGACTTCACCGGAGAAGTAGCATGGATAAAACAGGTTGTAGAAGAACACAGCGTGTGTCTGCCCATAGCCAAAGTCAAAATCAGTGGACCATTCGGGGAGCTAGAGACTGAGGCTGCAGTTTCCAAATTTCTGTCACTGCAGTATCCTTGCATCTTTTCGAATCGTTCGAATCAGTTACTGCGTGACAAAGGGCTCAAACTGGGAGAGGGCATAGTACAGGCGTTGACCCGATGCCAAGCTCGTAAGATCGCGGCACTTTCGGCTGAAAATGATCAAGCTCCTCCAGCGGAAGAGGAAAAGGAGATAACTTCAATACCCGAATAAGAGCTAGGCCCGCGGTGCAAAAGAACAGTTGAGGAGAGCCTGCCAGCTGACCAGCTTAATGAGAGCGTAGCACTAGAGTGTCAAAGTTCTAGCCTGCAGGAAGAGTAAGCTGACGCACTCACAAGCGAGACAGAGTCGTTATTATCACCGGCCTCAAAGAACTTTGATCAGCTCTTACGTGTGGATGGAGAGTCACTGGCAGCTGAGCAAAAGAATGATGAGAGCTTAGCTAAATTGCATGACAGAGCTAAAGAAGGCATTGCTAGGCGCAACGGGACGATACATGAGAGAGGAAGATTGTTGTATCGGCACTACAGAGATCGAAAGGGTAGGATTTCAGATCAGTTAGTCGTACCTACTAAGTATAGGGAGGACCTTTTGAGTCTCTGTCATGGAAATGGGTGGTCCGGCCACCTAGGCATAAACAAATCAAAGGAAAGATTGCTTATGGAATACTACTGGCCTGGCTGTTTCTTCATAGACGTAGAAAACTTTGTAAGATCATGCGATGCCTGCCAGCGTTCTGGTAAACCAGGAGAGACATGGAAAGCTCCACTGAAGGTAGTGCCCTTAATAACAGAGCCTTTCAGACGACTTGTAATAGAAACGGTAGGGCCTCTTCCAAATACAAAATCGGGCTACAGGTACTTGTTTACCATGCTGTGTCCGGCTACCAAGTTTCCAGAAGCAATCCCTTTGAAAGAGCTCAGCTCCACCGAAGTAGTAGACGCGCTTTTGACAATGTTTGCACGAGTTGAATTTCCAGCCGAAATTCAAGCAGATCAAGGGTCAGTATTCACGAGCGCACTGACTTCCACATTCTTGCAGAAGTGCGGGGTAAAGTTAATACACAGTTCTGTCTATCACCCTCATTCAAACAGTGTAGAGAGGTGGCATTCGGTGCTTAAGCGAGTTTTGCGTGCGCTCTGTTACGAGCACAAGGAGGACTGGGAGAACTGTCTGCCGGCAACATTGTTTGCTCTGCGAACGGTTCCACATGAGGCGACAGGGTTCTCATCAGCAGAACTAGTCTATGGGAGGACACTCCGTTCTCCACTGAGAATGTTAAGAGAGATGTGGGAGGAAAGAGGGGAGAGTCCAACAGTGGTTGAATACGTGCTAAATTTACTGGAACGGGTAAGCGCAACCAAGAACTAGTCGGAAAGAACATGGCAATAGCTCAAAAGAACGCCAAATTCTATTACGACAAGAATGCGAGGCTTCGTACGTTTAACGCCGGAGACCAGGTAATGATCCTCAAACCTTCAAGAAAGAACTAGCTTGAAGTTCTCTGGGACGGGCCCGTTAAAGTGTTGCACAAACTTTCAGATACTAAGTATGATTTGAGAATGCCCGTTCGCAGGAAGGAAGTGAGGATATATCACTGTAATTTGATGAAGCCGTATGTAGAGCGGAGCGTAGTCGTTAACTATACCATCAAAGAGCCAGATGGCACTAGTACCAAGGTTAAGGAGTATAGGGCGGCCTCCAACTCTGAAATCGGCCTAGAAGAAGCAGTAGAACATTCGGTAAGCTCGCACGCTCTAAGACCCGAGCAGCTAGATGAGTTAAAAGGGGTGTTAGGGGAATATCTCGACAGATTCAGCGATCGGCCGGGTAGAACCGAACTGATAACGCATGAAATTGAGCTGACCTCTGCCGAACCAGTAAGATCAAAACCTTACAGGGTGTCTCCCAGACAGAGAGAGATTATGCAGGCAAAGATATAGCGCATGCTAGAGTTGGGAGTGATTGAGCCCGCTGAGAGTGACTACACGTCACCGCTGGTACTCGTAGAAACCCCTAACAAAGACCCTAGTCCGTGTGTTGACTACAGGAAGTTAAATGCCATCACTAGGGATCAGCTGTACCCGATACCCAACATTGAGGAACGAATTGAAAGAGTTAGCGCTGCTAAATACATTTCAACTATAGATCTCGTGCGGGAGTACTGGCAAGTTCCCCTTTCCGAAAGTGCCAGCCGCTATGCCGCATTCATCTCGCTTGTAGGCACTTTTAACCCTCTCGCACTCAGCTTCGGGCTGAAGAACGCGCCGTTTAGCTTCTCTAAATTAATGGATATTGTCCTAAAAGACTTGCAGGAGTTGCCTTGCCTTATCTTGATTATGTGGCCATTTTTTCGGACAGCTGGGAACAACACGTATCGCACCTCAAACAGGTGTTCTCACGGTTGAGGGAAGCCGGCTTAACGACGAAAGCGGAAAAGTGTAGGTTTGGTTGTTCGCAGGTTACTTATCTGGGCCATGTTGTCGGTCAGGGCATGAGACGGCCGGCTGAGCTGAAAATAGCGACGATTGGAGATTTTTCTCAGCCGCGCACGAAAACGGACCTTCGTTCATTTTTGGGACTTGTGGGGTACTATCAACGGTACATTCCGAATTACTCGCAATTGGCAAGTCCATTAACAGACGCCCTCCGAAAGGGAGCACCGAGTAACGTACACTGGGATAAGGACAAAGAGAACGCTTTCCAAAGTTTGAAAACGCTATTGGTTTCTCGTCCTGTGCTTCGCACGCCAGACTACACAAAGGAATTCATAGTTCAATGCGACGCAAGCGACATAGGTATAGGCGTGGTACTTAGTCAGGTCGGCGACGATAACGAGGAGCATCCTATCCTCTATGCCAGCCGTAAAGTAAATGTAAGGGAGGAAGCCTACAGCGCTTCAGAGAAGGAATGTGATTGTTTAGTTTGGGCCGCCCAGAAGTTGTCGTGTTACTTGTACAGAGCGAAGTTCATCTTCGAGACCGACCACTGTCCTCTGACGTGGCTCAATCAAATGTCACACAAAAATGGTCGCTTGCTCCGATGGAGCCTCACTCTCCAAGAGTACAACTTCTCCGTTAGATATAAGAAGGGAAAGTTGCATAGTAATGTGGATGGTTTGAGCAGGCTAATTTGAATTCTGCGTTTGAGGGTCCCGCCTAAATTTTAGGGTTACTAGTGTTAATTTTATTAAGCAAAGAAGATCGCCTCTCATTTAACAGGATTGCTGAATTTGTCAGCTCGAATTTGCTTCAAAAATTGGCATAGCGAAATGCATTTTTTTGTTTCTGCACTTATGTTGTTGTTTCTTTTTTTTTTGAAGCCTAGCGGGTCTAAAGTGAGAGCCAGTGCACGTCATCTCGGCGCAGAGCCGTGTTGTGGGATTCATTTTGCAGTTGCCTGTCCTTGTTGGATGTTTTGGGGTGGTGACATCAATACACAAATGGTCGCTGCGAGGCAAGACATCAATCCCCCTCTGACCACCCGCCGTTCTCTTCCTGCCTAGCGGTTGTCAGCGCTAGACAGTCGAGATTTTTCGGGCCATGGAGGCGCTGTTAAGAATGGCGAGCTGCAAGGCAAAATTGCCACCCAATTACGACTGGGGGACAAGACGCGCATCCCCCACTCTTCGTCGCTGCAGCTAGGATGCGTTCGAAGAAGCGGGCTTTTGTGCTGAAAACCGCCTCCATCCACCAGCCCCATCGCCGTTGTGACGAAACGAGTTCGTTGGGCGAACTATGGTGCCGGAGCTCTCCAACGCGGACCTGATCTGCTACGCATGAGCAAGCTGCCGCGGGAAAGCCGGTTTTTTTCTTTCCCACACGCCGATCGGGACGCAAGACAACGAGCTACCCTCCATGACTCCGATGCTTCCCGGAACGGCACCCCTGCGACGCCGGCGCCGGGCATCGGAATGTGTGTGCCTATGTGTACGTAAACTGTTCTGCGGGGCGGCGGCAAGTTGACAATGAGTAAACGAACGTTCGCGTCACCTTGTATCGCGGGAGGACCGAGTGTATAAAAACTGCTGTGGTGCGAATGCTGAGACACTTCTCTCGTGCAGTCATGTTAGACTGATACACTTCTCTCGTGCAGTCATATTAGACTGATACAGTTCTCTTGAGCAGTCATGTTAGACTGATACACTTCTCTCGTGCAGTCATGTCGGACTGACACTCTGTTTCTCAAGCAGACATGTTAGACTGATTTAAATACTGTAAATAAACCCATATTCCTTGTTCTCGATGAGAAGCAGTTCTTTCCTCCATCAACGTCCTAAGCGTGGATAAGTTGGACGACGGCATGGGCCAGCTACCTTCGAATTCATAACGGACGTACTCCAATCTTGGCAACGGATCTCGAGCGATGGGATTGAGCCCCCAATCCTGGCACCCTTAACTGCGTGGAATCGAGCTTTTCAGTCATTCGGACTAGCACAACCTCGGCCAACGTCCCTTGCCACGACATCACAACATCTCTTTCCACACTCATATTCAAGAGTTCCGGGCTAAGACATCCCCGGGTGTCGGTTTCTGATTGCTGCGAACCATATGCCACGTGTGACGTAGACAAGCTTACCTTAGAAATCTTCGCCTTGCCGTACCTCTGTACGAAAATCAAGGTGATGCAACCGGAGAAGTAGCAGACCCCGTGGTAGAATGGAAGCAAGTAGTAGTTGTTCAGCGTGTCTACGGAGGTGCTGTAAAAGAGGTGGAAGCAAATATTGAGACTCCAGCATAAGTAACGCTATTCCGAGAAAATAGACACCAAGACGTCCGGCTATCCTAGAAACATTACCAGTAAACTCCAGCGACGAAGAAATGTAAACAAAAGATAAGGTACAATAAAGAAAGACGGAAAGCCTAGAACGTCACGCATATCATAGTCTCTGCCTAGTCAGAGGGCATGACATGTCTGCCGCAGAAGGATACGGCCCTGTGTTTTGCTTAGCATATATTGGCCGCTCACCCGCACTGTCAGCACGGGCAATGCTATGTCGCTAAACGAGGTGAACAAAATAGAGAAAACAAAACAAACTTATACAGTGCTCGGAATAAATTCACATTACTACTGGGGCCGCATTATCTAACCATTGCTTTCATTTCCCATTATTTTCCTCTTTTGTCGTTTGCTGGCAGAACGCCACGCCTATGCGTTATCGCACATGCTTATCCGCCACACGTATCAATGGGGGATAACTAAAGGGAATAGAATTGCCGCGAAATTATTCTTACGTAATGCGGCACTAGATAACACATATATGGATGTAGATGAATAAAAAAGAAGCATCAAAGCAGACACGTAGGCGCGACACGAAAACATCCATTTTATACGCTTAATAATTGACATTCATCTTACCGTGCGAAACCTGCACCTTGTTCACTAAAGGCTCAATGCCGGAGCACTCCACGTCAAGCTCGACTACGGTGAGTTGCTTCAAGCTCGCTACCCTCTCACTCAGTGCACGAGCTTGCCTTGCGTTTGAACTGCAGTCAAACTGCGATGGGCGAGGCCCGGAAACCAAATTCACCAAGCTATTCATGCAAAAGTGCATTTTGCTAATGGCTGCCAGCCTTCGCATATATTGTGTGTAGCATTAGGGTTGGCTGTAATTGGCCCTTACTGATAATTTTAGCGTAAAGGCTCTCTGTGAATACGGGTCTACTTCTCTGAGCCTTTCTCGCTGAGCTTCATAGGCAGGATATTTTGACAGGAGTGTCATACAATTACAATTACAATTAATTACAATTTAATTGCTTTGTTGTCACGGCACGCATAGCTCCTGCAATTCATATTCAGTATTTATTTATTTATTTATTTTCACACTTGGAGAAACCGGCTATTGTAGGTGTAAGTTCAATGGACTTTGGCTCTTGCGCAGGTAGTCAGTCGACCACTCAGACATTCATCGTTCACGTCTTATCTCACGCCTTCCATTCGTCTTTGTGGGAGCCAGCGGGTGCGATCGTTGCGCTAAACCGGCTGTGCAAGCCTACGACTCCTTCTATTCCCTCCTTGCCCCACCGCCCCATTCTTCGCTTTCTCACTAGCCGTGCTGCGTGGCCGCCCCCTCCCACGCGATACACGGAAAGCACTATCTGTAACTGCAACGTTTTTATCGCCTTTTTGCCTATAATATTATTTCGGTCGCACAAAAGTGCATCTCCGGCGCGACGAAAGGATAGCGCCATGCCCACGGAAACGCTGAGACGGCCTGATCCGCGGGTTGCACGCAGTACGAGCAGGGACCCGTATACCTGAACGTATCTGCCAAGGCTACAACGAAGGGCTTCAGGTTGGTGCCGTATATCTGCCACGCAGAGATGGAGCAAAACACGAGGGCGAGCAGTACGAATGTCGCCACGGTCAGCCATTTCCTTCTGTAAAGACAAACATGCAAAACAATGCGTCGGAACTTTTTTCACACCCTTAAGCCACCCCCCTCCAAAAAAAAAAATATGCTGCAGAAATTCTGAGAATTGTCTACTAGTGAGTACTTTCGTCCGGCTGCTACTTCGCTTTTGCTTACTTATTTAGATAGCTTATGCATATATACCCATCGCTACCAATAATCTATTATTACACAATTATAACGATTACATGGGTTGACTTCACCTATTATGCATTTATTTTGCAGATATACCATATCAACTGAGCCAAAACGACGTCACAACCAGTATTTTTTTTTCCACACCACGGCAACTTTTTATTTCCTTTTTATTTTTTATTTGTCACAACCTTAACGCGGCGACGGTGACGCCACTAACTATTTTTCTTCTTTTTAAGGCTACCAGTCATCCAGTAGTTCACTATTATCACATCTACAAATCAGCTATTCAATCATTTTTCTATATCCGGAAATGCCAAAGCAGCCTTGTTTCCACGCACACCAGCAACGCGGGAACGTAAGCTTTCAAGGAGGCGTTACGAGAACGGGGACCTCTTTTATTTCTTTATTCTTTAATTTTCCATTCCATCCTTATCGACTCTAAAACTAGTAGTCATGTAAATTTACACTACTCTAACAATTATGCTTTTGTTTTACAGATGAAAGGTGCAACACTTTTCGCGTTACTCACAAATTTTGCTGGGGTACTCACCTAATACTGATTACGCATTAATAAAGTTCGTATCCCCAATACATTTCGTTTACTGAGAATCAGTTGAGCGAAGAACGAGTAGTTGCAATGGCATTGCAATAAGTGCGCTGGTAATAGCACGCACACACTATCGGTTTTACATTGAAATGCGAACAGACATGAAACGAGTAGGATGCCTTGCTGCAGTTGCAGGTTTGCAAACATTTGTATCAGTGACTTACGTTAGGCTCAAAGGCGGCCATTTCCGTTCACAGTCGACCACGGGTCAAAATATGACAGTGTCAAAATAGCACCGCCGGCCCGGTATATGAGACATTTCAAAAGTTAGCTATATTGCGGGATTTCTTTGCAAGACTACGTACGAGTTCCTCGCCCATGCCCTTGAAATCAGCGCTTCAAAACGGCGCCGCAAAGCCGAGCACATCGATGCGACAAAGTCTTGTGAGAGTATTGTGAGTTTGCAGCCGAACTAGAAGTTAGTACTGAATCCGCAGAAACCGAACTGCAGCATTCAGCTACGCCGAAGGCATTATTGCATTCTGTATGCAAAACGCTACTGCTTAAAACGAAGAAACTGCAAAAATCCTTCGATATGGTAAGGGACTGTCACAGACGAGGGGGCGAATGTCTCTCTGCTAAATATATGTTTACGCAACCAATTCAAAACGCCTTTGTGCCATTTACTATGTGTTGCCACCTGCCCTTTTGCTGACGCGAGTAACTTTACGTATGCGGTTGCAAGTCAAGCCTCCAACCTACAGCGAAGTAAGCTCAAAGTGGCCTGTCTCATCGCATCTGTCTTTTCACCGTAGCGCCAATCTTTCCAATGCCTTTCAACTGCCTGAAAAGTCTAGCCCTCAACGGAGCGCGTGCCAAATGTCACTACTAGTTGAGTTGCCGGAATTGCGTCAAGCTGCATAACATGGTCTCACTATTCCATGAGTTCAAGAAAGCTACCATGGTTAAACAAGCCATGGCAATAAATACCCCGCTATGAATACCATAATAGAAAGAAATTCATTTAATAGAAAGAAAGTCATCGTGAGGCAGAACTCGCCTCACGATATGCGATTATCATTCGAGCAATGTAGCTACACATCGTATTTCTGAAGTCCCGTTTATGCAAGCTATGTAGGGTTTATTCTGAGACTTCCTTGGTGTAGTCCGACACACACAGCGCTATATGCGCTGTCTGTGTCCCTGGGTGTCTTCTTTTGTGCGGTCATTAATCGCGCTACCGTACACCTATTCACAATGTAACAACCGCGATGGCACTCCTATGGTGGTATGCCAACAAATAAATAACGATAGATGTATGACAACGACGAAATTACGAGTGTGGCATGACAACGGTACGGCGACAATCTCATGACTACGAGTGTGCGAAGACAATGGTGTTATGAAGAATTCGTCCAGATACCTGTATGACAATGACGTGGTGACGACGACGGCTCGAACGACAAATGACGAAGCTGAAGTGCTGACGAAGGCACGTACGACCACAACGGCATGACGATGATGGTATCACAACACATGCACGACAGCGGATGTCTGGCAACCACGCAATCACGACGATGGTAGAACAACAGCACCACGGCGACGGCATAACCGCAGTGGTATGACGATGAATGTGTGACTAATACGGCGGGACGACCACAGCATTATGAGAGTCGCACGACGAAGTTAGAATGAAGAGAATGGAAAGACCGTGACATCGCGACGACGACGACGATATGAAAACATAGGCATAAAGACAGCTGTATCACGACGATTCAATCGTGGCAATGAAACGACAATGGTATGAGGACAATCGGAGGACAATAAGAGTATGACGGCAATGGCGTGGCCATGACGGCATGACAAAAGTCGCTTGACGAAACTGACGGGCGACAGTGGAACGACCACGATGGCGCTACCACGGTGGAGTGCCAACGAATGCGTGACGAGGGTATAACGACGATGGTGTGACGAGAGTGGATGACAAAGCTGGAATGCTGATGATGCAGCGGCCACAATGGCGTCACGACCACGAGCACATGCCTAGCTGTCTAAGCTGGTAGCCAACGTGAGCCAGTAGGTCGGTGTACGATAATAGATAGATAGATAGATAGATAGATAGATAGATAGATAGATAGATAGATAGATAGATAGATAGATAGATAGATAGATAGATAGATAGATAGATAGATAGATAGATAGATAGATAGATAGATAGATAGATAGATAGATAGATAGATAGATAGATAGATAGACAGACAGACAGACAGACAGACAGACAGACAGACAGACAGACAGACAGACAGACAGACAGACAGAGACAGACAGACAGACAGATAGACAGACAGACAGACAGATAGATAGATAGATAGATAGATAGATAGATAGATAGATAGATAGATAGATAGATAGATAGATAGATAGATAGATAGATAGATAGATAGATAGATAGATAGATAGATAGATAGATAGATAGATAGATAGATAGATAGATAGATAGATAGATAGATATGCTTAAAATGCCTTATGTGGGCGAACAATGCTAATCGCATTAACTAAAAGGAACTGCCACTGTGGAGTGGTTAGAGGGCCAACTCAAAGAAAATTTTAAGGCCTTTCGGCCTTGTCCCTAAAGAATAATCGTCATCTAGTTTGCGTTGATTTAGGTTTATTGTTCTGCGCTTCTCAGATTTCGAAGAAGCGCTGAACTGTTCAAGAGATGGTGAATATCCCAGTGACAACGAAAACGTTACGTGATGACAAGGCTTTGCAGGAACTGGCGTCCATGTTTCTTGTTTTCTTACTCCGACGGAATACAAAGAATACTGCTCCGTTATTATATCGTAACTATCATGTAACATGCAAAACACTACCTTTAAAAGCAACATCCTGGAAGTGCATTTAGCTCTTCTGTGAAGACCTAAATACTCAACCAGGACGCCAACATACCACACCAGGCATTTCATTTTGCGATATAAGAAAACTAGTTGCACATTGTCCATCTTAAATATAAAGAAGTAGAGAGAGAAAACTTACGTCCTAAACGTCTGGATCACGACGAGGGAAATCAGAAAGAACTGAAAGTCTGCGGCGAGATACCACACCTGCACCAAGATTGTCTGCAACGAATAGAAACGAGAAATGAAGCGAAAACAGCAGCTCAAGAATGTGACGTCACATAGATCTGGTAGTGCTGCGGGAGTTTCGGCATCAGCACAAAAGGTACCCGTGTACTCTACGAGTGGCATGCTTACATGACGTCGAACCGGTGAGTACAATACACTTGCGACCAACTCTTTAGGAAAGAGCTTTCTCAAAAGGCTAAATGTGTATTTCAAGGCAATTTCAATGCAAAGCATTATTAGTATTGATAGTATTGATTCTCTTCCGGCTGCCTAGTCTCAATCGGAGCATTCATAGTTTGGTTGGTAACAACTTTATTTATAGTCCTGCAGAGCTTTCGCCGACGGGGCCTTAGATCTCCCACGTGCGGACGTCTAGGTATAATAATAAAAGATTACGCGTCCTTTGGTGGGTTCGCAGCCCGGGTCTGCCAGCGCAGTGCCCCGATGCTCCATCCATTAGAGCCCAGACGTACGCATTGTTGGATAGAAGGACAACCTTAATCGTCCTATTACTCGTGCAAAGTAGCATCATGAGACACTATAGGCACGTGCGCCGCCTCGGATAGCAACAATTTGCTCACAAAAAAAAGGAGAGCAAGCCAGTTTCTCCCATCGTTTCCTCCTTGACATCTAGAACTTTGAGACGACCGCATATTGCGTATGGACCCAGTTCGGCCCATACGCAACAGCCAGCAGTTACTTCAGCGGCGCGTTGCGCGTGTTTTCTCACCCTGTCTATGCAGAATGTGTCGTGCTTTGTTTTCTAGGTTGGCGTGAAAGAGGTTTGCGTTTTATAGGTTGGCGTGCCCCAAGTTTGCATGAAAGATGTTCATCGAAGAATGGCGCATACCCTGTGTCACGTACTCAGAGACCCTAGTCAATCCTACATTTGGTTTCGAACATGGTTCCCTCTGCCCAGCAGCTTTAGGCTCGACCCATTAGACCATGGTCAGCCTTGTGGTGGCGGGAAAAGGGTTGGAGACATTGCAACATTCCGTAAAGTGCGTATCCTAAAAAGGGTAATCGCAGTGAAAAGTATATAGGGAGCACGTATAGTATACGGGACAAATCTATAAATACATAAATCAGGCTACAAGAAGTGTGCGGGCAATTTAAAGACTATCTAAATTCATTATCCAAACGACAGTTCCTTTTTTTACTAGACAATAAGGCTCGCGCTGGTAATTCTGAACAGCGTATCCGGAGAGAGCAGTTTATATTTGTTTTGATTATAATCCAATTTTGTTTCTCGGCATCATAGCGTGCGAATGCCATTCTTTACATTTATGGCATCTGTATGATGGCATTAGGAAACAAATGCCTTGTAAGACATAAGATTGTTTGATGTCCTGTAGCTGTCTGAAGAGAGCTGCAGAACATAAAATCGACATCATCTATATATCGTTATGGCTCGAGCTAGTGAAATTCCACGCTGACCATCATAATCATGCAAAAACTACTGTTTATTCTTCCTAGCTTATCTTTCCCAACGTTATATTCTATATGATGCTAGCAGCGTCGGCCGTTAGAATTACTGCTTTGATGCAGGCTGTGGTCTCTACTGTCAACGACCGAAGGCTCCCGTGAATACTCTGTCCCTCCTAATGCATTCTTTGTCCCAAGCTCCGCCACCAGAGCCGAAAAGAGAAGGGATATCTTCACACTCACTATTTCTTGGTCTCCCCTCCAGTTGCGCATCTGAAACAGGAAGTCCCACCAGTGCTTCCGAATTTCGGCATAGAATTTGTTGTAGAATTCCTTAGAGTTGGGCCCCGATGCGATGAGCGGCAGCAGGTGCGTGCACATGATCACGAAGAACAGTGGGACAGTCGTCCTGTGAGGGAAAGAAAAGCGTGCTCGTTCCAAAAGCCCCCGTTTCAAATCTTATACCCATTATTGCACTTGCGAAGTTACTTGCACTAATCTTCCTTTTATATGCTATATCATAAGCGGTGTACAAGGTTCTTTTCTGTTTTTTTTTTATGCCGGTATAGTAAGGATAGCAACTGTTCTGGTCCCACACGGTCTCGTAGGACTTTCAGAAGTCACTGATACAGCGCGCTTTGAGTATTCATTTCATTTCATTTATTTCCTAAAGTGCCCAACAACAGCGCTACGCCTTATGATTTGTGCACTTGTTTTACACAAAGGACGGAAAACAGAAAACAAAAGAGAAAACCTGAAAGAACAATAGTAAAAGATGCAACAAAAATTCAGTTAAATTAGAAATAGAAGTCCCATAAAGAGCAAATGCAAGGGCCAACAAAATCAAGGTCATAACGCAAGGTATTTTGCTGTGTTGCAGGAATTGTTATAGCGTTAGAGGTGCAAGCTGAATTCACGTAGAAAATGCTCGGGTTACGCAAGTTTTGGCGAGGCACGCAGAAGGTTACAGCCGACAGTAACCGCGGACAGGAGAAGTGGTTGCGAATTAGTTTACACAAGAATAAGTAATCACGATATTTCCGCCTTATTTCCGAGGGTCTAACATTAAATATTCGCGGTACACACTTATAGGCATAACATACATGGCGTCCCAGATATCGACCGTACAGGATACGAATGAAACGTCACCGAACACATCAATTTTTGTCACATTGGTCAAATTAATAAATTTACATACAACAGAACAAAACTGTAACTTCTCACCGACAAAAGAAGAATACAAAAGAACAATGCAGTTGACATTCGCCAAATGTTTTTTGTTATGCTTGATATGAGACCTAACTTACTGTAGGATGCATTGGCAATGCTTGGAACATGTTATTCGAAAGGAAACAACAGGTCTCCTACCTGGATTAATGCGCAAAAAGATGGAAGCACACCACTACGCGACAGAATTCTCATGTTCCTGTAATAATTCGCATTCCTAGCTGATTCTACTTCACAGTAAAGTTTAATATCGTCAGCGTACAAAAGGAGATGCGAATGCCGCAGATATTCTTAAAGATTATTAACAAAAATATCTAAAAATATTAGGCCTAAGATAGACCTTCGCGGAATACTGAAAGTTGATTCATGAATCAAGTCAAAGAGTATTTAGCACCAACGCGAACGTAATTTAACCGAGTGTACAAGTAGTCTTTATACATTGTGTACAGGCTGGGGTTAACGACGTAACTCAAGAGTTTATGGATAAGAAGGCTATGAAAAACAACATCAAATGTTTTTGGCAGGTCGAAGTATACTGTGTCTATTAGCAACAGCGGGTCCCGCAGCATCAAGAAAAGAAATAAGCATTGTTTCCACAGACCTACCAAGAACAAAACCATGTTGGCATATGCTAGTCTTGCGCTAAATAAAACGAAAGATGTATAAACAGCTATTTCAAACACTTTTTCAAACGGAGACAAGAGGAACACGGGGCCATAATTTTTTATTTCGCTGATGGTGCCACTTTTATGAACGGGCACAACTACTTCATTCTTCCAACAAGACCGAAAGATACTTTTATGCAAAGCAAGAATAAAAGTAGAAGAGCCTTTGATGACAAACGTGCTATTCGGTCGTAAGCAAGTGAATGCTTTGCTTTGAACTTACTTACGGCCTCAACGATATCGTGTTCTGCAATACATGAAATGTTTAAATAGTCACTGCAACTACATTGTCAATCACCAGAGCTGGGAGCATGCGCTGGATTCAAGAAAACCGAAGGAAATTTTTCAGCAAATACATTGTTCATATTGTCCCAGTTTCTAGGAATGTGAGGCCAAGGATGATTTGCGACAATAATCTCAGCCCGCTCACTTTGGGCCCGCCCTGCAATCATCACCACAGACAAAACAAGAAAAATGGTAACTACAACGGGGCAGTGGAGACGGTACTGCTCAGCTCGGATGCCGAGCTTCAGTCCCGGGCTGTCTCGATGGCCCAGGCTGCCACCACGGAGCAGGGGCTCCTGGCCAATGGCTGAGGGGAGGAGGAAGGGACTCCCAGCCTTCCCCATCCCTGAACCCATCCTGGGCAATCAACAAAGTTGTGCTCTCTCTCTCTCCACCCACTCAGAACTGTACTTTCCTACATAGGTGCAGAAACGTTTAGGATCGCATTTTACGCGCTCTACGACAAATTCTAGAAATCGCCTCTAGAAAATTTGCGATTTCGAGCGGAACGTGCCATTGATCAACAGAAACTAAACTGCTAACAGCAACAGAAATACCATAAACGCAGAAATTAGCCAGAATCAGATCTAAAACGTTTCCAGCGGTATTTTGAACCGTGTTAAACTGCGTTAATGCAAGTAATTCGATAAAAATAACGGCGCATCACAGCGAGGGGATGATAAAGATGCGTATTTCGGCCGTTAGGAATCCCAAACAATACACGCAACATTCGAATCGCCAGCTACCAGGACATTATATTTTGCAGCATCAATAACCTCAACTAGGTATTCATATGCTCAAAATACTGTACGTTACTTATGTGAGGAAAAAAGTAGGCTGCACAGAGCAGCAAATTTTTGCTGCACTTAACAGCAATATCAGCCAACAACATTTCTAGCACAGCTTCAAGGTCCGCACGCCTTATGACGCTAAGATTGTTCCGCATGGCATTTAGCCCATCACCGCCGTATTTAACACGCGCATCATACACGCGGTCACATCTATGAAGTGCGTATTCCGGTGCGAAGGAATTCTTAGACAGTGAGCCGTTGCAAAGCCAAGTTTCAGTAAAGCAAATACCATAGTAGGTGCAGGATAGCACGCTCTCATAGAAATAGAAGGATTTCGTGTGTAGACCACGAACCTTTTTGCTAAAAAATGGAACACTTCATTAACGAGGTTGGAAAAGAAATTACATTATTTTATCGCTAGTGTCCCTGGATGCATCGTGTCAGCCGTTAAATGACCTGAACATGCAACACTTTGGTCAAATGTCTTCTGAGCTGATTTTTTTGGAATACGTTCACGTTTACTGTGATCCGGAAGGAAACGTAACTTTCGACCTTCGCTTTGGGCTTTTGGCACTTGACATAGCTGTTAACTTTTTAGAGCAGAGCTCATAGGCGCCCGTTCCTGGGTTTTGAGTCACCGTAATTCGGCGTAACCGAGTGAACTAGCAGCCAATGATGAAAAAGCGAACGCGAAGCGGGCGATGATAGACGGCGATAGCGAAGAGCGCGAGGAGGAAAGCAGAGGATGAGGACACAACGGAACTAAGAGGCGAACTCGGAGGAGGAGGGTATGGTGAAAGCATGAGAAGAAAAGCCTAGTGCCGCGCAAGACGGGCTCTGCAGCGACGACGCTACTAGACGGCGCCATAGTAGCGCGATGTCGTATGTTCACCGATGGCATGCGGCGAGCGCGTCTACCGGTACCATATATTGAAACAAAGCGCTGCATGAGCGGAGGTCTCTCTGCGGCGGCTGCTGTGACTCTAGCCCAGGCGTCACCCACGCGCTGCCTCTAGCGATCTTCGGATTAGTGAGGCAGTGGCGCAACACTTCGCTCTGTTTGCAATGTGCCGCAAGATACAGAGTGTCCACGCCAGCCAATATATCGCGAAATGAAAAACAACGTATAGAGCTGTGCTCCAATACATATTAGGGAGTCTCGATATCGTCGGTGAATTGTTTAGCGTAGCACAGATTTCCTCGAAAGTCGTCGAAGGGGCCAAGCGCGACACGAAAAGTGATTGCTTTCCCGGCACAGAAACTAGCGTACTGGAAGTACTTGCACCCAGCGACGGCTTCGACGGCGTCTTCGGTCGGAAATGAAATTATTGTAGGCCCGTACGCGGCATTTGCTTCCCGGGATGGCCCACCCCCAGGAGCTGGTTTCGATTTGACGCTGGGCTGTTCTTCACGTATCGACGCCAAGCCGGTGGAGACGATCGGTTGACTTGCGACGTGTGATCAAATGCATGTCGATGTTCCAGTCGCCGCCTGAGGTGATCGCTGGGGGGTGTTCTGAGAACATCGTTGAGGTTGTCCCAGGTTAGGTCGCTGATATTGTTGTGATGTGTGGCCTTCAGTGGCCGTAGCAGAAGGATGACTCCGCTATCTCTTAGACCCTTGCGCGGCTTGCTGCTTTACTGCTGACGAATACAATGGTTCTTTTGATTTTTGTCTAGTTGCTCTAAACTGGCGATTACTCACTGGGCTCACTGCATCAATATTCGCAAGGGGTTCCTTTTATCGTGGTTGCTTCCCATGAAATAATTCATGGGCCCTATAACGTAAAACTATTCCAATATGTTTTTATTCCATTCTTCTGATGTCAAATTTGCGTAACCGCCGACGCAAGCATCGGATGGTCACCCGCTGGGTTCTCTGAACAGACCAATCAAACGCTCTCCTCACTCATAGGAGGTCACTTTTGTTTGCTTGAAAAATGAATAACATTGCTAGCACTGAGCGGCTTGTCTTATCTAATTGGCTCACAAGAGGCGAGGAGCACGCTCAAGTGGAAAGGGATTCGATAAGGCCGAGCCACTGCACTGAAAATCGATAACCGGATGAAGAGGGTGGCGCCGGCGTCTGTGATTGGTCCGCTTCCCCTTACTGAGCTTGCGGTGACTCGTCGACAATCGCGGCGGCATGCAAAAGGAAGCATAAGAATGACGCTAAAACAGTTCCTCAGCAAAGGAGAGTTGGCAGGACGAGGTCGTAAACGGGCCGAAAGTGCTCGAAAATGTTGCACGGCCACGTAGAAAGTTTTATTAGACGCAAATAAACCCATGCTCTTCGGCAGGTGCGAGTAGCCAGTGCCTGAGCGATCAGCGGCAGCCATGTTTTATTCCTTTCGGAACGGGGCAGCCTGCGGCTATTCAGAAGAAAATTCAGTTTTGTTGGGCATATTAATGCATCTTTGCATCTTAATATGCATCTGCATCTGCATAATGCATCTTAAGCACGTCACTTTGACGCGGTGAGTTCTTGCGGTTTTGTTACGTCGCGTGAGGGGCAGGTGAAGTTGGCGCAGCCCGAAAACTTTTGACCAATGGCAGAGGGCTAATGGCGAAGAGGCGTCGAATAAAAAATAACTACTTTTCTTTTGTTTGGTGTACACGTACACGTGTACACAATTGGAATAGAAAAGTTTGGAATAGTTTTACGTTATAGCGCCCCATGTTTACATAGCATGGATGCGGCCAATCACATCCCTACTAATATTAAGTCATCTCTTTTATTGCAGTTTTTAAACACAATATGAAAAGAATACTGTTAGCAGAACCATCTTTTCTTTTGTCATAAATACATTTTCATAATTATTACATTTTCTTTACATTACTTTTATTATTGTATCATTAGGGTTCAATTTTCTGTAAAACACGTTGTATTTTTCTTTGTTGGTAATATGCAGAAGAGCCACATTTTTGTTACACAATACTGGATATTCCTGCTTATGATTATTTATTGTGATAGTACTGTATAACGCTGTTTTTATACATATGTAATTGTTTTCTATTTATTATAACTTGTTCCCCACGAATTGTATTTCTTGACGCGTTTTTTCTTTAGTTCTTTTTTGTTCGCCCTCTACTTGCTGGTCCAATATGCTTATGTGCCCACTAATGACAGGTGGTACCCCTGGCAGTTTCTAACTCTGGGACCTCCTGATGCTGTATATATTATGTAAGCCTGTTTCTTGTACATGCAATAACAATAAACTTGAACTTGAACTTGTTTTGTGGACATCCTGATAAAGAAGGCGTATGATTACCCGCGTGATTTGCACATTTAGGCTGTCTCACAGGCTTGCATTCTACATGCTCATGGTTCTCGGAGAATATTTTACACCGACGTGTCCCATGACAGTTTTTTTCCAGGCATCCAAACCTCTGGCATTTATAACACCTCAAGCCATGACCAAGGTATTGCACCGGGAGGCTGGTAAAGTCTAAGTGGATACTCTGAGAAATTGCCTTGTCACATCTAAAGTGAAGTATTACACTGTGCAAAGAGCGCGATTCAATTGTACTACCCTCCAGACGGTAGTATCTTGCTTGTCGGCGGTCTTATATTGCTCCAAAATCTTTCTAAAGCTCGAGCAGTTGCCCTTCAGTGTACCGAAGTGGCACGTGAGGAATCTTTTTGACATTTTGAGTGTACGAAGCTCTATATAGGGCTTAACTCTTAGTCCTGCCACTTCGTGCAATAAAAGCAATTTTTTCGCAGATGCCACTGAAGTAACACTCACTGAAAAACTGCCGTCTCTGTTTACTCGAAACGTTTGAACTTTTTCCTTTTCCGCTGAGGTGATTTCTGATGCATCATGATTTGGATTCATTTGCCAAAAATTGCATCCTTGTTCTGATGGTCGGAACACCACCAGGATTCCTTCACTTCTTTTCTTTTAGTAGGTCACGAATTTGAAAAGTTCTTCATCACACTCAGTGGCTTCATAATCGCTTCGGTCATAGTTTGAAGCACTGTCACTCTCCTGATTGGGTGTCTCTTCAAGATGAGGTCTCTTACTCTTGCCTTGGCTGGGTTCTACCATGCTCACCGGAGACGCGCCGTCAGTGCCTTGATCTTCAAGGACTAGCCATGCCGGCTTTATGATGTCATGCACATGGTGTGTGTTGCCAGAATCTTGGACGCGTTCCTGCGATGCACTCATGTGCCTCATAACACGCTGGGGGTCATATGGCTCGTGCCGCTGTTCTCGGCCACCGGAAATCTGTTCTCGACCGCCGTAGCGGTTGTAGACACTCCGATGGAAAAGGAAAACAAAGTTTCGTGCCTAGCTTCAATGGGCTCGTAGGCCGCTACACTTCGTCTCCCTGAATTCCAGAGCGATGAAGTCCAGGCATAATGTGAACAAACTAGTTAAAACTGCAATTAGCGCAAGCTCTTGAGTCGGTTGTTGGGACAGGACAGAAAGATTTTCCACCCAGTGGTGAACCATTTCCCTCAAAATGGGTTGACCTTGCTGCAGTCATACGAGGGAGGTTTTGTTGTTTAGCTCACTGATCGCTTCAATGAAAAAAAAAAATACCTTCAAAGCAGTAGAAAAACATTTTAGGCCTCCATCGATGAAACCTGCCCAAGCAGAAAAGAACATAGGGATATTGCTAGAGAAGTGCAACCAAGAATGGTGGACGACGGCAGCGGAAGAGTGCGGTAACGACCGTCTTCAAGTCTTCTTCACGGCGAAGACCCGTAAGGTGGACTGCCTTCTCAGAGCTATTGTGACAGAAGGCGGATCCTGGCAAAAAACAGTGAGCAGCTCCCTTAAGCGTCATCTGAACGCCTTGAAGCCAGCGGAACCGTTCGCTCCTCTGAAGTTCAGCAGACTTGTTAGAAGTGTTAAAGCATGGCCTACCAGGAGCCAGGACTTCCTTTACTTTGAACATAGAGAAGTCTTATTACTCAAATCCCAACGATGAAGTGTTTGTAGTGGTAGGCGAATTGATAGAACACAATGGGGCGTCCTCTTTCAAAACCAAGTAGGCATGAGTGTTGGAGCGTTTCTTGAGCTCTTATTTGGAGTCTACCCTGGTAGAGTGTAAAGGTTGCCTATCTTTTACAAAACAAAGCGATTTGTACTGGGTCTAGCGTTGCGTTGGTTCTTTGCAATATTTTTCCGCAATCATGAGTGAGATGTGTTCTTGTTTTCTTGTGCGCGCGTGACACCACGCTTGTTAAATCATTTAGTACGCCTATGCTTACATGTTTACATACCCTATAAATCTAATATCCTTATTTCGTACATAGCTATGCACTGATTTGCTATCGCACTCTATATTTCGCCTTTCAAGCGAAACTACAACTTTTTTTTCCTCTGTCACTGTTGTCGGATGTAGTTTCTCTCTGTTTAGACGTCTTGTCGCCTTTATTTATCGCGGAACACCCGCCCTTGTAGCTCAGTGGCTGTAGAGTTGCGCTGCATGCCGAGCTTGAGGTCGCGGGTTCGATTCCGAGCCACCGCTGCCGCATTCTGATGGGAGTGAAGTGCAAAACACTCGTGTATCGTGCATTAGGTGCGCGTTAAAGAACACCAGGTGCTTTTAATTCAAAGTGCCCTACTAAGGCGTGCCTCATAATCAACTCGGTCGTTCTTTTGGCATGTTAAACACCGGAATATAATATTTCATTTCCTCACGCGACCCAAGAAAACTCGGTTGGACGAAATTAATGAACGCCGCTCAAGAACTATTTAAAACATGAACACAACACGCTGATTGTAATGAAAGTGGACTCTCGGACTTGGATGTAACCATTCTATATAGCAATGCTATTCCTTCTCGCGTTTCAATAGTGGGCCGAGTGGCGCTCAAGCCATGTTATTACAGAGATAAGTCAGTGGCGAACGGTGGATGATAAAGAAGAATCGAATGGAGGAGAATGAATCATCACATTATGCCGGCCCTGGTTGAAACGTATGACACGGCGACAACCGAATGCCGACAAAGAAAGCGCATCGCGCAGCTTTTCAGGCAAGCACCGATATACTTGAATCGGCGTCAACGAAGTGCCGATTTTTGCAGGAAAGGGGTGCTTCCAACACCCGAGTAGTGCAGTTACTCATGGAAAAGTGAACTCGCATAACGTGTAATATAATATATTTTAATTATCAGTGAGAGCCTCCTTATTTAACACCACCTCCCTTTGGCTCATTATTTATTTATTTATTTATTTATTTATTTATTTATTTATTTATTTATTTATTTATTTATTTATTTGTGTTGTGCAACAAAATCAACGCGAGAATGCCTGCGCAGGGGCTTTTCTCCCTTCGGTCACCTTGTGAAGGGAAATGAGAGTGAATGGGATACCGCAGTGCTGCACATATTGGCTGCGTTTCAAGATCCAGCCTGAGACACGTCTAGTTAAATCACTGCTGAACGATTTGCCACGTTTCAAACGCGATAGCTCTCATTTTTTCTCTTCTAGGTAGTCCAGCTAGAATAGAAGCTCAGCTAAAATTCCCAATATCATCCTTGAACTGCGATCACTGTCCTTTTCCCGGCTCTTTCAGCTATAGTACTGAGCAGGTCGCAGTCGACCTGCAGCTCTCATTATTTCATGATATTTCGACGTGGCCATCTGACAGGTTTATTTCCGTATCAAGAGAGAACAAATGAGATATCGCGACCTTTTATTAATAATCAGGTCACCCTGATTGTGATAAGAAGCAGTGGTTTCAAAATATTGACGTAATGCTTTTTTCTTCAACTCACCTAATGAATCGTCTGATGATTGCCACCAAGGTTACAACAACACGATTCCTAGTTTGCTTCATGAGCGCATAGTATAGCAAAAATCCACTGAAAAAAACACAGAAAAGCAAGAATGAAAACATCGGTTAATTCATCTAGAGTGTAAACAATAGCCTCCGAAATTTTAGTGAAGACTGTTTGGCTCAGTCTGCGCTTAAACAGAGGCTCTACATCAATGAAATATTAGTATTATTCTTTGGTAATACTTCAAAACTCATTAAAAATACCTTGGAAGAACATACTTGAGAATTTTTTTTCTTGTCGGAAGGAAGGTTCTAAAGCTTACCTCAAGAAAAAGAATGTGTCCACAGCCAAGAAACCTCCAAGTGCGATCAAAGTCTCCCAACGCTCGAAGTAGTGCAGAGCATTAATCAGCCTCGCTGAAACAGAGAGCACGAGGATATTATTATGTGGAACATGCCTGTGATCGGCGTAAGCTCAAATGAAATAAAAGAATGTTTTATATATACCGTAAGCATGTTGTAAGCCTGGAGAAAAAAAACATTATGGAATTTTGACTAGGGTGATTCGCTCACTGCTGCTTCCGCGATTCCTGACTGCAGTGTTTTGACAGCGAATTTTCGCAGTCATTGAGTGAAATGTGTTCATGTTTCCTTGTGCACGCGTGACACTATGCTTGTTAAATCAGTTGATATGCCTATGCTTACAAGTTTAAACCACAGATAAAGCTACTATCCTTACTTTGTCCTCTAATGCGCTATCGCACTCAATGCTTCTCTTTTCGGGTGAAATTGCGCCTTTTTTTTTTTCATCTGTCGCTGGCTTCGGATGAAGTTTCTCTCTGGATAGACATCTTGTAACCTTTCTTCATCGCCAAACATCCACCCTCGTAGCTTTTAAACATGTTGAAAAATTTGGTCTTTCATCCATGCAACAAAAAAACGTACAAAATAAACAGGAGAGGCAGGCATGCTGAAAAACAACACAACAACACCAACATACGAATACAAAACACTAATGACACTACACAAGATTACATAATACACAACGCAAACACATAGTACAAAACTTATATCTAATAGGTCAAAAGACAGTTTATCAAATTAAAGAAAGTTCTTCAACCTTTATTAGGTGCATAGTAAATTCGGCAAGTGCTATCGCAACATTGCACAAACAAGTTGAAGCTAATAATTTAAGTGTTGAAGAAATGTATCGCTCTCAGTCCTATGTGAAGCACTCTTTATTGCTCGAGAAACGATGACAATGAATACCCGTTAGAGAACAAACTAATGACAAGAAACTAAAGCTAAAAAATTAACGGATGGAAGTAGCAATAGAAGTACATAATAAACGAGGCAGTATACTTGTCAATGCTGCAAGATGTGGCCTCTCTTTTTTATTCACTCTCCTAATAGACATGCTTGCACGTTTGCATGATTTTTTCGTATGCAGACTGCATACACATGGCAAAAGATTTGACAGCCCCAAAGGGTTTTTTTTTTAATTTCACAGGTCTTTAAATTACATGAAACAGGGGTCCTATAACGTAAAACTATTCCAATATGTTTTTATCCCAAACTCTTGACGTCAAATTTTCGTAACCGCCACCGCAAGCATAGGGCGGTCACGCGCAGGGTTGTCTCAATAGACCAATCAAACGCTTTCCTCGTGCATAGAAGGTCACTTTTGTTTGCTTGAAAAGCGAATAACAAAAACGAACACTAAGCGGCTTGTCCCATCAAACTGGCTCACAAGAGGCGAGGAGTACGCTCAAGTGGAGAGAGACTCAACGGGGCTGAGCCACTGCATTGAAAATCGATAACCGGATGAAGACGGTGGTGCAGGTGTCTGTGATTGGTCCGCTTTCCGGTTCTTAGCTTACGGTGGCTCGTTGACAATCGCGGCGGCATGCAACGGAAGCTTAAGAATGACGCTAAAAGGGATCCTCAGAAAAGAAGAGTTAGCAAAACGTGGTCGTAAACGCGCCGAAAGTGCTCGAAAACAACGTTACACGGCCACGCAACAAGTTTTATTACACGAGAATAAATCCATGCTCTCCGGCAGGTGCGAGTAGCCAGTGCCTGAGCGATCAGCGGCAGCTATCTTTTATTCGTTTCGGAACGGGGCACCCTGCGACTATCCAGAAGAAAATTAAGTTTTGTTCGGCATATTCATGCATCTTTAACGCGTACGCGTCACTTTGACGCGGCCAGTTTTCGCTGTTTTGTGACGTCACGTGGCAGGCAGGTGAAGTGGGTGCAGCCCGAAAACTTTTGACTAATAACCGATGTCTAATGGCGACAAGGCGTCGAATCAGAAATAACAATTTTTCTATTGTTCAATACAATCATGCACAATCAGTGTGTGCACGTCATATCACATTAGATTTATCGCGGTTTTCGTGACGTCGCGTGACAGACAGGCAAACTGGGAGTGGTCCCAAAAAGTTTTTGACCAATGGCGGAGGGCTGATTGCAGAATTGGAATAGAAAAGTTTGCAATAGCTTTATGTTATAGAGCCCAAAGTTTTATTTTTATTTTCTTGGCTTGCTGGCGATGGTGAAGGAGAGCTTGTGGAGGCGGCTTGACGCCGATTCTAATGCCGGTATGGGCAGTGGTTCTCATCAGCGTAACGCAATGAACGGGCAGACGGACGGACAGAGCAACCCCACTTTAGAACTCTTAACTGCTCTCACTATAAAAGACCAATTTAAGAAATGAAAGACCACAAAGAACCCAAGGCCTGTCGCTGTTGTGAAGGGCAGGGCTTGGGACCTAAGATGTCGCGTAACGTTACAGGTACATCAGTTGCCATGCCCATTTGGCTGCCAAAACGATATCTCTGGTCACGATAAGCAGATACACTAACATTTCACGGTCTCTAAACTACTACAGTTATCACAGTAGTACAAATCAATGGTTCACCCTATGGAACATAGAAAACTGTTTGTGAATGATAAATTGGGTGTCCCCGGGCCTTGAGAGTATAATAACAAATAAATAAATAAATTCAGCCGAAGTCGACGGGATAGCTTATGCTAGAGTGAAGTGGCTAGTGCGGTTATAGAAGGGCTCGAAAACGTTGTATGCGCGTTTTGCCTGAGTGCTAAAAGAACGATCTCATGGACCAAATTTATAGCTGGAGGAATCGACAAGCAGGTCAGTGTTTATTTGAAGGCAAATGTTGAAGTGTGCGTGGTAGTTGGTTCAATAATTACTCCTACATTCGTTTTCTGCTTGTTAAGAGACGTTAGATAAAACGCTTAAAAATTTTATCGGAGACCCAAAGGTGGCCGTAAAGTTACATTGGAAAAATTTGGGGGCCGTATTATTGCTAACTTAGACTCACTGTTTCAGAGGTGTAGATTAATTGAGGCTTTGAAAACACTTATCAAATGGTCGTTTTCTTCCTCGCAAGCACTCTAAAACAAGATTACACCCTTTGGCTCGTATCTTGCCACACAACAATAATCGTCCGCATTTCCTTTCTTTAACGCTGCGAGCCCGGTACTTCCCAGTAAACTGACGGCATGCGCGTTATCAGCATGACATAGCATGCCCGACAGACAAGTAGCGGGCGTGAAGTTTTCAAGAAAGGAAACGCAAGTAAAGCAGATGACGATTATTGTTGTGTGGTAGATATACACACCAAAGGGTGTACCTTTGCGCAAGAGTGAGGGGTGTTATATGAAGCGCGTACATAGTTAATCCGATTTTCTATAACTAAACATGACACCGAGAGTAAACTATCTAGGTTATGTGAGCTATGTCGATGGTGACAGCGTGTAGAGTTTTGCCTGCTGTCCTCGGAGTAGTGACAGGGGTATCGAATTCAAATTTCGTCTAAAAGAGCGGAATGTTATGCCTGATGCTTCGTGCAATCCTTAAGGAAGGTGTGTGGATTCATTTTGGTGTCATACAAGCGTTATAAGCTCGTCTTTGACCCGGTGTCCTAAGAGAATACAATGTGTCTGAGAGTTTGTTCTTGTACGAAGTAGAGTCAATGTACTGAGTCATATGCGGGCAAAGCTTTATAGTGTGCGCTTTAATTACAGGCCATTAAAATTCACAGTGCAACTTCTCGAAAGAAACAGCTGCACTGGAAAATGCGCTGTGTTTCTACGAGGCTGCAGAAGTCTTCTGCGCATTATTTTCACATTTCTTCGTTTTTTCGTTAAGTATCCTCTCGAATATTTTGACCCTCTTCCCTCTGCATAAGCACCGTAAGATGTTAGCGGTGATATGGATTCCAGCAAATATGTCCTCCTTTATACGAACAGCTTCTCTGAAAAACCATCTGGGCCAGGCAAATAAGTGCAGAATAGTGCTGGAAAAAGGGCGACATAAAGAGTGACACAAGTTTATTGTCGTAGAAAGCCATCCACGATTTGTGACGGGCTATTGGCGTTGCGCTTTTTAATTTACGTTCTGATTGAAACTTTCACTTAGCTGGCATTATAAACTCAAGTGCAAACAAATAATAGAGTCAACAGAGGGCTTACTTATATTGTCGGCGATTGTTCCGTAGGAATGTCCGAGGCAAACCCAGAACATGCTCAGGAAGCGGATGCCATGTATAAAACGCAATGATCTTCCATCAGAATTCTGGTTGTTGCTGATGTCCACGATGAGCCTCGTGTTTGTTATGAGAGAAAATGCTACGAGGCACTTGTAGCGAGTGGCTGGATAGAAGAAAAATCACCAAACATAATTATAAGAGGCAGCCTAGAATAAGGCGCCATAAACAGAAATTGTTGTGCCCCTAATGTTGTTGATTCAATTAAACCAATTTTTTTCTTTTTCATCTTTTGCGGCTTCTTGCGACAGGTAAACATGATGATAGCTGTAACAGATTATCCCAAGACTGCCTGAAATAGACTTTATTACCTATCACTGTCAGACTTTCATGTCTTATATTTTGGTGCACTGGATGGTGAGAATCATTACAGATTTTTCAACTGTGGCTGCTGTCATCGCAGGTGTAGTTTAAACTCGTTGTTGTGTAGAATAAATTTTTTTGACACTGATAAGGGTAAGGCAGTTAACCACGACAGAAAGCGGCACCATCAGGAGAGCTGCTGTTTGGATTTACCATGGGCCGGCTGCACCGCTGAACAGGTCTAGAGAACACGTGCATGATACTAGCGTAAGGCATAATAAAACGGATTGGAATCATGAACCCATCATCTCGAGTAGCCGTACGAGGAGCTGGTCTAGCTGATGTAAAAAATTTCCCTGGTGCTTACCGGCCTTCATCAGTGATCTGATGTAGCTACGCGAACAAGAGGCAAGAGAAGAAAAATTTGCCTTTGTCCAGGCACTGAATCATGACCATCTGGAATCAGGTTAGAAAGCAACGCTATAGCGTGCATTCGTCAATAATTCGTAGCACAAGGTTATTGATTAACCAAAGGAGTTTCGCACGAGAGCGCAAGCTTAGACGAAAGAAGTACGGTTGCTCTGTTATGTGATGCAATCCTACCTCCTTCGTCGGCAAAATTTCAAGTTTACAACACGAGATTATCTCTTTGATCAGTTGCAAATCACCGTCTACATAAGTGGCATCACAACTCCGAGTGATAACGATAACTCCGCTTCGTAGGCACAAGTTCCGACGAATCCTAAGAGCGGACATAATCACCTTGACATGCTGGTCAATGAGAAACGAATTAAAACCTACTGAGCTCGACCGCAGCAATCTATGCGTTGTTTCTACGTACAGTTCTTGCGCTCCTTGTCCCAGTTTCTTGTGAGGAGCTCGAAGCTTGTTGCAGCTACAATGACGGTCGCGAGGACCGCCAAGACGGCTCTGAAAACGTATAACGAACAGCGCTAATATAGTCAAGTGTTCGACAAGAACTCGTCTGACGAGGTAACATACTATTGCAAAAAACGTGCACTCGCCAAGGATACAGGCTGTGACAAGGAACCTGTGACATTAACAACAGTTAATCTCCTCAAATGCTCAAAAGAGAGGAACGCAACTCAGTCAAGCCTCGCCGTGAATGAATTCTGGGATTTTACGTGCCAAAACCACGGTATGGTAATGAGGCACGCCATAATGGTGCACTCCGGCTTAATTTAGACCACCTGGGAGTTCTTCAACGTGCACCCAATGCAGTGAACACGGGCGTTTTTGCATTTCGCCCACATTTAAATGCGAACCTAGAGCTTAGCATCGCAACATCTTAGCCACTAAGCCACCGCGACGGGTCCGTGAAACGGCGTATAGGAGCGAAGTGCGCGGTGGTACCATACACTGCGGGAACAAACAAGGCCCTTGTAAGGATTTTCACAGGCCATGGTGTTCAAATCGCCCACATGCCTTCCCGAAAACTTGGCCAACCAGTGGTTCTTGCAAAAGACGCTTTTGCGGAGAGTGACAGCCCTGCAGTAATCTACAACGTACTATGTAAAAAGTGTGACCTGTCGTACATCGGCGAGAGGCGAAAGTTTTAAACCTCGTTTGAAGCAACACAAAAATGATGCCGCCTCTACACAGCCGCAAACGCCTTGGCGGAACATCACGAACTAACCGGGCAGACCACTGACTACGTATTCAATGACTACGTATTCGCATCGAATACGAATAGAACAGTAAGAGAAGCGAATGGAATCGAATATGAATCGTATGTAATGCCAATACCGAATAGAACAGAATGGAATGCGGAATATTTTTTCACATAGTTGGCGAATGATGTGAAGCCGTCTTACTAGTTTCCTCGAACAATATTCACATCCTGGTCTACACATTAGAAAGTTTCTTTAGTACACTTCCAGTACGCTGCATAGCAATTTGCTCGCAAACTTAAAATAGCACTGTTCGAAACATGTGCGGTCATAGATTATCACAAATGTTCATAAAGTTTACCTTGGCCATATAAAATAGGTGCTAAACCACGGCGGCACACGGTGGCTATGGAGTTACGGTGCTCATATCTAGGCCATGGGTTCGACCCCACCATGGCGGCCGCATTTCGATAAAGGCGCGGGGCACAAACTCGCGTGCTCGCGTGCATAGATTTAGGTGGACGTATAATAAAAAAAACCAGTTGGTCAAAATAATGTGAAGTCCCCGGCAACGGTGTGCCTCATAATCGTATCGTGAATTGGGCCCGTAAAATACGAGAATTTAGTTGTTGTTTTTTATTCTGTGTATGCCTTCGCGATTAAACAAGAAATGCGCGTCGTCTGCGGCGATTGCATAACGAAAAAACAAAGCCGAAATTTTTTGTTGAGTTTGAAGTGTCGCGGCAAATGTTGCCACTATTATAGAAGGTTGGCTTAGGTACTATCATGAACCGAAATTTAAAAAAATACGCAAATGGCGCGTAAATGGGCAAAACCAAGGTAATGTTGTTTGCCCTCACTTGGAGATACCTGGATTATTTTTTTTTTCAGTCCACCTAATTACATATTAAGTCATAATTATGTATTCAACTTCTCAAATATTAAAATTAGAGGAAAAGTGTCAATGAGAAAATTGTAGAGCAACATAAAAAACTCCCGACACACTTTTCTGTTGCTCAATACGTGCTACATAAAAGCACTTTTTTCCTAGCGTGAAAGAAGCCCGGTACTACAAGCAAGATGCCTCGAGCGGCCAGTCACGCGGCAATCTTGCGTGTATTCACGGGCTGCTTTCACGGTCAGAAAAACTGTTTTATGTAGCTCGTATCAAGCAACAAAAAGCTGTATCGGGAGTTTTTTGTGTTGCTCTATAAGTTTCTAATTGACACTTTTCATCCAATAATAATATTGGAGAAGTTAATTAATTAACCCTGATTATGTAATTACGCGGAATGCAAAAAGTAATCTGAATATCTCCAAGCGATGGCAAACAACATTACCTTCGTTCTGTCTAGCCACGTGGCATTTGCGTATTCTTTAAATCTCGGTGCATGACACTTGCGACACCCTGCGGAAAAAGTGTGCTGCAGTCAAACGTATTCTTATTTAATCCGATGCTGCAATGTAACGTATTCTTATTTAATCCGTTGAGAGGACAAAGGTGCTACATTTATAAATAATAGCAAACAATACTTACCGCCCAATGTCTAAATCGCATTTTATTGCGAACGATGTTGTTTAGACGGACATGTCTGGCTGTCAGAGCATGCTCTAGTACGTTACAGCCCTTGTGAGTGGGATGAAAGTTGTGATATTTTTGCTTCAATTTCATTTCGGATCGTGTACAGCCTACGACATAAATTACTAGAAAAATATTCGAAAATACTCCGATTTTCGAATTGCGACCATTCGATTCGAGGACCAAATCGAGTAGTGAATGTGGTATTAGAGGACCGAATCGCATAAGACAGTATTTGATACGTTATTGGAATTTTACTATATTCACACACCCCTAAAATATTTGAAGGCAAAGGCTGTGGAACGCTACAACGAGGTGTATTTTAGACCTCATTTAAATTGCTACAGTGCATCTGGTACTCAATACCGCACGCATTATAATTTTTTTCCAACTTGAATGCACACCTCGCCCACAAAAGGTCCACTGCAAGGTAATTGCGGCACACTCACATAATCCATGCCTGAGTGTTGTCTATCCCCTCGTCCACGCTTGTCACGCAGTTCTTGACGTTGAATGTCGCGTAGCTTCCCAGCACTGAAATGAAAAGTCGCGTTCATTTGGCAACTTGTGCTATTTAGTTCACTTCGTTACCTTTATAAACATACATTTAGGCTCCATTATATAGCAGAATACCACATTGTATCAACGATCTGCTTGCATCTCGTCCTCAGAATTTTATTGAACAGCAAAGGCTTATAGAGAAAACACCCTATTTCTTGCTGTGACTAAACCATATTGCTCCTTGCAAGGATCAGGACCCGTAGTCGCAAAAACCTCTTACACTAAAATTGTTCATAAAAGAAAAGTTCAGCCACTCTCAGTGCTGGAGTGTCCGTTAGCAAAGGTGGCTAGCCAATAGGTAATAGCAATTACGAATGAAAAGCATTGTGTAGTGGTTCCACGAGCTTGTTCCGATTGCCGCTTTGCGCCCCTCCCGATTCGATGCATAGTCACTTTAACTGCAGGGTGGCAGACCGCTTTATTTTTGCTGTATGGCAAAGCTTCATTCACGCTACCCTACTACACCACAGGCATGGGGGGGGGAGGTTGCACCACTAGCTACTCATGGCGGTGCCGCATGTGTGATCAGGCAACTTGAGTACATAATTTGACCCGAGTTGTTTCAAGTCTACATGATCATTTTGCAATGTAGAAACCGTAACCAGATCTTTACGATGATTCCCTTCAACTTCCCAATATTAACCTGCGCCATGAAGCTTGTTAACTAAGAAGTTATTGATGTAATTAATTTGTTTAAAAAATGAATTCCGATTTTTTTTGCACATGACGTCCGCCTGGGCAATACTTATTCACTAGTGATATAATTCAAACAAATTTTGTAAGCTGTTTTTCTTTTACAGTATTCGAAGTAAGAAAAAACGCTGTGTGTTGTCGATGATGCCTGACGTAACGCCAATAAGAGGCAATGGCAAGTGTTTCTCAGAATAGTACTTACCTGAGCTAGTTGGTTCAAAGCTAAGGCGAGTTTAAACAGCTCAAATGAAAAAAAAAAAAACTTAAGGCATCCTTGTTTTTCCTGCTTAGCCCTGTGCTGTTTCAGTTCAACTGTTCAAACTCGTTTGAGTGTTGGTCATTTGCGGTGACATAACTCAACAGATGCCGATTTTTCAACAACCTGACGGTGGCGTAATCTGTGACAGCGCGGCGGGTTTCGTGGTCCTTTGCCCTAACGGTGATAGATGGCGCCACTATTTCGTTTCAGTGAAATCGCGAGCTATTTGTGTTTGACCATGGCCTAGGCAGTCGTCCTTTAAGATCGAGAAACAATAGCAAGAAGACCGCCAAGATAGTGCCCGAACATTACTGCTGAAGGGAGATAAAGCGCAGCGAATATCTACGAAATCGCTTGCTTCACGCGAAGGGGACGAATTGATTTTAACCCGCCGTCGTTGCTCAGTGGCTATGGTGTTGGGCTGCTGATAACGAGGTCGCGGGATCGAATCCCGGCCATGGCGGCCGCATTTCGATGGAGGCGAAAACACCCGTGTACTTAGATTTAGGTGCACGTTAAAGAACCCCAGGTAGTGAAAATTTCTAGTGTCCTCCACTAAGCCGTGCCTCATAATCAGAAAGTGGTTTTGGCACGTAAAAGCCCATAATTTTTTTAATGGGTTATAAACGACTACCCGTTCGGCTTACAACGGGCAGGCCTGGGCAGGCCTGGACAGGCCAGATGCCGCCATGTCAGGTGATGTAATTTTTGTTGGATTGGTTCAACGGAAGCCTGCCGGTAACCTAGACAAAAACCGCTTCTGCGGTAAAAAATATTGCACTAGAGTTTCTCGTAAGAGAAAATTCCAGAAAATTCTGATGCGGGACATATTATTTGTGAAGACGGCTAGCCAATGGCGGAGTTACCGTAAGAAAATCTTTGTGAATTTTGGCCCCGTAAACAAGATGTCGCGGAGGAATAGTAAAGCAGTCTCTAAAGCACAGCGCTTCCAAAAACTCACACGCGTGGGCTATGTTGGTGATGTCTTGCTCGCTGCACGAGTTGATGACACACACGCCGAGGCGAAGGCCGGTCAACTTCTTATCTGTCAGATAGCCCTTGAAATGTTCGACCTAGGACAAAAAAATATGACGTGATGTTAATCGAACATAAATAATTTACCGGTTTACAATGTCTCGGTCACAGGCATTCGAACAAAATTTATCTACGATGCTAAGCAAAAACGGTGAGCTCCGTTCCACCCCAGCTCCTAGCAAGAAAGACTTCACTTTTTTTTTACCTCCAATGTTGCTTTGCTACTAAGTGTGCAGACATTTCATGGTAATGCTCAGTGCACATCAAGCGAGTAAGTCGCATTTATTTATTGTACATGAGGTTGATTTTAGGCACTGTGGGTGGTTTCGTGTGTCAAAGTGACACTTCTGGGATGTTAAATTTTCTCGTATTTATCAACCCCGCGTTTCCTTCAACGAAAAATGTAGAAAACAAATGAAAAGAAGGTAAAAAATAAACAAGTCCCGGTTGCTTCTATTGTACGAAAAGTTGGTGCATGTGGGTAGAAACAGTGGCTAAATGTCATTCTGCAATTCATTACCTAAAATACATTTCGAAAAATCATACCCTAGTGGGTGAGTTGGGTGTGTAAACACCATTTTTATACCCTTACTCTCAGAGAATTTCGAAAACGGCTGCCTTCATTAGCAGAACACATTTATTTTACCCTTTCATTAAATTTAGAGTGCTAAAAGGAGGATTTGTGCGAAACACACATATTACAGAATTTAAGGGTGCTCGGGCACTCAACAGTTAAAGCAAGTATAGAAAGCCTTAGATGTATATTTCTCAGTGGTTTGCGCCAAACCATTGTTCGAGCATGTCATATGATCCTGTAGACTATAAATGTCCACCTGCTGCTTCATGCACGTAGCGTCCCTGGTGGCGAAGCGTACAGCCTCTGCATACACGTTTTCGCCGACAAGTTTAAGTACCGTAAACCTGCCCTTCTCCTCCGCGCTTCTCTCTCCCTCATTCCCTCAGATTACGGCGTCAAGCCGAACTTACGTAGTCCCAGCTTCTGACTTTAGACGGAAGCGACGTCACTGCCGCACGCAGGTGCAAGCGGGCAACAAGCGAAAATTCAGGAACCGAAAATCCCGGATGTGGAACAACCGGAAGTGGAAACCCCCGCAGGGCAGCTGGTATAAGCGATGAATTAGGGAACAGCGGTGCACATCAAAGGTTGGCGCCACTTAGCAAAAGCAGCGGCGCCGCGCGAATGGAGGTGCTTTAGTGAAGTGGAAAGAGAGAAGTGGAAAGTGGTCGAGAGGTTACACTTCCGGCTGGCCATTTGTACGTCCACAGCTCGAATTAGAGTGCACTAGACTGTTCATTCTAGTACACTCTAGTTCAAATTCAGGCTGGGTTGCTTTATCTTCACGGAAAACACTTCGGGATTACTTCGGCGGACGTCCGGAAGACTAGGGTAGTGATAGCATAAACATATCACGGTAAAAATAAAACGTAGTGTGCATTTCGGCCAGATACATTGGGGAAAAAGTTGCTATTTCAAAAAAAGTAATCCTTTCAAATGGGTGTATTATTTCGCCTAAACACCCTTTTTATATGGCTCTATGAGCGTGAGTTATAAGACACGAGAAAACACCCTTAAGGGTGCGATTGCCGTTAGTCTGTTGTTTACCATACCCTTATCTGGCACATCACAAGATGTCAACAAACACTGACACCAAGGACAACATAGGGGAAATTACTTGTACTTAATAAATTAAATAAGGAAACGATAAATTAATGGAAATGAAAGTGGATGTAAAAACAACTTGCCTCAAGTGGGGAATGATCCATCAACCCTCGCTGGATCGTTCCCCACCTGCAGCAAGTTGTTTTTTCATCCACTTTCAGTTCCATTAATTTATCGTTTCCTTATTTCATTTATTCAGCACAAGTAATTTCCCCTATGTTGTCCTTGGTGTCAGTGTTTGTTCCCTTCTAGGATATGACTAATAAAACTTGGGCCCCTCGGTTAATCCCCTTTCTTGTCGTTTCTTATCTGGCACACTGCTATAAACTGAAGTGTTTGTGCAGTTATTTAACCGCGAAATGTAGGATTGCATTGCATTACAATCTCGTAGCACTGCAGCTGAGTGCGCTTGTTGTTTAAAGTTAAGCACTCGTCCACAATGATGTTGGCGTATAACGGACATGTAGATCCGCACTAAACATTCGAAACTGCCTAACTCTCTTAAGAATTTTTTTTTTCGCGCCTGTACATTTACACAAACCTCTTTAATACAAAATCCCTTTAATATGCCTCCTAATTCCTCGTAGATATGGGAAATAAATAAAGTAAGCGCGTATCTTGAGCCTTTCCGATCAGCTACCGTAAGCGAGGAGGAGGCCGAAGCGCAGGATATTTTCGCGTGCAAACTATGACCATAAGAAAAATATTCTACCATTTTGCCTTATTAAAATATTCTACCGCATTGCCTTTTTAAGCTAACTGGAGTAACGACGCATTGGACACGACAAACAATGACTGGACAAAGCACTTCTCTTATCCTATACGCTCTTGCTCCAACTGCCTATAACATCTCCAAACCAGTCCATATTACACTCTTTTGCACTCTTTTGCATTCTTAAGCCTTCGGTTTTCAACTCGCGCTCTTTTATGGAGCTATAGCACACGTGCGAAATCGCGTGACTTGCGCTTTAAGCTTGTATATAGGAAGCTACTGATGGTGTTTACCAGGAAAGGGCCGTATGCACTAGACAAATGGTCGCGGACGCATTCAATGATGCCCTATAACGTAATTGGGGCTAGGAGGGCCAAAATATCCGTCGTGTCTTGGTTGTCGTATGGCGTGCGTTATTATTATTATTATTATTATTATTATTATTATTATTATTATTATTATTATTATTATTATTATTATTATTATTATTATTATTATTAATTTCCAATGCCCTGTGCAACAATGGAAACTGATTTCGTCAGCCCTGGGCACTTATTAGCGCAGACAGACAATAGAGCACACGGAATTCTTCTGGCGTAACATAGTAGCTCCTAATTGACAGCACCTACATTTCTGTATAATATAATTTATCAGCATGACAAAAAATACAACTCATTTTGCACGTGCTCAGAAATTGCGAACATTCTTGTTTGGGTGGGGCCATTATAACAAACATTCTTGCCCGGGATGGGAACATGTGCCAGATAAACATATTCGCTTCCACAAAGAAACACATATGACGGCTGGGTGCAAAACCAGGCGGGAGCCGGACGCATACACTCTGTAATGTTGCCAACGGTATTGCTGTGCTCTCGCTCTTGAGGCAGCTATAGTGGCGACTATGAAAATGAGAGTCAAGATTTTACGAACCACGGGATTAGAAAAAAAATGTTAAATTGCCGTGTAGTTTGTGACCCTATAGTCAATAAAACCATACTCGAAATATATAGTTCTTTTCATCTTTTATTGCTCAGTCTGGAAAAAATAAGCTTTTATTTACGCATGGAATGCAGCGCGGCATAATGTAAACGAATTAGTACGCGGAGGCCTGCTTCTTATATAAACTGCAGAAGTGCCTCCTGCAACCAAATGTCCATGATTAACCGCACGAAGTCTTTAGCCTGGTCTATCCGTAAACACCGGCGCTTCTAAGTGCTCTCTCTAGTGTAGCTGCTGACTCAAGACACGGCCACTGCAGAAAGCCTACGCAGGCTCTTTAGCACGAAATAAGAAACAAATTACTTATCTAACGCGACAAGGGGTCTTCCTGTCATTGCTAAGAAACAATTAAAGGAGACCCAGATTTACTTTCCGCAGGTGATATTAGTGGCTTGAAAGTGTTGTAGAACGTCCAATTTCTCGAAGGGGCAATAGTTCAGGTGAAATTAAGGCTCTTAGTACACATTTACGCTAGAGTTCTTGGTAGCCAACGGAACATTCATTATGATATACTTTCCTGTCACTTATGTCCTATTTCTCAGTCTCTTTCGGATGTAAGGAGTTATTAGTTCTTAAAAACAAGTTCAGCATGCCGTCTCATATTTCTGATGGTTGTACATACATCGTAGTGTTAGCCGCTGCTTACTCTCCTCCCCCCAACCCAACCAAAAGAAAGGAGCACTCCAGCAAAACATGGCAGGAAGCGAGGCAGAGACCGAAAGACAACTTATAAGAAAGCCGACTGACCCGTTCGTGAGAGAATGCCAAGGCTGGTACGATCTCGTCGATGAAAGAAACGTCTCTGAGCAGCACATGCACGTTGCAGAACAGACCGCGTACTTTCTCGATGCCGTTGTCGTCGCGTACCACAGTCTCGATGCATTCGTCGTAGGCACCCACTTCGGCCAAGCTGACCTGGAGGAAGCCCGTTGGATACTTTGCCGTTGCGTCAATCACTGCGCCAAATTGCGGCCGTAGATACACAAAAGAAAATGAATGTCTGTATTTCTGGTATATACAGGTTGTGTTCCATATAACTTGAATCAGAGTTTTAAAAATGAAAGGCACACCGCACGCGAGTTGAACAGAATGCATAATGTTGGCAGTGGCCTAGAGTTAGACTATTTTTTATTTTCCCTTCAGCCAACGGATTAGTTATGTTTAATTAACGAACTTTTTAAGTATTGGCTCCAGACCACAAGTGTGATACGCATAGTTGTAGACCCCCTTGAGAAACCTCTCAATAAAATGTTTCCAACACGATATATCTCACGTGGTCCTTTTTCCGCGTTTCAAGGAAAGCCCGCGAAAGATGAAAAAAAAAATACCACGTGAAGGGGCGCTTACGCACTGTTACTGTGCTGCTCTCAAGTGTGCGATGGATGAACAAGGTCGGCTGCAGCGAGACTGGCCCGCGACAGGGCATTTGCACCGTCATGCGACATGAGCCGCTTGCCCAGATACCTACACCGGGCATAACGCCCTGTCGCGGCACGTGCCAGACTACTGTAAATAAGCATTGTCGGCCGCCTACGTTCTCGGCCGTTGGAATGTTCTGCAGGTACTCCTGCTGATCATTTCCGCTACTGAGAACGTTAACCCTTTATTCACGAGTGTTGCCTACGGGCAACGCACCAAAAAAGTTCATCATTTCATTATTATGTGGTTTTAGTGCCAAAACCACAATTTCTTTATGAGGCACGCCGTAGCGGGCGACTGCGGAATAATTTGGACCACCTGGAGTTCTTTAGCGCGCGCCTACATTTAAGTACGCTGGTGTTTTCGTATTTCGCTCCCAATGAATTGCGGCCTCCGTGGCCAGGATTTGTTACCTAGACCTAATGCTTAGCAGCCCAACACTGCAGCCACTAAGCAACCATGGCGGGTCATACCAAAAAAGAATGCTTTTCTTGCCGAGTTTCAGTATTGAGTGCGAAGCTTCTCGCTAAATGTCTTCGGTCAACACTGAATGGCAGGCAGCAAGCGTCATTTGTGGGTTTAGAGCAGGAACACTAGACGAGGAGGAAGAAGCTTGTCACGCGACTCACTGTTTTCTGAAAGCAAGGTCACCGGAGACAGGCCGACGCAACATATCCAGCAACAGTGGTGCCACACATGTTATGTAAAGGAAATGAAATGTGCATCTATGGTTCACATAGGCTCCTCCGCAAGGGGGCCAACTCAGCGGACTTGTTCCACATGAGCTCCCGATTCAACGCGTACTTCCTGCGGACTGCAACCCGGAAGCGCCAGAACGTCTGCATTATTCGACGCAGCTCGAAAAGCGGCATTCAGAGAGACTATCCGCAGCGCTGTGAGTTTCTTTTTCACATATTTACACGCTTTGACAGCAGCAAGGCGGCGGCCGCCGAGCTAAGCCTACGGACGATTGCCAAGCTTTGCTCCCCGAGGCCACGCGCCTCGCGCCTCGGCCACGAGCCTCCTGCCCGTGCCCGAGCTTTGAGACCGAGCTTTTCGCTTCGTGAACCATCTGCCCGCCGCATACTGGCCCTTTGAAGGCGGGGTACGCTTCATACTCAAGATGGAGTATCAAGTGCCGGGGGAGGATATCTCCCCGGACGAGGTTACCCAAGATCAAGGCTGGCAGTCTGCGGGGGCCAGAAGAGTTGGCGCCAAAACACGCACGGCTGACACTAATGCGCTATCGCCCCAGCCGGGAGCGCGACGTGGCAAATCAGGCGGTGCTGCGCTAAAATCCAGAGTGATACGAGCGGGACGAATGCCCTCACTTCCTCGAGATGATATCAAGATTGTGATCAGGCCGCGAGGTGGACTCAATATCTCCAAGATTGGCATTGTTACGGTGGCTGACGCAATACTCGCCGCCGCTGGCATCAGTCAGGAAGATCTATGCCATGATACTCTATGCCCGAATCTACAGCAAAATAATATGGTTGCTAGTACTCCCAAGCGCGAGAATGCGAACCGCTACGTCCGGATGAAGCAGATGCTCATCTCGGGCAAGGTATATGAGCTCAGTGCCTACGAGACCGCCCCGCACTCCACGTGCAAGGGAGTGATCCGCAACATCCCTCTTCAAGACGGCCCTGACATCATCGATGCCAAGATTGTCAACACCAATAATCCACTCGCCTTAGCAGCGAAGAGAATAGCTCAAACCGGCACGGTCATCGTCGCGTTCGACGGGCATCGTGTACCGAACTTTGTCAGGTATGGACCGTTACTCATGCAGTGCTCACTCTACCGCAAGCAACTCGACGTGTGCTATACGTGCGGCCGCCTCGGTCATCGCGCCGACGTGTGTCCCAATCCAGCTGACGCTATTTGCCGTGGCTGTGGTGCCCCTAGTCCCGATGAGCAGCATCAGTGCACCCCCAGTGTAAGCTCTGTGGTGGCCAGCATCTCACGGCTAATAAGGACTGTGCTCAAAGATTCAAGATCCCATACATCGTGCGTCGTCGTCGCAGTGAGCGCGCCAAGATGGCCGGTGCCGTGTCACCGTCCCCTCATCAGCGCTCGGACACTGCGGAACTCGTCCAGGCTTCGTCCACTCCAGGTGCTCAGCGCAGAGGACGCTCCCGTTCCAGGGGCCGCTCGACAGTCCGTTCCGTATCCAGGGGCCACTCCGCCTCCAGGGCACGTTCCGGCTCCCGCCGTGGGTCCAGAGGACGGGCCTGTTCCCGGGGACGCTCCGGTTCTCGGCCTCGCTCCAGCTCCAGGCCGGGGCGCGACACGTCGAGGCGGACCAGGTCCCGCTCCCGCACGCCCACCGCCCTTAGAAGCAAGTTCACGCTCTCCTGGGCCGACAAGGTTCGAGGGGGACGTGAGGGTCCAAGAGGTGACGACCCGCCTCGCGATTCGCACCACGCACACGAGCTCGAGGAGTTGCGACGAGTTAACGAGAAGTTGAGGAAAGAAAACGCGCAGGTTAGACAAGAAATGTGCAGGCTAGCTGCGGAGATGGCGGAGATTAGGAAACTCGCGCTTTCACCCTCCTCGCCGCAACCCCCTTTGGCCCCGGTCGCCATGGATACATCCGAGACATCCCACGTGGCGCGCGCGCCCAAGCGTCGAGCGGTAGAGAACAGAGAGGAAGACGAGACCATAAAATTGCTCTCAGAACTCAAGAATGCTTTCGCCAGCATGCAGGCTAGCTTAGCAAAGGTCCAGGAAGCTATATCGCACCCAAAAATGGGGTTAGGTGCACTCAGTGAACGGATAGGCAAATTAGAGGAGGTCGATGCCAGGAGAGAACCCAGCCCCGCTCCTTCGCAAGTCGCAGCACGACGTCATGTACTAGCACCACCGACGGAGGGCGCGATTCTCAGGGCCGTTCAAGCCTCCTCTCAGCCTAGCCATGGATAGTGCGGACGAGAACTTTAGTATTTGGCAATGGAACTGCGGAGGGTTTCCCAACAAGAAGCCGCTTCTGCAGCAATATTTAAGAACTCTCACGGTTAAGCCCCAAATCTTCGCTATTCAGGAAGTTGCAACTAGTACTCCTATCAAACTCGCAGGTTATCTGGTAGTATCCTCACATTCAGGAGGCAGGGGAGTTGCTACCCTTGTCAGCAAAACGTACAATTGCCTCTCTCGCGACCTCGGCCCAGTGTGTGATGGCATCGAGTACGTCATGACTGAAATCCTCATGAACCCACCCAGAAAGGGCCTCAGAAGAAACAGCCTTTATATCCTCAACGTATACTGCAGCCCCAGCTACCGCAGGGCGAGGGCGAACTCTCTCCTCAAGAGGGCCGTCAGCCTTCCCGGTGGGCACCCCCTTGTCATCGTCGGGGATTTCAACGCTCCACATAGAGTGTGGGGTTACACCCATGACACGCCCAAGGGACGCGAACTGTGGCAGACTGCGATGGAACTGGACTTGACCCTTATCACCGATAAGGACTTCCCCACTAGGAGAGGCAACTCCGCATGCCGGGACACTACCCCAGACCTCTCTTTTGTCAAGAACGTAGGGGAGGTCAAGTGGGTCAACACGGCTCTAGACCTCGGAAGTGACCACTACGTCATCGAAGTCTCCCTCCCGATAGCCCGCTATAAGACGAGGAAATTCAAGCTGATCGACTGGGACGTTTTCCGCAAGATCAGAGCCGAGCGCGCACCGATGGCGGAGACAGATTTTGAAGGTTGGTGCAAAGGGATAAGGGATGACGCCGCGGCAGCAACCAAAGAGGTCGTCACTGAGCTCGACGTTGACAAGATGGATAGCAGATTGGCGCACCTGCTGGAAGCCAAGCAAGCCCTCCTCACGAGATGGAAGGGGCAGAAGCATAACAGGCGGCTCCGCAAGAAGGTTTCGGAAGTTAACAGGGAGATCGAACATCACTGCAAGAACCTGTGTAAGCAACAATGGGATGAGCTCTGCGAATCCGTCGAGGGTCAGCTCAGATCAGGCAAGAGCTGGGGTCTGCTCAAACACCTTCTCGATGAGGGCAGCACCAGATCCAGCCAGAGACGATCCCTCGCGCGAGCCATCCACCTCGCTACGGACTCTACCCCCGGACGTGTCTATTGTCGACAGGCTCATAGAGAAGTACCTGCCGGTCGCGGATAGCTCTGACCCTACCCAGTTCCCGGACTACGCAGGGTGTGCGGTGCCGGAGTTGGACCAGGACTTTACCGCGGCCGAGATCCGAGATGTCCTCTTCTCACTCAACGTCAAATCTGCCCCTGGTCCAGATGGCGTCACTAACAGGATGCTGAGGAATCTCGATGATGAGTCGATCGACTTCCTCACTGAAAGGATTAATGAAGTCTGGCGCAGTGGACAGGTCCCCACACAGTGGAAGGCGGCCTGCACGGTACTCATCCCCAAACCCGGTAAAGCACCAGGAATAGAGAATCTACGACCAATTTCCCTGACGTCCTGCGTTGGTAAGGTTGCAGAGCATGCCCTGCTCAACCGGCTCAAGGTGCACATCGAGGCCCATGACATGTACACCCACAATATGATTGGTTTCAGAGCCGGCCTCTCGACACAGGACGCCATGAAGCTGATAAAGCATCAGATCATCGACCGGAGCACGGGAGATACCAGAGCCATCCTTGGACTAGACCTGCAGAAGGCATTCGACAATATTTCACACGAGTTTATTCTCCAGTCTATTGCCGGCCTCGGGCTCGGGAAGAGGGTCTACGACTTCGTCCGATCCTTCCTTAGCCAGAGAACTACCAAGCTCAAGATCGAAGGATACCTTTCGCAAGAGATCACCCTCGGTTCACGCGGCACGCCTCAGGGCTCAGTCATCTCGCCAACATTATTTAACATCGCAATGATCGGGCTTTCTAAGGAGCTCGCGAAGATTCAAGGAATCAACCACACCATCTACGCAGATGACATCACCATCTGGTGCGTGGGCGGGAGCGACGGCCAAGTTGAAGCCGCCATGCAGAGCGCCATCGATGCGACCGAGCGCTTCCTCCGCCCCACTGGGCTCAGATGTTCTCCATCGAAATCTGAGCTACTTCTCTACAAGAAAAGACCCAGAGGTGGCGGCCATCGTGATTGGAAACCGGCGTCCGAAAGCGAAATACGGCTTTTCACTGGTGACGGGTCTCCGGTGCCTAGAGTGCACTCACTCCGAATATTGGGGATGTATATCGATTCTAACGGTTCCAATGGAACCGCACTCAGAAAGATCACCGCCAAGACGGAAAGTGCTCTCGGCCTCATTCGGAGGATCGCCAACAGGCAGCGGGGAATCAAGGAAGAAAATCTCATCCGCATTATACATGCTTTTGTTCTCTGCCACCTTTCATACTCGGCGGCCATGCATAATTGGCATGTGGCTGAGAGGAACAAGCTCAATTCACTCATCAGAAAGGTTTTTAAGCTTGCCCTCGGCTTGCCTGCAAGCACCCAAACCGAAAACCTGTTGAAGCTCGGAGTCCACAACACGCTCGAAGAGATTATCTAGGCACAAGAGCACTCACAGCTGCTCAGGCTATCCGGCACCCCGACGGGCCGCAAGATACTCGACGAGATGGGCCTCAATCCTGTCGACCAGTGCCCTGACGCCATGCGGATTCCCAGCGACATCAGGTCTCAACTGCACATCGCGCCCCTGCCTCGCAATATGCACCCCGCAAACAACGTCGGCAGACGTCGGGCCAGGGGTAGAGCTCTACTCGAGCATGTCCGCAATAACCACATTGAGGCAAGCTTCGTGGATGCCGCGGCATATGTCCAACAAGAGGCATTCGCCGTGTCCATCGTAGACTCCAATTCAAGGCTCACTTGCTGCGCTACGGTACGCACTTCAAGGCCCGTGGTAGCCGAACAGGTTGCAATCGCGCTGGCTGTGCTCGATGGTCGCAGAGAGGCAATATATAGTGATTCCAAGGCAGCCATTAAGGCCTACCAAACCGGTATGGTCTCCCCCCAGGCCCTCCGCATTCTCCAAAGCGCCAAAAGTATCTCTCCGCATTCTCTATTTTGGTTTCCCGCTCACTTGGGGTTGATTGAGGGTTCTCCCTCTAACCCTAACGAGGGCGCACACGAGGCCGCGCGAGGACTCACTGACCGCGCCGCCTCAGCAGTCCCTCAGCCCCGCGGTGAACACTTGCTTACGTTTAACGAGATCACCACGCACTACTATCTGTCAAGACGGGTCTTCCCCCTCCCGCACCCCGCCTTATGTAGGGCGCGGGCGGTTACCCTTCGACTTTTACAAGCCCGTGCGTACCCTAACCTCGCGGTTTTTCATGCCATATACCCCGAAAGATACCCCAGTGCGGACTGCCCTGCCTGTGGACTAAGGGCAACATTGGACCATGTGTTATGGGGGTGTGAAGCCATCGGCTCCTCCTTCAGCGAGGATAGGTGGGCTGCGCTCTTGGGCAGCCCCGAACTCAGCGACCAAACCCTGGCCGTCCAGAGTGCCCGCGACCGGGCCGTCAAGCTCGGCTTGGCGGTCCCTACGTGGGACTAGCCGGGTGGCGCGGGGTCTCCCCTGCGTCTTCTCTGGACCAAAATAAAGTTACTTCACTCACTCACTCACATAGGATGAGAGCTGTCTATACAAATTGAAAACAAGGCCTTGAGTGGATTGGGGTGAACCCCTACTTCCAGTTTCGTACCTGGGGTTTTCCCCCCCTTGCAGAAAAAATTTCCGCAAAATATTTGTTTTTTTTCTTTTTGTTAATTATGCATATTCTTGATGTGTTCTGCATAGTTAGATAGAAAATAAACACTTTTGGGGTATTTATACGTCTTGTCTTTAAATGGTGTACCTGCATGGTGTGAATCGATATGCGAGCCGTAATAAAGTACGGGTTCTTTTCATTTGGTTCTACACGTTTCTTACCATTTACGACTTACAACCCGCCGACCCCATTGTCAACGTATGGGTAGTGCCGCTCGGTCGCCTCAAGAAGCGCAAAAAGCAGAATTGAAATTATAGCATCGTAACGTAATCTCGGCCTTCATTTACGTTGATGTAATACTTAATGTAGGTCTGGGAAGCGATGACGGTCGGCAACAACTATCAACCACTGCTCATTTACACTTAAACTGCATTAAATCAGGAAACACTTGGTATGTACTTACTTAGCTTACGCGTGTTATGTTTCTTTAATTAATTCCATCAGTGCAAACTTATTTAGAACTGTCGTCCAGCATCTGCCTGGGTACATGGATCCCGTCAAGCTGTCGTATGATAAGATTTTGTGCGTGTTCCCTGCATTTTATTTCGATAGCAATTATACGGACACACCAGGCGCACTTAAGCCGTCGTCGTCGTCATCGGCGTGAGGTCCCGTAAGAGTGAAAGCATGTGCGGGTGAGCCGGTGAACGCGGTTCAATCTCGCATGCTCGAGAGAGGAACGTGGCACGGATGCGTGCCCTATCATGTGGTGCGCGAGGAAGGGGTTGATGCGGAAGAGGAGGAGCGTTATTCTCGGGCGGCTGCTACGGTACCTCGTTGTCCTCCTCGCCCGCCGTTCCGTACAGAGTGGAGGCAACCGCGGCGTCTACTACGGCGTTGGCCGCGCAAATCGTGGACGCCGTAGTAGACGCTGTTACGATCGGCTTGCAGGGGTACTGCTCTGCAAAGTTATCTCAACCCGCTGCAGGTGCTTCGATCGACCCGCGGTGGTGACGCCCTTCAGAGAACCGGCGAAGACGACAGCGCTAACCGACCATGAACTTCCTTCGGAGAACTGGAGACTACGGCAAAGTTAATGCACCATGCGTCTCCTTCGCAGTGTCGGCGACGGAAGCAGAGCTGGCCACGTTTGGCGGATCGTCTATTGTTGGTTGATTTGCCATGGCCTTCATAATCTCTTTGTAGCAAGAAGAGCTTCTCTAACAAAAGCGTGCTTTGCGGTACGTTTTGCTCGGGCCGCAGGATTCGTCACAGTTTGCTGACGCTCATGGCGACTACCGGAGAAAGTCAGCTCTGGAATTAAGAGGCGCCGGCTGGGGTCAGGCGTGACCAGCTGGCTACGAGGATCTGCTCAATTTGGGTTCTAGGAATCCAAAGTGCGTACGTGTGTGTGTTATCCCTCCCCCTCACAGGCGGGTCGACTATGCCGCAACGACTGTGGACGGTCTGATTGGACGAATGTTGGACAGCAGTTTTCCCTCCCCTAGGGATCTAAGGAGGACAGAGGCTTTTTAAGCAGCAGTTTCTCGGTTGCTAGAGGGTGCTCGTGCTCGACAAGCGGTGCGCTTGGTTTTTGGAGCTTCGTGCTCGTGTGCTGTATGCTTCGTCTTGGGTGCTCCATTTGGGAGTCACGCTAGACTGTCGAAATGTATCTCTTCTTTTAATGTAAACATGTAAATAAATCCTGTACTCCTTGTTCTCGACGAGAGCAAATTTCTCCCTTCAACCATGACCTAAGCGTGGGTGGCTTGGACGATGGTATGGGCCAGCTACCACATAGTTCATGCCCGACTACAAACCTTACAACGCTTTGGCGGACGGCGCTCGTGTGCCTTGAAAGCGATATGGGACGTGGCTAACGTGCGCGCCGCGCGGGCCTCATCTTCAAAGCGATCTAAGATGTTTGCAGACTGCGCGTAGTGCCGGTAGCTTCGTATGCGCTATGCTTTCGGCGTTTCGTTCGCGCTCAAGCGAGACATGCATGAAGGCCAATTCGCTTGCTGCTGCCGTGATTCCGTACTCGAGAATTTTCAAAACGAGTTTCAGCTATCATCGAACGAGACGTGTTCATGTTTACCTGTGCGCGTGTGACACCGTGCTGGTTAATTTAGTTAAAACACGTTGACGGGCTAGTTGGTCTAACTCCAAGAAAGAATGTGTAAGCGCTACTGAACAAGGACGTAGTAAGAAGCAGGCACACAAAGACAGCGCTGTCTGTGTGTGTCTGTTTCTTTTCTACGTCCTCGTTGAGTCACGCATACACATTCTATCATTGTTAATTTGGTTAGTAAGCGAATGTTTACTAGTTTATACGGGCGATAAAACTACGATCCTTGCTTCGTACAGCTATCTACTAATTTGCTATCGCAATTGGTGCTTCGCCTTTCGGGCGGAACTGCGAATTTTTCTTTGCAAAGAATGAAAAAAACAAAATGAATGAATGAACGAGCGAGCGAACGAACGGATGACCGAAAAACCAAACTGAAGAACGAACGAACTTCGAACAAGAAACACCCCGATAGTTGCTGTATAGAAATGATACACTGTGACAGGCAGGTGTTTTAACTTAAGATATTCACCATTTCTTGCCAGTCAAAGCCACCACGCACAAAAGTAGAACTATCGAAGCCCTGCGTTCACAAGGAACAGTTGCCATTGGTGATCACCGTCACTACATTATACATTCGCTCATACAGTTGGCCAGTGAATCGTGATAGCGAACATGACATTATAATGAAGGTCATCGACCGATGGCAAACAGTACTTACAGAACAATCGTTTCGTTGATTCTGCCCTGATCACGGACTGACAAAGCACATCGAACGTTAGAGGCGTTGGTAAGAGCCGGAGCTGTCCAATTCTGATTACGAAGGCCACCGGAGAATGGCCAGCAGCTGTTATGAATGAAATGCTTTGCGAATTCGGCGCAGGGCCCGTATTCACAAAATTATCCATATGTGAGATTTCCTCATTCGCTGGTGTTGTGCACCCGCTACTCAATATAACAATCAGCGTGGTAAGAAAAGAGTCTTAGCAACGATGGCCTACTGCGAACAGCGCTTACGTAAGGCAAGTTTTGTGGGTACGTGTCCAGGATCTGGATTCACAGAACATCTCTTACATAAAATAATTTTTTTAGGGCCTAACCTCGGGGACGTGCCACTCGTGATAGCAATCGCCATGCTAATGATTGCGAATGGCATTCACGTAAGAAAACTTTTGCAAATACTGATTCATGACAGAATTCATAAAAGATTTCATTCTTAAAAGCTCTTTGCCGTTGACCAGCTGCCCACGCTATTGATATTTCAAACACAATTGTATGGTACTTGTTCTTGCAAAAAGCTCTAGCGTAAGCACGTTCTTGTGTTTGCGGGAACGAAAGAAAGCTTTGCCTACTTATGAATGTCTGTCACAGTGGCTGTAGTTTCGATCGCTTTCACAAATGGCCCCTTCTTGATCTCGCCAGACATTCCTGCGCATCGAAGGTTTCGTGATTCTTAAACCATAAACTAGGAGCCCTTGGCAAGGGCCAGAGTCTGCATTCACAAGAACGTTGTGACGCGAGTAGTCCTCGTCAGATCAGGTGTCGGGCACCCGTTATTTTGCACGTATTAGCTAAAGCAGCCAGCCTAAGGAACTGAAAGCTTTGCGGATTCGTCAGCAGGGGCGGTATTCACGAAACTGTTATGTATACAAGTTGTATCCCAGAACTAGCCATCGCAAGTTCTGTCACCTCGTTATTACACTGATCGTTATTGCCGTGAATCTGAACGCTGGCCGATGAGGAAATGTTCTTACATAAGAGAAGTTTTCTTTATATGGGGTCGGCAGTCAAATAGCTTATATCACGTCAGCCTATTTTGTCATTTATCGGCCACCTGCGCTAACACTATGTTCATTACCGTGATTGTTCAGGCGCTTGTTCTTAAGAATAAGGTTGCGTGGCAAAACCTGCGACTTAGTAAGTAATTTCCCCTTCAAAAGGCATTGTGGTTAACGTACGAAGTGTTTTGAGGATGTAGTCCTTGAAACTCAATTCCCAAAGATCTTTATTTTTAGAAATAAATGTTATTTGCTATTTTCCTAAGGTATATGCTAATATTTCTAACATCACGATTCTAGCGGAAGAACGCTCTTGTTTATACCGGGCCTGGACCCATATTCCAAAAGTGCTCTTACGCTATAAAAGCGTTATCAAAAAAAAGGTCACAGAAAACGATACGACGAGCGTAACAAAGTGAAACTGCAGCACACTCACGTCTCAAGGCCCATGGCTCGAGTGCTTGCAGGGCGCGCATAAATTTGAACAGGCCGAAGGTGCATTCTGGAGATATATCCGCCTGGAGTAACTGCTTCGTGAAACTTGGGCCTGCGTTAGACATGAGTTGCTTGATTCCAACCCGAATGCTCTCTAGAAACATGGACTTCTCGGGACGAGAAGTGTTTGATACTACTGCACTAGTAGGAGAATCCGTGTGCTTCGTGTCCATCATGGTGCCACTCTCGAGTGCTGTAAAACTGGTCCTTGTTTCGTATTGAGAAGTCCTTTCTTGTGTATTCAGGGGTGCTGCCGACGTTACAACAATCGAAGGGGTCACATCTTCTACACGCCGGTCTTGTTGTACTGCGTCTCCTCCGGTAAATTCCTTTTGTTTGACCGTCGCCAATACCAAAGTGGACTGACCTTCTGGAGCCCCTCTAAGGTTGCGTGGCAAAAAGTGCGACTCAGTAATTCCCACTTCAAAAGGCGTTGTGGCTTCAGGTACCGTTGAGAATCCTCCTTGGCCACTTGTCGTTTGCCCTGGGAGGACAGTAGCCGGCGAAGTGACGCTTGCGCATGTGGTTTGGGCGCAGTACGTGAAGAGAAGCGACGCCCAGAGAAACTGCAGTGCCAGCATTTTAACTCTCCGCAACAGTAATCCTCTGCCGAAAGCCAACATTGATGAGCCCTTCACCAATGTCGCTCACGGTTATAATAACACTGGCACGGTTACAACAATCTTCGAAGAGGGATGAATAGTGGAGGAGGCCAATAAAGTGGGAAGCAATCTATCGCTACGCTCCGAAAAGGCGAAATGAGTTCTTTCGTCAAAAAATGGTGATCTTCAAGAGCCACACAGACCTTATCAGGCGCTCATAGTGGTTAGGTAGCTAGTTTCAAAAGGGAATAATTTAACGGCTGCGTACGGGGTTCGAACACCAACGTCGCTTTAACAAGTACACCACAGTCTGTCCGCGTCTTTGCCCGCTGCCGCTATGAGGCCCATGTGGGTTTATCAGAACTGATTTTTTTTCAAGGGCAGCTCTTAATCCCAAGCACGAAATCTCTCCCCCTCTTTATTTTGCCTTTCTTACGTAGAGGTGTAAATCATCACATAACAACCATACGACCGCATACGAACGACGTATGGTTCAGAGGAGAAGCGTCAGGGACCACCACACGCTTATCCTGATATTTTCTTCGTCACTGCCTGGCTCTTCAATATTTCCGATGCAACAAAATTAAAGAAATGAGCGAATGAGGAGAGGATAAACGGCGGCGTTCGCGGCACGCACGCCATCTCCATAATGAGAGGCAGCTGATTTCGCAAGCCTTGCAAGCATTTGGTCACGTGTAGTGCACTGACGCGCGCGCTTGGAGGTGGGGCTATCTACATGTCTCTCTCATGCGGTGTTCAGAAGCAGACATGCACGTATATTGCAGCGTGAGGCGCATGAGAAAGCAAAGGTCCTACGTAGAAAAAGAGAGGGGGTGAACGGTGGAAAGTGGGGAACGGGATCTGTTCGCAACTTGTGGTTTTTCCGTAAGCCGTGACTTCGATTCAAGAAAAAAAAAAAGGTCTGCGGTGCGTGAGGGGTAAGAGAAGTAAACCAGCAGCCAATTTTGGCTCAGCATCCCGCAGACATTGACCGTTGTACGTATGATGCGGCTCCCATGGCCATCCCACCTTGGAAAGATGTATTTGTACCAAATTCACGGCGCGAATGACAGAAACAGTAGCCACGACGTAAAAGAAGCTGTTCAGGTTATGTGAGTCCCTGCTTTCCGGACACGCGAGATGGGGCTTGTTGTCAGAAGACGTTTGACTTATAGTTAGCGTAGCTACAGTTCTGTTGGCATACCTGGAGAAAAGTCTTAGAATATTAGCAACGCTGAGGGTTAAGATGCTTCAACATAAACAAATGCAAACACAAAGGAACAGATACTCAAACGTAAGTGATAATCTTAGCCTTGACACAAGAAATTATTTATAGGTACGCACAAACCAGAATAGAGGTTGTGACAATTTATTGGCAAAACTCTAACAAATACCAACAGTTGAATGGCAATTTATACCTTGACACATTTTGTGGTTTTGAAATCGACAGCGCGTATGTTCGCGCTTTCACTGTTCAGAATGGGGCTGCATTTCAATATCTGGTTGTTTTCATGCACATATTTTTGCCTATAATAAATAGTCATGCCGGGTCAGAGTACTTGTAAGAAGCTTCCGGTCTCAAAGTCTGTAATCGCTTATGCAGTCCAGTTGTTACTCTGCACAACATTTTCTTAACATAGCAGTCTGAGCATGACACAAGACGAAGCACTTGCTTAGTATTTTGCAGCAGTCCTGATCACCTCGTCGATAAAACATTTGACGCCCTGTTTCGCCTTTTGCAATAGAACCCAACCTGCTGTTATTTAAGCGTTAAAAGCCAATGAGTACTTCATAGCTTTTTTCCAAGCTGGAGGAATAATTTACGAGCACGCTTAGTTTTGGGCGCCGCCCATAGCGATTGCTCCTCGGCAAAGATGTGAAACTCATAATGCATCCAGGTTTCATACCTTGAGCGCAGGTCCATTGCGCATATCTGAAATAATGACCCTGTAGGAAAAGAGATGAAAAACCCAAATGTCTGCGAATGCTGAGTCACTCATGCGTCCCAGAAGCCCGTATTCTTCAAACAACAAAAAACAAACCAGTGAAGGCTGCCGTTACACGAGGAACAAAAAATACAGCACGAGCAGCAACGGCCACGGCTTGTTTTCATGTTCCACCTAAGTAAGTGAACTCGCCGAACACATACTCATGCGTGACGCCGGTGAAGGGAATTTCCCGGAATGTAGAGGTTATCGCCTCGCGTCAAGGGCCAAAATAAGAGGCATTGTCGAGAGCTGCACGTGTATGAAAAAGATCAATAAGTGCCTTTAGGTTGTCCCCGTAAGTTCACTACATTACGTTTTACTTAGGAACGATTGATTTTGCTTTACTCCTTAAGAGGAAGCTTTATCTCGGGCCCAATTCCGACGCGTCCTATTCAAATACATGTAGAACGCAAAAACGTTTTTCTGAGATAACCCCTGGGCCGATTTTAATGAAGTTTGTTGCATTTGAGAGAGAATGCTAAATTCTAGGGACTGTTGGAAGTGTAATTTTGATTTAGCGCCTGCATTTTGTTAAAACGATTTTCAAATATTCGACCGTATGAAAAAAAGAGAAGCACCTAGTTTACAAATTCATAGCTATGCATTAAGAAGAGATATCACGGTTCTGCAAACCGCATCCATTAGATCATTCAAAACGGACAAATTTGATGCTTTATTTTACATCTTAGATGAATTTGTTACGTTGGTTACAAGGGTTCTGCAAAAGCTGTATGTCCATATTACTCAACTTATTTAGATTCATGTGTGACCTATCACTTTTGTCCGCTTTCGATATACTAACATATGCAATTCACAGAATTGTATTACCATTTTTCATTGTCCAGTTACAGATTTGTAAACTTGATAGTCTCGCTTTTTGAAAATTTTTGATTTTTGCCAATTTTAATAAAACATTGACAGGCTAAATAAAAAATTCGAAACTAAAAGTCACTACAGTTTAAGGTTTTCTTTTCAATGCAACAAACCTCGCCGAATTCGGTGCAGTGGTTGTCGAGAAAAACGAATTCTCCTTTTACATGTATTTAGATAGGGGCACCCGAGCTAAAGCTTCCTCTTAAGTCAACACCTGCGTTATGAGAAGCGACGTATGGGAAGGCTTCAAAACAGCTTTAAACGCCTCAATCTTATTAACATGGTCAGAAATCTCGTTTAATTAGTGGAACTCAAAACACGGGACCAATGGAGATGGACAGCGACGTCCTTGTCTCTCTCCCTTTGTCACACGTTTTCCGTTCGCCTTTTAAATGTCGTGCGCCTTGTCTGTCGTACATGTGTTCTTTCGTCCGCGTCTTCGCAGCGCTCATTTCATCAAGTATGCATAACCAACTCACCCACATCAAGCTTCTGCTACTTTTAAATGTCGTCTTAGCTATTAAGCAACTACCTCAGCTGAATCTTTTTATTAGCGTTTGGCTCGTTGCGCTCCCGTGGGGAGGTGGCTACCGCGGCGGGCAATGAATCCTTCAACCTCATGCCCAGCCACGAAGTCCCAAAGCCACTTATTAACCGCGCTGGGTAGCGCACATATATGTTGTCTTGCAGTTCCCTAGACCCGCACCACCGGAACGCTTGCCAGCGTGATGCCATTCTTTACTGAATTACTGATCACGGCGCGGAGTATATATCCATTACAATGCTCAACCGATTTCGTCGGGTTGATATAGCAGACGTGTATATCGGTCCCGTGACAGGCATGACGCCGCGGCCGGGAGAAACATTCAAATTCTAAAGTAGGCTAGTTCGCATGGCCGACATGCGAAGTAAAGCTTCAGCATCATACGGAATAACTGCCGTTAGAACTGTGCGGTTGGTTGCTATGTGCTTATAGCAAAAGTACTGTGTAGTACACAGCTGGTCTCGATGGGAGCGGATAACTGCTTAGTGGTAATAGGACTATAGTCATCATCATTCTTATTATATTAACCCCCCTTATCATGAGCCGAGAAAAAGTATTGTTCTGCTAGTCTAACCCCTCAATATCAAGTAATATTCTTACATCGCAGCTAAAGAGCTCTCTTGCATGCAGCTACAAATATCATGACCTCATCGGCCCATCTGATGTGCACCTGAAAAATTAAGTTTTCCTCATATTTCTGTCCATTCGGTTATTCTCATCGGCAGTCAATGTTCTCTTCGAGTCAACATGCAGCCACAGCGGCCGCATTTCGATGGGGGGGGGGGGGGGGGGGGGGAGGCGAAATGCGAAAATGCCCGTGTACTTAGATTTAGGTCCAAGTTATTCCGGACTTCCCATCTATGACGTGGCTAATTATCAAATCGTGGTTTTGGCGCGTAAAACCCATATTTTTTCTCTTCGGCGTCTTTGGCAAATGCGAAATATTTTCAGCAAACGCCATCGACAGAGAAGAAAACTCCAAGGACTGGAGCACACCTTGTATAGTACTGGCGAGCGCCCATAAAGATGTGCGGTAAAATCCCAAGCGCCGCAATTAGGTACCGAATTGCTAATGAACCTTCGTAGAACAGGTGGACGTCATGGAAACCGGATGCTGAATTTCTAGCGGCGTTAATCAAAACTTCTGCTCACTTGTGTGATTGAAGACTGCAGCATTAGCTAAAGATTATAATTGGAAATCCGTGTCAGCTTTCAACTGACGAGGTTGTTTGTGCATTCTTTAAGAGTCTGTGAGAATCGGCTAGAGTTCATTTCCCTCTCCCTCTCTTTCTCTGTCTTTCTTTTCGTGTTTTTTTCCCTGCTTCAGCATTTTTATTCTCCGTATACATGTCATTTTCTTAAGTGGATTGTATGGCAATGAGCACTGTGCCTAATGTTTGTGTTCCTGTCTGCCGGTGGAGCAGAGCATTGAATACTTAATGAAATATCGTTCGTATTGTCCCTGTTAGCTTTTATATCTACCGGGCGCGCAAGGTAATTTTGCAGACTGGTTGCGTATTACATTACCATTCTCATTATTGTTAATGTTATTGGGGCCTCAGCACCTAATTTATTCTCATTATATCTCTCTAGACGCCTAACTTCGTCTTCGCTAAGCCCTATGTTACATATACAAATTAAAAAAAAGCAGTTGGCAACCAAGGCACAAGGACCACGGGGGGTTGTGTTATTCCGCCAGCCAATCACACAAGCAAACACAATCGTCGTCATGCGACCTTTTCAAAATGGCGTCGTACTTCATGAGCGTCTGCTGTTCCTGAGATTTTCATCGGCGGAAGCAATGAGGGGTGCAACAGGCATGGATAAAATCTACGGAGTCTGAGAATTTCACTCTCTAAAATTCTGCGGTACACCTCATTTCACTGCTGAGCCCGTTTTACTCATGAAACTTCACTGCCAACTGAAGCAAGCGTTTTATTTCAGTTGAATACAGAATTAGGCTTTCACCCCTTTTACTATAATAGACGAGGGAAAACGTATAAAATTGCGCGCCTACAATTTCATTTTTGTGGTTACCGCCCTTTTAGCTTACAAGGAAAGCTTGAAGTACGAACTATTTGCAGCCTCGCGGAGGAACTGTGGCTGGCAGTTATGAGAACGGGAGTGGGGTTTCACTGCAGACTTCAGTTGGATCCGCCTATAGCACATTTATTCCAGAGTATCAGCTTACAGTCTGGTACAGGAGATGAAGCCGTACGCTATCCTAGTCTACCCTTACACGCGGACCGCAGGGACGCGGAGATTGCTACCCCCTAAATGTGACAAAAAGTCAATTACGTCCATTGCGGATTAGCTTCAGGGGGAGAGTTAGCCGTCACGCTTTCTGCGTACGATGCCATCAGGCGGCACTCCTAAGTAATTGATTTGCTTGCTCCCACAGGGCCTGCGCGAACCAAGAATTTCTGGGATGTCAGCAGCCACGTCACACTCCTTGTAGCGTTCTAGCTTCCTATGGGAACCGACCACGTCGCTATCTATAGCGAGTGTCAATGAGCGAGAGAAAGAGAAACACTCACACAATGCTCGAAACTCGCTAAAGGCTGCTACTGTGGAAGCTCTGCACAACATCAACAAACACTATTTGATGCGAGAATGCAGCCGTTATAGAAGTCAAATTCAATAAAAATTTGAAGCTTTGAATGGCTTTATTGAAAGCCCTTACAAAACAGTGCTAAGATAAAGATTGAAAAAATTGAAACCAATAATTTGATTCTCGTCTGAAGTATTGTAGCTATTTGTGAAGTCGTCATATGGCCTGAAATCGCTCGCGCATGCATTAAATAAAAGAAATGTCTTGTTTTCAGGCCAAATGTTTATACGCATCCTTGCACAGCCGCTGCCATGGAATGCTGACGAGAAAAAAAGAAAGGAAATGTCCCGGTATAGTGCTCAGCTAGCGCCAGAAAACAAGTCTAGAGCAATTGCCGAACTAGCCATCACGAAAGCAAATGACCGTAAACCAGTTGAGCTACACCTTATAAGAAAATAGAGTCAGTGGACAAACCTGCGTTGCTACAGGTGTGAAACTTTAAAAAGGGGCATCAGTAAGCATTCGTTTCTTTTCTGCGAGTAAGCAATAATATCTGCAAGGACGAAGGCTATCTGCATAAAAAAATTCTTCTGTCCTACGGTGCCAGGTAGATGGAAGCTCCTGCGCGGCTCTAGTTGAGCGAAACGCAATTTCTCGACGAGTCGCGTACGCTGTATGCCTCAACGCATTAATAACCTTCTGAACGACACATGTTCACATAGCGAAATCATTACAGTTAAATGGATAGCAAGCACGTCGAAAGTGGGAACCCTTCATCACAGCTCCACTATTATTGTTCATCGTTGCTGAATGAAAATCCTAATCATTTCATTTTCCTTTAGTAGCTCCCGATCAACGTCATGCAATTACGTCCGGTGAAACAGGTTGAGCAGGTTGGAAAACTTTGGCTCACGGACAATCTATTGATTGGCTTTGTCGTTCCAAAGATACACAGAAGCTGTGATAGACGCCGTTGGGAGGAGGAGGAGCACCTCCAAGGCTAGTTCGCCGTGCGGCTAATTACGCGCTCCGCGCTCCGAGCACGGAATTATTATTGACCACGTCGGTTTTCCTAAGGTCCCCGCAAATCACGGCAAACGAACCTCATTTATTTATTTATTTATTTTTTTAGTTAGTTAGTTAGTTAGTTAGTTAGTTAGTTAGTTAGTTAGTTAGTTAGTTAGTCAGTTAGTTAGTTAGTTAGTTAGTTAGTTAGTTAGTTAGTTAGTTAGTTAGTTAGTTAGTTAGTTAGTTAGTTAGTTAGTTAGTTAGTTAGTTAGTTATTCCGCACGCATCGAAATGTGGCTACCGTGGCAGAGAATGAATGCCGCTAACTCCGGCTCCGTCGAAATATTAAACACACGAAGGTCGTTTGTTTGCGAGGCGAGGAACAGCAAAACGGGAGCCTGCTGCGAGCTTCATTTGTCTTGAGCGATGCGGGGCAGAGTGCAGCCGCGGTGACGCTTTGTTCCCTGACGTCATCCGTTTCCGGGTGGTACCCTATTCCGCGTCAGCAATGTTGAGATGACATGCCAACAGAAATATCCAAAAAGCAGGTTTCTTGGCCGCGCATGCTAACCAGTGCCACCATATTCCTTCGCGTGCACTAAACCATCCAACGTCCATTATTTGTACGCACTATGAACGTTCGCGTGAATAGTGAAGTTGATCCTAGACTTAGGCGAAGCTTAAGTGCAACGTCAGAACATGAGGGCATTTGCGTAACAAGAATACCACTTACTGTATTACACTTCTAACAACGCATATAGTGAACAGGCATCAGAGTAAATTGATGTTCGCCCTGGTTGACACCAACGAAAAAGTCATGCTTTGGCGATGTCCACTTTCTATTTCACGTGAAATGGGACCAGAAACCGCTACAAACACTGCCGCTAGTTGCATAGAGAGCTGTAACTTACGGTGGCTTGAGGTGCAGCGGTTTCAGAGCTGGATGGATTAACGAAGGTGAAGGCACAGGTACTGCGTTTTGGCCACCCTCAGACAAACTCTGAGGTATCAACGTCTCGGCGTCAGATGTACCAGTCCCAGTGGAGCCAGCGGGTGGAAATTCGCACTTACCGCCGAGGTTTGCCTCTGCTCGGTTGATCCGTGAACTTTGAGCCCCGGAGCCCAACAACTTCCTCCCGTACCCGATCTTGTTCTTGTTGCTTAGTGAAATGGTGCAACCCACTCTGGGAGATCAGCCATGAATCGGGCGGGGAAAGACTGTTATCATCAATTTATTTATTTTTGGGAAGGAGGGGGGAATAAGGTGAAATTAAATGAGTATCTTGTAAATGCGAATATGAATGATCAAATATTACTGTGAAATTATGTGAGCTTAAGAAGTAAAAAGAACAATTTTAGCATGCAATTGTTTTTCTTTCGCGCAAGGGGCTTCACAAACGTTCCTGTGACTGAAACCCAATAAGGTACCTTCAAAGGAAAGATTTGCTGGAAGCGTAAAATTCAAGCCAAGGTTTTGGAAGGATTCTTCTGAAAGTCTTTTCCTTTCGATAACGAACCGACGACATGTTAAAAATAAATACTGAAGAGATTCACCCTCATTGCACAAAGCGCGCAGAGGTGATATAGCCAGACCAGACTTGTGGAGATAAATGTTCAGTGCGGGGGTTAGGAACCATTGTTTCTTAATCGTTACTTCAATTTTGATTGCTGTTCCAAGGAAAATTGAGATGTGGGAAGTCGGATGTTGTCAAGGATGATTTGGCGAAGTTATTTGTAGTAATATATTTTATGAATCGCGCCGCAATGATGAAACCTGACGCTGATAAAATGGGGATTACAGGACCATCGTGTGATGCTACTGTGAGTGCATCTGTATATTCATTTAAGGCTAGCCCTTTGTCGCCTGGCACCCACACTAAAAAAACGAGATGTGTCTTGGGAAGAGGGAATATATATATATATATATGCTTCTAACGCATTTGATAAGTTGGGCATGATTAGTGGATCAGAGACAGAACAACAATCGGTTAAAATTACAGCTGACAACAGAGGTGAAGCCAACTTGTGTAAATCTAAAAGAATTGACAATAATTCCGCCTGAAAGATAGACGTGAAGTCAGGTAGTCGAATAGAAGAAGAACAATTTAGATATGGTGATACAATGGCCAAACCTGCCTTCTCTTCCCAGACAGAAACATATCAGTCGCTATCACGGTCTTTGTATGAAGGTATGTAAAGTGCTCTTTCAATATACGTTGCAGATACTGATACCGCAAATGATCAGCGATTGTTTCTAAAAATACCATCAAATTCAATTTTAGCGACCTAAACATGGGAATTTAGGACCAACTCGCATAGGTGAACGTTTAAAGGGTCCAGTAACTTTCGTACGAAAACAACTTGAAGGCAACGTGAGCGAGACCATTGATGGTTAAATAGTGAGGCCGATTCAATAATGAAAACATATTCTGACCTACTTTATGGAGATTCATATATCTTTAGGACTAAAGTTCGCACTATTAGGATATCAAATGGCAGGAGACGAGAAGGCAGGCGTGCTTCTTGATGTAAGATCTCCTTCGCGACACATTTATGAAGCCCAAGACATAAACGGAATGCCTCTGAATCTTATAGAGCAGAGGCTGAATTCTGCATGCACGTCGACCAGAAAAAAAAAACGCAGCCGAACTCTACTATCGGGCGCACATACATGCAACAGATCATAATGAGGGCACGCCAGCGCTATCCTGAGCGATTGCTGCTAAGTCTGCGCAGCATTCCTACTGCGCAGGCTCCCTTTGAGCCAATGTGCTCCATATAAGGACTCAGCTAAGCTTTTCGGTTTACATGACTGCCAAATATTTAAGTGAATTCCCCTCTTGGCATTCTTTTGTCCATAAAGACTCGAATTTCGCACAGGAACGCTTTTAGGGAAAACTCGGATGGCTCTTTTTCTGATATTAAGACAGAAGTTAGTGCCATCAAGCGACAATTCAAGGCTACTCATATAGGACCGTAGCGTTTGGTACAATGTATGCATATATATCGATTCAGCAAATAGATGCGATGTCGTAGGCGTATACGTACACATGCACATCATGTTGCAATGGAACAGTACTTAGTAAAACATTGCCCAACCATGGCGAAAGGATTCGTCCTTGGGGTGGACCTGTTGACTGTTTATATGTTCATGAAGACAACCCGCATTGAGAGCAGTAAAATTCCCTTCTGGTTAAAAATTCATGAACTCATGCGACTTGCATTCTGAAGCGGGTTTATTAGGCTTACTGTCACACACTTTGAGATATTCAAACTCAGTAGCGCACCATAGCTTTTCAGACATCGAGCTTGTTGAATTCGAATTCCTAGGTCGACATGCGCACGTCAAATCGAGCACACACGTCTCAAGCCACTTTGGCATGGGCTCAAAATCATGTTCTCTATCAGCCAATTATCTACGCGGTCATGTTCTTTCGGTGAGTCTTACTAGGTTGGATGCAAGCGATATTGGAACGTAACCAGCACCTTGCTTTGTTTAATGGGATTACTCTTGAAAAGTCTGGACTCCAGAGGAATCCACAAATTTTCAACCATGGTAAGTAATGCGTGAGGTGATATTTCCAATAAAGTTTTACGCGCAAGCGTAACTGGCCAGCTCTTCAAATCGGCGGTGTCTGCCTGAGGTCGCGAAGCAAGCGAACAAGGAAGGCGCCTGGAGCTGAAGAGAATCGCGCGTCGGGGCAAGTACGAAGGAGCGCGCTGTGAGCTCAGCGCACGGCAACGTACCGCCACCTAGAGGAATGTGTCGGTGACGTTGAGCGAAGTGGGGAGGGAGAAACGAGGCGTAGCGTCGCGCAGCAGGAAAGTAGGCGGATGCTCGCCGCTTGGTTGACCTCCTTTGGCAGTTGCTACACGTTTTCTTTGTGATGCATACGTACTGCGTTCGTCTCGTGGTAGCATCGTCCTCGCGCGCTGCACGCTATGTGCGCGAGTGAAAGCGTGCGACGGTGAGCCGACAATGGCAGCGCAATCTCGCGTGAGCAAGGGGACGAAGTACGCCGTATTCCGTCGCGCGCATGGCACCATGGCACCGGGGGAGGGGAGGGAGCCCCGGGCAGCTGTTTGACCGCGCGGTCGCGCGGGCTTTATCTTGAACGCCATCTGCTTTAGGGGCATAGTCTAGGGGGGCCGACGGCTCATAGCTTTGCGTGCGCCACTCACCATTCCCTTTGCGATGAAGCAATAGACATCAAGAAGGTCACTTTGCTCGCTGCCAACGCCTTGACAGCGACTGTTCGCGATCATCGAGTGTGATGTGTTCATGTTTGCGTGTGCGCCCTGACACCATGCTAAGTAATTTAGATAGTAAGCGAATGTTTACAACTGGGCGTTCTACTCCCGCGGCTGCTGCGTATGGCGCGGCCGCGCCAGCCCTGTCTAGAATACCATCTGCGATGCGGACAGTGTAGGCGTTAAGAAGCACGGAGGGCCGATAGCGTCGTGTACACTATAGCACCCATACCCTTGCATGTCACCCACGTTCACGAACTAAAACATCCTTGTAACTGCTTTATTAGTGGTGTAGTAATGCCGTCGGAACCTGCCGCTGAATTGGGCAGCTGGCTTGCTACAATTGTCAGCTACGAAACTGTAACTTCTTCAGTGTCTTTACCATGAGTAGGTGGCGTGGCGAGTAGGCGGCATGGGGCAACAAAACAGTGTCGCGTTGTTTGGGATGTGAACACCACAAACTCCGTAAAAGCAGTGAATGTTTCTCCTTCTCGCCTTCAAGCAACTTTATATGAACGTACTTGTTAGATTTTATTTTAGGAACAGATGAAATATTGTAAAGAGCGTCCAGCAGCCAGAGTAGTCCATGGTACTCAAGGGAAAGCATACACACCGATGTTATTATGCCTGGTCAACCTTGTTGTAAGTTTACGTCGCTTACTTAAACGTTGAAGCTATTCACCAAGCGTCGGGCAAACAGGCGTCACAGAGGTACAGATCAGTGTAACTGAAAGTCGATCAAACTCTGTTTTCGGGCAGCAAAGAAGCGAGTGTGAAGTAACACCAGACACAAAGCTATTATGAGGATTTCGGACCTGCGTAGGGTTTCGGTGTACGCCATCTCCAGGAGGCTCATAATTAAAAACATTGCATCTGCAGGGGGACTAGAAGATCACTGTGACGCAAACAGGCAATTGTTACGATTACGGGTTTATGAATGTTACGGGTTCCTGGTTCACTGACGGGTTTCGGTCGACAACTTATGAATACGACTCATGGCCTCCGAGAAACGAGTACGTACTGTAGGGGTTGAAGGACGGACTTCGGGATGAAACCCAAACTTGGGAGTATTTATTTTACATTATATACAAGGAGGTGAGAGTCAATGAACAGTCGTACAGTCATTACGGGCCGGCAGCAACTCGGACGCTGCAGCCCGCGGCAAGAAGTTCGATAGAGGTGAATCAGGGAAACAGGGCATGCTCTAGGTCTCTCTGGAATCCTTCTTATAAACCCTTCGAGCACTGGAAGTCGCGTCATGTTCGACCAATGGGAGAGTCCGCTCCGGTGACGCCACTTTCAGCCAATGGTAGGCGCCCGTGCGATGGTGTCATACCCGGCGAAGAGAGTCGGTGCCTGGTCCTCCTCTCTTGATCACTTGATCCCGGTGCTGCGCTCTTGCCTCGCAGAATTGCAATCCACTTCTTCTAAGATGGAGAAGGAGGGGGGGCGCTCATGCTCCATTGTACAAGGGCCCACCTGCTCCCGGTGGCTCGGCTCCGCAGTGGTGGCAAATGCCTTCTTCAAAGGCGAAGGGGGATAATTGGGCTCCATTGTCCGACGGCCCCTTCTAATCCCGGCGGCGCACGACCTGGGGGCCGCAAACTTGTTTGCACTTGTCTGGTGCTCCTCTGGAATGTGCTTTCCTGCTTCTGCATTCCTCAATTAGCTGTGCTGCGATTCGAAGTGGTTTGGGGAACTCGAAGTAGCCTCAGGAAACGGCGCCATATCTAACAGTACCCAATTGTACGCGCCGCGTTGTCCTGTCTCGGAGGCCACTTTAGAACCCGGCCTGAGATTCTGGAGGACGTAGACAGACTCGCTTGTCTCCATCACTGCCCGGCTTGAAACTTGCTACAAACAGTCCAAGACCATGTGATGTCCCTTTTATTGCGCTAGCTTCATTCGCTTGTACTTCCTCTGGGACTGAGCCATCAGTTACTGTTGGTATATTAATTCGTTAGTGTATCGTATCTTATAAAGACATGCACATCATGTTCAACTCGGCATTACTGCGCATGCCCACTAACGATCGAACCAACGAACATGCCCTCGAAAGCTATCTTAAACGTGTTCCCTCTCCTACCCACAACGTATATATAGTGGAGCAAATAAAGCAACGGCGTTCTGTGTTGACTGACACTTGGCTCGATCGCATTCTTTACGTGAACAACACGAAACATGGTGTCAGAAGTGCGCCGCCACCCGTGATGGAATTCTTAAAGCCTCCTGAACCGTTACGCCTGAGTGGCGACATTGCCAAACAATGGAAGCTTTTTAAGCAAAAATTCGAGCTTTTCCTAGCAGCCTCGGTGCCAAGAGACAAGCCTCGGGATGATAGCACGAAGACTGCCCTACTGCTCAGTTTGGGAGGTGAAGATGTGTTGGAAATCTACAACAACTTCACTTTCACTGAAGACGCCGAAAGAATGGACTATGCGACCGTCATCAAGAAATTCGATGAGTACTGCGCAGCGCAGGTGAATGAAATACATGAGCGGTACCTATTTCGAAGACGAGTCCAAGCAGAAGGTGAGCCCTTTGAACCATTCGCAAGGGACCTGAGGCACCTGGCGAAATCGTGCAACTTCGGCGTAATGGAAAATTCAATGATCCGTGACCAAATTGTATTTGGAACGAGCGACGACAAAGTGCGCCAGAAGCTGCTAAGAGACAAGGAATTGACACTGACGAAAGCTGAGCAGGTGTGCAAATCCGCCGAGTTGTCAGATGCACAAAATCAACTTTGGGCACGGGAACAGCGCCAAGTTGACCATATCCAAGCAAGGCCAAAGGAAACTGTTGCATCCCCAGTATTTAAATGCAGTAGGTGTGGTCGGGAGCACGGCTTGAGGAATTGTCCGGCGTTTGGACGCACCTGTAGACGATGCGGAGGCAAGAACCATTTTGCGGTGCAATGCAAGAGCAACAGGCAAGTGGCAGAAGTCAACGCCGACGAAGACTTCACGATTCTCAACGTATCGGTAGATACTGTCAAAAGCCATCGTGACTGGGTAGTAGAAGCACTAGTCGGCAGCAAGCGCATCAACTTGAAAGTGGACACCGGCGCACAAGCGAACCTTCTGCCGTATGGTATGTACCGCGCATTACAGCCCGCGGCACAAATAAGAGAAAGTAATGCAGTGCTACGCTCCTATAGGGGAGGAATCATCAAGCACTTCGGGGTAGCCAGATTGAAGGTCACAGTTGGCAAGACGGCGACTGAAGTCGACTTCTTCCTTGTAAAGAAGGGGCGCGCGATTATTGGTCTCGAAGCAAGCGAGCGCCTGGGGCTCTTCGTCAGGTCGGTTGATGCAATGACGACAAAGGGAACTACAGAGTTCATGCAGGAATACAACGACGTCTTCACCGGCACCGGATGCCTTCAGCGGCTGCACAAAATGGTGTTGCGACAAGACGCCGTACCTACGGTCCAGATGGCTAGACGAGTACCCCTGGCGCTGCTGAAACCACTGCGGGCTGAACTCGACCGGATGCTCAAGGCAGGCATCATTGCCAAGGTGGAAGAGCCAACAGACTGGGTAAGTCCGTTAGTTATCGTCAAGAAGAAGGACGGTCAGCTACGTATATGCATGGATCCTAGGAAAATTAATGAAGGTCTCAAGCGGGAGCACTTACAGATGCCTCGTCGCGATGACATAGAAGCCGAGCTTGCGGGAGCACGATATTTTTCACGACTAGACGCCAAATCTGGATTTCATCAAATACCGTTACATGAAGAAACATCCAGAATCTGCACGTTTTCGACCCCGTTTGGGCGTTATCGTTTCCTCAGGCTTCCTTTCGGCATAGCGTCAGCATCCGAAGTATATCAAAGGTACATGAACGAGATCTTTGACGGAATTCCTGGTGTATGTGTGTACGTCGACGACATCCTAGTATGGGGCTCTTCAAGAAAAGAGCACGACGAAAGGCTACGAGCTGTCCTTCAGTCCGCGCGTAAGGCCGGGTTAACATTCAATGCTTCAAAATGTGAAATTGGCGTGCCAGAAATTTCTTTTCTTGGCGATGTTATTTCCGAAAACTGCATACGGCCAAGCCCTGATTCTGTCGAATCGGTTCTACATCTACCACCACCGAGGGACAAGAAAGGAGTTCATAGAATGCTAGGTGTCGTCAACTATTTCGCGAAGTTTGTACCGGCCCTCGCAGAAAAAACTAAGTTACTCCGAGACCTGATAAGAAAAGACAGTGTTTTCGATTGGACCGATAACCATGCCACAGAATGGAACCATATCTGTGCAACCTTAAGTAGCCAGCCAGTTCTGGCTATCTTCGACCCGATGCGTGACACTAAAATAGCTTCGGATGCATCGCAAAATGGCATCGGCTCAGCATTGCTACAGCGTTACGGGGACGCTTGGAAACCTGTTGCGTATGCTTCGCGAGTACTTACCGAAACTCAAAAACGATATTCACAGATTGAGAAGGAGGCGTTGGCTGTGGTATACGGGTGCGAGAAATTTCACCATTTTGTGTATGGACGCACGGTCATCCTCGAAACAGACCACCGCCCCCTGATCAATATTTCGCAAAAGGCAATTGCTGACATGCCCCCGAGACTGCAGCGCTTCTTTCTACGTTTACTGAAATACAATTTCACTCTGCATTTTGTTCCAGGAAAGCAGTTCGTGCTGCCAGACCTGCTGTCGCGTGCCTCTGTAGGAAAACCGCAAAAGGATGAAGCAGAAGAAGACATCGAGATTCACGCCGTAGGTGTTGTATCGTCACTTGTAAGCGATGCCACGTTAGAGCGCCTATCAAAAGAAACGCGAAATGACAGCTACTTGCATAGTGTCGTCACGTGCCTTCAGAAGAACCAACCTGTGCAGGGACGGCTTAAGCATTTCGAAAGTGAACTGTCAGCCGTAAGCGGGGTGCTACTAAAAGGGTGCAAGGTCGTGGTGCCAACCAGCATGCGCCAAGAGATGTTAAGAAGAATCCATGAAGGCCACATGGGACTAAATAAGTGCAAAGAACGTGCGCGTCGTTTGGTTTTCTGGCCCGGTATGAACACTGATGTCGAAAATGTGATTAAAAAATGCTCAGTATGCCAGAAGCACGCTTACAAGCAACACAGCGAACCCTTTCTTATCCGCCCAGTGCCTGCGCATCCCTGGTGTAGGATTGGTGTTGACATCTTCCAGTACGCTGGAAAATCGTATCTTTGTGCGTATGATGCGTTGTCTAATTTTCCCGAGGTTGAGCAGTTGCAGGACACGTCAGCAGCCGGTGTGATTGATAAACTAAGCGCAATATTTGCTAGACACGGCATACCAAAAGAAGTGTGCACTGACAACGGACCGCAATTCTCCAGCCGCGAGTTTCTGCTCTTTTCAGAAAGATATGATTTCAAGCATGTCACTTCAAGCCCGCGGTTTCCACGCTCAAATGGCTTGGCCGAGAAAGGGGTTCAGGTGGTAAAAAGAATCCTTAAAAAGACAACCGAAGGAAGAGAGGACTTCTGGCTCGGATTGCTCAGCTACAGGTCATGTCCGCTGGAAGACGGCAGATCGCCGGGTGAACTGCTATTTGGTCGACGGCTTCGAACGCCATTGCCGGATTTTACGGAAGTACCCAGCACGTCCGTGAGGAAGCATCGACAGACGGAACAGCCGAGACGCTCCCTGGCTCCTTTACGGAAAGGACAAGTCGTGCGAGTGCGCGGAGACCGATGGGATACCAAAGCCAGAGTGATGCGAGCGGAGCAACCAAGGTCCTACCGAGTAGAGACAGAAGACGGCAAAATTCTACGTCGGAACCGGCAGCACCTTCTTGCGACAGCCGAACCTTTCAGCATGGAGTCATCTACCGGAGATTCCACGGACGACGAAAGCGACAACGACGGCATTGTAAACGAACATACGTCGTCAAACGGAGGTGCACCGGCGATATCAAATGAGACAAGTCCGCTTTTGAGGAGATCAACACGGCAAAGAAGACCGCCACAGCGCCTCCAATACGACAGCAATTTTAAGCAATGTTCGTAACCCTTCGTAATACCGTTCGATAATATTTTCACTTTCGTGTTTTTACAGAAACGAGGATGTATCGTGTCTTATAAAGACATGCACATCATGTTCAACTCATTACTGCGCATGCATTACTGCGCATGCCCACTAACGATCGAACCAACGAACATGCCCTCGAAAGCTATCTCAAACGTGTTCCCTCTCCTACCCACAACGTATATATAGTGGAGCAAATAAAGCAACGGCGTTCTGTGTTGACTGACACTTGGCTCGATCGCATTCTTTACGTGAACAACACGAAACAGTTAGTTACTCACAGACCAACTTCAACTAGATTATTTGGTAGTTTCCCAAGCGTGTAATGACATACCGATGTCAAGGGGGCGGCATGTTGCCTGGAGGAATAATTTGGAGCAGCCCCATACAGGCAGGAAAACGTGGCGTAAGAAACAAAATAAATGCAGGAACATATGAGCCCACAGTTAACTATGGCAAATGTGCCAAAAACATGTAAGCAAACTGCTATACCGGCGCTGCGCGATCACAAGCCCTGGCCCTGGCGGGGCGCGAGACGCACGCACATGCGCGCCGCGGTAGCTCAATTGGTGGAGCATCACATGCGAAATGCGAAGACGTGGGATCGTTCCCCACCTGCAGCAAGTTGCTTCGTCATGCACTTTCATTTCCATAAATTTTTCATTCCTTTATTTCATTTAGTAAGTACGAGTAAACTCCCCCATGTTACCCTTGGTATCAATGTTTGTTGGCTTCTTAGGATATGATTTATAAATATCGGGCCCCTCAGTTAATCCCCTTTCTTCTCGTTTATTACATAACGAGGGTCTCTAATCCGGCAGCATTGATGCCTTCAGATAGCATGTGTGAGTTTATTGACCAGTTGGCTTCACTCAAGAAGATCATGTACTCGTGACGCCTGTGGCAGAAAGGATGTTCCACATCCGCCGCCAAGGCATGTGAGAAGTGGCGCTGGCTAACCCTCCCAGGGTTAGTTGTAGTAGTAAAACATAAATACCCAAGAAAGTGGATGAGAAAACGGCACCGCGGTAGCTTAATTGGTGAAGCATCGCACGCGTGATGCGAAGACGGCATCGTTCTCCCGCTGCAGCAAGTTGGCATTTCATCCACTTTCATTCTCATTTATTTATCATTTCTTTAATTCATTTTGTAAGTACAAGTAATTTCCCCTAAGCTGTCCTTCGCGTCAATGTTTGTTGAAACATACATACATACACGGAAACAGACATTGTTTTTTTTTTTTACATAACACTCCCTGCACTTCAACGCACTTTGCCCAACAGTTCACAAGTTTTTTGACTCCGTCGGAAGAAAAAGCTTTTTGGTTGCACCTTTAACCCATTTTGCACCGCATCAATGACTTCTGCATCGGTTGCAAATCTTCTTCCCCTGAGCGCTTCCTTCAATGGTTCAAAGATATGAAAATTGCTTGGAGCGAGGTCTGGACTGTATAGTGGGTGTTCCAGCGATTCTAATCCCAACTCCTTTACTGTTTCGGCCATCCCTTTGACAGAATGTGGCGGAATATTATCTTGCTGCAGGATGACAGCTTTTCGCAGTTTTCCACGACGTTTGGATCTCATTACCGGTTTCAGTCTAGTTCGCAACACATCGCAATAGTTCTCACTGTTCACAGTTTCGCCTCTTGGGAGGAAATGAACGGCTACCACAACTTCCACGTCCCAGAATAGTGTTAGCATAATGTTACCAGCTTATGGTTCACGTTTCAATTTGATAACTTCTTGTGATGATGAGTGTTTCCATACCATGTTCGCAGCCTTACATTCCGGTTCGTGATGATGCACTGTACAGTAACAATTTTCTGTAAAAATCCATCTCCCTGGCGATGATAACAGGCCAAATGTTCACGCGAGAAGTCCAACCTTTGGGCCTTGTGCTGCTCTGAGAATTCTTTCGGGACTCACCTTGCACACATTTTCCGAAAATTTAACCTGTCGTGTAAGATGGAATACGCTGAACCATGACTGATATATATAGTATTGGTGATTTCGTCCACTGCGGTTCGTGTGTTTTCCATTACCATACCCTCAATGACTTTCAAGTTGTCATCAGTCGTTTACGTCGATGACCTGCCCGATCTTTCCTCGTCACATAAAGAAGTTCTTCCCTGTTTGAAACGCTCTATCTATTTGTAGATCTTGCTTCGCGATAAACAGCTGTCACCATACTGCGTTTGCATCCGACGAAGAATTTCCGCAGGTTTAACACATTCTGCAAATAAAAAGCGAATCACTGCCATCATTTCCTCCTTGGTGCAAATGGACAATGGAGCTGCCATGTTTAACGGTCTGTTACACTCTAACGACTGACGTGGGGATAAGAGTGACACGTTCCATGGAAGTGTTGCAGACGAGACTAATTCAGCGCTGGATACTAGCAGCGTTACCAAACCCTAGTGCGACACCACACCACACCACACCACACCATATACACACACACACACACACACATATATACCACACACACACACACACACACATATATATATATATATATATATATATATATATATATATATATATATATATATAAATATATAAAGAGAGAGAGGGGGAGTGAGCTGGTTTGCGGTATCTTCTCCCCCGGCCCCTCATCTGAGCATTAGTACTTAAACCCTATGTCACTATACTCTACCATTACCTGCACTTGCAATGACTCCAGTGTCATCATTCTGTTCCCTGCTTTTCTTCCACCACTACTCTAATCGTATCTTACTTATCTAGACTGCTGACTAGTAAATCCTTCTATCTTCTTTCAATCCCAACGCTTCTGATAAGCGGACACTCACTACGGGTATCGCTAGGTGGATATCTAGGCATTCCATTAGGATTTGCTGAGTCGTTTTCGGGCTTTTCTTTCGCGTACCTACATGTCTCATCTTGTGGCGCATATTTGTTCTGGTATTTTATTGTCCTCGTGCAGGTACCTCGGCCCTCAACTAGCAAAGTACTCCCCTTTCCGTCCTCTTTCAGATTATCGCTCCTGATTTCTTTCGTGCAATTTCAGTTTCCATAGTCTCTTTGTTTGCGTCCACTGCACCAAATTTACCGGCTCTACTTCTCTCACTTTCTTTTTTGTGACTCCTGGTTGTTTATCTACGTGTTAAATTGCCCTGTACTTTGTTGCCAGCTTTCTTAACATCTTCCATTCCGTGTCCACGATATTGAGATACAGATATTTGGGCACTTTAGCCGACCATTTCTTTTCATCCGTGTTTCTTAGTCTTTCTTCAAAAATAATTTTGCTCTTCGCTTCTCTGACTTTAAGAGAAGCCCAACCCATGTCCCCTTGCACTGCGTCATTTGTGGTTTTACTGTGGGCCGCCAAAGCCAGTCGGTCTAACTGCTTCTAGTTATTCTCCAACTCCGGTAATATTTCTGGTTTATATATAGCCCAGAAATGTATTTGCGAACATTAGCGCTGCCACAATTAAACTTTTCCAAATTCATCATACCGCCTCGAACTTACTGTAGCGCCAAATTTCTCTATGTTTCGTTATTGCTGCATTTTGCTTCCCTTTCATATTTACTTTATCTTGGTTGATGCTTGAGTAGACATTTCCTTCGTACGCGTGGAAATATAGCACACTCTGTTGGACAACCTCTCTCTGGAGGATGCTCGCATTTGGCGTTGCCTCCAGGGAAACAATTATACATCCCCACATTGGATCTACTTAACACAGACGAGGGACTATAACGACGCCCTCTGCAAAATTTGTAAGCAAAAAGGTGCGCTATAACATATAATATGGGAGTGCACTGGCTCCCCAGGGGCCAAGGAAAACGTTGACAGTAGAGAAGCCTGGGAGGCCTTGCTCCAGAGCGAGGCTTAAGACGACCAGCGTCGAGCAATCCGCCTGGCCGTTGAGGCCGTGAAGACTCACCGTCCTCAACGCGCGGGGACTGCTTCGTCCTCCCCCCCCCCCCCTACCTACGTGTAGGTTAAGAGGCGGGCACTCCAGCTCGGTGGAATAATACAGTTTCCAATCAATCAATCAATCAACCGAAACAACATCTCCTCAGCCGGCGGTCACGTACGGTGCTGGGCGGGGTGAAAATTAGCAATTCGCCCGGAAGCTTACTCGTGCAGAAGAGTTATCAAAAATCTATTTCACAAAATTTGCCCAGCATCCTTGTGTGTTTCTACGAATCAAGTGAACAACCTTGCTTTATATGATTTGTGCTTACATGCGTATGTTTTCCTGTGTGTCTAAGGAACATGACCAGGCTCTGTAGAACTGCCACCTTTTTGGTGTGTCGTAAATTTTTGGCGGAATGAAACGTGCTCACACGAATTGTGCGTTTTCAGTGTAAGTACTGTGTATTATAGGAAATGGAGTAAAATATGGACACCATAAAGCAAGCAGATTGTCTGCAACCGAGTTAGGGATCAATGAAGGTTTAAAAATGTAAATATTATCCTCCTGCTGTTCTATATTTTCCACTTCAGTTATCTTGCTGTAACATTTCAGTCACAGTCTGTAATGTCTGTACTGTCTGCAAAGTCTGTGCAGACAGTCTGTAATGACGTCCGGTGTTATTAGTGATTCTGTCCCTTAGACAAAGAGTAGACAGTCTCGCGGGCTAAATTGCTAGTGGGGAAGAAACATAGGGTGCACGGTGAACATGGAGAAGTTGAAAATTTAAGAACTCCTTAAAATTAATCAGCAGATGCGCATTTCGGTTGGCCCTGCGAATGGCAAAAAGAAGCAATTACATTTTTTGCATAAGGAGGAGAGGAGTGGGGAAGGGGCCAGTGAGGCCAGGAAAATTAGTTTGTAAGGAACTAGTGCGGAGAGTTTCTGCAGTTTCCTGATGGTAGCGATAAGGACGGGCTAGCTAGTGCCTAATGTTTGCTCTTCCTGTCGCCAGAACTCTCTCTAGTACAAGAAAGCAGATGCTAGGAGAGTAGGGGTGCTTTCTGGTGGGCACCGTTTTGGAAATTCACTTTTTTTAAATAAGGAATTTCAGTTTTAAGGAAGGCTGAATCTTTAAGGCAATCGGGATCGCTATGGAGAAAGTTGAAGTGCAGGACCTCCTTCTAATTTGCGGGGAGTGGGGCATTTGCGCTGGCTCCACAAAAACAATAGGTGCAGTTCTCGACGTCATGAACCTAGAAGATGCAACGGTCGAGGAAGCTGACGAAATTTGCGAAACTATCGTTGAAAGAAAGCGAAAAGTAGAGGCAGCGATGGCGTTCGCCATGGAGAAATTCGAAATGCCGGACCTACTTTGCGACGAATCAGGCATTTCCGTCGGCTCCGCAAAAGAAAAAGCAGGAGTTCAAGACGTCATGAAGGCAGAATTGACCATCGAGGAGGCTGACGAAGCTTGGCAAACCATTATTGAAAGAAAAGAGAAAGTAGATGAATGCGAGAGGCGCTAGCGTGAAGCAGTAGAGAGGCGCAGGCGAGAAGCAGAGGAGTGCGAGAGGCGCGAGCAGGAGGCAGCGCAACGGCACGTTCTTAGGATGGAGGAGCTTGAACGCGAAAGTGAGATACTTAGATGGCAGATAGCACGACCTCAGCTCCGCACTTTAGAGGCAGGCAACCACATAGTTAATTTCCTCGCTGATTTCGAAAGTGTCTGTTAGAAATAGGGTGTGAGCCGGGACTTGTGGACCGAGAGATTACCAGCGCTAATCCCGTTAAGTATCGCTAAGTGCTTCATGAACTGCTTGTCCGAGGAGAAAGCGTGAGACTACATTAGGGCTAAGAAGGCTTTGTTCAGACACTTCGGCCTGAAATTTCGCGCCGACCTCGAAGGCCAATAAGAGAGAGTGGTGGGATTCGCAGAGGATAGCTGCACGCGACAAAGTTTCCGCAGTACATCGCGACAATCAGAAAGAAGCGACAAAGCGCCATATGGCATCGGGAAGCAAAAGGGTAGCAAGTCTGTCCATAGCAACTTTAAATCGGAGACTTCATGTTCCCCCGGCACGCATCAGGAGAAAGAGGGCGACGAACATCAAGCTGAGTAAATCGGCACGAAGGCGGCAATTTCGGTCAGCCTGCAAGAACAAGTCAGCTATGGCTCTTCGGAAGCGTCGGAGCAAACGCTGACGGAGCGAGGAGTACCCTTCTCCGATATGGGAGCTTTCAGGGCAAAGACACTGGAAGATAGTCGGAGACTGATAGGCGTGTCCCCTATTGAACATCGGTTAGAGGACCTTGGAAATATTCCCGAGGCAGCTGCGTGCGTGACGAATCAGACGTATTAGTAGCCGGCAGCGAGGAGATAGCGGTAGAGAGCGGCGAATTTCCAGCACAAGGAACGGAGTGCCGGTTAGGCAAAGTATGTACGGAGGCGGCAAGTCTGGCCATCCTGTCATAAAAGGTTACCTATGGCTGTTCGGATAAGTCAGAACAGATGGTAAAGCGAAGGCGTATATGCACAGGAGGAGAAAGGCGGACGCGGTCGAGGCGTCTAGAATAAAACGTGCGAAGCGCCAATGCGACAGAGGCAAAGGCGCGAAAGTCAGGAGATCCAGCTGAAGACTGTGAAAAAGCGAAGGACAGTAACTCTCAAGCTTAGGCGTTTGCGGAGATGGGGGATAGGCGTAAGGCACGTCGCGAAAAAGAGAGTTTCGCGAAAATTCAGGCGCAGTAACCGTCCCTTAAACGCATTGAGGGCGTCTCGTCGTAAGCACAAGGACAAAGGGAAGCGTCCTGCAGGGTGTTATAAGAGCTGGTCACTCGCAAGAGCAAAGAAACTCAATGGCCTAAAACATAAGGGGAAAATGGGCGCGCGGGTCTTGGAACGTACCCCTCTCCTAGTACGCGGATGCTCTTGTTCTAAAGTCGTAACTACGAGGTGTGTCGGGGAAATGAACGAGTTTTGCCTTCTTCGCGACCGCACCCTCTCGAGCTCGTATGAAAGGGTTTGTTAAGGCCTGAAAAAGAAACCAGGAAGAGGCATTGCAAATTGTTTTGTTCTTTTGTATTCATTTTGTAGGAGATTAGTTGCGCGCTGAACGTTTGACAATGCGTAAGGAATGCAACAATCTTACTTTTTAGGTTATTAGTACTTTCGTCTCAGGTTACTTCGTAGTTTGAAGTGAAAAGTTTACGTGACGGCACATGTAGAACTGCAAGGCAAACAGGTTAAGTGTTGCATACAGTTTGGAAGGTCACGCGCAAGTTGGGCAAGTTGATAAGTTATGCTTTAGCGGGAGTTCATAATGAGTAGTGTTTGATTTGGCAAGAGTGCTTTTGGAGACACGTTTTGTAGGTTGCGTTCATGAGCTTTAATTTCTTCCATGACATTAATATTTTGGAACGTTCAAGTTTGAGGAACTTTTGTTAGACAGAAGGCGTCATTGGTCTCTTCGGCTCGTGGTATGGCAGATTTTTTGTTTAGTTAATTTGTTTACTTCCATGAAAACATGACAGCTGAACGCTGGAGAAGGGAAAGCATCAGTGTTTTAGTTTCTATTCTTACACGGAGAGGTAGACTGAAGATAAAGAGCCTCAATGTAAGTTTTATTGCGACTTCTTTTGGATAATCCGCACAATTTTTTGATGTTTTGTTATTTATGGTCGTACTTAGTAATTTATTCTAATCACGCTGCGTCATATTAGCATCATTTAGAAATGCGCTAGAAGAAAAGAGGAACAAGTGAGGCTTTCTGAGCCAATTTAGGAACGTGATAAGGTTTTCAGACGTATTTTCCTATTGTGGATTTCGCAATTTGGCGTTATGTAATCATCTTGTAGCTATCTGGTGTTAAGTGTTACGGACATCAAGTAATCAACACCAGTTCTCCCTTTGCCTTCCTGACATGAAGAAGCTCTAATTCCTTATTACTTAGCTTGATTACGTAAACCCGTTTGTGTCTATTTGAGAGGACATGTAATTGCAAGTTTCTGGGTACTTGTCGAATTCAACGTGAACCTTGTGTTTCAGGGTTTTTTTTCCCGTAAGGGGTTGTTAGATTTTTTTTTTAATTCGTACAGTCTGGCGATGAGAGTGGCGTGCACGTGGATCTTGATGCATTGTGTGTAGCTGACAATGGTCGCTCCTTCGAGCTTGACCCCTTGCGGTCATGCAGTTCAGTCAGAGCCCACCTACCAAGAGGTCTTGAGCCAGAGATCGTCATACTCAGAAGCTGCGGCCCATGGCTTCGAACAATGCAGGCATCAAGCCGGCTGAGCTGCATCGAACAACTCGACCTTCCGATGCACCATCTGGCGGCGGGGATGCTGTTGTGCCCGGCGGTCCTTCAGAGCGAGGAATGCCACCCCAACGACATACAGTCGTCACGCCTCATGCTACGATTCTTCAAACCTGTCAGCAGCCCAAATTGGCCTGTCCATGCAGGAGATGAGTGATGTGCGTGCGTTTCCGACCAAGCTCCTTTCAGAGGAAAAGGGCAACCGACCTTGTGACGTAATCGGCCTCGCGATGCCTTCGGTGTCCCGACGCCGGAATCAGTCGCCGGGATTGGTCTCCTGACGCCATCTGTTTCCTGACACCGGATTGTGGGAGGTGACTGGGCAGTGACGACGCAGGCCATAAAAGCAAATCCAGACGGCTGGAGAAAGGAGGACGCTCGGAATCAGTGTGACACTCGGACATGCTAACACGTTGCCTTAGCGTGCTGCGATAGTTGGAGCCATACTGTGAAACTCAACAATGAACTTTTTTAAAATATCATCCTTTTTTTCATTCTCTTAAACGTCGCTCGGAACTTTTTTTCCGAGCACTTGGCACGGCACCGTCAATGGAAGCTCTGTTGGCCACACGAACCCCCGACTTCGCCACACCATATAGGGTAGCGAGCCAGAGGCTTGTACGTTTGGTGGTTGACCCTCTTCCTACCTCTCTGCCTCTTCTTATTTTACATTGTTTGTTTCTTGTTTCCTTGATCTCTAGAACGGTGCGATAATTTCATTGCTGCGATGTGAATTTACCGCGACAAAAAAATCGCGTCAGAACACATTTCGTAATGACTGTAGATGTTAATGCGATTAGCGATGAAGAATGTGGCAGCACGCTGTGTTGCCGCCGCAGAGAGGCGCCATGTATGAGGCTTGCATGTAGGCTTTACGGACGTGCTTGCAGCCGGGCTCTTCTCTTGCGCTTCCCTCCAGATATGCTGAGTCATTCAGCGGCACTGCCGCGAAGTCCGCGGGTGGCGCTTGTGTGCATATACAATCATACAAGCTTGTCAGAATATATATGACGCGGATTTCATTCCGCCCAGCACCGTATACACTTTGATTGTTCTTTTTTTTCATTGAAGAGCGGCACATTCTAAGTGGCACATATTTACCCGAGTCGCCATCAAAGTAAGTACCATCGGCCCACGTATGGGGAGTGCTTAACGCCTGCTTCACCTCCACCGCGGGTCGGGCCGGTATTGCACTATGTTCGGTATCGGCGCATGTATGGGGAGTGCTTAACGCCTGCTTCACCTCCGGCGCGGGTCGGCCCGGTATTGCACTACCTTCCGGATCGACCCACGTATGGAGAGTGCGTAATGCCTGCTTCAGCTCCTCCGCGGGTCGGGCCGGTATTGCACTATGTTCTTCGGGATCGGCGCATGTATGGGGAGGGCGTAATGCCTGCTTCACCTCCTTCGCGGGTCGGCCCGGTATTGCACTACCTTCCGGATCGACCCACGTGTAGAGAGTGCGTAATGCCTGCTTCACCTCCTTCGCGGGTCGGCCCGGTATTGCAATATTTCCGGGATCGGCCCACGTGTTTTGCTTACCACGCCAACGACGACACGAAAATTTCCTTGGATGGTCGAGGTATACAGCTTTGCTGTAAAAAGGTGGTTAACAACAAGAAAATGTAAAAAAGGAAGGGAATGCGCGTGTTGATGCAATGACCAGTAAGCTCAAAAGCACTCTGATTTCTTAAACGCAATTCTCACTCTGTTATCCAGTCTACTAAACCTTTACCGTACGTAACTTTAGTTGGCACGAAAATAGAATCTGCTGCCTTAATTTGGAATCCTAGTCAGCTATACGTCGCTAATGAACTTGAGCCCATCCATAATAAAGTGGCCTGCTTTACCCCTGGAAAATATTCACGCTTCTCTAATGTGGCGGATATGAAAAGCTAATTGAAACTGGCTGCACTCGAGAAGCGAAGGCTTACTGTGCAATACTCTCCCACTTCCGCACGCTTTATTCCAGCAATTATTCGTTTTAAGAATGTCATATAAAATTATCCCATCTCATTTTTCCATGCTTGGATCACGAGTTAAAGTAGTTCTCGCTACTTGCACTTTTCATCGGATGGTTCTTGGTATGTGCCTCATATTTTGATGTAATAATACTTTGTTCGTTTCATTATCGAGCGAACAAAGAGGAAACAACCAGATGACTTACCAGCTGCGCCTGCCGCAACAGAAGGCCGCCTGTCAAAGCAAGTTCAGTTGCCGCCACGTGCGTTATGTGAACGTCAATAATTTTTCCCGTCAGAAACGTTGTACAGAGCAAATGTGGAGGCTGTCGGTTGGCAAGTACAAAGTGACCTATAAGTGCACGAAATGCGAGGAATCAGGGGCGTATGCAGAAGGGAGGGGGAAGGGGGCAAGCACGCGGGGCACGTGCCCCCTTTCCTCCCGAATTTCTGCGTATCGTGATTTGTGGCCCAAAGTTACGTGCCACAATACTCGCCTGCCCAACCATCCTGTCCAAGTGCGTGCCACCTCCTCAGAAAATGAATTCCTGGCTATGCCACTGCAAGATGTGCTTGCGCATTACCAACAAAAGTGGGCATTCTTTTCGTATTCCACAACGCAATGTAACGCGCGCCGCATTCAAACTTTTGTATTGAAGCTTACGTTTGTTAATAGGGTGTACGAAACTACTCCTTTTGAAGAAAAATAAAGCTGTCGGCACCTACTCTCACTGGAGCTGTTGCGCATGTTGCCCAGTGCAGTGGACATACTGTATCTTGTGATATAAACATTTGAAAGCAGAAAAAAAAATTCTCTTGGCTTTTGCAAAACACACACTGATAAAAAAAATCAAATTACGATGTTTTTTCGTGCTTAAACCACGATCAGCTTATGAGGCACGCCGTAGTGGGAAGCTCCAGAAATTTATACCAGCTGGGGTTCTTAACCCCAGTTGACCCACCTAGACCACCTAAATCTAAGTGCACGGGTGTTTTCGCGTTTCGCCCCCATCAAATTGCGGCCTCCGTGGCCGGGATTCGATCCCGCAACGTCGTGCTTAGCAGCGCAACAGCACAGCCACTAAGCAACCACGGCGGGTGTTTGATGAAAAACTAAAGCAACAAAGGAAAAAAAACCTAAGTGGAAGAACGGTACATTTTTTTTACGGCGAAGTTGAGCCGCCTATCTCCAAACTGATGTCATTCTAGAACTTTGTTCCAAGTGGATACGCCTTGCAAACTAAGCTGCTACAATTCGTAGGTGCAATATATGCCGTAAAGTAATTAATTAATAAGTTAATTCGTAATTTTTGTGAATTAGTTGGACAAGTGTTTCAATTTCGCTTGCAAATATTATGCGCTTCTCTGAATAATCCAGCCCAAGGACTGCAATTACGTTATTTTTAATAGCCAATTTTGAAAGAGTTCGTAAACTTGAATGATCGCCCCTTACATACTTTGAGACTTGGTTGCACGAAATAAAGAAATTGTACGCAGCGCCACATAATCATTCTCGCAATGTCTGGAGAATGTCAGGGTCTAAAAGGGACTATTCTTACAAACATATATGCTCCTGTACCTTGCATTGTGTGCATGGAGACAAACCCCAGGAGATCAAACTTAATAGGTTGTTCCTCTCTACAGCGAGCCTCCTTATCAGATGGTGGCTCTGGCACGTAATACACCCCCCCCCCCCATTTTTTTTATTTTTTATTGTACTTTTTGTATTGTATATTTAGAGGTTTGTATTTTTTTTCTTTTTGTTGTGCCAAATGACCCTCTCTCTTCCAGCGCAAAGTAATTAAACAACTATTGTGATACTTCTCGGCTCACCTAGTCAAACGAAATGAAAACATTTGGAGGACGCTTAAGCTACCCCTTTAAGAGCGGAACGCCTTAGCAGTCAAAGATCCCTGACTGCTTCTCACGCTTCCCGGCAACTGGAGCGTATGTAACCGCAATGTTTACCTGGGAAACGCTCACGGCGAATGCTATGCACGAAGGCGGGCTTTCTGGTAGGAATGAGGCCTCTTGCGTAGGCCGCGATGCGACGGAAGCGAGCGCCATCTAGAGTTGCTTCAAGGAAACGGGCGTGCCGCTCCGTGGACTCCGAGACATTGGCACGCCTGCGCGCACAAATGGTGGACGCCATGGACGGTCTATGAAGTGTAGAAACGCTGGAAAAGGGGTTTGTTTGTTTCCTCCTACATTCAAATTACGATCCGACGCTATCATGTCGGTAGGTTGTGTGTAAGTGGTACTTTACGATTTTTTTACGTATTTTAGGTTGAGAAATACAGTTAGTTCAGTAACTTACTTGCGCCACATGGGCCTGGGTATGGGTAGTTAGGAAACCTTTCTGCTGAAACGACGTCCGACGCTGAACGCCGCACACCAACGTGGGACACCGACGCCGAGTTTACTGCGACATGATGTCGTTAACCCTATCGCGTTAATATTATCGGGGTGGCTGTATTAGGGTCGCAACTGTAGTGAGTTACGTGAAACGTCCTGTACGTCCTACACAAGATGTATGGGTGCTAGGGTACTCGAATAACATAGCAAGATGGACAAGTTACATTTATTCACGCATTTTAAAACTGATGCAGGGTGTTTCGGCTAACTTGGGCCGAGTATTAAAAATAAAACAGAGGCGCTACACGTGTCAAATCGGGGCAGTATTGTTCTGAGCCATATGAAGCACGTCATGATATATTTTCCTATCCGCTCAGCTGGTTAATTCACAAAGATTGCTTAATAAAATGTTTAAGTAGTAACTCTAGCGAAAAATCTTCAATACTAAAGTTGTAGCGCTCGTTCAGAAACATGGGATTATTTCATCTATGCTAAGATAACTGCCCTGTTTAATTATTTCCCAGTCTTTCTTTAAGGAACCCAAAATTTAAAAAATACCACGTGAATACGGACTAAAGCGCCGTGCTTTTAGTGTCCTCGTAAGTTGAACGAATTAGCAAGAGCTGCTGCGCGAACAGAGATCGACTGAACAGGCTATCGTTGACTGCGATGGATGATACGTGACATAAGGGGTGTACCATTTAAAGAAAAAAATCTGAAACGAAAATACGGCCTCCACATGCGAATGCGATATAGGCCCGGAGGCAGCATGGTTTTTATCTCCGTCCTTAATCACAATATAAGCCTAGCCCCATCCTTCGTGTTTCTTTATTCTTCCAAACAGAAAAAAAGAATGACTGGGCTGCGTCAAATGCTGCTACCGGTCCCATGTCGCACTCGCACGTGGCAGCCGCTTTTTCGTTGAAGAATTTTTTTCCTTAAAACGGTACGCCCTTTTTGTCATTTAACGTCCATTGCAGTCACCGAGAGCCTGTTCAATCGAACTCTGTGCGCGAAGCAGCCTTTGATAATTCGTTTGATTTACATTTGAGGGCACTAAAAACGTGGCCTGTTTAAGATCCTTAGATAAAACAAGTTTTCAAGGTAGCGCCACTCCTTTCCTGGTAGTTTCCTCCTCCCCGAATCGCTCTGGAGTGCCCCCAAGAAGGGTCAAAACTAATGAGGGTGGGCATAAAATAGGAAACGTTTGGTGCTAGTTATCAAGCCGAATAGAAATATGTATGTTTTCATGTTTTCGTGCAACCCGCCGTGGTTGCTCAGTGGCTATGGTGCTGGGCTGCTGAGCACGAGGTCGGGTGATCGAATCCCCGCCGCGGCGGCCGCATTTCGAGGGGGGCGAAATGCGAAAACACACGTGTACTTAGATTTAGGTGCACCTTAAAGAACCCCAGGTGATCGAAATTTCCGGAGTCCTCCACTACGGCGTGCCTCATAATCAGAAAGTGGCTTTGGCAAATATGCATAATCGATTAGTGGCTTCTGTCCTCTACGCAATGATACCAAAGTAAAGCAAATGACATTTATTCGCGCACTAGAAAGTTCGCATGTTTAACTTATCCTAGAGCCATTACACAGAAAACTATTCGGGCACTACTGCAGTTCTTCCTTTTATTTTTAGGAACACCGGCCTAGCGATTGTATAGCACTGCTGTGCGTCTTGTTCGCACTACTCATTCTCACTTTCTCTCCGTCTTATACTCTTTCTACTTCCCCCTTTTGCTTACCCTTAGTGTATGGTAACGAAGCAGGCGTTCGTCTGGTTGACGTCCCTGCCTTTCATTTTCTTGGCTTTCTATCTCTATCTCTCTCTAGTGGGGGTCTTACGGTGTAATCTTGCATTCGTGCTCGCTATCTAGTCATAGTTGACCCACCTCATCAAAGGTAGTGGCCGCAAACTGGCATCCCTCTGTGAAGCTGCCCGAGTCTCTTCACGTCATTTGTTGACTCAGTGTGTCGAACGCGCGGCGACGCCATAGCCGAGCAAACGCGAAATGTCGGCAAGAAATTGTGCACGTCCAGGTCTTATAACCTCTGGTAAGCACAGCTCGCAGTTTGATTTATTATAGCTATTATGGCTCAGTGAGCTCTCTCAAATGCGACCACCTCTTCCACTCGGAGTGGCAAAGTTATTGCCGAGCTATGTCTCTTTGAACGCCGACCGAGAGCCTAAATTTAGCTCCGATTGCGTCAAGCGTGGCGCGCCGACGGCGGCGTGCGTTCACGCGGCCCATGCATGAGTCATTAATGACTTCTTTCCACTACACAAGGATGTCAAGGTAAGGCGTGTGGGTATAGTACAGTTACGAAGATGTAAACGATAATCCTATGGCATCCTTTAGTTACATGCGGTTTTAGCAAGCGACTCCTCTCTGACAGATATTGCAGACGTTTCACCTCAAAAGAGAAGCGAAAAAACTTTGCTGTCAGGCTAGCATATCATCTTTCCGCGCTAGAACGTAGCCATCGGAATTTTCCGTGACGTAGTGACACGTGCACCGAGCGTCGAAGCAGTGTCAGTCTCGCAGACGAAGTCAAGCGATCTCTCCTCCACTAATCGCACGTAACGACGTTCCGGTTGCGCGGCGTTGGATAAGCGGCTCTTCCACGCTATTTCTGGACAGCCGCAGGGACGTTGGACGTTCCGCGACGCAGTCGGGGGGAAACGCATGGCGTCGTTTCCAAAGCGCTCGCGTGAAGTCAGCGTAGCGATTCCTAATCGACTGCATACACCCAATTCGCTCGCGCGCGTATGAACGGCGCAATGACCTTCGGAAGCGCGCTCTCTTGCCCGACCACCACAAGCGGGAAGCGCGTTCGGCGGCGCTCGCGGCCTTGCGCCGCTGCAGCGCATTGTGAAAGCGTCCAGGAAAGAATGCGGCGCGTAGCAATCGAAGCAAGGAACAAGTTTCGTGAATCGCACCGGGTTGCGGCACGTATACGCCTGGTGCCAGTATTTGCGGAAAAAATTACGCCCTAACCACTAGGACCCGTCGTAAATCATGTTAAGCTTTTCGCGGTGGTGTTTCAACAATCTATAGGCGCTAGACGTTGCGCTCTGGGACCTCATTACCGCACACTTTCGTTCCACGTACGTCTTCCAAGTGTGTTTTGCGCAGCGTGCAACGGTGGGGCTGACCTGTTTAACGCTGCGGACACCACTCACCCTTGTCCACTTATGTGAGTAAACGGGCTGGGCTTCTAGCTCCATGTAACGAACCGGACAATCTTTCTTTCTTTCTTTCTTTCTTTCTTTCTTTCTTTCTTTCTTTCTTTCTTTCTTTCTTTCTTTCTTGCTTTCTTTTTCTTTCTTTCTTTCTTTCTTTCTTTCTTTCTTGATTACTCGATGAAAGACGGATGACCGATGAACTCGCGGTCATCACAATGCTTTAATTATTACTGATAATACACTGGGGACTTTCTATTCCATATAGTACACAGAAACTCAATCCTGTATGCGTGACTTGCTGCAAAACGATTGGTATTCTGTGCCGGAAATGTTTTTCGCATTACACGCTCACTAACAGACAGAGCTTCATTCGCAGCAGCTACGACTATGGTAGTAGTTAGGATAGTAGCATAGTAGTAGTAGTAGTAGTAGTAGTAGTAGTAGTAGTAGTAGTAGTAGTAGTAATAGTAGTAGTAGTAGTAGTAGCAGTAGTAGTAGTAGTAGTAGTAGTGGTGGTGGTGGTGGTGGTGGTGGCTGTGGTGGTGGTCTGTTTTAAAGGAAACTGTGTCCCGTGTTCACATCCACTATAGATGGGAGCCTACACCGACTTAAAGATGAGGAACAATTTAACATAAATTCAAGGAAGACTTATGTAAAAGACTAAATAAAATCAAAATGCCTACTGTCGTTTGTTAACATCACGGTCTTCCTCTTTAGTGCATAAATTACTTTAACTATGAGAAATGTTAACGTAAAGCAGCTTAAAGCACTCTACTTTAATACGCATATACGCTTGTTATTCAATAGGCCAATTAGAAGACTGTGGCATAAGGATATTTTGTTTTAGCCAAGTATACTAGCTGTCCGAAAATAAAGCGTCTTGAAGCAAGCTTATTTATTTTTGTAATACCCCATACTTAAATTTGGGTACCTGTTGCAAGTACCCGAATTCATGAAATTCGGGAATAAGACCAAGAATAAGTGTATCAGACAGGCAATGGGCTGCCTGAGTAATAACAAACGCTGAAATAAAGCAATAATAATGTTACAGTAAATTAACACCACACTATATCAGTAAGCAAGACCATAGAATGCGACAAACACTAACAGAAAAACAGGAATAGCTATTCAACAACAGTAATGCAGATTAGGACGTTATTCGATTGTGCGTTGTCCAAATATCAGTCCCATGGAAAAGGTTTCTGGAAAAAATACAGCACTACCTACTTATTTGCATTATTGTACCAAATAGGTTATAAATCTAGCTTCGCTATGAGCCAGGGGCACAATTCGCAAAGCGTTTAGTTCGTAAGTGCGACTTTCCATTAGCCAGCCACCTACGCTAAAATATCTAGCATCTTTATTGGCTAAAATTTTCCCTTAGGAATACTTCTAGCGTTAGGGTATTTTGTGAATGCGAGTTCATATGCCTAATTTGCATCAACTGAGCAGCGACGGAATGCCTGCTTTGGAGCTGCACTGCTATCGCCGACTGGGACGTGTTTCTAATGATGAGATACTTTGAAAATACGTTCACGGCTACATAACGAGTGTCACCAAAGGCTGACAACCGTAAATACCCGCCAAGGTAGCTGAGCGACTATGGCGTTGCCCTGCTGAGTTCGAGGTCCCGAGTTCTACCTTAGCAACGTCGGCCACATTTTGTTCAGGGCGCAATGGCAAATTGTTGACGTGCTGAGCATTGGGGGCAAATTAGAAACACCCACGGGAGTGAAAATTATTCCGCAATCCCCCACTTAAAATCTGACGGTGGTTTTGGTACGAAAAAAAACACTAGAAATAACTTCAACAACCATAAAGTACACCTAACTAATACTCTTTGGAATACTCGACCGGCTGACGTGATTCCAAGTTGCAAAATCATAAATTTAGTTAAAAAATATGCTGGCTCTCCCATAATCGAGAGCAGGTGTAAGCATGATTTAGTTACCGGCAAAGCAGATTGGTTCGATTAATTAGGACGATTACTCACAGCGATCTCACAACCATCTCGCCACCATCCGCGACGCGCCAGACGCTGCCGGCCTGGTCACGCAGTGTGGCGCCATCTCTCGAAGGAGGCGGCGAAAAACACGCGCCACGGAACTCGCGGACCGCCGGCGTTGGAAAGATCACAGGCAACCCTGTCTCAGCACCAAAAGATGAAAATCAAGTGTATGGTCCACTGCATCTGACTTTTGAATGCCGCTATTGCAAATGCTAAATTCAACTCCAGCGAACAAGAAGTTACAGCTTGAGTGTTATTGTGAACAAACATTAGGAATAACATGGAAGTGATATTTTTTGTTACTTATTTAGGCAGTAACTACCGTATGTAATGTGTTCCTGGACAAGGGGTTGGGGGCCAGCGAACTCATTTTCTTAAGTTTTGACTGGTTCCCCGGATGATCTCGTTTTGCTCTCGCAAAGGTGCCCAGATGTTTTCCTTTCGTTCTCGTCCCGTTCTCGTCTTCAGTCTCCGAGTAACTGGCTCGCGATTTCGAATCACGGTCTCTTGAAGGTCACCGACAAAGGGGGCTAAAAGCAGTTTATGCTTAAAATTTACGCGCGTGCTGAACTTCTATAAGTGTACAAAAACGGCAACCGAGCTCCAATCTTTGCGGCACCCCCATCGAACGGACTTCGTGATTGCGTCATACGGGATTCCAGCCAGACTGGTAAGCTGAAAATTCAAAAAGTACAGGGACACTTAAGTATCCTTACGTGCATTAAATTCGAAAGCAGTACGGCTCTTCCACGCGATACTTTTCACTAGGTCGTCTGCTCGAATATATAGCGCAAGTAAATTTTGAGGGTGGGCCACCCAAATTTTGGGGAGTGAACCAAGTATGTTCTGGGAGCGGGCCAGGTTTATATTGAACTTGGGTCAACTGAATTTTCGAATTGGGCAAAGCAAATTTTGGGGTGGGCCACCGAAATAGTGGTTGTGGGCCAAGTCAATTTTGGGAGAGTGGTTTTGAACGTGGGTCAACTCATTTTTCTTCGTATTGGGCATAGTTAGTTCTGGGGGTGGGCCATCAAAATTTTCGGGGGGGGGGGGGGGGGCAAGTCCATTTTGGGAGTGGACTAGGTCGACTGTGAACATGGGCCACTCAGTTCTCGAACTGGGCAAAGTAAAATTTTTTTTTGGCCATGGCGTTCGTCCGAAGCCGTGGCTGTTCCCTTTGGGATTTCGCAGTGAGGGCCGCAGTAGGTCCAGCAGCCTTGAACGTGACGTTATCATTTGGTCACTTTCGTTTTGGTACCATCGGACGTTAACGCTAAATTTTCCCCCTTGCGGGGGAATATAATGTAGCATTGAGTTCTGGGCTTTTACGTGCCGCAGCAGCTATCTGATCATCAGGCACGCCGTAGTGGGAGAGCCGGCTCTCATTTTGACCACTACGAGTTCCTTACGGTGCGCCTAATGCCCGGTATCGACGAGTCTTTTCGCATTCCGCAGTCATCGGAATGCGGCCGCCGCGGCTTCGTGTCGTACGCGCGACTTCGTGCTCAGCAGCAGAACGCCGCAGCCGCTCAGCCATCATCGCCGGGTTCGCAGCGTATTTATTGCTGCCTGTGTGTTGAGCATTCCGCAAAGCTTAGGCTGATGGCACTGGTGGCATAGCTTCATTAAACATGCAGTTACGGCGAAAGCCGTTTCTTTTAAAAGACAGCAGTCGTCGACCTTCTCGCTTTCGCTGCCTCCTGTGGTCTGCAGCAGGAGCACGGGCGGCTAGCCACACTGCACAAACTCGAGGCACCGAACAACGCTGACTGCGGTGCTCTCGATTCTGAATATTTTCAACAAGCACTAAAATTGCCCTGAAAGTGTGTCTGCGTTCATTAATCCTGTGCAACCCAAGCGTTGTCCCATCGAAATGATGTACTGGCGAATATGTACAGTCCCATTGATAGAAGAAGGTGACTAACCCAAACACCCGAAAAAAGCAAGACACCTCGTTGCTAACGATGCCTTTACACGCATAGACCTCGCGCGACGTTTGTTCGTCGGGCACCCACTTGCGCTCACACACTGCGAACGCTTCCAACATTTGGTACGTTACAAATGGAGTGCAGTGTTCTACAGCTTATTCTGCGATGCGAAAATAACTCGACAACTTCAGTTCAAAACATACGAATAGTTTATTTACAATTTATGTACAGAGCACAACGCGCATGGTTCTATGGAAAATAAATAGGTCCACATATGGCAAAATGCAACATGCCGACATTGTGAAAGAAGTGATGCGTGCAATTGAAGGTTTTCCATGAAAACAACAAATATTTACGATGTCGTCATTCACGCACAAGCTTTTTTCTCTACACACAACTTTCAACCTGAGCGAACGTGAAATTATGCTGACCAACCACTGTGACTGTTTCCTGGATATGCAGAGTCGGAGAAAGCGCGATAAGATTAATAGGACATTATTGCATTGTTTTAAATGATAGAGCGATAGGTGTGGCCAACTATTCTTACAAGGCTTCTTTTACGTATAGTAGAATCCCAACTCAAACCCTTTTCCCCTTACGTCATCCTTCTTGAAATTCTTTGTATCTCATTCGATAGCTACGGGCTGCCGAAATTAGCAGTCACATTTTTCCTGCATAGATGAAGCCACCGAACACAATGCACAAAAAAAACTGTTTTCGTATGTAGCACCCGTATATAGCACTGACCCATCGGCAGACACGTACGTGAATTTAGTGTTTAACAATTGTGTGGCGCAATCAGTGGTATTATCACGCATTGAAACCTTCCACTCGACCGCTTTTGCGTCCTCTAAATAGAGAAAGCGTAGTGACTCAACGTGCTTACATTGCAAATGGCGTGTAGCACTGACGTCAGCAAAAAAAGAAAAAGAAAATCAGCTTCAAAAACTTGGCACCGCCTTCCCCGGCGAGAGTTCTTCGCGCGCTAACCCTGTTCACGCACGCCGTAATTCATTCCAGCGCAAAGTTGCACACCTGCGCACGCATTGGCGCCGATCACGCAGACTTATGTGTTGTCTTTTTTTTTTCTCCGATAACCCTCGGCTCGCTGGTGGGGGCTCTCAGAAGAACCAATTGGTGGACGATTGCCACGCCTCGTACAGAGTGTCCAACAACGGTTCTTAGCGCGGTTTCACATCACAAGCGACAACTCTTGTCGATGCAGCATCCATCATCGGGGCCCGTTCCTCCTAAAGAAGGGGGCACGGCTCCGGTGAAATAATTCTTGATCGTGCCCTCCTCGATGATGCCGACGGGCAAGTCCTTGGCGTTGTTCTTACTGTTATGCTGGACGCCATTAGCCACGACGCCCACCCGCGACGGTTCCTTTCGCCGCTCGGGCATGAACACCAACTTCTCGAGATGTCCCGTCGGAGCGTCGCAGGCGATGAAAAGAAAGTAGCTGAGGATGTAGCTCCAAACTATGACGGCGAAACACTGGGACACCTGCAAATTCGGGTAACAATTAACGTGGAACACCGTCACAAAGAACTTGTTATTCTTTTTTTAAAGATATAACTCGATACGTTTTGGACTCAATAGTAGATAAATAAGAATGAACGAACGTTACCATCGTGAAAGGCTTGAATGTACTGCTAGGACTATCATTTTCTGCAGAAATGTCGGCAGCCATGAGCGAACAGTATTTACGGCAGTTGTGAAAGCGGGTTATAAGTGGCACTTGCTCGCAAGATGGCGGAATCGATGCTATATTTTGGTCCTTTGTACTTTTGAATAAAAGGAAGTATGTGGCCACGCTCAGACAAATACATTTTGTGAGACTTCATAGATAGCCTGGCAAAACAGGAATCTGTCTCACTGCATGCGTTTCTGCTATTATCAAAGATATAGCTGCAATGCTATCACGCAGCCAATTCTTCAGTAACAGCAATAACGCACAAAAGCTGTGTCCATGTGGCTCATAAAAGTTAATCAAAACGAGCGTGCTAGTCGACTTGGGGAGAGGCACGCGTCCTAATTGACCGCTACTCCTGCTTTAACGAACTTCGATGTGGAAAAAATTTTTTCCACATTATCGCTGGCGGACCGCGAAACTTTCAACACTAGAAGCGTGGCCTAATCCATTGCTCTCTTCTGGACCACCTTCAGGTTTCAGGGCTCTGTCTCTGAAGTCAATTGTCGCTTTCGCTCATAAGCGTTCTTTTACGTCATTTCAGCTTATGTTTTAGCCCAAGACACGTGGTGAATTCACTTACGAAAGAGCGTGGTGTGTTTCACGAGCTGATTAAATGAAAATTCCTGGCCGCTTGGCTCCGTTACGAACAAAAGAAAAGCAATTTTATAGAGTCGCCTTTTCAACCTACCAGCAAGGGAGGCATAAATCAGATACCATGTTAGGCCCCAGGATCTTTAAAGTCTTATTAAGTGGCCTATATGCACTAAAAGAACTCGTATCATGTCAGTAACTTGCGTCGTGTGCATTTGTCCACCAAAAGAACATCAGACCTGATCTCTTAGTGCCAATGATGTAATGTCTAATTCCCCCATTGAAGTCACGGGTCGAAGCTCAAGCAGAACCACCCATTTCCGTTCAGATGTGTAAGTAATCATTCGCGCTGCCAATATCGGAGCGCTACATAGAGCTAACCATAACTGGAACACAAGAAGAGTGCCCACTGGACTCACGAGAATGAAGTGCGAGAAGAAAACACGTTCCCTGGCGATGTGGTACATGAGTATGTAGAACGGCGAGTGGATGAGGTACACGCCAAACGACAGCCGGCTCAGTGGCACGAACCCATTCCAGGACAGGAAGCGGTTCACGATTCCTGCGTTAGTTCGGAGTCAAAGAGAGAGAGAGAGAGGGAGTGAGAACGCGTAACACAGTTGAGCGGGTGGACAAGAAGTCGAGTCGGAGTATAAATTCATTCCGTTGGTCATTCGAAGTTTGAACAACTGGGCTTGATTTCATCAAAAATAAAAACAAGCATTCTTTTCCGCCATTCTTGGCACCATGCTTGGACTAGTTCACTTGTCGCAAGTATCTGTATTGACGTTCGCTTCAGATCAAAATCAATCGAAACTTATGTTTTGTTTGACAGGAGAGGCTCTACAATGGCTAATAACAGTGTGGCGACGGTTTAGTGTTTTCACTCTTGTAAAAATTTATACGGGGCTTTTACCCGACCGTAAATGCGCTAATAAAACGAAAGTGAAGTTTGGGAGATACAAACCTTAGTTATAAACACTCACGCGTGTTCTAAATAATTTGCATGTACATACTTCATCAAAACGTGCACTGTTAGTACTGCATTACTGCACTGAGTGCAACGTTCACGAAAAAAGAACCACGAAAAAAAGAACATACCTATTAAAAGTAATATTTACAGCTTGCGTTTCAGCAGATATGGCTCTTGTTCGCAATCTTTCTAGTATAATCGAGTCTTCATATTTATTAAATAAATAAAAGACGGTCATCAAAAAGTATGAACTGAATCGCAACCGCAGTTGACATGCGTTTTCAATTTCTGACAAGCTTCGAAGCGATTGGCACGGGAGAACACAGCTTCGAACGTTTCACTACCAGACAAAGCTAATATGGAAACAAAGAAGCTGCTTTCGATAATTTTTCACAAGGACACCCTCAACCACTCATGGTTGAAGAAAACCTGCCGCTCTCCCCTTTGTCGGTCTAGTGGCAAAATAAAACACGCACGTGCATTCTTCTTTGAGCTGTTTCAACCTACCTCCTCTGCCAGTTGCGCACGTGAAGACGAACCATGCCACACAGATGGACCAGAAGATGCGGTCGGTGAAGGCGTAAAACATTCGCTTCCTCTCGGAAGCCCGCTCGCTGCTTCGATACCACTCAATCTTCATGAACAGACAGTATAGGCCACAGAACAGGCAGATGCACCACAGTGAGGCCTGGATCATCTGTGCAGAGGCACCAGAGACGGAATCAGTCACAAGAAAAATACGAGTGATAATTGGGCTAGGGGGGGAGGGGGGGGGGCAGAGTGCAGGCGAGCAATGACGCATCTGCATTATATTTCACTAAGAGGAATACTCCTTTCCTTTCTCCTGCGTAGCCAGTTGGAGAAACATAATCGATTATTCATCGGGGCCAGTGACATCGGCAATCGTGGTTTATGTGCAGAGTGACAGCACACCAGTTGTGTTTTGTTTTTTATTTCTGTAATGTGACCCGCCACGGCTGCATTAGTTATACAATGTGACGTGCGGGATAAGGTTATTGGCTAGGACACGTATCTTCTAGTCAGTAACGTTTTCGCTTTGTTCAAATCCAAAGAAGAGTCAACGATGTTGATGCGGAGGGCTTCTTAAAAACATTTTTGGGCGAAAACTTCAGCGCAGTGCGACTCACCTTTGATATTTTTGCCTTGCCATATCTCTCAACGAGGAGGAATGTTAAGCACCCAGAGAAGAAGCAGACTCCATGGTAGAATGGAAGCATGTAGTAGTGGTTCAGCGTGTCCATCACAGTACTGTATGGAAAACAAAAGCAAAAAAAGGGCTTATTTCAACGGTGACTTGGCTCAATTGTGGTATGGTCGTTACACAGCGAAATGAGCGGAAAAGGACTTGTGCGTAAAAAAAAGCAAGCATGTTCTTCAAAAGTAGCAAGAGAAAAAATATAGCTGCATACGGGGCTACGAAGTTATTGAAAATAAGACATTTCAGATTACCTGATAACTTGAAATATTAGTGAAACAAACGCAAAGGGGCCACACTTCATACTTTTGAGGCTTTAATTTAACGTTACCTCCTCACAACTATCGCAACTGTATGTGACAAACGTAACACATGTCTACAAAGAATCGCGCGTAATTAGGAAACGCTGATTTGCTCTCTATCAGAGGCTCGATTTCGTTGCTGCGACCGTGCTCAAATCATCATACTCTTATCTTCGCAGTCTTAAATTGTAAAATGAACCATGACGGCCACAAAATAACGCGAATTTTAAACGAAAATGTCCGCCATACATTAAACTGGTCAGAAGCTTTTCAGGAGCGGGGAATAGAATTTAGAAAGCTTGGCGTAAATCGATTGGGCCTTACCCGAACTCATTTGCCAAAGCCACAAGGAACGGTGTCATGTTGGTGCCGTATATCTGCCAGGCAGCGATTCCGCATGACACGATGGATAAAACACTGAAAATTATTGCGATGAGCCACTTCCTCCTGTAAAAGAGTTGAAACCAAAGGGTTCATGCATTGCATGTATAGAAGAAAACAATAAGAGACGTGCGCCAGGGAGCTTAATCGCAGCAAACATGTGCTCGTTCGTCTCTGTTCTAAATGAAACATGCAAAACCGCAACCGTATAAATAGTCGCTGACGTGTAGAAACTTTATTTTTTTTTACAAGGACATGCACGCAACATACGAGCCGAAATTTTCATTCATTGGATCTTGGGGTAGTTCCACAGTATTCGGAAGTTTATGTAGTGTAAACTGTGCGGACATCATTGTCAAGTTAGCATAGTAACAAAAAAAATTGATTTTGTTGGCTACATGTGAGGCTCCAAGTTTTTCGATGACGTATTCTGCACCAAAGCACCAGAGTTGTGCTCAAATCCTATATATTTCGCTGCTTCCTCCATTGACATCGTGTGTACAAAATCTGGCTTCTAAAGATATAAACAGCCGCTCGCCAGAAAGATGATGTTCGTGAAGAATAATTAATGAACGGCCCCATCAACTTATAAATGATGCTCTGCCATTAGCAGTGCCATGTAAGATTTCCTAATGAAGAAGGCTAAAGTCTGCAATGTTTGTGTATATATAGCTGTTGAATGTTATGAACGAAATATTATTTTTATTATTAATATTTTGTTGATGCGTACGGCACACATCGTGGGTACATAAAATGCTGATTCAACATTCCTCTCTTAATGATTATTTCACCCTTATTTATAACCTTCTTTTGGCATTCGAGTCACTCAGAAATTAACAATGTTTCGAAATATCTTCTCTGGCACCAAGGCAAATGCAGAATATGTTTGTGCTGGTCTGCTTACAAATGCATACAGCAGTACTTACGCTTTAAAGATCTGGATAATCACTACCGCCGCCAGGAAGAACTGGTAGTCTGCAGATAGGTACCACAGGTGTGGCATGGTGGACTGAAAAGGCGAAAAAACAAGAAATAGCATGTACTGAGAAGAAAAACGCAACATCTTGTAAAGGAGGAAATGCAATTTTCTCCGTAACTTTCTCGGTAGAACTCTTTCGTCTGGGATATATATATATATATATATTTCTACACTGCACGGTCCAAGGCTATATAGGGATGAAAAGAGTGAGGACTTTTAATGTAACTATCAGGCTTGCGTTTTTTTATGAAAGCCACTCAGCGTTTCTTTTCGCTAGCTGCTTCTCATTCCCTTTCCTATCCATCTTTTAAAATCTTATTATTATTTCTAATAACACATAGTAATACTCCCCCTACTACTTATCAACGAACACTGCTGTGGCTGGCACATTGTTTTGAAATACCAAATACACTCCGTCCCTTTCAAATATACTCTCTCGTCCTGCATGCAATATCTGCTTTATTGTGAATGATGCAGGTGCGCAGGGCGCTTAACGCGTAGGTTTTGTAGACCTTGCTCGTGTAAAGTCTGCTTTTACTTGCTGTGGTTGTAATACGGGTCATGACATTCTACGCTAAGTATTACTTCGAAAATTGAGAAAAAAGAACGAAGCTACTTTGTCTGGGGCTTTCAATGAGTCATGCCGTTGGTCTGTTGTAAGGAGCTCATATTGCATCTACTACGCTACGTGCAGCTGGGTTGTACAGGTGTCACCAACTTATAAGTGTGCTTATGCTCGCAACTGCCAGTTTTCAGGAGATGGGCACACTCACCACTTCCTCGTCTGCCCTCCAGTTGCGCATCTGAAACAACAAGTCCCACCAGTGCTTGCGAATTTCTGCGTAGAATCTGTTGTAGAATTCCTTGGAATCGGGTCCCGTCGCAATAAGGGGCAGCAGGTACATGCACATGATCATGAAGAAGAGGGGAACGGTGGCCCTGCGAGTGGAAGAGCATTGCCTTCCAGTTTAAATGTCGGCGCTCGACACTTCCTGATGTTCGAAGTCTTGAAGGGCGTCTGAATCAGAACGGCGCTAGCAACACTCAAGTTTTCCACACTCAATTGGCTCATGCACTTGCACTATTAAAGATATTGCGTATCTAAGGCATTATAGTTACATTATTTTGTTACTAAGAATTTTTCCTTGTGCATCAGATGCTCGAAATGCGATCTCTATTTCTTACTGCACAATTCCGTCGTAAGTGTTACTTACGCAATCATGCACAATGACCCTAATTCTGATTTAACAAGTTACTTTTAAGAGCCAACTTTAAAGAAAGCCTTAATATTTTTCTTCATGTAATTCAAATCTATACTCAGCAAAGAGAAACAGGTCATGAAAAAATGGGCCCTATAGTGGAAACGGACGCAGTTATTAATGGAAATAAAAGAACATTGATTGATAATGGCATGGTAGGAATCAAATTTTGATGCTACTGATGGAATCCGAATGCATCTTACGTACGATCTTCAATGAGAAAAAAAGTCGAATAGTTACGTAATACCACTTTTCCGCTCACCTGATGTGTCTTCTGATGATTGCCACCACAGCCACGACAAACCGATTGCGCTTTTGCTTGTTAAGTGTGTAGTACAACAAAAATCCACTGCAGAAAAACAAACAAGGAAAACAGATCAGCACTCCAGTTATGAACATCGCCATTTTTGAATTTTGTACGGCTTCGATTTCTACGCGAAACATGAAGAAGCCTCGGTGTGATATTTCAAGACAACATTCATTTAACCAAATAGCTTGGACACTTAGACAGAAAAGCAGCAAATTTGCAAATTTCCTCCAAGCTGATATAGTGACTTGAGGTTTACCTGAAGAAGAAGAAGCTGTCCACAGCCAAGTAGCCAGCTGTCACGATCAATGTTTCCCAGCGCTCAAAGTAGTGAAGGGCGTTAACGAGCCTCGCTGAAAAGATCACCGCAGCACATTGTCAGAACAGCATATAATATATTTGTACGACAAACTAATGCTTGGTTCGCAGGAGATGAATATGCGACGATTGCTAAATGACATTTTCTTTATGAGAAATATACTGAAATATTCGCAAACGCTTAAGCGCGTTTACACCAGACTGCGAATGATAGGAGTAAGATTGCAACAGCAGTGCATTATGGATACTACATGACGCGCTCCTTAAATTCTGTCGGCACTTACAGTCGTGGTAGTGTTCACAGCAGCATGGTTCAAACATTATCTCACTTGTTGTACATACTTCCTTAATGAGCCCGGATAAAGTTTAGTATCGCCTTCTAGCAAAGAACTGATACTGCTGGTTAACAAGTAATGAACGTTCAGGCATGCCAATTAAAAGAAATGCTAGACAACCTCCATTCTTTCCCACCTTTACTACACTGCTGATAACAGTCTGCGTTATTGACGAAAAGTGCATTTTAACCGTCAGACAACGTGCAATGAAGCTTTCACGCTTCGTTACAGTGATAATAAATGATGCAAGGAGGCTTACTTATGTTTTCGGTTATTGTTCCATAGGAGTGGCCAAGACAAATCCAGAAGATGCTCAGAAAGCGGATGCCGTGCATGAAGCGGTACGAGTAAGTTTCGGAATTTTCGTCCTTGTTGACGCTCAGAATGAGCCGTGTGTTTGACAATGCTGAGAATGCCACCGCACACCTGTATGGAAAAGCTAGAAAACAAGAAGGAAACACAGTAGTTGAAATGGGTCTTAAGTACGCGTAGACAGTCTGTCATACACTTTCGGGGGGCTGTAATGCAATAAGCTGCAACTTCTGTTCTAGTTCTCTAGTTGAACAAGATGAATAGTTTCTTCACGGCAGATATTGTTAGACCAAATGAACACGGATGAATTAATTCAGTGGTTGCCTTAATAACACCAGGAAGCTCTTGGTATTCCTTATTCTGCAAGAATTTTGGGACATGATTTTATAGTTAATGTTGGCCATGTTCTTAACTTCAGAAACTCTGCTAATATTCGCCGTTAGTTTACAGTGAAAAGCGAGGGCAACCTTGCTGCTGGTTCTTTCTTTTCGTTCTTTTTTCAACTTTCTTTTGCGTTCTCACAACGTCCTCATGCAACTACATGTTTGTCATTGAAAAGTAAATTTCTTTAATAGTAAGACTGCCAATATATGTTCGTACCTTTCTTGTGACTCTTGTCCCAGTTTTCCGTGAGTAGCTCAAAGCCTGTTGCAGAAACAATCACAGCCGCGAGGACAGCCAAAAAACCTCTGAAAATTCATACAAATGAGTTAGAAAAAAAACTCGCATTTACTAACGATTAACTCGAGTGACCGCAATGCGATAGCTATACGCGATCCTAACATTTGATGATTATCCATCATAATCCACATGAATTCTCATAGCGCATGATAATTTGTACCTTATTATTACATTGTTAAAGCATTTCTGTATCTGCTGCTGTCTACTAGTCTATGACGTCGTCATGACATGACGTAGACACGAAGTTAACATCCCAACAGGCGTATCCTCACACATATAGAGATGTCATATTTGAAATTTTAGCTACAAGGACAACGCCACGTATAAACACTTACATTATCCAGGCTTGTGTGGTGTTTATCGCTTCATACTCGTTTGTCACGCAGTTCTTGACAACAATTTTTGCCACGCTTCCCATCACTGTAACGGAAAAACCAAGGCGAATAGTGAGCATGCGCAGAGTAGGAGGAGAAGGAAAAGAAAGTAAGGAGAGGTAGGGAGGTCAACCAGACGGCACGTCCTGTTTGCTACCCTACACAGGGGAAAGGGTTTAAGGGAACAAAAGAAAGGAGAGGGAAGGAAGAAGGTACTATCGGTATGAATACGTGCGGATGTCTATAATTTCACACCTATAATCGGTCACTGATGCCAGCCGCTTTCATGAAACGTAGCAGTGCCCGCGTCGCTTTGTAAGCTCACGTCGCATGGAGCTATAGTCGGAGAATCTTAGTCTCCGAAAATGCTCTGTTATCTAATCGGTTTAAACAACCTCCGAAGAACGTCCCGTTTGTTGTCATAGATATTACAAAAAAACACAACACGTGCTCGATCGCATGCAAGTATACACACCTAAAGCTCTTCTCTTTGCGCTCTATTTTTTAAAACGCAGTTTTTTTAATGTTCTTGACAGGGCAGGAAGTGGAGCGCAGGCATAAAGTCCTTCCAAAGAAGAAGCGGTAGTGCTTTTTTTTTTCGTTTACTACGGAGCATTAACTTGTACGTTCCACGCAAGCGAATACAGAATTCACAGATTGCACCGAAAGGACACTACCTTATATAATGTGCATCAGAACGCATTGTATGCACGTGCGATACTATTCTTCTCTGTCTCAGCACACGCCCGAAAACGCCTAACTCTTCCCTTAAGTTGCGTGTGAAACTTTCATGTAACGATAAAATTCATTCACAGAAACATAAAAAATCTCTAGTGAGTTAACTTGCATGCATTGTCCGAACAAAAAAGTTTAGACAAAGAGCAAGAAAAAAAAGAACTAAATTTGCTTGCAACTTCACCAGACGGTCATAAATCGAACTGCTCTGTTTGCAGCCGTCCGATTTTATGACCATTCTTTTTCATTTTCTTCTTGCATTTCATTACACTCCTGCTGCGGCCATGACGGTGCCAGTCAGCAAGACGTAAAAAATTAACAGAATACGCGAGGAAGGACAATTAGAAGACATTGCTTTAGATCGCCATTCCGAACTGCCAGCAAAGGTAACAAAGAAATTTTTCAATTTGCAAGATTTTTTTTAATGATTAGCAAGTCGGACACATGTATGCTCTACGTCAGCGCTCTGCACACGCCGTAAACGTATTCAGTATTCTAAACTCACACACAGACAAAGAGAGAGAGAGAGAAACAGTACTGCTGTACGTACGGGTGCGGGCGATGTTGGTGAGGTCTTGCGCGCTACACGAGCTTACGAAGCACACGCCAAGGCGGAGACCAGGAAGCCTTTCGTCCATGACGTATGAAGTAAAGTTCTGGGCCTAAAAAAATTAGTAAAATATAATTCAGAACAAAGAAAGGGAAGATAATGCAGTGCGACAAAACAGCCGCCAGAGTTTTGTCAAGAGTATTAGGAGGGTGGCTTCGTGACGCTACCCTGGACCTAGCGGCCCAGCGCGTTGTCGAAACGACATGGCAGGCTACATCATTCCGCGCAAAGAGCGTCTCTATGGTAACTACAAATCACGAGATATCGTCAACTAGCGCGCAGTGCTTCGAGCTCATTGGAATCATCGACTGCACCGCGACGTTGCTAGCACATAGTGCTGGAAACCTTGTGGAGCAGAAAACGTATGCGAAAAGGTTTCGTTGAACGCGCCTTTACGCTCCGTCTGCAATGAGTCTCCGGGTAGAGGTGTCCCGCTCGGTTTAGAGCCCACGAATTGTCGGAATTAGGACACCTCGCTCTCGCCATTCTTGTATGCCGTCATTTCGATGCATTCATCGTCGTAATGGCCATCATAGCCGCATGCAGATGTGGTGGCTGCGGTGAACCTGTATAACACTTTTTTTTTTATTCCGGCCCTTCGTTTAACGACAGAGTTGCTTTTCGCGTTTGCGAAAATCGTATAAACGAGTGCTCGTTCACTGCACCAAGAATGTAGGAAAGCGAAAATGCATGGTTTTTGGAATCTCAGGATTTACTCGGCACTAAAAAAAAAAAGAAAAAAAAACGCAGGGCAAGCACGAGAAGCACGCAGAACACGCGTTCTACGTTATCGCTTGTTAGTGTCCTGCGTCTTTCATGCGTTAAGTAGGACTAATTGAAACGCTTCACCTACGCTACTTATTCTCATGTTTTGAATTCTTTCACGCAAATAGGTAAAGCAGTGAATAAAACTAAAATAACACAAAAATGCCGGGAAAGCAGGAATAAGCACCACTAATCTCTATCAGAAATTAAACCGAGCACGAACACATTATGCGCCTATTCGAAGACTAAAGTGCGTTGTCATTGGACGGGAATAGTTGTGTAGGTGGACGAAATGAATCGTTTAATTCCCACGATACGTAGCAGTGCCTCCCTGCTGCCAAGTGAGATAATTCAAACATTTGTTTTCTTGTAAGTAAAATGTGATTACTAACGTAATGTAACCACGCTTATAGATGAATTTTCAGATCTTATGCAAGCCTAGCACTTTGTACGCTTGATTATTCCCGCTATCGTGCGAAGGAGCAACGGTGAACCTTCATAAGAGCAACGGTGAGGAGACTAACAGTTCATCCTGAACCGGTTAGTCACAGGTGACCAACAGATATTTTTCCAGAAGTATAAGTCGCCAAAATTATAATATTTGTGCTCCATCTCTTAATCATCGAAATAATTATCCTACCTCGATCCCGTTTTATTTCCGTTTTAGCTGTTGTCAGACTAAACGCCGCACGCAACAGCCACGTCACATCAGGGAGGAGCTTTGCGCCGATCCTCACTCTCTTGCATATGTAATCATGAGAACGACAATTAAAATTTGGAGTCGGATATCTCGGAGCACAGACAAGCTAGAATAATTATTCCAACTGATACTGTGTAGGAACACGACTGCCTCTAACTTTCCAATACATACATTCCTACTTACTGCAGCCAACAAAAATTTAATTATTCAATTTTAGTCAATTGGGCTGCTGACAGCGATAATTATCATCTCACTTTCCGTCCCCCGGGCCACGTAACATATTTTCACAGGTGGCCTTCGCGTGCCTCCCAATTCCTAACTTTAAGAAAACCATAAAGCTTAATTTTGAACACCCGGTATGTCGTGCTAACACTTTTTAGCAGCCCACACACTTTCTAGAAAAAAATTGCCGCAGAGAACAACGTATTCGACGAAGGACATTTCTTTTCTTGTCGCTGAGGTTCGCACGTGAAAAGAACTCTCCTTCGCAGACGGCACCGATGGCGATCTTTCTCCGGTGACGAATATTTTGTCTGTGCTGGTTTTATTTTCCAACCATCACTTCATCACCATGGTTTAGCAACACTTCATAGGTGCTTCGTATGGCACAACTTGCGTCAGACACATTTAATCACATGGCATACCATGGCATACCATGGCATACCTATGAGTAGGCTACAGGAGACAGGGACGAATGTTCCTGGCCCCTGTAGAAAAAAATTATAATTTTCGCGTCGCCATTTTCCGTGTCGGGATCATTCTTGCAAAGTCAAATGCATCGAGTGTCGTTCCCTCGCATTTGGTCAGTCATTTATACCGCGCACAACGATAGAGTGGAATAATCTGCCATCGCACATTGTCAAGAAAGCAAATTCCTCGAAATTTACAGACGCTCTACGCAGAACCATTGCATACCTAATATATAACGTTTCACTCTCTGATTTGTAAACAGATTTTTTTTTTCATGCGCCGATAACCAAAGTCCCCGTGACGTTGTCATAGTTTGTGCAAATGATTTAAAGTTGCTGTACTGGTAACTATCTTTATCCTAGTTCTGTTTTTATGTTGTATTTACATTTACGCACTGTTCTTTGCCTCACTAATGTAACCTTTGCCCCATGTAATACCCTCCCTAGAGGGCCTTTAGGGTTACCGTGAAATGAATAAATAAATGAGAAATATGAATCATGACATAGACAGCAGAATACTCACCCTCTTGTGTGAGTAGAGGAAAGCAGGGAGTATGTCGCCTATGAAAGAGTGGTCGTCGCCGAGCGACACGTGGACGTTGCAGTACTGGCCACGCACTTTCACGTCCCCGTATTCGTCGTGCACGACAGTCTCTATGCACTCGTCGTAAGCGCCCAAATCGGCTGTGGACGCCTGGAGCATACCGTTCGGGTACTTGGCGGTAGAGTCAACCACTGCATCAGTTTGTAGGTCAAGACACGAAATTTAAGAAACACGGGAGAACGTATCTGCTGGACAAACAAAAAAAGGTTTGCGAGCCATTGAGCCGTTTCGAGCCGTTTCGAACCGTATCGAGGCGTTGTCGCAAAGAGTTGTGAATTACCTGCGGCCGGCTATATGATTTAGCTTGCACAAGAAAATATAACGCGTGCACCTTACGCTCGCCGCTGTAGCTTTTTGAACTAGGGACCTCGTAAGTGACTATCGCTCTCATATGAGTAGCGCAACGTTGAGTCAAACAAATTAGCGTTAAGAACGCTTATCACGACATGTGATTTATTTATTTATTTATTCTATGCTTTATCGCGAGATCTCCAACTGGCGTGGGAACTAACGCCTGACTCGAGCCTTTCCCGGAGAGCTAAACTACGGAGAAATATCATGCACAACCTGTGGACGCTTCTAACGCTGGCAGTTCTTATAAAACGCTGCTTTATACAATGTGCTCCACCCAGCACTCATGTTTGCCAAGAGATTCGAAAACACCGATAGGTGTTTGCGAATCCCGTGACAGACTACACATCGCGGTAGAATCTGAGCTGCCCACTAACGATTATATGGGAATCGATCCCGGCTTTTACAGAGGCGGGGCTGTTTTAAAGCTAATGCATGGTGTCTCAGTTATTTGGGAAAACCAGAAAACACTCACGTCTCAGGGCCCACGGCTCCAGCTCCTGAACTGCACGCATGAACTTCAGCACGCCCAGGCTGCATTCCGTCGATATATCAGCTTGCAGTAGCCTCCGCGCGAGTTCACCGCCCATGGTGGACATGATATGCTTGATAGTGGCCTTGAAGCCTTCGATAAACTTCGATTTTCTTGGCTCATGTGAATCGGGGGTCGAAGATGGCACTACTGGCTTTGTATCCAACGCGCTACCGGTAGTGGAAGTTGTCGCTGATGTCCCGGATTTTGCGCCCGTCGACTCATTGAGCGTTGTTGACCGCGTCGCTCTCGAAGAAGTCGTCGCTGTGGCGGTGCGTCCATGTTCACTAGGCGGAGGGCGAGCAGCTTCTGTCGACCCAGTCGGTGCAGGTAAGCGTCGCGGTACACTAGTGAACTGCGACTGGCGTAAAACTTCTTCAGTTCCTGGAGAAGTTGTGGCCTCAATTGGATTCAAAGAGCTTAGGATATCAGTCTGTCCAGCCGTGGGAAGGCCAGAATGAGTAGCTATGCTAGCGCATTTCACAGTGGGCGTCGAGCAAGCCAGAAGCAGAACCAGTAGGCCACTAAATATATGGAGCCTAACTTGCCGGATAATTCGAGGCACCATCACCGTTACGCAAGCAACTAAGCCTGCAGTTTGACAAAAATTGCAGTCGTACTTGCTTTATAGAGACGATATTAGCGAGATAACTAATTCTCGTCTAAAGCGACGGGCTCGGCGAGGATTCAGAAGTCTCACAGAGCTCTGGAGAGTTCAAATAAATACAGGCCCGATTTGCTGGAGCTTTCTAGCCAAACCCGACTTCTGCACCTCGTTGACTCACTGTTCTTTGGAATGAATTCCGTGCTCTAAGGCAACGTTGTAAACGAAAACCAATTCTTCAGTGTCGGTGGCACATCGAACCGAGCGCTTGAACCGTATCGCAGGCTTCTTTCGGCGACTAAAGCTTCCGGGAAACTATACCCGGCTGTTATAACCGAACCGTCCCTCCCTCACTTTTATTTTTCTTCTTTTTAGCCAACATCTTTCGACGTCACCACTCGTGGGTATGACGTCACTCAAGCGGCGACACCAGAGCAGCCAGCGGACGTCGGGGGCTTTTTCGGAAAAGAGAGCGAAAGTCGCCGTTGCATCCGATAGAGGAGGTGCGGCAGGAAGGAGAACGACCATTGACCGTGAATTCCATCGACATCGGCGTTTCTTGGGCTGAGGCAGAAGGGGTAAACAAACAAAAAGAAAAAAGGGAAAGGGTATTGCCGGCAGTCCAACCGAACTCGTAATAATAGTCATCGAAGCGTTGCGTGTTGCCAAACCCTTTTCTTCATCTCGGTAGAAGGCAGCGCTCTCGTGCAGACGACGGCGGGTGACGCCGCTGACGAGTGAAGCAAATCCGAAAGCGGAATGCTGTGTTATGACGTAAATTCCGGACCCGCTTCTGGCACGCAGCGAATCCGCGCCGCCTAGAGAGGGAGAAAGAACAGAGATCAAGCGAAAGTGGAGAGAAACGTTGTTCGAGAGAAACGGGATTAACTTCGGAGGCTCGCCAACTATCGGTGCGTTCCGTCTCGCACCCTTTCGTTTTTCCGGACGGCGAGAAGGGTGAAAGTGCGGGGTGGGGATCGCTTGCCAATTTGGCATCTGGCGTCGCTTCGCCAGTGCAATCGTTCATCGCGCGTGCGTTTCCAGCGAGCTATCCCAACGTCCCAAACGCGCCGAGATGCGCGTGGGGAGAGAAACGACGCCGGCAAGCAGCGGTCTCGAGCGCGTCCTGGGAAGGAAGAGCGCGTCCGCACCAGTCATTACCTAATAGAGAGGCTGGCGGTGACGTCGGAAGCGCGCCATCATGACGACACTTCGAACGCAGCCGCCACGCCCGCTCTCTCATGATCGCCGCTACTTTCTCCGGCTCCTTTGTGTTTTGCAAGGTAACATGTTGCCCACGGTCGTGCCGGGATTGCATTGAAAGCGTCTTCTCTTCCTCGCTGTCTACCCTTCCTTGGCGCCTTGCGGCTTCAGGCTTCATGTTGATGGGCGAACGCACTCCGATGGGGTGGCTTGAGTTCACGCGGCGGCAGTCTCCCTTTCATTTTTTTTTTATGGCATAGAAAATTGTTCTCACGTTACTTTCTTTCTTTTTGTTTTCTTCTTGTATATTTTGCATTTTTTTTTGGACAGCGAAACCCTTTCTTTGCAAGAGATCACGTTTGGCTCACACAAGAAAACAAAAGAACAAAGGTACCAGCTCTGCGACAGCATAGTTGGGAAAGTCCAGGTAATTGCCAGTGGTTGTGTTGCTCGAAACTCGCGTTCCCTTTTATGCTTACTCCGGTGGTTCGGCTCGAGGGGATTCGGTGCGGCAAACTTTCTAAACGACAAACCATAGTAATAGTATCGCAGGTTAATGCCCGATCATAGCTGCACGGAACCGTTGACGTTGAGCCCAGCACGAGCTGTTTGTCGTTAATATTCCCATCCTGAGCGAATGCGTACAATTCAAAGTCCGACGGCCATTTTCTCTTTCTAAATAGTGTAGTGACAAGGCCTTAGCTTTTTGGGGAAAAGAAAGAAGCCTTAGCTCGCGCACGGCATGTGTTTTTTTTTTCTTTACTTAAGCAGATGTTAAAACACGTGCTGCTTTCAGTAGGCAACGGCTGAGCGAACAGTAACGGAATTTCGCATTCAGAGTGAATTGTTGAACAGCAGTACCTGTTAGGGGACTTGCTGAAGTTCCATTGAAGCCTGGACGTAATCTATAAAATCGACTAAAATAGCAAGACATCAAATCAATGAAACTCCGAGTATTATACCTACAGTTCCGCGACAAAAATAAATTGAGCAATCATCTGTGCTGCACGAGGCGGACATTTTACTAGATCGATTGATTAATTAATTCATTCAATTAAGGGGTTTAGAGCATCAAACCGTCACTTGTATAGTGAGAGTCGCCGTCGAGGAGGGCTCCTAATAAATTTTTACTGCCTGCTTTTCTTTAACGTGCAGCTAAATCTAAGTGCACGAGCGTTATTACTTTTCTCCCTCAACGAAATGCGAGTGCGACGGCTACGAATTGAACCTGCGACCACGTACTCGGCAATTTCTTACGCATTAAACTGGGTTCGTGCTCTTCATTTATAAAGCTAACATCGATTCTGCTAAATACATGCACTGGAGGTCAGTAGTACACGTGAACTGTGATTTACGAGTTAATTTTGTCAAATTCAAGTGTTCTTTCACTCGTCAATAACTGCATCACGGTATATATTTTGTCATGGAGTAAGAATTTCACAAACGTGCCAGTCCGATAATTTTGCAATTTCACAACTTTCTTCAATCCTTACGATACTCCCTGAGTTCCCAAAATGAATTTCTGTGACAAGAAGTTACCATTGCTTGGCACTTTCTGTTTATGTGCACTCCAACAAATTTCGGTAGTGCATTCCCCTCGCATCTGGTTCGTGAAATCTGAGTTGGTCACCCGCCAAAGCTTCTTCTTGAGCAGAAGAAGCCTGAGCTTCAACTCAACGCTTCAACAGTGGCTCTTGCCTTCGAAAGGGCAATAAGTTCGTTCCCTCATCTAAATTGTTTAAACGTTGGCTTCAGCATGTGGCTTTTCTTGTTTATTTACTATAAACCACTTGAAGCCTCCATCTCGCTCTGGCCTCATTTGTCCTGTTCGGATTCTTGAGCAGTTCAGCCACTTTATCTTCACGGGGGTGTTTCCAAGCAGGGCAAGCTGGTTTACGCTCAATATGGTGAACAGTGCAGAAGACAAGACAAGTGACATGGAGAAGACAGGGCTCGTATCAACAACAACAACAAAAAGATTCCCTCGTCGTCCTGGCCCTACAAAAGTCAATGTCCAGTGAAATAGTTGAAAACCACCACTGTAACTGCTGAGGGGGCTATGCAATGCTTTATTGCTTTGGACTATTGGTAGTTATGGTAATTTAGAGTATCGCGAGTTATGGTAATTGTGATAGCACGCGGCTGCTAGGCGTATTGCTGTTTCTTTTTCCCTTTGCCGCTCCTTGTATTCACGCTGCTCCTCGGAAGTCCTAACTGTGCGTTGCCTGCACATAGCAGTGCTGCAACAACAATGAAATCAGTTGCTAGACTGGTTCTTTTATATACGAAAGGCTGGTGACGTCACTCCGCACATTACAAGCTGCCGTCGCTGCAACTTGCGACGTGCGCTTGCTTATCATCAATTATGTGGTTCGGATGCTTGTTTTGTGCTTCTTTATTGAAACGAATGCTGTTCTGTATGCTGTATGCGTGATTCCAAAGAATGTATGCACTTTTCGCTTCACTTTGCTGAGTGTTTGAAAGCTTGCTTCTGCTTCAAACAAGCCGCGAGTCGGCCCGGTATTTCATTACCTCGGAGATCGGACTACATTATTGCCCACGGACATGGGCGCGAAAAATTCCGACCAACGAGAGGCTAATAGCTTCGCTGTAAAAGCTCCTATGGTAAGCTTGCGAGTAAAAGTAAATTCCAGCCAATCCTGACGCTGGACACCGGCCAGTGTGAAAGAGCACTTACGAGAGAAAGTGTTTAATGAGTTGGGCCCAGATGTGTTGTTCTGTCCTGTCCCTTTCACTTGTCCCGTCGTCTGCGCGGTTCGCCCTGCTTAGGCACTTTATCAATTTAGCTGGGTTTTCGGCAGGTTGTTACTGTTGCCTAAGTGTTCTGGCGTGCTTAGCTAAAACCATCTCTTCTTCAATACGCAGACATTTTCTATAAAAAAATTGTGGTAATGCTTCACTTTCGAGATGGAAAGAGAAAAACCTATGAAGATTCATTTCACCCGACTCCATTATTGTTATGTCGATTGACGACACGCTTTTCTTCTTCACTATGTAGATGACGTCGCTCTAACCGTTGTAAGGATTGGGGTCGGGCATAAAATAAATAGTAGTTGGCCCATGCCGTCGTCCGACTCATCCACGCTAAGGTCGTTGTTGAAGGGAGGGACTTGTTCTCATCGAGAACGAGGAATACGGATATTATGTACAATATCTGCATAAAGGGTGAAGAACGTTACATTTCATCAGTCTAGCATGACTGAAAGAGAATGCACACTGAAGAGCGCGGCCGCTTAAAAACACTCTGTCCTCCCTAGATCCCTAGGTGCGGGAAATTGTCGTTCAACCTTCGACCAATGGGAGCGTCCAAAGTCATCAAAATCGACCCGCCTTTGAGTGGGAGGGTTCACACACTCACTTGCGCACTTTGGTTTCACTGAACACACCGAGGTGAGAGGGCTCTTGTAGACAGGGGTCTTGACCCGAGCAGGCATCTCTTGACCAGAGAGTGGACCCCGCTGTCAGTGGCCGCCGCGTCTGTCCGTTGACTGAAAGCACTGCAAAATATCGTTTTCCAGGCATTCTATTCCTCCAAGCAAACCGTGAAAGTGGCAGCGAATCAACTAACAATACTCGGCCCGCCGAACGTGGCTAGACATGCCGGCGCCGTCGGGCTGTTGACAAGGCACATTGTCGTCTTTACAAAGCGAGTCGTCGCAGCGGACTGGGAAGGGTTCGGAGGTCGCTTCTCCGAGATCGCCAGCCCCCGCAGGCCGATCATAACACTCTTGAATAAGATGTGAATGATTATGAATATAGTGTTTTGTGGCGCAACGGCCAAGTATGGCCAAAGAGCGCCAGGCCAAAATAATAAGATGGGAAGATAATAGATTGGAATTTGAGCCTAATCGAGTGTGTCCGCGTACGGCTGACTGAGACTGCGTGTAGGTATATCTTTCGAAGTATTGAGCCAGAGCTGATACGACTGCAAGAGCATTTATCCCGCAAGATTCTCAAGATTGGCTTCTGGCAAATAGAAGTCGACGAGAGGGATCAGGAGAAGACCGCCTTCATCACGACGATCGGCGTCTACGAATTCAACGTTATGCCATTCGGACCCTGCTCGGCACCTTCAACGTTCCAGTGTTTGATGCACAAGGTATTGGCAGGGTGGAAGTGGTAGGCTTGTCTCATCTACTTGGATGACGTAGTTGTCCTCGCCGAAAATTTGGACAGTGACCTTAGGGGCTAGAGGCTATAAAGTCATCAGGGCTCACACTGAAGCCGGAAAACTGTCGCTTTGCCTGCGATCAGTTTCTGCTTCTGGACCACGTCATCAGAAAATCTGGAGTCCTTCCAGATCCGCAGAAGGCACCCGCCATCGCTAGCTTTCCTCAGCTTGCAGACAACAAAGGTGTTCGCAAGTCCCTTAGCCTGTGTGATTGTTACAGGGGTTTTGTCAAAGACTTTTTACGCATCGCCGAGCGACTGACATATCTCACAAAATTTGCTGTCGAGTTCAATTGCGAAACACCGCAAATCAAAGCATTCGAAGAGCTTAAACTACGCCCGCAGTCACCAGTCGCCCACTGCGACGAATACCCCGGCACCTATATTCACACTGACAGAAATCGCCTAGACCTCGCCGCCATCCCAGTCCAAAAAAAAAACGATTTCAAAGGGTCATTGCTTACGCTAGCCGGTTGCTGTCGAATGCAGAAGCCACCTATTCGATGACGGAAAAAGAATGCCTTTCCACCATTTGGGCTGCCATTAAATTCCCCCCTTCCCATCTACCCACGGATGTATATCTTTGCACTCCTTACAATGTGAGGAATTATGTACAGATCTTTTTTTTCTGTCGCAGACACGTGCCATCATATTTCACAGATTTGCTGTGGAATGTTTTTCTCCTCAGACAACCAGCTCGATCCTTAAACAGCTTAAATTATGTGTACTGTGGGTGTCCCTGTGCCGTCTGTTTAACGTTAGAATGATGAACTCGAACCAATTAAACAAACTTCGACCACTCGTGGAGGAAGCACGGAGCGCCTCATCGGCTATTTTCTCTGCTTCAGCACCAAAGGTCTTTTTCTTCATAACCTCTTCTGCCAACTGGACACCCGATCTTGTAAAAAGAAAGCAAGGTGCGGCAGCGGTGCATAGCCAACATATAGTCAGTGTCGAAAGCTTCACGGCGCTCTGCTGGCATTCTCCAAAAAACGGGGCTTAGATGCCACATGCAACTACCTCTGACCTTTCTACTGGGCGTATGACCTATCTGTTCTCATGCATTTTCCCTATTTCTATGGCTTATCCCCCTTCAACTGTGCAGGGTAGCAAACCAGATGTCTGTCTGGTTAACCGCCATACATGTGCTTGTTCTTTTTTTTTGCTCCCCCTGTCTCTGCAGAGTATACGCCTGCGGGCTTTGCTTACTCCGAAGAAGTGATCTTGTCCTTGTTCCTGCGTAATAGCTTTGACGCATGCTATGGAGCGGTGTCATTCGACATCTGCACAGAAACGCGCTTATTACTGTATATAACTATTTGTGCGGCGGCGTATGTGCGGCATGTGATTCTGCTACGCATTCACACCGGACGTACTTGATACGTACAATAGATACTTGGCGCAGTTAAGAAAGATGCAGTACTACTCTATACATCTGCCAACTTTCTCGTAATTTAGCAATTGACGTTGAAGCTCGTTTTGTGTACGTGACGATGACATTGTCTAATCACGATAAAAGGGAGACTGCAGTACTGCGATCTCGAACATTCAAAAGTGCCGTTGTATTTGGCGATATTCTTTAAAATATTCGTGTTCATATACCGGCTGAAGGCATGCCATCGATGGAACGTGCTGTTGTTTTGGTCTTAAGTCTCATGCTTGCCACTTTGTAGACTTGTGTCTTCTTTTACCTTTGATTGCACCGTTTATTGCATTTATTTCCTTTAAGAGCAGCAGGATAACAAAGCAGAAGCGTACACGATTAGCAGTCAAGCTGCCTGTGCGTCTGAACAGAACATACCGTAAGTGCACAGCGAAAAATCTTCGTCATCGTCGTGTGCGTGGAACATCAGTGGCGAAATGTTCCAGTTGTGGGTAGGCGGATGAAAATATGGAAGGAAGTAGCTCCCATAGTAGTTGAACGTGGTACGAGTGGTCATAACAATTCGAAGGACCATCCTCCTTTTGCTGCGCTTCGCAATTCATGGCGACTTGAAAAGAAAACAAAAGTCCAGTCCCCACGATAGGGCCCCACGGCCGGTTAGACACCACGATTACACCACAGCAATTTTGCGCTAGTGGCGGAAAATAATTTCGTGAGAGTAAACTTCAAGGCCTCGCAAACAACTCGGCCGTTCGCCCGGTCCTATACTTGTTCCAGTCTTTCGTAACCCTCTCGAACACATTATCATTAGGACGTACGCCATTACGTCATTCGAGATGACATCCCACAATTGGCACGTTGCAAGTTTCCTTTAGCGGCGGATCAAAGTGCAGTCACAGGTCCTTCGGCGAAAATGTTGAAAAAGGCCTCACACGATTGCGTTTATTTGGCACAGTATCTTTACGTCAGCCGTTACACGTGCCGCAGCTGGGACCGATCCGTCGCTATTGCGCTGATTAGAGGAGAGGAAAAGCAGGAGAGTAGCTTCAGAGACGATGGATGACGCGAAGCGACGATCGGAGTGCGTCGTTCAGAGTGCATCCAAGTGACGCGGCGAGTTTCCTTCCAAGAAAAACTTCTTCCAGCCCGAAAGGGGTATCCCGGAGTCACTGAAGGGATATCCCGGAAAATGAGATCAACTGATTCTTACTTTTTCTCTCTCTCCCGCGCACACTTGGGGGCGCAGATATTGATTCAATGATAATGTACGGAAAGAACTAGGTGGAAAAGCCGATTGGAATAGGAGATCGTGCTCCTCTTGCAAAACGAACGCGCTGCTTCCGCATGCTACGTGGAGTGCTGGGCTGCCGTTTAGTACGCTTTGACGGTGTTTACCCAAGCCCGCGCGAATATCACCTAGCCTTGAATGTTGTGCACACGGGTCGCCTCAGACAATATCCTAGAACGAGAAATGTCTGCACCTGGGCAGCTTCTCTGTACGTGAAGCAAAATAGAGAGGTACGTGGGTTGGCATTGCAAGCGCGAGCATATTTTTCTTACACGGGGTGGGGTTTCAGTTTCCTATGTTAACAGCTTGAAGCTTTCCTTGATACATGCCCACTAATAGGTTACTACGCCAGAAGTGTTCAAAACATGCACTGGTTACCTATAGCACAATAAAAAAAAAGAAAGTAGACACAGGGACACATGCAGATCAAAGGTGTGCGTATAGTTCCCAAAAGTACTTAAGGGTCCATATCAACGTGAGGGCAACATAGGGTGCGGCTTAGGTCGCTTTCGTTTGGCATCATTACGATAACCCCGTAAAAAGAGTACAACACAAAAGAAGCTAGACGCGGACAGCTGCCTGTCCGAGTCTTATTGTGCGCTTTGTCTCCCGTGGCGCGCTGGTCGTAATAATTTAAGTAACAGCGTTCTACATATTAAAAGAAAATAATATACTGTGAGGGATCGATTCTGGAGTATTAAGAAACATTATATGTGTATAAATCCAAACACTACAGACGTTCACAGTAAGCTGTAGTCTTCAATTGATTAAAGTGATCGAAGGACTTATGTCTCAAGCTAGAGCCAACGTTTCGAAAGGGGATAGGGGTCAAGGGATAGGAGATAGGGGATAGGAATAGGATATGATAGGTATAGGGATAGGTATATAGGGTATAGGTATAGGGGATAGGGGATAGGTATAGGGGTATAAGGGATAGGCGACAAGGAGTCGCGTCGCCTTGCCGAAATGTTGGCTCCAAGGGTTGACGTTCGGACTTGTTGGTATGGCATTCTAACAGTTGTAAAGGCCGTTACAAAACGGAGATGAACCGGAACGACACAACACAAGTGCTACAGCTGTAGAAATTGTGGCGAATATCTATTTCGGTACTATCTCGTTTATCTCTTAGTATGTGCATAAGAAATTCAAATCACAATATCCTGTAGCCTACAATAAGAGCAATTACTGCAAGAGAGAATGAAAAAAAACGTTTTTCAGGGAAATAGCCGAGCAAAAGCCAGAACTAGATTTCAACAAAGTGCGCAAGCATTGTACTAGCAAGCATTATACAAACTAACGAAGACCTTGCACCATTGTTGGTTGCTTTCTCTATAATATTCCGCTATTAATTCGCTGAGGCCGAAGAATGAAACTTCTGGACTCCGCCTGCATAATTCACTCTTCTCGAAGTTTTACGTCCAGAATCCGCTGAAAGGTCTTCATAGTAAATGTTTGAACCAAGTATCTATTGCATTAACTTAAGCCCTTAAGTAACCCTTGTCGTAGTAGATTAGGACAGTTTTAGTAATAACAAATGCGCCAAGAATTAAACTAACAGTGCATCGAGAATTATGTTGAGACAGATGCTTTCCTGAAGGTTAATTGCGCGAAAATCTCGATCGCAGTTTCAAGCCCATTAACACAGCGGTACGTGTGCGTTACGGGGATACGTTATTAAGTTCATGTAGGCTGTGTGTTTTTTTCTGAAGTAATTCGCTCACTCTCTAGTTCAGCAAAACATAGCGAACACGCAGTGATATCTAGTAAACTAAGTGATTTAAGAAACCTGGCGGCATAACATGTTTTAGTGTCGAATAGACTCAGCTCGAAATTAATTAATTTAAATTACGTTGTTTTACGTGCCAAAACCACTCTCTGATTATGAGGCACGCGGTAGTGGAGGGCTTCGGAAATTTTGACCCCCTCGGGGTCTTTAACGTGCACCTAAATTTAAGTACACAGGTGTTCTTGCATTTCGTCCCCATCGAAATACGGCGGCCGTGGTCCGGATCTGATCCCGCGACCTCGTGCTCAGCAGCCCTACACCATAGCCACTGAGCAACCACGGCGGGTAGCTCTAAATCACCATTTGGTACACTAAAGTCTGTTTTTTTAGATTTCATCCCATTGGAACAATCAGTTTCAGATTGCTCCTCAGGAGTACATTTAGCATTCAGCAATGCAACTTAGGACGAAGACTGAGCCGAAGTACACGCAGCACTGTTTTCCAAGAAATAGTGATTTCGCACAATATATCTGACTTGCAAGGGAAAAACTACAATGACAAAGGATAACAAGATACAGGTGAAAATGACGACAGTAAAAAGACAACAAAGAGTGAGAGAAAAGAAAAGCATAATAACTCTTGATTTGACTGCACCTCATTAACGGCGTGCTGACGCAGCTCGATGCCGACCGGACTAATAATAAATCCTACAACATTTACTGCGTCACCTGGCTGTGCACAAGTGTGCACAACTTTAATTTCTTCGAGCCATGGCTGACATACGCACTGTCTGCAATGGTTCGATAATCTCATACTTTGCTTTGTTTTTCTCATATTTTCATAACATTCCGCTAAGCATTCAATGATGCAACTCTGGCCAATACAATTAATAGACAGCCTTAGAATGTGACTTCGGACACGATGCCTTCCCTTCCAGAAATAGTGGATGGTATTCTATTGCATCTCAACAAACATTATATTGAAGGCAATCAAAGGTCAAGAGAAACCCAACAGTATTTCTGTAATAATTCTTGCGAGGTTTGCGGATAATTCAGGCAATGAATGCGGTGTTGTGGGGGCTGCTGCCAATAGATTCACCACTTTGACACAAAGCTGCCACTTTCTCGAGGACCGGAAGCGCAACCTGCGTATCAACACGGTGCACAGTCTCCTTTATGATGTGTCACGTGGAGTAAATATACTGTAACGTCCGCTTGTCTCTCAAAAATACAGAAAAAAAGTTTTAGTCACCGCTTTTTTGTCGCACAAATTGTGCAGCCAGGTCGCATTTTTGTGTCTTTGATCTGTCACTTAAATCATCAACACAGATGGGATTCTTAAAAAATGAGCTCAGGGTTAACATACTTGAATGACTGAATATGTGTGTCATACGTAAAAATTATACTGGTTACAGGCATTTCTTCAAAGATTCTAAAGTATCAATCACCACATTGTTAAACGAAACCGCGTTAAAGTGAGAAGTACAAAAAAAATCCAAATTTTTAAATTTTTTTGCTTTCGTACACTTTTATGATAGCAATAATTTGAAATCATCCCAAAGTGAAGGTCTTTAACATGATGCTGTTATGTTGGTCCTGCGCCATGATCCTGGATGCATATAAACAGGGTGTTCTTTTTTTAGCTGCTCCAATTTTTGTTAATATTGGCCATGGCAGATATTACAATTCAAACCTTGATCTAAATTACGCGATGAGGCTGCCATTACTTAGTGTTTAATTGACTAATTGACGTGATCACGCTAATTAACTTTTAAATAATTACATTACGCCCCATATTTCAATCTACGCATTATATCCACTGAGTTCGCACGGCGTATCCACTTGGAACGAATTCTCTGCACAGCACCAGTTCCAAAATATTAATTTTCGAAGTGTCCGATGGGATTCATTGGCGTTCCAGTTACATTTTTACAAAACCGCTGTTTTATGCATTCAAGGAAAAATATAATTGGAACACCAATGCATTTCGACGGACACATCGAAAATTAATATTTCGGAACCGGTGCTGTCCACTTGTGCCTCGGGCGGCAAGTCGCGCGGCAATTTTGCGTATATTCGCGGGCTTCTTTCACGCTCGGAAAAACGCTTTTATGTATTGAGGAACAGAAATCTGTATCGGAAGCTTCTCTCGTCGCTCTACAATTTTCTCATTGACACTTTTCATCTAATTACAATATTCGAGAGATTAACTAATTATTTAAATAATTAGGACGAATTATCGAATGAGGCGGAATGAACAAACAAGTTGAGTACCTCTAAGCGATAGCAAACACCTTGGTGCTGTCCAGCTACGTCGCTTTCGCATATTTTTTAAACTCTGGCTAAAGTTAGCTGGGACACCCTGCAGTATACATGTGCGGGCGTGTTTCGTGTAGTAAACCTTGCGTGCAGACGACGACGTCGTTTCTCTTAAAAGCCGACGTTGGCTCCATACTTATTGAAATGTCGCCTCACGGCGTTCCGCAGCAGACGTAGCTTGCACAGCTGCGAGAGCTACTTTCAAACACACTTTATAAACTTCCCACCGTGCGGCATATCGCCTTGAACAGCCGTCACTTCTGTCCTCGATGGCCCGAGGGTAGTTGCAGAGGAGGGAGAGGCCACTTGAGTATTTTTCCCAACCTACGGAAGCCACGGTCTACACGTGGCGTAATCGCAATTTATGGTGTGCTGGTTGCTTCAAGGGCAACGTAAAACTTTCTTTTATCTTTGTTTCCTTTCTTTCCTGAAGCTTCGTTTATCACCGCGAAAGACCAGACACGTGAACGTAGAATGTTGGACGCTGACATCTTCACACCGTCTCTCTAGGTCAGCAAACACACTGGTCGCAGCAATAAGCGAAGTAATGTCCGCTCGAATACCCGCCAAATTAATTAAGGTGTCTTTGGGCGGTGGTTTTAGCGCTGTCCTTGGAAGCGGCCTTCACGTAGGCGTCTGCTATGTGCAGCTGCAAAGGGGCCAACAACTCGACGGCCAGCACCTCTGCCGTCGCTACCAAGTAATACTATATCCATAGAGCGACGTTAACGACCGTATATTGTTTCAGATTGTGTCAGATTTCAGAATATGGTTTCAATATGATTTCAGAATATGACAGAAATGAACAGGTCTTCATGTCTATCATGGCGACTTGCGCCTTGAATGCTTGTTACGGTCGAAGTCTCAGCCATACCGATAGCAACTGTATTATTACTGAGGACAGCAACGAGAAACTCCAAAGGCGTTATGCTTGGCAGGAATTTCAGACAAAACTCGTCTGCGATGTCTGTCGAGACGATGGGAACAGCAGTATTGTGCGATTAAAATAAAATCATTGCGCACTGAACGGGTCAGAAAACGCCCGCCAATCAATACCTACCTAGGGTGGAGCAAGCGTAATGCGTGACTCTAGCAGGCTGTGCAAACGCAACTTTTTCGGGTTCGGTTCGGATTCGGATGAGCGCTTTTCGGTTCGGTTCACGTTCAGCGCTGGAAAAAAATTATAATGGTTGTAACCAGTTCAGAACTTTGTGAACCAGTTCATCGAGGTTAACGAGTTCAAATATTAAAAAATCATTCACGTGCCTCCTGTTTCCACAAGAACACGTGGTAGGTACATTTAGAGAGACAAGTTCGCTTCGGTTAGAACTACTATGAATCGTTTCCTTTTACGAGCATTTGCCAGAAGGACAACAACAGAAATTAGGTGACTTGCAGTGTTGTATAATAATATTTGGGGTTTTACGTGCCAAAACCACTTTCTGATTATGAGGCACGCCGTAGTGGAGGACTCCGGAAATTTAGACCACCTGGGGTTCTTTAACGTGCACCTAAATCTAAGCACACGGGTGTTTTCGCATTTCGCCCCCATCGAAATGCGGCCGCCGTGGCCGGGATTCGATCCCGCGACCTCGTGCTCAGCAGCCCAACACTGCAGTGTTGTATATAGGCATGTCGTATTTGACAGTGTAGAGGGCATCGTGGAGCACTGTTAAGCTATCAAATGCGTTTTTCAAATGCGTCTTTCGTGACGTGAAGAGGAGTCCTTGTAGCCAAACCCCACGCCAAAAGGCCATGTTCTATTTATTGCGACTCTTGAGCAGGGGGGAATTCTATAAATGTGCCGCTAGTGAACTGTGCATTTCGGCTGCTGATAAAGTCAGCATTGGCCTGGCTGAGGTACCAGACTGAAGGAGGCAGGCGGCCCCAGCCTGCCTGCTTCTGACTTGTACAGCTCCAGCCAGTCGCGGCGAAATGGAAAGTCCACCAGGTCATCACTTACAGAATTTCGCAAAAGTGCGAAGTCGCACCTAACACAACTTTACAGATACTTTTTGAATCCATAAATTTAAAGACGGAATATTTATATCAGCCAAGGAAGTAAGCTAGTGAACGCACTGAACAAGTGTGTAATATTTTAGCTAAGGTCCGAAGGCATCGCAAAAATGCAAATAATAAAAAAATTATTTCTGGAAAAAAAGTAATCTGAAGTTCTTGATTCCAACAAAAAATTAAAAACACGCACAGAAAACTTGTGCGACATTGAAAAACCTCAATTTCCAGCAAAGCTGCTTATTTGGAGTAGTTGCATAAACAGTTTCAATGGCGCGTGTGATTCAGTCAGATACTTTAAAACGTTGCCCGCATATAACGCTTTCAAGAACTTGCTCGAGACATTTTCAGTAGATGCCCTACTTCATCCGCATACATATGACCACATTTGCTCCAGCGATAATTTTCGTACTTTTACACCAAACTTTACCTTGGTGTCTCTTGTTCTTCCAGTTCAGCAAACTAAACTGTACGTCATTCTTGAAAACCATTTATAAAGTTCTGAAGCTCTTGCATGAGTAATTTATTACAAATGCAGTACATAAGCAGCACACTTTGAACTTTAAGTCACCCGTAATATAACTCCTATTTCCACGATATATCAACAAGGTCACTAGTTGACCGAGGAAACCGCGGGCGCTTCTTGTAAGGTACAAAAGTAGGAACATGAGGGCTAAGTAGTCGTTTGCAGAGCTCATAATTATACCGGAAACGTTATAGTGCCGTCACAGATTACATTCAACATGCTCCATGTTTTCATACTACGCGCGCTATAACGTAAAACTATACCAAACTTTTCTGATCCAATTCTGCAATCAGCCCACCGCGATTGGTCAAAAACTTTTTTGGACCACCCCCCACTTCACATGTCTGTCACGTGACGTCACGAAAACCGCGGTAGCTCCACATATGTTATGACGTGTACACGCTGATTATGCATAAATTACACTGAACAAAACAGAAATAGTTATTTCTGATTGGATGTCTTTTTGCCATTAGCCCTCGGTTATTGGTTAAAAGTTTTCGGGCTGCACCCACTTCACCTGCCTCTCACTCGACGTCGCAAAACCGCAAAAACTTACCACGTTAAAGTGACGGGTACGCGTTAAAGATGCATTAATATGCCGAACAAAACTGAATTTCCTTCTGAATAGCCGCAGGCTGCCCCGTTCCGAAAAGAATAAAAGATGGCTGCCGCCGATCGCTTCGGCACTGGCTACTCGCCCCTGCCGGAGAGCATGGGTTTATTTGCGTTTAATAAAACGTTTTGCGTGGCCGTGTAACGTTTTCGAGAACTTTCGGCACGTGTACGACCTCGTTCTGCGAACTCTTCTTTGCTGAGGATCCGTTTTAGCGTCATTCTTAAGGTTCCGTTGCATGCCACCGCGATTTTCGTCCAGCCACCGCTAGCTAAATAAGGGGAAGCGGACCAATCGCCAACGCCGGCACCACCTTCTTCATCTGGTTATCGACTTTCATTGCAGTGGCTCGGCCCTAAATCCCTCTCCACTTCAGCGTGCTCCTCGCCTCTTGTCAGCCAATTAAATAAGACAAGCCGCTCAATGTAGGCAATGCTATTCGTTTTTCAAGCACACAAAGGTGACCTCCTATGAACGAGGGGAGAATTTGATTGGTTTGTTCAGACAACACCGGTTACAGAAAAAGTAACCGATTACAATTTACTTTATATTGAAATGCAATTGATTATGGTTACCAATTACCACCCCGTGAACTAATTAATTGAACAATATCTAAAACCTAATCGATCACGTTTGCATTACTTTGCTACCAACCTTAATGTTGATAGCATTGCACAAATACAGTAGATAGAACGATTTGGCCTGTCTTTTTCAGTGCGTCATCTGCAGCTCTTCGCGCGTTATCTTCACTAGCAATTGCTTTTCAAAATTTTTACTGGTCATCTTTCATCGTTTTCTTGTAAAGCACCAGCAGCGGTACTGAAAACAAGCCCGATATGCGTGCTTGACGGAAGAGCGGTGACGTAACGTACGAACGAAGATTACGGCTACCCAGTGCCGTGATGCACGCATCCGGGTCCCCTATGAAGCTCAGCGCTTCTGTTCGGAGAAGGCGCCCCCGGTATGCGACAATGAAAAGCTGAACAAATTGCCCGTAAGGGATTTCTCGTCTCAGGCATCAGCGACTGAAGTAGACATCACTATCGAGCCATGGAAGTGCAGGTTCACATCGTCGGTCAACATCTGGTAAGTCGTTAGGATAAGGAAAGAAATGCTGATGCCTGAATTTGCCAGCCTGAATTGATGTTGAATTGCTACACTGCTGCGTGGTTCAACCGTGACCGTTCTGATATAGTTCCCACTAAATTCGAGTGCTCAAAGCTGCGCCTGTTACAGCTTTTGTCGTCGACGAAGTACTGATTAGTTGTGAATGCTTACTGAAAAATGTAGTTGATTTGCAGCGAGCGTTACAGCGCAAAAAATGTTATTAGTTAATTACCAAACTACCAAGAATTGTAATTGAGAACAAGTAATTAATGACATGCAGGTTGTTACATTCCAGTCTGCTCATATTCAGCAAATCGAAGCTCAGTGTTGTTGCGACTGGGGGTCTGAAGATGTGGGATGCTCTTTCCTCGTGGAGGAGTAAGTGAACGTGAGGCTGGGCCCGATATTCAGGACATTTGACAAACACGTTTATATTTACATAAGTACAAGAAAATGCAAAGTAATACAGAAAAGTTGATGATGAAGTTGTTGTCGCCAATCACTCCTGCCGCCCGCCGCCAAATCGTTCTATTTACTCTATTTGTGCAATGCTATCAACATTAAGGTTGGTAGCAAAGTAATGCAAACGGGATGGAGTAGGTTTTAGATATTGTTCAATTAGTTCGTGGGGTGGTATTTGGTAACCATAATCAATTGCATTTCAATATAAGGTAAATTGTAATCGGTTACTTTTTCTGTAACCGGGGTTGTCTGAACAAACCAAAGTCTCCCCTCGTTCAGTCGCTTTCCCCAATCCGGAGTCAGGAGACCGATGACATCAAGTCCCACCAATCCGGAGGTCGGTTTCCCTTTCCCACAAACAGGGAACTTGGTCGGAAACGCACGCATATCACTGAGCACAAACATAGAAAGGTGCGGAACGTACGCTGACTGCGATCGTATCCTGGCAGGTGATGGCCGGATCATCGCACTGACCGCGTCTTCGGCTTGCACAGGCCAATGTGTGCGGCTGACAGGTGATGGCCGTATCATTGCACTGACCGCGTCTGCGGCTTAGACGTGCCAATTTGTGCGGCTGACAAGTGATGGCCGTGTCATGCTAATTGCTCAAACCTCTCCTGAATGAGGTACTCCCGTGCTGGTCATAAATCATTCGTATCGAGAACCATATTCGACGCCATCGGTCCGTTTCCCATAATCGTGCGAGCCGTGACCGAAGGGTGTCGCGCCGGCCACAGCCGATCACAACAGTTTAGTGACGCATAGTTCTCTCGGAAACACATGTTTAGTTCACCGAGGTCACTGCATGCGTGTGCCTCGTATAATGTGAAAATGGGGAGAAAACGATGGCTCAGTGGTTATTTATCTCGCAGCTCATAATTGAGTCAGAAACGTTAAAGTTCGCCATGGTCACAGATTACTTTTAACATGCCCCTCATTTCTAACAAATGTAAAGTTACGTGTAGTACAGTTATATCGGGACACTGCGAAACGTAGCGTTTAATGGCCATATAACGATCGAGCACTCACCGCTTAAATTTTTTATAAAAATCGTAATTCATCCACATATTTTACCTCACATGCCCATATGGGCTAGCTTCAACGATCCGGCGGCGCAGCGATCGGCTCAGCCGTCAGCGCCACCGTGTCAGTCCCGCGAAACAGCGAGGCGGCCACTGCTACGGAGGCATGCTTTTGCGGCGCTCCTTTGGAACATGTAGGTCGTTCTCAGTTGCAGTTTTAAGGCAATCGAAGACATCGAGGCCCATTTTGGACCATTGATGCTTGAGAAAGGACGTGAAATTTATGACTTACAACCATGTATATTGTGTTAATGAAGTAAACAGCACGGACATAGCATAGAGGTTATAGGTGCCAGAACCACGGTCTGATTATGAAACACGCCGTAGTTGGGGACCCCGGAATAATTTGTTCCACCTGGGGTTCCTTAACGTGGACCTAAATCTAAGTACATAGGTGTTTACGCATTTTGTCCCCATCGAAATTCGGCCGCCGCCACCGGGATTTGATCCTGCGACCTGGTACGGGCTTAGCAGCCAAACAATATAGCCACTAAGCAACCACCGCAGGTGGCTAAGTGTTTGTCACGACAGAGCAAGCATGCTTACGACGTGTAACTCAACATAAGTTAACAAATCATTATTTTATGCCACTAAGGTGAGCAAATAAGGCCGTGGACGTTTTTCAACTGTCATTTTTAGCTTCATTACTTGGAGCGGGCCTTGCACCTCACAATTGTAGAGGCTGTGGCGAAATGGCAGGTAAGTGCTTTTTCCTCCGTTGACAAAGCGCCTCGAGCATATTCTAGTATTGTCGTTCGGGCTCGAATGCGAGATGGCATTACCGCTGAAGTATAATAGAGAGCATTAAGAGGAAGCTTTAGCTCGGGCTCTCCTATCTAAATACATGTAAAAGGAGAATTCGTTTTCCTCGGCAACCACCGCACCAATTTTGCCGAGGTTTGTTGCAGTTAAAAGGAAAACATAAAATCTAGTCACTGTTTGTTCCAACTTTCGATTTAAATCGTCAATTTTTAAATAAAAATTGGCAAAAATCAATATATTTCAGAAAACGAAACTATCAAGTTTACAACTCTGTAACTCAACAAAAAAATAACACAATTCTGTAAATTGGATCAAACAGCACATCTAAAGCGGACGAAATTGATATGTTACACGTGAATATAAAAAAAAATTATTATTATAGAAATACAGCTTTTGCAGAACCCTTGTAAACAACGTAACAAATTCACGTACGATGTAAAATGACATAGCAAATTTGTCCGCTTCGAATGATCTAATGGTTCTAATGGTATTGATCTGTGGAACGCTGGTTCTGGAATGGTTATTGCAGAAATTTCAGGTTCGGTTTCGGTTCCGAGATGGCGGGCAGAAGTATCGGTTCGTTTCGGTTTAGCTGAAAATAACGGTTCAGCTCTGCTGGTTCTGTTCGACACCCCAATTTTTAGGATGTTCTAGGAGTAACCCAGTAAGCTGAGCAGAGCGAAACCGCACTCAAGTGGACCCTAGCATTGTCACAAGTTCAGCTATTTATTCTGACGTCAGCCGTTCATTATGTAAACTGAAATGAAGAATCATATTTCAGCCGACTGACACAAGCGATTCCTCTCTACGGGTTCTTTATTCAAAACAGAGATCTGAGATCTAAGCGCGTAGTTTTGTTGAACGCTGGCACTCCCGTCAGTTTCGGGTGCTTCGCGAAAACCGTTTGACACATGGGAAGAACGCTGCTCTGATAATGCCAAGAATGCGATTCGCACTAAAATCTTTTGTGTGCTGTTCACCGTGGAATGACTCATACGCTAAGTCGAAAACTGTTGGTCAACGCTTTGTGTTTATGCCACACAAGCGCGCGAGTCCACGATCCAGCATCATGCTTGTTGAACCAGAAAAAGCAGAAACAATAGCGTTGATTATTTTTTGCCAATACTCAGCGTTTGCCCACTGAACATGACACTTTAACAACGTCGTCACGAAGTGCAGCGCAACCTCTTTAAATAACGAATAAAGGCGCTTAATTCATTGTTAAATTGAGCTTGAATAGACAAGTCTGCAGCAGTGATAGTTATGGCTCGTTTATATGGCATTTCTAAGAGGATGGTCGTAGCGTAGGTACAACACCCCCGCACCCTCATCGGGACGAACATTCGAATGACATTTTTCACATTGGTCGGGCATGAAGCTTCAAATGCCATATGTAATAAAGCAGTGAACAAGCAATAATCAAGAGCTTAGAGAGGGATCGAATAAGGTGACCTCATTAGACTATGAGACAACACTAACGTCACGACAGCACGAAAAGGGCTCTTAGCTTTTTTTATATATATATAGCAACACTCCACTACTTGTTTAGAGAAAAGAGTTGTTTCTTCGCATAGGCACGTGCAGATAAACTATCACACAATTTCTGGGTGCAAAGAATCCCGATCGCCGTGCGTGAATGTAATCACCAAGCGCAAATTATTTTTGCGTCCTGTTGGGTGGCGCCACATGTTTTTTGCCTCGAGTTGAGTAGCAGCGTTCATTCCGCAGTTTGCACAATGCTGTACACCGTGAGAAAACTTCGTTCCCTTAAGGATCGCCGGTATTGCCGAGAGCTTCGCAACATCTCGTGAATTGCTGTATAATGCGCCGCAAAGGAACACGTGCCGTCAATAGTGTTTTAAACAGTAGCCAACATTAATTTATGTGACCTCATTGCGCACTGAGTAAGGCGAGACTTCTCTGACCTGGCGAAGAGGGCCAGCAGGCCACAAGGACGTCATTAAACAAAGATAACGTTAGCATCCTGTCTGTCATAGCCTCTACCAAATACATAATAAATTCTTGGGCTTTAGTTACGCGCCAAAACCACGATACGGATTTGACGCATGCCGCGGGGAGAGACTCCGGATGAAATACTGGCCACCTGGGGTTGTTTAACCTGCGCCCGGTGCATGGTACACGGGCTTCTTTTTGCATTTCGCCACCAGCGAAATGCGGCCGCCGCAGCAGGGATTTGATCACGTGCCCTCCGGCTTACCAGCGAAATGCGAAGGCCACTACGCCACTACGGCGGGTCGTCTGAACCAGATTGTGATGTAGCTCAGCAACTCTGTGAGCACTTGCGAAGCTTCCATGTTAATTGCACCTCATCACGATCTTGCAAGAACATTCATTCGGTATTTTAGGGGCTAGCATACCATGAGTGAAATGGCGTTTCAATTAAATTTTAAAGCTTGTCAGGGTAAAAATGTTTTTAGTCTTACCCTTATGATTAAGATACGCCGGCAAAAAACCCATCATTTATGACAGGAGGCCAGCAAGGGTTTCTTGTTGCAAAAAATTAACAGAGTCACGTGAATACCTGAAGTGTTTAATTTGCTTATTCACACTATATAGTATGTACTACTACATTGTTAAATTACACATGCAAGGCGTAAAGGCGGCAAGGAATCGGGCTACAGTAGTAGTGACTTCAAAAAGAAAGCTTATCGTATAGACGCCAGAAAGACGATTTTTTGCTGGTAAAATTGTTTTCAGCTAATGATGTGTATAATTTACTCATGCCGGTTTAAAATAAATGCAAAAATAATCCTGTTGCCAGTTGCTTGTAACGACGCTTCATAGTAGCCCCCAAAATAAGGTAACCTGCAAGTGGGTGACGTCACACCACGTGAACGATGGAAACATTTTAGTGGCCCGAGTGGACACTACAGTGTATATCAAAATTTGACCCGTTACGCTGTTTTTATGTGTCCATAGCACACACCCTTACACCTATCGAAATGCACATTTCGCATGGTAAGACAGCCTTATCCAAGGTTGAATTACGAACATTACACGCTTGGCAACGTCCCATTTTCATATATATCGTTATAAAATTACGCCCTTCATACTGATTAAAATAAAATTAAACAAAACACCGTTAATACTCAAAGTAGCAATATATGCTTCACCTATCTGTTCTCTTGTAAACAAACGATATATCCTCTGATTCAATGGCTACTAGATAAACAAAATCAACAGCAAGAACACTTTGCGACCATGCTTGCCTTTAGGCGCCTACATTAATTGATAACGGTCATCAATTTGTAATGTGGCAACAATGTCACTAGCGCACACTAGACGGCACATGACATCAAATAACAAGTAGATGACCAACGGAACAGGTTACCATCAACTTCGTGAGACGTGTTAAGAGCTATTTAATCACCGTAGGCAAACATTGGAGCAGTGGCGTAGCTAGGTGGTCTTGCACCGGGGGCCCATAGGTCTTCTGTCACCCCCCCCCCCCGGGTTTAGTCGAGGAAGGCGCGAGGATGTCGACAATTTGCGGGTTTCAGCACCCCTATAGCCACCTTGGATACCGCGCACGTCCCCCGGGTCCCCCTCTCCTTCGCTTTCTTTCACAGAGATCGCGAATGCAGCAGGTATACACGCTGTTTTTTCTGCGCCAAATAACACAGGGTGCTGCACTGATAACTTGTGATAAGCGCATGTGCAAATCTTCTCTCAGTCTGTAAGGCTTGGCAGCCAATACAAATGCGGCATCGTGGAAAATATGGCTCACGTCACAGGTAACAAAAAATATCTCTATAAAGTTTTAATTACCAATTTCAGCGGCAATATTGCATTTGCAAAATTAAAGCCCGACGTTCATATCTTGCCCTACAACAACTCCACAAAAATCGTCGTAGGTACTATAGCGCGCAGTATTTGGGCTGTGGGCAGGCCTGAACGAAAATTAAATTGTGTGTCAGTGACGCTGATCTCCCCACCCTATTAGAAAATGCCACCTGCCTCCCTGCGGCACGGTTGCGAGTTCTCTTTATTCTGATCAATAGACCCTTTTCATGCTTACAAACAGGCTTTTCAGAAGACTTCCGGTTAAGCCCTGTGGAACAACACACGTTACAATAGCCTATAAATTTACAGAACCCTCCAGCTGGCGTAAGTTTTGTTGTGAAGTTGGAGCGTTCTAGAAGTGAATTTTGTTGTTCGCTGCAAAAAAAAAAAAAAGCCCATGCATGAGATGGACACATGTCGCACTCTCTTTATATCTGAACACATCAACAATATGTGCCTACGGTAATTTATGCGCAAAATACTTCCGTTTTTTTGGCTAACTTCACTTGCAGAAATGCATGGCCGGAAGTTTTCTGGGGTCATGAATGCACTGCTGCCACAGCGTGGACAAAAAAGGTCTATACGGACAAACGTGATTATCCGAGCTGCGGTACCACCCCAAGATTGGGCACAGAATAGAGCACGCTTCGCGTCGATTCTTGGCGTCACGATTAAAAAAGAAAAAGAAAAAAAACAGGGCAGTGATGAAGCCCGTGCCAGCGAAAGCTTGCACTACTGTTGGTCTGCACTCGCAATGGAGATGATTGAGAGATCAACGTCACTGGTCCACCATTTAATATTTCTGTCGCTGCTGCCATACTGGGCGCCGCCCGCAAGTGACAAAGTACTGTAAGTAGCAGCACCCAAAACGATTTTGTTTAAGAAGTTTTTCTTGAGTTAATAATATGACTTTGAGTCCTCGATTCTCGAATTGAAGTGCTTCCTCTATGAGTACTAATTAAAGGATTATTCAGTATATGGCTATAACTTATCTACCATATTTTTCACGCTACCGAGTTCCTAGTAATCACAAGGACACATAACGTCATAGAATATCGGAAAATATTATTACAAAATTAACCTTATTTTAAATAAAATTCCATGTAGCTGACACAGACACTGTACTTGTGACATGAAGTCACAACAACTAAATGGTAAAGAAACGGTTAGCTAGGACTAGGAGAAATATCTTTTATTGAACACCGCGAAACTGATAAAGAACGAATACAACGATACAAAATTGATAAATAGAACATTGTATTCATATTGCTGATGCACAAACCACGGTGGGCCATCGAGCCTTTTGCACTAAAGTAATGACCGGTAGAACACATTTCCTTCAGAAATTCTTTTTCCGACACTTCGCTTCTGCAAACTCATTATTTACAGTAGTAAAGTTCATATATTTTTACGTGTTCTTTTTCTATGGTCAGTATCGCCAAGTTTGACAGCATTTCATCACTCATGGTGGAGCGCAGAGACGTCTTCATCAGATTTAACTTGGAAAAGTTCCTTTCGCATGATGCAACTGACACGCAGATCGTGAGGAACAAGCGAAAGGTAACAGTAGGTAAGTAAGAAGTTCCATTTGGCGATAAATTCCAGGAACTCCAGGCACCGAGTCTGAAGACGATCACGGCCGCACTTATGCAATGTCGCTCTCAACGAACGCTTCGCCGTAAACGCGAGCGCCGGGCGCGCTCTTTGAACGCCCTCTCGCTGCTGTGTTTGTTCGTCTTCGCTGCGCGTTCGGAACGGAAGAGGGACCCAAGAGCCTCAACGCCTTATAACGCCTGACTGTATGTTTAGCCGCGCCTGCTCCCAGCATGAACGCATGGCACGAGCGCCCCCACATGAAACGCTCCGCTAAGGTGACTAGTTCAGCGACCATTTTGCGAAGTAAATTTTTTAGCCCGCACATTCGTCCAATTATTTCGTGGGGTGTTGATAGAGCTGCAGCCGACAATTCTGCGGCGCAACGCATCGGGTACATGAGCTCGGGCTACTGGATACCGGAGCATTCTTTGCCATTTGCGCCCAGTCAAGCCGACGGAAAGAGGGGTGTCTTCAGACGTATATGACCCCCCTCCCCATTGGCCCCTTGCAACCGGGGCCCACGGCCCCCCGACCCCCCTGTTGCTACGCCACTGCATTGGAGGGCACCGAACAGAAATGTGCGGCGTAGTAAAGAGCCGGCGTAAGAGCTTGTGTAACAGTTCTTCCCGCGCGTGGTTGTGGAATAGGCAAAGTCGGGCACAACTGCGGTGTAAGGAAATGTCTGGTGAGTGTATGGTCGCTTTTATTAATTTAACACTAGAATAGAGCCGAAATGGAGAGAATAAAGTGAGCAGCATTAAAAGCTCGAACTGAGCATTAGGAACCAATAGGCGGCCTTTTCGCATACTGACGCTTGATAAGAGGAGGCTTTAGCTCAGGTGCTCCTATCTAAACGCACGTAAAAGGAGAATTCGTTTTTCTAGGCAACCACTGCACCAAATTTCACGAAGTTTGTTGCATTTAAAAGGAAAACTTACAATGTAGTGACTGCTTGTTTCGAATTTTTCATTTAGGCTGTCAATTTTTTATTAAAAGTTCCCAAAAATAGAAAATTTTCACAGAACGACACTATCAATTTCACAACTGTGTAACTCAGCAATGAAAAAAAAAAAACTCCTGTCCTTCCACTCTGTGAAGAATGATGACCAGCGAAGCTGTGTATGTGGGCCTCTTAATGGTGAACTGCATCTCCACCGCGGGTCGGCCCAGCATTGCACTGTCTTCGGTGTCGACCCACGTATGGGGAGTGCTTAACGCCTGCTTCACCTCCGCCGCGGGTAGGGCCGGTATTGCACTATCTTCGGGATCGGCCCACGTATGAGGAGTGCTTAACGCCTGCTTCACCTCCGCCGCAGGTCGGCCCGGCATTGCACTATCTTCGGGATTGGCCCGCGTATGGGGAGTGCTTAACGCCTGTTCACCTCCGCCGCGGGGAGGGCCGGTATTGCACTAACTTCGGGATCGGCCCACGTATGAGGAGTGCTTAACGCCTGCTTCACCTCCGCCGCAGGTCGGCCCGGCATTGCACTATCTTCGGTATTGGCCCGCGTATGGGGAGTGCTTAACGCCTGTTCACCTCCGCCGCGGGGAGGGCCGGTATTGCACTAACTTCGGGATCGGCCCACGTATGAGGAGTGCTTAACGCCTGCTTCACCTCCGCCGCAGGTCGGCCCGGCATTGCACTATCTTCGGGATTGGCCCGCGTATGGGGAGTGCTTAACGCCTACTTCACTTCCGCCGTGGGTAGGGCCGGTACTACACTATCTTCGTGATCGGCCCACGTATGGGGAATGCTTAACGCCTGCTTCACCTCCACCGCGGGTAGGGCCGGTATTGCACTAGCTTCGGGATCGGCCCACGTATGGGGAGTACTTAACGCCTGCTTCACCTCCCCCGCAGGTCGGCTCAGCATTGCACTATCTTCGGTATCGACCCACGTATGGGGAGTGCTTAACGCCTGCTTCACCTCCGCCGCGGGTAGGGCCGGTATTGCACTATCTTCGGGATCGGCCCACGTATGGGGAGTGCTTAACGCCTGCTTCACCTTCGCCGCAGGTCGGCGCGGCATTGCACTATCTTCGGGATCAGCTCGCGTATGAGGAGTACTTAACGCCTGCTTCACCTCCGCCGCGGGTAGGCCGGTATTGCACGATCTTCGGGATCAGCCCACCTATGGGGAATGCTTAACGCCTGCTTCACCTCCGCCGCGTGTAGGGCCGGGATCGCACAACGTTCGGGATGGGCCCCCGAATGGGGTGTGCTTAGCCCCTGCTTCACCTCCGCCGCGGGTCGGCCCAGCATTGCACTATCTCCGCAATCGGACCATGTATGCGAAGTTTTGTCTTACGACATGAAAATTTCCTTGTACGGTAGAAGTACACAGCTTCGCTGTAAAACAATATCAAAATTATGTGAATTGCATCTAATAGTACATGTAAAGCGGCCAAAATTGATATGTTACATAAATCTCAAAAACATTTGCAATATGGAAATACAGCTTTCGCAGAATCCTTGTACACATCGTAACAAATTCACGTAATATATAAAATGGCATGTAAAATTTGTCCGTTTTCAATGATCTATTGGATGCCCTTTACAGAACCAATATATTTGTTCTTCATGCAGAGCTATTGATTTGGAAATTTCGTGCTTCTATATTTTTCAAACTTTCGAATATTTGAAATATTTTTAAACAAAATTCAGACCCGAAATCGAAATTCTGCTTCCTATAGTCAGTATAAGTTAACTTGCTGTCTCAAATGCAACAAATTTCATTAAAATAACTCCAGGAGTTATATCAGAAAAACCTTTTTGCGTTTTGCATGTATTCGTATAGGCCGCGTTGGAGGTGGGCCCGAGCTAAAGCTTCCTCTTAAGAGCATATGTGATCGTGACTTTATAGAATCAGTTTCTAAAGCTTAGTCTCGTGGGTGACTTATCATCTATGTCACGCCTTCAGGGCGAAATCCTTGAAGGGTGTTATGTACAGTGGTAGTTAAAATGGTGTTAGAATGGTGCGACAGGTGGTGAAACTCGTATATGCATACGAGCGTACACCAATTAACGTTGCAATGAGGCGTATCGACATTTAATTTGAAGAGAACACGCAGCGAAAAGGTACCCAAAACTACTCCCTTCCGAATGTCACGCCTCACGAAACTTCCGAGTAATTATCGTGATTTAGGCAAAAAAGTCTGGCTCATTCAACAACGCTGACGTGCTCTACTATATGTATATGTAAGTTTTCATGCTTTGTGTTCGCAATAATCGGGATGATAGTTTCCTTCTTTTTATATTTGATAATACACAACTGACGACGTGAAATACGCGATAGCTATTGCAAGATTATTCGAATACACAAATAGCTACTACTCGATTCGAGGCCTGAATCAAATACAGCCCTATTCGATTAGTTTTTCAAAGAGTTCAAACAAATCAACACACCCTTAGTAACTTGAGACCCTGATTTATGCTTTTTTTATTATGTGTATAGTTACTGACATTGTCATTTTTACTTCGTGGTTTGGCTTCATAAAATACTTACCATAGTAGCCTACTTTGTCGTTTCAATGATCTTAAACGATAACATTACGCACAATTTTCTTGGCATCAAACTTCATGTTCACACTTATTTCACGGAGACGGTTTCGCTCGTGCGATAACAGCTGTGCGAGTGCGGGCCCTAGAAACTTCTGGTCACTGACCTTATCAGACTACTGCTCCGGAACACAAAGCTCGTTTCAAAGATGTTTCTCCATGAGGAAAGTCTATTTTAAAGTTGTGAGATGAAAAAAAATGCGCATTACGCCTCAAGACTAACTCATAAAATGTTTTGTATACATTATGACAACGTCGGCTTGTAAAATGGTCGTTAAGTACAGAGGAAAAGTGTTGAAATTTTACGGGCTTAGACTTGAACACACTCCTGCTATTGGATATCACCTCCAATGCCTTTCTTGCTCGCTACATTTAGCGTACTAAGTCCGTAAGCAAAACCGGAAGCCGTCTAGGGCCTATGTTTGTAAACAGCGAAAGGGTCTTAACGCGACTGCATATATGCAGGTAGGTGCCTTGAGGTTCTTAATTAACTTTCGGCTAACGAAACCTATCTTAAATGTTTCCTCTTGGCAACTTTTTTATCTGTTTTTATTGTTTTTTAATGCAATGAGGAAACATCTACCTGCAGCTGACCTTGTATATACTAGCGTGCTGCGACACACAAATATTTTGTGCGCGTTGCTCATTTGCTTAGCTCATATTTCACATCCGCAAAAACGTTTCATTGCCGCCAGAGTTGGTTTAGGGGTCCATTGAGGAGTATGGTCACGCACAACAGCCAACGCGAGATCAACAGTGAAGCGTCAGGGACGCGATCATAGGTCTCGTCCCTGACACGCGTCGCAGTGACACGCTTCTCACCGGTGAGATTGGTTGTTGACTTCAAAAGTTTTTTTCACCCATCAAACAACATTTACCCGAATTCCATTGTCCAGATCACAAGATTAAAGGTTGGTACGTATGAAGGGTTGGTACCTGTATTTTTATCTGGACGGCCTTATTGCTTATGCTAGGTCTACACATCGTTAAAAAGTGACTTTTTGCCAAATTGGGAAGTCATTTTCTGGAAAAGTGCTTCGTTTTATAGGCGAAGGTAATTTTAGCATGCAATATAACAACGGTACGAAAAAGTAAAAACAATGTTGTAGCTGAAACATTCACGATGCGTATACAACACATTTTGGAAAATGCAGAATTTTTTTTTCACTGAGCCAAATAAATGCCTACAATTAATAATTGTGCTCACCAATAAGGTCACGTGGAAAAAAGTACGCCAGTAAGATATTCTAAAGCAACATTTCTCCATTTACCTGCTTTCATACTTCATTAAAAAAATGTAGCTCCAACCAAATTTTGCTTCTTCGCGGAAACTTGAAATAGCGCTAGCGTTTACAAAATAACACTTTCGAGAAAAATAGTATGGCGAAACCTCATTCACACAATCACCTACTAGCCCATTTTTAATCCGAAGCGTTCCTCGCGAACTTCAGGCACTTCGAGGCAGGCACTGCAGGGGCGATAGACAGACAGACAGAGTTAAAGCGGAGCCCTCTACTATACGCTCGTCCTCATATATATATATATATATATATATATATATATATATATATATATATATCTAATCGGCGTGTTTCTTATTTATTGAAGACAGCAAAGATACCTCCTGAATTATTTGCACGCGAAGCCATTTTGATAACGTTACGCCCAAATTAAATGTTCCCAAAAACAACTGTTCACGTAATTCAAGCTCCTCGTCTCTAAATCCTGCTCCGAGTCTGAATATGTCCTATTGCTGTCAAAGACAGCGACAGTCGTAGTTTGCGCGTTTCCTTTAAACGTAGAACACAGCGCTTTCGTAAGCGCATAATTGAAGAAAATAAAGAAAGGCGTGGTACGCTGGCGCATTGCCGACTTAGCAGCGCGGACGTTGATGGTATATTCTGCGGTCCACCCTCTGGTCGCTTTTGACATACAGCGCGCCAGTGATGACGAAAGGAGAATGGAAAGCATGGGGTACAAGGAAACACAAGCCTCGGCAACTAAATGTGTCGCCGAATCCCTTTGCGGCTACATGACGTTTGTCGACGCGGTCATAAATGCGTGAGATTTGTATGCTGAGAGAAGCGTAATCTTAGCTGAAGATGGGAGAGGAAAACGGGAAAAGGCTTTCACACGCGCGGCGACAGGCTGTTGATAGCGCTCGGGCAGCACGAAACCGAAATAAAAAAAAACTCAATATCGCCATCTGCGACGCAAGTGCGTCAAAACGCGGGTCGTTGTGACACCATCACAAAACTACGATTTCGTGGTGAGGTGTATTCTGGAGCATAGAGGCAGCAGCACGGTCATTAGGGGAGCCACGCTTTGCATTCAATGCGGCTGTGACCATATTATAATGGAAATTTAATGACGGCGCTAAGTGCGACCTGGGATGAGCGAAAACAGCCATGCATTCACGAACATATGCATGCCTATACAGACGCACCCATACTCGCCAGGTTGAACGCACCTGAGCAAAGTCATTTATTACGCAAATAGATTTTTTACGTTACCGCCGTAAGACGAAGAAGTGGCATATTTTCATTTTTATATGCACATATATGCGGGCGGTAATGAGTGACCACGGTCAGCAGAGACGCATCGAGAGAGTTCACAGTGGGTCTGCGCGTGATACCGATCGTATGCACTTCAAGAATTTATAATTGAAATGAGGATATTTATGCTCGTTTGCTATGGGAAACCAGCGTAAGTATCCGCAGTGAGACGACAAATATTTAGTCAGGAATACTTGGGCAGAAACAAAGAAGGGAGAAGGACAAACCAAAGGAGGTTAACCAGAGACTGAGCCAAGTTGGCTACCCTGTGGGGGAAAGGGGAGGAAAATAATAAGAGAAGACGAGAAACTCCACTGTTGATGTTGCCCACGTAATGACAGTTTTCCGCTTTGTATCCAAGCGGCTCGCTCAGCCCGGTAGCCTGCAGAAATCGCGGCAGTATTTTCGTAACCTTTTGCACTTACAGTATGCCAGGCCATGGTGCCAAAATTTTTTTCAAAGAAAAGGGACTTTCGCCTGGCTCGTTTAGAGCTGTGTGGAGGTACATTTTCTTTTTCAAAGGTCTGTCAGTAGCCCAGAAGTAGTTCTATAATCTCCTAGCTCGACACCAGAAGCACTGCACTCTGCACTGGTCGTTAAAATAAAAAATGAGTGCACGTAGGTGAAAGTAACGCACATGCGTATGGGACACAACATTGCTGCCTCGCTTCGGGGCAGACCAGGTAACATGCGCAGACAGAAGAAAGCATTCCTACAGCGTCCGGTGAGAGGTTCCTCTGCTCTACCTGGATCAGTGGCTCAGTGACTGTGGCGTTGTGCGGCTGAGCACGATGTCCTGGGTTCGACTCCCGGCCGAGGCTGCCGCATTCCAAAGGGGGCATGATGTAGAAACACTTGCGTTCCTTGCGTTGGGCGTGCATTAAAGATCTCCAGCTGGTTTAACTAAATTCAGAGCCTTCCGCGACGGCATCCCTGTTCTGCTAGTAAGCAGCTTCGGGACATTAAGCTTCGCAGTTTAATTGACCCTCGATTTTTGTTTGTGCTTTATCATGTTCTTCGCTATAAAGTAATTGGCTAAACAATAAGCTATTTTGCTAATGCCATGAAGCATTTCTACAGGTGCTCTCATCATGCAATTTTTACCTAAATCATGCGTCATTCCCACTCAAGTATTGTCCCAACAAATGAAAGTATTTCGTGAAGAAGATTCGATAAGAAAGAATACTATTAAAACACCAGCGGGATTTGGTCATGACCCGTAACTCTAATTAGCTCAATTAAGAGATGTTCTTATGACGTTGTAGCAGTGGTAGCACAACAAAAGGACCACTGAAGGCTAAGTGTCTCATTCCATAATTTGTTATCTTGTTATAATCTGTCCTCTATTGTAACAAATGAAGAGTTTTTGTCTTTATTTCATCCTGTTTACGCAGCTTTAATAACATCCGAAGAGTTCAATGATTCTGGGCGGTTCGCATTCCTAACATCTACTCTTGTTCCGCAACCCCCTTTTTTTTTTGCTTGAGAAAACCATTCTTCCGTAATAAAAAGCTTTGTATCGATGCATGCCTATTAACTAAAAGCTGCGTCGCAGCAACTGTAGATGTGCTAAGTGGAACGCTGTTCCACAAAGGAAGGAAGTATTTAATGATTGGAAAATGTAGAGAGGTCGGCCGGATAATGGAGCATCTGGCCTGCTACTCTACGTAAGGGAGGGGGAAGAGGGGAAGAAAAGGGGTCACAATGATGGATGATAATGGGAGGAACGGGGTGAATGACACATTACACAACTGGTATCACAGGCGTGAGTCCAGGCCCGTGTCACCTAGGAAACGTGAAAGTGCACGCATTGTCTCTGTCGTCTGCCAACTCTGGCCACGCGCCTAGCAAGAGGTCCTCCGACAGTGGTCCATTGTGGAAATGTCGCAATGTATCTGCCAATGTCAGTCTTGCTCGCGCATACTCAGGGCACACAACGAGCACATGTTCTATCGTCTCTACAGCGCCACACACTGAACAGTCCGGGGAGTCTGTCCGTCCAATAATGTGCAAATATTTGCGCGTGAAGGCGACGCCTAATCGCAGTCTGTGTATCAGGCATGTATGAGGGCGTGGAATTCCACGCAGAATAGGAAATTTCATATCGGGATCAAGGCTTTTAAGGCGGACGTGACGAGCGTCTGGCTGGGCCCAGTATGTTCTCGTCGCACTCCTCATTAATTCCGACAGGAGGCATGTGATGTCCGGTCTGGAGAATGGCACTACAGTTCGCATGCCATTGTTGAGGGCGCGCCTTGCTGCAGCATCGGCCATCTCATTACCGTTGAGCCCACAGTGTCCCGGGATCCATTGGAACACTATGCGGTGGTGTTTTTCTTGAGCGTATGAGAGTAGCTCGGTGATCTGCAGGGCCAGAACCTGATATGCGGTGTGGCGCAGGAAGTATCCCAAAATTTGCAGCGCGGGTTTTGAGTCCGTGAAAATGCACCACTCTTGAGGTCTTTCCCCGCAGATGTGGCGAATCGCTTCTCGAATAGCTACAAGCTCTGCAGCGGTTGATGTTGAATGATGGTCTAGTATGAAACCTCGAGTCATCTGTTGGGCTGGTATCACCACAGCTGCTGTCGATGCCTTAGGTGACACGGAGCCGTCTGTGTACACATGAACATATATCTGGTATTCTGACCAGATGTACGCGAGAGCAAGTTGTTGTAGTCCAGTGACGGGAACCAATGGTTTCTTTAGTATGCCGGGGACATGTACGCATACGGAAGGTTGAACCATCACCCATGGTGGTTTGACGGGGTGGTATGGAAGGGCATAGCCTGATGTTATGTGGGGTAGATGGCAACGGAGTGCACTTGTGAAACTGCTGTCCGGTCGCTCATGTAGAACCGATGTCAATGGATGACAATGGTGTCGCGTCAGTAAGCGTAAATACACACGAAGTGGTTCGTGGGACAGGTATGTCGGTAATGGGCATACGTGGGCTTCCTCAATTGCGCCTTTGTTGGAGGCACGCCGTGGCAACCCGAGGCATATTTTGAGTGCCTGCGCTTGGACGCTCTCTAATGTCCGTAAGCAGGAAATGCTCAAGTTGGAGAGTATCGGAAGGCTGTATCGAATGTAGCCCACGAAAAGAGACTGATAGAGTCTTAGTAATGAGCCTTCCGTGGGGCCCCATTTCATGCCTGTTGCGAAGCGAAGAACATGGCAAAACAGATTAAGTTTTTTCTTCAACATATTAACATGCCTCGTCCATGACAACTGTTCCACAAAAATACCCATAGACTTTGGGAATCTAGCCGACAGACGGTATTGTTACCTACCACTTATTGAAAGTGTTTTTTGTGGTTATCACAGGTTGTGAGTAGCTTCAATGAGTCCCAATCAATGCAGCTATTGTCTTCATTCCAGGAACAATGTTTTGCACACTCTCCATGCGTTTAGTGGCATCGTAAAACGTTTTTTCTTTAATTGAAAGTATCAAATGGCCCATTGAGCGAAATAGCCGGCGTGTGTAGCAGCGAAACGGCAGCTGAATTCCCATTGACTGCGACGCCACGTCACGTAAGCGCCTCAAGGGAGCAGAGCGGGCGAAAGGGAACACTTGCTGCCGCGCTGGCGCGCCAGGTGTTGCGTGAGTCGTGAGGTCATCGCCGCGACGCCACGTCACCGATGTGCAGGCTCCGACTAAGAGGTTATACACATTGGCGCAAACGTCGCTAAAAACAGCAGGGCAATTCCATATATTTATTGGCTCACGCGTCAATTGCTTCCTTGAATATAAGCGAAGAGATCACCGCCTAAGGTCGGTGGTGCAGAGGACGTTCGACTACTGGTGCTGCACTAGATGTTAACAAATTTACTGTTCAATGTTGCTCATAAGGATGGCGACCGCTCCATTTTGATCAGCACACTATGGATATCAACGAAATTAGGCACCTTAGTGCAGGCTCCGATGTGCGTCACCGATGTAACATTCGAAAGGAAGGAGGTTGGCTGTAGTGAGTTTCAAACCTACGACACCGCGCTCAGAAGCCAAGCGTCTTAACTACTGGGCTAAACCAAGACCTCCGAGATAAGAGGCCTCTGCACTGTGCTTTATGAGATCACGCTGCTTGGACCGAAATTTCCATTGCCAAGCCCGTCGCGAAAAAATCCATGACGTCAAAATCACCGTGGCTTACTCGGGAACTTCCCCAGTAGATTCTAATTCGATTAGATTTTTTCGAAGTGCACCGGCTTTGTGCTGTCTAGGAGGCGTTGGCCAAGCGTCTCAACGCGCCCGCTTGCCCCCGATGAGTTCATAACTCGAAGAACCGCTTAGCGACGTTCAAATTGACTCTAATGCTTTCGCATTCACAACTCATAAGAAGTGCTTAGATGTCCTACGATTTTTTTTTTTTACAGTTCGAATTTACTCATCATTTTCGCCAAGGAGTTCTTAACTTGACAATTATGCAAGTGAGAGCGTCAATGCGACAAGTATACGCCAGCGAACGTTGTAAGGGCAAAGCCCGAATATTCGAGGACAAAGCACTTCGTACCTGTCCTTTCGTTCATTTTCGTCGATTCAAAATTTCGTGGTCTACTCAAAGGATTACATAAGCTATGCAAATAAGCAATTAAAAGAGCGTACGCTGTCTCCAGTGCACATTTCAGATTTGACAGATCACATTGGCCCTCGACTTTGCTTATCTTACTATTTTACTTCTTCCCGACGCATCAGAGCATAAGGTAGGCTGTAATGCTGCGATTCGGGAATCGATTAACGTAAGATAGCGATCTCCAGTAGTGCAGCAGCAAGGAATACGGTAAGTAAAATAATAATAATAACAATAAAGTTAACCATTAGTGCAGGACGAAATAGCTATTTCGTCTCCCCTTGTTTGATTGCCACTATGTACTTGTCCTTAATTATAGTCATCGTTCGACTGCCTATAAAGATTCCTATTGCTCCCCCGAAGCATGCAAATGCAGAAATAATGCACAGTACTAGTAAACCGGCACCGTTCCAAGTAACGGAGCACCGATGCGGAGGCGCGGCACGACACAAAAGTGCGGCGAGAAATGAAAGACCAGCCGGGGCGCTACTTTGAACTGGGGAGCGGACAAAACAGTCGTATGAGCGTGTCTCGTGCACGGTGTGTGCCAAGGCGTGTGCATAAGGCCCAGAACGACGCGCGGGTAAGGATGGATAAAAGTAAGCGTGTGCGATGAAAGGATAAAAATAAGCGCCGACAAACACGCATTCAGATGGCCGCTTGCAGCTCGAATTCAAGCGAACCTCGAGATAAGTCCGGCCTTTGGCGATGAAGCCGCCCCGTGGGCGTATACTTCAAGAGCACTCGAAACGGCTGATGCCGGGTGAGCCTTGACAGTCTGACAGCAGAGGCGTAACAGCGTAGAATTAACGAGAGAGAACAGAGAAGGTAGCGAGCAAAAAACAGAAAACGGTCTTTCCCTTCTTTTTTTTCATTCTTAGTGCATCGCGTCTGCAAATTTCACATATCACCTATACAGAGCCAGAGTTCACTACTCCAAGGGCCGGACGACATGTCACGCTTGCGGCGTTCAAGGCCAGGGATACAGAGTGGCGCATGCATTTCATGCGCGTGCGCTCGCGTGCGCGGTCATCGTCCATCGGGTTGCTTGACTTTTGGAAGGCAAACAAAGAAAGACAGATCAAGAAGCGATGTGTTTGCCGCTGACCGGCAAACACATCGACCTTGATATACAGAATCTTGTATCCGCACGTAGGGCAGTTTAGGGCATGCATGGTTCGATGTTGCTACTTGAAGGCTGCAGTACTACGTTTTGGCAGGCAGAGGACGTGATGAGTTAAGGTCAGATTCCCTTGTCTTTTTATCCTATTTCATAAAAAAACAAAAAAACGTTGTAGTTTATTGTTTCCGAACACGGAAATTTGCTTTAGATTGCCTACAGGCCAGACTTTACCTTCATACAAATGACGATCGCTTCTTTTTTATGGCTCTCGATAATATTACGTTTTCAGACAGCCTGAAGCACGTCGAAGAATCTATCTACATTTGGCCATTGAGTTACCCTGCTGTTTAAAGAATGGTCATTAGCGCATCCTTTCCTTCTGTTGAGTTCAAATTTTATGCCATATATAACGTCAACCTGGTAGGTCGCACTCAACCCTCCCGGCACTGAAGATTTTGTTAAATTATCTTTTGTTTTTTACCGTGTCCGAACATGACAAGCCAAGGCGTTCAACGTACATGTAAGAAAGGGGCGTATAAGTGGAGTAAACGTATCGAGGTTTTGACCGTAACATAGTTCAATGTTCCAACACACAAATGGTGTCCTATAACAACTGTAGACTATAAGAATAGGGTGCCTAATTTCGTTGATATCCGTAGTGCGCTGATCAAAATAGAGCGGCCGCCATCCTTATGAGCAACATTGAACAGTAAATTTGTTAACATATAGTGCAGCACCAGTAGTCGAAGGTCCTCTGCACCACCGACCTTAGGCGGTGATCTATTCGCTTATCTTCAAGGAAGCAATTGACGCGTGAGCCAATAAATATGTGGAATTGTCCTGCTGTTTTTAGCGACGTTTGTGCCAATGTGGATAACCTCTTAGCTGTACTGAACAATATCTATATATATATATATATATATATATATATATATATATATATATATATATATATATATATATATATATATATATATATATATATATATTTATATATATATATAGTCATATAATGAGAAGCCAACAAACACTGACACCAAGTACAACATAGGGAAAATTGCATGTGCTTAATAAATGAAATAAAGTAATGATAAATTATTGGAAATTAAAGTGGATGAAAAACTAAAAAGTTTGTTGTTGTACTATGTTGTACTTGGTGTCAGTGTTTGTTGGCTTCTCATTATATGACTAATAAATATCGGGTCCCTCGGTTAACCCCCTTTGTTCTCGTTTATATATATATATATATATATATATATATATATATATATATATATATATATATATATATATATATATATATATAAACGAGAAGAACGGGGGTTAACCGAGGGGCCCTATTTTTATTAGTCATATCATGAGAAGCCAACAAACACTCACACCAAGGACAACGTAGGGGAAAGTACTTGTGCTTAATAAATGGAATGTAGAAACGATAAGTTAATGAAAATCAAAGTGGATGAAAAAACCACTCACAGACCTTGGCGGCGGACGTGGAACGTCCTTGTTGCCGCAGGCGTCCGTGTTTCCGTGGCGCTGGCTAACACTCCCAGGGTTCTACTAGTACGCATAAATACCCAAGAAAGTGGATAGGAAAACTGCGCCGTGGTAGCTCAATTGGTAGAGCATCGCACGCGAAATGCGAAGGTTGCGTGTTCGGTTCCCACCTGCGGCAAGTTGTTTTTTCATCCACTTTGATTTTCATTAACTTATCGTTTCTACATTCCATTTATTCAGCACAATTACTTTCCCCTATGTTGTCCTTGGTGTCAGTGTTTGTTGGCTTCTTATGATATGACTAATAAAAATCGGGCCCCTCGGTTATAACCCCCTTTCTTCTCGTTTAATACATAACGAGGGTCTCGAATCCGGCAACATTGATGCCTTCAGGTAGCATATGTGGGTTTATTGACCAGTTGCCTTCACACAAAAAGATCCCGTTCTCGTGACGCTTGCGGCAACAAGGACGTTCCACGTCCGCCGCCGAGGTCTGTGAGTGGTGGCGCTGGCTGACACTCCCAGGGTCTACTAGTACGCATAAATACCCAAGAAAGTGGATGGGAAAACAGCGCCGCGGTAGCTGAATTGGTAGAGCATCGCACGCGAAATGCGAAGGTTGTGGGTTCGGTTCCCACCTGCGGCAAGTTGATTTTTCATCCACTTTGATTTTCATTAACTTTGCGTTTCTACATTCCATTTATTAAGCACAAGTACTTTCCCCTATGTTGTCCTTGGTGTCGGTGTTTGTTGGCTTCTCATGATATGACTAATATATATATATATATATATATATATATATATATATATATATATATTATTTGCAGGCCCAACAGCTTCCCACCTCTTGTCAGTTCTATTACAGCGCATGTAATAGAACTATTGAGACACCTGCATACTTGTCAGCCAATAAGTATTTCACATATCAGTGTCCAATCTATCAAGCATGCCAAAATTGCAACGATGGACCATTAAAACTATCGACAACCATTGAGAAGTCATACTGAGATCATGGCGGAATTGGAAAGACCACGCATCGCACAAACCCAAACATGCTTCATTCTAACTCTTAAACAACTTTCGGCAGAACCAATCTGACGATGAGAGTCGACAGCAATGCGTTAACTTTGAATCAATATAGCCACACAACGTATTGACCTCGTCGAAACGAGTTATGCATGAGACGCGTGCTGCCGCGGGATTCGTCTTTCGCGCTTTCCTAAGTACACTGGGCGCCATCTTGCACCGCCACTGCAGAGCGTGCACGTGACCTCCGAAATGCATGGCGCTCCAGCGCGTGCGAACGCTGAGATAGTGTCATGCGGCAACCGCCTTCGCCGAGCTCTGATGATGATGATGATGATGATGATGAGTTATTGACATGCCTTTTCAAACGAGGGGGTGAGAAATATTCACCTAGCATGCTTGAGTTAATCAGGTATACCATATATGTTTTTCATTTTATACATCTTAATCTCTTTTTATCTTCCTAAACACTACTTTATCTACCTTGTACACCTACTTCTGCCTGTAACGGATCCCGTCGTATCAATCTCTTCCCTGCTTTTTTTTTTCAACCATACTACACATGCCTCTTGCATTTCCCGGCCGCTGACCGGTTGCTTCCGCCCAGTTTAAATCCAAGCGCTTTTGGAGGGTGTATGTTACCTACGGGTCTCACTGGGGGACTTCCTTCGCATTCCAATAGGATGTGCTGAACGAATAGTCTCTGGAATTTTGATGCAGCCTGCGTATGCCTAATCTTATTGCAAATATTTGCTTCTCTATGTCTTTGTCCTTAGGCAGCGAACCCAAGCCTCAAATAGCAAGGCACTGCCCTTTGTGTTACCGTACAGATTTTCCCTTCTAATTCCTTTCTTCTCATTCTTGTCAATTGCTATGGTCTTTTTTCCCCCTTCTTTGTATCCAATTCACTGTCTCTGTTTCTCTCACTTTTTTTTGATGACTCCTGGTTGTCTACTTGAACTTTCAAATACCCTGTTCTTGGTTGCCCACTTTCTTGACCTCTTCCTTCATTCTGTGTATACGCTTTTCAGGTACAGATGCTTGTACACAATATCAACCAATTTTTTTCATACACGTTCCTGAGTCTTTCGCCAAAACTTATTTTGTTTTGCGCTTCTCCATGGTATAAATCGTCACTTACAGCGCATACATAGACAGAGGACAAAAAAAAGCGACGTAGACAAGCGCTGACTTCCAACTGATTTTTATTTTCAGAAACAAGCATATAAACCTTGAAACACCAAGACAAAAGCGCCCTCTACAAGCAGCAACCCGACATGAGATAGCGATCAGAATTTTTTGCCTAAGATGAACGAGAGCGCGCGTGCGATCTCAGGAAAACCAGTTCTTTCTCTGTTAGTGCGATTGATGGCTTACTAACCGAGTCGCCATCGGCAATCGCTGCTGCTTCAATGATAATTCTGGTGTTTATATGCTTGTTTCTGAAAATAAAAATCAGTTGGAAGTCAGCGCTTGTCTACGTCGCTTTTTTTTTTCCTCTGTCTATGTATGCGCTGTAAGTGACGATTTATACCATGGAATACCAACTAGCCCGTACTCAAACCTTGCGCTTCTCCGGCTACAAATGAGGCCCCCAGCCATATCACCCTACACGGCCTCATTTGTTAACAGGCAGTCGGCGGCAAGGCTGTACCATATATTGATCTGTTATTTTGCTGTCGACAGGTGAGTTCAAACGACCACCTGCCCGCGTTCGTTTTACTATTTTGCTCTCTGCCGCCGACTGCACCACAATGCCTGATTGTACCGCTTGTGCTGAGCCATTGCCGCGAGACGATAAGTTTCTGACGTGCTCTGTTTGTAATTAAGCTTTCCGCCTTGGTAAAAACTGCTCGATGGCCGCTGAATCAACTTTTTCGAAAATGTCGGCAGCAAAACGGAGTTATTGGGTATGCCCGGCATGCAAGACGCAAGCCATCAAGCTACCTGCAATGGGTAATAAATCGGATGATGAAGTGCTAGAACAGCAACTTTTGACTGTAAACGATAAACTGGGTCGGCTGACGACTACAGTCGAAATGTTGGCTAGTCTAGTGGAAAAACTAGTGACCTTCAAAGCTATCGGAGAAAAAACTGCAGAAACTGTTCTGCAGATACAGGGGTCGCTCGATTCCCTTGCTGTTAAATATGAATCGGTGTCATCCACTGTAACTGCGAACCAGATAGCAGTCGGCGAGCTTGGCACGCAAGTAGGTACTCTCCACTAAGATTGTTGCCCAGGCTGAGCTGCTTGAGAAGGTTGACCCTGAACTTAGCGAATTAGAGCAATACAGTCGACGCTGCAATTTTGAGATTCATGGCCTGCAATATAACCCCAACGAGGATTTGCCTTCCTTCTTGTCAGGACTGGCGGCGAAGCTAAACATTTCCGAAATTAAACTGACCGATGTTTCTGCCATTCACCGACTTCCTGCACGCATCAATACCATTCCTGTAGTCCTTGTGCAAATGCACACTGTTTCGGCCAAACAGCAATGGCTCGCTGCACGAGGAATCCTACGTGAACTTGCTCAAGATAGTACCTTTCGGCGGCTTTACTTCAACGATAATCTTTCGCGTGCCCAACGGGAGCTGTATCGGCTGGCAAGGCGGAAAAGCAAAGAAACAAAATTTAAATTCGTTTGGACCAATAACGGCAGGATACTGGCTAAGAGGGATGAAGATGCACCTATTCTGTACATCAATAAGGCATCTGATCTCGAGAGTATTGCATGAGCATGAACAAAGTTGTCTTCAAGACATGTACTAATCTAAACGAGGTTCTTAGTTTCATTCCAAATCCTAATGGTTGCGCCTTCCGTGCTGTTCACGTCAACATTCGCAGTATTAGAAAACATTGGAACCATTTTCAGGCCTTAATTACTCTTTTAAACTCCTATTTCGATGCGATCGTGCTTACCGAGATTAACATTCCGTCCGCCTGCATCAATCAGTATCAGATTATTGGATACCAAGTTTTCTCATACACTAGGCCATATAAAAGGGGAGGAGGTGTGGCAGTTTTCATACGGGACACATGGGCGACAACTGAGCTGACTTTCTCGTTTTCCCAAGCTGAAATTGTGGCAGTGCGTCTTTGCGCACCTTCCTTGTCACTAATTCTGCTTGCGGTTTATCGCCCACCGTGTTGCAATGGTCGTATATTCCTGGATGAATTTGATGTCGCTCTGGCCTCGATGTCGTCAATGGACCATGTTTGCCTAATTGGGGATGTCAACACAGATACGCTACGCCCTTCAGCAACGACAGTTTGCAATTATTTGGACGTCATTTCCAAATGGGCCTTGCAAAACACGATCTGTGAACCTACACGCGAAGAATTCCTTGCTGGTCATCTTGTCACATCTTGCATAGATCATATAAATATACGTGCACATAACTTAAGTGTCAAATCTGCCGTTATTACAACGAAACTTGCTGATCATTACATGGTCTGCTGCTCTCTAAAAGATGACACTACCAACTTGGTTGCTCCAAACGAAGTCAAACAAATCTGAATTGTTGACCCCTTGGCTTTCGAAAAATTTGTAATGAATCACGACTGGCATAACTTTTTGATGACTGTTCCTCCAGGCGACGCCTATGACAACTTTGTAGCACTGTTCACCGATTTCCGGCTTGCAGCTACACGGGTCTGTAAAATCAAACAACGTAACTTGGACCAAAAATGGATGTCGACAGAAATACTCGTGGCAATACAAGCAAAAGACTTGTTATGGGTTCAAACAAAGAGAAGTCCTAATTGTACTGCTTTGTCACTTCGGTTCAAAGAGCTTCGAAATAAGGTCAATGCTATGATACGTCTAGCAAAAAGTAATAACTTACGAGCAAAATTCACGGACGCTCGTTGTGACAGCAGGAAAACATGGTCCCTAATTAACAATCTTAGAGGTGGTGATGTAAACGCTAATCGCCATGTTGATCTGATGTCTCGTTTTTCTTCAAATGGTACTGCCACCGCTAATGATTTTAACTTATTTTTTTCAAAAGTGTCTGGTGTAGCGAGACCTCATCCAGATATTTGCACATTGCCGACTAGTATTTCAGAATCCGCCCTTCTTCCCATGTTTTCGGAACATGACCTCAAATCAATCCTTTTCAGTCTAAAACCAAATAAGTCTCCAGCAATTGATGGTATTTCAATATTAGAGCTGCGCAGAACTTTCGAAGCAGTAAAAGATGTGCTACTACTCATTTTAAACAACATTGTTACCACTGGTATCATTCCCGATAATCTGAAAAATTCGCTGGTCATTCCTCTTTTCAAAAGTGGGGCACGCAACAATATCGAAAACTACCGGCCTATTTCAATCCTTTCATGCATTGGGCAGATATTGGAAAAACATCTGCTCAAGACAATGAGCAGCTTTTTAAGCAATCATGGCGTGTTATCTCCTAGCCAGTATGGTTTTGTGCCGAATCGTGTTACGCAGTTGCTGCTTGAAGATTTTTCCGATACACTAAACTCTGCGTTTGAACGCAATCAGATTGCTTGTGCACTGTTTCTAGACGTCCGCAAAGCGTTTGACAGCGTCTGCCATAGTATACTGCTAACCAAACTTTCTTTGCTAGGCTTTCGGGGTGCGTTTTTGCGGCTTCTGAAAAACTTCTTATCTCATAGACACCAACTTGTGTCTATTGGAACATTTCGTAGCGACCTGACCGAAATTAAAGCTGGCGTCCCCCGAGGTTCAATTTTAAGTCCGTTATTATTTAATTTATATTTTAACGATTTATCTAATGTTGTGAACATCAAATTATATCAGTATGCTGATGACACTGTCCTTGTTTCACACCCTCGAAGTTACACTGACGCCATCTCTTCTTTACAAATGGCAACAACAAAAGTGATGGACTGGTTTCAGAATAATGTAGTCCATATCAATGCGTCCAAAACTCACCAAATCTATTTTCACAACCCTTTCAAGCAAGTTACCCTATCGTGCCCATTATATTTGCACACATCACATTGCAATCCCTGTTCGTGTGCCCCTGTGCAATACGCTTGTTCAATTAAATACCTTGGTGTCTTTTTTTGGCAGTGATTTATCCTGGAACTCTCATTTCGCATATATTTGTCAAAAACTTAGCACAGTGTCTTGTGTTTTGTATAATATAAAATTTTACATGCCATTGTCTGTCCGAAAGCTTGTAGTACATGCCTTATGCTACAGTGTAATCTGGTATGGGATATCTACATATCGTCATGGCGCTCAACATTAGGTAAACCGGGTCAACTCCGTCCTTCGTGGCATTCTGAAGCATGTTGCTTATGATGTCTCCCCCAAATCTGATGTGTTCAAAACTTTGTCTTTACCTGGTTTCAATTCTTTGCTGCTAGAAACTGCTATGTTAAAGCATTTTTGGATAAGTCAGTATAAAATTCCTTATGTGCCTTTTTGTTCCCTGAGACCAAAGAATCCTTACGTTACGCCCTGCTGTAAGACGAGATATGGTCGAAGACTCCGTAGCTATTATGTCCCGGCAATGTTTAATTTACTTCCTCAAAGCATACAAGATGTGAAAACGAAATATGGTCTTAGAAAGGCTCTTCGACACATTAATGCGTGATGGGAAGCCTGTCATGTGTGTTTTTTTTTCCTCACTGTTGTCTAATAACGTGTTACTGATGGCTCTGTCGCCGTCTGCCAGGCACTGCCGTTCAAGCCCACTGCGGCTTTGGCAGGCCCGATTCTTCCACTGTATGTTTCTCAAGTCAGCAATAAAGTATTATTATTATTATATTATTTGTGGTTTTCGTGCGAACTCCCAAAGCCAACCCGTCTACCGATCGTTTATTAACTTCCAACCCCTACAAGATATCCGCTTTTAAACACGGAATTACATTTGCGAATGTTAGCGCTGGCAACATTATTCCTTTCCAAATTCCACGCACCACCTCATATTTATTGCTCGTGCTCGTGCTCGTGCAATTGCAACGTGCTCTGTATGTTTCATTACTGCTACATTGCGCTTGCCTTCTATTTTCAAATTACCTGTGTGGGTGCTTCAGTAAGTCTTTCCTTCGTTTATGTGTCTTTATTCTGGACACGCTGCACCATCTATAGTGGCGCTGCCGAGAAGTACGAGCGTGGCCTTCGAGACAAGAAGCGTGGCGTTCATGTGCCTACGAACGCCGAGAATCCGCCTTTTTTTTTTCATTTTCCATAGCTGCCCTCTGGCGCACGCTGTCCGAAGCGATTTTAACGTGTTAAGAGGAAGCTTTAGCTCGGGCCCAACTCCGACGCGGCCTATTCAAATACATGTAAAAACGCAAAAACGTTTTTATGAGATAACTCCTGGACCGATTTCAATTAAATTTGTTGCAATTGAGAGAGAAAGTTAAATTCTAGTGACTGTTGGAAGCGGAATTTTGATTTAGGGCTTGAATTTTGTTAAAAATATTTTCAAAACTTCAGAAGTTTGAAAAAAATAGAAGTACAAAGTTTACAAATTCATAGCTCTGCATCAATAACAGATATCGCGGTACTGTAAACGGAATCCAATAGATCATTCAAAGCGGACAAATATTATATGTCATTTTACATCTTACGTGAATTGGTTACATTGTTTACGAGGGTTCTGCAGAAGTTGTAATTACATATTATTGCATTTTTCGAGGTTCATGTGTAACATATCAATTTTGTCCGCTTTAGATGTGCTATCAGATACAATTCACACAATTGCGATATCATTTTTTGTTGTCGAGTTACAGAGTTGTAAACTTGATAGTTTCGTTTTCTGAAAATTTGCAATTTTTGTCAATTTTTTATAAAATATGGACGGCATAACTCAAAAATCCGAAACCAACAGTCACTAGATTTTAAGTTTTTCTTTTAAATGCAGCAAACCCAGTCAAATTTAGTGCAGTGGTTGCCGAGAAAAACGAATTCTCCTTTTACATGTATTTAGATAGGAGCACCCGAGCTAAAGCTTCCTCTTAAAGGGGTGGAGACATCAAAATTTTCGTTCATGCGTTTGTTGATTCAAACGTTGCGTCATGCTTCAGGGAGCACGATACACACAGCGGGATTCATATATATCCGATAAATAATTTAATAATAGCATTAATATACCGAGCGATTTCGGTTTCGGTTTCTGGGCTCCCGGGGATGCTATGACGTCACAGAGGAGGAAACGCAACATGGCTTGGTCACGTGGGCCACAAAAAGTAGTGACGTAAAACTATGCTGCGTCGTCTGCTCGCGCATACGAGTGCTCTGCCAGCAGAGGTCAACTGGCGATTCGAAGTGCATATCGCGATTATTATAATTATTGCGAAGAGCGACAACAACGCTAAGAAAATATTGCGGCTTGTGAGAGTCGGTGATTCATTCCGAAGCGCCGTAAGCTTTAGCTTCGAAGTGAACCGGAAAAGGCCTAGCCACGATATCGGCGGCGCCGAACGATCAGAGGCGGTGAAGCTGCCGTCGGTGCACAGAGTGACCACTCCTCGGACGCTGATTGGCCGCTTCGCCGTACGGCTGCCGCACAAATGGGTCCCGGGCCCGTGCTCTCTACAGCTAGGAAATCTGGCCGTTCACGAGCAAAACCGCCGTCGCACGGGGGCCCGCGAACGGCAAACGGCGTGCGGCGAGTTTCCGTGCCGGTAACGTGGATGGGCCTTCACATTGAGAAAGGTCAAGCGAAGGAGAGACCGCTCCGAGCTGCCGAACTATGCGACTATGCGAGGAGAGAAGCGGACAACACCTGGTCCCTTTCGGAGTCGGCCGGCCACTGTTTTACACTCAAACGTGCAAAGGCCCGTCGGCGCGGCAACTCGCTGCACGCAGTTTGCCATTCGCGGGCCGCCGTGTGGCGTTCGTGTTGTCCACTTCTCTCCTCCTGTGTCTGTGTCTGCACGCCTTACCCCTTCTTTGCATTAAGAAAGGATTTCTATATGCCTGTAGCTCGGTCATAGTGTAGGTTATGCTCGCTCGCTCGGCTCAGCAGGCTCTGTAATCGGCATTTCATCGCTACTCAGCATACGTCACGTTTTTGTGCTGGTGTGCTATGACGTCATTATTTTCTTTCCTCCTCTGTGACGTAGTAGCTGCCGCGCTAGCGATGGGTCTCGACTACGAGAAGGAGTTTTTAATGACTTTTTGGAGCTAAATTAAAATTATTTTGAAATGTTTGCAGCGTCCGATACCTCGTTCTGGGTGTCCTTTCATACGGAAGCAGCCTGCAACATGCTTTTTATAGCCTCAAAATTTGGTGTCCCAACCCCTTTAAGGGCTCCGTGCCGCAAAATAAGCCGATCTCGGCGTCTTGCGTTGGACGTCGTTTCGCGAAACATCATTCCGACCCACGACCACGCCGGCCCCGTGTGGCGCAGTGGCGTTACTAAACTAATTGAATTTCTCAAAGTAAAATGTGTGAGAAAAATTATAAAGTACGACCTAAACACAACCTACAGGCATGATAGCGCAGGGGTGTAACTTGAATATTCCAGAAAGTAGGGAGAACACCACACGCGCTTGTCGAGGTCAGACGTGCCTAAACACTGCTCCACGGCACGTACTTCGGCCCGAACCGCCGCCCCCATCCGGGGGCCCCCGAGGCACCGCGAGCTGCACGGCTCGCCTCGAAACCCCGGTGACTCCGGCTCCCCAGCTCCGGCGAGACGCTCGGCCGCCGCGACGGCGAAAACTGCCGGTCGCTGCTATCTCGAGTGCGCACGACTACACCAAGGCCTTCATACAGCATGGAGGTTCAGGTGCAAGGTACCGACTTGGACCCGAGCCAGTATGACCCTCAGGACTGGACCCAAGTCCTGAGAACACAGGCGAATCACCGGAAAACCAGAAAAACGACCCAAGGTCCAAGCCCCGATCCTACCGGTCGGGAATCGCAGAGTCAGTCGCGGGAAACGCGGGATACCGCCACAACTCCCGCACCACACAGCTCCTCGACGCAGCTACGCGTGCTCCGTACAGCTGCACAAAAGATCAAGCAACTGCCGGCTCTTCCCCCAGACGAATATAAAGTCGTCTTCTGCTCCCAGGGAGGCCTTGACCTGACGATGCTCTAGCCACGCTACCTCCTCACCGCTCTCATGCAGGCCGCTGCACTTACCGACCCATCTACGCTGACACTTCGAATTCACCCGGTCAATAACACTTGCATAGTGTCTGCGGCGAATCAAGATGGCGCTCTCAAGCTTGTGCAACTCCAGCACATCATCTACGACCAACGTTAGTATGCCATGGCGGCATATATCGCACCCCCTGATGGCTCAGTTAGGGGAGTTATCACGAATGCCTACTGGAAAGAATCGCCGCAAGAGCTTCTAGCAGACTTGATCGCCCGCAACCCCTACGCTACTATACTAGATGCTCGACGGATGGGTCTCACACGCTCGATACTTATCACCTTCGGTCAAGCCATCGTCCCCCGAAAAATTGTTTATGGCGGAGGACTGCATCTGTGCACGCCTTACACACCAAAGATCGAGACCTGTAGCAACTGCCGGACCATAGGCCACCGCACGGATGTCTGTATCCAACCTAGGACACACAAGTGCCCCAGATGCGGTGAGTCACACCCGAAGGAACCAAATCCAACATGCACTCCCGTCTGCATCATTTGCCAAGGCCCGCACTTGTCCGGAACCCGGGAATGCGAGCACCGCCACCTCCACAGGACAACGAAGCCCACCCCCGAACGCGAAGCACGATCCCGGCGACAAGACGACCACAACTCACCGCGCAGGTCAGGATTCCAACGTCCGGAACCATCTGCCGGCCAACAAACAGGGCGCTCTAAGAGCTCGGACCGACCGACATGGGCGGACAAGCTGAAGACGCCCAACGTGAACACAAAACTGGCAAGCAACACCCCGCATACCCCGGACCCCCGCGACCAGGAGCTTCGGGCTCTGCGTGTGGAGGTAAGCAGCCTCACAACACTTTTAACACACAACCCCGTTCCCCCCTCCACACCCCAGCATCCCTCCCCAGAGCGAATCCTCCCACCCACTGCAGAATCACCCACCGCACCTGCCATACCCGCCTCACCCCCCCATAAAAAGAAACGCACATCGGACTCGCATGCCGATTATCAGGCTGATCTCAAAGACTTGGAATCCAAATTTGACGCCGAATTGGTAGCTCTGGAGACGCGCCTCGAAGCAAGTTCACAACACTCGCCGAACAGCTATCTTCTCGCCTTGAGCAACAGATGGACACACTTTTCACACGCTTAAGCCTAACTCTCGAACGTACTTTTGCACAATTTGAGACGCACCTTCAGAGGCTAGAGACAAATACCAGCTCTTCACAGGAGGTTTCCCCTACCTCCATCCTACACCAACCTACTCCTCCTATTCCACTACCACCACGAGAACCTAACCTCGCCCCACCCACGCTCCAATATGGCGGGCCGGGATAATTCTGCCCACCTATCACTAATTCAATGGAACTGCCGCGGCTTTCGGGGCAAGCAAGCGCCGCTGCAGCTCTTAGTACCTACCCTCCCTGCCATACCTAAGATCCTTTTGTTACAGGACACACAACACCAAGCCAAACTTCCCAGTTACCACGCAGTACACTCAGACACCACCGCCAACCCTCGGGTATCCACACTGATACACCGCACTATTACCTACCAAGAACACACAATCACCTCCACCACTACGTGTGTCCTCATTGAAATCATCCCCACGAAACGTAATACACCTCCGATCTTCATTGCCAACATATACCACACCCCACGCCAAGCTATAACCACTCTCGATACTCTACTCCATAAAATTCATAGCATCGCGGGCCGAAATCCCCTACTCATAGGAGGCGACCTTAACTCTCAGCATACAGACTGGGGTTATCCGTACACCACAGCACGGGGTCGCAGGCTTTGGGCTACTGTCCAAGACCTGCGCCTTACTACACATAACAACTTTCACACACCAACCCGAATTGGCAACAGTGTAACCATGGATACTAGTCCGGACCTTACACTTAGCCGTTGCCTCAAAGGTATCTCGTGGTCACGAACGCAACACACACTCGGAAGCGACCATTACATGATAGCCATCCAAATACCTCCCACACAACACAGCCCTCGACTTCTCACCCCCAATCTTATCAAATGGGATGCAATCCGGTCCGCACGACAAGAACACCCAGACATCCCGATACAAGACATTGATCAGTGGGTCGCATCTCTCCTAAACGATATAACCGCACACACACAACACATTACCACGTCACCCGACACCCCAACACTGGACACGCGTTTAGCCCACCTCTGGGAGGCACACCACAGCATCCTAGAGAGATGGAAAAGCCAAAAACATAACAGAAAACTAAAACGAAGACTGGCCACGCTACAGACACAAATCGCTGCACACGCCGAGGAGCTGTGCCGTTCCAACTGGGGTCAGGTGTGCAACAGTATATCTGGCAACCTCTCTACCAAGAACGCATGGCAACTCCTACGGCATCTTGTTGACCCCACACACTCGCGCACAGCATCACAACATCACATCACACGCCTCATCCACAACTCCACGCTCTCCCCCGACACCCTTCTGGACCAACTGCGGACAGAACACACGGCACCCGGCATCTCCCCCCCTCTACCACCCTACACAGGAGCCGCGAATGAGGCCCTTGACACCGATATTTCGGAACAAGAGGTCCGCATGGCCCTGCAAAACATCCGAACAAGCTCTGCACCGGGAAAGGACAGAATAACAAACTCTATGCTCCGTAACCTGGACGACCAATCTATCACACAGATTACAGAATATTTTAATCAATGCTGGAGAGAGGGCACCCTGCCACAGTCCTGGCGCCATGCCGAAATTATCTTCATTGCGAAACAGAACAAACTCCACACCATATCAAACCTCCGCGCCATGTCACTCACATCATGTCTTGGGAAGCTTCTGGAGCATGTTGCTTTAAATAGACTCAATCAGCATATGCACGACCACAACCTATATCCGCACAGCATGGTGGGCTTCCGCCCAGGTCTCTCCGCCCAAGATGCAATGCTTCAATTGACGCACGACATCTTTGACCCTCTCATCCCCGCTCATACTAAAGCCGTCTTGGCCCTGGACTTGTCCAAAGCCTTTGATCGCGTAGAACACCAAGCGATCATGGCGGCTCTCTCCCCCCTCAATGTAGGCGCCCGCATGTACGCGTACATACAAGCGTTCCTCTCGGGACGCACGGCCGAGGTTCATATGGGCTCCCACGCGTCCCCTCCATACACCCTCAGCAGAGTGGGTACTCCGCAAGGTTCTGCCCTTTCCCCTTTTCTCTTCAATTCCACACTCATTCCCTTAGCCCATGCTCTTCAAGATATCCCTCACCTTCACCACACCCTATATGCAGATGACATCACTCTGTGGACCACCCACGGCAGTGATGGTGACATAAAGGAAACCTTACAAACCGCTGCAAACATCACACAACAGCACGCACAAAGCATTGGTCTGTCCTGTTCCCCGGAAAAGTCTCAGATAATTTTCATGCGTCCCTCACTACGTACTCTTCCCACCGCCCCAATCACCGTTACTCTGGCCGGACACTCCGTCCCGGAGGTCGACACACTGCGGATCTTGGGCCTACACATCCAGAGCAACGGCCGGAACACTTTCACTATCCGGAAACTCAAGCGGGTGACGGAAGTGCTGTCGCACCTCATCCGAAGAGTTTCCGGCAAACACTATGGCATGAAGGAGCGCGATTTGTGTCGTCTCATTCATGCCTTCATACTTAGCCGTTTCCTCTACACAATACCATATCTTCGACTTCAACAAGAAGAAATCGCCACCCTAGATGCTATGCTTCGTAAAGCCTACAAGGTGGCCCTACACCTCCCCCCTAACACGCAAACCACCAAACTTCTCCAGCTTGGGCTCCACAACACCACACACGAACTCATAGAGGCCCATAGACAAGCACAATACACTCGTTTAGCTCAATCTATCACAGGACGTTACCTACTAGACGCTCTCCGAATTCACATACCAGCAGCCGACCCCACACTCCGATCAGTTCCCCGCCCCATACACACTCAGCTCACAGTAAAACCTCTCCCTCGGAACACCCACACCACCTATCATTCGGCCCGCCGCAAAGCCCGCGCAAAAGCTCTACACAAATACTACGGTAACGAAGCTGACGCCGTATGGGTGGATGCGGCCTGCACGGGCGAAGACGTGGTAGCTGTAGCCGTTAACAATACTCTCCAACCCATCGCAACTGTCCACCTTCCTGGCGCATCCACCCCGGAATCCTCGGAAGAAGCGGCGATCGCGCTTGCCTTTACACACACTAATGCTCGGTACGTCCTTTCCGACTCAAAAACCGCACTCCTAAATTTTGCACGAGGACGAGTCCACGAGACCGCCTTCCGCATTCTCAGCTCGCCCTCCGCAAACACGCCCCGCCAGGTGGAACTGATCTGGGTGCCTGCGGACTCTGGGAACCCCGGCAACGAAGCCGCCAATGACCACGCCCGAGGTCTCATCAACCGGGCGGCGGCGGAATCGGAGTCGAGCTCTTCCCGGGAGCGCATGCACTCTTTCAGCGAGCTGACCCAGGCATATAGCGCCGAACGTCAGCTATATCCCCCGCCCCACCAATCCCTTGGCAACTATCACCAAATACTATGGCGCCGCCTCCAGACCCGCACCCTTCCCTCCCCCTATTTCCTCTCCCGCATCCGCCCCGGAGCATACACCCCCTCGTGTGCTCAATGCACTCACCCCCATGCTACGCTTACCCACATTCTCCTTGAATGCCCGGCAGACCCTCCCCCGCGGGGCCCGGAGCTCCTGACTACATGGGAGGAATGGGAGACCCTTCTGCGCTCGACGGACCCGGCCAGGCAGAAGATCGCCACTGACCGGGCCGCCCACGTCATGGAACTCCATGAACTCACAAACGTATAGCGCAGTGGGGTCGTGCGGGGACCCTGGGACCTACGTGCCCGAACCTCTTGGTCAATAAAGTTGTTTCTCTCTCTCTCTCCAGAAAATATAATTCTGTTACCCGGAGTGAGAGAGAGAAAGGCAAAGGATTAACTGGGACGTTAATCAGAGATTATCTCCGGTTGGCTACCCTGTATTGTGGGAGGGACAAAGGGATGCGATAGGTGAGAGAGAGAAAATGATTAAAAAGGGAAAGAAGGCATACACACACGTACACACGATACACATGAACTGTTTCTGTGGGCACTGTCACGCAGCCTGCAAGTTCAAACACAAACCCCTTTTTCCAGCTTTTCTACATCCATAGAGTGGCGCGGTCCGCTCGGTTGCTTGCAACAACGCCATCCAGATGGTGCTCACCGAAATCTCCGGCTGCCGGGAGGAGTGACCAGTAGTCAGGGATCTTTGAATGCTATGGTGCTCCACTCTTAAAGGCGAAGCTTAAGCGTCCTCCAAATTTTGAAAGGGTGCACTGGCTTTCACCTGTCGATTTGTGTACCTGCGCTCATGTTGAGTGTGAGTTGGTCGTGCGTTACGTGAATCGCCATTAATTAGTAATAGCTTCTGCGGAGCAGCATATCATTCCTGAAAGCCATCTAGCACTCGCCGGCTACCGGAGGAAAAAGTCCAATTGCGCTGTTCTGGCAATGCGGCTGATGAAAGCACGCTGAGTGTCGTCTACCCACGTGGCTGCCCTGACATTTGTTGTCGCTGATTTCGGCACTTGCAGCTCGTTTTCTTTTTGTTTCATTAGCCCATTCTGTACACATCTCGCATAGCCAAAAAGCCTTCGAGTGCAGTCTTTCGCGTCGGTTTTACCAAAGTGATCAGTGTGTTTACAACGACATCTACAGCCATGCATCATGGTCAGCTTCAAATATTGCGGAAACGATGCATGTTTCGAGTCATTTTGGGTACCGTTAGTTACGTATGCAAGCGAAGGCGCTGAAGCTATCGCGGTGACCAATCGTGCGGAGATCAGTGGAACGATGGTCAGCGCTCTGAACTTCTTGGTGCCGTCGACACGAAGGCCCGCCACACTAAGACAACTCGCGTTTGTCCATTGCGTTGTTGTTGGCCTGGCATGATAAATTGGTCTAAACGACACACTGGGCTGAATAGTCGGCCAATCGTTGGCGTCAGGCACGTACCCAGGGGGCGGGGGGGGGGGGCCTGGGGGGCCCGGGCCACCCCCGAAATCAAGTGGCATACCCCCCCCCCCCCCCTCTCCCCACCCACGCCACCACTCCTCACACATTCCTAAAGCGCCGCCAGATTAATGTTGAGACTTGGCACCTGTTCATCGGTCAGCCTTATGCTGCCTTTTTCACTCCTTTTAGATGGCGGAAGTTATCGGCATTTCTTGTAATGTGAAGGACAGTTTTCTCATAGATTCCGCACCCGCGCGATTAACTCGAGATGCGCTCAGTTGTCACCATCTATTCAACCGTCACGCGCATAGCTGTTGCTTTTGTTAGTTCAACCTTCTTTGTTTAGGCAGATCCTGGGACCAGGAGAGGGATGCGGCTGTTAATCAGCTGGTCTGTACTCTCATGGAACGAGTTGCGGCCGGAGAAAACACCATTTGCGTTTAACTTTTCCCTTTGCTTAATTATTTCCTTGAGTTACGGCTCGCCGCGACGCTGGCAGATGCCCGGAACCATATACACGTGATATGGGTTAGATAAGGTGGGAAATAAAATGATGTGAAAGAGCGTCCATCATGAAACCCCGCAATAACCCAATAACCCTTAAACCCATAAGCAAGGTGACTGTCGCCAGTTACCTCGTCTGTTTTTCCTTAATTGTATAGCACTTTTCGTGCAAAATTGGAAACCGGAAACGAAAATCGCAAGGAGTTGAGAATTTAAGCGATCTACTAAGGGAGCGAGCCAACGCAACAACCAAACTGCAAGCAAAAGCGAATAATAAAAATGTTAACCGTTGTTTATGAGAATATTTATGGATCAACATCTTTTTATTTAAAAAGGAAGTAGAGAAAACGCCGCCGGAAGTGGAGAATAATTACTTGCTTTGAATGACGCTTCTACAGTTATCGGTCGAACGGCCTCACGTAGCCACATCTCTGCTGTGCTTATGTGGGTGTTTTTCTAACCTTTCTCGGTGAGCGCAGAACGTCTAGAATCGCAGAGTCCTGCGCTCTACGCGGTTGTATGGGACTGGCGGCCGCACAGCGTTACGCAATTCGCGGAACTGTCAAAACTGATCCACAAGGCGAAAATAACTGATATTCGAAACTATAACATGTGAAAGACTGAAGAAGCCGTAAAAAAAATGAACGCAGCCTGAAATCAGTAAAAAAGAAACCTGGCATAGGACAAACCATGATGTATGCACTAAAAGATAAGAGGGATAATACCATAAGCAATCTCGAAGATACAGTAAAAGCAGCGGAAAAATTCTAAGCTGACCTGTATACAGTACCCAGAGGAGTCACGATACCTCACTTAGAAACAGTAATGAACAGGATACAGAAACTCTCCTATAACTAGCGATGAGGTCAGAAGGGTGCTGCACGACATGAAACGATGAAGAGCGGGAGGAGAAGGTGGAATAACAGTCCATTTAATCCAAGATGGAGGAGACATAATGCTTAGAAAACTGGCGGCTCTTTATACGAAGTGTATATCGACTGCAAGCGTCCCAGAAAACTGGAAGAATGCAGACATTTTACTAATCCACAAAAAAGGAGACGGTAAAGAATTGAAAAATTATAGGACCATTAGCTTGCTCCCAGTATTATATAAGAAATTTACCAAAATAATCTCCAATAGAATAAGGGCAACACTGGATTTTGTCAATCAAGGGAACAGGCTCGCTTCAGGAAGAGATACTTTACAATGGATCACATCCATGTCATCACTCAGGTAATCGCGAAATCCGCAGAGTACAATAAGCCTCTCTACGTGGCTTATATAGATTACGAAAATGCATTTGATTCAGTAGAGGTACCAGCAGTCTAGAGGCACTACGTAATCAAGGACTACAGAACGCTTACGTAAAAAGCTTGAAAAATATTGCTACATGCGTGTGGTATTTGTTTGTTTGAACGAGGTGCGTGGGCGCCATCACTCCAGAAAAGAGGAGGAAGAACGAACTGGGCGCGCGCTGTGAATCCAACCGGTCAGCGCTGCAACCGTTGTTGTAAATATAATCTGTAAATAGTTTCTCGTCTTACTGGCTCGTCCTTCGCGTAAGAATATATACAGAGGTTCTACAGCTACCTTAATTCTGCACAAGAAAAGCAGGGAGATACCTATAGGGAAATGGGTCAGACAGGGAGACACAATTTCTCCAAAGCTATTCACTGCGTGCTTAGAAGAAGTCAAGCTATTAAAGTGGGAAGGCTTAGCAGTAAATATCGACGGCAAATATCTCAGCAGCCTTCGGTTTGCCGATGACATTGTTCTATTCAACAACAATGCAGACGAGTTACAACAAATGATTGGAGACCTTAACAGAGAGAGTGTAAGAGTGGGGTTGAATATTAATATGCAGAAGATGACGATCATGATAAATAGCCGGGCAAAGGAACAAGAGATCAGGACCGCCAGTCGGCCACTAGAGACTATGAAGGAGTACGTTTACCTAGGTCAATTAATCACAGGGAACCCTGATCATGAGAAGGAAATTCACAGAAGAATAAAAATAGTTTGGATCGCATACGGCAGACATTGCCAGCTCCTGACTGGAAGCTTACCATTATTATTGAAAAGTAAGGTGTGCAATCAGTGCAATAATAATAATAATATATGGGGTTTTACGTGCCAAAACCACTTTCTGATTATGAGGCACGCCGTAGTGGGGGACTCCGGAAATTTTGACCACCTGGGGTTCTTTAACGTGCACCTAAATCTAAGTACACGGGTGTTTTCGCATTTCGCCCCCATCGAAATGCGGCCGCCGTGGCCGGGATTCGATCCCGCGACCTCGTGCTCAGCAGCCTAACACCATAGCCACTGAGCAACCACGGCGGGTGCAATCAGTGCACTTTGCTAGTGCTGACATATGGGGCAGAGACTTGAGAATGAGTTAAGGACCGTGCAAAGAGCAATCGAGCGAAGATTGCTAGGCATAACGCTAAGAGAGAGAAAGAGAGCGGTTTGGAGCAGAGAGCGAACGGGTATAGACGATATTCTAATTGACATCAAGAGGACAAAGTGTAGCTGGGCAGGTCATGTAATGCGCCGGTTAGATAACCGTTGGACCATTAGGGTTACAGAATGGGTACCAAGAGGAGGAAAACGCAATCGAGGACGACAAAACACTAAGTGGAGCGATGAAATTAGAAAATTCGCGGGCGCTAGTTGGAATCGGTTGGCGCAGGACAGGGGTAAATGGAGATCGCAGGGAGAGGCCTTCGTCCTGCAGTGGACATAAAACATGATGATGATGATGATGATGATGATGATGATGATGATGGAGGTGGTGGGCCCCCCCCGAAAAAAAATCCTGGGTACGTGCCTGGTTGGCGTCGTAGTCTTGTCGGTCTTCTATGGACTCATTGTTGCCGCGCCCTAAACGAATAGGTTAAGCGAGGCACGCTCTGCCACCACCATCAAGAGAGTGCCGACGCGGCAAGAAGACTTCGTCACCGACGTGATGTTTTTGAAGTGTCGCCCCAATGTAACGCAGGAATATTTTGATAAATTTGCGAGCCATCAATGAAAGGTGGCTACTACGTGGTTCACGGTGCAGTCTAGACGAAGACCTGGTCGCTTTCCGTTTTGAACGTGGACTTAGATAAGTCTTAAGCTACGCACGTTTTCGGCATCGCAACCATGTTGAACTACCGGTGGAGTTGCAACGCGATGCACGGCAGGAGTGTTTGCAGCAGTGCGCGTGTTCTTTTTTTTTCGTTTTCTTTTTTTTTTCAGAGGACTTGCCTTTCATGTCCGTCGCGCACGCCACCCTTCCAAACCGCTTCGCCACTAATCTGCTAGGACAGGGCGTATGCACCGTCGCGTCGTGACAAAGCCGGATTGTTCCCTCGCTTGTCGCACGCTCAGTGGTGCACATACAGTGACTCAAGTTGCTGTGACTTTCATTAAAAATTAAATTATCGGGTTTTACGTGCCAAAATCACTTCCTGATTATGAGGCACGCCGTAGTGGAGGACTCCGGAAGTTTAGATCGCCTGGGGTTCTTTACCATACACCTAAATCTAAGTACACGGGTGTTTTCGCCCTCATCGAAATGCGGCCGCCGTGGTCGGGATTCAATCCCGTCACCTCGTGCTCAGCAGCCCAGCACCATAGCCACTGAGGAACCACGGCGGGTGGGACATTCATTGAAGAGTGGCATTTTTCCAGCGCATTCACGGTGCAGCGAGCTAAAGCGTTGGCGTGAAAGGCCGTGCGTCATCGGAAAGCGATACCTACCCAGTGAATTTGTGGCACAGCCTGCTAATGCATCGGGGTGCTGTCCTTGAGGAACCTTTGTGACATGGGTTCGATTCCCTTTAGTATCCGAGGAATATCAGGGATCTTTTTCGCCCTTGGATAGCGGCACATTCCTAGAGGTGCATACTTGGTTACACAAGTTGGCGTCAAAATCGTTCACTGAAGTGCCGCACGCACCAATTGGCCCAAGTTGGCATTAAAGAGGTTCATCGCAGGCCAGCACAGACTGAGTGACATATAACTTGTGGTTGTCAAATAGTTTCCTCGAACGGCGGTGCCAACCCAGTATCGGCATGTTAGCACAGCTCAAAGGACGAAGACTGAAGGAAGAACACAACAGAGGCGCTAACTTCAAGTGATATTTATTTGCTGAATCGCCAGAACTACTATATACATGAGCAAAAGTAATGAAAAAAGAACTTTGGCATTAAGTCCCACATGAACCCCTATTGAATCACGCGCCGTGTACCATGCAGTTGTTGCTCTTGATTTCAGTAAAACTTACAGTACTTGGAAATCAGCAGTCATTTTACTTGCGTAGCCCAAGGAAGGACCATGCCCGCTCGTCTAGTCACCATTACGCACGCGCACTGCCATCCGACTTCTCCGCTCGCGCCATTGTCTCGGCATGGCAGCGGCCGCCATCGTTACAGGCTGCGCGGTCGCGTGTTACAACAAGGGTTCTGGGTTCTCCGATGTTTTATTTCGCCATCCGAGAGGGGACGGGGGACGGTTATTATCTTTGCCATTGCATCCCCCCCATTGTCAGACTGAGCTCCGCACGCAACAGCCGCGTCACATCAGGGAATGGAATGGAATGGAAAACTTTAATGACTCTTTTAAGGTTTTAGCGGGTCGAGGCCGAAGTTTTCATTCTTGAAGCTTGGGTCCTCTTCCGCCATGGATGGGGCCCATGTCGAGGGCTCCACTGAGCAGGGCCGCCTCGCACGCGTGCGCTATTAGAGCTCTTTGAGCCCCTAGCTCGCGGCTGGTGAGCCAGCTCTCCCATTGCTCAGCACTTGGTGTTTTGTGTTTGTGGAATGCCTGGTTTCTTGTACACTCCCCATGTAATGTGGTATAGTGTTGGTTTAGCTCCACACCACGGACAGGTTGCGCTATACTGCGTGGGGAACATGTTACTTAGTATGTGTAAGTTTGGGAAGGAGCCCGTCTGCAGTCTCCGCCACCCTGCGGAGCCCGTCTGCAGTCTCCGCCATCCTGCGGCCTCCTCCTTTGTTAATGCTTTATGTGGTGGGGGATATTGATATCTTAGCCCCTTATAGAGGTTTATTAGCTCTGAATAGCTGTTCCCGCAGTTGATCTGTGGCCCCTCTGGGGCGGTTGACGTTCCTGCTTGGCTGGTCATCCCTCGAGCTAGGCTCTCTGCCCCTTCATTGCCCCTGATCCCTGCGTGGCTTGGTATCCAGATAATGTTATGTGTGGGTTGTCCCTCAGCGATTGGAACTCTGCTGAGGATATTGAGCACCGTGTTACTAATTCTGCCTCTTATATAGCTCCGGCACACCTCTTGTGAATCTGTTAGAATGTTGAGGGATATTCCTGTTCTATAACCTTCTTCCGCTGCCAGTGCGACAGCAATTTCCTCTGCCTCGGTTATGTTAGCCACCTCGGCCGTGAGTCCTGTGAATAATTCTCCTTGATTATTTACTACTACCGCTGCCGCGTTGTTTTTGTGTGCTTGTGAGTATAGGGACGCATCGGTATAGACTGTATTGTCCCGATGTCCCATCGTCTTTTCGTAAAACTCTGCCCTAGCCTGTCTCCTACTCGCATGGAGGTTTGGGTCCATGTTGCGAGGGATAGGTTGTATGCGTAGTTTCTTTCTTAGTGGGTTTGGGAAGAGCTTTGGGCCGATCCTCACTCTCTTGCATTCGTAATCATGCGAACGGCAATTAAAATTTGAAGTCGGATATCTCGGAGCACAAACATGCTAGAAGAATTCTTCCTACTGATACTGTGTAGAAACGCGACTGCATTCAAATTTTTTATACGCACATACCCACGTACTGCAGTCAGCAAAAAGTTAATTATTTAATATTAGTTAATTGGGCTGCTGAGAGCGATAATTATCATCTCACTATGTGTCCCCCTGGCCCCATAACTTATTTTCACAGGTGGTGTTCGCGTGCGACCCAGTGCCTTTTTTTAGGAAAACCATATTTTGAACACACTGTATATTACTGAATAACCGCTTGCCTTTTTTTATTATTCTTGAAATCGCCACCAATTTCGCGTTTATATTTACGCACCCACTGACACAATAAAATCAGGCGGCCTTTTGCAGCCACCTGGACACTGAATATCTCATGACATATCAGGCGGGAGCGCTATCTACCGATGATGTTTTTTGCCTTGTCCTCTTTTTATTTTAATTCCCAGATGGTTAGCTTACGTTTCAAAAGCACAGCCTCTGACCTTACGCTTATACAACATGTAGCCGCGCAAGATTTTTTTTTAGAATTTTTTTGTAGAGCACCCGTCCGTGGTTTTGGGGTTGAGCTGCTGAGGTCAGGGCGTGGGATCGAATCCCGGCCGCGGCGGCAGCATTTCAATGGGGGTGGAGTGCAAAAACACTAATGTACCGTGCATTATGTGCACGTTGAAGAACGCCAGGTGATCAAAATTAGTTGAGAATCCCCCACTACGCCGTGCCTCATAATCAAATCGTGGCTTTGCCGCATAAAAGCGCAGAATTAAATTTTTCTTACAGTATACATGCAACTCCGGTAATCTTTTTATCATATCCAAGAAGTAGTTGTTTTAGACGTCTCTACACCTTCTACAACGCGTAAGATACTTCCATTAGGATAAAAAAACTGACTTAATTTCAAATGAAACGCTAAATCAAAAGGGAAACTATGCGGGACCGCTAGTGCGTTTCATGGCGTGCGTGGTCATGCCACGCGACGCAAGCACTGGGAACTGGACGTATTTGGTCAGAACCAGCGACATGTGTTCTCAATATTTCTAACTATAACCAGTTATATGAAGGCTCTCTCTTGCCCCACCACACCTTTGTGTGAAAATGTAACTGAAGAAGCTCAGTGTATGAACGTTTCGTTGACGCAGAAGCCTCTTTGCCACCAGACAGGTTAGGCATACTCATTCGTGACAATAAAAAAAAACTGGGTGTATTATTTCTCGATAGCGCTACAGATATCTTGCACCAACACTGCTAACACTGCTGCTCCGGGACGATGTCGAGATCAAGCACAGGGTTGCCAGTACAAACGATGCGATCGAGGCCCCAAATCGCATTTCTGCCCACCGACCGTAGAGTTGTATTGTGGGAACAGCAAGCTCCTATTCACGACATGTGGTGTAGATTGGCGAATTGGCTAGGAGAATGTATGATGTGAATTTCGCTGATCGGAACAACTGTAGTAAAGTTGTCGAAGTTGGCTTTCCAAGGCAAGCCTCTAATATTGCATGGTTCTTTTTGTTAACGGCATGTTTCTTAAAAGGCTCCCTGTGGCAACGTTTCAAGAGCGTCGAAAAGGGGCGTAAGGTAACGAGTTTGTAGCGCAGCAGCCGAAGGCTGTGTACTCCTATTCATGTCAAACACTTGCGGTACGCAGCGCACTTGCGGGATTATTCAAAAGACTAGCGCAAAATAGCAGGGACAAAGACAGAGAAGACGACAGGACGAGCGCTAATCGCACTTGCGTGTACCGCAGCTTGAGTGAGAGGTCGGAAAGTTGGTTTCAAGTGCAAAACAAAACAAAAATTTGCTAGGGGAAAAACTTTGCTTGCAATTGGACCAAGGACGGTATAAAGATGAGGCAGAGTTGCGGGATTGTTGCGGTATAGGGGCGTGTAACGTGCGGTCCCGGGGGCTTTAATGCGACCCTAAAATCCGCGAGTCACACTGGGGATTCCCGGTGACCTAGGTGTGTTTCAACATTTGAGCCTGTCCTCGGGCTCGGTTTCGTTACAGGGAGGAATTTTCCCGGTCCGCGGACGCTGAAGGCCTGTTGGCATTTTGGGCGTTTCGTATGTTCTTAATCATTTCCGGAAAACTGTGTCTCCGCTATCGAGCACCAAGCTTTTAAGAATGATGAAATTTTCTACGTGAATAAAACCAAATGCATGTTGTTTAGAGTTTTGTTGAAAAACCGCCGGTAAGTTGTTGGTCGCTTAGATCCAATTAGGTAATAAAGATAATTAGCCAGCTGTGTAATTTTTTTCTAAGCAGACAAGTAGACAAATAGTTTATTTTGTCCTCTGAAAGTACTGAATGAAGGCCGGGGGCAGGGGGAGAGAAAATAAGCTGCTCATTAGGCAGCTTGACAAAGCTCTCACCCCCGGATAAAAAAGCAGCCGTACAATCAGCATGTATATTAGCACATGATATACCAATACATACACAGCTTAATTGTAACACAGGTTTAGTGGCATAAACTAAATACAATTCCCTTATCTCTTTTTCCCAGAAAGTCACCCGATGTCAATATATATATATATATATATATATATATATATATATATATATATATATATATATATATATATATATATATATATATATATATGTATATATATATATATATTTGTGGGCATCCAGTAATTTCTTAATAGTGTTCTTCAGCATTTGTTCTCCCTAACCAGTTCCCACCGCTGCGAGTTTCCAATATTCTGGATTTCTCACGTCAGACGTATCTGTATTCGGTGTTAATAAAGCAAGTTCTTTTAAAACGCACACCTTACGTTTTATCTTGCTGCTCAAGACTGAAGACAGACAGTAGTCATTAAAATGTCTTATACTTAATATACGAAATGTTTTCCGTCCTACGTTAACTGAAGCATGTATAGAGGCAGTTCAGATACAGCTATAATAATACTGTTTTGCGTGCGAGTTAGCTTCTCAATGCTCGCAGCTGCCGTTGTCCTCGAGGAAAAAAAACAAACAAACAAAAGCGAACACATGATAAGAGGGATGTTAAAGTAGCAATCTTGTGGTGATTGGGAGCCGGTCTCTGTTACAATAGAGCAAGCCTATAGCGCACGCCAACTTGGTTACAACGTGGTCCATATCCGAATCCTAGTGCACGCGATCTGAAAAAAATCACCCCCAACATAAACGTTTTGGCTATGTCAATACGTAAGATATTTAGCATGAGGGACACCCTGCAAAACGTTGACATCTTTATCTAAAAATTACTGTTTTTGTTTTATTACAATTTACAACTACTTTGTTAATTAATAAGGGGAAAATGAGACATCCCCTTATTAGTTACTTCGCTCCTCCTTGTGCTTTTCCGCGGAACTAATACATCCAACTACTCTGTTACTAGAGGATCATGCGTCTAAGTTACCAAAGACTTCTCTTACTAGGTGGAGATATCTACTGCAATAATCATCATTAATAAAGTCTGAATAAATAATGTATTTCACAAGCAGATCCATGCAAAGTATTGTTAATGTATATGGTAAACAAGTACGGCACGAGAAAACTACCCTGTGGAAAGCCTAAAGGCGTTGGTTGAACTGATGTGGGATAATGGGTCATTGATACATACTGTTTGCGAAAGTCCACCTAACTGTCAACCACCAAACTGTCAAGATGTCAATTAGGTGGTTGTAAAGAATCGTAAAAGAAGACAAAATAAGGCATGTCCAGCAAGGTAAGTATCGCGTGTTTACTTTGATCGCCGCAAAAGGCAAGCCCCCCCCCCCCAAATATAAAGAATGTCATCTGACTGCGCAAGCGCCAGAGGTACTGCATGTGCTCGATGGCGCCTGGGATAGCCGCGCCATCAAGCAGTCCCAGTGTGAAAGCAAGCTGTTCATCTCAGGCTCGCCGCTCATGCCGGCGTTTCCTTGACGCTGATGCGCAATAATCATCGGGAGACGTTGGCGCATTGTGGAAGAAGCAGCATGATGGTATCGTCGCCGCTGGGCCCCCCAGCAAAAGTTGAACAATGTGCTTTTCCACCGAGTCTATTTGTTGACGCTACTTTCCTGTGCGCCTGGGTGCGCCCCCAATCACGTAGTATATTTCATGCGTCTCGGACGTTTTCTCTTTTTCAAATAAAGTAAACACGTGTTGTGTACACCTTCCTGGAAACATCTCTTCGACGCCTCATCAGATTCTCTTCAATGCTTTAATTAACATCCTAATGGATTAATGTCCTAGCTGTACATTAAGTTAGATAGTTGCTTTTAGTTTCTAACTTAGTGTCTAGCTGCTGAGACAAGTTCCGAAAGCGGTCTGTTAGTTTAAGAACGTCTAGGGTGCGATCTTGTACGCGTTCCAAAATAGAACGGAGGCGGTCCGTTCCACCGAGCCGCACACGGTTGGTCAGTTTGAACGGTGAAGAACGCCATGACGTCAATTGTGGAGTGATATCTGCTGTCAATCATTCCGTGTTGTCTGCTATCGGACGAACGCAACGGAACGGACCGCCAATTTCGCGACGGAAAGAACGGACCGCCTCCGTTCGAGTTTGGAACGCGTACAAGATCGCACCCCTAATGTCATTTTAAAGAGACGAGAAGAACGAAAAATAATATTTTGGCCATTCATTTGCGCATTGCGTAGGGTAGCAGGAACATATTGGGGGAAAAGTTAATTACTGTACGTGACTTACTTCATAGAAAAATCTGAAAGCGCCGATCTGTTACAACCAATACCACGACTTTGATTGCGTTTGGCGCTTCTACCTGCAGAAATTGGCAAGTCGTATTGATAAGTGCGGCAAAGCGGTGTTTGCAACACGTACGCATTGATGGAGGGCGTAATAAGTTAGGCCGCTATTCATTGATTCATGGGTCTTAACGTTCCAAAGCAACACACGGACAGTAAACCACACCGCACTAAATTGCTCCTGATTGTTTTGACCATCTTACATGTACACTAAAATCTCGGCCCATGGATGCGTTTCCATGATCGCGTAGTATTTTCAACATTCCTTAGTATTCTCTACACGTATCGAGGAGTGAGAGAGGCAGTTTAAGGTTAATAATTGCTCTTGCCAGGCACTCTATATAGTTGAGGGCATAAGATAGCGTTACTAGAGTTCAGTACCTTTTGTTAAAGGAACTATTCAGCGGGAGTTCGCAGGGTGTGTCGTTGCCAGAGATCATTGTCGAGGAATCCCCCGACAATGGCAATCATCATAAAGTAATATCAACTATAAAAGAAGTTGGAGTTGCGCCCGAAATGCGAATAATCGATCGCGATACCAAATTGTTAGACAGCTATACGAAGTAAGAATAATAGTTTTATCGGACATACAAACTTCTAAACATTAGCTCACTAACTAAATTAACGAGCATGGTGTCAGGAGCGTACAAGGAAACGCAAACACCTCTCACTCGATGACCGCGGACACTCCCTGTCAAAACGCTGGCGTGAAGAAGGGTGACAGCACCAGCGTGTGGATTTACCTTCGTGCTGCCTCTCGGTCCAACCCCCACGAAGTGGCGAGAACACAGCGCACACGAAGCTATCAGCCCTCAGCGACCTAGACTCTTTACTCATCGCAGACCGCTTTCAATATAGGACAGGCGTGGACGCGCTAAGTCGTGCCATACGCACTGCCGCCGGAGCAGAACCTCCCCAGCCCCATGCCTCGCGAACGATAGAGGATGGCACGCTTGCTTCCAGGCTTTCTCCCTTTCTCCCTTCCACCATCATCAGCTCACCCTCGCAAGCTTTCCTTAGCACCCACAGCATACAATGCGGCCACGATGTTATCGTACTTAATCTTTATACGGAACATCACGAAGAAGCCGACACCAGCATCGATGACGTAAATGCGCCTGGAGTGTTCAAATAATTGCTATCCCAGTGAAACGAAAGAAACAATTGAAAGAGGCACCACCGCCAGCCCATAAGTAGCAACACCAGCGTCAGTTTCAAAGCTTTAAAGTTTTCAAAGTTTCCAAGCTACCTGCTCCTCAGGAGCAGGTAGCTTGGAACGAGCTTGTAACGAGCTTGGAGCGAGAAGAACCGGGAACGAGCTCGTCTACGCCATGCCCATGCTGCATCCCGGGCGCAAGAACAGGCTCGTGCAGCCGAGCGCAAGCAACAACTGCGTACCGAGGATCCGGCAGCCTATCAAGCTCTCGTTTAATGAACATTCGGGGTTAAACCAATCGTAAACATCGGGCCGCACGTTTCAGTTTCGCTGGTTGACCATCTGTACGGAGTGCTTGAGCGGTAGTTTTTTACCAATCCGTCTTCGGGCTACACACGGCAAAAAGTACGGGCCTGCAAACGTCGTGAAAATGAGCAAACCAAATGAGGCACCCGCAAACACGTTGGGGGCGAGAGGAAGCTGCGTGCGCCCAGCTACGCTCTTCTTCGCCGCCAATTTAATGTCGCGTTCATGCATGAATATCACGTAAAATACGAGCCCGCTTCATGGCCCAGCGTGGTCTTCCAAGCGATCAGTAACATTTGCGATTAGGGAACACAGCACAGTACGAAACAGCGCACGCGCTATCTTCTGAAATTAAATTGTATTTTCCCACTCCAACCTCCATAACCTTAAGACACATGCGCTGATGCACGGTGCATTGATTACGCATATTATTTATTTTACAGGACAAACAGGGTCATAACCTGATGATGTAAGAAGTACGCAACAATGGCATCACTTGGCCTATGTGCTTGCGTCGCTCAGGCGCAGTGTTGTAGTGGGCTCTCCAGTAACAGAACTTAGCTCATCAGTTCCATAAAGCACGCCGTCGCACCGTTCTCAGTTCAGGAGCGGGAGGGAGCAATCCCGCCGCTCTCCCCCCTTTCTCTCTCTCTTTATATATATATATATATATATATATATATATATATATATATATATATATATATATATATATATATCATGTGTGTGTATTCAAATTGCCATTGTATTGAATACGGCTCAATAATGCGTAACTGAGAGTTATTAAGCTGAAATGAGACGATATATTCGCTAATATTGGCACTATAACTGTCAGCATGAGGTCAAATAACGTAGATGTTTAGAACACTGGAGTATTAATTAACGGGAAGTAAATCATTTACCTATATGTGCTCTATATTTGTCTAATGTCCGTGCAGGTGCGGATAAGCCGCGAATTTACCTGCAGAATGTAAATGGCTTTTATCTTACTGATATATTTACGTAACAGATGATAGCAGCTTCAATTCTGTATTTACTTTCAGATTGTAAGGTTAAAAACACAGCACGATTCAAAAGAGTACAAGAAACGTAATTTTCCTTTCAGAGAAAGACGCTTGGCCTACATTACTCCCCAATTTTGCGGTTGTCGACGTTCGTAATAGAAGAACTAGATTCTACAAAATTCGCTTCGCTGTGTGTTGTTAATACAGTGATGATAATTACCGGAACGTTTTACAGGTCAAATACTCCACTTCCGCTTTTGATCGACCTGAAATCCACCATGAAGTATTCATTGGCGCGAAAGACGTGAGAAACGGAAGAAATTTGTTCATATTTGCGTGAACAACCGCAGCTGCTCCGATATCTGCGCCTTTCTGTACAGTCGATCAGTCTTATTCACGTGCTGTGTTCAAGATCTGAAGATGAAATTTATTTTGGTTGTTTTTGATGGATTAATTTCTTTACGCTAGCGATCGCCCACAAATCGAACAATTTACTGATATACTGCCGAACCTGCCGCATTTAAAGAGACTCAAATCACTTTTCTTGAGAATTAAAAAAACATCAATGTTGTAAGCCCATTGGGAAGCCTCTGATGACCTCTGTGTTGTGAAGTACAATCAGAGTTTGAAGACTATCAAACTGAAGCCAGCCGTTTATTCAGCATGGTTACGTCGCCTATGCGTCGTGAGTTTCGGGCGCTTACATGTAGCTTTTGCATAATAAACTGCGTTCTGAAAGGGAATTTCCGAAGCAACTTTCCAAACTTCGAAGTCGCTAAACTCACGCTAGTTATTCATTCAACCCGCTAAAGGATGTCCCCGGTCGCTAAACAGACAACTTTGTCGCTAAACGCACAAAAAGGTCGGCAAATCTAGCGCCAAAATTGCTAAATAGGCTATATTGATTGCAAACCGGCAAATTTCGAAAAGCAAAGTCGATTTTGGGTTTCGAGATGGTTATGTTAGATGGCCCCGACAAACACGACATGAAGCAAGCAGCGTAAGGTGACACTTGTTTCGGACTTTCCGGTCACAGCCTCTCCTGCAATGCAGGCGTGCAAGATGCGTCCCACGGATGGCCCGCACCGTGAAACAATCATATACAATTAACTGCTTCATGAAACCAGCCGATCGTCATTTGCTACGGCACATCAGGCCCGAAAGGCAATTCTACGTGCCAAGGCAAAAAACATATAATAAAACAAAGCTACTTATGTGGGCGCTATTATGAAAGAAAACTTGGCCTCAGCTGTTGTTTTGTTGGATTTGCTAGTGTGCGGCCGACAGTGCCCGCTTACAAAAGTGTGGCGGGGGGAGGGGGGGGGGAGGGGCAAATGGCTTATACCCCTGCCACACGGGCACAGAAAATGACATTAACTGGCTAATGCCTTAAACTTTAATGTCATTCGTGGGGTGCCGCACGGACATCCTTAATGGCATTAAAGCTTAATGCCATTCGCGACGTAGTGCGTTCCCGTAACTCTCACTTTGCCGTCAAATGCGTACTCTCGACTCCAATGTCTCCTAATTCTGACGAGACTAAACGGAATATTAGTGAAGAATAATTAGTATATTCTTTACTTTCGTTAAAAAATTGCTCTTTCTCTCGGCGTAGTGCGTCCTTGCAATTATTACAACTCACTTGGCCGTCGAATGCGTACTCTCGTTTACAACGTCCCCGCCGTGGCCGTAGTGACCATATTCTCACGAAATTAAGCAAAGTTGTAGATTAAAACAACTAATATATTCTTGACTTTTTAAAAAGGAGCTCTTTATTTTTGTGGAGATCAGCAAGCGATCTTGCCGGTATACTCACGGCTAGAGCACTAATCGTGAGCGCGTTAGCCAGAAGAATCTGTTCGATTGCACAGCGGCGGCTCCTCGCCTTGTTGGCCTCATACTGAAGCCTTCGAATTTCTCGACGATGCTTGACTCGAAGAAGCACATACGCCAGAACAAATTGGAGCGTACGGTCAAACTTTTCAGGATTGCTGCTTGAGAGCTTTGAATCTGTGAGCTCTATTTTGCCAATTTCAATGCTATGGCTATGCTATGGATAGGCCGTCGAGCTAGCTTTGGCTTTAAGCAGTTTACGGCTGGGTGCAACAATGACATTCCTGAAGTAAACCAGATACAATACGCCGAATAATGTTTCTCATGCCATTTCTGAAACATCTGCTCCCTGGATAACTATTTTTTTATTGTATTACGATTGGCAAGCAGAAGAATTATGGGGTTTTACGTGCCAAAACCACTTTCTGATTATGAGGCACGCCGTAGTGGAGGGCTCCGGGAATTTTGACCACCTGCGGTTCTTTAACGTGCACCTAAATCTAAGTACACGGGTGTTTTCGCACTTCGCCCCCATCGAAATGCGGCCGCCGTGGCCGGGATTCGATCCCGCGACCTCGTACCCAGCAGCCCAACACCATAGCCACTGAGCAACCACGGAGGGTCGATTGGCAAGCAAACCTAACCGTTTCACTGCAGCTATGGCCATCGCGACGTTTAATGTCATTAATTATGCGCGTGTAGCAGTGATCGAAATATAATGGAATTAAGAAACTTAAGTTCTTAAACGTTTAATGGCATTAACATCGCCCGTGTGGCACAGGTATTACTTTGTTTCCCCACTTCCGACAATGGGGCGGGGGGGGGGGACACCCTTTTATGTGAGCAGCTTAAAAAAAAGTACATCCTGTACGTTAAAACGAGGGCCTGCCTATAGTGCCGGCGCACTACTGTGTCCTCCTCGCATCTCTCTAGCTCTCGCGCTAGCAAATCACGATGGCCGCGTAGCCCTTACAAACGCATCAAGCGTGCTAACAATCGAATCCGCGTGCGAGAATCGCTTCGCTCTTGAGACCGCAGTTACCCACGAGGCGAGACGTAACTCACTACTCTTGGAGCACCTGAGACATGCGTGAGTTGCGTGCGCGCTCGTGCGCGATATTCCCCAGAGGGCGTCCAGGAAGGGAAATTACGGCGTTCGCTCTCACACCTCGCGTGGACCAAAAGTAGGTCGGCTGTGGCCTCGCTAGTTCTGGCAGAAGCCGGCTGGCTTTCAGCCAAACGCTGCCGCTTTGCATAATCGAAGCAGCCAACGCTATACAAGACCGTGGCGGCAGCTATCAGGATGCTGGCGACATCTCTCGGATGCGCGAAATTCCTGCGTGCTGTATCGTTACCTCGTCGACTTTGCCCTCTTGTTCGTGTTGATGTACTTAAAAAGCTTTCGACACTGTCACTGACTAACGGAGCTCTTTCTAGTCATGTAATTTTGCATCAGAACGCCGAATATTGTTAATAAGTTTCTGATTATAATGTTCTCATAGCGAGGTTCTGCGAACGTTTTACTGGTACAGCGTAAACGGCCGCAGTGTGATACTTTGACGTAGAGAAACAAATCTCGGTATTCAAACCGAAATTTATCGCTAGTATGCTACGATAATACGAACTGCACTAAAAACAAGAAGAGTAGGATGTAAGAGCACGAAGAAATAGGGGTGAGAGTTGCTATATTTACCGAATTACCTAACTAAAGATGATGAAAACGTTATCTGAAAGCAGGATGCTGTTTGTATATAAACAGAAACTTATACACTGCAGAGAAATAGATTTTTCAGGTAGATTAGATTTTTGTCACTTCACCGCGTGATAGAAGAAGTATTTGAGTATATTCAGGAAAAGTATTTGATGAAAGTATAGCTGTGGAAAAAGTATTTTGAGGAAAGAAGAGTCGACCAGGTGATAGAGCCTTCCTCATCTACAACAAGTTAGACGCAAAAGGGCACTGGTGCGATGGTAAGAAACAAATTAACAAAAGCATGTCACTTTCATTAGAATCGATCTCGTCAGTCCACGTAGCTGTCAAGGACGAAGCGAAATTCAAATAAAGAGAAGAAACCGGAAAACAGTCCATTACGACACCATCGCATTCGACAGCGCAGCAAACTTTGGTCTGTATAGCCATCACACACCAGAGCTGGAAAATCAGAGCAGAAATTTACTGTTGCTCTTAGTTGAAATGTATAGACAACAAGGAAACGTTAACTGATAGTGGAACAAAAATAAATTGCCCATGGTGGAAAGGACATCCGCACTCTGTGCATTACACGTGTCATGCGTTACCCATTAGGCTGCCGCATTGTTCATCCTCCTGCACTAATTATAGTGTAACTGTGTGTGTACTACATCTAGCCTTGGGGGTGTAAGCCGCCGTCCCTTATTACCATGGCGGTGGATGTGGAACATAATTTGAACCGAAAACGTCGCGTAGGTCTCACAGAACAGGTGGAGAACAAGACACGTTCGCTCTCACATGCGTATACATTATATCACTCGTTTCAACTGCGATTGCCTTCCTTTCTTTTATCAACAATAACGTAAGGCAGCAACTTACCATTCCGTAGTACAGTAAGAGCCACAGCGAATGAGTTGCCATCGTTTCTTCAAAATGATTTCTATGCTTTGATTCAAAGTCAAGCTTTGTAGTCATCGCTACCGTTTGAGGGTTCTTTAAGTGTACTGGTATAGTCATGCCACTACTGTTATGTTTCTGTATGTATATGTACTGCAAACACCAAAGGTGATTTTAGCAGAGTGCTACAACAAAGTCAGGCATCAATGATAACCATGCTGTGAACATTTGGGCTCATGCGGACAAAAAGAAAGTCAGAGGTTGTAATAATAATAATATTTGGGGTTTTACGTGCCAAAACCACTTTCTGATTATGAGGCACGCCGTAGTGGAGGACTCCGGAAATTTTGACCACCTGGGGTTCTTTAACGTACACCTAAATCTAAGCACACGGGTGTTTTCGCATTTCGCCCCCATCGAAATGCGGCCGCCGTGGCCGGGATTCGATCCCGCGACCTCGTGCTCAGCAGCCCAACACCATAGCCACTGAGCAACCACGGCGGGTCGTCAGAGGTTGTATATCACGCTGGAGCATTGTGGTACGCCCACGCACAGCAAAATGTTTACACTGCTGAGAGAGAAAGTGAACAGACAACAATCACAGTGAGCAGTATAATAATATCAGTGTATAGCTACATAACTACACTGTAGAATAACTACAGTTCCTCAAGGCTACAGTGAAGGAACTCGGTACATCAAAACAAAAGATACAAGAATAATATATAATTTACAAATTTAAAACTCTATTTTTTAATTTACTGAATTTTAATTGCGAGCTTCTGGATAGGAAGAAGAAGCCAATAATGACTGTGCTGTCACCATATCATTGCTAAGCAGATTCCCGTCTACTATTGCACGTGGAAATTAAGAGTACTAGAATGTAAAACTGCGTGTATAGAATTGAATGATTGTGAAGTTATACCTCTGTCTCGTGGCGTATACGGTAGAAAATGAAAATATTTTAGTCACATCGATCTCAAGATAACCAACGACCATTTGATATAAAAATTTCAGTCTGGAACAGCGATTTCATTACTCGAAAGAATGAAATTTGGCTTTTTTAGACATCCGCCACAGATGCCCTGAAGAACATATTAGAGATAAAGCGCGCAGCTCTTCGTTGTACTTTTTATAGTTAATTAACGTTACATCGGTGAAAGGGTCCCAAATTATTTCGACATAGTCCAAAATTAGCCGTTCAAGAGATTTCTAGGACAAAACTCGAACTGGAGGAACGATAACCTTAGAGCTCGCCTCAGAAAAAAACTCTTGTGGTTTGCGCATGCGAATACATAATCAATATGCTTATTTTAGCTAAGATTGCTCGAGATCAGAGATAGTACCACCTTTTCAGAGGCATATTGAAAGTGCAGTCGTGGTTTTCTGTTGAGTTTTCAAAAACACCCTTTCGTAATTTGCCTCTCTTCGCACCACAAAGCAATTTTCTGCAGAGCTTGATATAAAAGCATATGGTCGCACTTTCTATCAATTTTCGAGTACAAAAAGCAATCATCTGCATAGAATTTAATTTCAACCGAAATCTGTTCCCTTATGTCATTAATATATATAATGATGAATAGGGGACAAGAACAGAACCTTGGGGAACACCCGAAAGGACTTTCACTGGCTTGGAACACTGATCACAGAAATATGCATAAGGCTGTCTTTCTGTCAGGTATGCGGAAAACCTTTTTATTAACTGATAATTGTCAAATGTCAAGTGAAATAAAAAAAATGTTGATTGCGTGAAACTTTAACAAATGCTTTTCTAAAATTCATGAACATTAAATGAACCTGCTTGCACTTATTGATTGCTTTTGGCAAAACATGTACTGTTTCAAGGAGTTGAGCACAGGCCTACAGGCCTCTTGAAAACCCATGTTCGTATTTATTGAGAAAACGAATGCTGTCAAGGAACGCTAGCATGTGTTTAGCAATTATGTTCTCCAAAACTTTACAGGTAGTTGAAGTCAAAGAAATGGATCGGTAATTCGTAACACCATTGTTTTTGCCCGCTTTTATATTGGTCGAAATTTGGGTGTTAAGAAATATATCAGAAGTTTTCCTTATTTGACCGGGTATACAAAACGTAAGGATAGTTGGAGAGCCATACAGCATATTTTTTTAGAGTCGTATTGGGAATGCCTTATGGGTCAAGGGCTTCTTTAACGTCGAGTTTCAATACCATATTGAGGATACCATTGTCTGTGACGTAGATGGTAAATAGGCATTAAAATTGTGTAAAGAATGGTTATCGCTCGTAAGGACAGAATGGAAGTGCTCATTGAAAGGGTCAGAAATTATCCTGGAGTCATTAACTTGTTTGCCCTGTAATTATAGATGTTTAGCAAACCTCGGATTTCGCTGACACCACACGCCAGAACTTCTCACGTGGCGTTGCAATAAAATTAGGCAATTCTTTCTCCTAATTATCTTGCTTGTTATGACCCACGTTATCTTTAAGTTCAGAGGACACTTCAAATTTCGTTTTGTTCATAATACAGGACATTATGCAAAGTTTCTTGCTCTATATTCTTTTTGACTTCCTCTTAAATTTCAATGCCTCTCTAGAAATCTACGCGTTCTTACTGTTTGTTTTCTTTATAATAGTTGGAACAAAGCGCGTAGTGCAGCCATTTACAATGCCCTTAAACAATTCGCAGAGATGATGCACATTATATGAGCTGCAAGCGAAATCGTCATAATTGAAACAACGTTTGTCCAAAATTGATACTTCATGTGCCCTACAAAAGTTGCAGAACAGGAATCTCACAGTTTTGATTCACGAAAACATCTGAAACTGAGCAAAAGAGCATGGTGATCGGAGATTTCAAGTACTACTTTACAACACCTGTTCTTTCGTATGTTCCCACTAACAAAAAATGGCTGTGACTTAGCTAAGGTTAAGCCCAGGATGCGAAGCCTACTAGCCTTTAGTTTAGTTGTTGAACCACTGTTTAGCCTGGTGAACTGCTGTTGCTTGGCAATATTTGGTTCGGCTGGACGAAGAAACAACTCATGCGTTACTCTGCTTCGCCTTCAAGAGTGGAACGCGACAGCGTTCCCGTCGACCCGCCAAGGGGTGTAAGACAATGGGCTACGGCGCAGCGACTACGCGCCCCGCATTGGACGCGGTGAGCGTCGAGCAACGCAGCGTTCGGCGCGGCAACGAAATGTGCGCCTGAGCAAGCGACGCACGCCTGAGCTCGTTTCTAAGGCAACACCGCATTCACTAGAGGCGCTTTTGTACCGCTTTGAAGCATCGTACTCGTGGCTCAATGGTAGCGTCTCCGTCTCACACTCCGGAGACCCTGGTTCGATTTCCAGCCAGCCCATCTTGCAAGAGTTGAGCCAAAGCCACCTATAAAATCAGTCTCCGTAGCGCGCCGCAACCTTCGCTTCTCATTCCAACGAGCAGCTCTGTCTCCAGGAGGCATCTCACCTCGTGAGTGTCTAGCAGAGGCAAGCGAAGCTGCTTATATACCACCGCGACGCCGCGAGCGACGCCGCGAGTTGGAGCCCCGTTTCTCCTCTGTCCTGACGTCACGGTGTCACGTGGTATTGAAGGCGACACCACCGCGCCTGAGGAGCTGGGTTGAGCTCTAGTAATATGCTTCGCATAAAAAATAGTCAAGAACTAATTTACTACCTGGAAAACTTTTTATCACTTAACTGGCATAAATTTAACTCAAAGGCAATACTGAGTATTCAAAAAGCTGGACCATTGCCGTGACCATGAGACCTAGTAGTTGAGTCATTGTTGGGTAGATTGGAGTCACCCGTCAAAATCATCCGATCACGTGCATTTATATGTGACTGCATATTACAGCTCTTTAGATCCACCGTGTGAGCTACCGCAGATGAAGTAGGCCTGTACGTGGCCCCAAAAGATATTAATATTGCCACAGTAAACCTTACAAGAGATGCATTCAACATTTGGTACATCCGACATTCTAACCTAATTTACTATTTCTTTTTAAAAAGAACACGCATGCCTCCTTTTGTGCCATGGTCTTTTCTAAACACGCTGTACCTACGCGGAACCAACTCGCTATCATAAACTGCACCTGTCAACCAGGTTACGGTGAGAATTGCTATGCCAGGGAAATATATCATCAGAAGCACCTCCAGTTTTGTTAACTAATTGATAACGCTGAAACAGTTAAAGTTGAGAATTTTGAGCCCGTGATGTTTCACCTTTCTATGTCATTTCATATTTATTTTGTCAAAGTGGTAACGAGATCTTTTATCTGCATCCCAACCGTACAGAGTACCACGAACGCTCAATTTATCGCGCAACACCTTTACCTTCACGTCCTTTTCATTATCTGCGCTAGCGCTTATCCATTAGTTGCATCCGTATTTCCCGTATTGCTGTAGAGAAATTTTCGCACACTCAAAGGTCGCTATTTTTTATTTATGGCAGTTTTTTAGCACCATTCCTTTTTTTTTTCAGGCAATCAAAAAATCTCATGACGAGAAGACGGGGTTTATTTTCAACCTTCGACCTAGTCGGTACACTCTTTCGGTCCCGTTAACAGTTATACCCTGGTTGCTTTCAAATTCATCATCATTCAGTTTTCTTTCTAGTGTTTCGGCAGTCTCTGTAATAGCTTATTTTATGCCGTAGACAATCAAGTTATTCTGGCGGCCTCTATTTTCAAGTTCGTCTACCTCATCCACTAATGCTGTCATTAGAAGCTCAGGTTATGTGTGGCGCTCTACAACCATCGACCTGCCATGATAGGAGAATACGTGCTATACTCTCCGCTGAATCCTGGTGTCAAGTTAGGATTTACCAGGAGTGTCTTCAGGTTCTTTGCTTTTGCCCCGGAAGGCGATAACCGCCAGAAGCTCCTGTAGGTCGACTGGATGAGGATATCAAACAGACGCGAAATGCTTGGGAAGGGTGAAACTTCGAGAGCTCCTATCAAGTAAACGGGAAAAAATGGTCCCCAATCCACGCTTAGAAAGTGGTTGCACAGCGAAGCTCTAAATGACAACTAGAATGATTACCCATTGCGAGGTAAGTTGAAATTTTTTACGTGGCGACCTTCACATGGGCTTTACCTAATTATCGTGGCTATGGTGCTCGGCTGCTGAGCACGAGGTCGCGGGATTGAATCCCGGCCACGGCGGCCGCATTTCGATGGGGCCGAAATGCGAAAACACCCGTGTACTTAGATTTAGGTGCATGTTAAAGAACCCCAGGTGGTCGAAATTTCCGGAGTCCTCCACTACGGCGTGCCTCATAATCAGAAAGTGGTTTTGGCACGTAAAACCCCATTATTTAATTAATTAACATAACTATCAGCCTAAGACATTTTCACGGCCTGTGACTGGGCTTGCGCCTACCAACAGTGGACCAGAAACAAGAGAAATTCGCAGCGCCTCGTAATTACGCTGCTCTTCAGGAGTCCTCACTACACGTGGCCTTCCCATAGCACCGTCCCAACACAAATTCGTTGCTGGATGGGTTATTCTTTTACGTGCGTAAGTGTGCTTACGTCACTCCCTGCTTTGTATGCTACAATCAAGCAGCCGTCGCCACGGCAGCTTGCCCAGCAGTAATCTTTACCCGGAAGCATATGCGGGTAGCGCTACGTGCTTCGCATTGCTTCTAGGTGCCAGAGCGCCTTTAATGAATTATGTGGTTCGGATGCTTGCTTGGAGCATGTTCTTTATTGAAGTGCGTGCTGCTCTGTATGTTGTATGCGGGATTCCTAAAATAATGTATGCACTGTTCGCTTTATTTTGCTGAGTTCTTGTGGCCTCTGCCTTACAGAGGTACGAGTTATTGCATTTGGGGGTATGAATTATTGATGATCTGCCGACATTACGGCATCAAGAATATCCGAGATCCTAGCCGTAGACAGCGTGGCTGTAAAAAATTGTGCTACTAGCTCACCACTAAATAGCTTACGGGTCCTCGGAGGGGCCTTCTTAGAGGATAGTCAGTGCAAAACCATAGCTTTAGACCCTAAATGATGTTGTCAGCCTAACCTGAAATCCATGGATGTTTTAAGCCTGCCGCGCTGCATCACTATATTTGTCCCCGAAGAAGAGCACTCGTATTTTATTTAAGACTGCATTGCTAGCCTCACGGTACCTCCTACATAAAACTACGGCTTCTTATCTCATCAGATTTTTCATGTGGACAGAAAACTTGGGCCCGTAGTATCAGATAAAGAAAAGTATTTTGTAATTATTCCAGACATGTTTTCAGAAATATCATTATCAGCAATTGAAAATAACTTTTATGCTGTAAAAATCGAGCCATTTTTATTTAAGTAATGCATTGCAGACCTCCTATTTCGACTTCATTCCTTCATAAGATCGTTTGCAGTGTAAAGAAGGCTAAATCACTCAGCTTAGAACAGCTTTTTTTCAGGCAAGACGCTCAATCAAGAGACTCCTTTTCCAGCTGTTGATTCGAAGAAAGAGACTTGGAAATACGCTGCAGCCAGTTACCTGCAGAACTCCTTAACATCACCGATTTTCAGAGCCGTTTCGCGTGCGTAACTCGGAGCCACTAGATCAGTTTTGACAGGGAAGAATCCCGATGGTTGTACTGTTTTAAGTATGGCTATTGCAAACCGTTATTACTATTTTCTGCATGACGGATTGTTGAATTGGGTTGAAGACTGTATTAGTCAACAAGTGCAGGAATCGGTTTTCTTAGACCAATCTGGTGTTTCCATGGGACTTCACTAAAATAATTTTCTTGCATATAATATCGACGCTGCTTTGGCGACAGTACACACAGACAAGCAGCGGTGGGGTAGAGGTAGAACACCCGCCTCGCGTGCAAGAGGTCCGTGGTTCGAATCCCGGTGCCGGCGATTTTCCACCAGATTAAAAAAAACAAAAAATCCACGTGTTGATAAAATTGCATAAACAGGCCTGGAATGTGGCCTGATCCCGGTGACCAGAACCGGTCAGATTGTCAGATGAAGATTGTACAGGTCTACGCCCCTACATCCAGTCATGATGACCAGGAAGTCGAAAGCTTCTATGAAGACGTGGAATCGGCGATGTGTAGAGTGAAAACTAAATACACTATACTAATGGGCGCCTTTAATGCCAAGGTAGGCAAGAAGCAGGCTGGAGACAAGGCAGTGGGAGAATATGGCATAGGCACTAGGAATAGCAGGGAAGAGTTATTAGTAGAGTTTGCGGAACAGCATAATATGAGGATAATGAATACCTTCTTCTGCAAGCCGGATAGCCGAAAGTGGACGTGCAGGAGCCCGAACGGCGAGATTAGAACTGAAATAGACTTCATACTTTGCGCTAACCCTGGCATCATACTGGATGTGGACGTGCTCGGCAAGGTGCGCTGCAGTGACCACAGGATGCTAAGAACTCGAATTAGCCTAGACCTGAGAAGGGAACGGTACATAAGAAGCCGATGAATGGTACATAAGAAGCCGATGAATGAGTTAGCGGTAAGAGGGAAAATAGAGGAATTCCAGATCAAGCTACAGAACGGGTATTCGGCTTCAACTCAGGAAGAGGACCTTAGTGTTGAAGCAATGAACGACAATCTTGTGGGCATCATTAAGGAGTGTGCAATGGAAGTCGGTGGTAACTCCGTTAGGCAGGATACCAGTAAACTATCGCAGGAGACGAAAGATCTCATCAAGAAACGCCAATGTATGAAAGCCTCTAACCCTACAGCTAGAATAGAATTGGCAGAACTTTCGAAGTTAATCAACAAGCCTAAGACAGCTGACATAAGGAAGTATAATATGGATAGAATTGAACATGCTCTCAGGAATGGAGGAAGCCTAAAAACAGTGAAGAAGAAACTAGGAATTGGCAAGAATCAGATGTATGCGTTAAGAGACAAAGCCGGCAATATCATTACTAATATGGATGAGATAGTTCAAGTGGCTGAGGAGTTCTATAGAGATTTATACAGTACCAGTGGCACCCACCACGATAATGGAAGAGAAAATAGTCTAGGGGAATTCGAAATCCCACAGGTAACGCCGGAAGAAGTAAAGAAAGCCTTGGGAGATATGCAAAGGGGGAAGGCAGCTGGGGAGGATCAGGTAACAGCAGATTTGTTGAAGGATGGTGGGCAGATTGTTCTAGAGAAACTGGCCACCCTGTATACGCAATGCCTCATAACGTCGACCATACCGGAATCTTGGAAAAACGCTAACATAATCCTAATCCATAAGAAAGGGGACGCCAAAGACTTGAAAAATTATAGACCGATCAGCTTACTGTCCGTTGCCTACAAACTATTTACTAAGGTAATCGCAAATAGAATCAGGAACACCTTAGACTTCTGTCAAGCAAAGGACCAGGCAGGATTCCGTAAAGGCTACTCAACAATAGATCATATTCACACTATCAATCAGGTGATAGAGAAATGTGCGGAATATAATCAACCCTTATATATAGCTTTCATTGATTACGAGAAAGCATTTGATTCAGTCGAAACCTCAGCAGTCATGGAGGCATTACGGAATCAGGGTGTAGAAGAGCCATATGTAAAAATACTAAAAGATATCTGTAGCGGCTCCACAGCCACCGTAGTCCTCCATAAAGAAAGAAACAAAATCCCAATAAAGAAAGGCGTCAGGCAGCGAGATACGATCTCTCCAATGCTATTCAAAGCGTGTTTACAGGAGGTATTCAGAGACCTGGATTGGGAAGAAATGGGGATAAGAGTTAATGGAGAATACCTTAGTAACTTGCGATTCGCTGATTATATTGCCTTGCTTAGTAACTCAGGGGACCAACTGCAATGCATGCTCACTGACCTGGAGAGGCAAAGCAGAAGAATGGGTCTAAAAATTAATCTGCAGAAAACTAAAGTAATGTTTAACAGTCTCGGAAGAGAACAGCAGTTTACGATAGGTAGTGAGGCACTGGAAGTGGTAAGGGAATACATCTACTTAGGGCAGGTAGTGACTGCGGATCCGGATCATGAGACTGAAATAATCAAAAGAATAAGAATGGGGTGGGGTGCGTTTGGCAGGCTTTCTCAGATCATGAACAGCAGATTGCCATTATCCCTCAAGAGAAAAGATTATAACAGCTGTGTCTTACCAGTACTCACTTACGGGGCATGCAGAAACCGGGAGGCTTACGAAAAGAGTTCTACTCAAATTGAGGACGACGCAACGAGCTATGGAAAGAAGAATGATAGGTGTAACGTTAAGGGATAAGAAAAGAGCAGATTGGGTGAAGGAACAAACGCGAGTTAATTACATCTTAGTTGAAATCAAGAAAAAGAAATGGGCATGGGCAGGACATGTAGTGAGGAGGGAAGATAGCCGATGGTCATTAAGGGTTACGGACTGGATTCCGAGGGAAGGGAAGCGTAGCAGGGGATGGCAGAAAGTTAGGTCGGCGGATGAGATTAAGAAGTTTGCAGGGATGGCATGGCCACAATTAGTACATGACCGGGGTTGTTGGAGAAATATGGAAGAGGCCTTTGACCTGCAGTGGGTGTAACCAGGCTGATGATGATGATGATGATGATGATGATGATGATGATGATGATGATGCTGATGATGATGATGATGATGGCAGAACAATTTTTACAGCCGCGCTGTCTACGGCTAGGATCCCGGATATTCTTGATGACGTAATGTCGACAGATCATCAATAATTCATACCCCCAAATGCAATGACTGACTCGTACCTCTGTAAGGCAGAGGCTACAAGCACTCAGCAAAATAAAGCGAACAGTGCATACATTATTTTTGGAATCCCGCATACAACATACAGAGCAGCATGCACTTCAATAAAGAGCATGCTCCAAGCAAGCATCCGAACCACATAATTCATGATAAGGCGCTCTGGCGCCTAAATGCAATGCGAATCACGTCGCGCTACCCGCATGTGCTTCCGGGTAAAGATTACTGCTGCGCAAGCTACCGTGGCGACGGTTGCTTGATTGTAGCATACAAAGCGGGGAGTGACGTAAGCACACTTACGCACGTAAAAGAATAACCCATCCAGCAATGAATTTGTGTTGGGACAGTGCTATAGGAAGGCCACGCGTAGTAAGGACTCCTGAAGAGCAGCGTACAGACAAGGCGCGGCGAATTTCTCTTGTTTCTGGTCCACTGTTGGTAGGTGTATGAAGTAGAGGCGCAAGCCCAGTCACAGGCAGCGGAAACGTCTTATGCTGTTAATTAGGTAATGCCCATGTGAATATCGCCACGTGAATAATTTGAAGTTACGTCGCAATGGGTGATCATTCTACTTTTCATTAGGAGCTTCGCTGTCCGACCACCTTCTAAGCTTGGATTGGAGACCATCTTTCCCTTTTACTTGATAGGAGCTCTCGAGGTTTCACCCTTCACAAGCATTTCGCGTCTTAGTTTGATATCCTCATCCAGTCGACCTACAGGAGCTTCTGGCGGTTATCGCCTTCCGGGGAAAAAGCAATGAACCTGAAGACACTCCTGGTAAAACCTAATTTGACACCTGGATTCAGCGCAGAGTATACCAAATATTCTGTTATCATGGGAGGTCGATGGTAGTAGAACGCCACACTTAACCTGAGCTTCTAATTACAGCGTTAGTGGATAAGGTAGACGAATTTGAAAATAGAGGCCGCCGAAATAACTTGATTGTCTACGGCATAAAATAAACTATTACAGAGACTGGCGAAACACTAGAAAGAAAACTGAAAGATGATGAATTTGAAAAGATCCTGCGTATAACTGTTAACGGGACCGAAAGAGTGTACCGACTAGGTCGAAAGGTTGAAAATAAAACTCGTCTTGTCATCATAAGATTTTTTGATTGCCTGAAAAAAGAATGGTGCAACAGAACTTTTATAAGTTAGAATTAGCGACTTTTCTATTTCTGAAGATTTCTTTGCAAAAATACGGGAAATACAGATGCAGCTAATGGATAAGCGCTAGCGCAGAAAAAGAAAAGGACGCGATGGTAAAGTTCTTGCACCATAAATTGAGCGTTCATGGTACTCTGTACGGTTGGGATGCAGATAAATGATCTCGTTACCACTTCGACAAAATAAATATCAAATTACATAGAAAGGTGAAATATCACGAGCTCAAAATTCTCAACCTAAACTGTCTCAGCGTCATCAATAAGTTAACAAAACTGGAGGTGTTTCTTTTGACACATTTCCCTGGCATCTCACCGAAACCTGGTTGACAGGAGCAGTTATGATAGCGAGTTGGTTCTGCGTAGGTGCAGCGTGTTTAGAAAAGACCATGGCACAAGAGGAGGCATGCGTGTTCTTTTTTGAAAAAAAAAACATTAAATGAGGTTAGAATGTCGGACGCACCAAATGTTATATTCACCTCTTTAAATGTTTACTGTGGCAATAATAAGTATATTTTCGGCGCCACGCACAGGCCTCCTTCATCTCCAGTAGCTCACACGGTGGATCTAAAGAGCTGTAATTTGCAGTGACATATAAATGCACGTGATCGGATGATTTTGACGGGCGACTCAAATCTACCCAACCTTGACTCAAGTGCTATGTCTCATGGTCACGGCAATGCTCGAGCTTTTTAAATACTCAGTATTGCCTTTGAGTTAAATTTATGCAGGTAATTGATAAAAACTGTCCAAGGTAGTACTAAATTAGTTCTTGACCTCCTTTTTCGTTAGTACCAACATACGCAAGAACGGACATACGGACAGGCCGCCATTGGAATCTGAACCTGGCAACGTTTAACGCTAGAACGTTATCAAGTGAGGCGAGTGTAGCAGTGATATTAGAGGCATTAGAGGGCAGTAAATGGGATATAATGGGGCTCAGTGAAGTTAGGAGGACAAACGAGCATGTACAGGGATGAAAAGCGGGCACCTCCTGTGCTACCGGTGCTTAGCGAAGAGACGAGAACTAGGAGTCGGATTCCTGATTAATAAAGCTATAGCTGGTAACGGACAGGAATTCTATAGCATTAACGAGAGGGTGGCAGGTCTTGTTGTAAACCTTAATAAGAGATAAAAATTGAAGGTCGTACAGGTGTTCGCCCCTACATCCAGTCATGATGACCAGGAAGTCGAAAGCTTCTATGAAGACGTGGAATCGGCGATGGGTAGAGTGAAAACTAAATACACTGTACTAATGGGCGACTTCAATGCCAAGGTAGGCAAGAAGCAGGCTGGAGACAAGGCAGTGGGGGAATGTGGCATAGGCACTAGGAATAGCAGGGGAGAGTTATTAGTAGACTTTTCAGAACAGAAGTATATGCGGATAATGAATGCCTTCTTCCGCAAGCAGGATAGCCGAAAGTGGACGTGGAGGAGCCCGAATGACCAGACTAGAAATGAAATAGACTTTATACTCTGCGCTGACCCTGGCATCATATAATATGTGCACGTGCTCAGCAAAGTGCGCTGCAGTGACCATAGGATGGTAAGAACTCGAATTAGCCTAGAATTGAGGAGGGAGCGGAAGAAACTGGTGCATAATGTTACGTTTTGCGCCAGGCGTGTCGAAAGGAGCAGACAAGTTCCGGGTGAACGACGTTTATTAACCCATGCTTGTGGGTTGAGGCTCGGCAAGAAAGAGAGGGCCGCTAGCAAGGGGCACTCTGCTTTTAACACTTAGTGGCGCATGCGCACTTCGCAGAGTGCTCTTAACATGAGCGCCAGCCGACACAACACTACCTCCCCTTTTCATGGAGCACACAGTCATTCAGAGTCCAGCTTAGAATCTATCTGGTGGGCGAGAATTTCGCATGGGGTAGCGTCTTGCCTCGGCAGGTGCTGGTGTTGCCTGTTGCGCCACCGGAGTTACCATGGGCGGTTGTGGACTGGAAGGAACTGGTGCGCCGGCAGTCTCAGGATAAAACAGGCACTCGCTGGTCGTAACTTCGCCAGCGGTTCAATGCCTAGGGGTAACGTCCTCTGCAGGCCTCTGTAGCAGCTGATCCTGGTGAAGACGCCAGGTGAATGTGCCCCTCGGGGTGGTTGCAGGTACTTGGAAAGAGACAGGTCCTGTTTGAGCAACAATCACAGCGGGAGCCCACTTTGGTTTTCCAGAATAATTACGTGCTGACACGCTGTCGCCTGCCAAGAAGTGACGTTCGCGACACGGACGACTTAATACCTGAGTGCACTGTGTGTGTGCTACTCTTTCCCCCACGGAAGGCTTTACGGCATCTAACCGACTGCGTAAGCGTCGTCCTAGGAGCAATGCCGCTGGTGATTCACGAGTCGTCGCATGTGGCGTGTTGCGATACGACAGCAAAAATTTATGCAGCTTTACCTGCAGTGTTCCTCCAGTGCCGTCTTTGCGGAGCGCATTCTTTGAGGTCTGGATGAAACGCTCTGCCAACCCATTGGAGCTGGGGTGGTAGGGAGCCGTGAGGATGTGCCGCGCTCCCATTGCCTGCACGAAGTGCTTGAACTCCTGCGAAACAAACTGAGGTCCATTATCGGAAACAATTGTCTCAGGGAAACCGGAACGTGCGAAGAGCTCTGTCAAACAACGAATCGTGTTTTCTGTAGTTGTCGATCTCATTTCAAAAACCTCTGGCCATTTGGAATGTGCGTCGACCACCACTAAAAGCATGGTACTCTGGAAAGGCCCCGCAAAGTCTACGTGAACACGCTGCCACGGTGAAGTCGGCCATGACCACGGGTGAAGAGGGTCGTTGATTGGAGCGTTACGTTGCTCTTGACAACTAGCGCAGCTTCTGATACGACGTTCGAGGTCCGCCTCAAGAGTTGACCACCAAACGTAGCTGCGTGCTAGTTCTTTGCTGCGCACGATGCCGGGATGGCCGTCATGGAGTTCGTCCAGAACGAACCCTTGCAGCTTTGCAGGCACGACTACTCTTGCGCCCAGCATGACGCAACCCTGATGCACCGTCAGTTTGTTGCACCTACGAAAAAAAGGCTTCAACTGTTCATCCTTGATCGACGCGGGCCATCCCACATTTGTGAATTCCTTCACTTGACAAAGAATTTGGTCTTTACATGTGGCAGCCGCAATATCTCGACTAGAAACAGGCAACGAGTCCAAGCGCAACGAATAAAATGTTTCTTCTGTTTCTCTGGTTTCCGCTTCAAGATCTGGCAGCGGCAGACGCGAGCAGAAATCGGCTTCCGCATTCTCGCTCGATTTCTTGAAGATAAGATTGTAGGAGTAGGCTGCCAACGTAACGGCCCAGCGTTGCAGACGAGCAGCCGCGATGGTGGGAATACCGGTTGTCGGGCCCAATATTGTTTGAAGAGGCTTATGGTCTGTGACCAATGTGAATGAGCGCCCATAAAGATAGAAGTGGAACTTCTTTACACCGAAAATGATGGCTAACGCTTCTTTATCCAGTTGACTGTATTTCTTTTCCGCTTCAGATAGCGTTCGTGAAGCGTAAGCAATGGGTCGTGCCCTTCCGTCATCGTAGACATGAAATAGGACTGCTCCTACACCATACTGAGACGCGTCGCATGACAGCCTAAGTTGTCTTTTAGGGTCATAGTGTGCGAGCGTAGGTGGTTGTGCCAATAGCGCTTTCACTTGGTTGAACGCTTTTCTAGCATGCTCGTCCCAGTGCCACGCTACCTTTTTTTGCAGAAGTCTGAAAAATGGTTGAGCTATCATTGCTAACTGGGGCACGAACTTGCTGTAATAGTTGACAACGCCCAACAAAGACTGAAGCTGCTTCTTTGATTTCGGCTCTGGTGCCTGGAGAAGTGCGTCAACTTTATCTGACAATGGGGAAATGCCTTCAGCGCTGATTTTGTGCCCAAGGTAGTGAAGTTCGCTTTGAAAAAACGAGCACTTCTCTTTCTTTACCCTGACACCTCGGCTTTGAAGACGCTCCAGCAGCGCTTCGAGATTAGCTAAGTGGTCTTCTGGTGTTTTCCCAGTTACCAAAATATCATCTAGGTAGCAGCAAACACCCTTGAGGTCGTTCAACATCTTGTCCATTATCTTTTGGAATATCCCCGGCGCGCAAGCGATTCGAAAAGGTAATCGGTTGACGACAAACAATCCCTTGTGCGTGTTCAAAGGTTAGGTATTGCTTTGAGGCATCAGGGGTGCGATCTTGTACGCGTTCCAAAATCGAACGGAGGCGGTCCGTTCTTTACGTGTCCAGATAGGCGGTCCGTTCCGTTGCGTTCGTCCGATAGCAGCAGATGGCACGGAATGATTGACAGCAGATATCACATCACAATTGACGTCATGGCGTTCGTCACCGTTCAAATTGACCAATCGCGTGCGGCTCGGTGGAACGGAACGCCTCCGTTCTATTTTGGAACGCGTACAAGATCACACCCCAGACATGACCACTTTCTGATAAGCGCGATTCAGGCCGATCTTTGAAAATGTGTGCCTCCAGACAGAGCCGCGAATAAGCCATCGACCTTCGGCAACGGGTAACGTGTGACGTCAAGGCACGGATTCAATGTCACCTTATTATCGCCACAGAGGCGTATGCCACCGTCTTTCTTGATAACGGGTACCACTGGCGTTGCATAATCTGATGTGGCAACGGCCGTTATGATGCCCATTTTTTCCATCTTCGAAAGTTCAAGCTCAACCGCCTTTTGCAGTGCGAACGGCACGTTTCTTGCTTTGAGAAACTTCGGTGCCTGATTAGGCTTGAAATACAGCTCGGCCCTTTCTTCTGTAATCATGCCTAACTCATCTTTAAATAGAGAGTCGTACTTTGCGATCAAAGCGTTCAGCGTTTCCTCTAAACGACAAGAAAAAGGCAGCTCTGACCTTGGCAGATGGTGGACGTTCCAGATTTTGCTCCACTCCAGCCTAATTGCCTGAAGCCATTCCCGACCCAGCAACGGCGGCCCTTCCTGGTCGACGACGTATAGAGGAAGGCTCACCGTGTTGCCACCGTGCTGCACCTTGACTTGTAGAACACCTTTTGGGATCACCAGGGCTCCTGTATAGGTGCGGAGCTTCACTTCCGTCGGGTTGAGCCTGGCTGATGAAAGAAATTGGCGGTATTGTTTAAAAGGCATGACTGTGACGGCGGCACCTGTATCTAGCTCCATAGAGACTGTCACATCATTCACTTTCATAGGTACCATAATGGGCTCAATACTGGGAGCAGATACTCCCTTTACGGCTACCACTTCCGAGTGGGATACCACCGATAGCGCTTTTACAGTGTCTTTGAAAGGGCGTTTCCCTCGCGACGTGCCGGAGGTGCTACGGCAAACTCGTTGCAGGTGCCCCCTTTTGTTGCACTTATAGCATTTGTCATTTACGTGGGGATACGCTTTGCCGGAATGTTTCGGCGACCCGCAGCGAATACATGCCTGCGATTGGACACTCGAAGTCGCCTGTACCTTATGCATGGGGTTGCCTGTAGACACCCCTGTACGGGCTTCCGCAGTGCTTTTCGTTGCCGCCTCCATAGCCACAGCGCGCTCTACCGCTCTCTGAAACGTAAGCTTGCTATCCTCCGTGAACAGCACTCGCTGTATATCCTCTCTCAACAAGCCGCAGACGAAGCGATCCCGGAGGGATTCATCTAACGCGCTTCCAAAGTCACAAGTTCGTGCTAGCTTCCGTAGCTCGGCAACGTAATCAGAAACGGACTCGCCTTCGACTTGCTGCTTCCTCTGGAACTTTGCTCGCTCGCCAACGACCGACGGTTTCGGCGACAGGTGGTCCCCCAGCGTCTTCTTTAGTACTTCGAAGCTCTTGACTGAAGGCAGCTCCGGGGCAACCACTGATCTCAGAAGACTGTAGGTACTGGGGCCTATGATGCTCAGGAATGCATGTACAGTCGTGAGCACGCTTAGCGTAAACACGGGAGCGCGTGCCGCACGGTGCTATCAGCGACGCCTACCGATGCGAACGCGAAGTTCTGCACATGCGCAGTACTTTTGCGGCGTGGCTATTTTACCATCGCGCGCATCGCGTCATCGAAGCGCACCGTCGTCGTCTGCTATGTTTTGCCTCGGCTGCTATCGTCGGACTTACAGCGATCTGCCGGTTAGTATCAATGAAACAAGAGCTGGCTAGGTCTGTGCGCCAGTACCGGCCTTCGATTTACTTTTAGCTTGGACTTTGCGTGTCTGCAATACCAAATAAACGCCCATTGAATGACGTTTTAAAACAATATTAATACGTTACTGCGTCTCTTGCCTGCTTCTGAAGCTACTACCGTTCTTTCTTTTTCACTTTGTCCTTATTTCGGAGCGTTTGCTTGGGTTCCAGCTTTCGTCCTGCTTTGCGCAACGATTACTAACAACAAAACATGTAAATAGTAAAATATAGTCAGTACTCTAGTCTTCCACATTACGTATCGTGTTATCGGATGTGACCGAAATATAATGCAAGAGAAACTAGCCTTTCCATGTAAAAATTATAGAACGTTTATTTGCTTCAAACGCGCACGAGGAATTGCATGTCTCATCAACGCCTCAAAAACACAATAAATATTAAGTAAAGAAAGAGAAAACAGCAGCACTTGAGTTTAGTAGCGAGTCATTTCGCCATTCCCAGCAACGACAGCTGCCATTCGAGATGGTAGTGACGCATACAGTGCTGGCACAAGTGATTGGTCAGCACGAAGGCACTCCCACTGCTGTCGAACTTCTTCCCATAAGACGTCTGCAGTTGTGGCGTAAAGCGGTTTCTTCGCAATGGCAGCTTTCATACGACCCCATACATTTTCTATTATATTCAGGTCGGCGCCTTTCGGACACCACTCTAGCACGGGGATCTGCTTCTCTGAGATATATTGTTTCACAATCCTGCCCGTGTGAACGGGTGCCTGGTCGTGCTGGAACAGAAAATTCCGGTCAGGAAACAAGTTTTCAATGTAAGGCAACAATACATCGTCCAGACTACGACAATACTTCGCCGAGGTCAAAGTGCCGTGGATACGTTGCAATGGGCCCAGGCCATGTCGGGATATGAAGCCCCATACATTCACGCTTGTTCTTCCACTGGACAACCCTTATGAAAATGACTGTTGAAATGTTGTTGGCATATTGTTGACGAACTGTTGACTCAATAGCCTTTCAACAATACCTCAACAGTTATTGAAACCACAGAGCACTAATTCAACAGTAAAGTTGTTGGGCAGTTCACAACAAAAAAGTCGTTGACTAAATTCTGTTGGTATAGTGTTGAATAGTATTGAGTATTATTGAGCCATTGTTGAGTAGTTTCCAACAATAAAGTCGTTGACTATATTCTGTTGATATATTGTTGAATAGTATTGAGTATTATTGAGCTAATGTTGAGTAATTTTCAACAATAAAGTCGTTGACTAAATTCTCTTGACGTATTGTTGAAAAGTATTGAGTATTGAACCATTGTTGAGTAGTTTCCAACAATAAAGTCGTTGACTAAATGCTGTTAACTTATTGTTGAATAACACTGAGTCACGAGCAATATTGAGTTTCGAAGTACATGTGAAAAACACACGCACATATGTATGTGTGCGTCTTTTGCACATATATGTTGCTTTACTGATCACTTGATCACCATTGCATATATACAGGGTGTTGTTTCACGTTACTTGAACCATAGACGTATATACACGGGTTTCAGCTAAATTTACTCAGAGTTTAAAAATATGCCGATGCACCATAAGACGATGCGACCAAATGCATGTTGCTCACTCTTGTACGTGTCACGCTATTCTTGTATTTTTCCTAAGTAGCTAACTAGTCAAGAAAATTAGCCATTCTGAATGAACAAAGTTAGGCGAAAAATTCCAGTTAGAAAGTTCTAGAGCACTTTGCAAAACGTCCGATTAGGCAATTTCTAACTTTCTATCTATTAAGTGTTAGTGTTTTTCAGCTTACTGCGGATGCCCGAGCAATACAAAAAATATCACCTGACATACCCGCTTGCGCGCCGTGCGTGCAGCGCTCACAAACGAGCATACCATCGAGCAGGGTGTGTTGCCGCTTAAAAGGCGACAGGGCAGTGACGAAGGCGTTGGCTGTGGTATTGATCGCCAGCGACGTGCTTCCCTCGCTGCGGTTCACGATGGCGATAAGCAGACGGGTGTTCACACCGGTTAAATGGTATGTTTTCGTTTGTGCGCAGAAGGCTTAGGAGCCGTGCAATCACGACTCGCAGGCGGGCATGTCACGTGGTGCTTTTTGTAATTTTGCGAGCATCCGCAGTAAGCTGGAAAACACTAATACTTAACAGATAAAAAGACAGAAACTGTTTATTCGGACGTGTTGCCAACTGCTCTGCAACTTTCTAATTGGAATTTCTTCGCAACTTCCTTGCTTCAGAAGTTGGTTAATTATCCTTGACTAATTATAGCCAATTAAGCAATATATAGAAATAGCGCGACACGCTACATACCAAAGGGGGCAACATGCATTTAGTCGCGTCGTCATAGAGGGCATAGAGTTTACACTTGGCCTAAAGTTAGCAGAAACACCCTGCATATATATATATATATATATATATATATATATATATATATATAGTTTGAGAAGACAAACGTCGCTACAAGCAGTGATAAACAACCGATGATTGGACGCATCCTGCATTTCTATCGGCGTCCATTATAAGGGGCCAGTGCCCTGACTGAGTGTTAGGAAACGGCATTGCATGCCTCCATGTTAAATATGGTCAAGGTGGCGGGGAACGTTAACAAAATTCAAGTCTGGGGTTTGACGGGCCAAAACCACGCTTTGATTATGAGCCGCACCGTAGTAAGAAACTCCATATTTATTTTGACCATCTGGGGTCCTTTAAACTGCACCAAATTTGGTGCAGGTTAAACGCACAGTACGCGGGCGTTTTTGCATTTCAGCCCCATCGAAATGCAGCCGCCGCCGCCGGCATTAGATTCCAGGCACTCGGGTTAGTAGCGCAACACCTCAGCCGCTGTGCCACCACGGCGGGTGCGGCGGAGAAAGGAGTGAACATCGTTTTTACAGAGTAATTTAGCTTAGATGTTACCCGTTAGCGCGCTATACAGAACGAAACGAAAAGCTTGGCGGATATGTACAACATGGTGCTCATATTTCACATGGAGGCCAAATTCTTCTCTGTGACCTAGACGGGGTGCTGGCGAATGTGTTGGGAATCTGCTCAGCCACCAAGCACAACCTGCGCTGCTATACGTTCTCGGTGACAACTCGCACAGCGCAGAAGCACACGCACAAATGTTTAAAGAATGGGACGACAGACCGCCTGCAGTTTGCCATGACGTCGAAATAAGAAGCACAAACAGCGACGTTTCTGTACTTTTGTGGTCAATAGTTCAGTTCGCATGGTTGCGGCACGCATTACTTTTTTTTTTAAATACAAACGACGAAAACTGTGCGCGGAAACATTAGCACGGCGTTTGCGACGTTTGAATTTGGCGCCTTTTCCCGCGCATGCCATTAGCTCCGGCCGGTGCACTGCGTTACTGCGCCAAAGAAAGTAGTTCATCAAAGAAGTGAAGCAAAAAACTTTTATACACTTCCAACGCGCTACAATTTTTCTGTAATAACATGACATCACAGAATTTGTTATCAAATGGTACAATTTATGATAATATAAGCGTGTATTTGTATGAGTGTACATGTATGATTGCGCGTTTGCGCTGTTGAGGCTTGTAGCATTCCGGCGTGATCGTGCATGCCGGTTGTGTGAAAACTTCCTGCGTTTTCTGCGTTCTTTGTGTGCTTCGCTGTGACATCTTTGGAATGTTCCTGCGTGTTGCTCGCTTTTTATGGGCTTGTTGCCTCGAAGATCGCCATGATCGCCTCCGACTCAGCGACATCAAAGATGAGTTAGTGTTTCGAATTCCCCTTGTTCGTCCGCGCCGGAAGGGGAATTTCAGCGCCTGTGCGTGTTTTCATTCCTAGCACTATCCTTCCGTTGCCAGAATAGGTTGTACCGCACTAGATTCGTGGTATATAACATCGAGCTTTGTCCTGGTTTAACTTTACACTCCGCTTGTGGTGACGTAAGGCAGCTATGTGGTGCCAGCTAAAACAGGGCATGTTGTACGCCATGATTTCTGATACGGTATTCGAGCACCGATTGAGTTAGCCTTATTAATGAGCGCAAAACAATGCGACGTGAAACCATCCGATCTGTACTGTAATCGGAAGATATTTCGTTTGAGCCACGCTAGTACAAGACGTGGGAGCGAGCTTGTAGCGGCGTGGGGCGGTGGGATCGGCGAAAGTGTATTCTGTTGCGCTGAATTCCCTTCAGGAACGAGTGACTAGGCTGCTATCTGACACGCCGTGCGGCCGATGTTCGCGCGATCGGAAAACACAGAGGAGGCTGTCGCGCAATAATAATAATGAATTTGAAGGGTGTACATGTGATTCTATGCGATACGTGAGATACAATAGAGGGGGATGCCACAGAGTGCTGCGAAATCATCGAGTTATACGCCTTGCTAACCGCCTGTGTTTTGTTTTCCACCAGTTCGCGCGCATTCAGCTTTCTTTTTTCATCTTCGTTCGACGCCATCGAGTGCTTCGCCCCAAACGGCTTCGCGTAGGCGCTCTTAGCATTCACGGAAAGGCAGATTTCATGGCACTCCAGGTCCTACAACATTCAAAATAACGTAATTTCGTGAAATTGCAGCTTTTCGCACTTCAGTAAGTGACTGATTTAACAAAATTTTAAAATCAGTAGAGGAACGAGATGCCTGGCATATCTGCTTTGTCGTCCCACTGGGTTTCGAGGCGGCGTGTATACGTTATCGGCAACATAAACATCAATAATTAGCATTGTTTCTTGTGACCATAGAAGTAGCTAGTTATGTCGAAAAGCTATTTTTGCTTTGAATCCGAGCACTAAATAGTGAACAGATTGAAAGGGGAGCGCATAGTTGTGAACTAAATGACAACGCTTTGCCACAAGCTTGGAATAATGCATTGTCGAAAGAGCAGTTCTGTGAAATTCTTTCTTTGAGAGTAAGCAAAACTTCAGTAGCATCAGGTAGACGGGGAGTAAAAGAATGCAACACTGTGGTTTTATATGAAGGAGCATCCTTTAATATGTGGCCATAACAGTTCAGTAGATGCATGGAAATAATTTTTAAAATAATAGAGGAATGTGAAATAAATTATTTGACAAGCTCACACTGCCATTGGCAAGAGCGGCCACACTTTAGTGTATTCAATGACTAGTCATTTGTATCCGTCTATTTATGTCAGCCTAATGGTCCATGTAGCTCTTTTGATTGTTGATTTTGCTGCATTGTGGCTTCACATTTTAATACTGACATCTTTTTTCAGATTCAAAATGAGCTGAGAGACACCCAAGCTGGAATGCTAAAGGTGAATTCTTTGGCCATCCATTCTGTAACGTCACCATGATCAAATACAGTGATGCCGTGAAAATGTATTGCAGGAAGCAGAAAAAACAACATTGCTGATGCAACTGCAAGGCATTTGCTCCAGTGATCAATTGGTGCAGAGTGCCTTCATTAGGAGACATGGTGCTTTTAAGCACTCAGCTGAAAGACTGCAACTGCACCGGGACTGGGAGTGAATTTCAATGTCACTTGTGAACATATTAAAGATAGAATGTGCCTTCTTCAGGGTATATGCCTGATATGGGAGGGGTGTTCAGAAACAGTGTGGACATTAGTGGTCTACGTGAGTGCACATCTTCCTAGTTTTACCTATGTCATGCAGCAGTGCACTGCTAGAGGTATCAAACCAGAGCAGCAGCACCCTTTGAGAAAGTTGGCTGAAGAACGAGCAGTGATCAAAGCTTTCTGCATTTCAAGGGCCAAATTCCAGAAAGATTGATGCCGAGCTGGACGGTGTGAAGTGCCGGTCACCACATACTGTAGCCAGCATGGCATGAATCTCCTTGGCATTATGCCTCGTTAGGATACAGAAATTGCATCACTGCTCATAAAAAAAAAATGGAAATTGGGAGGTTGAGGGGAAGTGGCAGGGCTCCCCTCTGGAGTAGCCAGTGCATGCCCATTGCTATACTGATAATCCTACCTTAATGAGAACAAGTGATGCATGTTAACCTATTACGCAGCTAAGTGCATTCCTTGTTTTGTATTAAGGGGACACTAATGACACCTTAAATGAATTTAAAATAAAGCATCGTTTTAAATATCTACTTCTGTAAATTTCTTGGTAATTGCTTGATTATTAGAGAAAATAAAGCTCAGCGTTCAATTTTCTGAGTATCGCCCCAAAATCTTCGTGCTGACATCTCATTGTCACATCGTGGATTTCAAGTATTTTTTACAAACTTGGGTTGTATTGTTTCAGTAAAAGTTCCTGACGGTTCTTATTTTAAGTTTTTGGAATACAATGAAGAACATCTTTATTTGTAAAAAAAAATTGCTGCACCTGAACAGACATCAAAATCCATGACGTCACAGCAAGCGGGTGTGGTAACTTCAAGGCAGCACTGTCACCAATTTTTCCTCTTGCTGCTTTTACAATTTACTCACCCTCTTGTCATGGTACGAGTGAATCTCTTGAATTGTAGGAAGGTCATTTACAGATACATCTAAAATAATTTTTCTCTTTAGTGCTTTCTTGCCATAGTTGCTTAGGGGTGTTGGCACAGCGCCGCTAAGCACGAGGTCACATGATCAAACAACCGCATTTTGATGGAGGTGAAATACAAAACTGCCCATGTACCTTGCAGCCTGATTTGGTAAAAATTAATCCAGAGTTCCCCACTATGGCGTGCTTAAAGCCTGCTTCACATGCAAGCGAAAATGCTTGCAAATCCTGCCGCCGCGCCGCAGAAATCAGTTTCAACGGTGGGAGCGGCAAGGTTCGGGCAAGTTGGAATTTCATCGCAGCGGCAGAGCGGCAGCACTGCTTCCGAACGACCCACCTCGACACGTGACCAGCGGAGGATTAGTGCTGGAAAGCCTGCGCATAGGATGATGTTTATTTACTTGGTACACGTGGTACAGGCAACATGCCAAGAGAGCTTTTCAACGAATTGTTAAACTGCTAAGCGCAGGATATGTATTTATAAAATAAAAATTTGAGAGGCAGAGACAAAGCTATGTTTATGTTGGTAGTCGCAAACTACCGAAACTGGCTGAAAGTCCTGTGTTTTATGCCAGCAACATTGCTATTCGCAGCAGCGGAAAATGCGCGGCGGCAATGCATATGAAACGAAACTTTGCGATAAGCTTTGCAGCGCCGCGTCGTTGTTCGCTCCATTCGCTGAATCGCTTGCATGTGAAACAAGCTTAAACATCAGATTGTCGTTTTGGCACTTAAAACGCCAAAATGTAATTAATTTAATTTTACTTTAGTGCTCCTTTAAGCGGTAGAATTCATGATCTCTGCAAAAACTCATGCTCAAAGTATTTTCCGTAAAGATTAAATAAACAGTAGATATAAGTGTCTATTTATATTTTGAATTCTGTGATACGTGATGACTATTAGTGGTACGAGACAGAATTGTAATACAATGTGTGACGGCACGATGATGCACATCGAGGAAATGACCGAGTCTCCCTAGAGGTCCTTGACATGGACATCAACTGACTGTCCACAAACTTCTGAGTTCACTCCGTGATCTTGTGCAGCCTGTGCTTTGCGAGTAGATTAATTTAATTGAGGTTTAATTTAATTAATTTAATTTACTGTCCTTGTGGCTTATGTACATTTCATACCGTGGAGTGGAATCTCGCATTACTTCTGGAGCACAGCAAGCGAACGTGATGTGTAGTGGTAATCTTAGTAATGATCGACAATCATGTCCCACTTCGAGCTCCTAATGCTGCTTGCCAACACAAGCAGCAGCAGTTGCCCCAGATAGCGGGAAAGAAATCCATTGAAAAGTGGCATATGCCCAGGGTCACATACCCAGTCACCCAAGCTGTTCCAACGGTTGATCTTGAACTCTTCCCTCAACATAGCAGCCCAATCTCCCCATTAGACCATGGCTACATATTCACACAAATGGATGGGACAATCGAGACAAACACCTGAAAATATGAAGTATCCCAAGAATGGTAATCACAATAAATAGTACTAGATGTGCATTAGCGCAAGCTCTTGGGCCAGTTGGTGCATGATGAACTTGAAAAAGGGGGGTACCAGCAAAACAAAGGACGCGCACACATGGAAAAGGCGTTAGACAGGGACGAACGCTGGTCCGTCCCAAAGTCCGTCCATGTCTAATGCCGTTTCCTTGTGTGCGTGTCATTTGTGTTTCGCTGGTGCTCCCCTTTTTCAAGTACTATATGTTTGGATACGTTAGTTTATTTTTCTTGTTTGTGCTGGATTGTTTTTCTGAAACATGGGGCATCCAGACAGCATCAGAAGCTTGTAAGAAGTCAAGTTTAGCATTTTAGATTTGCAACAGGTACTTTTGTAATTGATTTGCAGTAGGGCTGTTGTGTGAATGTACTTGAAAGGCTTAAAACTGTTTTGCTAACATTTACTTAAACATGCAGGTTCACATACGCTGTAAGAGTGCACATTGAGAAGGTTATCCTGGCCCAGCTTACCATGGCCTGCCATGGTGGACCAGGAAAGTTTGCAAGGGCCTTGCTTCACCATGTGTTCACAGAGGAGGAGCTCATGGGCCATTTGGGCTTTGGAAATAACACCAAGGGGCAACAGAGGCTCTTGACCCCATCAGGGTCAGTGCTGTTATAGGCAAGTACCATATACCCTTTCCGGTTGCATTTTTACATTCACAGTTCTTTTCTAAATTTATGAACTTGCCATTGGCATAACAAACGACTTTCATGTAGCCTGTGTGTGCAGTTGTGTGCTACAATAGCCTACCATTTGGAATGACTGTTCATATGATCTTGAGTGCCTAATGCCGCCATACTCAAATGCTTCCAAATTTAAAAGCTGCCTTCACTGCCGAAAGTTTTTAGCATCTCCACCAAATAAAATGAGCTGCATTTGTGCATTAGCAGTGCTACTTGGCTGTCATTGCAAGGAATAGTCTGTGAAGCACGCTCCAAATCTGTTGGCATGGAGGACATGGTTAAGTAGCCTGAAAGTGTTAATACACGAATTGCGGAGAAGCTATGCTCAAGTGTGGTTACTGCTCAGCTCGAGCAGGAGCACGTTCACCAAATTGCAGAAATCAAAACAAAACAGCTCTCCATGTTCTGAGATGTGAAACAGTAGTTTCACCAATTTTAACAGACCACATCAAATCAAAGTTGCTCCTATCTTGAAGCAGGTCCATGTGATCCGAGACGGCAACCTTTCAGCGGAGGGAACCTGAGTGTTGTGGCAATTTTCTTTTGGTAGTTTCAATCAAAGAAACAACAGGGACCGAGTTGCCAGCTTCACAGTCAACAGTACTATGTTTAGTGGATGCTTACTTATTCTAAGCTCCTAACCTATGACTCGTATTTATTAACATGCACTGTATCACTTTGTATTCTAAGATAAGAAAAAATATTTATGTGGCTTTTCCTCATATACTTCAATAAATGGAGAATAGGCTCTTGGGGCCTAATGTATAAAGCTTCTTACAGACCATCGGACATGTCCACTACTCCCATTCTGAAATTGTTAGAATTGTTTCCTGCTTCCTTACTTCACCTACCTGTTAACATGGTTATGAACCATTGCCAAGTAGATTATGGGCTTAAATTTATCAAAAAGATGAATGGGCTTTTCTGTCGCTCTTGTTTAGCCCGTTGAGGATCACATTTTGGGGAGAAATATGCCTCTAATTTAGGAGTTATATATCTTTTGTAGTGTGCACATACTCAAAACTTTCGACTTGAATAGTGTCCTATTCAATTTAGTCTTTGAATGGTCACTATTTGTAAATGTGAGTATTATTCTAATATTTCGAAACACAAATAAAACATGAGATTTGAGCCAAAGTACGGTAAATTTTCACCTCCAATAACATAGTATAGACGTAAAACGTAAGAACTTGTAAAAATAGCAGACCAGGCTACGTTACTAAAGTAGCTGTACTTTAGAGGCTGTACAGCAATCATTCATGCTTACTGAAGAGTCCTGTGCATGTGAAGAAACTTTTTGCTGCTCCATTTGTGCCTTTAATAAACAGCTCTTCATAACATAACAATGACAGAAACTTGCTAACCTTAAGAATACTAGTATGTGAACCTCATCTTACATTAATTGTGATATCAGCTGTTCATTATTCAGAAGCTATCCAATATTTGATTTGCTTCTGGCATTATTCGGTTCAGTCTCAAAAATCACTTTTCGCGCATCCTTAATATTGTTATTGCAGATTTAAGTTCTTCAGGGCGACTTTCCGAGAAAATAAACTGGTAAATAATTTTTTTAAATAACAATAAAGTGGCAATACCATTTCAGTATTTGCAGTTTTACATGTTTTATTGTTTTATGCAGGATAAAGCAGCATAATTTTTTCTGTAATGAAACTTACGGAAACTTGTGGCAGCACTCCCAAATTAGTGCAATGACAGACACCAAGGAGCTAAGTGAAAAATCAGTTTGGGAGAAACCCAAGGAGCGACAGCACTATAAGAATATTTTCTAGAAGTCTCAGAAGGTTGCAGCACCTCCAGTGGGACGCTAGGCAACACTTTGTTCTGAAAAGGCAAATTTTTTCAGAACGTTCCATCACAGTGACAGATGTATGGCAGTGAACCCTAAAAGGGTTAAAGAAGTCAGTCCTATGGCATATGGCTCTTAAAAGACAGCATTTCTTCGTATCTTTCACATTCTGCATGTGTCATGCTAAGCAGTTTGGCGCACAACTACACGGAATCCTCATTATAACAGTAATTCAGTCGTTGAGGAAGAAAACATACTTCGCTGTAAGCAGTGTCTTCTTTAATGTGGAAAGTCCTAAGTCATTGTAAGGCGAGAAGTACGTTCCGATTGCATGTGAACTCAGGAAACCTAACATCAAATGAAGCTACACTCAATTATAGTGACATGACACTATTGTATTTGAAGCATGGAAAAGCACAGTGAAGTGCTGCACATTTTAATTATGAAACTTACAAGAAATAATTTTAGTTGTCAGTTCAGGTTTATTTATGAACGACATGAATTTTTTTCACCATTTTGTTTATCAGCAAGCAAAGTTCACATCTTTGACATTGAAGATATTCATAAAGTTATATTGCTACAGTGTTTTGTTCCTCTTTGCCCTTTCCTGCATTTGACACTTAGTGGAGTCCTGTGCCACACTAAATAAATTTAAATGGTCATGCTGTAAAGCTGTACCCATGGAAAATTGGAATAAAGCAACACAAATACATAAATCAATTTCATTGTAACAAGGGCATATTGCATGCCATTCTTTTGCATGTGGAAGTTGCTTTTTAAAACTTATTCTGGCTTGTTTTTGCAGGCTTCACGTGTCGCAAATTTCCTGGTACCAACATGCCCTATGTAAAGAACTCTGGCCTCGCTTCTCGCATGGGACCCTGCCCCTGAAGCAACTGCCCCTGCCCCTTCACCTCTGAAGAGCCCAAGTTGGACAGCTCAAACCAAAACACAAGTGTTGTGCTTTTGTAACTCTCGACATTTTTATGTTTTATGTTAGTCTCCTGAAGGGCCCAATTTGGATTTCTCAAATGAGCATACAAATGTTGTGCCTTCCTATGCCTTGACATTTTTATGTTAATTTTATTTATGTTAATTATGCTAGTCTCCTGAGAAGCCCACATTGGATTGCTCAATCCAGAATACAAGTGCTGTGCTTTGTTATAGTTCACTACATTTTTATGTTAGTTTTTGATATGGTTCCAGTAAGGATAGTGTTTCCTTATTAATATATTTTTTAAGTAGCTTAAGTCATTTCATGCCAAACCACCCAACAATTTTCTCAAGAACTGTTCCATTATGGCAAACCATTTCAAGTTTGCTTGATTTTGAGTAGGTACAACGAGAAAATTTTTGAGAAAATTTGCTTTCATACATACTCTTAAGTAATTCCAGGGCAACCAACCAGCGTTTTTTTGGCCATCACAGATATAGTTGAAGCTCCGAACTCTTGCTCCCCATTTATTTTCCTTCACAAAAATTTTTTTGAATTTTGGCAAAAATTTATTGTTCTTGCCCAGCTAAGCTAGAAGCCACTGATACACGTTTCTTCTGAAAGGGAAATTGTATGATCCAGATATTCAGGTGGTGTTCATGTCAAGAGACTGAAGTGGTGTGACTGCCAAAATTTGCAGTTTGAATTTTCTTCTAACGTAGGGAAATACAGAAGGCACAAAATGAATATAAAATCAGACTCCTTGACTTGGGATAGCAGCAAAATATTTCAAGCCTTGGAGGTTCAGTTGATCAGCTAAAAAAACTGTAACGTTGAAATTTTTTGCAAGCTTCGTGTTGAAGGTAAAAAATTAGCTTTGGTGGTTGGCACAAAAGTATGTCACCCATCATTACACAGCCGTACATGTCTGCTATGCATGTGACATGAAACAAAAAGTGATTATTCTTTAAGTGCGATAAGGTATTTTTTATAATGTTCCTTTGTGGATCACACATACAGCATAAATATAGCATAAATATATGAAGCCATGTCATCTAGCAAGGAAAGGTTGTTAATATATTAGCCACAAGAACTACTCAACAAACTGACTTGCCTTTTTTATCATTACGAAGGCAGGTGACGTCAAGCGCTGCTGCTGCAGTCTCAGCTCGTATTTTTTTAACACTGAACGCAAAAGGTGGTCGCCAATGGTGTCTGACCACATCAGACTGAACATGGCACATATGACTTTTATAGATGAGCATGTTCCAGCTCTGAAACAGTGGTAGCAAACAACACCACAAGAATTTGTTCATACTCATGTAGGTTTTCAGTCTTAATTATGAAGGTGTTTTCTACTTGCATCATCATTGGGCTTCAGGGAGCAGGGCACAAAGTGTCCTGCTCCCTCTATGTTGCATTGCAATGCGACATGCCCTTTAGGATGCTTTGTATGAACAATATCAGTGCTCTTTATAGATTTACTGTCTACATAATAGCTGATATTTCTTTTTCTAAACTGCATGAAACATATCTTTTAGCACTGCAGGATTCCCTCACATATTTATTACGTACGAGGTCTGTTAGAAAAGTATTCGACCTTTTTTTGCGAACACCTGATGAATATGAAACAAGCGCGTTTTCATCAGCCGCCCTTGAACCTTTGTGCTCATGCATGAATTTTTTCCCACCTGCCAATAGCGTGAATTGCTGGGACGCAGCGTTTGAATGAGGTAGTACGGTGCTCTCGTCGGTTTTTTATCGCAAGGAAAATGGCAGAGCGACTGGAGCAGTCCTACTGCATCAAATTTTGACAGAAACTGGGCGACAGCCAAGTGGAAACCATCTGGAAGATTCAGAGTGCTTTCGGTGACTGTGCTATGAGCAGCACACAGATTATGGAGTGGTACAAGTGGTACGGCCACACATCGGTGGAGAGCGAGCCACACTCCAGTCGGCCATCAACATGCCGAAATGACCAGGTCATTGCCGAAGTGAACCCCGTGGTGATGCGGGACCGTCGTGTAACTATCCAAGAAATTGCGGAAGAGGTGGGCATCAGCACATTTTATCCACATTCCATTATCACCGAAGATTTGGCCATGAAGAGAGTTGCACCAAAATTCGTTCACAAGCTGCTCATGGTGGAGCAAAAGCAACTTTGTGTTGAAGTCTCGCAGACATGCTGGATTCCACAAACAGTGACCCCAACTTCATGAACACCATAATCACTTGTGACAAGTCTTGGGTGTATGTTTACGACCTGGAAACCAAATCCCAGTCGTTACAGTGGAAGCATTCCACGTCACCAACCAAAGACTGCTAAGTGTGCAGCAACGTCAAAGTGTTGCTGACTGCTTTCTTTGACTCCCGCAGTGTGGTACACCACGGATACACACCACAGGGTCAAACAATCACTAAAGACTACTACAGGGATGTCCTCCATGGCCTATGTGATGCTGTATGGAGCAAGATACCGAAGTTGTCAACAGGAAATTGGCACATCCTTCAAGACAATGTTTTTCTCGCATTTGATTCAGACTTTTTTGGCGAAAAACCAGACTCCTGTAGTTCGACAGGCTCCTTGCTCTCCTGATATGGCGGCCTGCAACTTCTGGCCGTTTCCTAAAATCAAGGGGCCATTGAAACAAGCATGATTTCAGACAAAAGAAGACATTATGGCTGCAACGACAGCTGAGCTAAAGTCCATTTGGAAAGAAGCCTTCTCGGAATGCTTCTAACAACGGCAGCACCGCTGGGAGAAGTGGCTGGATTCCCAAGGAGACTACTTTGAGGGTGATTAGGTTTCCAACACTTCAGTTATGCCAGTTTTTTTTCTTCAGCCAAAGGTCGGATACTCTTCTAACAGACCTCGTATTGATATTTTATGTGCAATGGCTGTATGGTTTACCTGGCCCACACCAAACACAAGCCTCGTTGCATTAGAGCATGTGTCCCTTAGCAATAAAATGCAGACCCTAACACCGCTTATCTGTCATCTGTGCATACGAAGCCAGCTTTGTCGTCTGCATTCCCGGCCAGCAAGCTGTGCGCACATCAGAGAAAAGTCAGTGCTGACAAAATTTCAAAAAGGAATTTCTCGCTTTTAAAAATGACTTTTTTAACTTCACACATGCATAGCAGACATGTAGAGCTATCCAATAATGTGTCACATTTTTTTCGCCAACTACGAAGGCTGTTTTTTCCTTGAACATGAAGCTTCTTGCAAAAGATTAGAATTTTTTTTTACAGGCGATCAGCTGAACCTTCAGAGCTTCATATATTTTTCTGCTATACTATGTCACTTGGGCTACCATTCTGTATTTAATTTCTGTCCTGTGAATTTTTTCTTGCGAAAAAAAAACTAACGGATTGCAATTTGACTCATTTTTGCCGGTGCCAAAAGCAATTGTACTATGCAAATATTTGAAAAATTGGCTATTTTGGCAGTTGCATCACTTCACCATATTTTCACGCACACCTTTTGAAGGCCTCGATCAATACAATGTGCATTTGAAAAAAAAAGCATTTGAAGCATTTGAAAAAAAAATGAAAAGCTAGAGGACATTTGATGCCTCTAGCTCAGCTGAACAGGAAAACTAAACTGTCACCTAAAATGCTACAAAATATCTGGCAGAAATAAATAAAAGTGGGTAACAAGCTTTGAACTCTAGTAAACATATGGCAATGTTTCAGATTTATGTGCGGTGTGAAAAAAATGCTTGTCGATTCGGCATGGAATTGCATACCTGCAAGTGCATCTGTGCCATTTCCAGAGTTCAGTAAGAACGGCATTTTACATAACTTTGTAAAAATGGTTTATTGCTATCTAAAATACATGAGTAAAATTAATAGGTATAAGTCGGCTTAAATTTATTATGCAACAAAACATCTCCAGTAATGGCAATGATGTGCCTCTCATGTTTGCATAAAACCATATCTTCTGAATTCTTTCGTTATTTTTTGTGGCAGCGAATAAAATTGAAATGGAACTCGCACAAGGAGTAACTTTGCTGTATTCCAGCACATCACTAATAGCTGTCTTTGTTTCATATGAAAATCTGAAGCAGTCAATATGAATAAGTCGCTTGATATGGAATTACCTGCGCAGCAACGTTATCATGGCAGAAAACACAACTGGATCATGCAACAGCAATGCGGCATAATAAACTGCTCCCATAGGCATCACTTATTGTGATTGCCATGTTTCAAAAGTATGTAAGGTTTACTGAAATTGGCACACACCATTCAACCAACAAATAAGGATTGTACAGTGATCCTTTTTCAGTTTTACAGATATTTAAGTTGTCTGCCAGGTAGCATAATTCTTGTTCTTGAGCTGGATTATTCAGAGGTGGACATTACTAGCACAAGAAATGGAAACATTAAACTGATTGTCATAAATTTATTAATTCACTTATAACATCACAGCACATATTTCAGTTTGCAAATTGTAGCCAGTGAGTTTGCAAGACATTCACTTGAAATTAATTTCCAGGATGACACCAGTTTCGATATTTTTCCATAAATGTGAGAGAAATACAAGGGCATTCCGGTTACTTTTGTACTTCGATGTATAGCAGTGCATTTCTACAGCCAGTTTGATGGCATGTGTCTCGTTACTAGTGTCATTCTGGAAATTCATTCTAAGTGCATACACCTTGTAAAATTACCGGCCACAATTTGTAAAAACTTTATTAGGAACTGAGTTTTTGTTAATCAGCTGACTATGGTGTCTTGTTTCTCATGCAAGTAATGTTTGGCACTCTGTATCTAGAATTATGTTAGCTGCAACAGTCAGTCTTCAATAAGTTCCATGAAACTTAAAGATAACCACCCTGCATATCAGGTCTCAGTTGAGTGCTGTGGGCACAAGCAAATTGTGCCATGGTTATAGTACCACTGGCTAGAGAAAGCAAGTACCTTTTTTGAGTGTTCTTATTTACAGTCATGTCAGTCTGCTTGTACATTTATTTATTTAGGCATTTATTTTTTAAAATTTATTTCTTTTGGGAAATGTGTTTTACTTGAGAGCCACACTGACTACATCTTCAGTATTCAATTTTGTTATGGTGTCAAGCTGCAGGAAGTTTGTACTGTGCGATAGTTTTTAAGAAGTTTCTGATCTCAAACTACAAAGGGTTGTACATTTACAGAGATGTTTGGTTACAAATAAACAGTTCACCTAGAAAAATGGTTTTTGTCTGCATCAGTTCAGCACTCTTGATTTTTCGGAGGACCATTCACTCTGACAATTGAAAAAAGTGGCATAACAGTACTGCTAGCAGTTTTACAATATGGTTTATTACAGGCAATCTAGGAGCATGCTTTTGAGCCCAGGGTGACAGAGGTCTGCGGTACAAAATGCCTGTATTTAAATTTTATCCTTATCCTCTCACAGCAGACATGCCACCGTGACATCAAAGGTAATTATATGCAACATAGCTCAGCAGTATTTTAAGGTAAGTGCAGGTTTAAACTGCTAAATACCCAGTGGGGCATAAAGGGCTGTCAACGTAATTTGTGTTGATGTTCAACAGATCTGCAACAATGCTTCCATGGGCTTTCAATATTGACGAACTACACATTTCAACAATACCTCCATGGGCTTTCAATTTTGAGGCTCAACACATCTGCAACAATGCTTCAATGGGCTGTCAACATTGACAAACAACACATTTCAACAATACCTCAATGGGCTTTCAATTTTGAGCTTCAACAATGCTTCAATGGGCTTTCAACATTGACAAACTACACATTTCAACAATACCTCAATAGGCTTTCAATTTTGAGCTTCAACAATGCTTCAATGGGCTTTCAACATTGACAAACTACACATTTCAACAATACCTCAATGGGCTTTCAACATTGACAAACAACACATCTTCAACACTGCTTCAATGGGCTTTCAAGAGTGAAATACACCATAGTTTCAACGATATGCCAACGATCTTTCAAATTGAGAGGCCACAATGATGTTTCGACAAAATGTCGCGGGCCAATTATCAACACTTGTCAACAATTTCCTCAATGATGTTTCAACAATTCGCCAATGATCTTTCAAGGTCATTTGTTGACGTTGACCAATGATATCTCAATAACCTTTCAACAATTTTTTTTGTAAGGGAACACACTTCGCACGTTTTCAGCATCGTATCTGTAACACAATGTCTTGTGAAAATTTACCTGGTAGATGATGAACAAACGTGCAAGTAAATCAGCCTACCGGGTGCCTGAGAGTCGCCAAACACGCGCCCTCTGGTCCTGCCGCGTGGAAAAGGTAGACTCATCAGAAAAGATGACGTGACTCCAGTCCTCGCTTGTCCATGAAGCAAGCTGCAAAGCAAACTGCAGCCTTGCGTTCTTGTTCGCCGCTGTCAGTAATGGTTTCCGTGCTGCCACGCAACTGCGAAACCCTGCATCCTTCAGTCGACGGCGAACTGTAGAATCTGAAGCGTCGAGGTCTAAGGCTTCACGAATTGCTCTAGCAGGAAGGAAAGGATCCTGGACCACGGCTGCGATGATTAACGCGTCTTCATCCTCCGTCGTAGATCTTGGTGGTGGCGCCCGGGGGGCGTCACGGATGCGTCCTTCATGCTTAAAAGCCTGAATTATTCTATTCACGGTCTTCAATGGCCTGTTAACCAATACTCCGATTTGACGTTGGGTATACCCCTTATATGCAAGATGCACAATTTCACGCCTCTGCTCCTCGGGAACCCTAGCCATGGCAGTATGCCGTCACCTGTGGGACGTTCAGAAACAGCGTCTCTATTTATATATTTGCTCATGGTATGCTCGGTGGTGGCGTGATCTTTATCATAAAACGTGCGGCAGCCGGCGCGCAACATAGCAGACGATGAAGGCGCTTTCCGGTGACGCGATGCGCGCGGTGGTAAAATATTCAAGCCGCAAACGCACTGCGCATGTGCAGAACTTCGCGTTCGCGCCGGCAGGATCGCTGATAGCTCAGTGCGGCACGCGCTCCCGTGTTTACGCTAAGCGTGTTCACGACTGTACTCTGTCACCTTCGGGAACACGGTTGACGATAAGAAACGACGTCAGCCGTTCTTCGTACGACGCCCAGTCATTCGTGGAAACGTCGAATGGTTCCATCTGGCCCAGTTGAGCAGCAAACTGCGTCGAACCTGCACGGGCTTCTTTGTTCATGATATCAGTCAGCGAAGAAAAGAAAAAGCAGCACTCTTCAATCATAGAGAAAGGGATTGAACAAGAGCGGACACTCGGCGAAAATTGGAAACAGGAAACACGTCACGCTATAGTATTAACATCGACGAATTGGGGCCGCGAGCATCAAAAAAAAAGAAGAATGTGAAATGAGATTAACAGAAATTGTTTTATTTTTCTATTCTTTCCCGGAAAAATTAAAAATATCTGCGTATAAATTAAATTAAACTTTGTGGCTTATTTCCGTTGCCTAGCGACAGGCGAACCGGCGAATGACGAGCCAGATGTTTGCGTCATTCGTCAGACACACCGCCGAAGCGAGAGAGACCGGCCGCGCATCTGAGCGTTGGACAGTTCGGGCACCCGTCTGCCTGTTTTTCTATTTTGGGATTTAGCCTGGTTTGGTGGCCTCCCGGCGAATTATTGCGTTCATTCGGAACTTCGACATGGCAGCACTGCACTATTGGACCACGGCAAGGTGAGCAACTTCGTTCGACAGTCAGCGACGCACTTCAAGCAATTAGGCTTACTGCCTGGCACCTAGGCTAGACCAACGCCTCCTTTAAAAAGATGCCTGCCGTGTGCGCCGAAAACATGCTCTTTTTACCTTTCCCCTTTTCCTCCTTTTTACTCGAGGTGGTAGCTAGCGATCGTTGCGGTGGTCGCTTGCAACACATGTGCGCATGCGCACTTCACCGCATGGCAGTGCGGCCGGCGCGGCCGCCGCTACCGCCGCGACACCACACCGCCCCAATCCCCTTGGCGGAGATAGGGACGTAAGTGGCGCCATCTCTTGACGACTGGCCGCAACTCAAGGCGCGACGGCTACAATGGGTAAGCGAACGACGCCGCAGGCATCTTTCTAGAGGAGGCGTTGGCTAGACTTGTGACGCAGTTAACGAAAAACAGCGTGGCCGTTGTGGAGCAGTTAATTTGAATTACAGAATCGTACTGGGAGATGTTTGCGACGCTTCCTATAAGCCCCAATATTATTTTAACTAATTTCGGTAGTTTTTGGGCACGCTAGTCGCACAGGGTGCTGTGACGCAGTTTCGCGTGTACTGAATTTTACTGCGACAAGTTTTGGCGCTTTCTTTGACTGCCAACATTATTGAAACTAATTTAATTACCTTTCGGGCTACCTTACGAGCGCAGTGGGCGCGCCTGACGCTGTAACTCGGTTAGCGAAAAGCAGCTCGGCCGGGGTAACAGTTAGTTTGGCGCCTACTGAATCTTACTGCGACAAGTTTGTGGCAATTTTTATGTCCCCGCAACAATTTAAGCCTTCTTTCGGTACCCACGCTTGTCGAAAACACGACGAGCAATCGTCAAGAGTGATAACACGGGAGTGCGTTGCTTGCGCTTGCAGAACGCACGAGAGATAAGCCAGGAACTAGTAACTCGAAAATTCTTTCTTCTGAACGGCACCCGCGCATTTTGTCTTGAGTGCGAGTAGAAGGAATTCTGCGATCGTCCAGCATGCTCTCGTTGAGAGCCTGTGTTGTGGCCATCTCTGTGTATTCGTAGCGTATTATGGCGTCGGTTGTAGCCAAGTTCGCGAAACGCGCCGTTGCCCGCGCATTCGTGCTAATAAAGTGCAGGAAATAAGTATTGGGAAGAGGGGAATGCTTGGAATTAGAATGTGTTTGTGGTATGTACGGTATTGCTTGGGATGAGTCGGGTATTTTCTACGCCGTGTGTGTAAATACGAACTGCTTTTGTTTGTAATGCTGCCCACTCACCACTTTCGCACGCTTCGCCTCTATAGGCATGTTAATACATGTTCATACCAAATTAACGCTTGTAATTTTTTCAGCTCACGTCGTCTGGTGGAACTTCCTGCGGAAACTGCTGATGCTTACCTGGTGCCACAACGCTGGATGAATGCACAAAAAGCCCGCGACGAGCATTTACAACGAATAAAATAAACGTTAATTTTGCCTCATTTCACAAGGTGTCTTGCGTCCTTATGAAATTGCGCGTGGTACATATTCAATGGAGCCTTTTGAAATAGTTCGCAATCATTTTTACTTAATAAAATTATTTGTAAATAAATACTTTATAAATAAAAAATGAATATATAATTAAATATTTGCTGCGAAAGCAAAAAAAAAGGTGGTGCCGGCGTGACACGCACCAGCTAGTATTCAAAACGCGCGCGCATAAAACCGAAACCGGAAGTGTGCTTCAGGTTTTAACATCTACGGCTTGGTGCGCTGCAGCCAATTCGGCTGCTAGGCTCTATGGGAGTGTCCGCTCTTGTTGTATTCCTTTCTCTATGCTTCAATCGTCGATACTGAACAGAGGGTGAATGCCGAGAACACTTGCCTTCCTTGACGCTGCGCAGCTCTTCAGAATCCCTTCTTCGTCGCCACGTGTTACGTTTTGCGCCAGGCGTGTCGAAAGGAGCAGACAAGTTCCGGGTGAACGACGTTTATTAACCCATGCTTCTGGGTTGAGGCTCGGCAAGAAAGAGAGGGCCGCTAGCAAGGGGCACTCTGCTTTTAACACTTAGTGGCGCATGCGCACTTCGCAGAGTGCTCTTACCAACATGAGCGCCAGCCGACACAACACATAAGAAGCCGATCAATGAGTTAGCGGTACGAGGGAAAATAGAGGAATTCCGGATCAAGCTACGGAACAGGTATTCGGCCTTAACTCAGGAAGAGGACCTTAGTGTTGAAGATATGAACGACAATCATATGGGCATCATTCAGGAATATGCAATAGAAGTTGGTGGTAACTCCGTTAGACAGGATGCCAGTAAACTATCACAGGAGACGAAAGATCTGATCAAGAAACGCCAATTAATGAAAGCCTCTAACCCTAAAGCTAGAATAGAACTGGCAGAACTTTCCAAGGTAATCAACAAGCGTAAGACAGCTGACATAAGGAAGTATCATGGATAGAATTGAACATGCTCTCAGGAACAGAGGAAGCCTAAAAGCAATAAAAAAAACAAGGAATAGACAAGAATCAAATGTATGCGTTAAGAGACAAAGCCGGCAATATCATTACTATTATGGATGAAATCGTTCAAGTGCCTGAGGAGTTCTATAGAGATTGATACAGTCCCAGTGGCAGCCACGATGATAATGGAAGAGAGAATCATCTTGAGGAATTTGAAATCCCACAAGTAACGCCGGGAGAAGTAAAGAAAGCCTTGGGAGCTATGCAAAGGGGGAAGGCAGCTGGGGAGGATCAGGTAACAGCAGATTTGTTGAAGGATGGTGGGCAGATTGTTCTGGAAAAACTGGCCACCCTGTATACGCAATGCCTCATGACTTCAAGCGTACCGGAATCTTGGAAAAACGCTAACATAATCCTAATACATAAGAAAGGGGATGCCAAAGACTTGAAAAATTATAGACCGATCAGCTTACTGTCCGTTGCCTACAAAGTATTTACTAAGGTAATTGCAAATAGAAACAGGAACACCTTAGACATCCGTCAACCAAAGGACCAGGCTGGATTCCGAAAGGCTACTCAACAATAGACCGTATTGACACCATCAATCAGGGGATAGAGAAATGTGCGGAATATAACCAACCCTTATATACAGCTTTCATCGATTACGAGAAAGCGTTTGATTCCGTCGAAACCTCAGCAGCCATGGAGGCATTGCGGAATCAGGGTGTAGACGAGCCGTATGTAGAAATACTGAAAGATATCTATAGCGGCTCCACAGCCACCGTAGTCCTCCATAAAGAAAGCAACAAAATCCCAATAAAGAAAGGCGTCAGGCAGGGAGATACGATCTCTACAATGCTATTCACAGCGTGTTTACAGGAGGTATTCAGAGAACTGGATTGGGAAGAATTGGGGATAAGGGTTAATGGAGAATACCTTAGTAACTTGCGATTTGCTGATGATATTGCCTTGCTTAGTAACTCAGGGGACCAACTGCATTGCATGCTCACTGACCTAGAGAGGCAAAGCCGAAGGGTGGGTCTAAAATTAATCTGCAGAAAACTAAAGTAATGTTTAACAGTCTCGGAATAGAACAGCATTTTACGATAGGTAGCGAGGCACCGGAAGTGGTAAGGGAATATATCTACTTAATATAGGTAGTAACTGCGGATCCTGATCATGAGACTGAAATAATCAGAAGAATTAGAATGGGCTGGGATGCGTTTGGCAGGCATTCTCAGATCATGAACAGCAGGTTGCCATTATCCTTCAAGAGAAAAGTATATAGCAGCTGTGTCTTACCAGTACTCACGTACGGGGCAGAAACCTGAAGGCATACGAAAAGGGTTCTACTGAAATCGAGAACGACGCAACAAGCTATGGAAAGAAGAATGATAGGTGTAACGTTAAGGGATAAGAAAAGAGCAGATTGGGTGAGGGAACAAACGCGAGTTAATGATATCTTAGTTGAAATCAAGAAAAAGAGATGGGCATGGGCAGGAAATGTAATGAGCAGAGAAGATAAAGGATGGTCATTGAGGGTTACGGAGTGGATTCCAAGGAAAGGAAGCGTAGCAGAGGGCGGCAGAAAGTTAGGTCGGCGGATGAGATTAAGAAGTTTGCAGGGACAACATGGCCACAATTAGTACATGACCGGGGCAATTGGAGAAGTATGGGAGAGGCCTTTGCCCGGCAGTGGCCGTAACCAGGATGGTGATGATGATGATGATGATGATGATGATGATGATGATGATGATGATGCAAGAACAGGTGTTGTAAAGTAGTACCTGGAATGTACCGTAGTAGTACCGTGAGAGTAGTACCGTGAGATTCCTGTTCCGCAACTTTTGTAGGGCACATGATATATCAATATTGGACAAACTTTGTTTCGATTATGACGATTTCGCTTGCTCCTCATATAATGTGCATTACCTCTGCGAATTGTTTAAGGGCATTGTGAATGGTTGCACGGCGCGCTTTGTTCCAACTATTATAAAGAAAACAAACAGTAAGAATGCGTAGATTTCTAGAGAGGCATTGAAATTTAAGAGGAAGTCAAATAATATAGAGCAAGAAACTTTGCATAATGTTTTGCATAATGAACAAAACAAAATTTGAAGTGTCCTCTGAACTTAAGAATAACGTGGGCCATGACAAGTAAAATAATTAGCAGAAGGAATTGCCTAATTTTATTGCAACGCCACGTGAGAAGTTCTGGCGTGTGGTGCCAACGAAGTCCGAGGTTTGCGAAACGTCTCTAAATACAGGGCAGACAAGTTAATGACTCCAGCATAATTTCTCACCCTTTCAATGAGCACTTCCATTCTGTCTGTACAAGCGATAACCATTCTTTACACAATTTTAATGCCTATTTACCATCTACGTCACAGACAATGGTATCCTCAATATGGTATTGAAACTCGACGTTAAAGAAGCCCTTGATCCATAAGGCATTTCCAATACATTTCAGAAAAAAAATATGCTGTATGGGTCTCCAACTATCCTTACATTTTGTATACCCGGTCAAATAAGGCAAACTTCTGATATATTTCTTAACACCCAAATATGGACCAATATAAAAGCGGGCAAAAACAATAGTGTTATGAATTACCGATCTATTTCTTTGACTTAAACTACCTTTAAGTTTTGGAGAACATAATTGATAAACATATGGTAGCGTTCCTTGACAGCATTCGTTTTCTCAATAAATGCGAACATGGGTTTAGAAGAGGCCTGTAGGCCTGTGCTCAACTCCTTGAAACATTACATGATTTGCCAAAAGCCATCAATAGGTGCAAACAGGTTCATGTATTGTTCATGAATTTTTGAAAGGCATTTGATAAAGTTTCACGCAATAAACAAAATTTTAAATTAGACATGATATTTGACAATTAACATGTAATAAAAAGGATTTCGGCATACCTGACAGAAAGACAGCCTTATGCATATTTCTGTGATCACTGGTCCAAGCCAGTGAAAGTCCTTTCGGGTGTTCCCCAAGGTTCTGTTCTTCGCCCCTATTTTCATTATATATAATAATGACATAAGGGAAAACATTCCGGTTGAAATTAAACTCTATGCAGATGATTGCGTTTTATACTCGGAAATTGATAGAAAGTGCAACCATATACTGCTATATCAAGCTCTGCAGAAAGTAGCTTTGTGGTGCGAAGAGAGGCAAATTACGAAAAGGATGTTTTTGAAAACTACACAGAAAACAACAACTGCGCTTTCAATATGCCTCTGAAAACGTAATACTATATTAAGTAACTATAAAAGCTTAGGTCTTTAGATCTCGAGCAATCTTAGCTAAAATAAGCATATTAATTATGTATTCGCATACGCAAACCACAAGAGATTTTTTATGAGGCGAGCGCTAAAGTTAGCGTTCCTCCAGTCCGACTTTTGTCCTACAAATCTCTTGCTTGGCTACGCTGCACGCTTTTTCTCTAATAATTTCTTAAGGGCATCTGTGACGGATGTCTAAAAAAGCCAAATTTTATTCTTTCGAATAATGAAATCGCTGTTCCAGGCTGAAATTTTTATATCAAATGGCCGTTGGCTATTTTGAGATCGATGTGACTAAAATATTTTCATTTTCTACGCTATACGCCACGAGACAGAGGCATAACTTCACAATCATTACATTTTATACACGCAGCAGTACATTCTAGTACTCTTAATTTCCACGTGCAATAGTAGACGGGAATCTGCTTAGCAAAGATATGGTGACAGCACAGTCATTATTAGCTTCATCTTCCTATCCTGAAGCCCGCAATTAAAATATAAAAGAATAATGTTCTAAATTTTTAAATTATATATTCTTCTTGTATCTCTTGTTTTGATGTACTGAGTTGCTTCAGTGTAGCCTTGAGGAACTGTAGTTATTCTACAGCGTAGTTATGTACCTATACACTGTTATTGTATTGCTCCCTGCGATTATTGTCTGCTCACTTACTCTCTCAGCAGTGTAAACATTTTGCTGTGCCTGTGCGTACCACAATGCTCCAGCATGATATGAAACCCCTGTGAGTTTCTTTGTGTTCGCAGGAGCCCAATTGTACACCGATGCTTAGCATTGATGATTGACTTTGTGTCAGCACCCTGCTAAAATCACCTTTTTTGTTACCAGTATCTACAAATACAGAAACATAACAGTAGTGGCATGACTGATGCAAGTACACTTAACGAACCCTCAAAGTGTAGTGATGATTACAAAGTTTGACTTTGAATCAAAGCACAGAAATCATTTTGAAGAAACGATGGTAACTTATTCGCTGTGGCTCTTATTATACTACTGAGCGGTAAGTTGCTCCCTTACATTATTGTTAATAAAAGGAAGGAAGGCAATCGTAGCTGAAACGAGGGATATAATGTATACATATGTTAGAGTGGGGATGTGTCTTGTTCCACACGTGCTATGTGAGACCTATGCGACGCTTTTGGTTCGATTTGCTTTCCACGTCCACCACGATGGTCATAAGGGACGGTGGCTTAAACACCCAAGGCTAGATGTAGTACACACACAGTTACACAATAATTAGTGCAGAAGGATGAGCAATGTATCCAGCTTTTCTGAACACGAGGCTTCAGTTCGCCTGAGTGCCACCACGTGGCGTACTGACCTTAAGCTTTTCAAGTTTCCCGCGGTCCACGCGGGGATATTGTCAATAAAACAAAAACAAAATAAACGCTATCTTTGCACATTGAACTTCGCCACAATGGTTGTCCCAGCGGCGTTATCAGTGTTCTTGATAAAGTGTAGCCGCTCGTCGCCTGGAAATGACTTATCATCTTAAGAGTGTTTACTCGCGTCGAGCGATGATTAATTCTGGGCTTTTGATGCGAATATTTTTTCTTCTTTTCCTTTTTTCTTATTGATGCTACGGAATAAACAAGCTATGTAACTGTCAGAAGCGTTCCGTGGCAGCCTTTCTTCAGTCGGCAAAATTCTTAAGGTCCGAACATCGCGCAGCGTCTGCGAGAGGCGCCGTCGTGGATGGCTTTTGCCTTTGACCTACAGATTTCGTTAAGGTGCCCCCAATTATTTCCCTAGCGACTTTGCAATCCGCAGTCATGGGCTACCGCAGCAGCTGCAAATCGAGATGTGCATAAGTATTAAGATGGACACACGGATGAGTTGGTTTTGTACCTTGAGGCAAAAGGCAGGACACAAGAATTGTTCAATCTGTCTCTGTGTCGTCTTCCGTTAGTATGCTTTGGCCGAAGCTGCTCGTAATAATACATCACATTTACTGGTCACTGGGCCAGGTACACCTTTGGGTATGACATATATAGTACTTGCAGTTAGTTCCCAAAGTAATCTCCTTACGCGGTTATCCACATCTGTGAAGGAAGACCAGTATTTAAAATTATTGTGCAGTAATATATGCGGGATTTGTCTGTTCTCCATATTGTCTATCATGTTGCCGTCCCGCCCTTTTAATATAGCCTCATTGTAGACCAGCAGGTAACGAACACCATAAAGGCTACCCACATACTCAAAGACCTCGCGCACATTGTATTCAAGAGTTCTACGAGTGCTTAAAGAATGTTAGATAACAAATTATAGGCTTTGTTTTCATTGACGTTATTTAGCGGTAATGCTGACTGCGAATGTATGATTTCTTCAGCGTATACTGCAGAGAGTGGTGAGTTGATAGCCAAATGCTACCTTGCATGCACTACTGCTCTTTGTCGGCGTAGTTCACATCATACAGCGAGCCGTGTTTGCTTGAGGCGTTGTTGTGCGCCATTGTTTGTAACCTGTGAGCGTTGTCATTGCTTCACATGGCACCTCGCATCGAATCAGACGTGTTGGTAAAATTATGGTGCTCCACGTGCCAACACACCATCGGATTATGAGGCGCGGCGTAGTGGCGTACTCGGATTAACTTTGATACCCTGGTGTTCTTTAACGTGCTCCGAAAGCAAAGAGCACGACCGTTTTTGCATTTCGCTCCCGTTGAAATGCGGCTCCCGTGACGGGAATCGAACCCGCGACCTCGAGCAATGCCATAGTCGTCAAGTTACTGTGGCGGGCACATAAGTGTTCATTTGACGTGCGACCATTTCCATAGTGTCACCTATGCACACGGTAATTAATTGTGGCTTTCCGTCTGCTCGCCCTGCCTCAGTTGTCCACTTGACAAATTTGCATGGTGTTTATTTTTTAGAAATAGCAGAAAGGTACAGTACTGTGCTTTCATTTCGCCCGCAACCACTTTCGTGTCTACATTAGTAGAGTTTCGTTATCTTCTCAGGTTGCCTTTTCCTTGTCCGGTACTTCCCCCCTGTATGAGAACTGCGAGAAAAGAACGGCAAGGGTGTTATTGGCACGTTTCACGAATATCCCGGCTCTAGCCATTTTCTGCCACTTCTTCCTGCTCCTTCTCTACCATTCTATCCACCTCTCTTCAGGACATGCATGTTAGGATAAGGGTAAGCGCTGCAGTTTCTGCAATGCTTGTTGTGGCGGGTCACGGATAATTAGAGCTGTCAAGAGGCTAATGGGACGATGACCAGGGAGCTCTAGAGGGCACTGTGCATATGTGATGCGATGGAAAGGCGCAAACGATTTTATTGCGCCACCTTTCCTCTTTTCCACGCTCCTTCCATGTATATGTACGCTCTAAACCCCCCCTCCGACACGGCGCGCAAGGCAACAACAACATCAGTGGAAAAGCCGAAGGAAGAAGCAAATAAAACTTCACTTTAGAAAAGTCTTTATGGGTTGGCGTAGAGTGGCCTGTCGTCGTGGCGTCATCGTGTCCTTTGCGAGATTTCTAAACATCGAGAGCCAACTCGCCGACTTTCCCACTAGACTTTCTGCCTTCAGGAGCAAGTTAGAAGTTTACTACAGACCTACCAAACTGTTTTTGAGCCTGCTCATTATTTGCGCCCTCCACAGCTATACTGGGAAGGTACTTCTTTTTTACTACGCTGCATAAATAACTGAACTTATTTTTTATGCAATTCTCTAATAATATTGTATTTTTGCGATCATTGTCGTACGTAATCTACACAGAGTACTCAGGCACCCTCTAATTAAATTATTTCAATTTTGCCTGATTACGCCTGCCAGGGTGATGCAAATAAACGTAAATTGAACTCACAATGAAAGACGGAACGCTCCACTTCTGTGTCGACCACCGGAAGCTTCACAACGTGACTAAAAGCGACGTGTACCCACAGCCGCGTATCGAAGACTTGTTATATAATAGGCTATGGCGTGCTCACTATTTTTCTTCTCTCAATTTAAAAGGTTACTAATGGAAAATCGAGGTAGACGAACGAGACCACGAGAAAACAGTTTTTGTGATTCAAGGTGGTCTCTACGAATTTCGAGCTCTTCCTTTTGGCTTTTGTTCAGCCCCCGCTACTTTCCAGCGACTGATGGACACTGTCCTCACTGGACTGAAGTGACAGACTTGTCTTGAGTATCTTGATGATATCTTGATGATATCTTGATCGGATGGCTTCTAGCACCTGCGGAGTGTGCTAGAAGCCATCCGATCGGCAAACCTCATGCACCTAAACCAGAAAAGTGCCACTTCGGTTATGAAGAGCTCAAGTTCCTCGGGCATGTAGTAAGCGCCAAAGGGGTCCGACCTGATCCAGACAAGCTTGCCGCTGTGGCCGCATTTCCAGCTCCTGCCCATGAGAAGGCCGTCCGACGCTTCCTGGGTTTGTGCGCCTACTATCGCCGCTTTATTAATGGCTTTTCGAAGATAGCGGCGCCTTTTACTCGCCTTACAAGGAACGACTGCGATTTGTCTGGCGTAATGAGCAACAGGCAGCTTTTGCTGAATTACGACAGTGCCTACAGTCAGCACTTGTTCTTGCCTATTTTGACGATGATGCCGATACAGAGGTGCATACCGACGCCAGTAGCATTGCCCTTGGCGCAATACTCGTCCAGCGTCAAAATAGAGTGGAAAGAGTTATAGCCTATGCTAGCCGCTCACTGTCACGAGGTGAATTATTCGACTACGGCGGAAGAATGCCTCGCAATCATGTGGGCGACTATCAAGTTTCACCCTTACCTCTATGGTCGTCCTTTCATAGTAGTGAAGAATCACCATGCCCTATCTTGGTTGGCAAGCATACGCGACGCTTAAGGACGACTGGCACGGTGGAGCTTGCGGCTACAGGAATTTGGCGTCACCATCGTTTATAAGCCTGGCCGTAAGCACGAAGACGCTGATACACTGTACCACGCACCAATTGAAACAGAGCACGATGACGGCTTCCTGGGCGCCATTAGTTCATCGGACTCGATCAGACGGCAACGTGACGACGCTGAGATTCTACCAAACATCGTTTATTTAAAGGGCCGCGGCACGGCCACACCACGCCATCTGTCCCGTTCGTTGACGTCCTTGTGTCTACGAGACAACGTGCTGTATAAGAAGAATGTCCGCCCGAACGTGCGTGCTTACCTCCTGGTGGTTCCAAGAGACATGCGAGACGACGTCCTCTTCGCTTGCCATGACGAACCCACATCTGGCCGTTTAGGTTTCTGACGAACACTCGCTAGAGTAAGCGAGATGTACTATTGGCCCGGGCTTTCGGCAAACGTAAAACTCTACGTTAAAGGTTGTCGTGAATTCCAGCGCCGAAACGCACCATCGGTTTGGCCAGCTGGCTTCCTTCAGCTAATCGAAGCACCTCACACGCCTTTCTACCAATAATAATAATAATATTTGGGGTTTTACGTGCCAAAACCACTTTCTGATTATGAGGCACGCCGTAGTGGAGGACTCCGGAAATTTAGACCACCTGGGGTTCTTTAACGTGCACCTAAATCTAAGCACACGGGTGTTTTCGCATTTCGCCCCCATCGAAATGCGGCCGCTGTGGCCGGGATTCGATCCCGCGACCTCGTGCTCAGCAGCCCAACACCATAGCCACTGAGCAACCACGGCGGGTTCTTTCTACCAAGCCAGCATGGACATTCTCGGAACGTTTGCTCTTTCTGCCGACGGCAACAAATGCGTGATCGTCGCGACTGATTGTTTAACACGCTATGCTGAGACGCAGGCGATTCCACGAGCCACGGCTTCAGAGGTAGCGCAATTCTTCATGCGCCACATCATACTGCGTCACGGTGCTCCCTCCACTGTCATAACAGACAGAGGGACAGCATTCACAGCCCAGCTTATGGATGAAGTTTTTGAATGAAGCAACACCAGGCATCGAACGACGACCGCGTATCATCCACAGACCAACGGACTGAATAAGGTGACCACAGACATGATATCCATGTACATCGACGTTCAACACTAAACAAGGGATTGGACCTTGCCGTACGTGACTTTCGCGTATAACACCGCCGTGCAAGAGACGACGCGATTCACACCATTTCGCCTCCTCTACGGTCGCGAAGTCCCGACGACGCTGGATGCTATGCTGCCGTGTCAAGACGCCTATTAATTGACAACTAACGCCGATGAATTTGCTGAGCGTGCCGAGGAAGCTCGGCAGCTCGCGCGGTTGCGCATTGGCCAGCGGCGCAGACGGACGCACGACGTTACAACATCCGCCACAGGGACGTGCCCTACAACCCCGGGGACCAAGTTTCAGTGGGGACCCCCGTTCGCCGCCGTGGCCTCTGTGAAACGTTGATGAGCAGTATTTTGGTCCGTATAAAGTACTAAGCCGCGTCACTGACGTTAACTACGAAGTGATCCTGCACGGATAATCACAGACGCTGAGCCGGACACAAAGACAACCGAGCTCGAGCATAGTTTGTGTTGTGCGAGTGAAACCGTGTACTACGAGTTCGTAATTTTTTTTTCTCTAATTTCTCTCATTTTTGTACTGTCGCTTTGTCAGCGTTGTGGTATCTTTCTTGTTTGTTTTGTTTTTATTGCTTACGCCTATTTCACAGCATCGAGACGATGGCTTTGGTTCGGAAGAGGGGATAATGCCGCATGTAGATTAGAATAGATTATGGGGTTTTAACGCGTCAAAACCACTTTCTGATTCTGGGGCACGCCGTAGTGGGGGACTCCGGAAATTTGGACCACCTGGGGTTCTTTAACGTGCACCTAAATAAGTACACGGGGGTTTTCGTATTTCGCCCCTATCGAAATGCGGCCGCCGTGGCCGGCATTCGATCCCGCGACCCCGTGCTTACTGGCACAAAAAGTGGTATCTCGTGCCACTTTTATTGAACATTATTTGTAGCAGACAAAAGCGACTCGCACCTGATCGACATTGTTTTAAATCGTGCTACACTAGGTGCTCGCACGATTGGTCATTATGGGCCGTCGCGCAAACGACTAGTGTTTATAGCATAGCAATTACTTCCCTACGCAAAAAGGAATTTAACATGTGGCACCATCAGCCGTTATCAGGCTGCAATGACCCCTGCTCATAATTTTTCCTTCCTGCATGACGCCGCTACAATTGCCGCCATTTTTGTTGAATTCTTAGCCTTAGTCTTGTGTCTTGGCTTGATGTGTTCTTTTGACACTAATAATAAAACAATAGGCTGGTATTACAATATCAGTAATTCGCAAAAAAAGCTGATTTTATTCATAGCATACAGCAGCATTAGAGACGCAGGCGGAATATATAAAATATGGCGACGCCACAGTGGCTCCAGTTTCGTACAGCACATGGCGGCAGCTGTCACGGCGAGCTATGGCAAGGCAGTGAGACTTTCGCGTATGCGTGTTGGTTTGATCAGCGAGTTTATATGAGGAACCTGCATGATCTTGCGCATGGAGTAATTATTTTTGGACAGTGTCATCTCTGGACGGCGTTACCAGTACAGGCAAGCGGATTTCAACGGTTTTTATTGCTGTACTTTGTGGTGTTGTGGATTCGCCAGTGCGGATCGAAGAGCACCGTTTTCTGCAGCCCTGATTCTACCATTCGGGGGTAATTATTTCACTTGTTTATGTTTTGAGCGTATGTTAATATTTATTGTTATCCTAGATGTTGGCATGCTTGAGTATGGTACCTTATGTCCGTGCTGTACGTGATGTTCGTATACAGAGTGATCATGCATTCTTATGTTTTACGGAATTTGTAGAAATCACCTGTGGCCGAGAGCATATTTCTTATCGTTGAGCTCGATTATTCAAAGAGGCGGACACTATTAGCACGTCAAATCGAAACACATCTTTAAGTAATTAGCACAAATAGAAAATTAACAACTTACCTTACTGCACATACTTCAATTCATTGTGGCCTGTAAGTGTGCAAGATACACCCACTTTAAATCAATTTCCAGAATTACACTAGTTTCGAGATATTATTTTCTCAAGAGCGAGGCGAAATAAATGGGCATTCCAGTTAATTTTGTGCTTCAATGGATAAAAGAGTGTTTTGTTACAAAAAGTAAGTATACGAACAGTGCACTTTTACGGGGAATTTAATGGCGCATATCTCCAACTGGTGTCATTCTGGAAATTGTGTCCAAGTGGATACGCCTGACAATCTCATCGGCTACAATTCGTAAATTGCGATATATGCCGTAATGTAATAAATTAGCAAGTTATAATTATTGAATTTTTTAATTAGTTGAGTATGTGTTTCGATTTTTTGTGCAAGTCATCTCCACCTTACTGAAGAATCCAGCTCAAAGACCAGAATTATGGTATCTTCAACAGGCCTTTGTAAAAATTGCATAAAATGTAAAAATTATCACCCTGCATGTGCGAAGTGCTTGCCAGTTCGCGTAAGCCCCTTTTATCTTCCATAGCGCGCTTGTAAGTAGTGTCGTGCAGTGCTTGTGCCCAATGTTGCGCATACACCTATGAAATACTAGTGTGCATGTGTCAATGTGCCGAACGCAATACAAGTACATTTATGGCGTGCTTGCACTACCAGTGCATGTTCTCAAACGCGTTGCCTCGAATGTCAGGCATTTGAACTGGTGCAAAACAACGATAACATAAAAAGACTGGCCCTCAAGCTCCTGCATTATTCAGCAGAAAAATGCTTGGGAGGTTGTCGAGTTACATCACACGCCCACATCAAAATACAAGCGAGCTCATTAGAACTCTGTTTACACTAAAGCCATTGTCAATGGCGCTAAACAATTTTACAATCATTACATGGTTTCTGCGGCTCAGGTTGAGAGCCTCTTGAGAGCTCAGGTTGACACCTTGCGCCACAGAAACTGTAGAAAAGGTTGTGATGAAGGTACACTGTGGTACTGTTCAAAGGCTGTTGATACAATCCACGTGATTTTGGTAAAGGTCACTCTTTAGTCGAACTGAGTGGATTAAAGTTATGATTGTTTTAAATTTCGCTCACTGCGTCTAAATATTTCTTTCAGATGGTGTACATGGAGATCTGCAAGTGCATTCTACATCTTGAGGGAGACGCAAGATATGCTTCCACAGTCCCTGCTGCAAGTGTTCAAATAAATGATTTCAAGTTTCTGCACCATGCTGCTCTGGCTGTGTTTATTTTCTCTGGACCAGCTGGTCCTGCGGCCAATCATATAAGGAACCAACTGTGACTTGCGACAGCAGCGAGCTGAGATCCGTGCGAGTTCTGGTCATCTTATATCCCGCTTGATGCGTACTGACACTCTGGCATTTTACCTGGACATGGCTCAACAGCAAAGTGGGTGGTCTGTGGTTTATAGCTGGAAAAGTAGCAGGAACATTTCCTGGCTCCACCTGGAACCATTGAACCTTCCAGCAGGGAAAAGGTTCAATTTCCAGCGGGAATGTCTACTGGTCCCAGCTGAGAATACAGCATATTCAGCTAGAAATTAATGGTTCCCAGCTGGAATTCGCATGCTTTCCAGCTGGGAATAAAATTCCTTCCAGCTGGAAATTGCGTCACTTCCAGCTGGAATTTTCTTAGCTGGGAAAAATTCCCTGTTTCATAATCAGGCTGGGACTGGAAATTATTTTCAACTGGGTACATTGGCAAAATGCAACCCAATCCAATGCTGGCTCTGAGTTAAAAGTGAACGTTGGTCGAATATTATGCCAGTGCAGCAGCCACTGTGTTTCTATCCTAGTACTAGCGCTAAGCCATATCGTTGCCATTATTAATGAAAGCTTTGAGCAAATGCCCTTTGCATGATAAATATTGTAAATATGGTGGTTCTACAGTAGGCTATAATGTTTGAATAATAGCGCAAGGACAGCAGAGGGGACAGAAGAGAGAACAGAGCGCTATGTTAGCGCTCAGTTCTCTCTTCTTGCAGTCATATTCAAACTTTAAAGCATGTTTCACCCAATTCTACACCCTTCTAAATTACAGTACGCATCCATTATTACCGCAAACGTTTTGCTAGCGGCATCTTTGATAGCAATTGTCCCGATACTGCCTGCGTTGAATGTAGCTAGGAAAAGTCGACAGAAATATATTATGTCAAGAAGCAGAAGTCGTCTATACATGCAAATAATAATACGAGCACACTGAAATTCAGACACTTTATAACAGTTTATTTACGAATAAATTAGCACAAGCAGGCATTTTAGGTGGACATAAATGGGTGGCGCTGGGTTCAAACAGTTTATTTACAAGCGAGCACCAAAGAGACAGCTGTCGTGAAGCTAGGTGGATGGTGGTGGTTTAGGCAGGTTCCTGAGCATAGGAATTACGAAGTAGGAATGAAGTCCTCGAACTGTCGCCGCCGAGCTCTCCGCCCACAGTCGTCAGATTGTCAGCGCCGGTACAGTGTGACAGAGGCGCCGACACAAAGGTAAAGAATGACACGAAGGTAAAAAGACCGAAATCGGTGTCGGGTCGGCCTAGTGTGAGTTAGAGTTTAGCGCCGTAACCGTTGTTTTTAAGTCGTCAACCAACTAGCTCAGCGACAAGTTTTGTTAAGCCGATTGAAAGATTTCAGGCCCTCGCCTGACTGGCCCTCCACCTTTCAATACAAACAAAGCCACGATGGATGTGCCCAACGAAAAAACGTCCAGCCAGGACAGTTCGGCATGCTGGAGTTGAAGCGACTGTGCAGAATGATACGTGCAGAAGGATGAACACAGTAGTGATGGCTAAAAGTTACAAAACAGTCAAGCAGCCTACGTGACTTAAATTGCTCCTCTGTTTAATCACAACAGGTGCATCCAGCTACAGCTCTCAACCTTCTCTGCATTGCGCAGGGACGCGGGTTATCTTTTATTGAGTCACAAACTATACAGTTACAGTTGCACTTGAGCATCTTCAGCATAACTGCGATGGCGAACATAACAGTTCTATGAATTAAATTAAATTATGGGATTTTACGTGCCAAAACCACTTTCTGATTATGAGGCATGCCGCAGTAGAGGACTCCGGGAATTTCGAACACCTGGGTTTCTTTAACGTCCACCTAAATCTAAGTACACGGGTGTTTTCACATTTCGTCCCCATCGAAATGCGGCCGCTGTAAACAGGATTTGATCCCGCGACCTCGCGCTGAGCAGCCCAACACTATAGCCACTGAGCAACCACGCTGGGTCACTTCTATGAACAGATTATACTCAAGTGTCTGACTATAATGACGGTTTTATACTTTAAATTTATTATTCTGAGAATGAGAAGTGAGATGTGAAGTGTCTGAGAATGTATACACGGAGCTCGTTAGGACAGAGGGTTTATTCGCAAACTTGATTACTTTCAGCGACTGTTTACTCATCAACAACAGCTGCATTAAAAAAATTGTGCAAGTAAATTGCGCTTTTTCTTTCACTGTGTTTTGCTTTTCGTGTTCTGACTACGGATCCAGACTGTTTTTGTAACGCTTGTTGCGAATGGACGCTCGTATGAACCCGATTCAGCGCGATATTTATTGTATAGCATATACACTGGAGTTAGGTGATACTCCATTCTTTCACTATTTTTCCTTACTGTTTTTTTTTTCAGGCAATGCCTTTATTAGCGAGTTACCTTCACTTTCCCGTGTCAGGTATCTGTTTCTAGTCTCTTTCGTGGGCCGCTCACGGAGATTGTGCACTATAAAAATGTAGGCGAGTCCCAAAGGAATAGTGCAATCTAGAGATAGAATAAACTTTAATGTCCAACGGAGACGGTGATCTAACCACCCCCCGACAATTTAAAATGTGGCCCGTTCCCCTCGCTATGTGCTGTTTAAAAATCGACGCCAATCCCGCAGACAGTGAAGCAAAAAATTTAAGCAATGCGACGCTCCTGCTACTCTCATGGCAAGATAGACTTACTCGCGAAGAAGCAACGCAGTTGTACCACATCAGAGCAGAGTCTGCGTATACCCTGGCTTGGTTATTCAAGACTGGACGATGCGTTTCCGCGCTCCGCGCCTTCTGTGGTGACATCGGCGACATCGAACATTTCATTTGGTTATGCCCGCAGTTCGACACAGAAAGAAAAGTAGTGGTTGACAGCCTGCGAAAGAACGGTGTTTCGCACAGGACCTTTGAAGACTTCGTTTTACTCTGAGGGCCTGCGGCAATCAGGAAGAGCGTACAACGTCTGTTGATTGCCTTCATGCTATACACGGGGCTCGTCGACACCTGATGAGTGTGACATAGTGACACATAGTGACATAGTGACACACATAGGAGGCACAGACGGAACAATTGTCGGCTATGTATGCCAGGCTAACTCCGCCTGCTGCACCACAACCACCACCACTACCACCACCGCTTCATTCTCACAACCAACTAGCTCAGGACGGCATTGTCTTTCACCGACGTCAACTATAGGTTGAACCACGTTCCCACTTTCTTTTGCTTTCGATTTATTTTTTAACACATTCTTTAGTCACTGGAGTTATTTTTTATTGTTGGGTTAGCAGGCTCTTCGGTAGCCCATTTTGCCACTTGTTCATCATTTAATAAACATCGATAGCTGCTGCATTTCAATGTATATGGGTGTTCCCCCAATATAAAGAGTCTATCATTTTGTCAAAGTTGCCTAAATTTTATTCATGATTAGTTACGCTTGTGGAACAACACAGGCAGTCCTCCTTTGGATTTAAGGACAATATCGAACGTCATCTCCACCTCTTGTAGTGGGCGCGTGGATTCGACAGTAAACTGCGACAATATCTTGGCAAGCACAATCTTGATCTCCATCATAACGAACTTTTGACCTGCAAGAGGTAAAAGACGCCTTCAGAGCATTTAGAGATAGGGGATCAAACGCAATACCTCTCGTGTTCTTAAGTTTAGGTTCCCGTTGCAAAGGTTCAGGCTCTTGAGGTCCTCTATTAAAATATATATCTCTATTTCTCTCTCTGGACACATACACGGAGGCCAGGAGTCATTACAGGACATTAGAAACGATCAGTTGACATCTTCCCCTCTCCTTCCGTCACCTTTCTCCTGCCTTGAATTTTAGTAACCCTACAACACAAGCCAAAATATGAACATCGCCGACAAGGCGTGATTGCGTAACTGTTTAATTGAAAAACTCAGTGCCCTTCCACTCTGTGAAGAAGGACGACCCGCGAAGCTGTGTATGTGGGCCCCTTAATGGCGAAATACACCTCCGCCGCAGGTCGGCTCCGTATTGCACTATCTTCGGGATCGGCCCACGTATGGCATGTGCTTAGCGCCTGCTTCACCTCTGCCGCCGGTCGGCCCGGCATTGCGCAATCTTTGGGATCAGCCCACGTATGTTGGAGTTTTTCGCTTACAACGACACGAAAATTTCCTTGGACGGTAGAGGTATACAGCTTCGCTGTAATTATGTTTAATACGGCGACACAGTAGTGGTGCCGGAAACACCGGAAATCTTCCTGTATTCACGGACTATTTGTATTAAGGCAAAGCTGTCTATGCCTCACTGATTCGTCCGTGAGCGCCGAAAACGCACTGCAGGATAACCAGCTTACACATCTGCGCAGAACATTGCCCACACCATGCTGCCCAGACGAACTGTATTCAACCGAAGCTTGAACTGCCTCACTCATGTCGGCGTCGGTATTGCTGTAAATAAAAGTCGCTTGACGGGTTGCGACACCACCACGCTAACCGATTCAGCCATTGTCTATTCGTCATCCGCGCCCTTTAAAGTAGGGTTTTTTATGCATGGAGAAGTAGACGCAGCGCAAGGCGCTAACCAATCACAGGCGTCCCCTCTCTTCGGAGGAGGATGAGGAAAAGAGTGTGATCGCGTGATCGCTCGATTCGCGCCCGGCGTGTCTCGCCAGCTCAGGCCCGGCAGTCACATGATGAGGCCGTGTTTGGTTCGTTCTGCCTTGAAGGAACGGCAGCAGGAGTGGACCGCGCGTGGTGCTTTCGGCCGAAGAACAGGCGGCGTTTCATGAACGGTTCCGGGAACTCAGTCGAGTAAGAGCTCGTCGTCGACGTGCCGACCTCGCCGTGAGTGAGCGCGAAGCCAGGCGTTACAACAACGAAGAGCCGCGGATCCCTCGCTTCGCTTGCACCCCTGTTCCCAGTAGGGAAAGGGTTGTCATTTAGTTAGTTACCTATATAGTCTAATTACGTGAATTGACATTACTCACGTAAATGACACTATTGCAAATTTGAAATTATCGACTCGCAGCTCTCAACACAAATCCACTAAACTAGTTTCCTGATATGTTACCGAAATTCCTCGCGAGATACATTGGTGTTCCATGCAACATTGTCCCACAATGTACGCAAAACGAAGGTTCCTAAGAAATTAATGCGTGGAAGACCAATGCATTTTGCTGTACATATAGGGTACTGCTATTTCAGAACTCGTTCATGCGCTTCAGCGTAGCTATTAAGTGGACGCACCTTCCCCACTGAGCGCCTTCAGTATTAAAACTGCAGTACTTTTTTGTAAATTAACTGCAAGTTACTTCATTCGAATTCGAAAATTAATTGGTGATTACTGCATAACTTCTGCGTCCGTATTCCAAAAAGCTTTTCGTTGGTACGTGTTGTTTGCCGATGTCCGACCGCCTTCGCTAGGCCCGACATTACGACTGACTGGAGCCCCTTACTTAGGGACAGTTTCAACATATCAACTTTCTGTGAGTATAGGTCATGATGTCAAGAAGCAGGAATCGTGTGCCCCCGAAACAACATGCTCTTGATACCTAACGCACTATTTTAATTAAGCATTTAAAATATTCGCTCAAATGCCGTTTACTAGAAGGAAGAGGCAAGTTTTAAATCAGCTGGAAGAAGTTTAGCTACATCTATGCACTGCCTATCATGCAAGCTAGATGACCGCCATGCTGCGGCTGCGCGCTGACATTAGCGCCAGGCTTAGCTTAACTAATCATCACTGCATAAGAATGTATGACAAAACTGATATTTATAGCCCCGTGTGAGATGCGTAAGTTGTAGTTCCGGTCCAGCTAGCTAGCCAGGCGTGGCAACAGCGGTGCTGACTGCTGATCCCACATTCAAGTATACATTGCATAAAAATTATGCAAATCTTACGCACTGTGGGAAACAAACGCAAGTGAAGCTGCTATGAGCCGACAAAACAAAACGGCGCATCAAAATATAAGGCCTGATTTACACAACCATCATCCGCTCCACACGATTCCGCAAGGTTTCTTCCCCTGTTACGCGTTCCTGTTTGGAATTTTACTCAGTTATTGCATTTGAATGTGCTTTGCATTTTTTCGTAGCAATTGCCGTAATCTTCATATTTAATAGTTAGAAGTCAAATTAGCTCCTGCATGTTGCATCAATTAGTGAAGCGCTAGAAAATTGTAACGCTGAGATCGCGGTTAGCATGATTTTATGGCATAAACAGCCAATCGGAAGATCATTGCCTTAAAGACCCTTATACGTTACTAGCGTGAGGACCCTGGAGTAGGTCAGCTTGCTTACCTAAGCAATTCTTTGGCCCTGCAGAGAAGGGAACGTAGCTGAAGGGGTGGCGGTGGCTGTTTTCTTCCGACATGAACCTCTCCGGTACGTACTCTTCTGGTCTATCAAATTCGTTTGGATTTCGGTGCAGGCTGTACAAGTTGATAAAGCACGAAAGACCTTTCGGCAAGATGCACCCATCTGAAGAGAACAAAGTTGTAATGCAGTTTCAACTTCCAAATTGTCAATTCCCATGTCCTTTTATCCGTTTCTTTTAAACACCCGATTCATGGCCAATACCCCACTGTGGTTATGCGCGGTGACAACTCAGTTCAACAACAATAGCGCAGGACACTTTTAACCGGTAACACCTAAAATTGGGGACACGCTAAATGAACTATCCAGATGATGATGTATGTGTCGCATTCATCACAGCATTTGACACTACGATATCGCCTTTGGCAGACAACACTGTAAAGTGATTTTGTAAGGGTGCCCTAAATCATTTTCGCAGAAGAAAAATATATATGAGCTACACAATGCATTACAATTATCCCACTCGTTCTTAAACAACTTTTTTTTGTTAATGTCACGGAGTGCGTGTGTCCCGTCAAAACCATCATAAGAGAAAAAAAAAGCTTGGTCGTCTTTTATTTTTTAGACAACGGAGATTTCGCCTTGATCTTTTCCAGTATTCCTTATGCGAGATTTATATGATTGATTTATTTGTATGAAAACGGGAGCACTAGCAACTATTGGATTACTGGCTTCTCCACAAGACAGTTTAATGAATAAGAAATGAGAACATCAGGAGACATGGTAACCTTTCGACAATAAAGCACTTTTCGCTTAATTAGAGATATCTTTAATTGCGCTAATACGGCCGCACAGTGTCTAAAGCTAGAATAGGTAGTCAGCTGCTCGCGAGTCAATCAAAAATAAATAGTGCAGTCACATTTCCGCATGCCGAGAGTAGGGAAGTAGCAGCCAAGTCAGTAGCACCTAATCATCAGAAGGCTGTAGGTTTGCAGGCTATGCATGCCCGTGTTGTGTCTGATGTTCCCAGTATGCAAGTTAGAGGTGACCTAATGACCAACTGCGGGAGTTATTTTCATTTAGTGCAAAAGCTACTTAGTTTCATATATTGTTCCAGAGGTCGACTTCACAAGGTTTTTCGTTCCTGGACACTCTGTAATTGACCAGCCGTCTTAACTGATCACACGTGCGCTAACAATATTACCCGGTACTCGTTCTTACGAACCCCTCTGGCGTTATAAATGCCTCGTACATAGAGCAGATGACACCATATTTGGAGCTGTGTCTTTCCCTAACTGATAATTAAGCTGTGATGAAAGATCAGGTAACCCATGAGGCGAAATTAGGCATCAGCTTTAGGATGCCCAGCTCATTCTTCAAACATTTAGCACCCCTCAAGTACACTCTTCAGGTTAGTTGGAATCATTCACCTAAAAAGAACGGCTGCATACATCGTTGTTTCAAAGTCAAGAAGCATTGTGACCAGCGCGTTGCTCACCGAGTGTCAAGTCTTGGTCAAGGATCTTTCCGATGTAGGGAAATGGAGGAAACATGCGCAAGGTCTCCTGAAAATGAATACAAGCAAGCTTCATAATCACCGTCTAAGAGATTCAGAGTACAAGAGTGTCTTTTTAAAGCGCCCTAAACCCGCAAATTCGTGCACTGTAAGATTCAGAACCCCAAAATAATTTCATAGCATTATTTTCCGACGTGTCATACTGCCGTTATTCAAAATGTTGCTCAAACACCTAAAACAACAGCACGAAGTACAATCTTCAAGTTCCGCGTAAATAGGGAGGATTTTTAGTGTAATGCGTTGCGGAACTATGACGTAGTTGCTCTAAATGCAACGTTGTAAATAATTACTTAACTCTCGTTTTTCCCCATTTTGTTCGTGAAATACGAGACTCGCAGTTTGTTTGTTTGTTGTTTTCGGTGAACTAAACAAGGTGCCTTGTTCGTATTGGAAAAAATTAGGGGCACAGTATGGGTAATGTGTAGGCAGCGTTCCAAGTAGCTGGGTTAAATGTGCCTTTTTACTATAGATTACGTGTGCAAGTGGTCCAGAGCGCTATTAGTGTGGTTTACGACCAGCTCAATGCTTACACCGCTGCCATAGCATAATTACAATTACAGATGAGGTAAAATTTTGCGAACATTGGAGGAATAATATGCCAAGTTTGTGCGCTACGTTAAGTGCGTGTTGATTAAACGCAGCTTTTGCAAATTTCTTTTTGTATGTATTTTTTGTAATCTTAAGCGAGCATTCGGAATAGTCGAGCTGTCGTTATGAGCTAGGTTTCCCAAATTTTCTAAAGAACTCTGCATTTGACAAACTTAATGCTTAAAAGAAATGGTCGCAGCTTAAGGGCAATGTTTTGCGATGCTTTAACATTTCTGGCTTATTTAGAGGCGTTACTAATAATGATTATACACTGTGTTTTGTGGGCTTTTTATGCGTGATACGCAGATGTATGTTGGGTTCCCCTGGCGTACTGAGTGAGCTAAACGAGGCAGCTACCTTATGTTTCGCAATAGTGAGGCCGAGGTAATGGGTGATGTGTAGGCAAAGTTCAAAATGGGTGAGTAATTGGCGATGGGGTAATAAATTACGTATGCAAGCACTCTAGAGTGGCATGAGTGTGTCTCACGAACGGGGCAGAATTCAGCCCGTTGCATTGGTTGAACTACAAATGCCAGGGAGAATAAATTTAGCGAAAATTCGTGGAACGCTATAAGAAAAATCTCTGTGCGAAGGTAAATGTGTTGGTCCAAACGCATCTTTTGTAAAGAAAATGTTTTCATCAAGTTTCAGAATTTGTGACACGGCCGCTGTCAGCGGCTTTCCGTTGTCCCAACATAGCTGTAGGTTGCAACATGTTTATATTTCGTGGGAATGGGAGGAGTGATCATGCTGAGTGCGATGTCTGAGAATTTTTTTGCGTCCTTGATCTGGTAAGAAGTTTCGCAAATAATTACTGAAACCTCTATTCTCCTCCTCTCCTCTACAATACGGGTTCGAAGGCCTTACATGCAGGTATCCAGAGAAAACGCGGGCAAGGCGGGAGATGGAAATTGAAGACGATGGGCAAAACGAAAACAAGCCAAAAGCGGGACCCAACGTTTCGACAAGTGAACTTGTCTTTTTCAAGGTGACATATGCTCTCCTCGGCACAGTGTATATAGGTACGGTTGTTCAAAGGGGAGAGAGGGCAAGGCGGGGGGCGACGCAACTACCGAGGGTGTGTTAGCGGTGATCGATGGTGTAGAATTGAAAAGAAAGGCACACACCTTTCTTTTCAATTCTAAGCCCTCGCCGATAACGTTGCCTCGTCCGCTCGCATTACCCCCTCCCCCCTTTAGCAGAAGCCTACTTATACAGGGCGTTTCAGGGAACCCTTTCAAAAATTCTTAAAAAGGTTGCCTGTGGCTGATATCTGGCGCAATTCTAGTTCATAAGGTGGTCTACTCGAAGCGGCGCACGCTACTTGCACGAAAAATTGAAATACGTAATCGACGCATTAACAAAAATTTAATAATTAAAATTTTAACTAATTACATTATGGCCCACATTGCAATTTACAAATTCTAGCCGTGGTGTTCGCAAGGTGGTTTCACTTGGACCGAATTGTCAGGAAGACACCAGTTTCGAGATATAAATTCCTGAACTTTACTAAGAAATGCATTGGCGTTGCTGTTACTTCCCTGCTTTAATGCATAAAACGACGTTTTGTTAAGAAAGTAACTGGAACACCATGTCGCCTGAAAGCGGACGGCGATACAGAGACAAAAAAATTACCGACGATTACGTTACTTCCTAATGCGAAATTTGAGCGCAGCAAATAAGCTGTTTCACCTTTTCGATAGATTGAGGCAAAGAAATCGAGCAACACATGTATGCGCTATCACAGAATTTTTTTTTCACACGTATTCCTTTAACAAAGACTCCACTAACAGTTCTTGCCGCACAGGGCGAACGGCAGCGGCAATTTCGGCTCGGGCGGTGCACATATACAGATCCGCCGCCACCGATCTGGCTCTCTGATTGCCACCGCACAGGGGTTGCATTGGAGGAGGAGCGAAGAAAGGAATTAAGTTCGAGCCGGCGCTTTGACAACCGGAGACTCGCAAGAAGAGGGGGGAGGGGGGCGGCGTGTACACCCAGCGGCAAACGATGGGGGCAGAAGCGCGCGCAGCAAGCGGACAACACGATAAAGGGAGGAGGGAAGAGATAGCAGCGACTGACTGATGCCGCTGACGCCGATAGTGAGTCAACCCCAGCTGCGGAGTTGGTTTCAGGGACAACGCCGCCGATGCCGACACAAACAATATGATACCCTCGCTTCCGCAGCGCGAAGAACCAGGTCTAGCCGTGGGAAGGTGGTCACGTATTCGTCGACGTGCCGGGGCCTACGTGAAATAACCGGCGCGTCGGCAACTGAAGAGCACCCTATCCGCCACACAAGAACAGGGGGGGGGACCCTTTCCTCCTCTTTCTGCATGGCGGCGACGGTGTTCTATGCAGTCACGTTATCTTGACTCTCTAGCGGCGTCGGCGGCATCCAGCGGTATCAGTCGGTCGCTGCTAGCGCTGGGGGGATGAAAGGGGGGCGGAGCAGGTTACGAGGCCGACGACAACGCCGACGACGACGCGAAACCCAGGAACGGACGCCAAAGAGCTGCGCTCTAAAAAAAAAAGAACGACGCAAGACAAGCCTCCAACAAACAAGCGCTGCCGTCATATGAACTTTAACCTACTGGCCCAAGTTTGCACCTGACTGCACTCCAGTGCTTGACTGTCAAACAGGCAACAGAAAGAACCAGTTTGACAGACTATCTAAAATACCTAATATGTTCTACGATTGTGACTGTGAATGAAAAGGGAAAGCGACATCCTACTTTTATGCAGCACTCCATGTACTGTAGACGTTTCAGATCTTCCTGTGTGCATTCCGTGTTTGCACGGTCTCCGAAAACGAAGTCCAATTCTTCCTGCACCTTCCTTTGTATGTCCACATGCAGCCCCAGGATATAGATGGTCCAGCTGATCGCACACGTGCTAGAATCACTGCCCTGCAATAATTGTTTAGTACAAGCGATATCAGGGTCGGTCTGCCAAAACTATGACTACATTTTTCAGAGCAGAACGCAACGACGCCTTTTACAAGGAATTGTGTCTCGCTCAAAAAAGGAGAGAAAAAAAAACCTACTGGTCTCCATCCATAACCAGTTTACCCGAGTATTTTACTACTGTTTACAACTAGCGATTCTACAGCCCGCTTCATACGAGATCGCATACCAACTGCTTTTAAACCGAGTCAATACATTTATAAAACAGTCTCGCCAGCGTACTCTGTTTGAGGATTTCCAGGAATTCTACAGACATTTACGTTATCTAAGCCAAAATTTTATCACGAAAAGTATTAAGAAGTCTGTATGCAAAGAAGTGTCTGTTATGCGACCTAACAAGTGGCTAACAAGTGGCAAGTACCTAGTAACAAGAGCTTAATAACAATGCAAAGGACATCGTTACCCTACCATACAATAATAGTAGAAACAGTTTTATTATTTGCATAGTCAATATTATGAACTTAAATGCGTGCATAAGTTGAGACGCAAAACAGGCATGAACAGCTCTTTCATCTGTACAGTATATACGGCTATGATATATGAAGAATACAGCATTCTAAATTAAACAAGGTCATGGTCAAACACTGTTTTCATTTCTTCCTTATTCCGTACTCGGCAAAAAAAAAGCATCACCGCCCCTTTTATTCTGTGAAGATGGTCGAACAGCAAAGCTGTGTTAGTTACATCGACTGTTACACCATGCAAGTCAAACTTCTCAAGCAGTCGATACTGCAAATCTTTTGTTTCACCATTCTTTCACCTCCCGGCACTGCCATGCGTTTCTGCTAAGGTGCCTCGATGTATCGCGCCGGCGCCGCGCTACATCGAGGCACCTTAGTTTTGGGTATCGGCCTCCCAGCGCTGCCGTTTAAACTCGGCATCTCTGGCGCGCAGCTCAGGGTCGGCCCTATGACGACGAGCCTGTTCACGAGCCGGCTCTCGCTTACGCTCTCGGTAGGCAGCTTCTCCCTCAGGAGTACGCACTACTCGTGGTCTTTCCATAGTTGCAGCTGCGATAGAATGTGCGTAGCCACTACCCAAAGCTCTGTATATTGGGCGCAAGGGCCACCACTGGAGGTGCACGCGCTGCTATCGTTTTGACGATTGGTTGGATTGGTTTGACGATTGACGTGACTGCTGGCATATCCTGCCGGCGCAAGAAGTGCCGGCAGCCGCGCGCTCCTAGTTTCGCGTTTCGATCGCTGGGCACTGTTCGTTGGCCGCAAACCGCCAGCATAAATTGGTTTCTTTCGCAACGTGGTGGAATCAATCGTCGATAAATTCGATGCCAGTCTGGCCCGATCGTCGAAAATGCACCGTGTGACAACCGCATAATATTCGCGTAAAAGATGGCATTCTCACAGGGGGAAAGGGGTCACTCTAACCCCCTTCACCCTGTTGAGCTGTTCCTTTTCTCTCCCGCTAAGTCACGTGGCCCCTTTTTAGCGAAGTCCGATAACGACGGCACAGAGTCCACATAAACAGCTTCGCTGTAATATAAACCCCGTTTGACACTCCATATAACGTGCATTTCGTAAAAAGATAGTGAGAACCCATGCTGCTTTATTAGATTTCGAAAATGATAGCAAAGCATAAGCGACCGCTACAATAGTGAGATTTAATAATCCTCGTCTCATTGAATATAGCCGATTCCGCCACATTTTTCGCAGCATCTCTGCCAGAATGTGAAAAGGCCAACTTTCCAGTACTTCAACTGCTTAAACTTACCACGTTCGCGCGAGCGTTTCGGTGGATTCTCGCATCCGTTGTGCTAGCACACGACTATTTCGGTCTGTTCGTGCATGCGGGTGCGTGCCACTCGTACACATTTGACGTTGTATGTATACTTCAATCGCTTTGAGCAACGTAGCATCGTAGTATGTCATCTAGAACGTAGGTCGTCATCTGATGCGCTTGTTTGCGTCTTCAATTATTTTTACGGCAATATCTTATTCGGGTATACCTACAAGTGGTCTTAAACAGCGAATACAACTTTAGATATCACTTATAGTGTCCTGCATGGTCAATGCGAGAGACTAAGAGATTACTAAACGCAATGGCGCAAGGCGAGGATGAGAAGTGGACTAGCTCACTGCAAACATCATGAAGTCCGCATCTTTCCTGACGTCGTCCAGCGTATACGAAGAAGGTTCCTTCATGTGTGCCAACAGGAGGCTGTCCATGAACAACGAGCCGCTGCCGTCGCGATTCTTCTGAAGAGCTTCGCCGTCGCCGGTATGACTTGAGAGCTTCTGCAGTTCGTCCTTCCGTCTGTTCATTACCTTGAAAACAAGAACGCACATGTTGTCAAAGTAGTGCTTGTTTTTTTTTCTTTCCTAAATTAAGGTAGCATTCGTTGATATATGTTCACGTCAGTAACTGATCAGCACAAAGGCTGACAAGGACCTATAAACGGAAGGACGGCGCCCTGTTTTCGTCATACTCAAGCTAATTATAGTGCATTAGCAACGAGGACAAACAAGTTGACACACATAATAGGAATACTTGTCTACAACGTAGGGCGTCATTCGATGCGTTTGTTTGCTTCAATTATTTTTACGGCAATATATTATTCGAGTATACTTACAAAGGGTCCTAAACAGCGGGAGCAACTTTAAATATCACTTATAGCGTCCTGCATGGTCAATGAGAGAGACTCCACTTGCTTGTGCTCGTTGTCTGAATACGTTTAAACAATCCCAAGTATGTCTTACCAACAAGGCCGAACATCGACGCTTGTAAATTCTGTTTTTCACCCGACCGTGGCGGCCGCATAGCGATGGGGGCGCAATCCAAAAACGCCAGTGTCCCGTGCATGGGGGACACGTTAAGGATCCCCAGGCGATCAAAAAAATCCGGAGTACCTTACTACGGCGTGCCTCACAATCAAATTCTGAAAGCTGAACAGTCGCTATTTCGATACGAGTGCTGAAGTAAAGCACAAATCTCAGAAAGTGCTCGGCCTGTAATAAAGAAGACTTCCCGGTCATATTCTAGAAATACCCCTTGTACATTCTATTGCGTATTGCCTTGAACCATTCTTTCAAAATAATGTCGGAATAGATTACTCAACATATTCATCCTGAATATGAAGTCATGTGCATGTGCAACTGTAGAGAAGTGGTCTACTCATATTCTTATCATTCATTGTCGAGAAATTCGTCACTAAAGTGATCTAGACTTCGGTGTTGTCACAGACGGTGGGAAGCAACCTTGAAGTGTGTTTTGAATTCCTAGATATTGCGTGACAATCTATGGTGCAGCAGCAGCAATGCAATTTAATACACCTCGTTCCAATTTAATTTCTCCGTTAAGCCTATGAACTACAGTTTTTACCATGTCAAACATGAGGAGACGGTTACCTCTTCCAAGTACATGGGGATGCAACGTTTGTCGCCAAACCATGGTATATCAATAAAAAAAAATTCCTTTCACGTTCGCAACTAACCAGCAGACAATAAAAACCAGCTTGAAAGCGATAATGCCCCATAGCTGCATTCGGGTCACAGGAGGATGTTCACAAGTCAGCAGGAAAACTGCAAGCCCTGTATTCATGTGCAGTGGAACCATTTCCGCGGTGACAGTGTTTGCATGCACATAAATAATTTACTGCCTTCAATCGAGAGCCAGTCTTGAAACATTTTGATCGTCCCACCTTACTTGCACTTGCGCGAATTGCGCATGCGCGCACCATTCGCGCGTGTTGCAGTAATGTTTGCACCCTTGAGGGTGCTGCTTTCTCTCGTGGCTAACACACTCACCCTGAAAGGGTAGCATTGAATGCAGACAAATGAAGTTTTCTTTTTTTTGGCGAACTGTTGTGACAAGCAAGCGTGACGATGCGAAATGATCCAATACAAAAAGGGAGGCCACAAAAGCTGCATGAAATATAGCTTCCACTGTGCAGCTTCGTAGCTTCCTACAATCAGACTTTCGTGTCTAATATTTCGGTGCGCACCAGGCGATCGAAACTAGCACAGTATTCATCTACGGCTTCTCTGATCGCACAGACAATTTGTGCTCGCTGTCACCTGCAATAACATTTTTACAGACTTAACTGTAAGAGTGTTAGTCATGAGAATAACCAACACTCATGAAGGTGCAAACATGTTTACTGCGATAAGTCTATGCGGCTTGCATTCCAGACACTTTGAATATTAATCGCATGGCATTCCTCCGAGGTGCTGTACAGCCAGTGGTTGCTGTTCCCACCGTCACGTTATGCGTCGTCGGTGCTTGGCGCAATAGTGACACTCAGTATGTGGACATAGGCCCACGTATCTTTAATTTATCCTTAATCACCGCATAAGTCCGCTTCTGCGAATTCAAAACAAGCGGGCTAAATTTCATATAATTTCATTCATGTCATGTGGTGTTATTGTCCTCTGCGTGAAAACCGGTAATATATATTCCACCAGCACTTCATAATTAGGCTCGAGAAATCTCCAGAATAAAAGTAAAAACTGGACCTGTTTGTGCATAGAACGTCAGTGTAATAGCGCTGCATCGCAGCCTCGCTGACACTTCTCATTTATTATCTTCAAAATGAAGTACAAACCATTGTTGGATCAATGTCAAAGTTCAGCGACAGCTTCCCGGTAGATTATATATATATATATATATATATATATATATATATATATATATATATATATATATATATATATATATATATATATATATATATATATATATATATATATATATATATATATATATATCCGGGACACTTTTTTTGGTTATAGCTATTCTGGTTTTTGCTATGGGGCATGTGGGGGCCGTGGTGTATGGACATGTCAGAGTGCCCTCAGCTGGTATAGTATTCATTCTCACTCCATTCGACGAAACGAGAGACATGACGATGTATTCATATTCCCTGCACCTAATGTCATCATTACATCAGACCATGTCATGGCCAGTGTCACGTGAAGCATTCCTCATTATGTGAATTATTCCAACAAAACAAAATTATGAGGTTTTACGTGCCAAAACCACGTTCTGATTATGAAGCACCCCGCAGTGCGGGACTTGGGAAATTTTGACCACCTGGGGTTCTTTAACGTGCACCTAAATCTAAGTACACAGGTGTTTTCGCCCCCATCGAAATGCGGCCGCCCTGGCCGGGCTTCGATCCCGCGACCTCGCACTTAGCAGCCCAACACCATAGCCGCTAAGGAACCACGGCGGGCCCATTACTCCAGCAAAGCGAGTCGTGTTCGACAGATGAACGCGACGTGTACAGCGTACGCGGAACCATAGTTCTGGAGCTCTGTTTCGCTGCCCGAAGAAAAGAAACGACACATTGTTAGGTACAGTTTTTTATTTTTTTTAGGAGCCGAAGGCCTCGTAGTTCTTCAGATCATAAACCTAAGTTATTCGGTTAAACCTCTCTAACTTTATCGCCGCTATAATTTAGTCTTACAAAGAGTTGATATCTAGAGAATTGCGAGCATTCGGCGCCTAAAGCAACGTGTAACAGAGCGTCGCTCCTCAGGTAAGGTGTGCTCGCGTCAATGGAACATAGCAACAATGTCAAGCTATATTAAGGGAACTTACGCCGTAGACGATGTCTTCTATCTTTCGAAGGCTTTCCCGAAATAGGCGGCCATTGTGCGTCAAGAAGTAAAGCTCATCCAGCCAAGTCCAAGGTTGAAAGATTCTCATGCTCACCAGCACTGTAAGCCTGCGAGGTACCCAAAGAGACGCGGTGAGATCGTACTCAATCTACACACTCTGTCCAATGGCTCTTCACTAAAGCGTCTTGCTGGGCGAGTTCATTGAACACTAAGGAACGCATAACAATGCAATGAATACAAGAGACACGAACTGCGTTAGCGACACTTCTGTTTGTAGTTTTTGCGAATGAGCTGCAGATGTGCGTCGCTGTTCATTTTTTTAAGTGATCAGAGCCCGCATACGTGTTTACAATTATTTCACATGAATCTCTGAATAAAGAGTTGAAGCTTAGCGCCTGCTCGGTTTATATCTACTCCCTCCTTTTTAAGTGCTTCTTTTCCTTTAGCGCTAATATGCCTTCCTTCGCTAAGACGAGGTATAGAAATGCGGCAGGAATGAACGCTATGAAGGTGACAACGAACATCGGCGTACGGGAACTTAGCCCATCATATCCTCTACTTAAGCATTAGTCCAGTCCACTGCTGATAGGAAAGCAAACACAGTTCACATTTCAATGAAGCATCCTTTTTTTACTTTTTTTCAAGGAACCAATATTACGTTTTGCAAGTCTATGTCAACTCTGTAGAGTATCAGAGGAGCGACTTATGTCAGCAACTCGCACACATAAACAATTCAAGAAGTGTTATTAGCGCTATGCACTGTTTCATCTTCATTTCAGACACACATTAAAATAAAGTTGCGCATCGTTTGATAATAAAAGCCAACTCGATGCCTACGGCAAACCCTTTCGCTCAAGTGGTATATATCGATATGTGCATAATTCAATGGACACTGTTTGGCACCAAATAGCGCACCTGTAATACGAGAAAGTACGGGAAAACTAGCGATTGGATGTATTCACCCTTTGAAAAGGACACTTGCTGCTGTAGTTTCCGGGAAAAAATGCCATATTACAATCTTTCTACTCCGCAAGAAAAGCTTTAAAAAATGCACGAAATTCTAAGTGCCTGCAGAGTAAGCTCAGCATTTGAGCTTGCCACACTTGGTACCACATGCTGTACCTGCTGCTATGGCAGTGTGCCTAAAGATGTAGGGCCTAAAATCGCACGTACAAAAAAAAAACGTTGACGTAATGCAGCATAGGTTAACAGAGCTTCTCGCAAAAATGGTTCACTCCAAATATGTTCCTCAATCATGGAGGCGAGTGCTTATTAAGTTTTCATAGCATCGGTCTTGAGAAAAGAGCTATCCTCGAGCCAGATTGCAGCCAAATGCTGTTTTTATTTCTTTTTCTTTATTTTATTACCTACCTTTCATTTATATTTCAGTGAGGGTTTTTATTGGGGAATTCGGAATGGCAGAGCTTAATTTTTGTGCATGTCTCCATAGCGATCAAACTGTTTAATGTATGCACTTATATGCGTTGTCTATTACAATTCATAATAAAGTTATACACCAGGAGAGTGAACAAAATAATGGCTCACAAATGAAAGTAGGTGCCGTAGTTTCCGTGCTTCTCTCCCTGAACACCCAAGTCTACCCCAAGGGCAACACCTGCGAAAGAGGAAAAAAAAAAGAAGGAAATAGGGAGCTCAGTGAGCTCTTTTAGGGGGTTTTCTTCTCCGTCGGGGGCCGCATGTGGCGCGGCTGAGCGCGGGCCCCATCTTGAATGTGACCTGCATACAATGGATACAGAATCTAGATGCGTCGAGGGTGGATAGTTTCGTTTTCACTCTGTTCTCGCCGCTTAGTTCGGGTTGAAGAAAGAGGCAGTACGAAGGTCAACTCGCTCGCTGCTGCTGTTGTTTTTCCTCACTTCAGCCTTTTTTTACAGCGAGTGGCCGCGCTCATAGAGTGAGATATGTCTGTGTATGCCTGTGCGCGCATGACATCATGCTTGTCAATTTAGTTAGCAAGCGAATCTTTACAAGTTTCTATGGCCGATAAAGCTACTGTCCTTCGTATAGCTGTGGTGGCTAGCCACCATATATAGCTGTCGGATAATTTAATTGCTATCGCAGTCGATACTTCGCCTTTCGGCGGAACTGCTACTTGGGATGCGAAAGCCTCAAAGGGCCCATTGAGCGAGAAAGGCAGCGCCTGTAGCAGCGAAATGGCACCTAAATTCCCATTGGCTGCGAGGCCACGTCAGGTGCGCGCCTCGACATAGCAGAGTGAGCGAAACGGAACACCTGCTGGCGCGCCACATGTTGCGTGAGGGGAGAGGACATCGCCCCGACGCCACGTCACCCCTGCTCTCAGAAGCCTGCGTGATCCGCGCGTTCCTTGTCCGCGCAAGCTTTCGCCTTCGTTCTAACTTCACCCCGATAGTCGCTATAAAGAAATTAATGTGTAAAAGACAGAACAAATTCGAAAAGAAAAGTTTACTGACGATTACGATACTCCCTAAAGCGAAATTTGAGGGCAGCTATATGCGTGTTTTCATTTCGCGGTATATTTATTGGCTGACGCGGACAATCTGTCTCGTGCGGCACATTGCAGACGGAGCGAAATGTGGCGCGACTGCCTCGCTAATAGGGAGATCGTGTGAGGCAGCGCGTGGGTGAGAAGTGGGTGCGATTCACAGCAGCCGCTGCAGACAGATCTCCGCTCATGCCGCGCTTTTTAACGCGAAAGCGTTAGGGAGCTTGTATCGCAGAAATCCGGTGTCGGCGTCGGACGTCGTCTCGGTGAAAAGATTTTCGTACCACGCATACCCAGGCAGTCCATGTGACACAAGAAATTTACTGAACTAATTGAATATCTCAAGCTAAAATAAGTGGGAAAATCGTAAACTATGACTCACACACAACCTACAGACATGATAGCTCTCGGATGTAATTGGACTATACAACAGAACACAGTAAAAAATTGAGTGGCACAATTTTCAAAGCCCGATGGCGCCACCTGCTGCTCCAACGGCTCCGAGCTGCCAAGCGAGGCGACCGCACGTAGACACAGCGCTTACGCTGCTTGCCCTTTGACATTTCTTTGAAGTTCTCACGAAGGAACGGGATGGTGAATTTTAGCTAGCGAATTTAGTCAGCGAACTTCAGCGTCTCGGCAAGATTGTGCTGCAAATCGGAATGGCTGTGGCAAGCGCAACGTCCGCAGGTGGAGCGGATCGTTCGGGTAAATCCGTGTTACCTTTGCATGCGGAAACATTGGTTCTGCGGCTATTCCACTTTGATTTGCACGTCTGACAATACGTCATGAACTAGTAAAAGCCTTGCAGCACGCGATATACTTTACCTCCGCGTTGTAGTGCCTAGAAAAATCTCGTGGTCCGCACCTTGAAAACAGGCGGCATGCCGGAGGGTGGACTAAGCGTAGCGCACGTGCGCGGATGCCCAGATGTGTCCGTTTTTTTTTTTGTCTTGGGATGGCAGAAAAATGAATTAACATTAGTTCAGTCGTGTCGGATCTACTGTGCAATGTATGCATACTTTTTTAACAAACATCGCCGCTTTTTCCTTCTGGCCAGTAGTTACGATAAGCAACAGAAACCAGCTTTCACACGTAAAGGTTTCGAAAAGTTGCTGAAAGGTATTGCGAAATTCCGTGGCGACTAACGCCAGTGCACAAATTCAACCTGTTACGCATGAGTTCGATTGTCATGACCGTCAGATTTTTATAGTGGTGTGAATACTGTCGCGGCATTTACTTGTGAATCAGTTGCGTAGTTCTATGGCGAGAGCCGCTGTACGAAGTCCACCTCAGGTCTTTGTATAATTGTGACCCGTAGACATACACATACACGTACACATAGAGAGACAGGCAAAGATACACAGATACAGAGACAAAAGGACATGAACGGCTGAATATGCCACAGCGGCATAGATCTCGACGTACATCGTGTTCCTCGCAAACGGTGCTCTGCAATCTGCTTCGTTTTCGCTGGTTATTTGCACATCCATATATGACACAGTGACGCCCCGATGGTGTTCTGTACTTGGATGTTGCGGGCACAGACATATTTACACATTGAACACGCCGTAACACACACACGCTACATGCACGCCAACGCATCTTGGCAGCTCAGGGAACATGGCGGCCGGTCGCTGTGTTCCGGAGTACGCGCTCAGCCCATCCGGTTCGAGACTAATGTGTTCTGGTCTATACGAGAAAACATAATTCTGTTTCGCCAAAACTCAGAGAAACCAATTTTCCAGCGTTTCTACCATTCACAAACCAGCCGCGGCGCGCGCCATTTGCACGCGCCGGCGCGTTGGTGTCTCGGGGGCCTTGGAGAGGTAGGCCCGGTTCCTTGCAATACCTCCAGCTGGCGCTCGCCTCCGTTGCATCGCTGCCCACGCAAGAGGCCGCGTTTCTACCAGAAAGCCCGCCTTCGTGCATAGCGTTCGCGATCAGCGTTTCCCGGTACACAATACGGTTGCATACGCTCCAGTTCGGGGAAGCGTGAGAAGCAGCCAGGGATATTGAATGTTATCACGTTCCACACAAAGGCGAAGCTTAGCGTTCCTCGAAACGTTTTTTCGTATATGGTATCGTTGGCGGCATCGATGATCATACGACGTGCACTACTCTGGCACCATCTCGTAGCCATCGTCACCGTAGAGCAAGTCTTGCGCGGCACTACGCTTTTGTTTTCACGCTTTTACTATGCCCTCCTGCTCCGCTTGCTTCCTCGCGCTCTCTATACTATCGCCGTCTTTCATACGCATTCGCTCTTTCATCCTTCACTTCCCTCGTTCGCTCGGTTACGAGAACACCGAGCGACGACGACGACGCTCGCCGCAGGAACAAGTTCCTAACAACTGCGCTCTAAAACGTTGGTGGAAGTGAGCTTCGAACCTACTACCCCACGCTCAGAGCGCCTCCTAGGCGGTAGGCCTATGCACTCTGCTCTATCACATCATCCTACTGGTCTGAAATTTCCATTGCCAAGCCCGGCGAGACGAAAAAGGTGACGTAAAAATCACCGCAGCTTATTCGGGGGCGTCCTTATTTGATTATATGGCAGTCGGGCAAGGTAGCATGACCTCACGGATTGAAGTGCACCGGCTTTGTGCTGTCTAGGAGGCGCTCACCAAGCACCTCAATGCACTCGCTTTGTCGCGAGTCATGCGAAATCATTTATGTACAATTGAATGCAGCTTAGCGGTCCTTCGAGTTTTTCACTCCGATTCAAGTTTTGCGACTAGATTGGTGTGGGTCATTATTATTATTATTATTATTATTATTATTATTATTATTATTATTATTATTATTATTATTATTATTATTATTATTATTATTCAGTTTCTACGTTCGCACCGTGCTACGTGGGGGAGTACTTTAAGCGCATCGAATTCCAACACAGGGGCAGTGCGCATGCACACGTTCTTTTATCGCTGAATGCGGTGCCTGATAAACACGGGCCGCACATACAAGCCTCGACGAAGCTGAGAGAGCGAAACCGAACGTCTGCTGCCATGACAGCGCGCCAGGTGTGACGTGAGAGAAGAGGGCAACGCTGCGATGTGCCTCTGCCTCTTCGCTCATTTTGCTGCGTTCTTCCGCGCCCTTATTTTGTCTACGGTGTGCTGGAATTCTAAAGCCACGTTCCGCTACTGCCAGGGTTGCCGCGTCCGACGATGTAGATGCTTCAGAATGCATAGCGGTACGTGCTGCTCAATCCACCAAGCAGCAGCAGCCTACGGTGCTATCGGTGCATGCCACCCACGTCCTCCGCGACGAGAGATCGAGGAAGCAGCAGCACCCGCCAGCGTGCTTACAATTGCTAGTAGGTACAGCGGGGCGTGGCACTTGCGGAGACGATGGACGTTTGCGCGCGCGCGCGAGTAAGAGTGGGTGCGAGAGATGAAATGTAGGGACTTTTGCTCCTTGAATATACAACTCTGCCTAGGCATTATTACCGAGGAGCTTCTTAGTGCGTCTTGTATGCGCTTGTCCCTAGGCCTGCCGGTAGAAGTCGCTGGGCGCGGTAGTGCTGAACGTAGCATCGCAAGTTGGCGGCTCGACAGAATTATATTTATTCAAGCGTGTTTTTTTACTAATTAAAACAACGTGTCATTATTTCGCATTATTCGTGGTGGCTCCAGGACACCAAAGCAGCAACGGGGACATCAAAGCTAGAACCCGGACTGGTCCGTGGGTTGGGGCTCGCAGAGGCCTGCGCGTGCCAGGGGAGTACAAGATCGGCTGTCCGCTATCGCGCACAGCCAATTTTTTTATGCGAACATCCCCTGGCACGCTTCGGCCACCACGGCCCCAACCCACGGGCCGCCCTGCTTCCAGCTTTGATCCCCCCGCTACCCCTTGGGTGCCCCGGAGATCCTACGCCGCCTGCTTTAATATAACCTCAGTTACTCTCCTGGGGTCCCCATTTGTCGTTTACATATGCCCTCCTGGAGCAGTGCTTGTAAAAAATGCAATCTATCGTCACGACTAAAAAAGCGACCCGCGCAGTCAGAACCTTGCGCTTTCAGACACAGCGATCACCAAATGGGGCGTTTGAGCCCATGGCTTCACCGCGCGGGCAACCAGCGGCGGAGCGTAAACAAACTGGACCGCACTCCGCAATGCCAGCATGCCTAGGGGACAAAAGCATACAACACGCGTTTAGAAACATCCTCCGTTGTGCCTAGGCAGACTCACACATTGAAGGAGCAAAGGCCCCGAGATTTTCTCTCTCGCGCCTGCGCAGAAACCTCGAGTGCCGTGAAAAGTGCCACGCCCCGCTGTACCTACTAGCAATTGTAAAAACGCCACCCGCCAAGGCCGGCATACGCACGCAGTAACTAAGCCAACTGGGGTTGAAAAACAGCCACGTCGTGGTGGTGCCCGCTTCCCTCACGCAACACCTGGCGCGCTAACGTGCCAGACGTTACGTTTCACCCGCTATGCTCCGTCGAGACGTGCTCGTGATGTGAAATTGCAGCCAATAGAAATTTAGGTGCCGTTTCTCTGCTACGGACGCGGGATTTCTCGCTCAATGGGTCATTTAGTGCTTTCGCATCAGAAAAAGCAAACGGGAAAAAAGAATGCTAGCATATCGCCGTAAAACCGCCTCACGGGACTGGTGGTGATGCAGCCTCAGAGCGCAAGGAATCGCTGCAGGTCCCGGTGTCAGAGTTCATGTGGGGCGCCATTTACACCCCGAAACGTCTGGTTTGATGTTTGTGTCGCGAAAAAAAAAAAGGTTCGTTTACTGTTTGAAAGAAATTTTCTTTGGATATAATGGGAGGTAATATAGACACGCGTTCCTGCGATGATTTGAACAGAAATGTTATTTCCTTTTTATGTCTATTACTTTGACGTATTCGTTCAGTAGCGGTCTCCGGAATATAGAAGTTCAGGCTAAACTCTCAGCCTTTTCTATTATAATAAATTTCTCTGTCTGTTTTGTTATATCCCGTTTGATTATAACTAGGTTCAACTACTGCCTCCTGTCCCTCCCACCATCGCATTCCTTTTTGTACCTTTATCACTTCTTCCATTGTTGTTTTATTTATTTCTCTTTTTGTTTTGTTTTTACATTAATGCCCTCCGCGCTATTTGATAAAAGTAGTAATAATGCCCTCCGGGCAAATGTGGTGATCTAAATTAAGAAATAAATAAACTAATTCCTTTTTCTTTGAAGAGCTGTTCTATATCCTCACTCGGGGCCCCCAGGGCATGCTCTTGGATCGACCAGTGTCCCATCTTCCTGATCACTGATATCTATTTGTCCATCGCCACCATTACACTCACAATTAGGATGACACGCATGAAGTGTCATTTCAATTCAAACAGCGCAAACGTTAGCACAGAAACATGTTTCTAAATTGTGACAGTTGCAAAGTGAAGCGCAATGACAGCCAAGAGAATTGGTGGATAATAATGTAAGCAGACCACCTGAATAAGGAATCCGCTTAGGCTGCACATGCGTGCTTAAATAGAGAGTGTCCTCATTACGTGCTCACGTCCAATAATGTCCAAGGCGCACATTTGCACGTTGTCGAGGCATCGTATGGGCTCGTCAGGCGCCTCCTTCAGCATCTTCTCTATGCGCGCCACCAGGCAGTCGGCGTTCTTCCCGATGAAGTCGCAGTAGTTTTGCGTGGCATTTGCTTGGAAAGCTTGCATAAACACCTTGCGTTTGGACTTCCATGGATCACCGCCACTGCGTTGAAATGCGAAGGAGATGTATTGTTCAAGTCAAGCCACAACAGCAGTCCTCCCTCTGCTTTCCTTTCACAATGACTATTTAGGTGCTTTTTTGATACCTTCTCGTACCCCACTGTTCTGTTGACTAATATGCGATACTGTGTCGTAGTTATCTTGCTTATCCCCAGACTCACTGTGATATTTTTACTGCGTTAATTTAATAACAACAGAGATCGCCAGCTTGCGAAAGCTGCTTTGAAGCAATTCAGTAATCGCTGAAGAACATGAGACTGCGACTAGCAATATGAAGCGCCTTACTTTTATTTCACTCTGGAATTTATGTGTTGCGGTTAATAACGTACCATGTGACGTCGCGAATGGTAAGCGGAGCGAATAGTACTGAATCACGAACACAAGCCACTGGCGGTGAAATGAGTTAGTGCGATTGGCACTGCAAGTAGCCGTAAGTATAAAGGAGAAAAGTGCGCTCGAAATGGCCATGGTGGTCGACGCATCTTTCCAGGTGCACGTGTGGCGCTACGATTAAGGCAGACTGGAGACTGAAACTAGCACTACAGGAATTTTATCTGGCTCTTTGGAAGACATCCGTCAAGTCCAGTGGGTGATTTTGGTTAATAAGCGAATGTGTAGTATTTTGGTGCACATTCTCACGTTTTTATTACCTTCCATTTCTTACAATAACAAATGAAAATTATAATGATGATTGCAGGAAGTCACTTACATCATCAACAGGCTCTTATGACCAAGCCACGGCTTTAGGAACTTGTACAGGAAGGGCTTGTCAGACTTCACTTTGCCCGTGAGAACAGCCTGGCATAAACAAGCAAGGACAGAGTAGGGAAAACCTCGTGTAGACATTTAGTAAATGTATACCACCGAAAAAAAACAATAAGACTTCGTAAACGTAAAGTGCAACCTCAATTTATTTCAGTGTATTACCAACTGGCCTAAATTCCCACCAGCTTCTTTTTAATTTCCACATCAGTGAGCTCTATCAGGGCCGCACTCGAGATGTAAATCTAGGGCTATTTATAAAGCGATAGGTTGCTTTGGCTCTTGCTCACAATTTGCTGCTGGCTGGCCTAGTAGACAACTTGAGTCTCTGGGTATGTGCCACTGGGTATGCGCCCAAACAGGGAACTCTGACTCTGCGTATGGGATATCAGTGTGTGCCCGTCATTGGGCCAGTGCCCCAGAATGGGTGTGCCAAGGTGAGACTTTCACTCACTTTGGATGTGCGTCGGCCGATCTTGCACAATAAAAACCGCGAGGAGAGCAGGGAGACGATAGAGAGGGCGCAGTTGGAGAGAGGGAGGGGAGCAAAGCACTTAATTCTTTGGCGCGCATGCGGTTGACGCCACGCACTAGGAGAGGAGGAGGTGATCACTGTGACGAAGTTTCAGCCGGGATACTACAGGGATAGCGGGTGTTGCCGCAGTTTCAAGTGGGGTGCTGTGATGACAAAATATACTGGGTCTTGATATCTCATAGGCATCGCAATCACCCTCATCGGAATGCTGCTGTCGGTAATCAAGCCAGCGACGTTGGTCTCTACAGCACAGCACTATAACCATTGAGCCATCTTCACATGCGATTTGTTTTATAAATGCTGACTCAATATATTGTCTCATTTGGGGATCCCTGAGGAGGGCGTAGGATTCTTGAATGAAGTGCCTATCAGCAGTGTAAAGTGCATAATAAAGTCTTCATATAAGAAAAACAAAAGTACGAAAATAATTACCTGCACAGCATCAGGCGTGTGTATTCCCACGACAGGAATGATTCCCAGGTACACCTTGAACGTCTTGCCTTCGTATAGTTTGGACAGCTCAGTAATAACGCTGAAGATAGCTGGAAGCGAAGAAGGACAGTTATGTTGCCAACAGTTAGGTTGTGGTACAAATATAGTAAAGCATCAGACCCTGAACCAGGGTACGGCAATGCTAATTTTGAATACACACAGTTTTCCAGTGATGGGCGTCTCTTATCACGCCCTTTCCATCAGACGACCTTCCCATTGAGTTTCCGACCATTCTGCTCAGCCGCCATCTTGTTCGTGCGGCAACGTCGCCTGCTTCGTTTTTTTCTTTGATACTCTCTTCGCGAAGCTATCTGTTAATCCGGCTTCGTCAGAATTGGAACTATACTTAAGATGGCCGCTGATTGCTTGACTGTCCATCTAGCCGCCAACGGCGACTATTGGAACACATGTTCTAATCTAGAAGAGCCAGACGCTGAACTTGGCAAGTTTCGAAAACTTTTACTGTCGCCGCGAGTGCCAAAATACGAAAGAAATTACCGACGATTACGTTACTTCCTAATGCGAAATTTGAGCGCAGCAAATGCGAGCCTTTGTTTGCGTTTGGCCTCGGCCTCGGCCGCGCGAACGGTAGAGTCTTCTCTGCGACGGCGATGAGCTTCTGCTTCAGCCTCGCTTACTGCTGGTTGCTCTCGACGGCGGCGATGAGCCTCCGCTTCGGCGGTGCGAACGGCAGGGTCTTCTCGGCGGGGGCGATGAGCTTCTGCTTCAGCCTCGCTTACTGCTGGTTGCTCTCGACGGCGGCGATGAGCCTCCGCTCCGGCGGCGCGAACTGCAGGGTCTTCTCGGCGGCGGCGATTCGCTTCTGCTTCAGCCTCGCTTACTGCTGGTTGCTCTCGACGGCGGCGATGAGCCTCCGCTTCGGCGGCGCGAACGGCAGGGTCTTCTCGGCGGCCGCGCTTAGCCTCTGCTTCGGCGACGCGTACTCCTGGATCATCTCGACGGCGGCGACGGTAAGCTTCTGCTTCGGCGGCACGCACCTCTGGATTCTGACGGCGACGGCGCTGGGCCTCTGCTCTGGCAGCTCGTTTAGCAGCAGCAGCAGCAGCAGCAGACGGAGGACTTCCATCGGTCGTCTCGCTCATGGCTCAGAAAGAACTGGCAGATAATTTCGCAGTGGCGAACGGCAGCGGCAATTTCGGCTCGGGCGGTGCACATATACAGATCCGCCGCCACCGATCTGGCTCTCTGATTGCCACCGCACAGGGCGAACGGCAGCGGCAATTTCGGCTCGGGCGGTGCACATATACAGATCCGCCGCCACCGATCTGGCTCTCTGATTGCCACCGCACAGGGATTGCATTGGAGGAGGAGCGAAGAAAGGAATTAAGTTCGAGCCGGCGCTTTGACAACCGGAGACTCGCAGGAAGAGGGGGGAGGGGGGCGGCGTGTACACCCAGCGGCAAACGATGGGGGCAGAAGCGCGCGCAGCAAGCGGACAACACGATAAAAGGAGGAGGGAAGAGATAGCAGCGACTGACTGATGCCGCTGACGCCGATAGTGAGTCAACCCCAGCTGCGGAGTTGGTTTCAGGGACAACGCCGCCGATGCCGACACAAACAATATGATACCCTCGCTTCCGCAGCGCTAAGAACCAGGTCTAGCCGTGGGAAGGTGGTCACGTATTCGTCGACGTGCCGGGGCCTACGTGAAATAACCGGCGCGTCGGCAACTGAAGAGCACCCTATCCGCCACACAAGAACAGGGGGGGGGGGGGGGACCCTTTCCTCCTCTTTCTGCATGGCGGCGACGGTGTTCTATGCAGTCACGTTATCTTGACTCTCTAGCGGCGTCAGCGGCATCCAGCGGTATCAGTCGGTCGCTGCTAGCGCTGGGGGGATGAAAGGGGGGCGGAGCTGCTTACGAGGCCGACGACAACGCCGACGACGACGCGAAACCCAGGAACGGACGCCAAAGAGCTGCGCTCTAAAAATACTCGAAGTTCATGACGTCACAATGGTATGCTCACGCTTGGTTCTCGGCGCGAAGTTCAAGAAATGCAAGTTGGGCATTCATTTTATGTTCTGTTTATCAAACTCTTGCCACGATACTAACGAAAATAGAGTTTTTAAAGGTTCGTTTATCAATCCATTCTGAGTTTGTCATTTTCGTCAGAGTGGTCAGAACTGGCCCTTGCGCCAATAAAGGCCATTAACTATTCGTTCAATTCTCTTTAGTGTCCCTTTGAAAGCCGTTCTTATTAAGGAATTCTGGCGCGTTTTTTACTCACCGATGAGTAGCAGCGATGCATATCTGCTACACGCCAGTCAAGCGCGTGCATGTGGTCATTCGTTCGTTCGCAGAAGCTTTCTCGAAAGTGCGTTCGACCCGTGTCTCAATGTCATTGCGACTCACACGCAGCGACAAATAACGAAGTTATTCGCGTTCAAACCGGGTCTAGAAGTGTAGGCAGTATAGGCGTTTCCGTGTCGCCTTCACTGATAATATCTTCGCAATAACGACTAGCCGGAGCTTGTGCTTACGAATCGGTCTAGCGTAGGAAACAATATGTGGGTAGTTTCCTGCGCTATACCGGTTCGTGAGCACGAGTGAGAGAGTATTTATAACTTTACCCGTCATAATTTCATGGTATTCACAATTTACAAGCTGTTCTAGCTTCGACGGGGCGGCCGGACGGAGGATCTACGGCATGAGGCCTAAACAGCCGGGGCGCGCAGCGCCGCAAGGAAAAGCCGGACTGCTTCAGTCGAGGACCAGACCAAGAATAATTTTATTTCGGTGAGGGGAAACGCTGCAGGCAACTTACAGTGTTTGGCGCTGAGTGGCGCCCTGACGTAAACGACCCAAAACCGAAACGAGAAGCCAACACAGGATGCCACATCACCACTCCCTTGAGAGGAAAATGCGCTACTCGCTCCCCTCGCAACAAAAGGAAGTCATGAGTTGCAGAAGAACACATGTTAGCACTGTAACACGCGTGTTTGGTGATGTCATCTTTATAGAATAGAAAATGACATCTTTGGCTTCCCCACTTTAAGAAAAACACACAACATGAAAACTGAAAATGAACACGATTGCACTACAGTTCTGTGGAGTTTCAGTACCCGTCTTGGGAAGACGATGAGATGCAGACTTGCACACACAGATGACACACGAAAAAGGGTTCACAGAGCACAAAAGTAGACAGTACAAACGTCTGTGTACCCCCTGGGACAGCACTGATGGGTGGCTCATTCGCCCTGAGCCTCACTCGAGGCAGCTCTGTGGCTGTCGTGAAGTGAACATTGTGCGTAAAGGCCCTTTACACTCCAAGTTGGGATAGCCCCCCGTAAGGATGCTAAAGGACTAAGTAATGTTCAAAAATTGTTTGGCATGAAAGGCCAATTCGTATGGCGGTCAGTACCGTAGTAATGATGTGCGTACTGTACGATTACACTACAAGAAACGTAATGTATCCCCTATACCAGTAGTAACTGGAAGGAAAAGTGGGAGACAATCATCAAGAAAAGGGTAGTCGCTAGAGTGACTCTTTTCTGTGAGGTTCTCAAAAAAATCCTGTCGTGCAGGGCATTTCACATGTTTGGATACATTCCAACGTTTGCCATTTTCAAGCTTGAAAGTATTGCATCGTACCCTACAGTAAATCTTAAATGGACGCGAGTATTTAGGATCAGGCGTTCTGAAGTACGTACTCGGACAAGATCTCCTGGATGAAATTGATAGCATTCCGTTGCGCGACGATGGTCCACGTACGTCTTAACACTTTTGGCGTAAGAGCCGAATTCGCATGCAACCACTTCCTTAATAGTCTGGAAGCTGTATTCAGTATCCTGATCCCAGACAAACGGTTGCCCTTGCTTTAGCAGTTTCCTAAGTGGTTCCGCCAATTCACTGTAATCCGGGATCAGCTTAGAGTAGTATCGCGTGAGACCAAGATATGAATGCAGCGACCAATCAGGTGGTTGCGCTGCATCAACAATTGAGTGAACTTTGTTTGCCAGCGGGAAAATGCCGTTTGCACTGAACCTAAGTCCAAGAAAAGTGAGCTCTGGGACACTGTATACACACTTTGCATTTAGCTCCATGCCAGCAGCTGAGATTCTGGATAGCGCAGTTTGCAGATTTTTATCATGTTCAGCTTGTGTGCGTGTGCAGTTCCAAATCAAAACATCACTGAGGCAGCACAAGGTACTTGGACAGTCTTTTAAAACAGATGACATTATCAGCTGAACAGCGAAGGGCGCAGATGCCAATCCGAAACTCAAACGCTTGAAGCGAAAGAGATCATCATGAGTGATGAAAGTAGTAAGCTGACGGCTTTTCTCGGACAATAAAACATGATGATAAGCGGACTGTAAGTCCAACTTACTGAACACCGTAGCACCAGCGAGTCGATGCAACATTTCGTCAGCCCTCGGTAGGGGAAAGCAGTCTAGGACGATAGCCTTGTTGGGTTCTCTAATATCGACGTGAAGTCGAATGGAATTGTCCTTCTTTCGAACCACAAGCGGAGAAATCCACTCGGATGCTGAGACTCGTTCGATGATATTAGCTGATTCCAGCCGTTGCAGTTCTGCGGAGACTTGCTCACGCAAAGTCCAAGGTAGAGGACGCAGTTTCGCCGAGACTGGTTGCACTGAAGCTCGAAGATGAACGTCGTGGATGAAGCCTTTTACAAGTCCCGATTGTCCTGAGTACGGCTGGGCAAACTCCGAGGAAGCGTTGTGCGTAAGAGACGGAAGCTGAACGCTTGGGTCAGCTGAAACTCCTGACACTTGTTGGCATGTAGCGAAAACAAGCTGCGTACGTGGTGAGGTGAACCACATCGGTAGCAGTGAGCCATGGTACCGCAGGAGTACCGGGTAGCTCCAGGAAAGGCGGCATGGGGGGTACGAACGCCATGCTGGGCATCAAGAACAAAGGCGGAGGAGTAGCGGTTGAAGGAGGAGACGTAGTTGCGGCGTCTTGCATGCCGGAAGCAGAAGGTGGAGCAGAAGTAGTACGGCAAGGGCACGTAGGAAGCGGAGTAATGGTTTACCTCGTCGCCAGTTTGTTGTATCTTCGGCGGGGCTGCTGGACGGAGGATCTACGGCATCTACGGCATGAGACCTAAACGACCGGGACGCGCAGCGCCGCAAGAAAAAGCAGGAATGTTCCTGTCGCGGACCAGGCCAAGAATCATTATATTTCCGCGAGGGGAAACGCTGCAGACAACTTACAGAGTTTGGCGCTGAGTGGCGCCTTCGTGTTAACGACCCCAAACCGAAACCAGAAGCCAACACAGGATACCACAAGCTTTTCCGTTCGTAATAGAGTCGTTGGTCATTAGTCCTCCGCTAACAGTCACGAGTTGCCTGCGCTTGTTCTTGCGAACCATTCTGCTGAAACGAATTAATTGCTTTGCGAATTTGGCTGCTGATGCTGATCGTGCTCATTAACGGTAGTTAGCTGCAAAGTACTTAGCCGCTATCTTCGTATCATTTGAATGACGTTAGCTGCAAAAATGTCATGTTAGGGTGTTGTGTCCACCAAGTGTGCGACGTGGCAAGTTCGAGGTTAATATGTGCGATGCTTAACCGTTCCCATGAGAGAACAAAACAAGAGATCAGCGTGGAAGCTGCTGTAGTTCGACAGAAGTATGCGTAGCTACTAGTCGGAATTGTAAAGTTTACCTGATTAAATTGTAATCGTCATTAGGAGTAGCTGAATCTTGAAAAATCGCAAAAGTACAGTTTGAGGAGCTCTAGAGTGTCTCCGAAATTTCCAGATCATCACTGTGAGATAACGGCAATAACTATCGGCTTGATACTTGTCTCTAGGAAAAATAAACAACATTATTCAGTGGTTTCAGTAGACTAAGGCAGCGTAGTTTGAGCAAACTAAGGCGTCGAAGCAAGCGCAGGTGGATTTGCATGCGTCATAGTCGGAAGCGCAATTGCTGAGATGTAGTGAGTCTGACGTTACGCCGACACGTGGGTACGGTTCTGTAGAGAAATGAGAAATGGTTTGATGCACGGAGTTGAAGGGAAGAGAGGAGGGGGAGAGACTGCGTGGAATTTTCTTGATAAATGGAGTAGTGATTTTAAGTTTTACGAAATTTTTAAAAATCGCCTGTATCAAATAGCATAATTCTCCTTGAGATAGATTATTTGAAGAGGTATAGACTCCTAGCACGAGAAATGGAGACACATGTTTGACGAATTACCAAAAATAACTAAATAATTTCTTAACTGATTACTTTGCGGCACATACTGCAACTTACGAATAGCAGTTGATGAGATTGCAAGATATATCCGCTTGAAATGAATTTTCAGGAGACACCAGTACAAAATTGTGGAAAAATAAGACGAAAACACACAATGCTTTCTCCTCATCAGCTCATGTTTTTTGGGGAAGTTTCTCACTGAATTTTTTGCTTGTGGGTGCCTAACTTCATTACCGACGGATCCGGGAAGTTGTGAGCTACAACTGGATACCAGACTGTTGCCAACGAGCGGACGTTTTCAAATTTTACGGCTCTTTTTCACTTCGACCGCGCCGCAGGCGGACGACAATAGTTCGTCGCGGGAAGCCGCTTCCGGCCTTTTGGCCACTCGGTAAGACTTCTTCCTATAGAATACACTGTGCAAGGGGAGTTACTTCCCACCGACGATTTTCTAGAGGATTCCGGCTGGCAATGAGCCGGCCAAAGACACCATTTGACGAAATCGTTGAAAGGAAGGCCCAGCAATGGAGCTAGGCTTAGCGCGGTACCCGGGCTGAACGACTGTGGTAGGACCCGAGCTGGTGTCAAGAGCCGCATTATTCGTCGTGGAAAAATGCCACCGCTTCCCAGGGAGGACATCGTAATTGTGATCAGAGTGAGGGGTGGCCTGAATATATCCACGATAGGTCCGACTGTGGTGGCGGATGCAATCAACATCACAGCTTGCATCGAGGATTCGAAGCGTGCAGCGGACACGATCGGCCCTTACTATCAACAGAATATCGTCGTGGTCAGCGCCCCCGAAGAGGAGAATGCAACCAAGTATGTCAAGATCAAGAATATTTTGGTCGCGGATCGTCTGCACGAGGTAGCGGCATACCGCAAGACACCATATGCTACGCGCAAAGGTGTAATACGAGACGTTGCCCGTTGTGACGGGCCAGAGGTGTTGCAGCGCAAGTTTGTTAATGCAAGAAACCCCCTGTCGCTGGCAGATCAAGGACCATCATAATTACCTTTGACGGATACTGGGTACCCAACTACGTCAGGTATGGCAATGCATTGGTCAGATGTACTTTATATCGTAAGCAGATCGACATCTGCTACCTTTGCGGAAGGCTCGGCCATCAAGCCGCCGTATGTCCGACGCCCAGCGAAGCCATATGCAGAGGATTTGGAGCCTCGAACCTAGACGAGCAGCATCAGTGTATGCCTAAATGAAAGTTGTGCGGTGAGAGGCATCTCACGGCAGGGAAAGAATGCAGACAACTCTATAAAATTCCATAGGTCGTTCGACGTCGTCGAAAAGAACGAGCCAGAGCCGAAAGTAGCCGGATGAGAAGCCCTACCCCGGATTACCGCGGTGCCCAGCTCCAGTTCCCGGAGCTCGACCAGCATCGCCCCCCGCAACCAGCCCAAGAGGGAGGTCGCCGCCACTCCAGATCGCGGTCTAGGAGTCGCCACCATTCCAGGAATTTATGCCGCAGCCGTTCCCGTGTTCGCTTCAGGGGACAATCTGCTTCTGTGGCTCGCTTCGAGCCCAGAAGCCGATCCAGGTCCAGATCCAGAGTCCTGGGACACCATCAGCAGCAGCAGGTCGTCCACAAGGAGGACCGCCCCACTTGGGTAGATCAGGTCCGTGGAGGACCGTTGGAGGTGATGTCGAGGTCGCTGCCAGAGCGTGATGATAGTTTGGAAAAGATCACGAGATTAGAGAGCAAGAACGCGTTCATGAGGTAGAACATTAATAGGCTAATGGCTGAGATATAGAATAAGGGCGCTAGGCACTCGAAACCCACCGCTATCGTATACGCGGAAATTCTGGAAGTCGCGATGGCCGAGGGTAACGACGAGTCACGACCCCTGAAGAAGAAGGCAATAGCTTGCGATCAGGAGAACGTGTCACGTAAAGCTAAATCACAGGTGCTCTCAACGAAAGTATGAAACATTTAGGTGAAAGGATCACTGAGATGCAAAGCAAGATGACGACGTTAGAACCAAACACCAAGCAGCAGTTGGCCAAAATGGAATCCTTTCTCGAGTTTTTTGTGGGCCCGGTAGCTCCACCGAACCCACCGATACGTCTTTCTGACCCAGCAGCTAACAATGTAGCCACGATTCTAGCACCACCTAGGATGGGTGTCCAACTCGTAAGAGATGGCCCCATCCCTTGAGACGTTCCGAATTTGGCAGTGGAACTGTCGTGGCTTCTCTAGGAAGAAGACTTCCCTACAACAATATCTGCGCAGTTGTGAAAGGAAGCCCCAGGTTATCTTATTACAGGAAACCCTCTCGCCTGGCATCTCGGTGACTGGGTTTTGCTCGGTCGCCGTGCAGTCGGAGAGGAGGGGGGTATGTACTCTCGTTAGTAAGAAACTCACTCATTTAACACATGATCTCAAAATGGCTGGTCGTAATATTGAGTATGTCATGGTAGAGATCATACCTGTTAGGGTCAACAGAGGCAGCATATATGTTCTTAACATCTACAGCAGTCCTAACGATAGAAGGCAACTGTTTAAGTGTCTGCTCCGCAAGGCTGTAGACCTGGCAGGCTCAAGCCCTCTTATTGTCCCAGGGGACTTTAATGCCCTGCTTCATGTCTAGGGTTATAAATATGATACCAGTAAGGGTGATCACCTCTGGCAGAATGCCATGGATCTGGACCTGACGCTGATCACTGATCCTAACTTTCCGACCAGACTCTACCACTGATCTCATCTTTGTCAAGAACGTGACTGAGGCCAAATGGAGTAATTTGGTTGAGAACCTTGGTAGTGACCATTATATTTTTGAGGCCCAGCTTCCTATCGTGGGCAAAAAACAGCGCAAATTTCAGCACATGGACTGGGATAAATTCCGCAAGTTTCGGGAGGAGAGGTCTCCCTCAGATTCCCGACCTACCATAGAGCAATCGATCAGTCAGGCCCAAGAGGATGTTCGGCGTGCAACTTCTAAGGTCTGCACCGACCTTCCTCTTGAGAAAACGGACAGTAGGTTAGCGCATCTGTTAGAGGACAAACAGTCGTTGCTCAACAGATGGAAGTGTCAACGACCTAATCGTAGGCTACGCAAAGGAATGTCTGAGATTAACAAACATATTGAGGAGCATTGTATAACCCTCTCTTAACAGCAGTTGGACGAGGTTTGTCATTCCATAGACGGCCAAATGCGTAATAGTAAAAATTGGAAATTGCTTAAGCATCTGCTTAACGAGACCAATAATCAGAGGCATGTCATTCGAGAACCATACGTGAGGCCGCAGGAATGACCTCTGACGATGAGTTAATCCTCACGCTTGCTGACAAATATCTTCCAGTCGGATCAGGGTGGTCTCCTGTACATCTCGATTACCAGGGCCCGGTCAATTCCTACCTGGATGCAGAGTTTGGCGTTGAGGAGACTCGTAGGGCTCTACTGGACTCAATGGTAGATCCGCACAAAGGCCGGATGATATCTCCAACAAGACGTTGTGAAATCTGGACGATCAATCAATCGCATACCTCACAGAGGAAATTAATGAAATTCGGAGAAATAGAACCGTCCCACTGCCTGGAAGACTGCTCTCGCAGTACTCATCGCCAAACCTGACAAAACACCTTAGCGTGGGCACGTTGAGGCCCATCTCGCTTACATCTTGTGTAGGTAAGTAGCGAAGCACACGGTCCTCAATCCACTCTCCCGGTTCTTGGAGAATAACGACATTTACCCCCATAGTATGGTACGATTCAGAGCAGGCCTATCCACCCAGGATACTATGAAACTGATTAAGCATCAAATCATAGACAATGACTCTAGCGACACTCGGGCCGTTTTGGGACTTCATCTTGAGAAGGCCTTCGACAACGTTCTACTTTCGTATATCCTAGCCTCGATATGTCGGCTCAATCTGGGTGAGAGATTTTACAAGTATGTTAGATCGTTCCTTTCGAATAGGAAGGCTGCCATCCGCGTGGCCGATATTGAATCTCATCTGCTGGAAATTGGCGAAAGGAGCAGGCCACAAGGGGCAGTCACTTCCCCCTCTTTATTTAATATAGCCATGGTTCGCCTTAGTAGAAAACTTCTCGAGCTTGAAGGCATCAAACACACCATGTATGCTGATGTTATAACTATATGGTGTACAGGATGCAATGATCGTCAGGTTGAGGGAGCCTTGCAGGAGGCAATAGACACTATCGAAACCTATCATGAACCCATCGGTCTCAGATGCTCGCCCTTGAAGCCGAAACTCTTAGTGTGTAGTCCCAAGAAACGCGGTCCAAGGCACAAGGGGTGGACATCGTTAGAAGACAGAGACATTCACCTATATGCAAGAATCGGTTACCGCATAGCCAGAGTCGATTCAATCAAGGTCTTGGGCATGATCCTTGAGTCAGGGGGGTACAAATGGAAAGACTATAGGCAGACTAATTACTAAAACTGAAAGTGCCATTCGTTTAGTTCGGAGGGTATCAAATCGGCATCATGGGCTCAAGGAGGATAACCTCATTCGGCTAATTCATGCCTTCGTTCTGTGCCACTTTACATACATGGCAGCCATGCATCAATGCAAACGGGCAGAGCGAGATAAATTGAATGCACAGCTTAGGAAGATTACTAAGCGGGTGCTCAGGTTACCCGTATACACTTGTACAGAACGCTAAACGCAGCTTGGCATTCATAATACTCTGGAAGAGATTGCAGAGGCCCAGGAGCGCGCACAGCTAACTCGCCTCACTACAACGAAGGCAGAGAGATCCATCTTGTAGGAACTCGGATATCTTCCCGATACCCCGATAGAGTAGCGGAAGAGTTCTCTGATGTTCCTCTGTCGATTCGTGAGAACATTATGGTCGCGCCCATGCCTAGGAACATGCACGCCGATCATAATTGTGGTAGAATGAGGGCAAGGACGGCCAACGTCCTTAGGCAAATACACAGGGATCAGCGACAGGTCAGCTTTGTGGATGCCACTTCTTGTAAGCGACGTCGGGCGTTCACCATCATCGCTGCCGTTGGTCGGCAAGGAATCACCAATGCTGCCTCGGTTCGGACGAGGGACTCCTAAATTGCTGAACAAATGGCTATTGCCCGAGCCCTGCTGGATAGCTCACGAAATGTCATCTATAGTGATTCAAAATCTGCAGTTACAACATTTTGAAAAAGGCACCGTTTCCAAACAGGACGTCAGACTTTTGGGGGGCAAGGCAATCACTCACCACTTCATTTATTGGTTTCCCGCACATCAGGGAAAGACAAAGGGTGCTCCACCCAACCTCAACGAGTCGGCTCCCGGGGCTGCGCGTGAACTTGCCCGCCGCGCTACCCACGACCAATCGGAAGCCGACTCCCCAGAGAACAGGGACATGCCCTCCGCCTACAACGAAATTACTAAACACTACTATCTCAGCCGTAGAACCTACTTCATTCCTCATCCGCGGCTCAATAGAGCTCAAGCACTAATGCTCCGTCAACTACAAACGAGTACGTATCTCAATCCCCGTCGATCTTACATAAAATCTATTCGGATACTTCCACCGATGGTACTTGCCGCGATTGTGGAAAAATAGCTACGTTAGAACACATGCTCTGGCTGTGTACCCGGTCACGCTCTATCATCGATAACAGCTCGGCTAGATGGGAGGCGGTTCTCCGCAGCCCACAATGCGGTCGAGAGGCTCGGCCTTCCGGTTCCCGCGTGGGAGTGGCCCGCTTCATGAAGACTCGCGATCTGCAGGACTTCAATAAAGTTTGACTAGGCTATACCGTACCAGTTTCAAGATACTGTTTCCCAAAGTGTGGGATGGGACATGGGCGTTCCAGTTACTTTTGTGTTTGAATGAATAAAGCGCAGTTTGTGGAAAAAAAGTAAATGGAACGAGATTGCATTATTGCGGCGAGTTTGAGGACCCATATTTCTTAATTGGTGTCAATTTGTAAATTAATTTCAAGTGGATACGCCTTGAAAACTCACCGGCTGCAATTCGTAAATTGCAATACGTGCTTTATAGTAATCATTTAAGTATATAAATAGAGTTTTTTGTTAATTAATTGAGCACGTGTTTCCAATTCTCTAGCAAGTAATGCCCGCTTCTCTGGATAACCTAGCTTAACGACTAGAATTATGTTATCTGCAACAGGCAACTTTTTAAATAATTCCGTAAAAGACAAAAGTGATCATCACGTATGCTTACCAATGGTTGCATCAATATGCGAGAGTCTTTCCTACGTCTAATCAGGTTCCTGTGAGAAGCAGCGACAGCGTAACGGACACATCTTGACGAAAATTCCTGTCCTCTGTGCAGATATCGCAACGAATCATTTTGCCCAATGTGTCGACACGTGGAAGGCAGCCAGGCGCCACCAGAAGGAGCTACCTGCGATCCCATGGTGTTCGCTCACTCCCCCAAATGTCATTTACAAAGCTACCGACTTCGGCAGTGTTCCATTAGCAGCCGCGACAGCACACCGGACACATCTTGACGAAAATTCCTGTCCTCTGCCCAGGTTAGTGGTATTATCTTCTCAGTTATCCCTCCTATAGAGTTCGCTGTCGCTGCTGCTATCCCAGTGCAATTTTATCGGGGTGCTTACATTTTTGTCTGAGAGGAACCTGCTAGGGTATGCCTACGAATGCCGCTCTCGCGAAAAAAAATTGAGGAAATCGAAGGGAAACTCAGCAAGGAGACTGATCGCTTGGCTAAGGATGTCTTCGGTAAGGTTTTGTTAAGCATGCAGTTTTCAGGGATTGAGGTTAAGGAGCTCGAAAACGAGATTGATGATTTAAAACACAGCATGAAAATGTAAATGGCTTTGTCGATACATTACATTCTGAAAAGGCTGTGCTCGCCCCCGACAACAAAAAACTGAAGTGCGACAAGTGCGCTCTCTCGAAGAAGGTCAAATACCTCAAACAGTACTCGAGAATTAAAAATGTAGAAATCAAGGGCATTCCCTGCACGCAGGGAAAAAACTCTATAGCAATGTTGCAGAAAGTAGGGGAAAAAACTGAATGCCCTCTTATGTTTTCCGAACTTGGCATTGTGCGCCGCGATCCCACGAAAGTAAAGGATTAAAAAAACGTAACTGCTCGGTTCTGCTCGTTTAAAAAAAGAACGAATTCATCAGATAGGAACGTAAAGCTAAGCTATGTCTCAGCGTTCTTGTCATCAGAGCCGCAATCAACAGCGCAGTCTACGTAAATAATCACTTGACGCCGAAAAACAAGTCACTGTTAACGAAGCCTCTGGCTCTAAAGAAAGCCAACCATTGGAAGTTCCAGTAGAGTGACAATTGTCTAAGGAAGGCCAGGGAAACTTCCGATAGCCAAGTCTGCCGCATCGCCAGCGAATCCGACCTCTCTTTTATCATGTAGACACACCTTTTCTCTTTCGTTTATTACTGATTTTGAATCAGTATGTGATCGTACATATCACCAACCGATTTATAACAATTTATATCTAACAGTTCATGTTCGCTTATTCATTGCAACGTGCGCAGTATGCGAAATCATTATGATGCTATTCAGATTCTTCTTTCTACGTTCACCAAATCATTTTCCATCATTTGTGTCACAGAAACTTGGCTCTGTGACTATGACAAAGATATATTCTGCTTCCCCAATTACACATGAGAATACACACATAGGTAATCAAGTAGTTATGGCGGAGCAGCCATCTATATTTCGGCAAACCTAGCATTCAAACGACGACACGATCTCGCACTAAACTTGTATAACTGTGAGACTGTGTGGGTAAAATTCTATCATTCATTGCTTAACATTGACAGCAGGAATTTTATTTTCGGTTGCATTTATCATTCACCTTCCACTTCCATCAGCAGTTTCTGTAGAGCCTTAGATAATGTATCAAAATCATTATCATCTGAAAACAAGAGCATGATAATTATGGATGACATGGACGTAAATTTGAATGACACAACGTCCCTTAACTGCATTCCAGTTATCATAGTTTCCGGTATGAATGCCTAATTACTCAACCAACACGTTACTCTCACGATGGTGCGAGCTCACTAATTTATCACGCATTATCTAACCCTTTAGTCCCGCCCGAAGTAGGCATTCTTACTAGTGACATCACAGACTATTATCCAATGTTTCTTAAGATCAATTCGATTCCTTTTGCCCGCATCGTATTCTACTACAAACTTGTTCTTGATTAACAAAAAATTTCGAATCACTAACAAAGATAGACTGGTTCACAGTAGAAGAAACGAATGACCGTCTACACGCTTTCTTGCGCTTCTTGTCTCTACTTTTAAAAAACTTCCATTTCCATTCGCACAAGAAAAAAGAATGCAAGAAAGTACTATAGCGCCACCCCAAAGCCCGTGGCTTACTGATACAGATTGCTCAAAGCAATGCGAAGACGCGAGAATCTTGAAAAAACGAAACAAAAGCAGCTATTTAATGTTAGATTGATAGCCCGGTACAAGAAATACTGCAACTGTATCTGCTCATAGCTGAAAAATGCAAAGAGAAGCTGGTTTGAACAAAAAGTATTTGAGTGTGGGAACAACTCTGTTAGAAAATGGAAAATAGTAAATTCCTATATAGAAACAGCAGCCACAAAACCGTAACTAGAATAAACCACAGTGGCAGTGACTATTCCAACCTTCGTGACATTTCAGAACTCTTCAGTGACTTCTTTTTCTCGAACAATTCAGCTTCGGACAAAGTTTTTGATTACCAAGAGTCACACCTTCCGCATTCTTTTTACATTTTTCCTACTATTCCCGATGAAGTGACCTCTATACTTAATAACCTAAAAATCACAAGTGCCGGTATCGACGATATTAGGCTATGCCATATAAAATTAATTACCTATCCGATATCTCATATCCTTGCGGATGTTAATAAAAAGAGCACATAAAAAGAGCACATCGCATTGCCCGCGTCAGTCACTCTAATACAGTATATCCCCCACAAGCACACACCGTTACTTTTCAGCAATCATTTTTTCTGCGCACAACACGAGACTGGAATGGCCTGCCCGCCGAAGTTGCCCCTATCATCGACCCACTTGCATTCAAGCGACTCGTCGGAAATATCCCTTTGTAATTTGTAGTATCTTTTTGTCACTAACTCCCCACTCCCTCATGTAATGTCTCAACAGAGACCTTTGAGGAAATGAATAAATAAATAATTTATTATTTAAAATGGGGACATTTCCCCGTGAACTCAAGTGCGCCAAAGTTACGCAAGCATTTAAAATGGGAGATCGTTCACTATTAACGATCTACCGACCCACCTGTGTGCTGCCATTCTTCAGTAATCGAGAAGCTAACTGAGAAACTCATAACAAGCTATCTCAACAAATTTAATATTCTTACGCGTTATCAGTTCGGTTTTCGATCAGGATATTCTACAGATCTCGCTATTATATTTATCAGATTGTCTAAAGAAAGCCATTGATGATGGGAACTATGCCGGCTCTAATTTTGTTCACCTAACTGAAGTCTGACACTAGATCACCAGATACCCGTTCTAAAATTAGAAGGAATGGAAATATCTAGTGATGCCTTGCTGCTAATCCGCAGTTACCTCCATAATATAAACCGTGTCGTCAGCATTTCCGGTACCTACTTAAAGCAAAAAAAACTTCTAATATATGGGTAACATAAGGTTACATCTTGGGCCCACTCTTATGTTTAGTTTATATTAATGACGTGCCTAATTTTATCACGCACTGTGGTTGTGTGCTGTATGCTGACGATACTACAATTTTAACTCTGATAAAAGCATGAACTGCCTAGTAGAAAAACCTAGTGCAGACCTTCTCAACATACTACACTGGCGTAAATTAAATAAATTACAATTTAATCCAGCTAAACAAAATTTGTTTTATTTAAGTCGCATCAACGATCACTAGTTCGTTTTCCTTCCATTCGTATGCCACAGTACTCGATCCAGGCTAGCGATTACTGCACGTATTTGGGTGTCAGACTAGATAGAAACTTAAAATTTCATCACCACATTTCAGACTAAAGAAGATGTCCTATGGAGTGCGCATCCTCATTCGAGCTCGGCCCTTTCTTTCATGTTCTATTCTCTTAGCCCTGTATTATGCATTCATTCATTCACATATCAACTACTGTATAACTACATGGGGTAATACATACAGTACTCATCTTTCACCATTACAAGTCCTCCAGGGGCCCTATAACGTAAAACTAGTCCAATATGTTTTTATTCTATTCTCCTGACGTCAAATTTCCGTAACCGCCGACGCAAGCATAGAGCGGTCACCCGCAGGGTTGTCTGAACAGACCAATCAGACGCTCTCCTCATTCATAGGAGGTCACTTTTGCTTCCTTGAAAAACGAATAGCATTGCCTACACTAAGGGGCTTGTCTTATCTAATTGGCTGACAAGAGGCGAGGAGCACGCTCATGTGGAAAGGGATTCGATGGGGCGGAGCCACTGCACTAAAAATCGATAACCGGTGAATGGTATGGTGCCGGCGCCTGCGATTGGTCCGCTTTCCCTTACTTAGTTTGTGGTGGCTGGTTGAAAATCGCGGCGACATTCAACGGAAGCTTAAGAATGACGCTACAACGGATCCTCAGCAAAGAAGAGTTGGCAGAAAGAGGTCGCAAACGTGCTGAAAGTTCTAGGAAACGTTACACGAGCAGGCGAGAAGCTTTATTATACGCAAATAAACCCATGTTCTCCGGCAGGTGCGAGTTGCCAGTACCTGAGCGATCGGCAGCAGCCATCTTTTATTCCTTTCCGAATAGGGCAGCCTGCGGCTATTCAGAAGGAAATTCAGCTTTGTTCGGCATATTAATGCATCTTTAACGCGTACACCTCACTTTGACGCGGTGAGTTTTCGCGCTTTTGTGACGTCGCGTGACAGGCAGGTGAAGTGGGTGGAGCCATGAAACTTTTGACCATAGCCCATGTCTAACGGCGAAAAGGCGTCGAATCTGAAATAACTAGTTTTCTTTTGTTCGGTAAAATCAGGCATAATCACTGTGTACGCGTCATATCAGATGGGGAGCTATCGCGGTTTTCGGGATGTCGCGTGATAGACAGGCGAAGTGCAGGTGTTTCAAAAGAGTTTTGACCGATCGCGGAGTGCTGATTGCTGAATTGGAATCGAAAATTTTGCAATAGTTTTACGTTATACCACCCCAGAATAGAGCAATCAAAATAATAACTTTTAGCTTATGCCGCACCAATGCCAAACAATTATTACAAGGCAATGATATCCTCACAGTGTCCGACATAATTAAATGTAATCCAGGGATCTGGTTATATAAGGATATCAACAACCGATTCCACTTTCCTTTCATCCCGTGTTCTTCACTAGATAACACTAACAGTACAACATTTGCTCTTAACAAGAACCTCATCTTACCCAAATTCCGGACTAAGTATGACAAGCAAACTGTTCATTTCAGCGCTTTTTTATAATGGAACTCCCTACCATTTGTTTGAAAATTAGTGATGATGCACTCACTTATTACAGAACTCAAAAAGTTTCTCTTCAAGCAAGTCAGTCTGACATTGGTTTTGTTTATATGCCACATAATGTATGCATTTTCGTTCCCATTGATAAATACCACAGTTTACATCATGCTTATTAATCACGTATGAACTGTTTAAACCCGCCCAATTTTTTTTCAGTTTGTGCATATTTATTATGTTGCTTCATCATTTTAATTCATATTCTACTGTTTTTATACTAAGTTTACTTTTGCATTTGTGTATGCCATGTACATGAGGTCCCAATTAAGCTTGCGACTCCGAGACCTCCTCCAGTATATTGCATTTTGTAACAACTTCGAATACGGTAGCAAAATTTAATTCTGAATTCTGAATCTTCCCAAGTATCAAAAGAATGTGGCCTAGCTGAAGTGCCTCCTCCCCGTGCGTCTCCCTACTCCGTGGCAAAATGATAATCTCGCCCTTCTGTGTGGTCGTCTGAACTTCCTTCTGTGATACGCGCCGCGTGCGCTTCTCCTTCTGCCTGTGTGCGTCTTGTCGCAATACTCGGGCACTTTCCAGCCTACGAGACGCGTTGTTGCGGTAGTGTGCTCGCTACTGTGCAGGCGACCCTCCTCTGGCGTGGAGCGGCACGCGTTCTCGTGACGCATGCCTTCGCGCCATCGTGCTCAGTCGTGCTCCTTAGCGGATGGTGTCGCCTGTACGTACATCTCATTCCTGTGCCCCGCAATCGTGGGGCTCGGGAAAGAAGTGCTCAGCTTTGTTCCCAGTTCGGGGCTCGATGGAGGCGGGTTGAAATGGGGTCCGACTGGGGAGGTCGGAAGCAGTACGCATCCGGCTATTTATTTCACTCGTACAGAAATTATTATTATTATTATTATTATTATTATTATTATTATTATTATTATTATTATTATTATTATTATTATTATTATTATTATTATTATTTCGCACAACAACCAGAAAGTGTTAATTATTGGTGAACTTAATGTAGCCGGAATTCCATGGATTACTAATACTGTCTGCCAGAATTTGTTTTACATTTCATAAATGTGCCTCTCCTTGCTTCACCTTGGGCGCTATAACGTAAAACTATTCCAAACTTTTCTATTCCAATTCTGCTATCAGCTCTCCACGATTGGTCAAAAACGTTTTTCGACCACCCCCACTTCAACTGTCTGCCACGCGACGTCACGAAAACCGCGATACCTCCCTATCTGATATGATGTGTACACACTTATCATGCATGATTTGACAGAAAAAAGAAAAACAGTTATTTGTGATTCGACCCCTTTTCGCCATTAGCCCTCGGCAATTGGTAAAAAGTTTTCGGGCTGCACCCACTTCACCCGCCTGTCACGCAACTTCACAAAACCACCCGAACTCACCGCGTCAAAGTGACGTGTGTGCGATAAAGATTCATTAATATGCCAAACAAAACTGAATTTTCTTCGGAATAGCCACAGGCTGCCCCGTTCCGAAAGGAATAAAATATGGCTGCCGCCGATCGCTGAGACGCTGGCTACTCGCACCTACCGGAGAGCATGAGTGTATTTGCGTATAATAAAACTTCTTGCGTGGCTGTGTAACGTTTTCGAGCCCTTTCGGCACGTTTACCACCTAAATGTGCCAACTCTTCTTTGCTGAGGGCCAGTTTTAGCGTCATTCTTAAGCTTCCGTTGCATGCCGCCATGATTTTCGACCAGCCACCACAAGCTAAGTAAGGGAAAGCCGACCAATCGCCGACGCCGGCACCACCCTCTTCATCCGGTTATCGATTTTCAGTGCACTGGCTCTGCCCCAATGAATCCCTCTCCACTTAAGCGTTCTCCTCGCCTCTTGTCAGCTAATGAGATGCGACAAGCCGCTCAGTGTAGGCAATGTTATTCGTTTTTCAAGCAAACAAAAGTGACTTCCTATGAACGAGGAGAGCGTTTGATTGGTCTGTTCAGACAACCCAGCGGGTGACCGCCCGGTGCTTGCGTCGGTGGTTACGTAAATTTGACGTCAGGAGATTGGAATAGAAACATATTGGAATAGTTTTACGTTATAGGGCCCCTTATCTCTTTTAATTCCGTGCAGCAGCTAAACCTCAATGAGAACTGCTGTGACAGCGTTCTACATCTCGGTCTTCTGTCTTAGCAATGTGGATACCGTTTCCGTCATGCGTAGCAACTTTCACAGAGATGTGCCACCCTCCTTTAATTGTTTCTTTAGCTCTGGTAGCGCTTAAACGCAGTACCCGTTCCGATAACAAAGCGCAGCTTCAACTTTTCCCATGTAGACTACGTTGGCTAGTACCATTATCTTGAAAACGCTGGCTTCTTCGTAGATGGTACAGTTGATGTTGATGAAGAGCATTTGTTTACGAAAATCACTCAAGCTGGCATGTACATATTCGTACCTGCAAACCCGCTCTAAAAGTCAGTTCCCTCATTGGTTTTCGAAATGACTAAAAATGACAATAAAACTGAACAACCGTGCACACGGAAAAGCGAAGGAAACAGGCCTAGATAAATGTAAAGTTAAATCTAGGCGCTGTCGTTGTCTCTGCAAATTTTATTATGACGGTGATCACTACAACTACACTGAACGTGTTGACGCCAGCATGACATCAATTTCAAACTTCTTTTTTTTAGCCATGTGGGCTCCTCTAAAGAGAGCGCCGAAGATGTATGTCTTGTTTATCAAAATTGCCATGATGTCTCGAATACTGCTGATGTCTTTGGAGAAGATTCCTTTACGGTATTTGATTGTAAAAGTGCTCCAGCCTCAAGTAACCTTTCTTCTCAGCCTGGCACGGTGTGTTCGCTATCACTCAATGGAGATCTTGTTTTCAGGTGTATGAAGCGCCTCGACCCCTCCCTTTCTTGTGGCGCTGATGGTATCCCTCCTGCACTGCTTAAGACGTACTGAAATATGTATACTTGTCCGTGTTCTCACAAGCATCTTGAACAGTTCCCTAAAGTCTAGGACGTTTCCTAGTGCTTGGAAAGGGGCACGGGTAGTGCCCCTACACAAATCGGGGGCTATAAGTGTATTTACTAACTACAGGCCTATAACTATACTCCGCGCTGCTTCAAAAGTATTTGAATTTGTATTGTATTCCCTGTTTTTTGTTAGCGCTAAGAACATTTTGATAGATGAACAGCGTGGTTTTGTATCAGGGCGCTCCACAACAACGAACTGGGTCGCATTTATGACCCATGATACCAGTGTGGTACACCATCATCATCATCGTCAGCCTGGGTACGCCCACTGCAGGGCAAAGGTCTCTCCCATACTTTTCCAACTACCCCGGTCATGTGCAATTGTGGCCATGTTGTCCCTGAAAATTTCTTAATCTCATCCGTCCAACTAAATTTCTGCTGCCCCCTGCTAAGCTTCCCTTCTCTTGGAATCCAGTCCCTAACCCTTACTGACCACCGGTACATAGTAGGGACCAACTGCACGTTCTTTACTTTTCCCTGAGTAAAGCATTTGATCTAGTTTGCCATGAGTACCTTATTACATGTATAGCTCACGCTACGCTTAATACGACATACCTTCTTCCACCACGCTCCTGGTATCAAATTACCTAAGCAGTAGATCGTGCTTCGTTGGCATTCATGGACAGAGTTCTATTAGCTATGAGCACAATAGCTGAGTTGCCCAAGGGTCGCTTTTTGCCCCGTTCTCTTCCTACTTTTCATAAATGACATTTGATCAACTATTCAACACTCATCATTCCTTTTACATGCTGACGACCTAAGGCTATTTGACAGCTTCGACAGTGTTTACGACTGCATTGACCTCAAATTTTTTTTTTTTTTACTCTTGAACTGGCGCAGAGACAATAAGCCACTCTTAAATGCTTCAGAAACTGTGGTAATAAGTTATACCCTGAAAACAAACCGTTCGCAATTTCTATACGCCCTTCGGTATACTCCACCACCCGCCGTGGTTGCTCAGTGGCTATGCTGTTGGGCTGCTGAGCACGAGGTCGCGGGATCGAATCCCGGCCACGGCGGCCGCATTTCGATGGGGGCGAAATGCGAAAACACCCGTGTGCTTAGATTTAGGTGCACGTTAAAGAACCCCAGGTGGTCGAAATTTCCGGAGTCCTCCACTACGGCGTGCCTCATAATCAGAAAGTGGTTTTGGCACGTAAAACCCCATAATTTATATATATATACTCCACTGCCTAGGGACGATGAAATGAAAATATTCATGTGTATTTCGAAAAACCACTAAGCTTCTCTTCCCACGCGAAATATGCGAAACGAGTCCTTCGTACTCTTGGCATTGTTCGCCTTATATCGTATGGACTCCGCTCTCCTGTTACCTTTCTAAATCTGTATTCTACTGTGTGACTTTCACTGCCTGAGCATGTATCTGTAGTTTTGGGCGGAACGTGCAGATCCAATTCTGACCTAATTGAACGCGGACCAAATAAATTGATATCTATTTTCAAGCAGCAATCTTGCCGTCTTGCAAATCATTTTGACCGCAAAAAAAGACGGGGACAGAGGAAGAAAACAAATATGTCCCCGTCTTTTTTTGCGGTCAAAATGATTCGCAGTAAGTACCAACTAGGCCAAACTGAAGTTCTTCTGAATCTTGCCGTCTTGTCGACTATATTTCAGCCCCCTCATATATACCTCAACTCACACCTCTGAAATCAAGACGTACTAAATCAGACCTCTAGTTGCTCTATAATCAAGGTGGTCCATGGCATGATACATTGCCCGAAGCTTCTTAATCACGTGAAATTTTCCGTGCCGCAAAAGTATACCAGGCAACATTCCGCATCTTCTGCCCGGCGTTGCTGCATTAGACATTGTCCTATGGTTCGCCTCCAAGGAACGTGTAATAAGTGTTTCTGCCTGTATTGATATGTTTCAGAGTTCATTGCCTCTGTTTCGTATAAATGTAGACAATCATGTCGTATGATTAAACCCTTTTACGCCGCCTCATTTTCTGTTTCCCGATTTGTTTCTGTATCTCACATTGTGTTTACCGCATTTGCTTTCTCTGTACATTTTGTCTCGCGTATTACTTTTTAAGTGCACCAGTACGAAGACTCCGTAGCGGTTCCTGAGCACTGTAATAAACATTTGATTGATTGATTGCTTGCTTGATTGACTGATTCATTAATTCATTGTAATATTAAAAAGAAAGGCGCTTTAGCACGAGCAGATACTATCCCACATATAAAAGCGAAAAAATAAGACAGAGCATCAAGAACACCTGCGAGCCATTTGGTTTGTCTTGCCTTGTATGCTACAATTTGTGGCCTGGAACGAAATCTGTTTAGCCAAAAGCTGCGACGTGAATGAGGCACAGCGACTACATAACTGAAATAAGGCTCGCGTCATGTATGATTGCTTCATACTTGAAGAGACACATAATACGAAGAGATGAACGCTGGGAGACATAACCGAAGCAATGCCTTTTGGCTACGTTCGCTCCTCCACCCTACACACAAAGGAAGGGTGAAGTTTGACTGCATATAGATGAACATGTGTTTCTCGAACATATGTGCTTAAAAGAACAATGTCACGTGGTCAAAGACGATCACACAGGCCAGTCTAGCTTAAAAAGCCACATAATGCCTTTGGAATCTTGCGCGCCGATGAAAGGCGAGGTGTTTATTCACACACCTTGTCTTATAGACCAAGGAGACCCACCGTGGTCGCTTAGGGGCTATGGCGTTGCGCTGCTAATCACATTGTCGATTCCCAGCCGCGATGGCAGCGTAAACGCAAAAAGAAAGCTCGTGTACTTAGATTTAGGCGTACGAACCCAATGATGGTCAAAATTAATCCGGAGTGCGCCCCATATGGTGTGCCTTGTAATCAGATCGTTCTTTTGGCACGTAAAATCCCAGAGCTTAATTTTTTTCTAGACAGAGGCTTGTCGTTCAGTCGTGGTAATACGATGGACAACGATTGTCACTGTGGTGCAAACTTAGGGGCAGTCGCGGAAAAGCTGTTCGGCGGTCTCGACGCAACCACAGGCAGCACACACAGTGATGTCCGTCATTTCGCTGCGACCAGTGTAACTTTTGTAAACTCAACTCGAAGCTACAGCCTGCACGGGAGAGTTGTATCGCGATGAGAGAGTCCGACTGGAGGTCGAAGCTGTAGATTGATGTAGATGTCTATTACTCTCGTAATATCACTCCCGTGTATTTACTTGTATTACACATGAGTTTTCGCCTTATATGTTTCTGTTACTGCCCGCCATGTCATGTCTGGGGGCGCAGACCTCGCTAAGCCATGGCTATTTGTTTGCGTCCACCACAGCATCCGTTTGATATTGAAATAAAAGTTAATTGATTGATCGATAGAGACGGGTGCAAAGTATGCCATGTGGTGTGGGCAAAACTTGGGAAATTCCACTACTCTAATAATAATGAACGTGCCGATCATATCCATTGCAGCCGCTGAGCACCAAAGTTTTTATATTTTGATTGATTGATTGACTTTATCTCCTCCTTTTGCAACATAAAATTTGCACACACTAGGTGGACCCTTATCCCTAGGTTGGGTCCAAAAAAGTTTTTTTATTACAATGGCTTTTCGGCCATGGTGAACAACTTCGGACAAAATCAAATATACACTCGTCAAATATCAAATCATCAGGTTCATCAACGATAAAGCAAACAATTTTGATGAAACATGAAACTGAACATAAAACCAGTCAATTTTATCTAATTTAACGTAAAATCTAAACTAGATTATACAAAAGTATATTTCAGAAGAAGAATAAAACAAGATAAACATAATCTACATAAAATGCAAATAAGTTGCCCATTTGATAACTATTTGATAACGTCAGAGATTTGTTAACTGTTCCACGTAGTGTTCTAATGCATTAGCGAAATCAGGTGACATCTTTTATTATAAAAGGAAACGCGTTCCAGATTTTAATACCACATAATTGTAGCAGACGTTCACCGCAGACATTATTAGTAGGATGCAGGCACGTACCCAGGGGGGTCCCGGGGGGGCCCGGGCCCCCCCCCCCGAAATCAAGTGGCATACCCCCCCCCCCCACACACACACACACACACTCACGCCACCGCTCCTCACACATTCATAAAGCGCCACCAGATCAATGTTGAGACTTGGCAGCTATTAATCGGTCAGCATTATGCTGCCTTTTTCACTCCTTTTAACGGTAGTTAAAATGGCGGTGGTTATCGGCATCTCTTGTAATGTGAAGGACAGTTTTCTCATAGATTCCGCACCCGTGCGATTAACTCGAAATGCGTTCAGTTGTCACCATCTATTCAACCGCCACGCGCATAGCTGCTGCTTTTGTTAATTCAACCTTCTTTGTTTAGGCTGATCCTGGGACCAGGAAAGGGATGCGGCTGTTACTGAGCTGGTCTGTACTCTCGTGGAACGAGTTGCGGCCGGAGAAAACGCTAATTGCGTTTAACTTTTCCCTTTGCTTCATTATTTCCTTGAGTTACGGCTCGCCGCGAGGCTGTCAGACGCCCGCAACCATATACACGTGATGTGGGTTAGATAAGGTGGGAAATAAGATAATGTGAAAGTGCGTCCATCATGATACCCTGCAATAACCCTTAAAACCATCAGCAAGATGGCTGTCGCCCGTCACCTCGTCTGTTTTTCCCTAATTGTATAACACTTTTCGTGCAAAATTGGCAACTGGAAACAAAAATCGCAAGGAGTTGAGAAATGAAGCGATCTACTGAGAGAGCCAAGGCAACAACCAAACTGCAAGGAAAAGCGAATAATAAAAAAAGTTCACCGTTGTTTATGAGAATATTTATGGATCAACATCTTTTTATTTAAAAAGGAAGTAGAGAAAACGCTGCCGGAAGTGGAGAACAATTACTTGCTTTGAATGACGCTTCTACAGTTATCGGTCGAACCGCCTCACGTAGCCACTTCTCTGCTGTGCTTATCTGGATGTTTTTCTAGCCTTTCGCGGTGAGCGCAGTACATCTAGAATCGCAGAGTCCTGCGCTCTACGCGGTTGTGTGGGACTGGCGGCCGCACAGCGTTACGCAATTCGCGGAGCTGTCAAAACTGATCAACAAGGCGAAAATAACTGATATTCGAAACTATAACATGAGAAAGACTGAAGAAGCCGTAAAAAATGAACGCAGCCTGAAATCAGTAAAAAAGAAACCTGGAATAGGACAAACCATGATGTATGCACTAAAAGATAAGAAGGATAATATCATCAGCAATCTCGAAGATATAGTAAAAGCAGCGGAAAAATTCTAAGCTGACCTGTATACAGTACCCAGAGGAGTCACGATAGTTCACTCAGAAACAGTAATGAATAGGATACAGAAACTCTCCTATAACTAGCGATGGGGTCAGAAGGGCCCTGCAAGAGATGAAACGATGAAGAGCGGGAGGAGAAGGTGGAATAACAGTCGATTTAATCAAAGATGGAGGAGACATAATGCTTGGAAAACTGGCGGCTCTTTATACGAAGTGTCTATCGACTGCAAGGGTCCCAGAAAACTGGAATAATGCAGACATTATACTAATCCAAAAAAAGGAGACATTAAAGAATTGAAAAATTATAGGACCATTAGCTTGCTCCCAGTATTATGTAAAATATTTACCAAAATAAACTCCAATAGAATAAGGGCTGGATTTGTCAAACAAGGGAACAGGCTGGCTTCAGGAAGAGATACATTACAATGGATCACATCCATATCATCACTCAGGTTATCGCGAAATCCGCAGAGTACAATAAGCCTCTCTACGTGGCTTATATAGATTACGAAAAGGCATTTGATTCAGTAGAGATACCAGCAGTCATAGAGGCACTACGTAATCAAGGAGTACAGAACGCTCACGTAAAAAGCTTGGAAAATATTGCTACATGCGTGTGGTATTTGTTTGTTTTAACGAGGCGCGTGGGCGCCATCACTCCAGAAAAGAGGAGGAAGAACGAACTGGGCTCGCGCTGTGAATCTAACCAGTCAGCGCGCTGCAACCGTTGTTGTAAATATAAACTGTAAGTAGTTTCTCGTCTTACTGACTTTTCCTTCGCGTAAGAATATCTACAGAGGTTTTACAGCTACCTTAATTCTACATAAGAAAAACAGGGAGATACCTATAGAGAAAGGGGCCATACAGGGAGACACAATTTCTCCAAAGCTGTTCACTGTGCGCTTAGAAGAATTCAAGCTATTAAACTGGAAAGGCTTAGGAGTAAAGATCGACGGCAAATATCTCAGCAACTTTCGGTTTGCCGATGACATTGTTCTATTCAGCAACAGTGCAGACGAGTTACAACAAATGATTGGAGACCTTAACTGAGAGAGTGTCAGAGGGGTGTTGAATATTAATATGCAGAAGGTGAAGATAATGATAAATAGTCGGGTAAAGGAACAACACATCAGGATCGCCAATCGGTCACTAGAGACTGTGAAGGAGTTCGTTTGCCTAGGTCAATTAATCACAGGGGACCCTGATCATGAGAAGGAAATTCACAGAAGAATAAAAATAGGTTGGATCGCATACGGCAGACATTGCCAGCTCCTGACTGAAAGCTTACCATTATTATTGAAAAGTAAGGTGTGCACTCAGTGCATTTTGCCAGTGCTGAAATATGGGACAGAGACTTGAGATCAAGTTAAGAACCGTGCACAGAGCGATCGAACGAAGATTGCTAGGCATAACGTTAAGAGAGAGAAAGAGAGCGGTTTGGATCAGAGAGCGAACGGGTACAGACAATATTCTAATTGACATCAAGAGGAAAAAATGTAGCTGGGCAGGTCATGTAATGCGCCGGTTAGATAACCGTTGGACCATTAGGGTTACAGAATGGGTACCAAGAGAAGGGAAGCGCAATAGAAGACGGCAGAAAACTATAGATGGTGCGATGAAATTAGGAAATTCGCGAGTGATAGTTGGAATCGGTTGGCGGCAGGACAGGGGTAATTGGAGATCGCAGGGAGAGGCCTTCGTCCTGCAGTGGACATAAAACATGATGATGATGATGATGATGATGATGATGATGATGATGATGATGATGATGATGATGATGATGGAGGTGGTGGTGGGCCCCCCCCCCCCGAAAAAAAATCCTGGGTACGTGCCTGGTAGGATGTATACTTAAATTATCAAAAGGTCTCTGTCTAGTATAACGAGAAGGCGCGCGAAACAACGGCACATGAAAAGGGTGACTGTAACTTACAGGGATGTACACATATGGTGCTGTATTTATTTTCCATAAGATGTCGAATGGCAGAATCTGCGATCTGTTGAACAAAGGCTTGCTAGGATCATTATGTTAAGAATTATTTATGATTCTCACAGCACGTTTTCGCAGTCGGCTTACCAGGTCCAGATTAGTTCGGTACGTGCCTCCTCAAGACTCAATGCAATATGAGAGGTGACAAATAATAAGAGTAAAGTAAAGCATTCGTAGCGTGGTGGTACCAAGGTAATTGCGATCCTGAGCAAGAGCTTCCCATCCTGAAGCTACTTTGGAGCAAATACGTCGAATCAGCTTTTGCCAGTGTAAGTGCATATATATAATGACTTCAAGGTACGTAAAATGAAGATACTTGTTCAATCTCAGACTTGTTGATTACTAGTTTAATTTCATTGTTGTTTACAGATTTCCACCTGGAGCGGAAGGCGACATATTTAGTCTTTTTTTATGTCAACGCTTAGTCTGCTATTTGATAACCATCGGGCAATATGTTTTAATTCGGCGTTTGCTTTCATCTAAACATCAGCTGGAATATTAGCAGTAACTATATACATATATCGTCAGCATACATCAGCAAGTTAGAATATTCCAATATGTGCAGCAAGTGATTCACATATAAGGTAAAAAGCAAAGGTCCGAGCACCGACCCCTGAGGAACACCGGTGCGCAAGTACCGCATAGAAGACGTGATAGCATTCATTACCACTGCTTGCTGACGATCCTGAAGGTAATTTGAAAGTAGCTCAAACACACCCCCCCCCCCCCAAAACGGTAATTTGTTCATTTGTCTAGTAGTACACTGTGATCAACGGTATCGAATGTTTTTTTTTTTGAGATCTAAGAAAATAACTCCTACTAACTCATTGTCATTCAGCGCTGTGTTTATTGAGTAAGGGCCGTCACGGCAGTGGAGGTAGAGTAATTTGGTCTCAAACCGTGTTTCTGAGGAGACAGCACGTTATGCTTTGAAATATATTGATGAAAACGGTTGGCAAGAAGTTTTTAAAAGAAATTGTTAAATATACTCAAAACGGAGATTGGCATTTAATTCGACGCGTGAGAGCGATGGTGATTTTTGTATATGGGAACAACCTTTGCCGTTTTTAAACAGGATGGACACACTGCTACTTCTGCTGAATGGTTGAATAGACAGCATAAAACTGATCAGGGAACATCGATATTCTCTTTAACAAGCCTTATAATTATCCCATCTAATCCTGCCGACTTGTTTGTTGGTATTCCCAGAACTATAGATCTGATTTCTTCAAGATCGATGTCGTACATTACAAAAGAATCAATATTAGAATTTGAAAGACTACGTTGATTAGTAGGCTCCATAAATTTTTCAGCTAAATTTGGGTCAATGGAAGAAAAATAGGCGTTAACTATTTCAACCATGTTGCTATCAGTGACGTCAGGCGCGCGAGAACTGCCAACGACTTCCTTCACAATTTTGCTAGTTTTTTTCGAATTGCCGTTCGCCTGTTCTATTTTACATGCATAATTATTCTTTTTATTCGCTCTCATTATTTCAACAAATTTGTTACGCATTGATGACTGCATCTTTAAAAACTGAAATCAAGTTTAATATTTCTGTACTTATGTCGTCATTGTATATACCAACTAAATTATTAGCAAGAATAATATTTCCTTAAATCGCGTACTCTATTTCTGTCACAAACCTCGGCCCATCATGTGTTTTCTTCTTTACATTATCAACAGAGACAAATATTGGCAAGTGATCTGTAATAGGCTTATCATATACAGCAGCAAAACTATTGTCCTCAGAATTTGTTGATGCATGATCGATCGAAGTAGCAGAGGTGATCGTTATTCGTGTGGGTACCGTGACGAGATTGCGAAAGTGATGCGACTTTAATAAATACATATATTCATCATTGGCTGAACTACTGGAATCACTGTTCATATCGCCAACAACCAACTGTTTCATATTTTTTGTTACTACATTAAACATCGTTTCAAGTATATCAAGAAAGGAGACAAAGCAAGCATTTCGGTGGACGATAAACTACACCGACTTTAAGTGAGCATTCTAGCCAGATGAATAAGGATACAATGGCACGTGCGCAGTACGAAAGCGACGGAAGCTTGTAAGTGAATGCTCATTTTTCATAAAGAGAGCAACGCCTCCCCCACGGAAGAATCACGCGGCTGCGATGACACTGTGTAATCAGGAATGACAATATTTTCGCTCTTCTTTAGCCACGTTTCAGTGACATCGATTACGTCAAATCGTTGCGGCTGCTGAGTTACGAACGTGAGAAGAAGATTCACATTTTTCCTTGTGCTGTGAGTGTTGCTATGGGTAGTGACACACTTCTGTGAGTGCGTATGTTGTTATCTTGTAATTTTGTATGAGACATAGTAGCACTTGGTATTAAGGTAGCGATACGAGAAAATTAATTATGCCACATTGCTGAGGTCGTCCTCACATGTCACATGAAAAACGCGCGAATTTTCGTTCTTGTTTCGCATGAGAACCTTGCCATCAGTCACCCACACAAACTTCCAGTTTTCCTCCGGCTTTCTCTGTATGGCCTTTCCAAGTAGCACCTTGTTTTGGGGGCAGAGGTGTTGGTTCACGAGCATCGGCTCGTTTCCGTCAAACCCAAGGGCCGACCTATTCAGTCTGTGTTTTTTAGCAGCCTCCAAGACGCTGTCCCGTGTCGACCTAGAAGAAATTTCGTAACCACGTTCGGTGGTCCAGTTCCTCGAGTTTTTACACGATGAAGAGCACCGAGAGTGTTCTGGCCAAGCTTTATGCCAAACGACTTTGCAATTTTCTTGACAGTCTGGGCAAGGTCTTCATCAGGTGTCTGTGGGACTCCCTTAAGTTGAATTTTTCTGCCGTTCTACTAACTGTTTCAGCTCATTTAACTGCTTCTTAGTTTCTTTCAGTTCCTTACTTAGCTTGAGGTTGTCTCTTTAGCATTCTATGCTGCGATCCTTTACTTCAGGAAGTTCCGAACGTAATATCTTCATTTCGGTTCTGAAGTTTCAAAACTCTAATTATTGTGTCCCATTGGCTTTGTCACAGCGATCAATTCAGTCTTGATAGCATTGGTGCTGGGTCCTGATTCTTAATCGTGCTAGACAGATCAAACATTGCTTAAACAAACTGCGTAGTCAATTCCATCAAAACTTTTGTGACTTCCTTGGTGCTGCCAGGTGGTGTATCGGCCAGGGACTTAGCAAAGTCAGACAAAGCATCTAGTGCACTTGACATGATTGTGCAGTAAAATAAACAAACTAATTATAAACAAGTTCTTTAGAGCGGTCCTGCAGCCACAAAACTAACAAATTAAGCAATAGGATACGTGTTGCGCCCACCTGTGATGTCCTAAAACGGTCGTTAATGCTTTTCCCGCAGCCCTTACAGACAAAATAGCTTCACTGAAGCTTATCTGAACGGTGCTACACAACCTGGAAGGTGCTTTGATAATTATGAAATACTGAAATGGGATGCAATACTAGAAAACTAAGATTATGCCGTAAATCAAGAACAAGATAACACCGAAATAAGCGTGGCTCCGAACCATTCTTTCCTGGGCTAAAGCAGTGTGCGGCTTTGCTGCGTTATAAAACAAACAGAAAGACGGCTTTTGGCAATGTTGGCGTTCATGATTGGTATCGAGCCGCTTCACGCCGCAGGGCGGCACTGTAACCGCCAGCTGCTCTGAATATTCGTTAATAAACACGCATCCGGACAACCGTGCTGCCTTGAACCCACTTGCGGTGTAGTCATCTGTCCCCAGCCGGTTCCGATTGGCCCAGACCACATGGACCGAAAACCACAACGGTACCCAATCCCAAGGTCCGGGTAGTGACCGCAATGCCAGCCATATCCGTAGCCATTGCGGAACGTACAGACTTGTCACAAGCCATGCTACAGTCAGCAATGCCGCGGTCCATACAAGCGCTTTCGGAGTGCCAAGTTCAATTAGAGACAGACTGACGAGTCAGGGTCGAATAGCGCAGCCATCGCTACGTGCGGGTCGTGAGCGGCGTTGAAAACAACTCTTCGCATTCCTTTAGTTGGCGGCCTCCAGCTATATAACGTCGCGATCCGGGTGGCAGTAGACACATACTAGACGTCTTTCCTCTTGCGCAATCATGTTATGTATAGTCACAGATGCGAAGAAAAAAAAAGGCGTCGGGGTGGGGTGCGGTGAGGGGGGGAACGCGTTGCCCACACAGCCGTCAAGTCGTGCTGCGGAGAAGCTGGCCCCCGCCGTGAGCGCGTGCGCTCGAACCTTCCCTCATATTTTGTCGGATGTGAACACGTGCCAGAGAATGCCGTATGAAACGAGCTCACACAAGGAAAAAAGTAATAATAAACAAAAGAAAAAAGGTTGTTTATAGAAGAGCCGGGATAACCACTCTCTTGAAGCTGACTCTTCTGCTTTCTCGTAATTGTTATTTTTGGCGGACAAAAATATGAATTAAAGCTTGTTGAAGAGCAGTATGATACGACAGCACCTCACATTGTTTTTAAGGTATGGAAGCACGCTAAGACTGACTAAATAACAAATAGATTTGTCTAGATAAAGGCACCTTCGCAAATAGGCTGTTCAAAAGTGGGGCCATTCTTGTTGATTGACAACAAATTACTCAGCAGAAGCGATCTGCCCCGTAGGTTCGCTAAGGAACCTATGCCTCTGCAATACAACCGCGACCACGCCACAGCAGAATAATTTGGAACAACCATCACTTGCATTGCAAGTGTTGTGATTCGTACATTCGAACAGAAAAGAATATTCCAGAATTTCTAATAGTGAATTTTCGAACCGAAACGAATCAAAAAGCCGACTATTCAATTCATCTTCAAAATTTTGATCCGCGTGGTGGCTCAAACGGCTTTATTCTTGCGCTACTAAGCACTAAGTCGTGGCATGGGGTATGATTGTGGCATATGGGGACGAAATGCAAAAACGCCCGTGTACCGTGCATTGGGGGCAAGTTAAAGATCCCCTGATGGTGAAAATAATTCCGCAGTCCGACACTATATGACGTGCCTCACAATCAAATCATGCTTTTGGCACGTAATAACCTCAGAATTCGTTCTAAACGTCGAATATTCTCACACCTCTATTATTCTCTATGTATGTATATGTATGCATGCATGTATGTGTGGACAATCACGCTAAGCCGCAACAAGTCACTGTTGTACACTGTATTATGCGGTGCAGCAGAATATTATGTTAACCAGTTGATTTTTTTTTTGTGATCGTACACCTACGCAAACATTCATACGGACGCAAACACAGTTTTCCCAAACTTATTTTGCATATTGCAGCACTACCCAAGAGGCAGTGTCACCTAGGGCATGCCGTATATCTAGCCGCATGCAAGTACGGCTCTACTTACTACAGAGCTCCTACGAAACGAGCGAGTGCCTGCGCCGTATGTATGACTTTGCGAAAGCAGCTTCTCGGGTATATAGTGACGGCGAATCTCAACATATGCGACAGGTAGCCGCACGCGGGAAGGGAAACGAGAAAGAGAGAGAGAGAAACCAAGGTCGTTAGTCGGTGGCAATACGCAAAGCGTGTCGTAGTGCAAGTCAGTCTGGGGTAAACACCCAGGCGCGCATAACTCGCTAACTCGCTAGAAGGTCTGGCACGAATTCGTAAGGGATTTCTAGACGAGGGCCACTCTTGCAATACGTGGCCGCAATTTTCAACCCGTCTGCAGTGCACGGAATTTAAAAGAAAGAAAAGAAAGTGCGAGCCAGCTTCTTAACGGAACCCCGCAACGCAATTGTATATGCACTGCCTTTTCAGACCATCGTAAAATTTTCTGTGCACACTTTTACGCCCGGTGGCGCAGAACTTCAAAAATGAAATAAAGTTATGTGGTCCAACATCCAAAAGCAAAACATAGCTATGAAGACGCCGTGGTCGAGGGCTTCGGGTTAACTTTGGGCACCTGGGGTTCTTTAGCGTGCAACTAAATATAGGTACACCATGTTTTTTTTTGTTTTTTTTTTCAGTTCGCCTTTATGTAAATTCGACCACCGTAGCCACGGATCGAACCATGTGACCTCGTGCTTAGCAGCAGAACGCCACAGCCTCTGAGCCCACCGCGGCAGGTATAGCGTTTTCGTCTTCACTCTGCCCCGGCCAGGGATGTATAAGACCGGCTGTCCGCCATCGCGGACAGCCAATTTTTTATGTGAACACCCCCGGGCACGCTTCGGCCACGACGGCCCCTACCCACGGGCCACCCTGCTTCCAGCTTTGATCCCCACGCTATTCCTTGGGTGTCCAGCAGGCGCCGCCAATAAAGCGAAATAATGACACGCTGTTTCAATTAGTAAAAAACACGATTGAATAAATATAATTACGTCCAGCCGCCAACTTGCAACGCTATGTTCAGCACTACCGTGTCATGCGACTTCTGCCGGCACGCCTATAGGGGCAAACGCATACAACACGCGCTAAGAAACTCCTCCGTAGTGCCTAAGCCGAGTCATATATTCAAGGAGTAAAAGTCCCCACATTTCCTCTCTCGCACCCGCTCTTAATCACTCATGCGCGCAAACCTCCGGCGTCTGCGAAAGTGCCACGCCCCGCTGTACCTACTAGTAATTGTAAATACGCTTCCTGGTTAGCCCTAGCCCAGCGGGCGGGCGTACTGGATCGGTCTTGCGATGAGCCTTTGTCCGCAAGCGCCGTGACTGTCGCACTGTGCTGTAGTTGGGGTGAATAAACCCACATTTGTTGGCCATCTGACTCTGGAGCCTTCTCTGCGCCGTGTCGGAGAGTCGACGAACCCTGCCATAGCGCCTCTGCGCGTTGCGGAGTGTAGGAGCGCGAGCCCTTCTCTGACCGTCGTTCGTAGGGTGAGCCTTGTGCAAACCCGTCTCCACAATTCACAAAGATGTCAGCAACGATAAGCGGTTTTACTGTTGGTGGGTCGAGTTGCAGACAAATAACATAGCGGCACCCAGGACACAGGCCAACCTAAACGACCTAAACGCAAATTAGATGACGTCATCTACAGCTCCTGCATCGAACACTGCGGCAGAAATATAGTCTGTCGTCGACGAGTGTTATCAACACGCGGCAAATACACTCTACCATAGATCTGCTATCAAGATAAATTTAAGCACGAGGAAGTAAAAAATGACTGGAATGTGTTGTTGCGTTTCCAGGTTCGCCTTAATTCTTAACGGTGACCTAATTCAGGCTCCAAAGCGACATTCTTGACTACACCACGCTATAGTAACAGCCCACACAGTACTTGTACGTCGCACTCCCACGCACTCGTAATTATACTTCCCTACTCGCCTTTGAATAATTTTATGCTGACGTCATGCCAACAAGAGTGTATCCTTGCGTCAGGAAACGCTGACCATGGGTTGTAGGTCAGTGATTTTCTCCCTTTTCGAGAGTCTCAACCTCGTTACAAACGTTCTTGCTCATACTGCGCAGTTCCATCTCATCATACCTGTTTTTTTTTGTTTGTGCAAGCAATCGGCCAAATAAATGCAAAACCTGAATGAATGTTGTTATCTTGTTTAGCTCTCTCCCTGTTTTGTCTTATACCCCGACCGCATTACAGCAACTGTAATTAGAGCAACTTCTAACACGGCCACATTGCATAACCAAGTTCACGAAAATATCATTGACGAAAAGCTATTCCGTCTTCTCACAATCCTCTATCTTGTTCCCTCTCTCAACTTTACTCACACCGGCTCTATGATGGCAATAAAATGAATGAAATGTAGCACACCTCTTCAGAAAACTCTATCAAAATTTTGTTATGCTTGAGTCGTGCATTTCTCTTAATTTCGATTGTTGCTGTGTCGGTTCGCTTAGTTCTCCGCTCCGTGTTTACTTCACTACCTACAGTGTGGCCAATCCCCCTCGTGAGTATGTGCATTGCGTCGAGGCAACAACAACAAAACCATGCTATGATGTCGCTAGGTCTGCCCTCCCAAGTGAAGCTTACCTGCTGTGAAGTTCTCTTTGTCTAGCCGTCTCCTATTTCGCCACAACACACAGGCCAGGAACCAGAACGGTATCCAATCCCAGGGTCCCGGAACTGGCCTCAGCGTCAGCCATGTTCGAAGCCAAATCAGAGCCCGCTTCTTGAAAAGCCATACTACAACAAGTAACGCTGCCGTCCATGCCAGCGCGCGCGACGTGGCCAGTGTGCATAAAGGCGCGACGACAGGCGAAAGATCCACCAACCCGACCATCACCACGTGTGTAGTTCGTACGCAAGTATTCACTAAAGAAATATTTATACCGCGCAACGCGCAAGCCTCTTGCTTTATAACGCTAGGGCGGCGGTGGAACTTGGAATATCTCCAAAAAGGCTCTTGCACTCTAACGCCTGCGTATGGAGAAATCGCTGGGCTAAATCGTAGTTATGTCGCAGCGGTCAAAAAGCGCAAGATTGGACTGCAAGAAGGCTCGTGCAACGGTGTTCATGTTTTTTTTTCCAGACTCGTCTTAACTACTAACAAAGCGGAATGAAAAAATAAAGGCTTGTCTGAGTCGTCAGTGGCTGGAGACGGCCCTGCTCAGCTCTTGCAAATGGTTCTGTCACGTATTGCTTTACTACTCTCTTTACTGGTAATATGCAGCGCTAAAGAAATATATGTAAAACCCTGTCAGCTTTACATTTCCCCCTTGCGTAATTCTCTACTTCTCTTCTTTTTTTCTTTTTGTGCGCATCGCAAATGACTAAACAAAAGTAAAGCCTAAAGGAGGGTGATTTTCTTGTTTCATCTCTCTCTCTCTCTTTATTTTTTCTTACCGTGTCCCCGTAGCAGCGACTGTGTCCGTAAGCCAAGTCAGCAAAGTTGTTGGCAAAGAGCTCACCCCTCTACTTATCCCTCTCTACTCTCCAAATGTTTTAATGTAGAAGACGTCACTATCACTGACATGCATCTTTTTTTCTAATGCAAGGCCTTTAGTTTTTCACGCTTTGTGGCCAACAACTGCGCAGAGTGTCTTTTCCGCATTAATTTTCAGGCTTGAAGCCAGGCAACACTGTCCCCCCTCTTGCTTTTTGTCCGCCCTTAGCTGTTTAATGATGATGATGTATGGGTTTTTTTGGCGCAAGGGCCAGGTATGGCCAAAGAGCGCCATGCCCGTGCTAATGGGTTTGCAATGTACTTATGATTACTATGAAGTTGGTGTGACGTGGCTGTAAAGGGGCCTTAAAATATACGCAAAATCTGTATAATAAAATTATGGCGATGACGTATGACTTGTACTATGAACATTTAGATGCATTTAAAAAGAATGATACGATAGGTAAAATATAGCAGATTATAAGAAATGATAGAGCACTAGTGCCTCCTTCGGGCCCTTGAAACACAAGGACCTGGAGGCATGTGCTATGCAAAACAATTATCGCAGTGGCATCCTCTGGAGAGAGGAGGCGCTACGAATGCATGGGACTAATAACATGTAAGACTACCTCTCTGATGAAACCTAATACTGTGTCTGTATTAAAAAGCGGTTCTGGACCAAGAAGCATTGCAGGATGAAGAGGAATGTGCTGTCGGTATGCTGATGAAAAATGTATCTTTCTCTCAGATTCGGCTTCCCGACATTCCAGGAGGACGTGGAGTACGGTCAGCCTCTCCCCGCATCTACCACAGGTTGGAGGCTCACTTCCGGTGAGAAGAAAATTATGGGTGCCAAACGTGTGTCCTATTCTGAGACGACAGAATAGGACATCTGTTCGGCGCGATTTTGTAGTAGAGGGCCACAATCCTAACTGTGGTTTTATCAGGTGGAGCTTACTATCCGTTTCCGCGTCCCACGTGCGTTGCCAGTGGTCTCGCAATCTCCTTCGCAGCAAAGGTCTCAGATCTGTGACAGGCACCGCAGCGGTGGGGTTAACAGCTTGCGATGCGATTGACGTGGCCATCTCGTCCGCCAGAACGTTACCCTCAATGCTGCTGTGGCCAGGCACCCAGGATATAATGATACGCTGGTTAGATATGTACGCTTTACACAAGACGGTGTCGACTTCATTAAATACAGGATTTTTGTGTGTATAGATTGACATCAAGGCCTTCACGACGCTTAGGGAGTCTGTATAGATCGCTGCTTTTGGAAGTTTTGATTTTCTTATATGCTTTACAGCAGAGAGTAATGCGTAGGCCTCGGCCGTAAATATGCTTGTTTCCGGATGCAGTACGTCGGATTCCGAGAAGGACGGGCCGACGGCTGCATAGGATACCCCGGTATTTGACTTCGAAGCGTCTGTGTAGAACTCTGCACAGGAATGCTTGTGCTGGAGTTCTAGGAAATGCATTCTGATTTCGATCTCGGGTGCATGTTTTGTTACTTCTAAAAGGGATATGTCACATTCTATGATCTGCCACTCCCAAGGTGGTAACAACTTGGTTGGATGCATTATGCGGAGCTCGAGGAATGGGACATGCATTTCATGACCAAGCTCCCTCACACGAAGCGAGAAAGGCTGTCTTATGGAGGGACGATTGCTGACAAGTGTAGCGCACGTCATATCGGTAACAGTATCAAAACATGGATGTTCAGGGTTAGAGCGCACTTTAAGGAAATATGTAAAGCCAATGTATGATCTCTGTAGGTGGAGAGACCATTCATTCGATGCGGCATATAAGCTTTCAATCGGGCTTGTTCTGAAAGCGCCCGTGGCTAAGCGGATACCTAGATGGTGAACAGGGCCAAGCATCTTTAGCGCGCTCGGGGCGGCAGAGTTATATACCACGGCACCGTAATCTAAACGTGACCGGATTAGGCTCTTATAGAGATTCATTAGGCGCTTCCTGTCACTACCCCACGTAGTCTGGGATAGAAGTTTCATTAGGTTCATTGTTTTAAGACACCTTTCTTTAAGATGTTTAATGTGTGGGACGAAAGTGAGTCTATTGTCAAGTATAACACCTAGAAATTTGTGCTCTTTGTTTACAGGTATCTGTTGTCCACACAGTTCTAAACAAGGATCCGGAACCAGGCATCTCTTTCTTGTAAACAAAGCACAAGAACTCTTATGAGGATTGATTTTAAATCCATTTTTCTCTGCCCACCCTGACACCTTGTTCAAACCATGCTGTACCTGTATCTCGCACACTGCGAAGTTACAGGATTTAAAACCTATTTGAATGTCGTCCACATAGACGGCATACAATATAGCCTGTGGTAAGGATGCACGAAGTGTTGTCATCTTAACAATAAAGAGTGTGCAACTGAGCACGCCACCCTGGGGTACACCAATTTCTTGTGTAAAAGGACGTCACGGTACATTGCCAACTTTTACCCGGAAAGTGCGATTGGACAGGTAGCTTTTTATTACGTTTAGCATACTACCATGAATGCCCATTTCCGATAAATCTCGCAAGATCCCGTATCGCCACGTTGTGTCATACGCCTTTTCCATATCGAGAAATATCGATAAGAAGAACTGTTTATGTATAAAGGCGTCCCGGATATTTCCTTCAATACGTACAAGATGGTCAGTTGTGGAGCGCCCTTCTCGGAAGCCACACTGATAGGGATCAAGCATTTTGTTCTGTTCAAGGAAATGGATGAGTCGCCGATTTATCATTTTTTCAAATAGCTTGCACATGCAACTTGTGAGGGCTATCGGGCGGTAGCTTGCCACTGAGGAAGGATCTTTGCCTTGTTTTAAAACAGGGACCACAATGGCTTCTTTCCATGCGGTCGGGAGGTACCCTGCGTCCCAGATAGTGTTGAAAAGTGTAAGTAGTGTAACTTGCGCGTCATTGTGTAAGTTTTTCAGCATTTCGTACATGATTCTATCAGATCCCGGAGCAGAGCTCTTGCATGCGCTCAAGGCAGCTCTCAACTCTGCAATACTAAAGGGGCGCTTGAACGGTTCATTCTGCCGACACTTTCTTATGAGTGGCTTGCATTCTTCTATTTGTTTATATTTGAGAAAGGGTTTGGAATAATTGGTGGAACTTGACACGCTCTGACAGTGCTCCCCAAGTGAGTCTGCTTGTTCAAGCAGGGTATCGCCTTGTGTGTTTACCAGGGGGAGTGAATAAGTTTGTCGTCCTTTTATCCTGTTAACCCTGTTCCACACTTTCGCTTCCTTTGTATAAGAGTTGATGCCCGATAAAAACTTTTGCCAGCTTTCTCTTCTGGCCTGTCGGTGGGTTCGCCTGCCTTGTGATTTTACTTTTTTAAAGTTAATAAGATTCTCCGCAGTGGGGTAGGCGTGTAGCAACCCCCACGCTTTGTTCTGATTTTTACGTGCGATCCTACAATCGTCGTTCCACCACGGGACACGCCGTTTGCACGACAGGCCATTTACTTGTGATATACATTTAGATGCGGCATCTATTATGAAGGCTGTAAAATATTCGACAGCAGCGTCAACTTTTAGCGAGGACATGTCATTCCACGAAATACAAGAAAGAGTTCGGAATTTTTCCCAGTCGGCAGTGTCAATTTTCTACCTAAGAGCCTCTGGTGGATATTCCTTTACTTCAGGTGTTCTAAGCAGTTTTGGGAAGTGGTCGCTTCCGTAAGGATTGTTGTTAACTTGCCATTCGAGTTCAGACAGTATTGACGGGGAAACTAGGCTAAGATCAATTGAAGAAAAGGTTCTGTTTGCGAGACAGTAATAAGTGGGTTCCTTCTTATTCAGCGGACACGCACCGGACGAAAAAAGGAATTCATCAAGGAGACGACCTCGCGCATCGATACAAGAGTCTCCCCACAAGCTGCTGTGTGCATTGAAATCATTCAGAACAGCATGAGGCTCTGGCAATTGATCTATAAAGGATTGGAATTCATGTTTCGTTAATTTGTGATGTGGGGGGATGTAAAGAGAGCTAATAGTGATAAGTTTGTTTAGAAGAACAGCTCGAACCGCCACTGCTTCAAGAGGCGTTTGTAGCTGTAAAGGTTGACACACAATGCTTTTATGGATGACAATGGCAACACCGCCCGATGATGCGACACCATCATCGCGATCTTTGCGAAAAGTTATATACTGTCGGAGAAAGTTTGTGTGTTTTGATTTTAGGTGTGTTTCCTGTAAACACAGCACTTTTGGATTGTGTTGGTAGATGAGTTCTTGTACATCATCAAGGTTTTTCAGAAGACCTCTTACATTCCATTGTATGATTTGTGTATCCATATTTAAAGTGAATTTGTGCTGTGTTTACGGAAACGGAAGTGATGCCTCAGATTACAGCGCTCTTGCGAGGCCCTGTAACCGGGGTTCTGCCTTTTTTGGAGCGTTCGAGGGAGCCTCGCCGCTCCTTGGGCGCTTGGAGCGCCGTGGGGATAGGTGTTGTGTCCATTGCCTCTTGTGAGGCGCCGGACACGCGCTCACCTCGGAAGGCGAGACCCCTGCGCCCACCAGCCCGGAGGTGGATGGGACTCCCTGAGGGATTTGGCTGTGCCGGCTGTTGCCAGCGCTGGAAGGGACCTGGGAGGTTGAGGCAGCCTCGGGTGCGCCCACCTTCGGGGTCGATGATTCCTTCTCCTCGGTTGACGGAGCAGCGCTAGCTGCAACCGCCGCGGGGGCAGATGGCGTGACTGCCGACTCACTGTTTGTGGGTCGGATAGGCGCCGGAGGCCGTTGTGGTGCTGCACCCTGACGCGCCACTTCGGCAAAGCTTTTCTTTGGCAGGTATGTTTTCGATATGTTTTCTTTTACTTTTATGGTTACAATTTCTTTTTCCTTCTTCCAGGAGGGGCACGACCGCGAGTACGCGGCGTGATCCCCGTCACAGTTTACACAGTGGAGAGAGTTATCACAAGCTTCAGTGGCGTGTTCAAGGGCACTGCATTTTGCACATGTTTGGCGGCCCCGGCAGCTCTGCGAACTGTGGCCGAAACGCTGGCATTTGAAGCATCTTAGGGGATTTGGCACATATGGTCTGACGCGGAGCTTGATGTACCCGGCCTCTACAGACTCGGGCAGAATACTTGAACCGAATGTGAGTATCAGGTGCTTCGTTTGAATTTCTTTACCATCCCTTCTCATTTTAATTCTTCGGACATTGACAACATTCTGCTCACTGAAGCCCTCCAGGAGCTCAGCCTCTGTCAGCTGAAGCAGATCGTCATCCGAGACAACGCCGCAGGTGGTGTTCAGAGTGCGGTGTGGAGTTACTGTCAATGGAATATCCCCAAATGATACTAGACTGGGCAACTTTTCGTATTGTTTCGGATCATGGAGCTCTAACAGGAGATCACCACTTGCCAGCCCTGATACCTTGTAGCTTAGACCAAGGACATCAGTTAAGGACTTGGAAACCGGAAAAGGGGAAATGTTTCGTACTTGTTTATCGGATTTTTCTGAATGGATCACATGGTAACGTGGAAAGTTTGGTCTTTGACGTCCAAGGAACTGGAAGGCTTCATCGGTGCGCCCTCTTTTGTGAGGGCGATCAGGAAGCGGAGGGAAAGAGGTTGCCATAAAGGGATTGAATTTTCGGCAATAACGCCAGCCACCCACCGTGAAGTCCTACAAGGGGACGTTACAGGGACTGTAAAAACAGGTCCTGCAAACGCCAGCTCTACGTTATTACTACAACCAAATACGAGATAACCTAGGTTGGTTATTCACACAAGGTTAACCCTTGCTGCCTGGAAATATTGGAAGTAAACGGAAGCTAGGAGAAGACAGGAAAGTTGAAAAAGTGAGAGAAAGACGAAGGCTGGAGGGAGAGAGATACAGGAAAAGGCAACTACCGATTTCCCCGGGTAGGTCAGTCTGGGGGTGCCGTCTGCGTGAAGCCGAGGCCTAAGGGGTGTGTTGCCTCCACTGAGGGGCCGTAAAGGTCCAAAAACCCGCTATCGGCTCAACCCCCAGGATCGCCTTTTCCCCGGACACGGCTAAGCCACGCACGGTTAAACGCGGGAGGGTCCAACCCTCGTGTGCTCGGGTACGTGGTGTCGCAACACACCAAACGCCTACTGACGCAGACGCCCCTGCGGGAAATTAGCTGTTTAGAAAAGTGGCTTTTTTGTTCATTAAAGTACGAAGGTTCCTGTGGTACCACGGTTTAGATGAGCTAGCACGAAAACATATACGAGCTATATAAGTGTTCATCAACTGAGTTAATTCCTCTTTAAAATGACACGAGTTTTCAATACCAGATCACTGCGTAAAGGATTGCAGAAAAGACATGGAGAACTTCTGCAACCCAAGGTTAATTGCATCGTAGTTTGCCCTGTTATAATCGAAGATGTGTTTGGACGTTACACTGGGTTGGTGCGAGGGCATTTTTATGGTGAACTGAAGTAGTTTGTGATCACTGAAACCGTCTGTGAAGGTGATCGGGCTTACTTTGTCGGGAGCCGATGTGAGAACAACAACTAATTGTTAAGACCACGCGTAGGTTCGCGAACTAGTTGAGTTAAGGAAAAGTGTAAGGTTATTTCAACCGAATTATTTGAGTCATGAACCGGTGCAGTTAAGGTACTCCAGTTGATATTCGGGTTATTGAAATCACCGAATAAAAAGATTTCGGCTTTTAGGAAGTTTAACCTGATACCTCCGAGGTTGGCATGCAGATAGGTCACCAAAGTGTCTCAACTATCGGGCGGTGGGCCAAGTGATTTAAATGATCAACACGTGATGCAAACCCATAACATTTCTAAGTGTGATGAGATATTAACACCAAAAGAGTAAATATACTTTTTTATGGATATCATTACCACACCACTACTTTTGTTAGGTCTGTCATTCAGATAAACAACAAAATCGCTGTAATCAGGTAAGACTTCGTCGTTTACTATATCTGTGTGCAGCCACGTTTCAGTCAACGTTAGCATGTCCGAGTTACTATATTGTAGATATGAGCACAGTTCGGTACGCTTTCGAAAAATGCTACGTATGTTGGTGAATAATATAGAAAGCCGAGGTTGTGTAGTACCACCACAGTAGGGCTGGGGATGATTGGCTGACTTGTGTGAAACCGCTCTATATTTTTGCTATCGGCTACATTCTGTGATTGTGTCAGAAACAGGGTCGTACGTGTATATAGTATCGTTCATGCACAGTTTATCAACGCGAAGCTTGAAAGACCCGCCCGTAGACTTCGCAAAGTCTCGTAGGTTTTTTTAAATGGAATGGTATAGAAATAGATTAGAATATAGCGTTATGTTATAGCTTCCCTAAATGCGTACAGGTTGTTTGTTTCAAGTGCTCAATCATTCATTTACCATAACAAGAACAAGAGGAACATTGACCTGAATCGGTTCGCAGCAGCTCAAATGATAAATAAAACATAGTTTTGGTGACAGAACTGAAGGAAAATACGGTCGACAAATGGACGCTGCTCTCTATCGCCGCACACCCTATGCCTCTGCCATCGTTTCCTTAGCCAAGTTTAATTTTCCGACGCTAAGTTTTCCGTTCTTTAAGCACGCATGCGCGGACCGACCCCCTTAAACGCTCATTGCGCTGGAGTTTATCGTATCCCAAGAGCTCTTTTCATGACCAGCGCACAAGCCTATCGTTCATGTACATCGTACCGCAGCACACCTGTTACTCCAGATAATTGTACATACAATAACAGGCAACATGACAAGTATCTAGAACTGAATAATTCACTGAACGGAGCGAGAAAAATAAAACGAAAGCACGTGACATGTGTCGCGTGATATAAGAGATTGAGTGATTGATTGAAAACATCTTTATTTGCAGAATATTGGTAGACCTCGTGGGTGGGCCGCCTAGTCCGGGCCGCCTAGTCTTCTAAGCGATTTGGAATGGGGTCAACTATGGGATTAAATTAGCATGCCCACACCATGTGGTAGAGGTTAGCTCTCTCCACAGTGTGGGCATTGCGGGCAGTATAATGTAGGGTACCACTGCTTTAACTTAGCTGGCGTTGGGTATGTATGGGTTTATAGTCTCGTAAGGGTGTTCTCTTCCAACTCATTGGGTGATTTATGTGGTGTTGGGTACTCCTTCCTGGCTGTTCTGTATGGTGGGAGATTGTCGGCATACACTGCTTAAGCAGTTAGGTCGCCGCTCCCTTCAAGGTCATCAGGGGGGGGGGGGGAGACGCCAGGTATAGAAGAGCTCGGGCATGCCTGTGAGCGGCTTCGTTTTCTCCTCGTAGTTCCAGGTGACCGGGAAACCAGATGACTGAGGCTTGGCTAGGTGGATGCTTAATCAGCAATGGCAACCCTGACCTGCGAATTAATCCATTATTCAAGTGGCGACAGGCGTTCTGGGAGTAAGTGAGCACCTCGGCTTTGGGATTAAATGCTATAGCTAATGCAATAGCTGCTTCATCTGCGTGAGTGGAGTTGGATGTTTTCATCGAGGCGTAGTTCACCATCGATCCTGAAGGCGTTGAAACCACAATAGTCATCACTTCATTCTTTGGCCCTGCAGCATCCACGTAAAGGGTGTTAGGTTGCTCGTTCCATTTCTTCTGCAGGGCTTCCCCTCTTGCTTTTCTCCTTTCGATGTTATATGCGGGTTGCATGTTCCGCGGAATGGGGTACACGTTGATGCGTCCTCACACCACGTGGTACTTCTTCCCTTTGGTCGATCGTATAGGGCAGATTAATATGGATATTTTTGAGCAGATCTCTACCTGGTTTTGTGAGTGCGAGCCTACTGAGTTGTGACAGGCATTGTGCTTCCCACATCTCTTTGGGGTTATTACGTATTCCTAGAGCCATGAGCTTTGCCGTTGGCGTGGAGTTTGGTAGCCCCAGTGCCGTCTTGTAGGCCTTCCGGATCAGCGTCTCCAACTTTTCAATTTCCGACTTGGAGAGGTTAAGAAATGCCGTCCCGTACATTATCCGAGAAATCACGAAAGCCTGCACTAAGCGGATGGTGTCCCTTTCCTTCATGCGATGGTGCTTATTTCTGATAGGATGTATCATCCGGAGGATTTACTCGGTGGATGTTGTAAGCTTCTTCATAGTGGTGGTGTTCTGTCGCCCCTGCGGGATATACAGCCCTAGGATCTTAATCTCCGTGGGTTTCGATACTGAGTGGTTGTCTATATACACCGTGATGTTCTGCGCCAGGGGTGTCCTCGGTTTCTTCAGGATGAGCAACTAGGACTTTTCCGGCGCACACTGGAGGCCTCTCTTCCTGGCGTACCGGTCCACCGTGTCCGCTGCTGCTTGAAGACGCTCCTCGATCTCTGTGTCACTCCTGAGTTGCGCCATACAGTGATATCGTCCGCGTACAATGTGTGTTGGATACCCGGGTTTCGGAGAGAAGGCCTGGGAGATCTTTCATAACCAAATTGAACAAAAGGGGTGACAGTACCGCCCCTTGCGGAGTTCCTCTCGGGCCTAGGGTGATGGGATTTGATTTTATTCCACCGAAGTTTATAGTGGCTTGTCTTGCTGATGAGAAGTTTTTGATATAGTTGTAGGTTCTGGCGCTACAGTTGTTGTCGGCGAGGCTTTGCAGAATATTTTTATGCAGAACGTTATCAAATGCTGCTTTCAAATCAAGTGCCAGGATGGCCCTTGTCTGTGACTTGGGAGGTGTCTCAAGGAGGTCTTTGTACAGGTACAAGAGGGCGTCCTGCGTCGATAGGTGCGGGCGAAAGCCGAATTGAGTGTTAGATAGGAGGTTGTTCTCTTCTTAGTATATACTGAGTCTCGTGTTGATGACCCTCTCTATGAGTTAGGGTGGTTGCTTGGGCTAGTTGGTAATTCATGATCAAAAATAATGTATAGCGCAAAGAACAAGGACAGCGATAGACGACATACACAGCGCTGTGCATATCGTCTATTGCTGACTTTGTCCTTTGCGCTGTACGTTATTTTTTACCTCTCTATGAGCTCCCCCAAATACGAGGTCAGCGATATCGGTCTTATATTATCCAGTGCAAGGGGTTTGTTCGGCTTCGGAATGAACCGAACCTCGGCCGTCTTCCAGGATATTGGTAGCGTTCCTGTAGCCCAATGCTGCTCGTTGAAGCATTCCACCAGCGAGGTAATGGTGTCATCGCTGAGGTTAAATAAGAGCTTTGCTGTTATTTGATCTGGACCTGGAGCTGCATTTTTTCTCATGGCCACGATTTCTGCTTTGATTTCATCTTTCGTGAGTGGGATGTCCAGCTTGGAATTCGGCAGCTCAGAATACACCGGTTGTTCCATGACTTGGGCCGTGCACAGATACCTGGTCTTGAGCTTTTCCATCAACTCTGTCCGTACCCGGGATGATGTGTACAATCTTCGTGAGCCTGTCTTTAGTGGCCGACTTGCTGCTGCTGGGATCGATTAGGACACGCAGGAGCTTGCAAGTCTTTGACACACCTAGCTTCCCCTGAATACCATCGTAGAGATTATTCCAGTTCTTTCTTGCCAAAGATATGGTGTAGGATTCTGCCTTTTAGTTTATCTCCTCCATCTTTTTCTTGCGTTTGCGGTTTAACCGTTGTCTTTGCCATCTCTTTTTCAATGAGTGTCTTGCTTCCCATAAATGTAGAAGGTGCAGATCGACCGCTGGGCAATCTTCTGTCGTGCAGACCTCTTTCGTAAAGGCTTTCAAAGTTTGCACCTCACCCTTAATCCCATTCCTCTAGGTCTGTAATAGCATTTGCAGTAGATGCCTGGGCCTGTCTCCACCTGTCCCAGTTCGTAATTCTTGCGATACCTATTTTGCGTTTGCACGCGTTTGTGCTTATTATTAGAGAGAGGATGAAGTGATCGCTTCCCAGCTGCTGTTCGGTATTTTTCTAAATGGCGCTGTTTATGTTCTCGGTGAACCTCATGTCCGGACACGTATCTCTACTAACACTGTTTCCCAGCCTTGTAGGGTGATATTCACCAGCCTCAGAGCAAACAAGTAGGCGTCGCAAAAGTTGTGATGTTAGCGCTATCAGTTTGCTTATTTGCGCCCCGTTCCGTATACTGTGTCAGCTACTATTTCAGTGCTCGCGCGAGGCAATATTGCTACACGCGTGTGGTATTTGATTGTTTGAACGAGGTGCGTGGGCGCCATACCTCCAGAAAAGAGGAGGAAGAACGAACTGGGCTCGCGCTGTGAATCTAACTGGTCAGCGCTGCAACCGCTGTTGTAAATATAACCTGTAAATAGTTGCTCGTCTTACCGACTCGTCCTTCGCGTAACAATATGCGAAGCAATCCCCCCCACCCCCCGAGTTTTTTTAGGTTGGTCGTCGTCCCAGTAGTCTCCGCTTCTTCACGAGCCTCCTCGCCATCCACACAGGTGTTCGAGAGAGGTGTCAAGCGTTCTCCCTTGTACATCACTGATGTAGCTATAGGGCCCAGGGGCTTTATTGAAGTGTCTAGTTCAGCGCCACGCGTGTGCGTGCTTGCTAGTTCGCTCAACCCTGATGTGTTGTGCGTTGTATTACAGGCGGTTTGAGTCATTCTGCTGCACTATAGGGATCCTACATTACATGGATAGTCGTTCATTGCTACAGATATATCAGGCGCTCCGAGGTTAAATATGCATTAGTCTGCTTCCGATAGCCCTTAAGCAAGCACAAACAGCGGGAAAAGTTGACTCACGTAAGCTGCTACTGCTAAATGTCGTCGCATCACCACTAAGAGCGAATAGCAAAAACGGAAGTTAAAAGCAAGACCGGAACGGGCGAGTAACCAGAGGGTCCATACACAAGTGAAACACACATAAACTGAAAACGTTAGCACATTTAACCGCATATGTTGTGCAGCCGAATGCTTAGAACTAGCACAGATTAGCACATTGCATGGGATATGCAGTTTTTTTTTTTTCATGACCCTCACTCAGGAAGTATTTGTGCGCAATATGCAGCGCCTGACAAAATTTCACTTACACAGACCGCTCAGTAACTTCCGGCGCAGGAAGTCACTGATGATTTTTCAAAGTGCTGTTCAGATTTAGGAAACACAGGTTACACCTAGCAGTGCTAAAAATAAATAATAGCGAACACGGCAACTCAATAAATCTAACACAATGGAAAAATACGGAAGTGTAGCTTCCTTAACTTACTTACCTTTATTCCCATAACGACCTCTCTAGGAGGTGGTTGGGTGTCTCATTATATATGAGTCTTATTACTTATTATTACATTTCTAAGACACCAAGATACATTTTTTAATAATTTCGTGCTTCTATTTAATTCTGTGCTGCTATAATGACAAGGATGAACAAGCAGCGGGTATGAATCCTAAATCCTTTTATTTGCAAGCATACAGAAACAGGCTTAACCGCAGATATTTGTGCGACATTACGGAATGCCTACTGAATACGAGCTCTCGAACATTGTTAGGTACATTGTTCGCTGTCGTACAGCTTGTACTTCTCTGACCCGCACTGTTGGTCATAGTATTGCAGGCATTCGTCGGACACGGAATCCTTGGAGTCTACCTTTACCCACATGATGCATTCTGCAGGAGAAAAAGAAAGAAGGAATTGTGGGAGGGGCTGAAACTATATCGAATTCCGTTAAAGGCTAACTGAAGCGAAATTTCGGACAGCTTGAAAAGCCCAGTTTTTAGATGGTGCATACATAAACCATTCTCCATGAAAAATATTGGGTTTGGAATATGAGTGAATGATTCACTGAAAGTCACCACAGAGGGCTGGTCCTGTGCTCTTCCTTGTCCGTGTGTTTTTGGAGCTGTTTAAAATGAATTAAACGTACGTACGTACGTACGTTCAGGGTGTATGTACGTAGTTTTAATGTGCGCGTGTACGTGCATTTGAGGCGTGCTGCACGATTACTTTCACGAAACTAGCGACAAAGATATCAGGAGTAAAGGCAGCGTGGTGCGCGTAACGATCATTCGCGCAACCATTACAAAGCGTGCCGGCAAAATGGCACCGCTTTTGGACATAAGACGCTTTCTATTAACCACAATTTCTGACGCAATAACTGACCACTGCGTCGATCATACTAATCTAACCATTGCAACTGCTCGCTGTTTCGCAGTAATCTGCCTTTTCAAGAGATTCCCTCTACAAGTGGTCCTGCTTGTCGTCTTGTTAAATAATTCAGTTTTGCACTGCCATATGCTAGTGTCATGGTAAGCCATGGCGAAACAGCACAGACGACGGGGCATGTTAAACAGACGAGAAAGTCCGCTACACAATACATGCAACAACGTCATCAACAGAGGTTGAACAAGGAACATGTATCTCGAGCCAACGTTTCGACGAGAGCCTCAGCTCTTGTCGAAAGTTTGGCTCGAGATACATCCCTCGCTCGACCAAATAGTAATCACTTTGACACATGTTTAAGATTCAGGTAATGCCTCTTAATGTAGTTCTGCTCACTGGCCGCCTTACTTTGTTACTGCCAGGAAGGAGAAAAATGTGCGACGACACCGATAAAAAAATTTCATTCTGGGGTTTCAGGAGCCAAAACCGCGACCTCATTATGAGGCACGCCGTAGTGGGGGACTCCGGAAATTTGGACCACCTGGGGCTATGTAACGTGAACCTGAATCTGAGTACACGGATATTTTTACATTTCGCCCCCATCGGAATGCGGCCGCCGTGGCCGGGATTTGACCCTGCGACTTCGTGCTTTAGCAGCCCAACACCATAACTACTAGATGACACCGACATGAATGATGAAGAGCGTGAACAGACAGAGCGATAACAAGGAGTGGAACGCTTGCTCACATCTGCGCGAAAGAAACACAAAAAGTCGCAAAATAAATATATGTGTCAGTTCTGAGGCTGCTACAACTAGAGCGATATGTTAACGCGCAGGAAACCGCCATATCTCAATATTTGTGTAATGTCGACATCTGACACGAGGGCCTCGAGGCAATAGTTCTTGGATGTCCTGGTCGTTCACTATGCAGCGCATGGATGCATCCTATGGAATGAATATTTATGGCGATTGTTATGGCAGCTGAGAAGCTACATTCCAAGAAATACAATAGTTCGAAGCGGTTTCGCGCTACAGATGAGCAAATGTGCTCTACTTACGTTCACCGATGGGGGCGGAACATGAAAACACCCGTGTGCTTAGATTTAGGTGCACGTTAAAGAACCCCAGGTGGTCGAAATTTCCGGAGACCTCCACTGCGGCGTGCCTCATAATCATAAAGTGGTTTTGTCATGTAAAACCCAATAATTATTATTACTTACGTTCAGTGCCGGAAAGCGGAAATCGACCGCCAAAGCAGCTGTGGCCGTCAAAGAAAAGCATCTGAGCTGTGCCAGGCGTCTCGCTCTCTGCAAGGGAGACGAACTTTTCAGTGTACAGGAGTTGAATGAAACCACGCCATGAAATCCACTATGGTGCAGAGGTCTCATTAAGGCCCACAGCGCCTTCAAATTAAAAACAGGCGCTAGACTGGCGCTGTCGCCAATCTATTCTACGTAAAAAGTGTTGGACATAAAAAGTCAACAAGTGGCAGCTCGTGGATCGGATGTGGCTCACGAGCAACGCCTGGCGCCTGGCATGGACCCAGATAGGCTATACCTGCAGCCCATATCACGTTTTTCGAGATGCAGACTGGAAGTCCTCCCGGTGGTTTTTATTTCAAGACGGATCAGAAACACTGCGTATAAATCTTCCACGCTTCACCCTCAGATAAGAGGTACCTTCGTCGTAACGAAAGTCGTCATGAACTTGCAAGTACACAACGGTATTCCCAATGCTGCTGGGCAGTGCTCGAAGTAACCCCGTAAATTTGTGTCACATACTGAAACATGTCGCAACATGTGCGACGATAATTTTTGCTGAGAACAGACACGGCTTCATGATGTTATCGAGCTAATTTGGAGAAAAAAATACTCGATGGAAGTGACTGAAGCTTAACTAGCTACTCGTGGCTGTTGTATCATGGGGAAGAAAATTGGGGAAAACAGAATCGCTGGGACTAAAAAAGAGGCAATGGAATACGCACTCGTGAACAAAAGTTAGCATCAAAAAAATAAAAAAATAAATAAATAAATAAAATCTAGCATTGTGGTGAAACGTGGAAAATTTTCGATGCATTGCATTGGTTTCATACGCCCACTTTGGCAGTATACCACTTGATATTATCTGGCATGCCCAGGCTGCCCAAAAAAAAAAAGTATCGTTGCACCATTGGTCTCCAAACTTGCTCGAAACTGTATATTTTACTATGGGGAAATACGGAAATGAGATTACGAAATAATAAGCGATTTAAAAAATAATGCGCGTGTATTGTTGCATAGGCTTACCTTCGCAAGGGCCGAAGGGGAAGTTTCCAGAATCGGATGCAGTAATATTGACGCAGTAGGCACGTGTATACCCGCTGGTTGGCGAGAAAAAAAACGGAGATAGAATTGAAGAGTCACAAGCCCACCAAACAGCGTTTTAGCGTACACGTTAAGTAAAGCTTAACTAAATAAAGTGTTAACGATGCTCATGTACGGAGATAGCCTAGGTTTGAAAGCAAACTTTGAACCTAGGTTTTTTTTTTTCGGGGGGGGGGAGGGGTGGAGGGGGTGATTCGCCGCAAGAAGAGAGAAGGGTAAGAGGGAAAACATTAGCGTCCAGTGTCCGACCGTGAGCGCCGGTCTGCAGCTGCAACTGCGGCAGTGACCTGCCAAGTTAGACAAGGACAATTTGTGTTTCCCGAGTCTGTATTTTTGATGCACCTGCCGCTCTGGCCAACGAACGGCTTGCTGCAGGTCAAAGGCACACACCACAGAGATCTTGCACGAAGCGCAATGCTTCCTGTGCTTTATTAGATAGCCGCTTTCGCTATGCTAAAAGGGGGCTCCAATTCTCTTCCTCACACGCAAGCACAACTGTGAAAGCGTATTTGGCGTGATGAAGGCTGTCTTGGCACCGTAGCTATATACTAGATAACGCTTGAACCAGGTTTAATATAAATCACATCGAAATTTGTAGCCACCATAGCAGTTCAAGAATGAATAATCTAGTATACAATGCAAGGTCAGCGTTAACTCAAAAACCACTTTCTTTTTCTTTTCTTTCTTTCTTGGGGGATGGGCGAGTTATAATGTCGTGCATAGCTTTGTGTCATCTGCAGTAAAAACGGGTGACACTTCGCCACTTAGCTCCCAAACGCGCAAGACATGTATAGCTAGCTCTGGCATATTGGTAGCAATGCCGTCTTGTCTTCGTTAGGGATGATTATGTTACTTTTCTAATATCGCGTGAAATAGCAAATGTATATTGTGCTGCCTGATTTACCCATCTACACCGCCACTAATTCCAAATGACACCTCTTTCCCCATATAACAGCGCGAACTGGGAAAGTGAAGCTCGCTGCGGTGACGTGCGTCCGGTTCGAGACTGGTGTGTATTAGTCCACTCCGTCAGGAATACTGACGATAGACGTTCTCAATATCGTCATAACAAAGGAAAAAAGTGGACCAACGCACTTGGACTGGTCATCTTGGCCCTGGTAATGAAAAACGAACACGGCTCGGTCTTCCTCGGGGATGAACACTGGACGCTCAGCTGTCATGCACCTCTCACTCAGATCATCGACCGAGCTGAAGTAGGCGACGGTGTCTTGCATTGTTGCCACTGCTTGTAGCAAACTTGCCGTGTCATCCTGAAATAAATATTTACAGCAGGTACGGATATGTACGAATATGTACAGGAATGAAATTCCTTTTTTAAATGTGATAGCATTCATTCCGCCCAACGTGCACGTCTCGTGTGCCACAAAAATATCTGCGAAGTTCAGCGATAAAGTCCTCTGATCAGCACTGCTCATTAGCGAAGGCGGTAGCACGCTGACTAATAAGGTTTATACATTTATTATGGTATTAGAAATGTTGGCAACAAATAGGCAACCGGCTTCTTCCCAACGTCGCAATGTTGTGCGAGGTGCGAGGTGAAGTGCATCCTTACAGATATTAGGCAGTTGACTACCGCGCGCTGGGCAGTCATGTGCATCTAATGAAATGGCCTTCAAGACGTGAGAGCACGCGCCGCCCGATCACGGAGGCCTTGCAAAGAGCATCACGGCGCTGGAATTTTCGATTTCGCCGGCTACTTGCCTCAAGCGGTGAGTGAATATATTAGAAGTGTAGCGTCGGTATCGACGCACGACAAATAGAGTTGTTTCATCATGACAGGTCAAATGTGGGACGAACGAGAAAAATACAAAGAGGAAAAATACGACGTGCATTATGAACCAAACCCGTTTCATCTGCGAGAGTTCAAGTGGGAACGAAGTGGTGCAGCGCAGTTTATACATTGCGGCCTCCCGGCAATATGACGGGAATGTAGCAGAAGCGGATACCACGTAATGTCAGGCACACCGTACGACATGTACTGTAGCCTAATTAGAGCCCCAGTCAACAGATCTTTTCAGCGTCTAGTGATCGCCAGGTTTGACAACCGTGGCGACATCAGTGCAAGCGTCTTATATTTTAATCTGGCACCCCTAGAACAGTAAATATTAGTACCAGGGCGCCACTCGCCCTTGTGTGCTTGTACCGGGTGTTTCAGCGAACACTTTCAAAAATTTCTGAATGTTGACTGTGGCAGACAGCACAATTATTCTTCATTAGCTTGTCTACTCGAAGAGGCGGACATTACTTGCACAAAAAATGAAATGTATAAGCTACTGCTTACACCCGCCGTGGTTGCTCAGTGGCTATGGTGTTAGGCTGCTGAGCACGAGGTCGCGGGATCGAATGCCGGCTGCGGCGGCCGCATTTCGATGGGGGCGAAATGCGAAAACACCCGTGTACTTAGATTTAGGTGCACGTTAAAGAACCCCAGTTGGTCGAAATTTCCGGAGTCCTCCACTACGGCGTGCCTCATAATCAGAAAGTGGTTTTGGCACGTTAGACCCCATAATTTAATTTTAAGCTACTAATTAACAAAAATCCCCTAATTAAGTTCGTAACTAATTATCTTATGGCCCATATTGCAAAATACAAATTCTAGCCATGTAGTTGACAAGGCGGATCCGCTTGAAAGGAATTCTCAGGATGACGCCAGTTCAGAGATATTACTCGTAATTCTCGAACATTGTGGAGAAATGCATTGACGTTCCAGATACATTCTCAACAAAGCGTCGTTTTGTGCATTCAAGGAAAAACAAACACATGCCCCATCTTCTTGCGAATATTTGCTCTGGCATGATTATATCCTATACTAATGCATGTACTAACAAATTAGGAAGACCCACTAAGCTTCAACACGACACTCCCTCACCAGAACAGGAATTGGCCTCCCTAGTACAATATTCGGCCACTCACTCCCAAATGACTTACTCAATTACCCAATGGCCCTCAGTCCCCAGCAGTTGCGGAGCACTTGACCAAAGCGGCGGTCAGACCTGCAACGCAGCAGAGGGTGCTAGGAATCTCTGGACCCGGCCAGGCCGCGAATGGAAACTGACCCTTGCAACGTTTAACACCCGAACCCTCTCGGGTGAAGCTATAGCCTAGCAGGACTCTTTGAGGAACTATCAAGCATTGTTTGGGATATCATTGCCCTTAGTGAGGTTAGAAGAACTGGTGAAGCTTATACAGTGCTGACAAATGGCCACGTCCTCTGCTACAGAGGACAACCAGATAATAAGCAGTTCGGCGTAGGATTCCTAATCCATAATGACATAGCGGGCAACATCGACGAATTCTACAGCAATAATGAGAGGGTAGCTGTAGTCGTAACAAAGCTAAATAGGAGGTATAGAATAAAGGTAGTACACACCTACGCTCCAACCTCCAGTCACGATGTTGAAGTAGTAGAACAGTTTTATGAAAGTGTTGAATTAGCGATGCCAAAAGTGCAAACTCAGTATACTGTAGTCATGGGCGACTTCAATGCAAAAGTGGGGATAAAGCAGGCTGGTGAACAATCAATTAAAAACTACGGCGTGGATTATAGGAACACTCGAGGAGAGATGTTGGTAGAATTCGTAGAAGTGAATAAGCTGCGAATAATGAACGCTTTCTTCAGGAAGCGTTGGAACAAAAAGTGGACCTGGAAAAGCCGTAATGAGCAAACAAGAAATGAAATTGGTTTCATACTTTCTGCTGATTCCACGATAGTGCAGGATGTAGAAGTTTTAAGTAGGGTAAAGGTGCAGTGATCATAGGTTAGTGAGGGCTACGATTAACCTCAATTTGAAGAAAGGATAAAATTAGTCAAGAAGAAATAGGCCAACCTAGACGCAGTAAGGGTAAAAGCAGACCAATGCCGAATTGGCACTTTAAAACGAATTTGCCGCCTTAGAGCAGAGAGATGAAGATGACATAGACGCAATGAATGAAACCTTAACTAGGCTGGCTTCAGAAGCAGTACTTGAAGAGGGAGGTAAAGCCCCAAGGGAACCAGTAGGTAAGCTCTCCCAATTACAAAGGATCTAATAAAAAAACAACAAAGAATGAAAATGTCCAACTCAAGAGATCAAATAGAATTTGCGGAACTGTACAAACTAATCAACAAGGAGAAAATAAGAGCTACTCTAAATTATAACGTGAGAAAGAGAGAGCAAACAGTATATAAATGGACGCAGCCTGAAAACAGTGAGAATGAAACTAAGCATCGCACAAAACAAGATGTAGGCACTGAAAGATAGACAGAGTAATATCATCAGCAATCTCAAAGATATAGTAAAGCAGCGGAAGAATTCTATACTGACCTGTACAATACCCGAAGCAGAAACGATACCTCCATTCAAAGTAGTAATGAACAGGTTAGAGAGGTTCCTTCTATAACTAGCTATGAAGTTAGAAGGGTCTTGAAAGACCTGAAACGTAGAAAAGTGGCAGGAGAAGATGGACTACCAATCGATTTAATCAAAGATTGTCGAGACATAATGCTTGAAAAACTAGCGGCCCTTTATAGAACTGCCTGTCGACTTCAAGGGTCCCAGAGAACTGGAAGAATGCCAACATCATACTAATACACAAAAAGGGAGAAGTTAAAAAATTGAGAAAGAATTCCCATTAGGTTATTGTAATATTATAAAAATATTCAGAAAGATAATCTTCACTCTGCCGTGGTTGCCCAGTGGCTATGGTGTTTGGCTGCTGAGCACGAGGTCGCGGGATCGAATGCCGGCTGCGGCGGCCGCATTTCGATGGGGGCGAAGTGCGAAAACACCCGTGTACTTTGATTTAGGTGCACGTTAAAGAACCCCATGTGGTCAAAATTTCCGGAGTCCTCCACTACGGCGTGCCTCATAATCAGATAGTGGTTTTGGCACGTAAAACCTCATAATCTAACAAATATCATCTCCAATAGATTAAGAGCAACGCTGGACGTTAGTCACTTAAGGGAACAGGCAGGTTTCAGTAAGGGATACTCTACAATGTACCACATCCATATCATCAATCAGGTAATCGAGAAATCCGTGGAGCACAATCAGCCTCTTTATATAGCTATCATAGATTACGAAAAGGGGCGAAGCTATATCAGCAGTGGACACTCTTTGTCGGCATCGCATATCGCTTTCAAGGTATGGTCCACGCGGCGGTGCCGCCGCCCGAGTACGTTTCGTCACGGTTTATAACGGTTCCACGCAGTTGAATAAGGCGCTAAAGGGCGATAACGGCTAATAGTGATTGCAACGTCATCAGCACACCCGTTTGCCTACGTAGCGTCACCGCTTCGTAACGTACGGCGATACATTCAAAAGGTGCTGGTCGCGTATCTAACAGAGAAATCTAACGGCCATAGAACATGACCTAGAAATGTCTGATTTGGACTGTCTTCTAGTAGAACTATTTCTATAGAGGGTAGGCATACCCGCCACATTCATACTTAATGTATACAGCAACCCAAAGGGAGGACACCCTACCATTATCGAAGCAAAAATTTCTAAGCATAATGCACTAGTCCTAGTGGACGACTTTAATGCACAACATATGGCTTGGGTAAACAGAGTCAATAAGAAGAGAGGCACGCACCTCTGGAATTACATCCAAGATGCGCGCCTTACGCTACACACAGACCCAGTCACCCCTACTAGATGTAGCAGGAGCATACAAGTTAACACATCTCCGGACCTGACGCTTACAAAGTATATAGTGGAAGTGAAATGACAGAACACCATGAATAACCTAAGTAGTGACCACTACATAGTGGCAACTACTATAAGAGCCAAAAACCTCAGAGGTACAGGCAGAAACTGGTCCAAATTACGGACTGGGGCAAATGCAGGCAACGCAGAGATGAAAACGCACGAAATTAGATAAGCAAACTAGAGGAGTGAATCAAAGACTTCAACGATGATGTTAAAACAGTAATGAAATCAATTCCGTCCTCAGAGGCACCACATCTATGGACAATCGGCTGCTACATATGTAGGAAGCATACGACAGTCTGCAGAGAAGGTGGCAAACGCAGATACTCAATCGGCCACTGCGCATTAAAATTGCGAAGCTGTCCAAAGAGATAGAAGATTATGCACAACAGCTTTCCAGGCAACAATGAAGCCAAGTCTGCGGCGACCAAATGAGTGGCAAATTTGGACTCGAAGATACTCGGCACTTCCTCAGACACCTGCTAGATCTAGAGAACAGCAAAATAGCGCAGAGTAAAAAGATTATTAGTCTAGTGCATAATTAAGCGCTCACGGATAAAGAACTCGTCGAGGAACTCAGACACCGATACGCAGACACATCAAACAAAGTCTCTTTGCCGAGCTACTAGGAAGCCCCGAACCACAAACCGGACGAGGACATCGAAGAGTCTGAAATGTGGGCTGTGCTTCAGACTCCGGACCTCCTCAGCTCCAGGCGCGCACGGGATTACGAACAAATCACCACGAAACTTAGATGATGCCTCGATTGAAGCAAGTACTAAATACTTTAACGAATGTTGGGAAAGAGGGGTACTCCCCTCATGTTGGTGGCGTGCAAAGATAGTTTTCATCCCGAAACCGGCAAAGAAGCTTGACTTGCAGAACCACCATGTTCTGCAAGTCAAGTCTGTATCTCTCACTTTCTGCTTAGGCAAAGTGCTAGAGCACGTAATTCTAAGCAGGCTGCAGAGCCACATGGATGACAGGAATTAGCTCCCGCACGCCATGACTGGCTTTACAGCAAATCTATAAACACAAGGCATCATACTGAGGATCTCAGAAGAGGTTTTACATCACAGAGAAAGAACTACAGCTGACCTAGCCCTAGATCTAACAAAAGCCTTTGACAACATTACGCATGAAGCAATCATGCTTGTATTGGAAAAACTCAATGTCGGACACAAAATTGCAACTATACCAAAGCCTTCCTCTCCGACGGGGCTGCCGAACTCCAACTAGGCTCCGTCGCATCTTCCATATTGAAACTTGCCAGCAAGGCAACCCCACTGGGATCAGTACTATCCCCTTTCCTATTTAACATCTCGCTTAAACCGCGCTTAGCACAATTGCTGGTTTAAGACACTGGCGATATCACATTCTTGGCTAATACCGGAAGCGACAGTGAGATAGAGGAAACACTACAAGCACGAGCAGAGTGGTATATCATGTTAATTAAATAGGTATATCATGCTGCCCCCAAAAGTCTGAACTTGTGATTATAAGGGCTTAACCACAAGCTCAAAACACCTCACCCAGACATCATGCGACGGTAGGTGGCACATAAGCACAAGTGCAGACCCTTAAAATCCTGGGGATGCACGTACAAAACAACGGAAAGAAGGTAGTCACACTCAGCAAAATCATAGGGTTCGTTAGCCAAACAAACAGGCTATTTAGGCGAGCAGCAAACAAACATAATGGCATGAAAGATGCGAATCTCTGGCAACATTTCCAAGGCTTCATCCTGGGCCAGATAGTATATTTCCTTCCTTACCTGCACCCCTATCCGGCTGAAAAGCAGGAAATCGATTGCCTAATTACACAATCAAATCAGACCTTCACCTCCCTAGATATTCGGCTAATGAGAAGCTCCGAGAATTGAGAATCCACAATACCCTAGAGTAGCTCGCCGAGGCACACAAACTGGCATGGCTGGAGATACTATCCAAAACTGAAATATGAAGACACATGCTGGAGGATTGGAGGACCCGATATGGATCCACACATACTTCAATGTGCAAACTCCCGCTAATATACCACATAAACGTAAGGATAGATCCAATACCAAAAAATACGCATCCTGAACACCACAAGGACAGAAGGACAGGAATAGCTAAAGCTCTACATAAACACTGCTCGGGCCCACAGGATATACGGCCTTCGGAAAACGCCGACAACGCCCCCTGTCGCCAAGGCTGCGAAGCGTAGGCGGGCTCGGGCGAGCACTGTACCCGTCAGCGCCTATGCGCGTGCTGTCATGTTTGCGTTCTTGATCGTGATTTAACGCTTCTGTCAGCCTTCCGATGTCTTAAAACAACTGTCGTGTAATTGGGTGCATTAAAACGTACAAAACCTCGTCAGGCACACTCTTAGTTTCCGGTGCTGCTTCACTAGCAAGAGCGACGGCGGCGTTGGATCGTGGCGGTTCGACAGAGAATATAAGCAATTGCGCTTTCTTTACTGCAGTTTTAGAGCGATTACTATGTTTTTATTTTTTGCTTGATGTCGCTGCGCCTTTAGTGAACGCGTCTACGTTTAAACTTACATTAGATTATGGGGTTTTTAGTGCCAAAACCACGATATTATAATGAGGCACGCCGTAGTCGGGGGCTCCGGATATTTTGGCCACTTGGGGTTCTTTACCGTGCACCTAAATCTAATTGCGCCCCCATCGAAATGCGAACGCCGTGGCCGGGACACGATCCCGAGACCTCGTTCTTAGCAGCTCCACGCCATAGCCACTAAGCAAGTAGGCGGTTATGGTTAACTTGTTCGCCTCGTCTACAGTCCAGCGGATACTATAAACATTATGTTGCTGTTACTGATGAGATGTAATGCCCCCTTTGAAAAAAAGAAAGAAAGATGTGAATAGCTAAGCCAGAGAATGCGGAGCGAAGCTGTGGAGAGAGAGGGGGGGGGAAGTCAAGGAGGTTAACCAGAGGCGAGTTTCCGGTTTGCTACCTTGCACTGGAGTGGGGGATATGGGGTTTGTAATGACGACAAAGAGCGAGAGAAGAAAAACGTAAAAAAAAAGAAGAAGAAAAAGAAAACAGGTGACAGAAAAGGCGTTCCAATCACAGGCGTTCACACAGGCCGGTCGATGTCAAGAAACGCAGTAGCGCTTGCACGGCCTTCTGAGGCGATGTTAAGTCGCGTCGATGCAAAATTATTTCTTCCGACAGAGTCTGGTCGTCCAACTGGTTCAGCACGACGGAAAGTTGTTGTCCCTGCACGCTGTACTGCGGGCACTCGCAATGAACATGACGAATGGCGAACATGGCGAAGCTGTGAAGCGCTCATTGTGTTTGGACGCTTTGAACAAAGGGCTCTCTTTAGAAAGCAGGTGACGGCGTCACAAAAAAGCGTCACGCAATCTCGCATGCCTTGCACGGAATCGGCTATTGCTCTACCTATCGATGGACCTGAAATGCCACCTGCAGCCTAGAACGTTTGGTGTACGCTCACCTCAGCTATCTGCAGTTGACTGTACAAATTGACGTCTGTGGGCATTAAGGGCTTTTGACAGAGCATTCAACCTCGTTTTGAGTGACTCCTAATATCAGTTCTCGCTAATTGGAAATACCTGACCTTCGAAGCCCTGATGTCTGCAAGTAATGGAAATTCACTTTAGGCCAGCTGTGTCACGCGCTGTGGTCAATTCTGAAACCTTCACGTTACCTTTTTTTTTTCTTTTTTTGCTAGTGGTGCTAGCGAGTGCTTGTTCACTTTTTCTTTGCATGAAATGGGTCGATATATGTTGATGTTGCTTCACTGTAGTTGTCACTGCTTTGAAAATGATTTCAATGTAGCACGGGGTTTACAAGAATTATTTAATGCCGTGCTGTGTATTTGCTTTCAAATTGTTAATGTTGTGTCAACGTATTCTTTTAACTAATTAAAAAGTGCTGCAATGGCTGTTCAGACTCGGGGCACTACAAGAAGCGATACAACATGTGGTTTAATTATATATTTGGGTGCGAGGGTGATACTAGTAAAAATCGTGGTGGCACTAAAAAATAACATAAAATATAAAAGCAATATGCTCTTGACTGACCAGGGGGGCAAATTTTCAAGTATGGCGTCTTCTGATATCTCATTCGCGTGCTCCCGTGAAATCATCGAAACGCTCTGCCTTTTTAACCATAGAACATGTGAAATCCACGCTGTGCAGACAGTGGTAAGACGCAAGCATAAAAACGATCAATCTTTAATTATTGCCGGAATCCTATATGTGCTATATTTCTCAAGCTCATCGCGCTGGTTTGCAAGTGTTACCGTCGCTGGCTTCTTACGTAGCCGCGCCTGTACGAGCCACGCATTCGCAGGCGCGATGGCGCTCCCTCAGCCTGCTATAAAAATACACGGCATGTAAACGAAGCAAGTGTGTGCATAAAGAACGTTGGTTCACGGGCCAACAAATGAAGCCATTAGCGGCGGGAGCTTTATATGAAAGCAGCATATTGCCGATGAGCTCCACTTCGCAGGCTAGCTTGTTGATGCTCATCTGCGGCAAACACTTAGCCCGTAAGGAGACAATATCGTCCCAGACAGCCGTGAAGTCGAACTCATGTCCACTATTGTACAGTGCGATTTCCTTGCGCACACTGAGACCGCAGAAGTAATTATCTGGGGCGCGCACAAGCAGCAAATCGCACGCACACAATTCAGTCATGCCTGCAGTACAAGCAGGCTTCTCCGGCACGAGGCCCGCCTGCGGTTCCAACGGTCGCCGCTACACTGCTTTCAGTTAGTCCACGTTGACGTCGAAGTCAAAGCCAGGCCCACTCTGCAGCAATAGTTTGTTGCAAGCATGCAGAGGAAGCAGAAGCAGCTATAGCTCTGGCTATAAATGGCACCACCGCGAAAATTATTTTTAGTGAATCTAAAACTGCAGTTATAAACTTTACGCGTGGCAAAATTCACAAACCGATATCCACCACCTGATCGTCGGATTCAAATGATCTGGGTCTCGGCACATTCCTCGCACATGAAATCAGGCCAAACAATTATGCCCGAGATCTCGTCAGCCGGGAGGGGAAGCCTCGGTCTGGGTTCAGCGAGGGATCTCATGGGGACGTTCCACGAAATTACTATGCACTACCGCGAAGGTAGACAAAAATACCCCCACCACATAAATCACTTGATAAACTGCAACAGGTTATACCTGCATACAGTAGACTGGCTCGTTTGCCAGCCCTTACAAGTATTCGCCGATGCATCCTGGCTGCTTCTCATCTAAGTGCAAAAACTGCGACGCCCATAAGGCGGACCTGACACATATAATGAACGACTGCCCCGGGCTAAAGCCTATGGCGAAACTCCAACTTAATAACACTTCAGACTGGGAGGTAGCGGTGTCCAGCTCGGATCCCGCAGTCCAGCTGCGGATGGTTAACTGTGTTTTGGATATCGCCGAAAGTCAAGGGCTTACGGCCACCTCACAGCGCCTGGCAGAAGAAAGCACCCAGTAATTTAAAGAACTCTAACATCTCAGGAAAACAAAGCTTTTCCTCCTCCTCCTACATCTCATAGTCGTCATGTTATCATCCTTTACGCTTTTGTCGTTCCGTCGATATTATTCCTTCTTCGTCAATTCATCGTCACTGCGTCAGCGTCATAGAGTCGTCGTTATGCCTTCATGTTCATGGGTGACCTTGGCAAGCGAGTGCCATAGCAAACTGGGACGATATAGAGTTTTAGAATAGGGGCCCCGAAGGTTTGGGGCCAAAAGAAAATAGCGTCAAAGCCGCTGCGCATGCGCATGGCGCAAGACGCAAACTGCATTTGGGTTTTGCATCGGGCACGCTATTTCGCAGATTTAGCGAGAGCCCCAAAAGCTTTGTGTCAACAAACATGGCAGCACCCATCGAAGCGACGGCTCTAACCTATCACCAAACTAGCTTAGATTCGTGTTAACGCGTGAAGTTCGCAAGTTAGAAGAAGTGACTATGGTTATCGCTTTCTCGCAACTAGCGTGTGTTATGAAGATTGATCCATTAAACGACGCTGATTCCGAATTCGATTGTATATTTATGGCTCGTGGGCCTGACACGGCTTAGCTTGGCTGGTGAAGGCGCGTAAAATTGGTTGCTAAAAACTAAGTGCAACAAATTGCTTGCTGCTAATAGAATAACCTCTCAATTGTAATTTATCGCGGAAACTCCAATCTGAAAATTACTCAGCTTATCATAAAATGGTATGCTTTATTTAATTATTTATTATAGCGTTTCTTTGACGCCGTAGTGACGCTGCAAGCGCAAGACGCTAGCCGCAAACGCAAAGCCCTATTCTAAAGCTCTTCACTCCTGCGTGCCCCAACGCTAAGACCCGCAAAGCTCTTTGGTTTGGGGCCCCTATTCTAATACTCTCTGATATCGGAGTATGGAACATAAAGCCGAAGCAACGAAAGTCTCAAAAGCAGCACTACACGTGTAAAATAAACGTGACTTCAGGAATGTGGTCTGTAGCTACATTCCTCGACTGCTATTCCCATTACAGCCGACAGCCATCGTAAGATGAGTTCTGCTGTAATTTTTTAGAGCGCAGCTCGTCGGCGCCCGTTCCTGCGCGGCGAGCGTCGACGTTCCCATCGTAACCGAGCGAACGAGCATAGCGAAAGATGGAAGCGAACGCGGCGCGCAGCGAGGAATGAAAAAAGCAGTAGGCGCGAGTAGGCAGCGAAGACAAGGGTGCAGCAGAACAATGAAGCGGAAAGGGGAGGGGGTATGGCGAAAGCGTGAAAAGAGCGTAGTGTCACGCACGACGGGCTTTTCGGCGATGGCTACGAGATGGCGCCTGAGTAGCGCGCGTTGTTTGAGTAACTAAATAAGAGGAAAAAACGAAATCAGGAAAGAAACAACTTATGATAACTCAAAGGGAAGCTCATTACTTTTCGAAGCGATATCGGGATGTCTTAGAACACGCACCTATAAAGCGAGATATAAGACGGAAGAAGAAGCATGTGCTTGCTGCGATAAAGCTAGGGAAATGACGGAGCATGTTTTATTAGTATGTGAAGACTTCTGCCCAGCGGTCGATTTAGGAACCACTGGCTTCCTTGAAGCCCTTGGGTTCAGCCAAAGCAGTGGAAAAGTAAACACGTCCGCAATAGCAATTAGTAAGAGGCGATTTGAGCATTGGTGGAATAAAAGTAGGGAAATGACAAAACGATGACGTACAAAAGCACAGTCCGAAATAGGGGATCAGAAAATTTGGGTATGGTAGTTCATAGTGTTTTTTTAGCGTTTTCTTTTCCTTTTTTTGTTTAACCTATCTAGGACATTACGCAGTGTAATAGCAAGAGCTTGGTGGCGCAACCCACCGCCCCATTCCAAAGGGGACGCTCATAATATTCATCCATCCATTGATTGCATTGGCCTTCAGCCTCCGAAAGTAGCGCTAACCACTTCCCTCCTCCTCCGCTCGGCGCGGCCTCGATGGTGGCGCCGCCCATGCTTGCCCTGCCGTAGCAGACGACGGCTAATACGCTAACTGAGGAAATCCGCGGAAAAGTTCGTTCGAGCCCTGCGGAGCAGTTTTTTCAATCGAGATCTTGCTTCGTCCGTCGGTTATTGGCCTTAAGAATGTCGCTGTGGAATAGCCGAAAAAACAGAGAAAAGAACCATTATATAAGGCGTAAAGCCCACACACGTTGAGAGTTCGTGTTGCTGAAACACGACGCATGCACGCGGTGTGCACAAACACGCGCGTAACTACCAGAGTTTCAGGTTTTGACAGTGTGAAATTATGTGTACGTGGTTTCGTAGGTTCACATACAGTGCATATGACGCATGCGATACCCATTCACTTAATCGGACGCATAAAAATCTTTACGTTAAGCAATAAAAATTTTCAGCCTTATCAGCGGGCCTGCGGCCCTTTGCGGCCTTTCTCGGCCATTATAATCCTGCACACACAACATGCGAGTAGCCGCTGCTCATGCCACCAGTAATAGATATTTCAGCGTGTGCGCTATTCCGCCCAAACCGCCCCCGCTTGCCGGATTACCAGACGGTCGGGGCGTAAACGTGACCGGCCGGGGCGGTGCAGCCGACTGGTGTTGTAGAGCTCAACCAGACAAACACAAAGCTAAAATTGCATTAACCTACTTTATTTGGTTCGCTGCTGGTGAAAACTTTCGGCAGCGGCGTAATTGTGTTTACAATTACGCCACTGTCCAAAACTTACACCCCAGCTAAGAAGAACATAGTAATTGCATCTGTGTTCAGGTGGTGTAGCTTTGCACCACCAGCTGGCGCCACCAATCTGGCTGCTCACGTTTACGCCCTCTCACATCCGGCAAACCGCCCGCTCTTGCCGGAGTACCGGACGCACTAAAATTCTCTATTGAAGACGCATCCAGCAGCAGCCGGGATATAGGCAAAATTCAAGAGGCCCGTGGAGAGATTATTCGTTGGTATTCCGTGATTCTTCTCGCACGGGCGTGGTATGTTGCAGCAGTCGCGGGGCGCTTTTTTCGTTGCGGGGTGCTTTTGTAATAGCGACGATAGATTGTTTTTTTTTTTTTACAAGTACTGCTACAGGAGGGCACATGTAACGGCTAACACAGGCTTCTGGAGAGAACGTGACATTACAAGCGTTCCCGTGGCCGCTTTGGTGCCCTGAAGGCGCCGCCAATAATACGATATAATGACACGTTGTTACAACTAGTAAATAAAATCTAATAAAGAAATACAATCACAGCGTGGCACCAACTTCTGGCGCAGCGCTACCGCGCCCGCGCGAGAATTACAAAACGCCAACGAGGAATTTACCGGCCCACGTACAACTACGATCAAAGCGCACGTTAAACATCCCCAAGCGACCTAAATATGTTATCCGGAGCCATCCACTACGACCTGCCTCATAGCTTTAGTCGCTTCGGGTCGTTAAAGGGACCCTGAAACGCTTTTGACGATTTTCTACAAACGTACTGAGTCGTTAGAGTAGGTCCTTCTGATCTATAATTGACACGTCTAAGTGCTCTGCGTAAAGCGTGTAATTTATTATAAGGTTTTAAAAATGCACATCGCTGCCGATGGCAGCGCACTGCTCGGCGGAATTTTAAGCCGCCCCTACCCATATGACCGAAATAACCCATATGACGTCAGTGGGGCGAGCTATCCGATTGGCTGACCAGGGCGCGTGATCGATAATTTTTCTAACTTTATGGTAAACAAATGATCTTCGCAATAGTTGGAATGTTAGTTCATTTGTTTTCATAAAAAGAAAGTAGCATAAAGAGAATGCACAAGAACAATTTTTCAGTACACTTAAGCGCTTCCGGCACACAGCAAGTGTCGTCTGCTTGTGTTACAACGTACTCCATTTTGACGAGAGCTCCGCGGTCAGAGTTGGTCGCAGTGTTTTCGCGAGCATTATGATTCGACTTTGTTGCCTTGTGGGCTGCAAACGAAGCGACTGGCAATATGTCAAGCTGCGACATCGTGTCCCTCTGCAAGGCAGCGTACGAGCGAACTGGCTGCTGCGCATCGGACTGCCGCTATCCGATCAGCGCCAGCATTGCGCGTTTGTGGCCGTCACTTTACACCAGAAGATTACTAACGCAATAGCGTTTCGCGAGTCCCGTATTAGGGCAAACGTAAGCGCAAGGGGACAGGGTCTGGCCGCTTGACTGTGCCGTAACGGGATGAGCCGAGATGAGCAGAAGGGCAAATGTGAATGGTCTGCACGGTGCAGCCACCTGGTGGAATAGAGCTCAACCATACACAGTAGCAGCAACGAAGCGTTTCCTTCTTTGCTGCTGGTGCGTATTTTTCGCAGGAGTGTAATCATCAACACGTTGTTTTTATAAATGTTTAAGATGTTTTACGCTTCGTTAGAGCAATATTAGCGCTTTGTTTGACTGGTTAAGCGCTGCGCCAACAAGTATCTGGACCATGCAGACTGATCAGGCCGCTCACGTACGTCTACGCCAAAGTTCCTTCATCAGCTTGAGTTTATGTCTCCAGTCATTTGACGAAATGACCAGCTTGCCTGTGGTTAACGGAATACCAGACAAGTTCGGCGCTACGACAGAATGCTCGCAACGCACGCTGCTTCGATAGCTCTCGCTTGGGGTCGACGGTGAAGCGGCTAGCGGAGAGGTTTCGCGCGGGCGGGGGCGGGCTCCAAAACACCCGGAAGTGGAAGATGTGACGTCGCATCATGACGCAGGACCAGTGAAGGCGGAGCTTAGCCCCGCTCGCTCAGCGAACGAGTTGAGGAGGAAAAGCACGGCTGGGGAGGAGGGTAACTTATTATCGCTTGTAGCTCCATTAATACGTAACGCTTCACTTAAATTGTGGTGCGAATGTTCTACTTAAGCTGTACCCTACGCGTCTACAAAATTTGTCCGAACCGTTTCAGGGGCCCTTTAAAAACGTTAATCACCGAAACGGAAGTCAATACATGGGGGCGTACATTCGAAGCTAAATGACTGCATCCGTAAATCATTTGAGCCTTGTAAAAGCGCCGAGAATGTGCGAACTTCTGGTGGAGCTCAAAACGTAGCATGAATAAAGCCGCTTTTACATCGCAGGCAAGCTGCAGATGCGCACATTTTCGCCGCAAGACGAAACTACATGAAACAAAGAGAGCACATTCGAAAAAAAGTCTACTTAAGCGCGCTAAAAGCACGCACAGCGTGCACATACACTTTTTCGAAGCGGCAGGTGTGAGCTACGCTCAAAAGCAGAAATTGTGAGGAAACGTGGCACTTCACAAAGCCAGCCCGCCCGATCCTATGTATCATCACTTTTCTTGTTTGTGCGTTGCGCTCGCCGGATGGTAAATAAAGAAGCCTTTTGCAGTCCCTGTGTCGGCTGCAGGAACCGAAGGCGCAGCAGCACGGTATCACAGTTCAGTTCTCGTCCCTAACACACTTGATTTGTTCTGCTAACGCACTCAATCAGTCCGTTCGCGCGTACTTTCGTCGCGCAGGGCCAACAATGGCCGTTCGGAGCGCGCTGGCAAGAAAAATTATACAAAAGCGCGGCGCCTGCATCCACCAGACACAGATTGACCAATGGGGAAGCGATGGAGGCTGGGGCGACAGGAGGCGTGGAGGACGAAACGTCGGCGTGAGAGGGGTGGCGGAAAGATCTAATAATGGCGCCACTTTTGGAAAATTGGGAGGTTTTAGCGCGTTGTCTGGGGCTGTCGGCGGCGGCTTCTGTGAATCGCGCCCATGCCTCGCCCACGCGCTGGCTCTTGCGATCTCCAGATTAGCAAGGCAGCCGCCCCACACTTCGCTTCGTCTGCAACTTGCCGCCCTAGACCAATTGGTAGGCACTAGCAAATATATAGCGAAATAATACACGCATAAAGCTGCGCTCAACTTTCGCATTAGAGAGTAATGTAATCGTCGGCGATTTTTTGCTTGTCATACTTGTAAACCATCATGGCCTTTTATGGACTCGTCTATAGCATAGCAATAACGGCACTATATTGTCACGCAGTGGTGACGTTGAAGAACACAGTAGCAGTACTGTGAAAGACAAAACTAGCTTTTATTGGGCGAACCTGTGCCCACAAAACAGGCTACACTTAAAGCACAACGATAGCGGCGAACACAGTCGGCGATCGTCGAAAATCGGATCAGCGGGTCAAGCGCGTTGGCTTTTATACAGCAGTCGTCGAATGTTCCAGACTAATCGTTCGGGCCCGCGTGCCTTCCACAAAGTTCTACACCATTCGCGTTACGCGATGAAATCAGATAACACAAGGTTCGGCGACAACAGACAGCCGGGTAGAAGCATCGATAACTTTCCAGAAACGTCGGATACATGCAGGCGCGTCCCTCGCTGTGCGATTGCAGTTGCTAAGCGGCGAAACGTAGTCACCCGATAAAGATAAGTACACGTGTCAATATGCTTGACACTAAGCGCTAAATTGTTGCAGCTTTAAGAGGGAGCTTTAGCCCCCTCCACAGTTACGACTGGGAGTAGAGTCGTCATGCAATAAAGTGTTCTTGCTGTTTTGGCCCTGGAGGTCCTATTAAATACATGGAAATTGAAAAATCGTTTTTCTCAGCAACCACTTCGCCTAATTTGATCAGGTCTGTTACATTGAAAAAAAAAGCTAAAATCTAGCTATTGTTTCTAGGAAGGAGATCTTTTTATTTATGCCGTCATTTTTTATAGAAATTGTTGAGAATAGCCAAACTTCAGAAAACGAAACTATCAACCTTACAGCTCTGCAGCTTAGCAATGAGAACGCTATCACAATTTTGTAAACTGCACCTAATAGTACATCTGAACTGAACAAAGGTGGTGTATTACAAATGGCAGTCCTACATTTGCAATATCCTTGCAAACAACGTAATAAATGCACGTAAGGTTTAAGTTTATACATCAAATTCGTCCACTTTCGATTCCCTAACAGATGCAATTGACACAATTGCGATATCTGTTTTTGGTGCGGAGTTACGAAGCATCTTGGTTCTATTTTTTTTTTTTTTTTACTGTCATATGTTCAGCAATTTGCGCAAAAAGGTCGAGGGCATACATCAAAATCCCGCATGATACAGTCACTAGAATTTAACTTCCTCTCGTCAATGCAGAGGTTACCTCATAAAATCATTTCTGCGTTTTGCATGTATTCGAATGGGCGGAATCGGGATGGACACCAAGCTAACGCTTCCTCGTAGGACACGTGCGATCACGGCCCATGCCGTCCAGGTTCCACCTCAAAACGCAGATCTGAAGCGCAATTGCAAGAAAATTGACGGCTCGCGCGATCACATTAATTGCCCCTGTGCAACATCGACTTCAGCATGGTGAGGCAAACGACGGCCGAGGAAGAAAGCGTCAGTAAACGAAACATGATCCCGCGACCTTCAGCAGAGTTTATGTACGCACACAGTATAGTACACTCATACTTACCGGCGACTCGCTTCCGTGAACAGCGGAGGCGCTGAAGACCAGAAGCAGTGCAGAAACGAGCATGAGAGCCATCGCGATGAACTGGGAAACTACTACCGTGCGCCGCACATGCGATCAACTGCGCAATTTATACATGCGTGTGGCCAGGCCACGCAGCCGCACTGCGGCTCAATAATAACACGCAGCTGTTACGACTGCCTTTTGGAGTGAACGACAAGCGCTATCAGAGAAGGCAATTTTTGAAGACGAAAAAAAAAATGTGCTTCTTTTAACCTGCCCTCGATAATTGGAATCCGCAAGGTGCACACCATGTGACCTGTCATATGACATGCGGCTTCAGATGTAAAAAGGGGATAAACACTGTCCCGTACACTAGGTGCATAAAAATACTGCACCGCATGTCTGGCTTTTGTCCCAGGTGGATGTGCACGTGTGCACGCGCGTAGACGAAATACCCTGGACGGGCAAACAACCTAGTGGCCCTCAAACAAGTGTGGCTGTCTAGCATATTATATTGCACTTGCCTCGCTCGCACACGCCTTGTATAATTAAAAATGCTGGCAGAAATACTTGTGTGGCTCACGATTTATGCAATCCCTCTCTTCATCAAACTGGAGATGGGGATGTTTGCATTCTTGCGCATGGGCTCGCTGAAGCAGTGGAAGGTCATTGATGTTTGAGAGGTTTTGTAATCCGCATGTGACAGACAATGAAGCGAAAATAAAACAGCATGCACGTTCATTTTACTGCAAGGAATTTATTTTCTTGGGCCTCGATGACGTGTTAAGGTCGCTACCTCGCTTTATGCCAGGTAACAACTTGAGAGGCAGCTACCTCGATTACTTGGAATTTGCAGCATGTCTTGCCGCGTTGCATTGGCTGATTTTCAAAACGCTTTTAATCTTGAAACTTTGGAAGCAACATTCAATAGGCAGTATAAATAGCAGCAAGTATTCGATTACTGACTAAACAAGCGTGAGGACACGCACCCAATGACGCACGAGAAGTGAGCTCAGTCGATGACCCTGAGAACTCGGGGTCATCAGCGAGCAACACAGGCGTGATGAGGAGCGCCGGAAGCGGGAAGCGCACGTGCTTGTCCCAGAGCGAGCGTTCCCTGCTGCCGCTTCACCGTTTCAACTGCGTCATGTCTAGAAAACTCAGTAGATTACGTGACCTCCAATACTGGTGCGCATCGTGCAACCAGCCATCTCAGCTCGCCTGTGCATGCTCACCCTTCGCCCTGGCAGCAGCAACCCCACCTAGTTTTCATCCTTTTTCAACGGCGCTTCGCTTCTTTTGGCACCCATTCTGTAACCCCAATGGTCCACTGGTTATCTATCCTACTCATTACATGGCCTGCCCAGCTTCATTTCTTTTCTCGTATTGTCAATTAGAACCGACTATCCCCGTTTCCTCTCTCATCCACACCGCTTTCTTCCTTTGTCCTGAACTTTACGCTTAACATTCTTCGTTCTATCGCTCTTTTCACGGTCCTGAACTTGTTCTCGAGTTTCTTTGTCAGCCTCCAAGTTTCTGCCCCATATGTTAGCACCGGTAGAATGCATTGGTTGTACAGCTTTCTTTCCAATGATAACGGTAAGCTTCCAGTCAGGTTCTGGCAATGTCTGCCGTATGCCCTCAAACCCATTTTTATTCTCCTGCAAATTTCCTTCCGATTATCAGGCTCACCTGTGAGTAATTGAGCTAGGTAAACGTACTCCTTCACAGACTCTAGAGGCTGGCTGGCGATCCTGAACTTTTGTTCACTTGCACGGTCACTGAAAATAATCTTTGTCTTCTGCATATTAATCTTCAAGCCCACTCTTACATTTTCTCTGTTCAGGTCTTCAATCATTTGTTGCAATTCGTCCACAATGTTACTAAACAGGAAAATGTCATCTGCAAACCAAAGGTTTCGCTGTATTCGCCGTTGATCCTGACTCCTAAGTCTTCCCAGTTTAATTGATTGAATACTTCTTCCACGTATGCAGTGAATAGCGTTGCAGAGATTGTGTTTCTTTGCCTGAGCCTTTTCTTTATAGGTGTATTTCTACTTTTCTTGCCGAGAATCAAAGTAGCGGTGTAATCTTTGTAGATATTTTCGAAAATATTCACGTATGCCTATTGTGCTCCTTGATTACATGATACCTTTATGACTGCTGGTATCACTGCGGAGTCAAATGCATTTTTCATAATCTATCAAAGCCATGTAGAGAAGTTGATTGTACTCTGCAGATTTCTAGATTATCTGATTGATGACATGGATATGATCCGTTGTAGAGTATACGTTCCTGATGCCAGCCTGTTCTCTTAGTTGACTGAAGCGTTACTGAAGTTGACTGAAGCGTTATTATATTGGTAAATATTTTATACAATAATGAAAGTAAGCTAATGGGCCTATAATTTTTCAATTCTTGGACGTAGTATAATGTTGGCATTCTTAACAGTTCTCTGGAACCTTTCAAGTCGTGAAACATTTCGTATAAACGGCCGCACGCTTTTCAAGCATGCTGTCTCCTCCATCTTTGATCAAATCGACTGTTATTCCATCTTCTCCTGCCGCTTTTCCCCGGCTCATGTCTTACAAGGCCCGTCTAACTTCCTCACTAGTTGTAGAAGGAGCCTCTGTAACCTGTTCATTACTGCTTTGAATGGAGGTAGCGTGATTGCTCGGGGTTCTGTACAGGTCAGTTTAGAATTCTTCTGCTACTTTTATTGTATCTTCGAAATTGCTGATGATATTATACTGCTTATATTTCAGTACATACGTCTTGGTTTACCTATGCCAATTTTCCATCTCACTGATTTCAGGCCGTCTCCAGTTCTCACGGCTTCTTAAGTCTTTCGCACGCTATAATTTCGAATATCCCTTATATTCTCCTTGTTTATCAGTTTTGACAGTTCCGCGAATTCAATCTTATCTCTTCAGTGGGACACTTTCATTCTTTGACATTTTTTTATTAGGTCCTTCGTTTCTTGGGAGAGCTTACCTATTGGTTGTCTTGGTGCGCTACCTCCCACTTCAATTGCTGCTTTTGAGGCCAGCCTAGTTATGATTTTATTCATTACCTCTATGTCATCTTAATCTCTCTGTTCTAATGCTGCATATTTGTTAGCAAGCACTAGCCTTAATTGGTCTGATTTTACGCTTACTGTGTCTAGGTTGGCCTATTTCTTCTCAACTAATTTTACTCTTTCTCTCTTCATGTTGTCGCGAACAGTGGCGAAAACAAATACGTTGTAGTGGGCAGGCACGTACGCAGGAGAGGGGGGGGGGAGGGACGGAGGGTACCGGGACCCCTCTACCCGCCCACGCCACCACTCCTCACACATTCCTAAAGCTCCGCCAAATCAATGTTGAGACTTCACAGCTATTTCGCGGTCAACATTTTGCGGCCTTTTTCACTCCTTTCGGCATCGGCATCTCCTGGGGTGTGAAGGCCAGTTTTCTCATAGATTTGGTGCCCGCGCGATTTACTCGAGATGCGTTCAGTTGTCACCACCTATTCAACGGTCAGGCGCATTGCTGTTGCTTCGTTAGTTCAACCTTCTTTATGCAGACTGATCCAGGGACATGGAAAGGGAATCGGTTCGTAGCCAGCTGATGTGTATGCGCGAGAAACGAGTTGCGGGCGGAGAAAACGCCAGTTGCGTTTAACAACTTGTCCTTTTGCTTCATTATTTCCTCGAGTGACGGCTCGCCGCGACGGTGGCAGAGCGTCGGAACCATATACCCGCGATATGGGTTAGATAAGGGCGAAAATAAAATAATGCGAAACAGCGTTCATGATCAAACCCTGCTTAACCCTTAAGAGAAAGTTTAGCCCGGGCCCAACTCCAACGCGGCCTATTCAAATACATGTAAAACGCAAAAACGCTTTTCTTGAGATAACCCCTGGACCAATTTTAATGGGTTTTTTTTTCATTTGAGAGAGAAAGATAAATTATAGCGACTGTTGGAAGCGGAATTTCGATTAATGGCCTGGATTTTGTGAAAAAGATGTTCAGAAATTCCAATGTTAAAAAAAATACACTCGAAGTATATAAATTAATAGCTCTGCATGAAAAACAGATTACCGCAGTCGTGGTACAGTGGTATCGGCGTCTGCCCCAGCTACGGTAGGTCGGTTGTTCGAATCCGGCCGCCCTTTACCTTCAGGCTGTAATAAGAAGGGTAAGGCGTACCACGACCATACGCGCGGTACTGTGTGGTGTGCGTGTAACGCATGCGGAGTGTATTCAACTCCGCCATGCCCTCTCCGCAGGGCGCCTTAATTCGAACGGCATCCCGTAAGGGAGGTGGCTATGCCGGCCCTGCTGCGCACACAGCTGCAGACTGTCTGCCCAAGGGTTCTTTAAAAAGAAAAAGAAATACCGCAGTTCTGTAAACGGCAACCATTAGATCATTCAAAGAGGACAAATTTGATACGTCAATTTGTATCTTACGTGAATTTGTAGCGTTGTGTACAAGGGTTCAGCAAAAGCTGTATTTCCATATTACTGATTTCCTTAGATCCACGTGTAACATATAACTGTTGTCTCCTTTAGATGTAACATCATATTCAATTCACTGAAATGTGATATTATTTTTCCTTGCGGAGCTAGAGAGTTGTTTCGTGCTTCGTGTTCTGAAAATTTGATTTTCTCCCATTTTTTAAATAAAACATTGACAATCTAAATCGAAAATTAGACACGAGTAGTTACTAGATTTTAAGTGTGGCTTTTAAATGCAGCAAACCTCGTCAAATTTGGTGCAGTGGTTGCCGAGAAAAATCAATTTCTCCTTTTACATGGGTTTAGATAGGAGCAATGCCCGGGCTAAAGCTCCCTTTTAAACCCATAAGCAATATGACTGTCCCCCGTTACCTCGCCATGGTTTTGCGTAATTGTACAGCACTTTTCGTGCAAAATTGGCAATGGGAAACAAGAGTCGCCAGGAGCTGAAAAATTAAGTTACCTACTAAGGGAGACAGCCAAGGCAACAGCCAAACAGGAAGAAAATGCGAATATTAAAAATTTTAAGCGTTGTTTGCGAAAATCTATGGATCAACACCTCTTTGTTTAAAGAGGAAGTAGAGAAAACGCCGCCGGAAGTGGAGAACAATTCCGTGTGTTTTGAATGACGCTTCTACAATTGTCAGTCGAGCAGCCTGACGTAGCCACTTCTCTGGTGTGCTTATGTATAGGTGTTTTTCTAACCTTCCGCGGTGGGTTCAGTACGTCTATAACGGAAGTGTCCTGCGCTCTACCCAGTTATACAGGACTGACGTCCACGCATCGTTACACAACGTCCCAAATAACCATACGAGTCGGTTGTGGCACTTAACTTGGTAGAGCAGTAAACGAGGTATCCAATAGAACTGTGATTGTTCCGCAAATGTATATTCCTCTATAATTCTTCCAGAGCTAATTAAAAAAATGCTGCTATAGCCGGATACACCTCATGTCTACAGGGAAGCCCCGCACACGTTCTCATAACCACCAGTCACTCTTCCTTCGCGAGGTTGCAAATAATTCGTACAAACTTTTCCTGTTACCCAAATCAGGCGGTAACCACATAAATAAAATGATTAGCACGTAAATTTATATGTTCTCCCTCGCCTATAATAGTGGAATGGCGAATACCTAATTCATTATTGAACTGAAATAAAATGCTTGCTTCGCTGCAACTATGCAGTACATTGTCAAGGTGCACTTCAGCTGGCAGTCAAGTTTCATGAGTAAAATGGGCTCAGCAGTGAAATGAACTGTACCGCAGACTTTTGAAGATTTAATTAATTAATTAATTATGAAGTTACACGTGCAGAAATTATGATGCGTGCCATATTGTGGGGACTCCGGATCACCTGGAGTTCTTTAACGTACAGCTAAATCTAAGTACATGGGTGTTTTCGCATTTCGTGCCAATTGAAAATGCGGCCGCCGTGGCCGGGATTCGATGCCGCGACCTTGTGCTTCGCAGCCCAACATCATTGCCACTAAGCAACCATGGCAGGCAGACTTTTGAAGAGTGAAATGCTCAGACTCCATGCACTTTGTCCATGTCTGTTGCACACCTCGTTGCTTCCGTCGATGAAAAGACTCTTCAAGAACAGCAGACGCATGTACGACGCAATTTTGAGAAGGCCGCATGACGACGATTTTATTTGCTTCTTTGATTGGCTGGCGGATTAACACAATACAACCCCCCCCCCCCCGCGTGGCCCACGTGCCTTGGTTGCCAAATGCTGTTTTTTTTTTCCCAAGTTGTATGCTACCATAGAAATCTTTATTTTACACTTTCGCTTTTTTAATTGTTCTTGGCAGTGTTCGTACTGCGCTTCTTTCCTGCGTGAGTCCATTTGATGTGGTTCCTTGTTTGCCTAGTAAAGGAGAGGTGTATCTCACAGGCGTACCTGTGAGATACACCTTACTTCATTTCTATTTTGCGGGTTTACGCGTCTTTATGGAGAATGGCGGGCGTTATTAACATTTGCACTAGTAAAAGTATCCCCCCCCCCCATTTCCATAGAAAGGTTACCTTGGGTTGCCCCCCCCCCCCCCCCCGAAAGAAAATCCTGGGTACGTGCCTGGTAGTGGGGTTGGGTCGGAGTCTCTCCTCTCGGGCTGAAAGAGCTGCTAAACCCTGTTTGCCCTGCACAGTCTTCACTAGCCAAATGCTAGCCGTTTACTGTTTAGTGAATACTCCCCGTAACATCTTTTTGGTAGAGTTTGGTGGCTCTATTCCTCCCGGCCCTGGATCTTCGGAGCGGACGGCACATTTCTCCCGCCTCCATGGCCGAAGACAGTACGCCGTCACCGCAGCCCGCGCCCGCGGCTCCGGCAACCGTGGTCCTTTCGCATCCCATCAATTCCGGAACATTTTGCGGTACGGATAACAATGACGTCGACGATTGGCTCCTCTTGTACGAGCGCGTCAACAAACACCAAAGGGGGAGTGAAACGCTAATGCTCGCCAACATGATTTTCTACCTACGGGGCACATGCAGCTCGCGTGTCGCTTAACACGCACGAAAAGGAACTGGCGAATTGGGGCGTATGCAAGGAGAAGATGCGCGAATTGTTTGGCCGGTTGATCGTACAACAAATCACAGCCCGGCACGAACTCGCGGCCAGAGCTCAAACGTCGACGGAATCGTACGTCGCATATAACCAAGACATGCTAGCCTTGTGCCGCACCATTGTCAAAGACATGCCACATGCGGACAAGGTTGGCCACGTGTTGAAAGGCGTAGCTGGTGATGCCTTCAACATGCTCATGTATAAGCACTGCAGCACGCTTTACGCCATCATAACAGAATGCTCTCCGTTCGAACAAGCGAAAAGCGGGCGCATTACTCACCGCTTACCAGACTCCCGAACACGGCTGCGACATCCTCATGCGAAGATTCTGTGACGCCTCCTCCGTTCTCGACGCCTACCAATCTAACCAGGATTGTTCAGCAGGAACTTGAAGCCATGGCTCCAGCCGCTTATCAGGATCATTTGGCAACAATATCTCTCATTTAAGCCGTCGTCTGCCGAGAGTATGTGAATATGGGCATTCCACAAGTCACCTGTCACGCACTTCAGCCCATGCACGCTTCCGGTCTTCAGACTGAATACTACACCGTACCACTTGTTGCTACTGCCGCTCCCCATTCACACCCCGCTGCAGAAATCCATCTGAGTGGAAGACACCAGACGATCGACTAATCTGTTTTTCTTGCTCTCGCGTCGGCCACATTTCACGCCACTGCCACAATCGTCGGTATTGCCGACCCAGCTTCGCCGGTGACCGCCGCCAGCATCGTAGCCCGTCTTCTAGCACATCTCTTCTCGACGACCACCTTCCGGCCCGTGAACCTAACCGTCTATATTCGCGCTTTGCACCGACGTACGCCGACATTGCCGCAACAGGACAATGGTCTAGCCAATCGCCGTCACCTCAGAGTCGCCAGTCGCGCTCCCCTCAGCGGCATCGCTCTCCCTCACCCGCTTACTCTGGCCATCACCCGGGAAACTAGTCCGTACAGCTCCGGTAGGTGAAGCTGCATTGACGACAAGAACCAAAAAATCTCTATTGACCCCCTCCCCCCCCCCCCCCATCTCAAGACGCAATTTGCTCGATGTTCTCGTCGACGGCGTGACCGTTACTGCTCTCAATGATACTGGCGCTCACATATCTGTTATCAGTTCTACGCTCCGAAGTCGCTTACGAAAACTGCTGACATCTGCCGTCTCTCCTACTGTACGAGTAGCTGATGGCACCAGAACACCGGTTCTTGGTATGTGCACTGCCCGCGTTACTGTTTCCAGCCACCACATTTCAGTTCTCTTCGCTGTTCTCGACGCTTGCCCACATGATGTCATTCTTGGTAATGACTTTTTGACAGCCCATTCTGCCCTCGTCAATTGTTCTACTGGCGTTTTGCGGCTCGAACTGCCATTGTGTCCTGATGACACCGCATCGCGCAACACTCGCCTACGTTCTGTGGAGTTTCTACGACTGCCTGTTCAGGCTGCTACCTATGACCTTCTGTCACCGTTTCCCCCAGTCACTGATGCTGGCTATGTGGTCGTTCTCCTCACAGATCTGATCCCCTCGCGCTACATTTCACTTCCTCACACTGTAGTGGTTGTTGCCAACAATAGAACGATGCTTCCAGTCCTCAACTTTTCTACTTCAACCCATATTATTCCACAAGGAATTTCACTAGCCGAACGGTCACCGCTGGATGAATGTACAGTTTCCGAATTTGCAGCTGACGATGAGACTATGCCCTAACCTGTCATACCGGCGCCAACCAAGGCTCGTCTGAACAAAATGATATCCCCCGACCTCCTACCTTCCGGAAGTGAAGCACTCCGTGCTGCCCTCTTTTCTTACCTTGACGTTTTTCATTTTGAGAACAGTTCACTAGGCGTACACATGTCATGACCCACCGCATCGACACTGGAGACGCCAGCCCCCTTCACAAGCACACTTACCGAGTGTCTCACTCTTAGCGCCAAGTCATCCAAAAGGAGGTAGAGAAAATGCTTCACAAAGATGTTATAGAGCCTTCCTCTAGTCCTTGGCCATCCCATGTGGTGCTTGTGAAAAAGGGCAACAGCTGGCGGTTTTGCGTCGATTATCGCCACCTCAATCACGTCCAGCAAATTTGGACATTCTCCTTTGGAACTTCACAGCAATGCACAAGTGTAACTGAATGGTAATTTTTTTTTTCAAAGTTATATTTCAGAATATAGGCCGAGGGCCAAAACGTTTCAACTGACTACAACAAGAGGGTAGTCCCTTCTAAAAACATATGCATTTTGGCACTTAGTCGGAACATTGGTAGAGAGTTAAAGCAGTTAAAGCAGGTCAGACAGGGGCGATGAAGTCCCACAAGAGGAAATCGTTTTGCAGCCTCCCAGCAGAGCGCACATTGACTTGAAGAAGCGCCGAATTTAAGCCATAAAACCATTTATTTCAGTTGGTATTGAGACGGTAATGGTAGAGGGAGTGTCATGAAGTCCGTTAGCACGGGGCAGGTTTTTGAGAGGAAGCCGAGATGGTATGGAGTGCTTATGCGTGTGCATATCTTGAGCGTGCCTGGCTATGGTTGTAAGTTGTGTGCGCGTGTGCACTCTGTGTATGTGTGTGCGGGCGTGTGCTTTGGTATTTGAGTTTGCATGCGCGCGAGTGCGTGTATGCGTGTGGGAGCGTTCGCGGCGTGTGTGCATGCCTGCGCGTGCCGGCGCGTGTGAACATGTACGCGTGCCAACGTGCGTTTTCCAGTTTCAGCATGCACGAGTGCAAACAAATGTGTGCGTGTTTTGTGCGCATGGATGTCTGTGCGTGCTCAGTGTGTGTGCGTGTGTGTGTGTGTGTGTGTGTGTGTGTGTGTGTGTGTGTGTGTGTGTGTGTGTGTGTGTGTGTGTGTGTGTGTGTGTGTGTGTTTGTGTGTGTGTGGGAGAGAGAGTGTGCGCGTGCTTGTGCCTCCGTGTTTGCATATGCTTGCTTGCGTGTGCGTGTATGCTTGTGTGAGCGTTGGCGGCGTGTGTGCATGCCTGTATCTGGGCGTGCGTGAACGTGTGCGCGCGGGTTAATAGAGAGATTTAGTTTACGGGACGCAAGGCATTGAGGGCCCTAGCGCTTGGGTGCGTTTGCGTTTGCGTACGCAAGCAGAAACACGTTATATGTTAGCGGCCCCAAACGGAACCGCACTGACGTCGCATGCGCTCGCAGTGCCATCAGTGTCTGGTCGTTGCTACGTTATCATTCTTTAAAATATGAAACCAACCATATGACGTAAAGTAGAATAAACCGTTTTTATTAAAAGCAGTTAATACACATAAAAACCATCTCTGTCAACACGAGGCAAAGGATTTATAAGATTATCTACGCGCATATACGCTGCGACTGAGGCTGAGCCGAAGCAATCCAAACATTTACTACATTTTGCTACATCAAGAGAACAAAAGAGAAGAGTCCTGGTGGCAGGCGAAGTCCCAATTAAGGGTCTAGAGAATACGAGAGGGCGTTGGTGAAACCAGTTGAATTCGAGTGTAGATATGTCATGTGGCGAGCAAACGATTACAGTCACCACCCAACATCCGTCCTTTGCAGTGGTATAGGCGCCCGCAGTTCCTGGTAATAAACGTCTCCTGAATACCATTCTTAGCAATTATTTCGTCCTCGGCCATACTTCATTGCGTATTTCTTAGAGGCGGGCGCTGTGAACTACAACTCCGTTGTCGTGACAACGTACAACTAAAAGAACAGGTCACACTTTTGACTCTTGCGATCGTGGGAATACTAACAATATGGGTTCAGTGAAACGCTATTCTAAACAGGCAGTTTGGAATAGCGTGTCTCGGCTTACATACGTAGGAGAGATACGTTACACGTGTTAAACGTAAGCAACACTACCGCATGTTACGATGCGCGTCCCTTTAGAACTCAGTTTACTGTACGGGAACGTCAGCATAACAAGACGTTAGAAGACAGGATGTTGTCTTTGGTCTCCTGACAAACTTATCCAAGTCATCAAAATGCATTAGAAACCACCCTGTCGTTTCTAGGCCGACGCGTTTCGTTAGATCTACGGAGGCTGGACACTCAGCGCCTGACGCTCCACGCTCGGCTCCAGGCTTGTGCTGTGCTTCTCCAAAACGACTGCAGACTATATACGAACGCTCGCGACCGTTAGCGGTCATTGCTCTTGGAGTTTGTCCACTGTGGCTATCCCTTCACTATTCTTGTTAGCTCTTTTTCTTTTTTCCTTTGCTTATCTTTCCCTAGCTTTTCCTCTGGTCGGTATCAGCGTGCAAAGCAAGAACTCAAATGAATCGTTTCGAAGTGAACAGACTTTGAAATATGCTAAAGATTTTTGTTGAATTTCCTTTTTCTGCCGTCCGGCGAAACCTGAATAATAAGCAATAAAATCTTCTTTTCTCTTGAGACATATCCATGCTCCTCTATTTTGCAATCTCTTAAAGGAAAAATTTGGTTGTGATTTATAAAATGTTGCATTAGGAGAGTAAACGCAAGCGGAACAAAAGTATGCGGTCTATTTACGCGTATACAATCAATGAAAATGAAGCATGCCTTTACTGCCACGTAGGAATTATAGTGAAGAACAAAGACAATTCCTAAATTGTGAGTCGTGAATTCAACTCCATATTTCGCGCGCTCATCCTCGGAAAAATAAGTAACGCTCAAAGCCCAACGCACTGTCTCACTTCTACTGCCCAGCTCTATATAGCTACAGTTCCGTGCATTTGTGTTCTCCGTGAACAAAAACTATCATCATCGATGGCTCGTACCTCCGTAAGGCAGAGGTTACAAGCACTCAGCAAAGTGAAGCGAACAGTGCTTAAATTCTGTCTAATTCCGCATATAACATACAGAACAGCATGTTGAAAAATGTCATCATAAATGGCTCATAGCCCCGTGAGCAAAGGCTCATACCCCGTAAGCAAGCACAAAATGCAATGACTCATAGTCCCGTAAGGTTCATGGCTAGTCACTTTGAGTGAATTAGCTGCGATGACACTCCCTCTGTTGTCGTTGTCGGTGATTTCAATGTGTATGTGTCGGTACCGAAAAGGGAACCGTTTACGCGTTCCGTGTTGCAGACATATCCCTTGCGATGCCACACCAATCGGGCCCAACCTACCACCCAGTGGCGTATGTGCATCGATTTGACATTGTCAAAGAAAATGACTGCATTGATTGCACGCCAGACCTCTCTCACGACACACCATATCGACACTGGTGACGTACACCCTAGTCACAGGTAACCATACCATCTGTCCTTGCACGAACGACAAGTCATTCAAATGGAGGTCGAGAGGATTCCCTCTCGAGGAATCGTTGAACCATCATTCAGTTCTTGGGCGGACCCTGTTGTTCTAGCTAAAAGTGCGCCAGCTGGTGCTTGTGCGTAGATTACCGGAACCTCAGCAAGGTCACCAAGAAAGACGTTTATCCTCTACCATGCGTTGATGACGCCCTCGACTGACTCCATGGTGCAAAGTACCTTTCTGCCATCGACCTTGGCTGCGGCTACTGGCAGACTGCCGTCGACGACATGGACCGCGAGAAAAACCGCATTTATAACACCCGATGGCTTATACACGTTCAAGTTTATGCCCTTCGGCTAGGTAATGCTCCATCTACTTTTGAACGCATGGTGAACACACTCCATTATAACTTCAAGTGGCCCATCTGTATTTGTTACTTAGATGACGCCGTCGTGGTCTGTACCGATCTTTCCGCCGCTACGTCGCTTCTTGAGAGTTATGTCAACGCCAGAAGAAGCTATTTCTGCTCACTGCTGGTTTACTCCAATCTCGTGGCGTTCCTACAGAACCCTTTTATCGCGTTGGTGTAGACTTCTTGGTACCTTTCCCCACATCTGGCTGATGCAACATCTGAATTGCCGTCCCAACTGATCATGCAACTTTGTTCGCGTTCACCAGAGCCCTTCCAACAGATGTAGCCTACTTCCTGTTGCAGAACATCATTGTTCAACACGGCGCTCCTGGTCGACTTCTTACAAACAGGAGTGGCTCCTTCCTCTCTACATTTGTGGACTACTGTTTCGCTCCTGTTCTACCAAACACAAATTTAGTACACCATGCCACCCTCAGACGAACGGTCTTACGGAGCGGCTTATTCGAACAATAACGGCAGAACTATCCATGTGTGTTTCTGATAACCATCGTGATTAGGATACTGCTCTCTCTTTTGTCTCATTCGTGTACAATTTATCTCGCCAGATTACTCGCCATATTATTACTTGAACTGCGAGATCTGGTATTGGTTTTTATTACAATACTGCCTACCACTCAAGAGTCCGTGTCTCAGTATAGATGTGAGGTCATTGCTCGAGCCCGAGAAACACGCCAAGTTACTCACCATCGCCTTTGTGCTTTTCAGAACAAGCGGAAAAGTATTTGGGACAGTCGTCACCAGGACGCCGATCATTTTCCCGGGGATATTGTCTCTGTATGATCTGCCAACCGCCGCTTCTCCCTCTCGAAAAAAACTAATGTCCCACTACTACGGCCCTTACCGGCTCGTCGGTCAGGTAACCGACGTAACCTACGAGATGCCTCCGGTCGCACCTACGACTCACTCCATCGTGACTTCCCATCACGTCATTCAGGTCAGCCGCCTAAAACGCTACCAATTCTTTTCTGCCTAAAAAGCAGTGGGACGGCGCTTCCACGCCAAGTGGAAGTATATTGCGAACTCTGCACCACCCTGAGGAAGGTGAGCACGCCCTTAGGTCTGAAGAAGTGAACGCTTCAATGACTAGCCTGCTGTATGCTTGGCTTTGTCAATTACTTTAAATTATTGCACATTCTGTAAATAAAAAATAAATTAAATTATGGGGTTTCACGTGCCAAAACAACGATCTGATTATGAGGCACGGAGTAGTGGGGGAATCCGGAACATTTTGGCCACCCGAGTTTCTTTAACGTTCACCTAAATCTAAGTACACGGGTGTCTTCGCATTCCGCCCCCATCGAGGTGCGGCCAGCACAATGTAAATACGCTACCCGTCTTGCTTCTTCTCTCAGCAAAAATATTATTGTAAACCGAACTAAACGGGAAGCTTTAGCTTCTGCATGGGAAATGAGCAATATTTCCTTCTGACAGCGACTCGACCGCAATTTGCGAGTTATGTTGAACTTATAAGTAACATTTAAAATGAGATTTCAGAAAGCGAATACTTATTTAACTTCCACTTTTTTAAATTCTAAAAAATGCGAAATTTCAAGAAATAATACTTGAAGTATACGACTCCATCTCAGCAACTAAAAACAATATCATAATTCTGTAAGCTGCACCTAATATTTGATTTATAGCGGACAGAAATGATATATTGTATGCCACCCTGAAATACAAAACTAACTCCTGAATATGGCATTCGAAAAATCTTCACAAGCGTTGTAACAACTTCAAATAAGTTATAAATTCATCCATCAACTTTATTCCGATTGACATGCTCCAAGTGATGCAATGTATAGAGATGCGATATCAGTTTTTGATGCGAACTAACGGATTTGTAAACTTCGTACTTCTATTCCTTTTTCATATTTATCGATTTCCGATAATTCTTGTCAATAATGCCACAGCCCAAATCAATGTCATTATTGCAGCGATCACTGTTATCTAACGTTCTGTCTTGAATGCAACAATTCTCATTCAGGTCGGTTGAGCGGTTGAGAGATTTTCTCATAAAATCGTTCATGAGTTTTACATGTATTCGAGCAGCGGGCATCGAAGAAAGGCCCGAGCTAAATCGTTTCGGATCCTTGCATTTGTTTCTTATTTTGATAAGTACACTATGTGTCATACGAACCTGTCTTGAAATGAAACGTACCGTTGCTTGCACCAGCGACGATTACGGTTGTCTAACTGCTCATTATACTGTAAAATAATGAAATAATATAATGGCATTGATTCATATTGTCACGTAGTCTTTAGTCAGACGTAAACCAAGTTGACTAGAGACGTAAGTGATGAGCACAAATTATATATAAAGCTAATAAAAACCGGAAAAATAACTCATTAAATAGTTTTGCTTCACATTGTTGCATCTGCTTTACATGTGTGCCTTTATGTGTCATTCCGTGCTCTACTCCTGTTGCCATGAATTACGAACTTGCCCAAGCCCTTGTCAGCTTTATTAAACAAGGATTCAATACATTTGAATCTAATACTGCAATTCAAGTGACTGACGTTTTATTCGTTTTATATAACAATTATGGACTGACAGCAACTTCGCAAGCCTTAAGCTGCAATATTTTTTATTGCACTTAAGCTTCTGGTGTCATAGAGTGCCAGAGAATTTTTATCAAACAGCCAGTGAAGAGAGATAGAGAGATAGTGATCTAAAGAAAGGAAGGACGCTTGATTCTACAGAGGGAGCAAGGCGAAGCGTTGTCAGGGGAGAGAGTCCGAGCCGCGACAGCGCCAATGCGCGCGTGGCGCGCCATCTGTCGGGGCAGTGCCGCACATGGAGAGGAGGGGGTCTTCTGTGTTTGCCGCAAGATGGCTCTCCGTGTGCGGAAAGCGCAGAAGAAATGCAGCGAAACGCACTTCACTACTCGTGTAATTGCGACTTCTGTAAGTTACATGTTCATAATTACCGATATACACCACAGTATAACTTTCCACGGCTCGTTTCGAAGGCAACACCGCATTCACTAGAGGCGCGTTTGTACCTTTTGGAAGCATCGAAATCGTGGCTGAGTGGTAGCGTCTCCGTCTCACACTCCGGAGACCCTGGTTCGATTCCCACCCAGCCCATCTTGGAAGTTGCTTTTTATTTATCGAGTGCCTGCCGTGATTTATCGCTCACGGTCAACGCCGCAAACGCCGACACCGACGCCGACGACACCGGCTTTTCTGCGACACGAGCTCCTTAACGCTATCGCGTTAAAACGAAAGACGTCTTCTGACATGATGAAATGTTTATTTTCCTCTATATAAATGCTCGTTCCCGGCTTCTTCTGCATTCATCCAAAGTTGTGGCACCAGGTAAGCAGCAGTCGTTGCCGTACGATGCTCCACCGGATTCCATCAGCTGAAAGAAAGTAAAGTACAAGCATGTATCATTTCGGTATATTGACCTAACAGGAGTATTGCGTGTAGAGGCGAAACGTGCGTAAGTGGTGAATGACTGGCATTACAGATAAATTCACTTTTAGGTACATTTCGCAGCAAAGACTCCTGCCAAACAATGCCATAAAATCTGACCATCCGATTTTAAAGCACCCCTACTTGCCCGGGCATTATTTCCTGCACTTGAAGTGCACAAATACGCGGGTGACTGCGTGTTTCCCGAACAACTTGGCCTCGGCCGACACGATGGTACGCCAAGTACACAAAGGTGGCTACAACAAAGGCTCAGCCAGACCATGTTACACGCTCGCAGAATGCCTTCTAATCGCACTCAAGTCAGACTCGTCGGTGCAATGCCTGTTTTCAGTCGCTCAGAATACATAAATGTCATGTTCTTGAGCTCCTCCGTGTTATCTTTTACGCGTCCTGCCGGCGCATGCAACCCTCCCGTGTTATCACTCTCGGCAATCGCTCCTCGCGTTTTCGAGAAGCGTGAGTACCGCAATAATGTATATGTTGTTGGAGGGCTACAAAATGCGTCACAAACTTGTCCCACTAAAATTCAGTACACGCAAAACCATCTCACTATGGCCGGCTTGCTTTTTTGCTAACAGCTTCACAACCCCAGGCGCGGCGAGCAAGCCTCAAGGTATCGCAAAAAGTTACCAAATAATTTACAATACTTTTTTCGGGTCAGAGAATGCGTCACGAACTTCTACCAGTAAGATTCAGTACACGCGAAACTGGAGCACACAGCCGAGCTGCTCTTCGCTAACTGCGTCAATAAGCCGGGCGCGGCAGCCGTGCTTCTAAACTACCCCAAATATAACGACGTTAGTTACAATAATGTTGGGGCCACAGAATGCGCCAAAACTTGTCTGTCTTAGGCGCTACGACGTAGTACACGCATATACACGCGCAAATGCTTCACATGGCCGAGCCGGTTTTCGCTTAGCTGCGTCAATAAGCCGGGCGCGGCAAGCGTGCCTAAAAACTACCGAAATAAGTTACAGTAATGTTGGGGCTCATATAAAGCGTCGAAAACATCTCCCAGAACGAGGCATTAACTCAATTTAACTGCGCCAGGACGGCGGTGCTGTTTTTCGCTAACTGCGCCACTCGAACTAAGCCCAAATGTGATTCAAATGAGCCGCACACTGTCAAACACAATTTCTCACCTTGCCGTAGTCCAGTAGTGCAGCGGTGCCGTGTCCAAATGCAGACGACACGCAAGAGAAGTATATAGAAGGCCGGGAGCCCAATAAAATGGGCTATATCCAAAACAAACGGGTCACCGAGCACGCGAGCTTCGGACGTACGACCATCCTCGCTCACTCCTGCGGCTTGTCTGGCGCATGACGTATGCATGCGCGTCTGGCGTGCCGCTAGCTTGTTGCTAGGCAACGCAACAAAAAGTTGCAAACTATAAGTTCATTTACACGCAAAACTTTTTCACTTTTAGTGGGAACGAATAAAAAAAAATCGTTGTCTGGAAGTTTATTTCACATTCTTTTTTTCTGATGCTCGCGTCAACTAACGGATGTTGTTGAAACTAGGCGTGACGTGTTTCCTGTTGCCAGTTTTTGAAGAGTGTCCCCTCATGCTGAATTTCTTTCTCTATGCCAAAAGCGCAGCAGTTGAAGGTGCCAAGTCCTCTTCCCATCTGGCAACGGTTCAGTTGATGATTGCGTACGACTCTGACGTCTCCAACAAATTTCGGAGCCGTAACCACTAAATAAGATAATGTAACAATTGGTGGTATGTTGAAGCGGTGAAGCATTCACAAATAGATATCAGTTCACGTGAGACACTCTGCATGTACATTGTTTGACTATGGATATGACCTGTAACATTAGTTCACACCAAGTAATTCGTACTTTCATTAAAGATCATAAATCCCGTTTCTCTGTGCAAAACTGAGGCCTAGGTTTGTCGCGGCGTTGCCACAAATATACAGAGTCCACCTGAGAGAGGGTAACTACGGAGATGAAGAGGCGCTATTTTCTGCAGCAATAAATACATTTATTGCATAACTAATTAATAATGACATAATTAGTAGTAACTATTTATTTATTTATTTCATTAACTAATCAAGAAAATGTCGCACCGGGTGAAGCAAATCTTACCACGTTGCGAAAGGGGCGAGGTACATCAAGAGAAGAAAGGCAAAGAGTCCTAGTGGCAGGCGAAGTCCCAATTAAGGGTTTAGAGAATACAAGAGGACGTTGGTAAAACCAGTTGAATTGCAGTGTAGATATGTCATGTGGCGAGCAAACGATTACAGTCACCACCCAACATCCGTCCTTTGCAGTGGTATAGGCGCTCCCAGTTCATGGTAATAAACGCCTCCTCAATACCATTCTTAGCAATTATTTCGTCCTCGGCCATACTTCATTGCGTATTTCTTACAGGCGGGCGCTGTGAATTACAATTCCGTTGTCGTGACAACGTGCAACTGAAAGAACAGGTGCGCGATCGGAGATATTTTGTTCGCTGCGCGTTCTGTTCAGTTGCTGCAACGTCACAAAGTTGCAGTATGCAAAATTTGTGACAGCGGGGCGGAGAGAGCAGCCAATCAGGAAGCGGTGACCTCCCCGGAAGTTTACTTCCGTCGTTTGTCGTCTGCTTGCAAGCAGTATACTACAAAACCAAATGTTTCTCGTCTTCCAAATGAATTAAATCTTTATCTAAAAAAATGTATTTTTCTTCTCAAGCCCAAACACGTTTTCAAATAGTAGTACGTGTGACTACTGCAATTTATAACTACAAGGTTCTTTGCGTCATCCCTAGGTGGTGTCGCGCAAAGCGAGACATGCGTTTCCCCGCAGGCCGGCTGAGGCCGGTGAACAATAGAAGGCAGCATCCACGTGACCCTGCGTTCCCGGATGTTGGTTCCCTAAGTTGGTTTCCAACTGTCCCTATGAGGCCACTGAATACCTAGTGTGTCACGTGATTGGGGAGGTTTCTTCCCTGTATTACTGCCGGAATATACAACAATCCTAGCGCGTGCAATGACGCAGAAACCACGTGCTTCTAAACGCCGTCTCTCCGCTTCGGAATGGCGCACGTCTGTGATCGAGCTGCCATCGGCGATGACGATCGTCGCTGCGAATTTTGCAGCCAACTATTCATGCAGAGGAAGAACATGCTGCAACACATCAGGAACGTTCACAGAATGGCCGTGGATGTCAAGAAATTGATGAAATGCGACGTATGTGGCACTTCCCTGCCTACAATGGAGAAGTATTCGGTGCACCAGATCGCTGCGCACAACTTCGAGGCTGACTACGTGCACCTGTGTTCCGGAACAATAAGGGTGAGGAACAGTTTTATTAAGTTTATTCTCAGTCATCGTAAGCAAATGACGTTTAAACGCAATATTATATGTCGGACTTTTTTAAATTTCTTGTTGCGCAGTGTGCCTCCAAAAGCAGTTGTTTATACCTTGCGGGCCTTTGTTTTTTCTTTCTCCATCTGTTTCGCGAAGAGTATCTTTTGCGCACGTGCCTAATTTATTTCCTTGGGGTATGTTGAAGTTTGTATCCTCGTTAAATTTAATTTGTCTGTTTATCTATCTATATATAGTATAGTCATGTGTGCGCGCTCCCAGCGATGCGCTACATGACATACGTTTGGCATGGTCTGCTTTCCTGCCCAGCAAGTGGAGTGAAATTTGACGTTTGCACATCTTTTTTTCTTTTTTTTAAGCGACAGGAGTAAGCTGTTCTGCGTTCTGACGTTGCTCTGTGCCACATGCGTGCGTGGCCTAGTCTTCGCCTCAATGCACGTTGCAATGCGGCAGAGACGCAGAACCGGGACCATACTTGAATTTGCGGATGTCGCCGGGATGGTTTCCCAGCGTATTGTTGGCAAACTCTTTAGTAGTACATTTCATAGAATAGAGCGAAATGTGACGCTCGCGCACCCTACTCCCCCCCCCCCTTCTTTTTTTTTTCTTAAACGAGAGGAGGGATTTGCACTGCGTTCTCACGTTGCTTTGCGCTACTTGCGTGCGTGGTACAGTATTCGCCTCAGTGCCGACCGCAATACACTTGCAATTGCGGCTGTCAGCGGCTTGGTCTCCCGGCGCACTTTGGGAAAATTCTTTAGTAGTACCACAATCCTTCAATTGAAGGACTCTGGTTGTAGATTTCATAAAATAGAGCCAAATTTGACGCACGCGCAATCCTTTTTTCTTTAAGAAGAGTGTGTTAGGAGGCTACTTGGTAAGACATCTTTTTGTGAACTTAAACTGCACTTGGGAAAAGACACCAACGTAGAAGAAGACAGGACGAACGCAGACTAGCAACTGGTTTATTGAAATCACACATAATGCTGCCTCTTCGAACCAGGCGCATGCCCAAGCCAGATCATAACCGCGTGACCATGGAACACTCCCTCGCCAAGCCCCTATCTACAGTAAAAATTCAAGCTCTTCTTGAAAAGAAGGAGCTTTTCAAGAAGAAACTGAGGGAAGGGATTCACACTGTTCTGGGGCGTAACTTGCACCACGTGCTCTCAGTTCGTCTTTGTCTTATCATAACAGCATTGCTGTGAATGTACAGTCTGATTCAATATTGAGGAAGGAGTGAGCATAGATCATGCTTAAGTTTCATACTTGTTTCTTATTAAAACAAAACTAATATGATAAATTTTTTGAAGTTATTGCGCATTGCATATTTGAAATTCAATTTTAACAGAAATTTGAGCAATATCAAGGGTGACCTCATGACACAGTCGAGTTGAAGGTGAGGGAGTAAAATAAATGCTACGTTAGCCCGTGTCCAAAGCCTTCAAAGTGATTATTTTTGTTTGCATCTCTCTCCCCAAAGTACTTGTCACCATCAAATGCTATTTTGTGCTTTTATTACAGAATTTCATGAATGGAAAGCAGAAGAAGAGGGTAGCCAAAACTGCTGGTTCATTTTGCCCAGGGACCCCAAAAAGCTGGCCAGTGGAGAGACAAGGATCCACTATTACTGTAATAGATCAGGCGAGGCAAGGAAAAGGGAAGGTCATAGTGACCGTCGGGAGAAAAGTCAGGGGAGCTGTAGGTCTGGTAAGATATGTCTTTCATTTATTACCATCACAATGGACAACACTCAGAGTCCGACACCTGAAAGCACCACCATAAAAGTCAGGTATCAAAGAAACCATTATGGTCATAAACCAGAAATTCAGCACTTGGGAATGAGTGACAACGAAAAGGCCAGCGTAGCAGAGAACCTAGAAAGGGGTGTGCCCATGAAAACCATTCTAAAGCGAATAAGAACATCTGTGGCATCCAAGCTGAGGCCAGTGCACTTGGCAGAGTGCTCAACCCTGCATAACATCAAACGGCAGTTTAACATTGCTGCTCCTGAACGTTGTCACACTAATGACGCTGTCAGTGTAGACATGTGGGTGCTTGTGATGAAAGAAAAAGGTGAAACACTTGTCCGCCTGTACAAGGCACAAGGTGCAGTGGACCCAAGTGGTACATTTTCTTCAGCAGACTTTTCTCTTGTTCTGATGACAGAGCCTCAGAAGGAGCTACTAGAAAAATTGGGCCCTGCAGGGACTGTATGTCTTGACTCCACACATGGTACTATAGAGTACCTGTTTGACCTGACCACGCTTCTGGTGCTAGATAAAGTAGCATCAGTTGTAGCTATAGCTTATTTCATCTGCAACCACATGAACGAGCAAACTTTGACAGCATTCTTCAAATATCTGGAGTCGGCCATGGCCAAAAAAGTGGCCGCTAAGACATTGATATCTGATGATGCCTCGCAATTCTACAAAGCATGGTCCAGGGTCATGGGTGCCGCAAAACAGAAACTTCTCTGTGCCTGGCATGTGGATAACAATTGGCGTAAGAAGACACTCGAGTGTGTAGAGAGACAGCTAAGGCCACATGTTTACCATAGTGTGTGGCTACTCTTAGAGTTCCTCGTGGAAAAGGCATTTGAAGATTATTTTAAGCAATTCCTTTCTAGTGAGGAAGAAAAACTGAGGGACTTCCTCAAGTACTTCAAAGACCACTATGCAGTTAGGCCGCAAGAGTGGGCCTATCGCTTTAGGACTAGAGCAGCTGTCAACACTAACATGCACCTTGAGAGCAAGCACAGGACGTTAAAGCGTACTATGCTGGAGAGAAAACAGAATAAGCATGGTGACAAACTAATTTCTGCCCTCATGGACTTGACAAATCATTTTTTAATGAAAAGGGCTAGCCAGATGATGAAAGGGGCAAAGGGTAAGGAGCGGAGAACAATTTAGAAAAACCACAGGTCTGGCAGTGAAATGGCAGCTTGTGCCAAAATAAATGAAGATGGCATATGGACTGTGCCATCTCAGTCTATTAAAGGGCTCTCATACAAAGTGTCAAAAGTGAAAGATGGTGCTTGCTGTCCTTTGAGGTGCAAGGAATGCGCAGTGTGTGTGCAAGCACAGTCACTGTGCGGTCATCGCTAATCCAACTAGCAGCAACAAGGCCCATGAGAGCTCACCCAAAGAAGCATGTGAGGCAAGTCGGGCATTGCACATTGTACGGAGTATAACAAAGCTGGAAGCAGCCAAAGCAGTGTCAAGCTCAACACTCTTAAGAGCAAAAATGGACTCAGTCAGACAGGCAATATCAGATGGTGAAGTCTCTGAGGGTGTGGCTGAGAAGGCAAACAATTTGTTTTAGCCAGTTTTCATGCTTGTGGAAAGTGAAAGTGACCCAAAAAGAAAGATGCCAGACCATTCATATGAACCAGCCAACAAAAAAGTTGTGCACCTGTTAAGATTTCACTCTACAAAAAACCCTAGATTGTCGCAGCCATCATCTAGCCTTTCAAGGCCCACTGAAGCTCAAAAGGAAGTCCTTAAATAACAGCTTAGGGACAGCAACATAGAAACTGAAGAGATAACCACGTCAGCAGGGCACGATTACTGGTAACAAGCCTCCAGTGCAGTTAGGAAGAGAGAAGTGGTGCAGTAGTGCTGTGCTGTCATGCCTTATAGAAGCAGGTTGAGGGCTCGCATATAAACAAATCATGACATGTGGTCTCTGATGATTAGCCCGTCTGTTTTTGTCTGTGGTGTGCAGCCATATGTCACAGCTGGATGGTATGTGTGTTAGAGCACGAGAGATGCCTCCATGCTTGTTGTATGAGCTGCTGGTAAGTGTTCTGTGAAAATAGGTACAGACCCAGTGGTTATCTCTGGTATGTGGCAGCTGTTGGATTGTAGTGTGTTAGAGCACGCCTCCATGCTTGTCATATGAGCCGCTGGTAAGTATGTCTGTACATAGGAAGCGCATTGGACGGTGTGTAGTGTTTCAGTGTGCAAAAGCCTCCAATGTGTTTTGCTACTTATAAATTTGTGTAAACACTCAGTAGCGCAGTAGTCATGTTGTTGCACTGCTGAGCTCAAGCCTGCGGGTTCAATCCCAGCAAAGGTGGCTGCATTTCAGTGGTGGTGAAATGAAAAAAAAAAAAGCGTGTAGTTGAATTCAAGTGCACATCACAGAACCCAAGGTGGTCAAAATAATACTGAGTCCCGCACTGTGGCATGCCTCATAATTCGATCTAGATGTTGTGTTCCATCTGATGTTCTTTATTGCCCATTTGAATAAACTTTTATTTTTCAGATTACCAAAATAGAGGGTATATGCAGTGGTGTTGTGTGCAGTCTGGATAAGTTGCTCTGGTCATGTGCACTCAATGAAAACTTCTGCATATTTGGCTGCAGCAGACAGTGTCATAATGATAGTAAAAACTATGCAGAAAGCTTTAGGCCACTCTACATATCAGATCAGTTTTATATTGCATCCTTTATGGTGCTTATGGTGGCAGAATAATAATTGGCAATGCTTCCTTACACATTTAATATTTTTTTCTTTTTTTCTTTTGGAAGAGCAACCTTGGAAGAATAATCTACAACAATGCTCCTACCTTCTCTTTCACTGTCTCCCCATTTCTTTTCTACACTTCAACTTCATTGTACGCACTATCTTATTCTCCTCTTCATCCTACATTGACGGTGTGGGAAAGTGAGCTAAGCGTGCATAAAGATTGCTGTGCAGAACTTAATTGCAGCACTGACGAAGACAAATCTTTGTCAAAAGGTTCATTACAGCTACATTCCCCCTCCAAACACTGTTTATCACTTCAAGCCTTCATATTCCTGTGAGCTTTTGTCTTGTTTAACAGTTGTAACAGTCATACTATTTATTACTATCAATAGCCAACATACATTTAGCACTGCAAAGTGCTGTTTAGAAGACGTGTGAGTTTCTACTTCCCTTATGATAAACACTCCAGACATTCAGTCTCTAATTTATGAAAATCTTTCAAACATTGCCAGTGATGACCACCATATGGGTTAATGTCGGCATGGGACTGAGGCTTTCCCGCAAAAAGAACAGTTATGTTTTGCTCATATCATGTGACTGACAGTTTCTGCTGTAATTTTTGCACTTGTCAACTGCACTGTGAAGAGTTCGTTTCTGTGAATATGTGCTGGCCTGATTCTTCTTAATCACGCATTTCAGATCTTGTGCTGTGAGATGAGGAGGTGTAAAATAAAAACACCGTGTAGATTTCACAATGCCTTTAAGAAACCACGCAAAGCTTGGAGATGAAGCATTACATGCAACTTGAACCAAGTGTCTGGACACAGCAAGTGAAAGTTGTTTTGTCATGAGTGAGGGTGTCGGCGTTACTTGTAACTGCCTTTAAATAAAAGTTTGTTTCAAAACAGTGGCTCAACTCTGTGTTCCCCCGGTAAAAAACAAAACCATTGAAATTTGCAATTCTCTTTTTAAACATAATTGACCAATATGAATAAAAAAAAAACTTTATGAATCAAGATATAAGCTTGCCATACCATGGAAACACTTGAAACTCCTTTTGAGAAGCTTACTCATACGCGAACACATTATAGCAATTATTTTCAATTGTATACCCACAATTTGCGTCGTCACCATGTCAAGTTTCAAGGCAGATTTTTTTTTAGACTCCAGGAAGCCGTATGCTGAATTCTATCCATTGTTTACTGCATTGCATTTGATTTTCTATAACAAATAAAATCGAATTCTCCATTGATTGCACCGACGCTCACGTTATAATTATATGCTATTATTATTGACTAGTTTTTTATATATATTCTTGGACGGTGGGGGCTGCACTGGTGGCGTTCTACGAATTTGCGCCGCGTGTTTGTGCGGGTAAACTTAAGCGCACATTTTTTTTTTTGCGCGTTATGAAAACAATGCACTGCAGGTATTTTAATTAATGCAACGAGCTGTATGAAATATCAGTCAAGGGGTTGGAAACGTCGCTATAGAGAATCCCGACTATTTTCTTTTGCGTGTGTGTATTTGGAGTTGATGCAGTTTTTTATAATTACTTATTTTGGCTACATTGCGCCAATTGCGCTTCCATAGAATAAAGAAACGCGCGCTTGCCGACTCGATCGCAAGGGGACAGCCTCATCAACATCAATATCAGCAGCAATGGCGGATTTGCGCATGCCGTGGCGCTTGCAAAGTTTTCAATAGTTTTCGCCTTTTAAGTGATTCTTTTGCTATTTTAACGTGTGGAGGTTCATTGTACGTCTGTTTTTTCAAGTTTGGCATGTGTTTTAACACATGTGAAAGTGTAGTCTTTTCTTCTTCAGCGGATATATGTACAAGACCCCGTTCACCGTCTATCAGGTAAGATGTGTACGTATGCCACACGCAAGCGTAGTGCTTCATTAAGCCACAGTGCACTACAAAGTTAAGCATGAACGGTACACAAAATTCACAAGTTCGAAGTATTGCCAAGAACAACCATTGATTGGCGAAGTTCTCACAGGCGTTGCAGAAGTTGTTGGGCGCGGCAGTGCTGAACGTAGCGTTAGCGGCTTAAATCGTGTTTTTTTACTAGTAACAACGTGTCACTATTTCATATTATTAGCGGCGTCTCCAGGACACCAAATCGGTAACGGGGACACCAGAGCTAGAACCCGGACTGGTCCATGGGTTGGGGCTCGCCGAGGCCTGCGCGTGCTAGTAGTATATCTATAATGCCCGTAGGCTGTGTGTAAGTCGTACTTCCCGAATTTACTGACGCATTTTAAGATCAGCTGTCCGCTTTCGCAGACAAAAAAGCAGGAGTCGGGGTGGTCCGTGGGTTGGGGCAACATAACCTGCTTCCAGTTTGGGACCGCCCTGCTTCCAGTTTTGATCCCTCCGCTACCCCTTGGGTACCCTGCCGCCTCCTTGATTATAATCTAATGCTCTCCTGAGGCCTCTGTTTGCCGGTTACATGTGCCCTCCTGGAGCAGTACTTGTAAATGAATCCGATCTATCGTCGCAACGAAAAAAGCGCCCCGCGACTTCTACAACACCAGTCAGAACCTTGCCCATTGGTTTACCTATGTGTGGCCGCAAATACCTGAAACTCAATGCCAGTTCAACATATTTGTTGGCAAGGGTGTCAGGTCGTTGCTTTGTGTGGAATCGGCCTTTTCTCAATTCTTAAGAATTTAACTGGAATGCACCTGACCAGTGCTGCTCTGTGGTGCTTGCCACCAATCCCTTGGACAGGGAAGACATGAGTATCCCTGTGCATACACTTTATACGCAGTGGTGTGACCGCTTCCTTTGGGAAACTACCACGTTAGCGATATTGTGAGCGCAATGTGGCTTTCCTTCATCTTCCTCATCCGTACGTAGTGTGTCGCTTCTTCCTCGCCATAGCTCTAGCTCGGCAAGAATAAAGCGGTTCCTTAGAAGTGGTGAAGGTGCTGGGGTTCTGCATACCAAGGGCATATAAGGTAACAGTGCTTGTGCCTTTAATATGTCGCATTCGATCATTTTGAGACGTGGTGGTGTTCATGCGTTAGCACAATTCCAGGACATCCACAATGTAAGAGGTACATGATTCTCTAATTGTATACTCTCTCCAGGCCTTTCTCACAACCTCAGCACAAGTATTGGGAGCATAAAAAAACTGACAAAGCTGGTGCATGAATGTTGCCCGATCAGAAAGATCTGGCTCTTGGACCAAAGCCAATTTTTTTTTTTACATTGTAGAGGCAGACGGGCATGCTGTAAAGTTTCTAAGAACTGTCCCACCATTGCTGACTCTGTTGTACATTTATCAAACCACTTGATTCTCACCAAGCTCAAGCTATGGTGACAAAGACGCGCCACATGCTTTACAGTCACATATTGCACTCGCAATACATCTGTTATGCCAGTTTGCCGAAATGAGCATGCACAGTAGTGACGAATTCACTATGCGTGCACAGGGATTTGCCTTTCCTGTCCTATGGGCTGTTGGCAAGCATCACAATGCTACACTCGTCAGGCACACCTCAGCTTTCAGTATGTTTACATTCGGTTGCATGAACATGGAGGGAGTGCGTTCGCTGTAATCAATACCACACATTTTGCTAATGTAGGCTTGAGTGGCTTTCCCATGCCTCCACTAAATAGTCGGAATACTTCCATGTATGATAGAATGATGAGCATTTAACCTCCAGACATGCAGCAGTCTTTACACCACTGCAAGGCAGAAGCAGCCTTCTCACCATGTTCACGCTCAAATAAATCCCATTATTAAGGCATTTTATGGGCCTCCCAAACCGCCTGCACCACCTGAATGATGTCACTTGTTGTTGCACCTGGCTGTTCATTTCATTTGGCATCCTCTGTTTGCACATATTCGTTTCCAATACAAGAAAATTGCAGGGCTGGTTCGCAATCTTTTCTGTTTTCCTTATTTTTTTTATGGCCTTGTAAAACTGAGAAACGATAATGAAAAAAAGAAACAAAGGCTGCCTTCCTGTTCACCAGTGAAAGCATTGTTGCTTAGAAAGAGGCGCAGAAAAAGATGTATATGCATGTCGGACAGCCTGCACAAGGTTTTGTCTTTGTCTCTTCAAACATCGCGTACCTGCGTCAGTGGACTCGCTGTTCTGTAGCATTATCCCTGGCAGCGGAAGCACTGTCCCAGAGCTCTAAAGAGTCATCGGAAGCACAGTGCTAAACCTTCATCCTTGAAATGTGAAGAACGTCACTGGACAGGACGAGAGATGACAAGGTGAGACTGATTGGGGCAATGTTGTGGTGATGGGTGCCACCTGGTTGAGCGCACAGTATGGTCCCCTGTCCTGAGAAAAGCTTTTCTGGGAGCTCTACACAGTGGAAAGGGGACCAGAGAAGTACAAGCGCACCAGGGGAGAAATGAAAGTCTCATTGTGAAGCATGGTACTGTCATTTCTGGTTGCTTCATGATGCAGTAATGATAGTCGCAGCACAATATTTTCAATTTATTCTGGCAACTCACGATATGCAAGTGAATGCTGCTTACTCTGATCATGTGGCTGCGTTTCAGTGCTTGGATATTTAAGGCCACGTTGCAAAATGCACAAGAGATTTATAATCGACTTCGTGTACTCAGAAAATACAAGAACAGTTCTAATAGGACTGAAAAGACAGAGCATTCATGGCGTCGTTCAAGCTCAGTGTCCTTGAGCGTGCACAAGAACTAGTCTAACTGATGTTATGACTGGCCTGTGTGGTCAACGATTTGTGTCGCGCCACCAAAGCAACAGCGAAAGGCTGGACCCTTTAGATATGCCGAGCCGCCTGCAACCGTTGGAAAACGCCTAGGAGGCCCCAATAGCAATAAGACCTTATCATTTGTGCAGGCATTTTCGCCAGCTTACCCGCGGCTTGCACAACACCCTGATGTCTGCTTAGTCTCCACAGTGTTGTCTCCCTTCAGCAAGTGGGACGATTAAGCTTTGTGTGTGCATTCGTTCTTTCTCTGCGTCCTCGGCAGGGAAGATGCCAGCGTTGTGTGCGTGTGCGCATGTCAGTGCCTTTCCTTCTACTGAGCCAGTGGGGGTTAGAAAATTCGTTGAACACTTGCATGTATCGAGCGGCAGCTGCCAGCGTGCAGAGTGTTTTCTCTCTCCTTTTCTTGAGCGAGGGTATTCCAAACACTATAAAGGATGTCTTCGCTAATGGACTTCAGCCTTCAGTTTTTGAGCAAACTAGCATGTCTGTCGCTCACCATCGGGAAACTTGCAGAGTTGACCACTCCGTAACAATGTGAAGTAAACATTCATTGCTACTCGTTGAATTGTTGCCGTATCTCCTGCCTGGCCCCCTCGGCACTCATGAGCCGCTGCAAAATGCAGTCAGCGGCACGATCCGACAACCAATGGTAAGCTCCAGACCACCAAGCCCACGCTACTTCCACAGTCTTGGGTTCCCATCTTTAATACGGAGCAGCAGCAAAAAAAGAATTGACATCTGTGAATAAGGTATGCGGATGTGGGCTGCTTCCCTTGAACATAGGAGGCAAATGCCTTCAGGAAGTTCAGTTGCACTTTGTTATATGAAAAGGCGTCTCACCAAGATTGGAAGTTGCAAACCGACAAGTGCAGTGCATAGATCACACACTAACAATCCTGTCTCCAAATTATCAAAATTATGCACAGTGGGAAAACAGCTGAAATTTTAAACAAAAGCCATCATGGTCTCAACGAAGCCCTGCTTCAGCCAGAGTCAAGGTTACATGCACAAATGTCTCTATGTAAAACGTGCTGCCTGCAATATCACCAACCATGGCACGTGACTTTCGTAAGCCAACCAATGTTAAATGCCATCCCTGGATGTGTGCCCCACAGCAAAAAAGGAAGAGAAGAAAAAAAGGAAAGAAAAGACGGCTCGTCATGCGAGTGTGACGTGAACCCTTGGCTCCGTCATGGGGGAAGATGAAGAAGGAAGATCACTTGGAGGCAAAGGGGTTGAGTGCCGTCACTTTTAGCACTCGCCTCCTGGCAGCGTGAAACTGCAACATTTCAATTTCTTCCATTTCCTTTAATAATGAACTAATTAGAAATATTTGTTTGAGGAAATGCTCCCTTGACGGCATCTTACAACTTCCAATGTACCTATAACTAAAATTTGCCATGGTGCTTAATGAGAGGGGCTTTTCAGCCCAAATTAGATCCTGCAGACTATAGTACAGTATGGAAAATATGGTACATGGAACTGTAAAATTTAATTTTCCACAGCAATTTCTATCTGTGCAGTTGGAGTTGGCTTTGTCATAGCATAGATATGAGGACCGTGAAACAACCTTTATTCCCTAAAGATCCTGTCCTGTAGTATATTTGAGCATTTACATAAAGGCATGGAGACCCTCAGTGTGTTGCAATCTAAGTGGCAGCATATAGGTGGTGTGTGCTGCCTGTAGAGATGCCACTGTAAGCCATCTATGTATTGGCGGATTTCTGAATTGTGGATGGGAGAAGGCTCATGGCTGTTCTGCCTTTGCACCAAGCACTGCAGAGCACAGTGCTACAATTTTCTGTTTGTGCAGTTCGAAGAAAATTATTCCTGCAGTGGCAGTCACTACACAGAAAATGCACCCTACGAGAGTGGACAGAGTTCCAATGTGACTGTGGTTTGAAATGGTCCAGCCCCTGTGTATACAAGCACCGATTTTCCCAGACAAGTGTGACAGTGCCTGGCTTTGAATGCAGTGTGCTGCTTCATAAATATTGCAGTTGCCCAGCACTAAGCTGCCTGGATTATGTGGTTGCCATAATGACTTCTCTGTACCCGTGGGACAAATATTTGCACTCGAAATAGCGACAGCAGCCATGCATTTCCTGCTGACATAGAATTAGGTTCCACAATGTCATCTGATGTATGCACATGCTGTGATGTGGTTGGTGTGGCCATGCTCTTTTTTCCTCCCTTCAAGTATGCTGGTAAACTGCCACTAGTTACAGATGTCTGCAAGGAGCGCACACTGTGTGAGTGCTGCACATGAATTGAAATTACGATCACCACAGTGATGATAAAGGACACATTGAAAGGTAATCTGACAACACTTATCAAGACTGTCTAGTACAAGTTTTCTGTGAGAGATTTCCTCAGGGTTGACAAAAACCATCTTAGGGACCATTTAATGGGGTGTTACCGCCCACATTATGAGATGGAAGAAAAGGAAGCCATTAGGATTTCTCTGGTGGTGCAAGGTGCTCAAATAGATGGCTTTGAATTGCAGTAGACATAAATATTATCATTCTTTCTGTCTGGGCACATAACTTCTTTGCCAACCTCTCTGTCATCTCTGTAGCACATTAATTTAGGATAGTAACTCCACTCTGACGCAGGAGATGAAAGTGCATGCCAGACATGCTGACCACACTGACTTGGAGAGTGCCGCTTTCTTAAATGTGGCAAAAGTCTGTGTTTTGGGCGAAATAAGAGCTCATAGGCAATTTTTATCTGTGATAAACAGAAATATGTGCTGCCAGTGGTCAGACGTCATTGAGGTCGAGCTTCTCAAGCAAGTAGATGCCATCGAGAAGACCAAAGAAGCCAGTGATTAGCCATTATGCGCAGCAGCTTCAGATGGCAAACTCCAGCTGGGGTTTCTCTGCACAAGGTCACCAAGTGGCATTCCTAAGTAACAGATATTTTTTACCCTAAACTGCTACCCTAGAGTGGCTGGAACATGCACCGTTCGTTCCAAGCATGCAGCTGTTATCAAAGCTTAGTTTAGTCAATTATTGAGGCTTAAGATGGTTTTAATGAATGTACATTAGGAAACAATTGCAAAAGAATGTAAAAAAAATTTGAATTGTGTTGACTCTTTGGTGGCATACTGTTGCTATTCCTGAAGTTACGTCCTCAAATGACTTATGCTCCAGGTATTTGAGTAAAAACTATGGGTGTGGAAATATCAATTTTTTAATTTCAAAGCTAATTCGAATAATGAAACCTAAGTGCAAAGCGAATATTTTTCGAATATGAATACTATTGGTATTGCAAAAATCCATTTGCACCTCTGGTTTTCACCAACCAGAGGTGCAAAATAGTTATACTACATAGACTGCATAGCAAATAATGTACAGGGATATTGTTTCGTGGTTTACAAAATTCTCTAATACAACACTTTTGTTTGACAATGTCATAATTGTAGTTACTTAATGTTTCATGAAGCAAGGACAACAGCTCAACATGTTCGAAGAGCAATGACACCTAGTGCATGTCACCATCGATTCAGACATCAAGAAGAGCTGCTTAAGTGTCTGGTATCAGCAGGTCGCTCTTCGCAAGCCGAGCCAACAGTGGGCACCACGCTTACACCATCGCTCAAACGGATCTTCTTTTTGGACCAAAATGTCATCATGCAAATATCTTTAAACCTGCGATTGTGGTAGTGAAAATTTCTGCCACGAGTGAAAATTTCTGCTGGTTGATAAGCTCATCAGAGTCTTTCCACAGTGCTGATGTGGAAGTGGCCCGTTCAGAAGCTTTTGTTGTTGAATGCATACTTCGGTTCCTTGGTGATGAAATTACCCTTCCTTTCTCTAAATCCAAGGGCGAGATCTCGCATTCTGAATGTTTGCTTGCGCTCTCACTATTCGCCTTCACTGTGCTTTCGTCAGCGGTCGTCTGCTTGGTGAAGCGGGAGCGCCAATTGAACACTGCCTACTCACTGATGTAGGAGGTGAAGCAAACATTCAGAAAGTTAGAAGCTGGTGCAATTTCATCCCAGGTTGTTAATCCAGTTTGACATTGAAGCATCCTGGTAGTATTAAAGTACTTTAGAATGAGGTTCCAGAAGCATTGCCAAGTTTGCCACTTGGTGAAATTTGTAGTTTCGAACAATTTAGGCTCTTGGCGAGATTAGCAGTGAACACAGAGGTTTTCACATGGCGATTGGTGTTGTCCAAATGCATGAAGAGGTCACAGTATAGGTACTTAAGCTAGTGTCGGGTAACCATAAGCACCCGCAGGGGCCCCGTGACAGTGTCTCCTTTAACTTCAGATATGCTTCACTGCATGATGATAAATATGCTTCGCCGCATAACACGACTCTGCTGCAGCAAAGGTGACTTAAACCGACAACAGCCGAGAAGGTGCAAATAGCACTGCACTGCCAGGTTCTTGCTGTTGGCCTTATTTTTCTTCTTTTCACAGTGTCCTTACTGTAAGTGCACTCCAGAGTTACAATGCAGGAATATGCATGTGTGCACAAGCTTTCTTTCAAGAGTAACTCACGATCATAAGTTACGTCATCATGGTTTCGTACTATGTTACGGCATCATAAGCGAGACATAATAAAGGGGGCCTCAAAGGCTGCGGGAGAGACTAATCTTTTGTGCGAGATTGTGCTATCCTTGCTGCACGCAGTGCAATATTATACGACTCTCATGTGTATGGTGGCATTGTCGATTATGAATGTTTCCTTACTGCGTTAAAAAAATGTGTAGTGCATCTTTCAGATAATAATGGCATTATAGCTTCAGAGTTGTTCCAAGTTTTGGGGACTTGTTCACTAAAAGTACATTATTAGAAAAGCTTTAGAATGTCTAGGTCATAATTGCATTTGAAGAACTGTAAGTCTTCCTATACATAGCAATTAGTAGCTTACTGTGCGATGTTGAAGGTGGTTTTTATTCATAGGCCCTACGCAGAGAGCAGCAACACAATGCCTGGCATGTGACCAGGGTTCGTAACAGTGTTTGCATTTCCAGTGCTCGTAACTGATTCAAGTATTAATGCATAAATTTGCTTTATGAATTCTTTGTAGACAGAAGGTGCTTGAATATTGGTTGCATGAAATGCGCCAATACACACTGTATACGTATAGGGTGTCTTTTATTACCATACAGATTTTCTTGTTTTCAAGTTATGAGCGCGGAAAATGTGGCATTCTTGCAGAGGAATTCCTCTAATGCACTCTCATTTCTTACAAATCTTGAAAGTTGCACCTAATTCAAGATATTCATCATTGAATTTCACTGGTAAATCGAGGTAATATTGGAACTGAGTGTGCTGGGAGTGCAGAAAAGAAGGTCCCGCTATCTCATCAGATGGAAACATCTTGGCCAGTCATTGTAGCTGCTGATACGACACACTTTGCCTGGCAAGCATGTGCGTCAGTGTGCCATGTCAGGCTATCATTTAAGCTTTGTCCCACACTTCTTGACAGGGCACTGCCGCCTGATGTGGAGGAGGATGCACCAAGTTTTGATTATAATGAATATCTCAAAATAAGTGCAATTTTCGAGATTTAGAAAAAGAAAGGTTGTGCGTTCACATGCGACTGCCTCCAAATATGCCATTTAGAAGGCTGCCGTCAAGTTACTAATAAAGAAGCGACTGAATTTTTCAAAATTAATTTTCTGAAACTCGCATTATTAGCAGCATAGTGTGTCCACCTCACCTAGAAACTCCTTTGCAAAAATGCCGGGCTCTCCGTGCTCAAAACTTTTTGCTAAATATCTGCATGGTTAAAAAAAAGTAGATATGCACAATTGTTTATGCATGAAAGTCGTACACTATCACTTTTCAAGATTTTTGCCCTTCTATGCAACACCAGAAAAATTGGAAATAGAAGCTTCAGGTGACCTGTCTGATTTGTTGCAAGTTGCATGGCCATATTATTGTTTTAATTTTTCGCTATTACCTTTTACTGTGATGTCGCCACTGCAGCAGCTCGATCTCGATGGCTGTGGCTTTTCATTCCAGGTCACAAAGCTGCACCCAGGTAGAGGCAGATTCCAAAAATGCTTGTGTACTTAAGTATAGCTGCACATTACAGAATCCGAGGCCCTCAACAATCATCCGTAGCTCACGAGTTATATTTTATTGGGATTGAAGAGCAACGTTTGTGCTATATCCCTTTATTTCAGACGAAATAATGTGCATGCAAAATTATATCTTCATTACTTTACACCATAGTACCAATATCTGTCGTGCGTTGATTTTTGATGTCTTTGCATTTGCTATAGCAAGGATTTTTAAACATCAGCCACACAAGAGAAAATAAATGGTCAAAGAACCAAGAAATGGTGTGTAGCAGCTCCCTTCTTTTTTTAATTGGTGGCAAGTTTTGCACTCGTTGTGTACTTCAATAGAAGTGTTACCTTCCTGCTTTGGAACTTTGTGGTTTTGTTCTGCCAGCTGCTTGACCAAAACAAGCAAAATGTACTTCGGATATTCCACAATTCTGTATGCATTTGGTACAATAAAATTTGTTTCAAGAATGGACAAATGCAGTGATGGTTGTATTGAAAACTGCAACATGCCGATTTTAGTTTCATGCTTCATTAATTTTCCCAGAGCCCCAAAGAAAGCATGCGAGGTTTGAAAATATATCATGCGACGAAGTGCTGGCCTGCCATGATATTAGTGCACTCGGTCTAGAGAACTGATTGATGCTGCACATACATTGAACATGGTGGCCATGACCATCCCTCATGAATTGGCATTCCCTGCCTAAACCACCTCACCAACACAGCTGTTGAGGCTTCCAAGAATTTCTATGCACTATAAGTATCGCCCTACTGAAATTACTCCATTTGTTTGCTGACAATTGTCTTGACAAAAGTGAAAGCCGAATCAGTTGTGTTCGATCAGTTTTATTTACATACAACCTATTATAATGTGGACCTTTCTTCCCCTCTTCAACTGTTCCACAGCTGCTGCTGCCATCTTGCATGCCACATCGAGGAGGGGGCGGGGGCAATGTACATGGCAGGTGCATGGGAGGATTTTCCAAGGAACTCTGGAAAGCTGTAATCAAATTGTGGGCAAAGTTTAAAAAGTCTTAAATACAAAAAGGGTGAAGAGTATTGTAACCTTGTACATGATCACACCACATGTTTCAGCTGCAGCTGTAAGTGCCTTGTCTCAACCAAGCTACAGTTCTTGCAATGTTCCACTTTGTGATACTCAGTATGAATTGATAAGACTAGCTGCTATTCTAGTGGTTGTGCAGGCCACAAGGGAACAGTGCCTGGCCTTTGTGCTCGTATGTGTACATTTCTCTCTTTCGGTCTCGCCCAAGTCACACCAAAATGTTATCCACAAGTGTCGTGCCAAAAAGGCCTGGCAACATCTTGTATTAAGCCGTTTGACCCATTTTATTGCACTGATGCACACGGTGCAACCAAATGTAGGAAATGACATCGCCTAGGTGATTAGTAAATTACCCTTCTAAAATACCACAAGAGCAACTTTGCTGTGGCAAGAGCCTTAGCAAAAACATAAGAGACACAAAAATGAAGGAAAAGCGACACCTTCAAGTTCCCGCACCAACTCACCGTGACAAGCACAGATTTTGACAGTGTCTGCTTAAGCTTAGTTATTTGGAGATACATGCAGTTGAATGCTTTTACGAGCATTGAGATGCCCCACTATGCTAGCTTGCCTTTTATGGCTATAGAAAGTTGTATACTGCCACAAGTCTGCCTATTCCGATTAGAATCTATAGTGAAGCTGCTTTGAGCAACAGGTGGTGTTCTATTTCAGCGCTAATGATACATTGAGAGTAGTGTGCCTGGAAGGAATAGAAAAAAGCATTGCAGAAGCTGCAGTACTTTGTGCTCGCTGAATGATCACACGAGAAGGTAAAGATGCCATCAGAAAGCATCTTTCGTATGGAGTCTCTTTAAAAGAAAAACACTACAACTAGACATGGTGACAGTTGTGGGCAAACTAAAATATAATGATAGTTCAAGGTGTGGTATGGCATGTTTATGCTATTTCTAAAAAAATAAACACGGCAAGTGTGTCCATGCCAACAATTGACACAGGATGTGCAGATGCAAAACTGCAATACAGCACCACGCCGTCAAAACGACAGTATGCAAGTGGTGGTCCAGCATCAAAACTTCAATGTCCCTACACTGCAACACTGGGAGGCCATGCTGCGTGACAGAAGCCTGGGTGGCCAGCAGGCACTGCTCTGTCGGGCACAGGACGTGGCAGCAACTATTTCTCCTAAGGATTCAATGAACGGATTTCTCTACCTCACCCACCATGCGATGCACCATGTGAGGGAATGACAGTGCCACTACTCTCACAGGATATGGATGGTGCACAACACCACCTTGAGCATCGGAGCGCACGTCTGCCTGTGAGCTCTGTGTACTACAAACACAAGTGGTGCATGCAAGGTAACATTTAACACATCACTGCCAAATGTCATCAATGAACAGAAGCAGCAAAGAAAGCTGCTTACATAATTTTCACAGTGTGTCGGAACTGCATATTTTTTACATCCTGTCTGCATGCCGCATTGTTCATCACTGCTAAAAAGTGCATAGTTGCATGGTACTTTTTTTCGACTTTGTGCACTTTCTTTTGTCTTGAAAAAATAAAGCAGATGTCTCTCAATGAGCCGTAAGTACTAAAGTTGCTCAAAAGGGTAGTTTACTGAATTGATTGCATTTGAGTACTGCAGGCCTAGTTTCTTTCGGTCTTTCTCTTTTAAAGCCTCGGCACAAGTTAGCTGAAACACCCTGTATACTGGACAGCTTGCCTGGCTGCCCGCACCACCGCACCATCGTAGCACCGGTCATCCATCCTTATCGCGCACACGCCAGCGTCGTCTGGTGTTCCAATTGGCTGCAGCAAAGCGGACAGCTCTGGCGGGCAGGAAAAAAGTGGTCCGCGAGCGATCGGGCTTGCTGCCTCGTTTAACGCCTGCTTTTATACGCCTGGCCAAGAGCTTTGCCCGGTTTAGCCGCTCCGTCTTCAGTATGAACGTGCCTTTAGAGTAAAAAATCAACAGCTTACGCTTCCACATTTTTTGCTTGGTAGCTACATTCAATTTGCTTGCTCCCCGTCTTTTAGATGTCTAGGCTCCTCACATTTTAACGTGGCTGAATAGTGCACAAATCAGAAACGAGAGTTTCTGTGGCCTAGCCTTCTCACACTTGCAAGGATACCATCCAAAATTGACCTATTTTTCTTATGAGGTGCCCACTGATTATGAGGATGCTGACATCGAAGGATCTCGAGTGGTTCTCTAGCATTTTGGTGACAAACGGAATACAGTAAATGCCGAGCTACAACTGACTTGATATCTGTCAGCACCAATGAACGCAGTAGTTAGTATTCTCACTAAATTCAGAATCCAGCCCAACAGCAGATGGACACCAGTGGTTTGAATCCCCCGTGTTGGCAAATTTAACTGGCTGAAATCAAGCATTTAAAAGACACGCACTTAGTTCCATCCCTTCAATCTGTGAGCATAATGAAGATCAAAGGTCAGGTTATGTGGCTGCAGCACCTTCTGTTCATGCAGCATACCTTGTGTGCAAGCCACATCTATTTACAACAGAAACAGCGCTTTTCCACCCGTGAGCAAATGTTTGGAGTTAAAATATGGTAGAATTTTTTATCCAGCCAACGCGTGCACGCTGAAATCCAAGTGGTACAGCCAATATGTGCCTGTTTAATCACTGCAATGCATTGAGACACTTCCGACAACGCACGGCTGTACCAGAAAAGGTTTTAATTTTTTTCACTAATGCTATGTACTTATGAACTTTTATGAATGTACCTGCAGCTTTCGCAGGCTTTCGAGTAGCTCGAGCGTAAAGTGGCCTGTGTGTTATTGCTATTCAGCCGGAGTGCAATAGGAGCCATTCAAATGAGTAAAACATGAAGTCAATGTGCACACAAAGACTACATGTACCCTTGCATGACTTCATGCTACAGGTAGCTAACAGCTTCCAATTCACAGTTCTTGTAATATGCTTGTGGCAGCCATCTACAGTGATCTATTTGATTTAACGGGGATGTGTATGATGGCTGAAAAAGAGAAAATATGCTAGGAAATATATTAACACCGATGGATGCAATATATCCTTTCCGGTAGAGTTTTGCACAGAAAAGTTAGCAGATTCCATGCATATGTGAAAATCGGTTATAAGTGAAGCCTTTGTAATGTTCAGTAAAATGCAACCACTCGTTCACTTCTATAACTCTGCACACAATGCATGACCTGGTCTCGTTTAGTTCATTTTTGTCCATACTCGGTTGCTTTCGATGCTGACTTTCCAACTTCTCTGTGGCTGACTTCTTAAATTTCCTGTTGTATACTTAATTTCTTGCCTCTTGTTCTACGTGTCTACCCAGTGGTACATGTTGAGCTGCACTTAACAGGTAATCCAAGTTGCCATTTGGACACATGCCAAGCAGCACATATCCAGTGCCATCTAATAATTTGATCACCTGTTTTGGTAGCTGTGGGCACGAGAAATTTAGACACCTAACCGCACCAAAATTCAGCTATTATGAAAACGCGGAATTTCGATCAAAAGAGTCCATTTGCCGCTGTGGTGGTTTGAAGGACGGCGACAGAATAAACCAAACATTGTAGAAAGGGAAGTAAACAATCTGCGCAACCGCTCTATCGCGTGTTTGACAAAGAAATTGACGAAAAAATGTGCTTAACGTGATTCAGAAACATGTCTACACAGGAACGTTCAATGGTAGAAATTACACTTCACCGCTACAGAGTAGCGAAGTTGCCCTGAATAGTGGGACCAATATTTTCCGACCGCCCAACAAAGGGTGAAGTGCGCACAGTATGTACGGCAACACTTGCTTTGTTCACCGCAGTAATGCCACCCTGTAATGGAGACAACTACGACAAACGGTCCGCATTTCTTCAGCAGCGAGGAAAAGTGACATTTTTTTACCGAGTCAGAAATAAGCCAAGCGTGTTCCTGACGGTATGTAACGGCATGCCGCTGGAAAAAAGGGGTCCATACCTCGGGGTTCAAATTCCGCAGACACGGCATGCGCTTCAGCGTAGCCGTCAATTTGCGGTTGAGCAAGCGACGTTTTTGCGTTTTCTGTTCCGCATCAGCATCTTCTAGCCAGCGAGAGAGCACCTTGAAAACCAGCACGACGGGCGCCGTCTCGCTGAACAATCAAGGCCTAAAATTTAAAAGAAAACACAACTATTAGCGCTTATTGTTTCAAATTCTGTGATTTCAGTAGACTTACCTTGATGTTGTTGCATATTTCTTGTAGATCCATGTTGCTTTCACGGTCATTTCCGCCAACATAAAGAACGGCGAAATCGACACGCTCGAAGCGCATCCTGGAGACAGCCCACGCCAGCCACACTGAATTGTAGCCAGCAAAACTGAATGTGCAGTCTTTAATAGACTGAATTAGGCGCAGGCGCGACCTATTAAAGAATTTAACCTGACTCGCCGACAATGACGCCGCGCAAGGACGGCATGAGTGAACACGATCCAGCGAGGCGTAACAAGACCACGCGAACGAACCTACGTGAGCCGGCAGAAACCACAGGGATTTAGCAGCAGCACCTAGCAGCGTCTTTCCCTAGGCTTACAAGTACCTATCTGGGGGCAGGGAGTACGGCACTGGCCCACGTCACATCCGGTTTGCCTCTAAACCGGGTACAGCCGGCCTGCGGGGATACGCTTCTCAAAGCGAGAAGGAAAAAGAAAAAAAAACGACGGGAAGAGTGGCGCACTTTTCAAGAGGCAGCGACAACATCCCAGTGGCTCGCTGGCACCGATGATGTTGTCGATTTCTCTGTGCAACCGACGAATTATTTGTTTCGAGAAAGAAATCGACGCCGGAATTCACTTTCTGTCATTTCTTCAAACGCGTTTCGCAAACGTGCCATTCTGCAGCCGCAAAGGTCGCCTGTTGGATCCAATCCAATCCACCAGACGCGCCATGCGAAGCCGTATGATCGCTCCAAACTTCTCAACTCCCGTCGCGTTCGGACGAAATGCTCGGTGGGCGGATGATTGACCGGAGCGTGTCGTCATTTTGACGTCACCAAAAACGGGGCGGCGCCCCGCGGCTGCCGACGTCGGCGCGGAGTAGGCCAATCGCGCTCGCCGGTAACCGAACGAACGCGCCGAACAACCATCTCCGATCGCACCCCAGGTCACACTTTTGACTCTTGCGATAGTGGGAATACTAACAATATGGGTTCACTGAAAACGCTGAAACGTCATCGAAATGCATTAGCAACCATCCTGTCGTTTCTAGGCCGACGCGTCTCGTTCGATCTACGGAGGCTGGACACTCAACGCCTGACGCTCCACGCTCGGCTCCAGGAGCTGAGAATTAGCCGCTTGGATGGCAGACTGCGCTCGGAGGAAAACTACTGCAGACTATATACGAACGCTTGCGACTGTTAGCGGTCATTGCTCTTGGAGTTTTTCCACTGTGGCTATCCCTTCACTAGTCTTCTTAGCGCTTTCTCTTTTTTCTTTTGCTTATCCTTCCCTAGATTTTCCTCTAGTCGGTATCACAGTGCAAAAGCAGGATCTCAAATGAATCGTTTCGAAGTGAACAGACTTTGAAATATGCTAAGGATATTTTTTGTTGAATTTCCATTTTCTGCCGTCCCGTGAAACCTAAATAATAAGCAATAAAATGTTCTTTTCTCTTGAGACATATCTAAGTTCCTCGTTTTTGATATCTGTTAGAGAAAAGATTTGGTTGTGATTTATAAAATATTGCGTTAGAAAAGTAAACGCAAGCGCAGCAAAAGTTTATGGTCTATTTACGCATATACAATCAAGGGAAATGTAGCATGTCTTTACTGTCACGTAGAAGCGATAGTGAAGAACAAAGACAATTCCAAAATTGTGAGTCGTAAATCTAACACCATATTTCACGCACTTATCCTCTGAAAAAGAAGTAACGCTCAAAGCCCAACGCCCAGTTTCGCTTTTACTGCGGAGCTCTTTATGGCTACAGTTCCGTGCATTGGCTACAGTTCCGAGCACGTACGACCGTGTCGGGCGATGATTCTTTCGGCCTGGTCTGTACCGATCTGTCCACCACTACGTCGCTTCTTGCGAGTTATGTCAACACCAGAAGAAACTATTTCTGCTAAGTACTGGTTTACTCCTATCTCTTGGCGTTCCTACCGAACCCTTCTATCGCGTTGGTGTAGACTTCTTGGTACCTTTCCCCACATCTGGCTGATACAACAACTGAATTGCCGTCCCAACTGATCATACAAGTTTGTTCGCGTTCACCAGAGCCCTTCCAACAGATGTAGCCTACTTCCTGTTGCAGAACATCATTGTTCACCACGGCGCTCCTCGTCGACTTCTTACTAACAGGAGTCGTTCCTTCCTCTCTACATATCTGGACTACTTGTTGCGCTCCTGTTCTACCAAACACAAATTTAGTACACCATAGCATCCTCAGACGAACGGTCTTACGGACCGGCTTATTCGAACAATAACGGCAAAACTCTCCATGTGTGTTTCTGATAACCATCGTGATTAGGATACTGCTTTCACTTTTGTCACATTCGCGTACAATTCATCAAGCCAGGTTACTCGCCATAATATTACTTGGACGGCGAGATCCGGTATTGTTTTTTATAACAATACTGCCAACCACTCAAGAGTCCGTGTCTCAGTATAGATGTGAGGTCATTGCTCGAGCCCAAGAAACACGCCAATTTGCTCACCGTCGCCTTTGTGCTTTTCAGAACAAGCGGAAAAGCATTTGCTACAGTCGTCACCGGGACGCCGATGATTTTCCGGGGATTTTGTCCCTGTGTGATCTCCCACCCGCCGCTTCGGCCTCTCGAAAAAAACTAATGTCCCACTACTCCGGCCCTTACCGGCTCGTCTGTCAGGTAACTGACGTAACCTACGAGATGTCTCCGGTCGCACCTATTACTTTCTCCATCGAGACTTCCCATCACGTCATTCAGGTCAGCCGCCGAAAACGCTACCAGTTCTTTTCTGCCTGAAAAGCAGTGGGACGGCGCTTCCACGCCAAGTGGAAATATGTTGCGAACTCTGCACCACCCTGAGGAAGGTGAGCACGAGCTTAGGTCTGAAGAAGTGAACGCTTCAATGACTAGCCTGCTGTATGCTTGGCCTTGTCAATTACGTTAAATTACTGCGCATTCTGTAAATAAAAAATAAATTAAATTATGGGGTTTCACGTGCCAAAACAACGATCTGATTATGAGGCACGGAGTAGTGGGGGAATCCGGAACATTTTGGCCACCCGAGTTTCTTTAACGTTCACCTAAATCTAAGTACACGGGTGTCTTCGCATTCCGCCCCCATCGAGGTGCGCCCAGCACAATGTAAATACGCTACCCGTCTTGCTTCTTCTCTCAGCAAAAATATTATTGTAAACCGAACTAAACGGGAAGCTTTAGCTTCTGCATGGGAAATGAGCAATACTTCCTTCTGACAGCGACTCGAACGCAATTCCTGAGTTATGTTGAACTTAGAAGTAACATTTAAAATGAGATTTCAGTAAGCGAATATTCATCTAGCTTCCGCTTTTTTAAATTCTAAAAAATGCGAAATTTCAAGAATTAATGCTTGAAGTATACGACTCTATCTCAGTAACTAAAAACGATATCAAAATTCTGTATGCTGCACCTAATATTTGATTTATAGCGGACAGAAATGATATATTGTATGCCACCCTGAAATACAAAACTAACTCCTGAATATGGCATTCGAAAAATCTTCACAAGCGTTGTAACAACTTCACATAAGTTATAAATTCATACATCAAATTTATTCCCATTGACATGTTCCAAGTGATGCAATGTATAGAGATGCGATATCAGTTTTTGATGCGAACTAACGGATTTGTAAACTTCGTACTTCTATTCTTTTTTCATATTTATCCATTTCTGATAATTCTTGTCAATAATGTCACAGCCAAAATCAAAATCATTATTGCAGCGATGACTGTTATCTAACGTTCTGTCTTGAATGCAACAATTCTCATTCAGGTCGGTTGAGCGGTTGAGAGATTTTCTCATAAAATCGTTCATGTGTTTTACATGTATTTGAGCAGCGGGCATCGAAGAAAGGCCCGAGCTAAAGCTTCCTCTTGCATCACACCGGTTCTATAGAAAACCCACGAAACATAACGCTGACTATATGGAAGCCCGCTGCCGCAGTGGTTCGCAAATAATAAGAAAAAAGAAACAGCGAAGAAAGGAAATCTAACGGAAGCTTTGCGGGAGCCGTTATCTCGGCCAGACATTTTCCCCAAAATGGCGATGAGCTGTCTGGCAAAGAGTCAAGCAATATCATCGATGCATTGCCAGTCGGGCAAGTATCAGGTTGTCTTCAAGATAAGACTGATACATGAGCGCGTTCGTACCGACGTGAACCAACAGTCTCAGGGTGTGCTCCTGTTCATGTTTTCCTTAGTTTTGCGTCATGGCATACGTCACGGCGCGAATTTCAAATCTTTAAGCTCGATACGCCACGTGGCAGCGAAAAAAGAAACTAAAAGCATGTCCACAATTCTTGGGTATGCAATCGTTGTCCTGTTAGCGAAGTTGAAAATTACCAAGAAAGCTCGTCGCTAGCACAATTGTTGTGGCTTTCCAACGGCCCAAATGCTGCATTCCCCGCTTCCTGTTTCTCGGCTCCTTCCTTGCTAGTTTCGTCGCCACTCGTCACCTGAACCGCGGTCTCTGGCAGCTGTGAGAGCCTCAGCAGCAAAATCCCTCAAAGTGAATCTCGAAAAGCACATCCACGCTATTTGAAAATAAATAGAAAAAGCGCTTGGGCACGTTTCGCAACTCTGCAGTCAAAAGCAACTGTCAACCTCAGATGTTACGCAAGCTATTGACAAGCGAACAATTTATTATATTGTTTTTCTTATCCTCAGCAGTGTTTCTTACCATTTGTTATGCTTGCACAATTTCCCGCGAAATCTGGATCTGTCATTTATGCGGGATGGATAATGTCCTTTTTAGAAACTAAGTTCTGAAGTACTCTGAATGGCCTTCGATTCTCTTCTGCCCATTGTGAACAAGGCTTCCGTAGCGCAGCCGAAATGTCTTTTAGATTTATTTATTTTTTAGCACTTCTGTTGGTGTCCTTCGTTTTATTTTTCCAATGCTTCATTCCGACCAGGCGGGCTTCCGTCGAACCCTCGATTTCAGTCCATAACATGTTTGTTTCTTTTTGTCTGCTTCCCCTCTATGGGCTGCCATGTAGACGAAAGTCGATACAATCTCTATTTTAGTTCTGTTCATTAATTCTCTATAGAATGTCTATAGACGAGATTCGATAAGGTTTCTAATTCTTTTTGTCTACTTCCGCTCTATAGACTATCTATAGAAAAAAGCTGATATCGTATCTACTTATTATTGTTCATGCCTCGTCTATAGACTGTCTATAGACGGGAGTTGACAAGGTGTGGATTCTTTTTGTCTACTGCGGGTTTATAGATTGCCTATAGAAGAAAGTCGACAACATGTTCGTTTCTTTTTGCCTACTTTCACTGTATAGATTACCTTTAGACAAAAGCCGGTACACTCTATTTATTCTTGCTGATTATTCGTCTGTCGACGAGAGACGATAAGGTGTTGATTATATTTGTTGACGCTCAATAAATAGATTGTCTATGGACAAAAGTAATACAGTTTCTATTTATTGTTGTTCATTCTTGGTCTATAGACTGTCTATAGACGAGAGTCGACAAAATGTTGATTATCTTTGTCTACTCCCAGCTTATATATTGTCTATAGACAAAAGTTAATAAAGTTTTTATTTCTTTTTGTCTACTCCCGTTCTATAATGAGTCTATAGTAAAAAGTCGATATGATGCTTGTTTCGCTTTGTATATTCCAAGTCTATCAATTTTTTCACACATACGCGCATGCACATACTCATATGCACACACGAGCATATGCTATATACTTTAAAATAAGGAAGGTCCACCAGCTGAGTTACAATTTCAAAGAAAATGAACAAGATTCGTTGTCTTTTGCACGATATATTCTGAGGTTCTGATGGTAACGTATATATATATATATATATATATATATATATATATATATATATATATATATATATGTGTGTGTGTATTTATTTATTTATTTATTTATTTATTTATTTATGTTTGTTTGTGTGTGTGTGTGTGCGTGTGTGTGTGTGTGTGTGTGTACGTTACCATCAGAACCCCAGAATATATCGTGCAAAAGACAAGGAATATTGTTAATTTTCTCTGAAATTGTAACTCCGAGGCCAGCGTGATTGTATCATTATTATTATTTGTTTTGAAAACATTATTACATTTAACAGGAAAGGGAAAGTGAGGAACAGGCATGCGACTGCAACCTGAATGGGCCCAACGCCCGCTTACTCTTCAAAGGAGAGGTGGAAGCAATTGGGACACAGGGTGCCCCAATTAACTATCATGCACCATGATTTGAAAGTATGCAAACGCCATGTAGCTTGTCATTACCAAGGTAATCCTTGCCGTCACTTGTAGATACTAAGATTACCTATTACACTCCACCTAATTAGATGATTAGTTTTAATCAAATAATCAACTTCTCCATTTTATTGTTACATGAAAAGTGTCAATGAGAACATTGTAGAGCAGTACCAGAAACACCCGATACAGCTTTCCGTTGATCAATACGTGCTACACAAAAAAAGATTTTCCGAGCGTGAAAGAAGCCCGCGAATAGACGCGACATTGCCGCGCGACTTGCCACTCGGGGCACATTGCGTGTATTCGCAATGTGCGAGAGGTTTGACGATAGTTGGCAGATCTCTTTTTCTTTTCGGGTCTCTATTATTAACTATTAGCAGCAGGAGTTATTTACCGGGCTATTTGAAAAGCATTAAGACCCTTTCGATGCTTCGGTGTTACGCAGTTTACGAGCTCTTTTTCAAACTATATCAGCTGGTTGTATAGGCAGCTGCTGGCGCAGATCCGCATTTTCAGACTCATGCATGGTATGAAGCCCTTGTCGTGCGTAATAACTGTTCCGGTTTTCATTACTATTGCATTTAGTGCCGTCGTCTCGTAGAGACTGTATACTACATGGACTGTGAAAAAAAAAAGGACAGATTATCAATTTGTTGACCTTCTTCTAATATATAACGTACAGATCATCTAAATAACTTAGTGGACATTGCACTTGTTCTACCCTTATCCACACACCTAAGAGACCTTACAAAGCTTTAGCTCATAAGTAACCTTGTCAACACGCCCCATTCATGTACATTCTACTGAAAGTGTGTTAAACAATGTATTCCTCACAGAGTATTGGAAAAAAGGACATTGCAGGCTGTTCTAAGCAGAAATAAATTGCAATTCTTAACGTGATTGTTCAAAACTGCAGTCACTATTGTGAGCATGTTCATTCGGCACTGACACATTGCACTAACACCCGAAAAATGAGCGCAGTCATGCCAGGTATTTTTGTTTCAACAATTACTATTATAGGAATCCTTTCGGATTCTTGCATTTGTTTCTTATTTGGATAAGTACACTATGTGTCATACGAACGTGTCTTGAAATGAAACGTACCGTTGCTTGCACCAGCGACGATTACGGTTGTCTAACTACTCATTATACTGTAAAATAATGAAATATTATATTGGCATTGATTCATATTGTCATGTAGTCTTTAGTCAGAGGTAAACCAAGTTGACTAGAGACGTAAGTGATGAGCACAAATTATATATAAAGCTACTAAAAAACCAGAAAAATACCTCATTAAATAGTTTTGCTTCACATTGTTGCATCTGCTTTACATGTGTGCCTTTATGTGTCATTCCGTGCTCTACTCGTGTTGCCATGAATGGCGAACTTGCCCAAGCCCTTGTCAGCTTTATTAAACAAGGATTCAATACATTTGAATCTAATACTGCAATTCAAGTGACTGACGTTTTATTCGTTTTATCTAACAATTATGGACTGACAGCAACTTCGCAAGCCTTAAGCTGCAATATTTTTTATTGCACTTAAGCTTCTGGTGTCATAGAGTGCCAGAGAATTTTTATCAAAACAGCCAGTGAAGACTTAGAAAAAGATCAGGCAATTTGAAAATGTCCACATAGGTATGCTGTCTTGTTATATGCCATACAACGTTTTTAGAGAATTTCTCTATTAAACATATTTTTGAAACGTTTCACCTCAACAAAAATTGAGACTAATTGGTACGATTTATTAAAAAAAATGAAAGTGAAACATACCGACATGGCACTTCTTACTCAGTTTTTGTGCTCTAACTAAAAGTCCTGAACCTCGAAACCCTAGGAAAATCACTCATGTTTTAGAGCACTTTAAATAATTTACTGTGATAGCATTCGTTCGAACTATAGCTTCAGTTTTGTTTCCCAGGAGGTGCATATCTGTCGTGCCATTACACAGAAAGTGCTCACGTGGTATTTCGGGTGCTCATGTGGTATACCTAACTTGCAATCGTGTCAGCATGACAAAGAGGCCTTATTACCAATAACAAACTAAGAAGTGACCATATCAATACAATCAATTTATCTGCCTTCTGTTGAAGTTATGGCCAATGATGCGTTCGTTTCATAGTATGAGCAAGACATTTAAATGTGCATTAGGGAAAATAAATTGCAATCTTTGGAATGATACTGCCAGTACTCCAGTCACTCTTCTGAGCATATCATTCTACGCGGGCATATTTTATTACCCACCAAAATATGCAAAGATAGTCCATCTGGGTAACTTCATTTCAGCGATTGATATAGAGATCATTCGGGATATGCACAATAATGTGTCATATATGAACTTGTCATAAAAGGAACATACTGTTGCTGCATCACCAGTATACCATGTGACTGCGCTCCCACGCGCATCATAAAGCAGCACTTTCGAACAAACTCCCTCCGAGTTAGCCAGAACGAAATGAAGGAAATAAAGAAAAAAACATCGTGATCTAGCTTGTTCCTTATCTAGTACACGTCCGGTTTGGTGTTATTTGGAAACAAGCTGTGATAGCTGTTGTCTTAGCGTAGATAAAGTCCACAGGTTCCTTTTCCTTTTCTTTTTTTCCCACAATACTTATCAACGCTAAAGCGAATTACATCAGTCCAAAGGTTTAAAGGTGCGTTTCGTTTCGTCCCAGTTGTCGTGAATGAGCAGAAGGAAAACATGATCCTTGCCTTGGGAGCTGAAATTGACAAGATGAAGGCCATAAATATATATCCGTCATGGAAGTGTGGCAGCAGACCAAACGCGTCGACTATAACAAGAAATTATGAAAACCTGAGAAAAACCGGCAGCTTCCAGAAACAGCGGCGAAGGACTCCATCTTTGAGTTCAAGCCTAGGCACGGATGTTCTACCATTTATGGCATCAAACCCTCATGCTAGCGTGCGCGACGTGGCCGCCTAGGTACCGATTTCCAAGTCACCAGTTTGGAGGATTCTAAACGACGGCATTGCACCCGAACCACCTTAACCTGCACCAACGCTAGGAATATAGGGACCTAAAGAATCATCTTGATTTCTCGAATTGGGTCCTCAGAAAAGCTCACCGGACTTTTTGATCAACATCACGTGCACAGATGACGCCAATTTTTGAAGAAACGGCGACGTAAATCTCCTTAACGCACACTATAGTAGACTCAAATCCACAGTGGTAAAAGTGCACTCGGCACCAGTAACAGTCAGTAGTCCAATGTGTGGTTCGAAATTTACGACGGCGCTATAATCGGACCCATCTTCTTCGATCGCATACTGACTGGACAGCGTTACATGGACGAAATCCTTCAAGGAGTGGTGGATAAGTTTCTCAGCGAAGTCCCGCTGTCACGTCTTCGTCTTCCACTTCTGTGGTATATCAGCAAGATGGGGCGGGGCGCCAGCACATAGCAACAGCCGAGCACAGAACTGGCTGGATGCGAGTTTTCATGCGAAATAGATTGGAAGGCACGGGCCTATAATTTGACCGGCCAGGTCATCTGACCTATCTCCACTCGATTTCTTTCCTTAGGGTTATGTGAAAGGTCGTGTTTACATGATCGCGACGGCCGCCAGATGAGCTCAAGGCAAGGATAACGGATGTCTGCCGTAGACTTCCAACGTCGGTCATCAAGGAAACCGCAGAAGACGTGTTAAAGCCAACTCGGTAATGCTTTTACCTGCAGAAGGGGACCTATTCAACGACGTACTCTAGGCAGCAGCTGATGTTCAACGGCGCTTACGAATGCAGAGATAATAAAGACACACTGATGGTTTTACATCCGCAAGTATTTCTATCCTTACCCAACTGAAAAACCGACCCTCCGTCCGTCCCGTAAGACGATTGCGTTAAAGAGGGTGCCCGTATCAGCGAGCGGATTCGCCGGCGTGCTGCCTCTTGCTTCAACGCCAACGAAGCGGCGAGAGCACAACGGAGCTCTGAGCACATGCCGCACTCCGCCGCTTCCGAAAACCGCGTCCGAGATACGGGCCACGCCGACGCGCCACACGTAGACGCCGCCCAAGCGCGGTTGCACAGTGTTCATAATGGTGTAGTGTATATATACGTAATAAATGTTGCATAAATTTCCTTCATTTGCTACATCTCCCGGTCATATTTCATCCAGCGTCCACATCCGCTGCGGGCTATCTATTACACCAGTGACTGTCCCTCCTACTCTCCTCTTCTACGTTCTGTCGTACAGGTCTCACTTCTCCGTTTCTCCACACGCGTCTCCGTTTCACGGTTCTTTCGCCGGTGCTCTCGCAATTATACCAAACACACCAACATACTTCCACGAAACGCCACTTCAGTACTACGAAATGTTTACGCGTCATTCAGGTACATCTCAGAGAAGATTGAGCGTGGATTATTATCATTATCATTATTTAGCAAAGACTGCCACTTCGGCTCATAGAGAAGTGGTACATTTACTTTCTTGAACGCAGCGGTTTTGCCTTTTCTTTACAGGGGAGTCGCTCCCCGGCTTAATTCGTCTTTATTTTTTCCCACGAACCTTTTCTTACAGCACATATATAGACTCCAATGAAAAACAATTCCACCACTTTAATTTTGCTTTGGTCCGAGGCAAGCTTCTGGCCCGAAATACCTCCGCGGTGCACTCTTTCAATGCGGTACGAGCAGAGCCGAGATTTCGAAACATTCTATGCCTCTTCCATTGCTTTCCACGTTTCGTGCGTGGTTTCGCGCAATTCCACATTGCGCAGAAGAGTGTTCATCGTCGCCCGACCGCGCACAAACGGCGTTCGGCATACGCCGCTGGCTGCGCTTTCGTGAGGGAACAAAGGCACTTTCGTTTGCGCGCCGAAGGCAGCGGATGTTTCCGAGCGCGCGGCACCTCGGTGGCGCCATCCAATTTCAGTAGCACGAACCGGCTGGTGTAAGGCGTCAACGTTGCCTGACGTTCCTTCTCGCTCTCTGCTTCATGCTTGTGTTCAGATTTTGGGAATAATTTGCGCCGTTCCCGCGCTATTATTGTGCGCGTTCAATTTGAAAATGTAAGCATTTTTATGTGTTGAAATAACAGATGCACGTCCGGTAAGTCATTGGAATAGGTCGGTGACTATAATATCGTTTGATAGAAAGATACGTGAAGAAACTGCGTTTAGACTGCACCGAACACTTGTTGCTCAACGGAGAATGTTTTATGAGTAGAGAACTGCGGCCTTGGATAAGAGTTGCCGTAGTTCGTAGACGTGTCACTCTAAAAGCATTGCAAAGAAATTTCAACAAGAGCGGGTACTCCCATAGAGCCCAGCGGCCGAATTGACTGTAGCGCACCAAGCGAATGTTGTTGACTCCTTTCGGTTTTGGGCGCGCGTGTTTTGAACACCAGTTGGTACACGCCGCGCCGGTTCCGCTGCTCGGCGCGGCATTCATTTTTTTCGCTTCTGCTGAACCTCGCGTGGCCTTCGCGTGGAATCGTTTCATTATTGAGTAGAGATGATTGCGATTGACCTTAACAAGACTGCGCCGAATCTGTCAGCTGCAATTTCATAAAGAAAACGAAAGACGTCTTCTGACATGATGAAATGTTTATTTTCCTCTATATAAATGCTCGTTCCCGGCTTCTTCTGCATTCATCCAAAGTTGTGGCACCAGGTAAGCAGCAGTCGTTGCCGTACGATGCTCCACCGGATTCCATCAGCTGAAAGAAAGTAAAGTACAAGCATGTATCATTGCGGTATATTGACCTAACAGGAGTATTGCGTGTAGAGGCGAAACGTGCGTAAGTGGTGAATGACTGGCATTACAGATAAATTCACTTTTAGGTACATTTCGCAGCAAAGACTCCTGCCAAACAATGCCATAAAATCTGACCATCCGATTTTAAAGCACCCCTACTTGCCCGGGCATTATTTCCTGCACTTGAAGTGCACAAATACGCGGGTGACTGCGTGTTTCCCAAACAACTTGGCCTCGGCCGACACGATGGTACGCCAAGTACACAAAGGTGGCTACAACAAAGGCTCAGCCAGACCATGTTACACGCTCGCAGAATGCCTTCTAATCGCACTCAAGTCAGACTCGTCGGTGCAATGCCTGTTTTCAGTCGCTCAGAATACATAAATGTCATGTTCTTGAGCTCCTCCGTGTTATCTTTTACGCGTCCTGCCGGCGCATGCAACCCTCCCGTGTTATCACTCTCGGCAATCGCTCCTCGCGTTTTCGAGAAGCGTGAGTACCGCAATAATGTATATGTTGTTGCAGGGCTACAAAATGCGTCACAAACTTGTCCCACTAAAATTCAGTACACGCAAAACCATCTCACTATGGCCGGCTTGCTTTTTTGCTAACAGCTTCACAACCCCAGGCGCGGCGAGCAAGCCTCAAGGTATCCCAAAAAGTTACCAAATAATTTACAATACTTTTTTCGGGTCAGAGAATGCGTCACGAACTTCTACCAGTAAGATTCAGTACACGCGAAACTGGAGCACACAGCCGAGCTGCTCTTCGCTAACTGCGTCAATAAGCCGGGCGCGGCAGCCGTGCTTCTAAACTACCCCAAATATAACGACGTTAGTTACAATAATGTTGGGGGCCACAGAATGCGCCAAAACTTGTCTGTCTTAGGCGCTACGACGTAGTACACGCATATACACGCGCAAATGCTTCACATGGCCGAGCCGGTTTTCGCTTAGCTGCGTCAATAAGCCGGGCGCGGCAAGCGTGCCTAAAAACTACCGAAATAAGTTACAGTAATGTTGGGGCTCATATAAAGCGTCGAAAACATCTCCCAGAACGAGGCATTAACTCAATTTAACTGCGCCAGGACGGCGGTGCTGTTTTTCGCTAACTGCGCCACTCGAACTAAGCCCAAATGTGATTCAAATGAGCCGCACACTGTCAAACACAATTTCTCACCTTGCCGTAGTCCAGTAGTGCAGCGGTGCCGTGTCCAAATGCAGACGACACGCAAGAGAAGTATATAGAAGGCCGGGAGCCCAATAAAATGGGCTATATCCAAAACAAACGGGTCGCCGAGCACGCGAGCTTCGGACGTACGACCATCCTCGCTCACTCCTGCGGCTTGTCTGGCGCATGACGTATGCATGCGCGTCTGGCGTGCCGCTAGCTTGTTGCTAGGCAACGCAACAAAAAGTTGCAAACTATAAGTTAATTTACACGCAAAACTTTTTCACTTTTAGTGGGAAGGAATAAAAAAAATCGTTGTCTGGAAGTTTATTTCACATTCTTTTTTTCTGATGCTCGCGTCAACTAACGGATGTTGTTGAAACTAGGCGTGACGTGTTTCCTGTTGCCAGTTTTTGAAGAGTGTCTCCTCATGCTGAATTTCTTTCTCTATGCCAAAAGCGCAGCAGTTGAAGGTGCCAAGTCCTCTTCCCATCTGGCAACGGTTCAGTTGATGATTGCGTACGACTCTGACGTCTCCAACAAATTTCGGAGCCGTAACCACTAAATAAGATAATGTAACAATTGGTGGTATGTTGAAGCGGTGAAGCATTCACAAATAGATATCAGTTCACGTGAGACACTCTGCATGTACATTGTTTGACTATGGATATGACCTGTAACATTAGTTCACACCAAGTAATTCGTACTTTCATTAAAGATCATAAATCCCGTTTCTCTGTGCAAAACTGAGGCCTAGGTTTGTCGCGGCGTTGCCACAAATATACAGAGTCCACCTGAGAGAGGGTAACTACGGAGATGAAGAGGCGCTATTTTCTGCAGCAATAAATACATTTATTGCAGAACTAATTAATAATGACATAATTAGTAGTAACTAATTATTAATTTATTTCATTAACTAATCAAGAAAATGTCGCACCGGGTGAAGCAAATCTTACCACGTTGCGAAAGGGGCGAGGTACATCAAGAGAAGAAAGGCAAAGAGTCCTAGTGGCAGGCGAAGTCCCAATTAAGGGTTTAGAGAATACAAGAGGACGTTGGTAAAACCAGTTGAATTGCAGTGTAGATATGTCATGTGGCGAGCAAACGATTACAGTCACCACCCAACATCCGTCCTTTGCAGTGGTATAGGCGCTCCCAGTTCATGGTAATAAACGCCTCCTCAATACCATTCTTAGCAATTATTTCGTCCTCGGCCATACTTCATTGCGTATTTCTTACAGGCGGGCGCTGTGAATTACAATTCCGTTGTCGTGACAACGTGCAACTGAAAGAACAGGTCACACTTTTGACTCTTGCGATAGTGGGAATACTAACAATATGGGTTCACTGAAAACGCTGAAACGTCATCGAAATGCATTAGCAACCATCCTGTCGTTTCTAGGCCGACGCGTCTCGTTCGATCTACGGAGGCTGGACACTCAACGCCTGACGCTCCACGCTCGGCTCCAGGAGCTGAGAATTAGCCGCTTGGATGGCAGACTGCGCTCGGAGGAAAACTACTGCAGACTATATACGAACGCTTGCGACTGTTAGCGGTCATTGCTCTTGGAGTTTTTCCACTGTGGCTATCCCTTCACTAGTCTTCTTAGCGCTTTCTCTTTTTTCTTTTGCTTATCCTTCCCTAGATTTTCCTCTAGTCGGTATCACAGTGCAAAAGCAGGATCTCAAATGAATCGTTTCGAAGTGAACAGACTTTGAAATATGCTAAGGATATTTTTTGTTGAATTTCCATTTTCTGCCGTCCCGTGAAACCTAAATAATAAGCAATAAAATGTTCTTTTCTCTTGAGACATATCTAAGTTCCTCGTTTTTGATATCTGTTAGAGAAAAGATTTGGTTGTGATTTATAAAATATTGCGTTAGAAAAGTAAACGCAAGCGCAGCAAAAGTTTATGGTCTATTTACGCATATACAATCAAGGGAAATGTAGCATGTCTTTACTGTCACGTAGAAGCGATAGTGAAGAACAAAGACAATTCCAAAATTGTGAGTCGTAAATCTAACACCATATTTCACGCACTTATCCTCTGAAAAAGAAGTAACGCTCAAAGCCCAACGCCCAGTTTCGCTTTTACTGCGGAGCTCTTTATGGCTACAGTTCCGTGCATTGGCTACAGTTCCGAGCACGTACGACCGTGTCGGGCGATGATTCTTTCGGCCTGGTCTGTACCGATCTGTCCACCACTACGTCGCTTCTTGCGAGTTATGTCAACACCAGAAGAAACTATTTCTGCTAAGTACTGGTTTACTCCTATCTCTTGGCGTTCCTACCGAACCCTTCTATCGCGTTGGTGTAGACTTCTTGGTACCTTTTCTGGCTGATACAACAAGTGGATTGCCGTCCCAACTGATCATACAAGTTTGTTCGCGTTCACCAGAGCCCTTCCAACAGACGTAGCCTACTTCCTGTTGCTGAACATCATTGTTCACCACGGCGCTCCTCGTCGACTTCTTACTAACAGGAGTCGCTCCTTCCTCTCTACATATCTGGACTACTTGTTGCGCTCCTGTTCTACCAAACACAAATTTAACACACCATAGCATCCTCAGACGAACGGTCTTACGGACCGCCTTATTCGAACAATAACGGCAAAACTCTCTATGTGTGTTTCTGATAAGATCGTGATTAGGATACTGCTCTCACTTTTGTCACATTCGCGTACAATTCATCAGGCCAGGTTACTCGCCATATTATTACTTGGACGGCCGAGATCCGGTATTGGTTTTTGTAACAATACTGCCAACCACTCAAGAGTCCGTGTCTCAGTATAGATGTGATGTCGTTGCTCGAGCCCAAGAAACACGCCAAGTTGCTCACCGTCGCCTTTGTGCTTTTCAGAACAAGCGGAAAAGCATTTGCTACAGTCGTCACCGGGACGCCGATGATTTTCCGGGGATTTTGTCCCTGTGTGATCTCCCACCCGCCGCTTCGGCCTCTCGAAAAAACTAATGTCCCACTACTCCGGCCCTTACCGGCTCGTCTCTCAGACATTTCGTAACCTACGAAATGTCTCCGGTCGCACCTACTACTCGCTCCATCGAGACTTCCCATCACGTCACTCAGGTCAGCCGCCGAAAACGCTACCAGTTCTTTTCTGCCTGAAAAGCAGTGGGACGGCGCTTCGACGCCAAGTGGAAATATGTTGCGAACTCTGCACCACCCTGAGGAAGGTGAGCACGAGCTTAGGTCTGAAGAAGTGAACGCTTCAATGACTAGCCTGCTGTATGCTTGGCGTTGTCAATTACTTTAAAATACTGCAAATTCCGTAGATACAAAATAAATTAAATTCTGGGGTTTCACGTGCCAAAACAACGATCTGATTATGAGGCACGGAGTAGTGAGGGAATCTGGAAGATTTTGACCACCCGAGTTTCTTTAACGTACACCTAAATCTATGTACAGTCGCGGACAGAATATTATGGACCATGAAATCTAAGAAAAAGCTGAATATCTCCGCAACTCACAACGCAATCTGGTATTTGCATTTTGGACCTCGACTAGAATATGCTAACAACGTTGTCGTGGGCAGTTTTACTGGTTACTGTAACAGGCTGCTCGGGAATTGAACGTTCTCGGAGATCCCGTGGTCCATATTATTCTGTCCGCGACTGTACACGTGTGTCTTCGCATTCCGCCCCCATCGAAGTGCGGCCAGCACAATGTAAATACGTTACCCGTCTTGCTTCTTCTCTCAGCAAAAATATTATTGTAAACCGAACTAAACGGGAAGCTTTAGCTTCTGCATGGGAAATGAGCAATACTTCCTTCTGACAGCGACTCGACCGCAATTTGCGAGTTAAGTTGAACTTAGAAGTAACATTTAAAATGAGATTTCAGAAAGCGAATACTTATTTAACTTCCACCTTTTTAAATTCTAAAAAATGCGAAATTTCAAGAATTAATACTTGAAGTATACGACTCGATCTCAGCAACTAAAAACAATATCAAAATTCTGTAAGCTGCACCTAATATTTGATTTATAGCGGACAGAAATGATATATTGTATGCCACCCTGAAATACAAAACTAACTCCTGAATATGGCATTCGAAAAATCTTCACAAGCGTTGTAACAACTTCAAATAAGTTATAAATTCATACATCAACTTTATTCCGATTGACATGCTCCAAGTGATGCAATGTATAGAGATGCGATATCAGTTTTTGATGCGAACTAACGGATTTGTAAACTTCGTACTTCTATTATTTTTTCATATTTATCGATTTCCGATTATTCTTGTCAATAATGCCACAGCCCAAATTAATATCATTATTGCAGCGATCACTGTTATCTAACGTTCTGTCTTGAATGCAACAATTCTCATTCAGGTCGGTTGAGCGGTTGAGAGATTTTCTCATAAAACGGTTTATGTGTTTTACATGTATTCGAGCAGCGGGCATCGAAGAAAGGCCCGAGCTAAAGCTTCCTCTTGCATCACACCGGTTCTATAGGAAACCCACGAAACATAAGGCTGACTATACGGAAGCCCGCTGCCGCAGTGGTTCGCAAATAATAAGAAAAAAGAAACAGCGAAGAAAGGAAATCTAACGGAAGCTTTGCGGGAGCCGTTATCTGGGCCAGACATTTTCCCCGGAATGGCGATGAGCTGTCTGGCAAAGAGTCAAGCAAGATCATCGATTAATTGCCAACCGAACAAGTAGCAGGTTGTCTTCAAGATAAGACTGATACATAAGCGCGCTCGTACCGACGTGAAGCAACAGTCTCAGGGTGTGCTCCTGTTCGTGTTTTCCTTAGTTTTGCGTCATGGCATACGTCACGGCGCGAATTTCAAATCTTGAAGTTCGATACGCCACGTGGTAGCGAAAAAAGAAACTAAACGTATGTCCAGAATTCCTGGGTATGCGGGTAACGAAGACGGATGTGTATCCTCTCCCTCGAATTGATGATGCGCTCGACTGACTCCATGGTGCCAGATATTTCTCATCGCTAGATCTCCACTCGGAATACTGGCTAATTGCCGTCGATGACCGCTACCGCGAGAAGGCCGCCTTCATCACACCCGACGGCCTCTACCAATTTAAGGTTATGCTTTTGGGTTGCACTCTTCTACGCGGTCTTAAGTGGTCGACCTGCCTTTGTTATCTGGACGACGTCATCGTTTTCTCGCCCAGTTTTGAAAGCCATCTCCTCGTCTGTCGGCCATTCTCAACATATTTCGCCGTGCTGGCCTCCATCTCAATTCCTCTAAGTTCACCTTTTTGCGCCGCCAGATCAAATTACTTGCACACCTAGTTGATTCTGTGGGTGTGAAACCAGACCCGGACAAACCCCGTGCCATCCGTGAGTTCCCGGTTCCGCGGTCCACGCATAAAGTAGGCAGCATTCTTGAGCTCGCTCTTACTTTCGCCGCTTTGTTCTCAACTTCGCGGACATTGCTCGACACCTCATGGACCTCCTCAAAAAGGATGCGAGCTTTTCTTGGGGAGCGGACCAAGCGACTTCCTTTGCATCACTGACTTCTGCCCTCACATCACCACCTGTGCTGGCTCATTTTGACCCAGCTGCTAGAACAGAGCTTCGCACCGATGCAAGCGGCCATGGCATAGGTGCTATCCTCGCCCAAACACAGAACGGAGTTAACCGTGTAATAGCGTATGCCAGTCGCCTCCTCTCACGGGCGGAAAAGAACTACACTATTACTGAGCGGGAGTGCCTAGCTCTCGTCTGGGCTCTCACGAAATTCCGTCCGTACGTATATGAGCCGCCGTTCGTGGTCATAACAGACCGTCATGCGCTCTGCTGGCTCTCAACGCTTAAAGACTCCACAGGGCGGCTCGGCCGTTGGGCATTACAATTACAGGAGTACACGTTCTCGGTTGTGTACAATTCTGGAAAGTTACACACTGACGCCGACTGCCTATCCTGTCGCTCCGTTGAACCATCCGACTCCACTGAAACAGACCCCGACATCTACGTCTTAGCAATCATAGACTTCACCCATGTGGCCGACGAACAACGCAGAGATCAATCGTTGCTCTCTTTTATTGACCGTCTGCAATCCGACACCCTCGACTCCTCACTAAACATGTTCTTGCTTCAGGATAACGTTCTTTACCGCCGCAACATGCACCCCCAGGGCGCAGAACTCCTACTAGTAGTCCCGCGTCATGTACACAGAGGTGTCCTCGTCCAGTTTTATGAAGCCCCAACTTCTGGGCATTTAGGCGTTGCCAGAACTTATGATCGCATACGACGATATTTCTTCTGGAAGGGGCTTCATCGTTCCGTTCGCTGCTACGTGACATCTCGTGACTCGTGTCAGCGCCGCAAGAAACCTGCGACTCAACCTGCTGGCCTCCTTCAGCCAATTGACCTTCAAACCGACCCGTTTTATTGAGTGGGCCTGGACTTGCTCGGCCCCTTTCCAATTTCCACGAAAGACAACAAATGGATTGCAGACGCTACAGATTATACCACGCGACATGCACTTACCCGAGCGTTGTCAACCAGCTGCGCCACGGACGTAGCCGACTTCCTACTGTACGACGTCATCCTCCAACATGGTGCTCCACGTCACCTACTTACAGATCGCGGTCGGTATTTCCTGTCTCGTGTAGTTGGCGATCTACTTCAATCATGTGATACTCATCACAACTTCACCACCTCATATCCCCCTCAAACCAAGGGACTCAACGAAAGCCTCAGCTTTATACTGATCGACATGCTTTCCATGTACGTTTCTGACGATCACCACGATTGGGACGTTGCCCTTCCTTTCGCCACATTTGCACACAACTCATCGCGTCATGACAGTGCCGGCTACTCACCATTCTATCTTCTCTTTAGCCGCCATCCCTTATTACTCTTTGACACCTTGCTCCCTTCTGATCCGGCGTCCACGTCCACGACTTCCTATACGCAAGATGCCATCACGCGTGCGCTCGTCGCGTGCACAGTAGCACTCACTCGGCTCTCGTCATCGCAGACCGCACAAAAGTCCATTTATGATCGTCGACACCGGGATACTGCTTTTCCACCGGGCTCTCTTGTCCTTCTGTGGCTCCCATCTCTTCGCGTCGGCCTCTGTGAAAAGTTAACGTCGCGGTACGTCGGGCCCTACCACGTGATGCGCCAGGTGACTCCTGTCACCTATGAGATAACTCCCATGGCATCCACTTCATCGACGGCCACACCAAGAAGTGACATAGTACATGTTTCCCGCCTCAAGCGTTACAACTGTGACAACCCATTTTGAACACAACCAGGACCAGGACGGTGCTTCACCGACCGGGGATAGTGTCATGAACAGTGGCGAAGACAAAGAACTATAGTGGTGGGGCTGGGTCTCTCCTGTCGGACTGAAAGAGCTGCTAAAAGCTGTGTGCCTCGTACAATCTTGACTAGCCAAGTGCTAGCCGTTTGCTGTTGAGTGAATACTCCCCGTAACAATATTGAAATCAATCCCAGACCTCACTAGCCTATGATCACTGCACTTTGCCTTACCTAACACTTCTACATCCTGCCCTACGCTGGAATTGGCAGAAAGTATGAAATCTATTTCATACTTTCTACTAACATATTTCGTACCTTTCTACTAAGTTGCGAGACCAGAGGGAAGCTAGATATAATAGTAGAGAAGAGTGGGAGAAGTGACAGAGAATGGGCAGAACCAATGCAGTCGCGAAACGAGCGATTAACAACCTTGCCACTCTTCGCTGAGAAAGTAAAGAAACGCTACTGTTATAGACGCGACAGCGGTTGCGGGCAAACAGGATAAATTTAAGTTCAAGGTAAGGTGCGATATGTTTCTGCTATTTCTGAAAAATAGCCACCATGCAAATGTGTGAATTGGACAATTTACGCAGGGCGTGCAGAATCAGAGTGGCATTAAAGCACATTCCAGGGCCTAGGCAAGACTACGGAAGCGGTCACACGTCAAATGAACACTTCTGTGCCTACCGCGGTAACTTTGCAGCTATAACATTGCTCGAGGTCGCGGGTTCGATACCGAACTTCGGCAGGCTCATTTCGACGGGGGCGAAAAAAAGAAAAGGCTCGTGCGCTTTGATTTAGGGACACGTTAACGAACACCCCGCTGTCAAAATTAACCCGGAGTCCGCCACTACGGCGGGCATCATAATCCGATGGTGGTTTAAGCACGTACAGCCCCACAATTCAATTAAAATTTAATACTTCAGCCACGGTACAATGTCCCATGTGAGGCAATGACAATGCACAACCCTCTCAGACGTTATGAAATAGGGAACACAACAACACCTCAAGCAAACACCTCTCCCTTTGTGTTCTGTGTACTACGCAGACAAACAGCAGTGGAGCACGCAAGGTAACGTTTAGCATCAACTCACCACTCCTTTGTTGACAAAACGTTGAAGAAATTAAACATTCACCGTCAACGTCACTGCTAATTATCGTTAATCAAAGCAAACAGCACAGAAAGCTTCGCTTACATCGATTCCCACGGTACGTCGGATCTGCATAATTCTTCATTTCCGCTGTGAACACCAGGTACAAACACAATATATTTAAATATATACACAGGAGAACGTTTACTATATTAGTTACGTCTACCTTTTCCCTTAGAATATTGTTGAGGCTAAAATCTTACTGCATCATTGTCGGCGCGGATGTGCACAGCTTTTAATTAATACTTTCGCTTTACTTCTGCAAATCCTGACAATAAGAGGACGAGCGCATTCGAAGCAGTAGCGGCAGCTACCTCATCCGTATTTTCTAACTTTAACATTTTTTCTATTTCCACTGTGATGCACAGAAATATATTTAAATATATACAAATGACAAAGCTTATTAAATTTTTTTTTCAAGAAAAGAGGTTTCCAACTAAACATTATTTGTAATGGTATGGTTAGCCTACGCCTAGAAAGTAAATATGTTTCTGTATGTTCACCTCGCTTCAAATTACTTTGCGTGCTTTTTTGATCCTGAAATAAACCTGCAGACTTCAGCGACCCCTTCTGCAGCGTATATTATCAAAGTCGTGTCATATTCGCGTGAATTATGTGTCTCAGTATATTGTTTCTCATTCCAGTAGGCAATGCTAACTACTAATGAAAAAAAAAAGCTCTTCTAATAATCTACCACATTTATTATGGAGGAAAACATCGCCACTTGCATGCAGAGGTCATACAAATATACATAATTCGCTCAGTGACCGAAATGAGGCCGAGCCAGATTCACTGGAAATCGGATTCAACAGTAGTTGTGCGCAGTAGCGCTTATACTCGGACTCGCAGGGAAAAGAAAGCGAAAAGAAAATGAGGTTGCAGTTTCACCGGAAAGACGAAGCCGTATTAGTGATAGCAAAACATAAAACAATTACACGAAGGAAAAATTCTGACCGCATAAATCCGTGTAAGGGCCGCGCACATAAAAGGGTCGCACCCCCAACTTGACAGCAAATATTTAAAAAAAGATCCAAGCGAAAAGCAATCGCTTTCGGTGCGCCGATTCCGATCACGCGCAACAGCGTACTTTCGATCGTCGCTACTAGGTGGCGATCGAGGTAGTTTACGGCGGATTTCATACATGTAGTTGGAAAAATTAGGTCGAATGGCCCAATCCTATGTAAGGCTCGACAAAATCGTGTCAAAAAAGTGTGGCCCTCACACATGTCTATACGTTTCCTATATCGGCCATATAAAGTGCAGTAAACCTTCAGTTACAAATTAAAATAACAAGCATAGTGTAATGCACTGGCCACGTAACCTTGTAAATATATCACTGGATGACGACGAGCACTCACTGTCACAATGCTGGCATAATGAAGAACGCCGGCAGTGGGGGCGAACGGTTCGTACAGTCGCGCGATTCACCGCGACACCGCAAATTAGTTTCATCACTATCCCCACCTGCTAATTTTTATGTCCACTACAGCAAGACGCTCTCTGTAAGCGATATCTCCAATAACCGCTCTCTCTCTTAGACTACGCGATCTGCAACACTACATGGAAGCGGAAAAAACAGCTCAGGAAGGAAGACAGCGCGCTTGAAGTGAGCAGCCCTCCCTGCTCGCCGTTTATCACATCACGGCGACGGCGAGAAACAAAACGATAAATAGAAAACATGCGTCGAGTCCGCCGCGGCTGCGGGTGTCACAATGTGCACCGGCTACAAACACAGCGTGGGCTCCAACGACAAAGCCATCAGTGGGCACGTCGCTTATCGATACTTCGCCAGAACCAGTCTGACGCTGAGAAGGAAGCGTATTTCCCACCGTACAAGCACCAGCGGAAATATAACACTAGGTGCGAGGGGAGTCAGTTGCATGCAGAGCGACCAGCCATCTCGGATCGCAAACTTCAACCCGGCCCAGATTAGCTCCAAAATAAAGCGCGCGGTCAGCGTATGTAATACTCCTCAGGCGCGCGGACAGCCAAGCGCAGTCACTAAAAACTAGGAGAAACTGCACTTATTCGAAAAATTGTTCGCTCTCATTTTAATGGAGGGGTACGCTTTCATGAACGTGGCGTGGCTATAAGACTCGATAAAAGAAAGAAGTTGGGAGCTATCGCACAGCTCTGACCCGTACTGTACCAGTTTAAAGAGTGCTCCTTCTACAGTATAAGACATGCATGTGGTGTTCAATTGGCAAAAGTTATCAGGCGCTAATACGAGGCGATGAGGCAGTGAAAGAAACTTCAGAGAAGTGAGGCAAGCTTCAAGCAAACCACCTAGCTGAGGAAAGAACGCGATAAGTTATGCAAAAGAAGGAAAACGGGGTACATAACAGCGCAGGCAGCGTGAGGAGTTTGGGTACGCAAGGATGCTCGGTTGCGCTATTTGCAAAATTGCATAGTCTATGCGGTGTATTTTAATTGTTAATTTTTATTCGTCACATGCTTTGTCAGCTGCTCAATTGCGTAATTCACGCTGTTCCCAGTTGCTCTCGTGCCTTTTCGCGCTTTTGAAAAATCGCTGTGTCTTATTATTTATTGATTCATTTGATAATACGGTTGTTTATTTGTGCGCCTGATAATTTGTTGCTCTATAATCCTTTATTCCGCCGCCGGCAAATAAATGAAACCAATGGCATAAAGCATGCTTTGACATGTAATTAAAATATTGCATTATGAACTCGCATTGTTTTGTGCTAATAAGTCTAGTCATAAATTGTGTTCAGAAATTGTTATAAATTGTGTAATACTTATATTATGCCTTCTCAAATGACCTTTCGTCAGGGAAATATTTCTTGATTGCATCTATGTGTATTATAGCTTTCAAAAGGCGGTACATGGCTTTTTTCATTTATGTGTATTCGTGCGAATAAGCACAAAACACATATCAATTCGTAACATGTTTAACTGAATCCGCTTGTCGTATGGCTCATCCGAGAAATGCCAGTCTCATGGTGGTGCGAGGGGACTCAGGCTATGCAATTCAACTGTCTCTTATTATGAGATCTTGTAACTACTCATATAAAGTTCTCACTTCAGTGAACAATTCTTCGACGTCAGACGAAAGTCTCCAAGTGCGATTGCTATTGCGAGTAGTAGCCTGCGAAGGTTTCTAGCCACGCGCTCGCTCTCCTAAGATCACGAGTTACGTGACGCCATCGGGCAAAAAAGGATGTTCCACATTCGCTCACCTTCTAGCACTTCTAAGGCTAGACTTAGTAAACATAAATACCCAAGTTAGTGGGCGGTTTGATAGCCGCCACCGTAGCACAATTGCTAGTGCAACTCACGCGTTATGCGAAGATTCTGGGTTCTGGCTTCTACCGGCGAGAAGTAATCTTTTCGTCCACTTTCAATTCCCTTTCCTCATTATTTTCTACATTTCAATTTCAACTACACCTAGTTTCCCCGACGCTTTCCTTGGTTTCATTGTCAGTTAGCTTTATATATATATATATATATATATATATATATATATATATATATGTATATAAATATATATATAATGTGTGTGTGTGTGTGTGTGTGTGTGCGTGTGCGTGTGTGTGTGTGTGTGTGTGTGTGTGTGTGTGTGTGTGTGTGTGTGTGTGTGTGTGTGTGTGTGTGTGTGTGTGTGTGTGTGTGTGTGTGTGGCATTTACAACGATGGTCGGGCCGCAGTCCCCCCCCCCCTCCTCCATCCCCACAAAAATGAAAACTTTCCGCATATGGCATACACTTCATCTTCATCTTTTGGCGCTGATAGAGTTGCCTGTACTCATTTGAAGAGCAGCGGTCCGTGAGCTCCGAGGCGCGGGTTTTGCGTCACCTCGAGAGAGATGACCCCACGCTGCGTGGCGATTTTCTTCTTCTAGTTGGGCAGTATACGCTCTGTCTCCCTGGCGTCTTTCGCTGCCTGTGATGCCGCCTTAAAGGGACCCTGAAACGATTTTGGCGATTTTCTACAAACGTACTGAGTCGTTAGAGTAGGTCCTTCTGATCATTAATTGACACATCTAAGTGCTCTGCGTAAAGCGTGTAATTTATTATAAGGTTTTAAAAATGCACATCGCTGTCGATCGCAGCGCACTGCTCGGCGGAATTTTAAGCCGCCCCTACCCATATGATGCAAATAACCCATATGACGTCACATGGGCGAGCTATCTGATTGGCTGACCAGGGCGCGTGGTCGATAATTTTTCCAACTTTATGGTGAACAAATGATGCTCGTAATAGTTGGAATGTTAGTTACTTTGTTTTTGTAAAAAGAAAATAACTTAAAGAGAATACACAAGAATAGTTTTTTAGTACACTTGAGCACTTCCGGCACACAGCAAGTGTCGTCTGCTTGTGTTACAACGTGCGCAGTCTTTGACGAGAGCTCCGCCGTCAGTGTCGATCAGTCTTTTCGTGAGCACGATGAATCACCCTTGTTGCGTTGTGGGCTGCAGACGTAGCGACTGGAAAGATGTGAAGTTGCGAAATCGTGTCTCTCTGCAAGGCAGCATACGAGCGAACTGGCTGCTGCGCATCGGACTGTGGCTATCCGATAGGCGCCAGGATTTGCGCGTTTGTGGCCGTCACTTTACAGCGGAAGATTACTAACGCAATAGCGTTTCGCAAGTCCGGTATTAGGGCAAACACAAGCGCAAGGGGACAGGGTCTGGCCGCTTGACTGCGCCGGGATGAACCATGAGATGAGCAGAAAGGTAAATGTGAATGGTCTGCACGGTGCAGCCACCTGGTGGCACAGAGCTCAACCATACACAGTAGCAGCAACGAAGTGCATCCTTCTTTGCTGCTGGTGTGTATTTTTCTCAGGAGTGTAATCATCAACACATTGTTCTTATAAATGTTTAAAATGTTTTACACTTGGTTAGAGCAATATTGGCGCTTCGTTTGACTGGTTAAGCGCTGCGCCAACAAGTGTCTGGACAGTGCAGACCGATCAGGCTGCTCACGTACGTCTACTCTGAAGTTCCTTCATCAGCTTGAGTTTATGCCTCCAGTCATTTGCCGAAATGACCAGCTTGCCTGTGGTTACCGGAATACCGGCCACCTTCGGCGCTACGACAAAATGCTCGCAACGCACGCTGCTTCGATGGCTCTCGGTCGACGGCCAAGCGGCCAGCGGAGAGGTCTCGCGCGGGAGGAGGCGTGCTCCAACAACCGGAAGTGGACGATGTGACGTCGCATCGTGACGCAGGACCAGTGAAGGCAGAGCTTAGCGCCGCTCGCTTGGCGAGCGAGTTGAGGAGGAAAGGCATGGCTAGGGAGAAGGGTAACTTCTAATCGCTTGTAACTCCATTAATACGTAACGCTTCACTTAAATTGTGGTGCGAATGTTCTACTTAAGCTGTACCCTATGCGCCTACAAAATTTGTCCGAACCGTTTCAGGGGCCCTTTAAGAAGAAGCTTTAGCACGGGCCCAACTCCGACCCGGCCTATTCAAATACGTATAAAACGCAAAAACGCTTTTCTGAGGTAACCCCAGGACCGATTTTAATGATATTTGTTGCATTTGAGAGACAAAGTTAAATTCTAGTGACTGTTGGAAGCGGAATTTCAATTTAGGGCCTGCATTCTGTACAAAATATTTTTAGAAGTTCGAAAGTTAGAAAAAAAATAGAAGCACGAAGTTTACAAATTAATAGCTCCGTATCAAAAACAGATATCGCGGTTCTGTAAACGGCATCCACTAGATCATTCAAAGCGGACCAATTCTTTATGTCAATTTATATCTTACGCGAATTTGTTGCGATGTGTACAAGCTTTCTGCAAAAGCTGTATTTCCATAGTACTACATTTCTTTCAAATTTATGTGTAACAATCAAATTTGTCCACATTTGATGTACTATGAGGTGCAATTCACAGACATTTGATATCAATTTTCATTGCTGAATCACATAGTTGTAAACTTGATAGTTTCGTTTTCTTAACATTTTCGATTTTTGCCAATTTTTAATAAAGAATTGACGACCTAAATCAAAGAATCTGAAACCAACACTCACTAGATTTTAAGCTTATCTTATAAATACAACAAACCTCTCCAAATTTGGTGCAGTGGTTGCCGAGAAAAACTAATTCTCCTCTTACATGTATTCAGATTGGAGCACCCGAGCTGGGCAGCGTCCATATGGACCAGTGCACTATATGGCGTAGTGCGGTGCGGTGTGGTGGCGTGCGCCGTTGTGAACATGCACTAGACCCATTTTAAGAATGTGGCCTGCATCACCGCCAATCAATCTGCTTTGCCGGTTGCAATTTCATGCTTACATCTACCCTCGATTATGGGAGAGCCAGCATTTTTTGCATTCTTTCCTTACGACCTTGCGCGACGAGTGGTCCACGCCGGTGATAATGGTAGTACGGCTACAGTAGAGTGCGAGTCAATGACCAAAGGCGGAAATAATAGAAAATTAAATAAAACGTTAGTAAAAAAACTGGCTCCTTCGAGCCGAGTTTTCTAAAGATGCATTTCATTTTTCCATTCTTTTGGCCCTTCGTCACTGGATCAGACACTGAAACTTCGTCGTTATCGCTCTGATCCGCCACTCGGCGTGAAGGATCATGAAAAGGGAGAAAGAGCGAGAACAGAAAATGAAATGAAACGTTACAAAATCTGGCCCCTGGTTCGCGTTGGTGGGGCGTGTAAGCTGATCGATAAATAAAACTGGCACTTTAATTACCTACACGTGCGCCACTGGAAAAGGTCAGACCAATTTCGGATGGCAATGTGAACTCATTGCCGAGTATTACAACTGGCCAACGTGGTTCAAATGGAAAGCTGGTCATTTCATTGATCGGCATAGCCAGAAGCTTAATAGAGTTCCACGGTCAATAACATTTCAAAACGGCCTTCTTTATTTTTTCCTCCCGTTTAAGGCTGTCTGCCTGTCTGGCTTTTTTTTAGTTTATATCGATTATTTACAAAACGCCGATGAGCACAGTCAACGCGGCGATGTTATAGAGGAGTTGTAAAGCGATACGGAAATACTTTACCGCAAATAACGTATTTCGGCAGACTAATTAAAAAATTTAATTTAATTGTTATTACGAAGTATACCTAAATTACTTGTCTTGTCAAAAGGTTACTTCAATAGTGCTACCACACCCTACCTCGTTTCCAGGCAAACTAGAAATGTCAAATCAAGCAAAATTTGCATGTTTGCAATTACTTGCGCATTTCTTGATGTATACGCGCTTTCATTTTTTTCCGCGAAAAATAAAAGAATTCAACTGTTTACCACTGTCTGTTCTAGATTCCAGTTATATTGAAACTTATAGAGAACATCTTAAAAAACCTTTCATAAAATAAGCATTTTGTAACTAGCATGCGGACATTCCCGTAATTCTAAAATATATCCTGCAGTGTTTTTATGTCAGGTTGCACACATTTTCATTGTCATAGTGTCACAAATATGTATGTTATCCGAAATAGTGTCCAATCTTTCATATTTTCTTTATGCATGCTCTGTTCACTCTTACTTTACATGGTATTGCGCTGCTAAGTATGAGGTCGCGGGATGGAATCCCGTCTGCGGCGGCCGCATTTCGATGGCGGGCGAAATGCAAAAGCGCCCATGTCCCGCGCATTAGGGGCACGTTAAAAATGTCCTGGTGGTCATAATTAATCCAGAGTCCCCCACTACGGCGTGCCTCAGAATAAAATCATGGTTCTCGCACGTAAATTGCAGAATTCATTCATTTATTCACCTGCTTTATTTTTCAGTGCTATGTGCAAATTTGCTGTGTCCACCTTGTTACAGCCGAGACGGCCAACATTTATCTGGATACAAAATAATATTAGATGCTTAAGGGCAAATGTTTGGGCAATTGTAACTATTTAAGGCTTCCCCTTATTTCATTATTATTTTTTAATCTTGAACGTTACTCCTACTTCGAGATAGTCAAACACAAATTTCAACGCTCAGTCCAGGCAATATCGAAACCGAGTGCGCCAGCAGCGCAGAAAAGGCGTAGCCCCGCGGTTATGACAGACGGAAGCGCAACGTGACGAATTGTTTGATGAATATTGAACGATGGCATGTCGCGGCAAATGCTAATACGGATGCTTGGGGCAGATGCTTGCCGGGCAAAATGTGCCGCATCAGTATTGCCGCGACCGACGTTCACGTTTAACTTCGTCGCGCTTTCCGTCGCGGGTCCGTTTATGTTTAACATGCCAGATCTCCCTCTTCTACGCTCGCGGCACGCTTGGTTTCAATAATGCCTCGATTGAGCGTTGAAATTCGATGATGAATATCTCGAATTAGCTGCAATTTCCAAGCCTTCTTAATGAAAGTGCATTAAAATGTGACTACCTCCAAATTTTCCACATAAACAACCACCCTGAAGCTTCTAATCAAAATTAATTAAAGGTTTTTGTGTAATTAATATTCTGAAACTTACGTTGTATGTAGCAAAGTATATCCATATCGCAAACTCCTATACAGAAACACCTCTTTCTACACAAAGCCTCTTTCTACAGAATATGTGTCGTCTAAAACACCCTGCATAATGGCTATACCAGACAAATGTGCTATGCTGTATCCTGTTCGCAACGAATCGCGAGTCACTCGATGAAAACAGCCTGTTCTCCCAAAGAGAAAGCGACAGATATTTGCATTCAAGTGCTGTTCAGCTGATGCGTCTTTTTTTTTGGATCTCACTAAAAGGTCTTCGGGAGTCGCGATGTCGCTCTCTATTTGGTCGCTCTCTACTCCGGGCGGCAGCGCGCGCCCACCTGGGCCGCTGTATCTTGAATGTCATCTGCGACGGGTTCAAAATCGGCCGCGTGCTGTGTTTCCGCAGCTTACTATGCGCTGATGCGAGACGCAGCACAACGGCGAATTCGCTCGCTGCTGCTGCCGCGCTTCCTCGCTCCAGCGTTTTCACGGCGAATTTTCGGAATCATCGAGTGAGATGTGTTCATGTTTGCTTGCGCGCACGTGACACCATGCTTGTTAATTTAGTTAGTATGTCCATTTTCACAAGTTTCTACAGCCGATGAAACTACTATCCTTACTTCGTGTAGCTGCCTACAACTTTGCTATCGCAATCGATGATTCGCCTTCCGGGGGAAACTGCGACTTTTCTTATTGTCATAGCAATTATATGAACAATCCAGGCGAATTTCTGCCATCGGCGTCGCCGTGATGTTCCCTACTAAGTCCGAGTGTGATAAGATGGCGGCCACGCTCCGTATTCTGTAGGTGACAGCGAGCGTCCGCGGCCATCAAGTGACAGGTGTTCTTGTTTGACTGTGCGTGCGTGACTACGTGCTTCTTAATTTAGTTAGCAAGCGAATGTTTACAGCAGTTTGTGCAGCTGATAATAGTACTATACTTATTTTGTGTATCTGTCTAATATTTCCTATTGCAAGCAATGCTCGCCTGCAGGGCGGAACTGCGACTTTTTAATGTACATCGAAGCTGTTAGCCTCTAGTTGATCGGGATGTTGCGTGGACTGCTCACCCAAAAGACACCGCCACATAGCGGCCGCGGCCGCTCAAACAGACCTGAAAGGGCAGATGAAAAAGTGCTTTGTGTTTGAGTTATGTTTTCTCGTGTATTCGAATTACGAATTATCTTCTCTCGTATACTCAAATTACAATTCAGTGATATCATGTCTGCAGGTTGTGTGCTAGCCATACTTTGCAAATTTTCTGACGCATTTCACTTTGAGACATTCAATTAGTTCGACAACGCACTTGCGCTAGGTAGATGGTCTGCAAGGACGAGGACATATGCTGCAGTTCCGCACACGTGTGTGCACGCCTGACGAATGTGCGCACACAATAGAGAGCTTTAGTTTAGGGGGACGCAAGGCGTTGGGGCCCCTAGCACTTGGGTGCGTTTGCGTTTCCGTACGCAAGCGGAAACACGCTATAGGTTAGCGGCCCCAAACGCAAGCCGCAGTGATGTCGCATGCGCTCGCAGCGCCATCAACGTCTGATCTTTGCTACGTTATCATTTCTTAAAACTGCAATCAAGCATATGAATAAGCACATACATAAAAACTATTCTTATTAAAAGAAGTTAATAGAGAGGTTTAGCGTGTCCGGTATTCGGTTAAACGCAGGCGGAGCAGGTTGGGGCGGAGCCGTAAACAGGAGCTGCCTGCATGGTGCAGCCACCTGGTGGCGCAAAGCTCAAACAGACAAACACAGCTAATATTGCAGTAACCAAAGGGAATTTTACTCTGCTGCGGATGTAAATTTTTGGCAGCAACACGATTACGCCAGTGCCGAAAATTTACACCAGCAGCTAAGTAGAATAGACTTGGGTATACGGCAATATTAGCTATTTTTGTCCGTTTGAGCTTTGCACCACCAGGTGGATGCACCCTGCAGGACGCTCCCATTTACTCCCCCCCCCCCGCCTGCGTTTACCCGAATACCGTACACCACGGAGGAAGGAAACTAAGGAGAGGCCCTACCCCCTCCGCGCGCTAGGAGAAAAGTGTGGCGGAAATGACGTATAGGTTCTCATTTTTTTGCTGCTTTTTTATTTTTTATTTTTTTTGCTGCATGGCCACGCCTTTTGGGCCACAATGGCGGCGTTGTTCTGATTTTTTGAGCGCTCACACGTGTTGCTCTGGTAGGTTTCGTGCCGTGGCAAAGGCGCTGTGTGGGCGGGTTTGCGTTAGTCACCGTGTCTTGTTGCGCTGTGTTACCTGCACTGTGCTCTGCCGGATGTTGCGCGAGAGCGCGCGCTCCGCGCGCGAAACCACGCGCAGCGCGGCGTGGTTTCGCGAAAGATGTAAACAAGAGAGGAGGGTGGCACAAAAGGCGGAGCATCGCCATGAGCAACGCCAACTTCCGGCTTCACTTTTGCTTCACAAAGAGTGACGTCAGGGCCTCTCCTTATGGCGTTTTTCACTGGTCGATTCGGAGCAGGATTTCTTGCTCCGTGGCAACGAATCCGAATTTCACTGGTCGATCTGGAGCGGGTTCGCGCGTTCCACTGGTCGTTTCGGATCAACTCGCTCCGCGCCGGATCGCTCTCACTTGCTCCGCCGCCGAGGCGCGGATTCGGGCGGAAATAGCTCGCGTCACTTCCGTCTTCAAGCGAAATCGGTACCGGTTGGTACGCACAACATTGTGTTGCTTCACAAAATGGCTGCGTTCGTTGCTGCTGCAGAGCTCGCGTTTAGCGATGAGAGCTCGGACGACAGCGATTACTAGGTGACGCAGGTGCTGTACGAAGCCTTCTATGCACGTTGTCCATGCATAATCCTTGCGGGCGCGACATGGAAATGACGGACTCTGCGATTGCCGTGGTCAAATTACGCGCGGGCCGCGCGCGGGGGAAGGTGAGTTTGGTTGCCGTGGAAACGTCGAGAGAAGAAGTCGGGCATGGTTTCCGGAACCGGTTTGTGCGACGTGCACGCAGACTTCCTGTGTGATCCCCCACGGAGCATTTTTGCGCTCCGCTGGCCGATTCGGATTCGCGAAACCCGAGCGCTCGCTCGAGGATTTCGGCGGCCGCTCCAGATCGACCAGTGAAAAACGCCATTAGTTTCCTTCCTCCGTGCCGGACACGGTGAACCTCTCTGATATAGACCGTTTTTTCGTAGGCGCCGCCATATTGTGAACGCAGTGGCGCCACCTATGAGCAGCGCCATACTGGTTTGGATGAAGGCGGTCTTTTGCATGGCAGGTATGTGCTCGGCGGTAGGTTCTGGCGTTTGTTTTCGCGGTCGTGCAGTCTGTTTAGTATGACGTGCGTCTTCTACATGGTAAACGGTTCTGTGAAACGTGCTGAAGTGGTTCAAGGCGTCATGGCCGGAATTTCTGCTGGCGTTGAGGTGGACGGAACACGCAGCGCGATGTGCGCGCGCATATTTGAGCCTACAGTAAGCCTCGGAGATCAGTTGTGTATTTCCGAATGTTCAAATACTAATGTGACCTTATTGCAGTATTATCCTCTATTTCTAAGCTGCGGTTTAGGAGCCATGAAACATACGCGACGATCGTAACAGCGTGGGTACCGTTCTGCTACGACAGGAGCTGTGCTGTTATACTTTGACAAGCGTTCAAACTGTTCGCTACAGGTTACATTCCGTGATTACTTGGTTGGATGGATGAGGTTTCCACCCATGAATAAAACAGTTTTGGCTAGTAATAGCAGCATACCTTACAGTCTGAATTAAGCTTGTCCAGCAAAGCGACCGTTTACGAACTGCGCGAGCGTCCTAAGCAGTAGTAGGTGCTGGATTACAGATATTCTTGTTCTATATAGCGCATGGTCCAAGCATACGGCATCAGCGGTTATATATTTATAAACGTTGTGCGGCGTTAGCCCGTTTTCTCTTGCTTTTTACAGAAAGAGGATGATAACCGATTTTTTTTTTCGGTTGTGTTCGTTCAGTTCTCTACTACACACTCACACGTATTACGGAAAATTTGCGCTCAGAACTAGCCATCGCATTCTTTTTATGCGAACCCTTTCATATATTATTGCTGTACACAGGCCAAAAAGGTAATGCCGAAGCAAACAGCTTGTATGTGTATCGTGCTAATGTAAGTAAATGTCCGAAACACAATAAGAATAATGTAGTTATATACAGAACGCCCATGAAAAAGTTCACGCAGAAACTCCTCTGGTAGTTGTCCAAGTATGCGCAAGCATTGTGCCACTTGCTCATTTCCACGCAGCCCGGAGTCATTATCAATGTTATGGAACTTGATCGGACCAGTATAAACTCTTATCAACCTTCATCGATCGTTCCCTTACCATGTCCGATAGCAACCATGATAAGGCAGCTTTAATTAATTTAGAGTTCATTACAGTTCTTGAACCCATGTCTGTTTGTGTTAGTTACGGTGAAGATAATTAGCCACAGTTACTTAAGACATATTTTACTAAGGCACTCGGACCCGCGACCTTTGGTGGTAGTCGAACCCACGACCTTTGGTGTTAAGTTGAATTAAGATTAATGTAACGAAGCTGTTGCAAAACCACCGCTACGTTTGCTAAGGGGGTATAGGGGGTATGTAATGTTTTACTGACGTTTCGGATGGTTGTTCTGAGCTTGTTCTTTGTTGAAAGGTATGCTGTCCTGTGTGCTGTATGGGTGATTTCAATGAATGTATGCACTGTTTGCTTCACTTTGCTGAGCGCTTGTCGCCTCTGCCTTAACGTGGGAATGAGCCATTCCATTTTTTGCTTTCTTACGGTGGTATGAGCTATTCATGAGCGAGTCGGTATGAGCGGCAAATTTCTCGTTGGGTAGGCACAGAAATACTTACGCATTAAATTTTTTTTAATTCTAGAGAACGTACGTTGGCTTCACTAAACTGGTTTTTCCGCGTTAATACAGTAATCAAAAAGTTAAGGTCCCAAACACAACTGATGTGGCCTGTGGAAAGTCCCTGGCCAAAATTTCAGCAATATCCCGGTAGTTTTCCTACGTGCTTCTATTCTTTAACCTGTTTCACATCCGGTTATTGTGATTCAACGCCTCACTGACACACGCACGCAGACACACACACACACACACACACTCGGCCTCCTCCTTATAGAATTTGTCGAGGGATCAAATACTGAATAATAACTGCATTGCAATTGCAAAAGAGGCAGCAAACGAATTTTTCAACACTACGCATTGTCAAGAGAAGTAAAATACGTATTTTTTTCATAAAAGAATATACTCGTATGTCCCAAAAATTGTGCCCGAAATAACTGTTATCAATGCTTCGATGTTTTTTGTATATTTAATAAGTAAAGAAAATATCACACGAACTTTAGAACTATATCAGTTCGAAACCAACAAAGCAGTGCATGCCGCCGATATGAAAAATGTATATAAAGACCGTGAAATGAAGAAGTCCAAGACAAATATTTTAATGAAACTTTGTCATTGAAGAACCCTGTTTCCATTTTTGTGCATATGCAACGGCCAGGGAAAAATCTCAATGACGTTGTTCTTCGTTCCAATGTATTGTGCAGGAGCAGCTGTCACCGGTCGCGTATTGTAATTGCACCGAATTTATAGTCGCAACAGAGAGCGCATTTAAAAAGCAGTTCTGCAAAATATACAAGGGCGAGTAAAATGAAAGTGAGTCAATGCGAATATATGACAAACGGGGCACTTTATGTAAAAGTAGTTTCCATGAGCATTTAGACATTTGTCCCACTGACTTGCCTTGATAGAGTCGAGTCGCCTGATTCCCGTCTCATAAAACTCCTTAGGTTGCTGCTTCAAAAAGTCTGTAACTGACTCTTTCACTTCATCGTCTGACACGAATCTGGTTTCCGTGAGCTGTTTCTTTAAATGCTCCAAAATATGGAAGTCGCCAGGGAGCTGTATGGCGGATGTTGCAGCGTTTCCCACTTGAACTTTGCCAGTTTTGTATTAACCACATCAGCGACGTGGCGACGGGCGTTATCGTGGAGCAAGATGACCCCATTCGTCCATTTTCCACGCCGTTTGTTCTTGCACGTAGCCGATGCGGCGTTTCACAATATCGGAAACGATTGATAGTCTCTCCCGGTTTACCGAATTCGATCGGTACTGTCCCCTGACGATCGAAAAGAAAGTCAACAACACCTTTCCGGCGGAAATGACGCCCTTTGCTTTCTTTGGGGGGGATGAATTCGAATGTTTCCACTGTATGCATTGCCGTCGTGTTTCAGGCTCGTAATAGTGGCCCCATGATTCGTCCCCGGTGACGATTGCAGGCAAAAAGTCGTCACCCTCATCGTGCATGATACCGGATCATATCAGTCAAGGAAGCGCCGAACCTCTCCGTCTTCTGGCGGTGGCTCAAAATCTTGGGCATCCATTGCGCACACAAGAGCCGATAACCGAGATGTTCATGAGTTATGGTGTGAACCGAACCGTGACTGACCCCTACAAAGTTTTTTATAGAAAGTCTATAGACAGTCTGTAGACGTCTATAGACTGTCTATAGACTTTCTATAAAAAAATTTGTAAGGGGATGTTCACACGCCCTGCCAATTCATCGATGCTTATCCTCCGTTACTGTCTAATAGGCTCATCAACCTTTGCAATTACGTTGGGGGTGACTGCACGGTGGCTTTGTCCCGGTCTTGGATCGTATTCGCAATTTTCACGTCCTTCTTTGACGAGTTTGCTCCAACGCTTCACAGTGGCCAATGAAATCCAATGTTCAACGTACACGGAAGCCATACGGCGACTAATTTCTTTTGGGGAAACGCTTTTAACGGTAGTGCAGGAGAATTTCTCTGAACGTAATCATTCGGTCCCGCGCGTGACCACGATGCAGAACAGAGGGCTGGTCGAGATCGGAAGACGCAGGTGAAGGATGATGCGCCCGGTGTGCGAGAGCTCGGGCGGCATCGTGGGCGGCTTCGTTTCCAGCCAGACCCGAGTGACCAGGGGCCCAGATGATCTGCACGCGGCGTTGCCTTGGGGGAGGAGTGCCAGAGAGAATCTTCTGCGCTTGGGGTGCTATTAGTCCTCTTGCGTAGTTACGAATGGCCGTTTTTGAATCGCTGATGATGCAGTGTGCATTGGTAGCCGCGTAGGCCAAAGCGATGGCCGTTTCTTCTACTACTTCGGGTTGCGTGGCGAATATTGATGCGGCCGCGGAGAGGCGGTACTGCGAACCCGCGACTGCGACGACCGCCATGGCGTTTTGGTTGGGGTACTCTGCCGCGTCCACGTAGGTTACGTCAGCGGCCTGGTCGTAGCGCTTTTGTAGTTGCTTAGCTCTTCTGCACGTCGCTCCGGATTGTGTTCAGGGTGCATATTGCGAGTTATGGGCGGGATAACTAGCTGAGCACGAATGTTTGGAGGGATGGGTACTTTTGGTCCGAATTCGGTGGTGTAGGTTATGCCTAGGGTGCCTAGAATGTGCCTGCCCGTGGTGGAATTGGCGAGTCGTTCGTATTGGCTAATACGGTGCGCTTCAATAAGCTCGCCTATTGTGTTATGAATTCCGAGGGCGTCCAGTTTCTCGTTAGAGGTGGTGATGGGAAGATGTAGGGCTTGTTTATAGGCCCTCTTGATCATGGTATTGAGTTTGAGCTTGTCAGTTGCATTGAGGCTAAGGCACGGGGCGACATAGGTGATCCTGCTCAGGGCGTAGGCGGTTACCAGGCGTATCAAGTTGCTTTCTTTCATGCCGTGATGTCGATTTCCGATGCGTGCAATGAGGCAAGTGGTTTGGTGTACATGATTATCTAATTGCTTGAGTATCTCCGTGTTTCTGCCATTTTGTTGGATGCGGAAGCCAAGGATACGAATGCTAGGTACTGTAGGTATGCGTTGCTGGTGCACGTGGAGTTCTATCTCGGGTGGGTGAGGGTCTGGACGTCGACCTCCCCAATTAGGCTTGTACAGAAGGAGCTCCGACGATTTCTGTGGGGAACACGCCAGGCCGCGCGGTTCTACGTATGCAACGACCTCGTTGATGGCTTGCTGCAGCGTGTCTTGGATGTCCCCGTCGCTGCCCCCGGCGACCCACAGGGTGATATCGTCTGCGTAGAGGCTATGCTTGAGGTTGGGGATGCTAGCTAATGCAGGCGGTAGTCCGAGCAAGGCCACGTTAAACAGAAAAGGGGATAGAACCGATCCTTGCGGCGTGCCTTTGCTGCCGAAGTGAATAATTGGGGACTGCAACCCTCCGATGGTAATGGTGGCCGTGCGACCTGTAAGAAAATTTTTCACGTAGTTATATGTTCGATGTCCAACCTGGAGTTGTGCCAGTTGGTTCAGTACGGCCTCATGAGTGACGTTATCAAAGGCCTTGGTTAGGTCTAGCCCCAAGATGGCTCTGGTGTCCAGCCTGGAGCTTTTGTCGCCATCGATAATTTGGTGCTTGAGCTGAAGCATCATATCTTGAGCAGAAAGTTTCGGGCGGAAGCCAACCATGGTATTGGGGAAGAAGTCGTTGTCGTTCATATGTCTGTGCAAGCGTGTGAGGATGACGTGTTCGAAGACCTTTCCGACACATAAAGTCAGGGAGATAGGGCGGAGGTTTTCGAGTAGGAGGCGCTTCCCGGGTTTGGGAATCATAATAATTTTGGCTTCTTTCCATTGTGAGGGGAGGTTTCCAGTTTCCCAGTATGCGTTAAAATAAGCTGTGAGGGCTAGTATGAAATCTTCATCTAGGTTGCGAAGCATTTTATTAGTAATGCCATCAGGTCCCGGGGCTGAGTTAGGGCGAAGTGCGAGGATGGCTTCACGTACTTCTGCTGCTTGTATGGGCGCGTCCAGGTGGTCGTTAGCGGTGCCTGTGGATGCTGGCCGGAGCGGGTGTAGTAGGTTGAGATCCTATGTATCGATCTATCAATTATTGAAGAACTTGTGCGTCCGTGCCCGGATGGGTGTGAATAATTTTTTGCAAGTTGTGCTGTTGTGTGTTCTTGCTGTTGGCCGGATCGAGGAGGCAACGGAGGATATTCCACGTTTTGGGCAGGTTTGGTTGCCGCTCCATGCTGTCGCATGTGCTGTGCCAATTTTGACGAGTAAGTTGTGCGTAGTCTTCGATGTGAAGGGTGCGAGTACTAATACGTTTCCTGAGCATTCGATTGAGCTTGTTGTGTTTGTATCTGCGTTGCAGACTGACGAGGGCTCCGAGAAGCCGCCGCGAAACCTGCCGCTATGTTTCACGCTTTCCTTCTTACCCTCGAAAGTTTCAGAAAGTTGTTGTTGTTGTGTGACTTCACGTCACAAGTACAGTGTCTGCGTCAGCTGCACAGAATCTTACAAAAAGAAACGTGAATTTTGTAAGGATATTTCCCGATATTCTATGAAGTTATGTGTCTTTGTGATTACTAGGAACTTGGTCGCGTGAAAAATATGGCAGATAATAACCATATCCTTAATAATTCCTTAATTAGTACTTACAGAGGAAGCACTTCAATTACAGAATTGAGGACTCGAGGTCATATTATTAACTCAACAAAAACTTCTTAAACAAAATCGTTTTGGGTGCTACAACCGACAGCATACTTTGGCACTGCGGGCGGCGCCCAGTATGGCAGTAGCGAAAGAAATATGAAATAGTGGACCAGTGAGTTTGATCCCTCAACCCTCTCCATTGCTAGCGCAGACCAACATGTTTCGCTGGCACGGGCTTCATCGCGGTCTTTTTTTTTTTTATTGTGACGCCAAGAATCGACGCGAAGCGTGCTGTATTCTGTTCCCAATCTTTTGGTGGTACCGAAACTCGGATAATCACGTTTGTCCGTATACCAGCAAATAAAAACACAGGTCTTTATTGATCACAATGAAGAGAACTCGTAATTGCCATAACATTGGCGCCCGCGCAGCAGGGAGGCAGGTGGCGTTTTCCGTTTTTCTAATATGGTGGGGACATCGGCGTCACTGAGACACAATTTAATTTTCGTTTTCGTTCAGGGCTGCCCACAGCCAAAATACTGCGGGCCATAGTACTTACGACGATTTTTGTGAAGTTGTTGTTGGGCAAGATATGAATGTCGGCCTTCAATTTTGCAAATGCAATGTTGCCGCTAAAATTGGTAATTAAAACTTTATAAAATGTTTTTTACTTGTGACGTGAGCCGTATTTGCCACGATGCCGCATTTGTATTGGTTGCCAAGCCTTACAGTCCCACAGAAGATGTGCACATGCGCTTATCACAAGTTATCAGTGCAGCACCCTGTGTTATTTGGTGCAGAAAAAACAGCGTGTATTGGCCTCGAGCTCCACCACTGGAAAAGCCGGCGCCACCGTCGGCGTGACGTCCTATTAGGGATCGCGTGGACAGCGGCCGCGTCGGCTGCTTCGTGTTAGGGTTGGCGTCTGACACCACGTAGCAAAAGGAATTTCATCCGACCATCTTCGCCGAAATGAGGCGTGACTTCTAATTCGCCATGACCGTTTCGAGTGTGCCTGTCTGCCGGAAGCCCCGCAGTGTACAGCCTCTTTGTGTGTGTGTGTGTGTGTGTATGTGTGTGTGTGTGTGTGTGTGTGTGTGCGCGTGTGTGTGCGTGTGTGTGCGTGTAATTCCGGGAGGCGGGACGACTTCTTCCTTCAGCAGGCTCGGTATAACCAGAGGAGGAGGGGCCCTCTTTCCGTGCCGGTCACGTGACATCGACGGAAGCAAGATCCCGCTCACGATTGTAGAGAGCCTATTTAAGGGGCTCCGAAATGTACTTTTGATCACTTCATGCTCTTCTAATTTTCTTTCATCTACCTTTGAATAAACCGTGCAAGTTTCGCACTAGAAAATCGTCTCGCCCTTGCTTGGTCGCCATGGTCTACCGGATGCCTGCAGCCCGCCGACAACGCCACGCTCCCCAATAAGTAACGTCGCTCGAACTTCGATAGGCAGGCGCCGCTACTACTCGCCAGCAGCACGATACGCTACCCTGGAGTACGCAACATTCGGGAGCGCCGAAGCGAGCTGAAAACGAGAGGTTAAGTTCCCTCGTACGGCTGCGGTCCTCATTTAGTGGAGAGATTTTCCCGCTTCGAGTGTCTCCTTTACAACGCTTGAAAGCACTACAATAGGTAGTGGCTCCCTTTGAAGGCGCGCAACATGGTAGGCTACTGCTCGGTGCCGCAATGCCGGACGTACGCAACGGAGCCCGGTGTCAGCCTTATTCACACGTAGCCGCAGGACAAGCCGCGTGAAGCTTGGCTCCCGAAACATAAAACCGGCAAACAGTCATCAGCCACAACTCGGGTATGCAGCAAGCACAGGCGCGAAGATTTCTGCTGCGGCGCCGAGTCTGCGATCTTCGGAAAACGCGCACTGAGACGCTCGCCCGAGTCCGCTGCCCGACTAACGTCATGAAGGTTTGGTCTATGAACTTGATACTGGCAAGTTCGCTGGAGTGGAAAGGGAGTGGTAAGAAGCACATTAAAGAAAAGCATGGCATATGGTCATGTTTGCGTTATGAATTAATGCACTGGATTACAAAAAAGGAAGCAGCGGGAAATCGCACGCTGAGAACACCGATAAACATATAGTGCGACGCAACTCGAGAAATAATATTGATGCGTACAAGAATTTAGAAAAAAAAGAATATTGAGTCGTCGCAACGGGGAGTAGGCGTCGAAGTCTCTACAATGAAATCATTTTTTAACAGCTCTCATAGCGCCCACGCAACAATGTTGCTTGTATACTGTCAAATGCTCATATTCTGGGGCCTAAAGCTCATGGCACGGTGAGAAAACGCGCACGCGCCGAAAGCGAAGCAGTGCGCGGACAGGCATGCATGCAGACACGCAGTCGGTCGCTGCGAAGCTGTGCGATCGCTGCATTGAGGCTTCATTCTATTACGCTCCTTTTAGTAATACAAACACAATAAGAACATATTTCACATAGTTTGCTCTCAGCGTTTGACTACCTTTCACGCAAGAAGCCGGTTCGGGAGACACCATTGCGGCGACCGCGCGCAGTGGCGTTCACTGTACGTATTCGGTAAAGAGATAGCGTTTGTAAACGATTCTGTGCTTTCAGTTTGTCCATGATTATTATTGAGACATTAAAAAACTTCTCTCGTTTCGAAAGTACTTACAGAAATGTCCGGGAGAGCTGACGCGTGGTGTTTTCAGTGAGCGCTGACAGCAAAACCTATGAGGAGCGCGCCGCGAGATCCCTCATACTACGCCATCGAGGCGCTTCCGATAGATGGCGACTCCGTAACTCCTCGCCGCCAATACCTGCTGCATTCGCGATCTCTGGGAAAGAAAGCGAAGGAGAGGGGGACGCGGGGAACGTGCGCGGTATCCAAGGCGGCTTTATTGGTGCTGAAACCCGGAAATTCTCGATATCCTCGCCTTCCTTGACTACACCCGGGAGGGGGGGGGTGACAGAAGACCTATGGGCCCCGGGTGCCAGACGACCTAGCTACGCCACTGAGTGCGACTGCACGATTTGTTGCGAATTCTTAACCTTTCGAGGACCACTGCGGCTTACCCAAGCACTTGGAGCTTTACCCGAGTCGTCATTGTCCATATATCTGGAATGGACCCAACGGAGTTCGACTCCTAACACGCTGCTTGGAGTTGCATGGAGAATGTGCGAGGCTGAACTCGTGCATACCATCTTCAACACCTCGAGATTAAAGGCTTTTCTCACGTGCAGGAACCACTTTTTCTTCTTGACTTTACGAATAATAGAACATCCTAGGCTTGATTCGCCATGTGAAGCATCTTCGTAATGACAATTTCTCGAACCTGGCAGTGTTCCTAGATGTAGCAATACCTAACAAGCGCCTTCCGGCGTACGAATGCTTTTCAGCGTTTTGTATCCGGCTGTCTCAGTGATTCTTGAAGCCAGTTCTACTTGGAGCTAGGTACATATCTTCGAAGACCCAGGGGACCGTCTATTCTGCATTTACCAACTGTTTGGTGTAGCCTTTTAATATTCTGGGTTGGTTTAAGACCATCACATCGTGTAAAACCATTTCAACCGACTGCTGTTTCCTCAAGGATTTACATGTCTAAGGCTAGTAGTGTTAACTCATTGCCTTCCTTCAGGATGCTACCCTGGTAGAACTACAAATAGGATATTCATATGTTAATACAAAACACGTAGATCAGGCAGGACATTTGCCGTCACTTCTGCCAGGGATCTCCTCTTGTCCTACAGCGTTCATTCATCTATCAATGATGGAGTGGATGAATTTTCATTGGCATTCATGTACGAGTACAATATTAGCACTGGTGGTGTTAGCTACCAACAATCGCAGCTCTGGAAATATCCTTTCAACCACACTTAGTGTCTGAACTTATAAGCTGGCAACTGACCAATAAACCCTCATATGCTACCTCATGGCATCAAGAGTTTATTAGTTGCCTGCTCCCAAGTTCAAGTACTACGTGCCGCCTGCAGTTGACAGGACATGACCGTAACGGGCGCAGGCTAACACTACCAGGGCTAAGATTGTACAGGCGCTCCCAGAATAATTCGGAACGCCACACACGCGGCCGCTCGCCGCCGGAGCGCACCCGTGGAAGAAGTAGTACCATGGTCTGCGCGTGCGCGGTCTCCCTATAGCGAGCAAGGTTGGCTCCCTAGTGCATCTAGTTTGTGTTGCGTTGCTTCAGAACGGTAGCCCTAGATGCCCCTTAACGTTTTGTCAAGGGGGGCTGGGCCGGTGGTGTCTGTGACAAGCTGTGTCTGCGCATGCATGCACTCGCCTTGGAACATAAGCGCTCGTGTCTGCATGTTCACGTGCTTGGCTCTTTTTTTTTTCATTTTTCGTGTGGGCCGTATTTATCATTTGCTAAAAATATTTATGGTAGGTTACCGTGACAAGCGCTGGCAAATGGCGGCGTTTTCGTCTGATGCAACCGTGATGATATCGGCGGCCCGATTGATAAAGGGATACGAACATATTTAAACAACGACAGTTACGCCAATTCCGCCCTATTCCAATCGAGGCAACATGCCGAAAAGAGGGCCGATGAATGTGCGGAGAAATATAATTAAGCTCAGTTCACAAGGTATACCTCAACGTGAGACATGCCGCCTCCATGGAAAGTCTATAAGCGCGGTCAACCGAATAATCCAAGCCTACAGGGATGAAGATGGCCGACTCAAAGATGCAGCACGATCGGGACGACACCGATGCACATCGGAAGAGTCCGATTTTATAGTTGTTCCAGCCGTTGCTGATCCTTATCAGAGCGCCCGCCAGACCAAGACAGCCCTCAACCTGCAAGCCAGTGAGGAAACACTTAGAAGGCGCATGCGAGAGGCTGGTCTTCGTGGATTTGTCGCGGCACAAAAGCCACACCTTACGGAGCACCAAAAACGCCGGCGCCTTGAGTTTTGCAGGGCATATGAGCGCTGGACAACTGCAGAATGGAAGGAAGTCATATTTTCAGATGAATCGACATTTTCATCTAGATGGGACCAAGAGCGCCGCGTATGGAGACCATATAGCAGCAGGTATTTTCATTTTCTTTCTGGTCTTTTAAGCACAAATTCTTCGGACGCGCAAAAGGTATTTCATCTGAAAAGACCATTATCTATTCCCTTCTTTTCGTGCAGATACGAGACTGGGTATGTTTCTGAGATCTACAGCAGCGGCCGCTGTACTGTCAACGTTTGGGGAGCAATTAGCAAAGAGGGCCTCGGTCCGCTAATCCGACTGTCCCCATCGTTCACAGCTGAAGCTTACTGCGACATTCTGGACGACCACCTATTGCCATACGCTCTGGACGGGCCATTTAAAGATGGCTGCTACTTGTTCCAGCAAGACCAGAGCCCGGTGCACACCGCCAGAGCTGTGGAAAAACTTCTTCAAGAACGTGGGGTTCGCGTTCTTGACTGTCCTCCGAAAGGTGCAGACTTCAATGTCATGGAGAACGTGTGGGGCATGATGAAGGAAAGCTTATCCAAGCTGAATCTGGGAGGGGCCAGTGCCGACGAGCTCTGGCTCGCCATAACGCGCGAGTGGAAGCGTCTTGGTGAGAGGACGGACTTCGTCGATGCGCTCTACGAGTCAATTCCACGCCGCGTACAAGCTGCGCTTCGCGTGGACGGCGCATTCGCGAGACATTGATAGCGGAACACGCCAATCGCTTTAGACGAAACAGTTACGTTTGGATTTTTTTTCTTTTTTTTACTATGGAAAAAAACCCCATGTTCTTCCTGTTATTTAAATTTCCTATGTTCTCCTTTCTACTTTTTTGCATTCAGCTCACACAGCCTATCATTGTATATTTCCTCTGCGCAAAAGAAAATGAGTATCAAAAAACGCCGACTCGCGATCAATACGTAAGGATACTCGCTACCAATGGTCCAGATTCCGTGATTGATTGGAGCACAATATATACGAACCCCGTAACGGGGTGCGCCAATAAATGACTAGAGTCGTGAAGAGTTCATTAGAGTGCCCTTTGCATGATGCGACTTCCTGTGCGTGAAACTGGCCTTGATGAACGTGTCGAGTTATTTCATTTTGTGAACTCTTTTATTGCCACTATCGCAGACACACCCGTTAAGAGGAGTCATGTAATAGTGGAAATTGTCCTCGTATTGCGAAGCTAGTAGTAACACGGATAGGGAGACATTTTACTAAGAGCTAATACTTCGCAGGACAGGCTAACACGGTGGAAAAATAAGGCAGCGTTGCCATTGTAGCCAAGCCGCCCCACTAGCTCGTAATCACGCAAAGCATTGCTATCTCCCAGACGGGATGCAGACCATGGCGAGAATGCGCTGCAAGGAATGCAGGAGCCTTTATTTGTAGATTACGGTGCATGCATGCATGCTGTGCTACAGACATTCATTCGCCCAGCCCCCATGACACAATGCTAAAGGGCACCTAGCGCTACCTTCTTAGAGCAAGGCAACGCCAATCTAGATGGACTAGGGAGCGAAACTTGCTCGCTAGGGAGACCGCGCATGCGCAAATCTTGCCTGTATTTATCCGCCGGCGCGCTCCGCCGACGAGCAGCTGCGCGTCTAGCGTTCCGAATTATTCTGGGAGCACCTGTACACATGCATAAGTGCCCACGACAGTTGAAGGGAGAGCAGCCACTGCAGAAAAGCTTCAACGGCAACTCCAATCATTTTACGATGCTCACGGATCCTAATGAAATATTGAATATACGTTCTATTTTGCAATCTACCTGTGCCAAACAATATGACGGCAAGTAATTCAGTTTTTCTGAAAATGAATTTTGAAGATTGGTTGCGTGTTCTCGACATGACTTTTCACTGGCCACCCTGTGTTTATGACATCAGAGGCTACAATGCCACTGTCACTGAAATCATCGCCAAAATTGCCGCTCTCACGGCCACACTGAGCAACGAAAATGAAACCCATCGCACAAACTCAAAAAACAAACGACAGAGTGCGGCTCTGCCAAAGTGGCATCAAATAAGGGCACCCAAGCGCTGCCACGTCAGATTCCAAGCCCCGAACCAACACACGACCACAAGAGGCAACAAAAATGAAACCAAGGCAAGCCAACCCATCGCACGAGTGTCAGGCATTTCCTGTGGAATATGCAATTAGGATTTCTGTCACAAAACAAATGAAGAAAATTATCTTTTGCTGCTGCAAGAGTGAAAGTTGTTCGTTCTGATACAAACATGAACTGGGACTAAGCACGGGCATGTAGCAGCTATAAAAAATGTCTTAATGCAAGCATGAAGCTCCTGCTATTTTGTACCTGACTTTCCAGCCGGTGGATTCTATTTCCAGCTGGAAAACACTCAATCCAGTTGTTACCAGCTGGACTTTGAAAACTTCCAGCTTGAAGACCAGCTGAGGTGGATTCCATTTCCAGCAATTTCCAGCTGGAGGGACTAATTCCAGTTGGAAACCTCGCCGAAAAGACCATTTTCCAGCTGGAAATTCACAGCCCATTTTCATATGGGCACTTATCTTAATAAAACTGAATATACATTCTCTTTTGCACTACAATTATTTGTACCAAACAATATGGCTGCAAGTAATTTAGTTTTCCTGAAACTGAATTTTAGAGAATGGTTGCATTCCCGACTCGAGACTTCTTACTGGCCATCCTGTGTTTGCGATGTCAGACACTACGCCGCCACTTGCTGAAGTCAACACTTTATAGTTCGGAAAATCTGTAAAAGCTCCCTGTGTCTTTCGGAGACATCATCAGCTTCAGTTCTTTGGCGTTAGCGCCACGTGTACTGCGCGTTTAGCCCGTGTTCTGCATGTTTAGATTATGGTAGTGTACGGTCTGACATCGACTCGTGATGTCACACAAAACAGCTACCCATTTTGGTTTTGGTATCTCGATTATTGGTTATTTAAAATTATTGATGAACTTCTAAGCAAATTGAACCACTCTGTCAGTGACAGGACTGTCAATGCCTTTGAAAATGACAGTATCCTAATATGGTAAGAAAAAATGCTCGAGTTGCCCTTTAAGGGACAGTCGATGCGTTGAATGACACAATTGACACAATGACACAATTGCCAGAGTTGCCCTTTAGGCTCTATCGAGACAGATGCTGCCACTAAAGGGGTCCCCATAGGAGTCAAGCACATAAATATTGATTGGTCAAGTTCAAAATGTACGGCGAAGGCCAATTGTAGGATCAAAATAACGAGAGTTTGGGTCCATAGAAATTCATGGGCGCCAGCCGGGACTTTCGGCCAGTGTCGAATTAACCAAAAATTTGAATTGACTGGAGGCGAATTAATGGAAATCTACTGTATAGCACACCAGTTATTTTTCCTGACAAACGATGGTTCTTGCCAGGGCAGAGTCACATGTGCAGGCATACATTACCAGGACGCACTCTGATTGGCCACCTTATGATCCCCCTTCAGGCACATTCCCACCCAGAACCACTGAGTGCCTGACCGGTCCTATACTCTTGAATGCTTCCTTGCTGTGGCAGATTCCCCAGAAATCCGCTGAGAGTTGGATGCTGGACCTTCACACACACGACTTTTTGAGCTCTGAAATGCTACCTGGCCACCCTGGCATAGCAGCCTCAATCAATATTGCAAGAGTCTGAACTGCAGCTGTCATACTCTGGTGTCTTCAGTCAATAAACAGGTTTGTTGGTGATCTCATTATGAAGTCATCTCTGCAGTGCGTCAGAAAGCCTGAGAACTTAGACATATCATCCTTTATACACTGCAGAGTAGAGGAGCATCATGCCCTTGTCTGATTGTTGCTTGCTAGGTAAGCCTCATAGAAGCCAATCTTCACATTGCTACAGGCACCGCCATGGTTGTGCTGTGTAATGGTCAGAAAAGGACAATGCTCCTGCACTTCACAGCACACAAAGTATGTTACTGCTGGGTCCATCAACTCTGCTACAGGTTACAAACAAAGCTGCAGAGTCTGATTGTGAAAAAATGTGGGATTCAGTAACTTAAGGTTCGCCACAGTACAACAGTTGCAGCATATGAGAAAAGGCTCTATCAAGCTTGATTGAGTTCATGCAGCCACTGCACTAGGCTGACCAGATAGGAGCTCAAACTGAAGAAGTCGCAGGAGCAAAGGTCCCACATCCAACTCGCAGCAGGCCTGCAGAGATTCTGTTGTGGCATGGAAGAGCTCGGGAGGCTCAAACTGCTCAGGCACTCAGTGGTTCCAAGCTCAGGGTTGAAAGGGTGCCCGGAGGGTGATCACGTGGAGACCAATCAGGGTGCATCTTGGTGAAGTGCGATTGCACGATTTGAGCCTGGGAATGATAACCATGGTATGTGCAGAAAAGTAGCTCCTGCTTGCTAGCCCTGTCTGCCACATTCCCACCAGGGTGGTGGTTCCCATAGACTAAGCATGGCAGATAGTCCACGGATGTGAGCTCAGGATGAGGTGCAAGGCATCTCAATCCAAACATGGACCAGGAAGCCTACAATTTTGCCCTTTCCATCAGCCCCTCAAAATCTGTCACTTTTTTGTGCAGCTTACTGCAATTAACTACTAAGCCCCTCAGCTACTCGTTCAATTTCTTTAGATGCTATGACATGGCAATGCCTCTGGCAGGGCCAAAATATTTAAAAATCGCATGACCGAGAAGACAGTGGTTTCATATGGTTGCGGTGAACCACACGACAGTGCCATATACTATGGCCTCCAAGATTAGAGGGGATGAAGGGAAAACCTTCAAAGCCGTGCCAGTTTCAAAGCCTAGTGCGGAGCAATACAGTAGTCGCTCCATGTCGGAAAAGCAACACATGTACAAGCCCAGCAAGAATGACAAAAACAACGGGAATGCCATGCAGGCATGGCCTAATGAAATTGCATCGCTGATCGCCCCACTCATACGGAAAAATCTTCTGTAGGAAAAAATTCATGAGGTGAGGTTTCTTAATACCAGAAAATTTAAGTATGTTAAAGTGCATTGCAAAGCCCCTTTAACAATCATGTGTTCCACAAAGAGAAACATGAAAGCTATATTTTCTGATCTGTATAACAATTCCAATCCACCAAGCTAAATTAGCATGCAAGAGGAGAACTGTGCTAAAATGTTTGTGGATAGTTAAATTAAATTATGGGGTTTTACGTGCCAAAACCACTTTCTGATTACGAGGCACGCTGTAGTGGAGGGCTCTGGAAATTTTGACCACCTGGGGTTCTTTAATGTGCACCTAAATCTAAGTACCACAGGTGTTTTCGCATTTCATCTCCATCGAAATGCAGCCGCCGTGGCCGGGATTCGATCCCGCGACCTCGTGCTCAGCAGCCCAACACCATAGCCACTGAGCAATCGGGGAGGGTTTTGTGGATAGTGTAAACAAGCCCAGAGCACTCCTGAGTGCTCTGTGCTGCAATGGCATGTTTAAAGGAGTACATGCAGTATGAAGAAGAGATCTAAAATACTAGTAGACAGCTAAAGGAGTAGATAATTATGCTGGTTAAATGGGGGGTAAACTTTATTGGTTACACACATCAATGCATAAAACAAGTGCTGTAGTATCCCTACACATCAAGACAAAAATATAAATGCCTTCATACATCTTGGTATCATACATTGATATTACACTGTCGAGTGTTTCCAAATTCTAGTATTAACGATTGACACTTACCACACAAAATACATTTGGTAAGCATTCAAAAGTATTTCTAGAAATAACAAGCACAAACAGCAACACCTGCTTCAATGGTTACATCATAAATGCAGAACAATAACATAATGGTCTCAATAAAAAAATGAAAAAAAGATATTGTTCTGTAAGAGCCTGGTAAACAACAAATTGCTCTTGTAAAATGCAACATCTTGTAAGTCCTTCAATGTAAGCATTTCCAAAATAAGCTTGAGTACAATATATGTACATGTAAATGTCAGGTGGTTCAATATATAAAACCAGTATCAATAGGCTCAACATGCTCAATAAAGCTATCATGAACATATGGAGCAGAAAAGGTAGGCTGGCACATATTGCTATTTTCTTCTTGTATTCTCTAGTAAAAGCACAAAACTGCAATATATGCCAGACTATACAAGCCACCATTGTCCTTAAGTTAGGGTAAAAATCATCCACACCTTGTACATGCTATCACTGTAACTTATTGAACCATGTTTAAAAGAAATGCTTGCCATATATCAAACCCTTGTGCAAAAAAGCAACCCAAAATTTTAGTATACTGTCACCTGAACCTCGGGGAATCTTATGTCACAGTAAAGCATCCATTCTTTGAATGGCTGATATACATGACTATGAAAGAGCCCATACTTGAAACGTCTCAACATAAAGTGACTGAACTTAACAGTGTAGGTCTCTTGTTATTCACAACAGCTGCCGAGTAATGATTGTGTGAGCCGTACCTTCAAAACAATTCGTCGCAATTTCAGAATGATCTATGGCAGTGGCAATTTAATCTGGAGGAAGCTTTTGTAAAAAAATCCTCTATTGTGCATGTGTGGAACAGCTTCAACAATCTTCATTGCATAATGCAGACGGCAGCTGGCCTGATGACCAAGGCAACCTCTATAGCTATCACACTGCTCACGGTGAACACAGTGGGCTACTATATTTTCAACTGGAGCAAGCCCCTTCATGGCTACATGCAGCGACTACCAGTACCGCGAGGACAAATTGGACCTCCGAACCTGACTCGCTGCCTATTTGACATCATGCTGCCAGCCTCTGATCACACGCTGCTACATCGCATCTCGTTTATAGCACATGGGGCTGCACATAAGCAAACAGATTGCCTGAGCACAATGCATACCAGTGTTGATTTTACACTCGCATATTAATTCTAGGAGTTATACAAACAGCGTGAACCATTACTTAAAACAGTCACTGTATCGGCATACCCAAAGTGTGAATGGGCACTGACAGAAACCTGTGCATAAATCAGCGGAATGTCTTGCTTTGAATACAGAGATAACAGTCACAAATCTTTCTCATAACAGCATTTGTAAACTGCCAAGTTATACTTTTGTTACAGAAGAATGTGAAAATCAGTGACAAAGGTTGTGCTTGGAGAAGTTTGGCAAAGCCTAACTATGCCCAGTTAGAGGACAGAAACGTCTCTTATATAATGTGCAAGGGAACTCTCTTACAAACACAGTAACAATATCCAAACTATCCTGTCTGATAATCAGTTGAACACTTACATGGTACCCAAATGCACTCATGTTTTTCAGTTACAGCCAACCCTTATTGTGTGGCTTCATAATAATGCAGTGATAGGTAACCAGGCTGATAAAATTGAAATGCTGACAGCAACCACAGAACATAAAAGTTATTTACTTTACTTACAGGGAACCTGATAAACTGCCATGACAACACAGTTGAGCACGAATTCCTGACACAGACAAGGCATATATAACGATTCGGTTAATGTCAAGAAAAGCTCAAATACAAGTGAACGGCCTGCACCAAAAATTGCGTTGGCTGCCAGTATATCTTTAACACAGGCATAATGTACCCATCTCTTCTTGAAGTGAAGCGCAATAGATGGGACAAAGGAAGGCGAGACAGATGATACAAGCGCTTGTCCCACCTGTCTCACCCTTGCTTCGTCCTGTCTGTCAAGCTTCACTGTAGTGAAATATGTATCATCAACTGGTCCACAAGTATACTCTTCTTACAGAAGTGGATTTGGGGCTATTATAGCGCAGATCTCATCTCCAGGTGCAATTCTGCCATCTTTAATGTGAATTGAGCCGATGCCAAGCAATGGGTGCGACTCGTACCTTTCAAGCCCTAGCTTGGACCTGTCAACTCTGTACCTGCAAAGTGAGACCATGGTCACATGAAGGCCACATTTAGATAAAGCACATCACTTCTTGCACTTACTTTCTCAATGTCACAAGTGGTTCCTTGCCCGTCTTGATACCAGTGTCTTGGTCAACTGTAGTCATTACACATCTGGTAATGGTGCACCATTATTAGTAATGCTATTTCACACAAAAAACCTGAATGTGCAACAGGACGGTAGAATAAACTATCAGATTTGTGATTCACCAAACATAATTTATTTGGCAACCACAAGTGCTAGACATGTTTACCGATCAGATATTGGCATATACCCTGATGATTCATTCAGTTCTACTGAGGTTACCAAGGCAGTAAATGTATTGAAACTCTTATACGGAATGTTACAGGGAAACAAGCCATCAAGATTTGTATATCCTCAATCGTCATACTCCTTTACAGTCACACCCACTTATTACAACCCTAATTATGGGCAAGCTGTCACTTGGTACCAACACCTTTTGCTCAAGTCAATTAAAGAAACAAGGTTTAAGTTGAACCCACTTATAAGAATATGCAAGTGCCACGAAACTGTTATGGTTATAACCGATAACTGTTATAACCAGATTGCACCTAAAAAAAAGCAAAATAGGGGGATGGCAGAGCTATATAATGGCGGGGAGACCAGTGCCCCTCCCCACCACTTTCCTCCACCCAGCTGCTGATCGTGTTGACTCATTTAACTGTTTAACCCTGTTTCCTGCACACTCCAATTGCATGTAACAAGCCATGGCTGTCGGCGTTCAAGAATGGTAATGCTATATAACAACTGCAAAGAGAGATCACGGGCGGCAAGTGACATGCGAGCTCCGCTGAGGCATCGCGTTGGTGGCCCCAAAAGGGCTTATTAAGAAGTGTGAGAAGGTTGGCGTGGCAGCCCCTCAGCTTGAGAAATCCAGAAAAAACACACTGGGAGAAATCGCCACAAGCATCTCGCCACGTACTTCTCACTGGCTTGCATGAGAAAACCCTATGTCCATCAGCCTTACTTGCTTTCCGTGAAGCTTGCCGACATCCGTTGTATTCGGCAGCAGGAAAAAAATTTCCACCCTTGAGAGCTTACACCCTTAAACAAAATTACACTTTTTGGGAAGTCTCTTGCAACACAACAATAATTGCCATCTGCCTTGTCCGCATTTGATTTCTTTAATGCTGCGAGCTCGGTATTTCCAAGTCACAAACGGCATGCGCATTATCAGCATGTCGGAGCATTCTTGACAGGGAAGTAGCGAGTGCAGCGTTTTCAAGAAAGGGAATGCAAGCAAGACAGATGATGATTATTGTTTTGTGGAAAGATAGACGCAAAGGGTGTACATTGTACAGTGTACAGTGTAGGCATGGAGTGGTGGGTACCACAATTATTTAGGATGAGCACTATCTACCTCTTAGAATGCTCGATATGGTGATCAAACTCGAAGAGCCACTCGCAAAAAAGTTCTCGTGTCATCCATGCCATGCGGTTGTGACAGTAGTGTACAGGTATCCTGGCAGCACCGCGGAAGAAGTGGGGATTTTTTCAATTCTTAATGACAAGTGTGGGGCACCTGTCTCTCCCGCCCATCTTGGCACGCAAAAAATACAGCGAGACACAGCTTGCTGTTTTTACTGCCCTTACACGTGTCTCCTCTGAGTGCATGCGTCTTGGATGGCAGCATCTCGCAAAACAGTCCTGTTTCGTCGCCATTATATATGTCTGTGTCAAAGCAGTTGTCAAGGATGCGGGGCAGCATTTCCTCCACCCACTTCTGCTTCCCCTCCATGTCAAGCGAAGCTCCCTCGCTGATGACGGCTTTGTAAACAATGCCGTGCCTCTCCTTGAAGCGTTGTGCCCAGCTGCCACCTGGCTGGAAGTCCAGATTTTTTATGAGTAGGGCAAACTGCTTCGCCTTTGTGGCCAGAATTGGCCCGGTGATGGGCAAGTTCATGGCACGAGCATCAAGGAACCACTCTTCCACCTCCCTATAAGCACCTCGAACACATTTGCGCCCGTTGTCTGCTGACCAGTTTTCTTTGCCCAACTTCTCTGCCAAGTGGATGATTGTCAACACTGTCGGTTGCGACAGTCCGTACTCCTTCACCAAGTTGCATACTTTTTTACTTTATTTGTAGTCCTTCACAATACTGCACTTCGTTTCCAAATCTATAGCAGTGCCCTTTCTTTTCACTGGCAATATTGTGCACTGCCGATGATCAGTGGGCAGATAAGGTACCTTCTGTTTTGGCGGCAAGTCAAATGAGGTGGAGAAACCATGTGGCCAGGAACAACTTCAGCGCAACCAACAAAGACGAGCACAAGCGACTTAATCCATTGGCAGAACTACGCAGCATGAGGGGCCAGCGAGCAATCTGGGAGCAGCACTGTCAACACAGTTGACGTGGCCCATTCGTGTTTCGGAGGTTGGCGCGCGGCATAGAGCTACGGGCACAGCCCACTCATGTTCGGAGGGGCAAAGGGCGACTGGAGAGAGGTGCACGAGGGCGGCGATGCAGAGAAGGCTGGAAAACAGGTTATGCAGTATGACAATACAGCAGCCGTTGGAGCAGCCGGTGAGGGTGCGACGGCTTTAATTTCTCTTCTCAAGGATTTTGCATTCCATTACCTTTTGGCACGGACACCTAACAGCCAGACTTCATCATTATAACCGATAATGCAGCATGGGAGCATTGTAGTAAGCAGGTTATTTCACCATAGAAAACATACAAAAGTTGATGGTGCAGCAGCTTCTCATTGTTATAACCTATATATTGTTAAAACCGGTATCGTTATAAGTGGGTTCGACTGTATGACATTCTTTTTTCTGGTTATTGTTAACACCATTTCTGCCATGCTTTCCCCTGACATGTGTAAAGTAATCATGACCAGCACAAATGAACACCATTTTAAAGCTTTCCAAGGTCCACTGTGTCTGCTCTCCTATGAACATCGTACAAAACACCTCTGGAAGTGTTCCATTTCTCTCCAGAATATTTTCTGCCAGCTACATCGAGACAATCTCCTGTCTTAAGCACACAATGCCCTCTAGCCAACACCCAACAAGCTGCTTAGAAAAAACTTGTGTGCTTTTGCGCAGTACACAGCAAAGTTTGTGGCTCCACTCTAATGCACTCAAGTGTTTGGAATTAAGGTTGAATTCTTGAGAAAAACCTACATTTTTGGTACTTCAAATAATTACAGAGAGATGTGGCTGTGTCCAAAGACAAAGGCCACAAAAAAGAATGTGCTTGGAGGTGCCGGGATACAGACTACAGAGTATGCACAGGTAATTATGAACAATAAGTTACACAGGCCACTTGTGCAGCTTCTTCACGAAGAAGGACTGCATCCATTTATTTAAAGGGACTGACAGCTAATTTTTATGGTACCCGTTTTTTTAGTGCAACAGAAAGCTTACTGGTGAGTGTCCAATCAAACAGTGCTAACGCATTAAACCCTGTGGAACATTTTTTATCAGAATTCTCTGGTCTGCACTGAGGATGGAGTCATGCTCAAGAAACATGCTGGAAGCAGTTATAGGTGAGTGCAATCAAGATTATACGCCGACTGTAATAAAGTAATATTTTGTGTATCAAGCCAATGTTCCTGCTGTTAATATTTCCTGAAGCGCTTAATTATTTTTACAACAATAGGTGGAGTTTGAAGCTACACCCCAGTGAGCAACCCCTCCAAGTAACAAACTGATCTCAAAGGCTGTGCTTTTGCTGGCTGCATGCGCCAGGCTTGCCTTTTTTTTTTTTTTAAGACTAAGCCAAGCTAAGTGGAAGGATATGCCAGTAGTGCTATTACTGCAGTGCTGGCACCCATTCATGACACAATTCGTCGACGGCATTTTGCATCTCGGAGACCACAGTTCTCGGGGTACTAAGTCGCAAACTCACGCGCATTACAACAGCCCTCACGCATGCCGCGATGCACTGAACAGCTCTGCCTGCTCTGCCGCTCCACTTGTTAACCTGAAGGCAGCGACGCTCATTAGTGTGGACTTCTTTTACTTCGTAATATGCATAGAATAAAGTGCGCAGCTCACATGTCTGAAGATGGGAGCGCTGGCCCCCAGACTTTGTACATCGCTACGGTGGCGATTCTCCATTCATATATTGGCACCATAGCACAAGGCCACCACTCTTGCATGCGCCTGCCACCTGTACTATGTTTATAGAAGTTTTTTTTTTTCTTTAGTCTCCTACTATTATCACTACAGCACACCTTTTCAGCGACGAGGGTGCTCCTTTTGTTGGTAAGCTTTCTCCAGGAAGCTCTGCCCTCTGTTGTATCTCTTACACTTGTTGCTCTCTTTGGTTTGTCTGGTCAAGTTCGAATAAATGAAAGCGCTCCTCTTTTTAAAAGGACCACACAATTGTTTTAAGATGGCTGCTTGCGCAGCACCTTCAACTGTTGATTGGAGCAGCGACTCTTCAGACTCCGAATGTGAGCCAAGCTCAAACTCAGATGACAGCTTGGCATCCGAAGACACTTCAACTGCATCAGAGTCTGACCCCAACACCATGAAAAAGTACTAAAAACAATAGTGCTTTTCAGTCTTCTGCAGTTTTTATTTTATGCTGTGGGTTTTTATTCCTTTCGTCATATAGGAATGTGAGGACTATCTCAAGAGACTATTTGCCATTATCCACGTCATTCTTTCCCTACTGCATAACCAAAAATAAACTGTTGTGTTTGTCTTATAATATCCAAGAAAAAATATTGATGCCTGAGGGTACATCACTTCTGAAAGAACCGGGCATTGAAAGGGTAAACAGTTTCTAGGCCTGTAGCACTTTTAATCTCCTTTAGTCCCATACAGGGTGTTCTATGCAACTAAAACCAAACTTTAACATAGACATGGTGCACTGTTGACAGATCAGCCAAACTGCATATTGCTAGCAGGTTTTTCAAGCTACTCAGTCATTCTTATTAATCGTATCACGAGAAACCAACGAGCGAAGACACCAAGGACAACATAGGGGAGATTACTTGTACTTACCAACTGAATTAAAGAAATGGGAAATTAATGGCAATGAAAGTGGATGAAAAAACAACTTGCCACAGGTAGGGAATGATCCCACATCTTCGCATTACACTTGTGCTGCTCTAACCAATTGAGCTACTGCAGCGCCGTTTCCCCATCCACTTTCTTGTATGGGGAAACGGTAATTTTTGTAGTAAATTTAGATAGTTAGACTCAACCAAGTAATATGCTAAATGCTCATTTTAAGGCACAAGTTATATTCATGAGGGTTGCAGGGAATTTCCGGAAATGCTCAATGCAGTTGTTTACGTGGAGTTATTCATTGTGCACTTTTCTTTTTCTAGACTTGGTGGCAAGTCCCTGAAGTATGTAAAAAGGAGGCCACGATGCGTTTGCACATCTGTAGTACACTGTACATCTAAAGTGTACTTTTAATGAATGGCACCCATATGCCGGCCAAAAAGGAAGCGACAAAAAAATTTCAAGCACATTTCCCTACTCCATACTCCATTTCCCTGTGCTACGGACATTTTCCTGTGCTACGGACATTTTCCTGTGCTGCGAACGTTTTTGTGAATCGCCTACGCCGCCCCCGCGCGTGCACGTCAGGCGCCAGATGCGCGACGCGCATTCGAGCGAGCTCCGTATCACCGATCAAGTTTCTCTGCCCCAGCAACGAGCATGGACCTCGAAGTGGCCGCCGAGACGGGCTGGCGAACAACTCGCCTTCGCCAACCGGTGAAGCTGAGGGACGACTCTTCACCCCAAACTGTCTCCACACAAACCTCAAGCACTCGTTCTCATTCCAAGACCAGGCCACCAGTCAAAGCACAAGTTCTCAAGGCTGGACGCATGCCTCCGCTACCTTCCAACCAAATCAAGTTTGTCATTCGCCCCAAGGGAGCCCTCAACATCGCCAAAATTGGTAGTCCTACCGTGACTACAGCCGTTCTCCAAGCCGCACAGCTCAGCCCAGCTGACATTCAACAAGACACGGTGTGCCCCAACACCCAACAAACCATTGTCGCTGTTAGTATGCCAAGTCTGCAGAACGCCAACAGGTATGTCTGCATAAAATCCATTCAAGTCAATGGGGTAACGCACGATGTTAACGCGTATGAGACGGCCGCCAAGGACACCACGAAGGGAGTCATCCGCGGAATCCCCCTCTCCGATACCCCACAGCAAGTCAACGCCAATATCGTCAATACTCGCAACCCCCTCGCACTAGCCGCAAAACGAATTGGAACGACAACCACCGTTGTTATCGCCTTCAGTGGCCCCGACGTGCCATATCTGGTCCGTTACGGAGCTACCTTAATCCCATGCTCATTATTCCGCAAGCAAATAGAAATTTGCTACCAATGCGGCCGCCTCGGACACCGGATGGATGTCTGCCCTTTTCCCAATAACAAGATCTGCAGAGGTTGCGGAGTCCGCAACCCACCTCCCGATCACACTTGTAACCCCAAATGCTCACTGTGCAGCGGCCCTCATCTTACAGCGGACAAATCGTGTACGGCTCGCTACAAGACACCATACGTTATTCGCAAGCGCATTGGGGAACGCCGAGCTGCAATGCAAGCCACCCTTCAAGAAAGCGACTTCCCGCCCTTGAACTCCAGGCCCCGCTCCAGATCCCGGACTCCATCACGCTCGAGGCAACATTGTTCCCGGACCCCTTCACGTTCGAGACAGCGCCGTTCCCGATCCAGATCTACTTCTGCCCCACCCGCCAAGTCTCCTACTACCAAGGTGAGCTTCGCAGAAGCCCTTAAGGGCGCCTCGCGAGAGGGTCGCAGCACACCTTCTCCACAGTCCATGAACACCAATGATAACGCAGAAATAGCTCACCTCAAAAAAGAAAATGCCATTATGCGCGACCTAATACACAAGCTCTCGCAAGAGGTTCACGATCTTAAACAATCCAAGACATCCGCTCCTACACCACTTGCCGAAGCGTCCCACTCCTCTAGCCACGATGCTCCACTGACACCAGCCCCCAAAAAGCGGGCCCTCCAAGAGGAAGCCACGGGCCAAGTGCGCTCAGAGGTTAAGGACATGCTAGTTGCACTTCAAAGCATGATGACCACACTCCAGAACGCAGTCAAATCCATGCAACACGCCGTTCTCGCACTGGCACAGTGCGTCACAAACATTGAAACCCACCTACAAGCTCTCCCCATGCCCGCTCCTCCTACCCTCCAAACCCCAGCACTGCCCCTGACGGCATCCCCCAATCCCCATCATGGCCCACAATAACAGAGATACACTTATCTGGCAGTGGAACTGCCGAGGCTATCTCCGCAAACAGCCAGTCATCCGTCAACACCTTCGTACCGTCACCCGGCAACCGGACGTCGTCATGATTCAGGAAACCCATATCGATTCGGTCACCCTCCCAGGTTACCAACCTTTCATCCCGCCACATGCTTCTCGCCGCCTCTGCACTTTCGTCCACAAGAGAATCACCGCCATCGAACACAATATCCACGACCGAAACATCGAACACCTTCTCGTTGAACTTATCCCCACCAGGAGACGTAAGGAAAGTATTTTTCTCCTTAAAGTGCACAGCCATCCCTCTGCCAAAGTTCGAAGCCGTTTTCTCACCCTCTTCAAGAAGGCCCTTAACGTAGCTGGCACCAACCCCCTCGTCATCGGTGGAGACTTCAATCTCCCCCACACAGTATGGGGATATGGCTACTCGACGACGGCGGCTCAAAACCTCTGCAAAGACTCCCAAGACCTCGGCCTCACTTTCATTACAGACCCCACGTTCCCCACACGCCTCGGTAGCTCCACTTCCCGCGACACGACCCCCGACCTGACATTTACCAAGAACGTCACCAACGCCCAATGGAGCAACACACAACATGATCTCGGTAGTGGCCATTGCATCATTGCCATACTTCTCCCTCGGATAGCTGCAGTTACTGCCAAACCCCGTGAGTTCACGTGGGTTGACTGGGATGCATTTCGCAAGCATCGATCCGCTGACCAGCACGCAGAACGCACAGCGGACATTGATGCATGGACCCGAAATCTCCACTCCGATACCAATGCAGCCACGCACACCATTACCACCGATGCCCCCGTCGAGCGCATGGACAGTAGACTGGCCCACCTCCTCGCGGCTAAAACATCCATCCTATCCCGCTGGAAAGGGCAACGTCTCAACAGGCACCTCCGCGCTAAAATAGCCCTCCTTAATAGGGAAATTGAAGCCCATTGCCTCACTCTGAGCCGTCAGCAGTGGACTGAACTGTGCAATACTGCTGACGGACAGATCCATTGTCCCTCTTCTTGGAAGCTTCTCAAACACCTCCTCGATAGTCAAGCCACCCGCTCTTCCCAACAAGATCGCCTCACTAAACTTCTCTATACGGAAAGAAAGAAACAGGGCCGTGCCCAAGTATTAGACTACCTCACCAACAAGTATCTTCCCGTGGGCCCAGTGCAATCTCACGGCTCCTACACCGGGGCCCCCAACCCCCCACTGGACGAAGAATTTAGTGTCGCTGAGATCCAAGCCGCCCTGCATAAATTAAACAGCCGTTCTGGCCCTGGGCCCGATGGGGTCACTAACAAAGCCCTCCGTAATCTGGATGATGCCTCCGTCACCCACCTGACAGACTATATCAATGACTGCTGGCGTAATGGTGCCATTCCGCCGGCCTGGAAAACAGCAAAGGTCATCCTTATTCCGAAACCTGGCAAGCCTTCTAGCCTCGATCATCTTCCCCCCATCTCACTAACCTCATGTGTGGGAAAGGTTATGGAGCATGCCTTCCTCACGCGAATTAACACCCATCTGGAAGACACTGCAGCGTATCCTCACTCTGTCATTGGCTTCCGGGCCCACCTGTCGACCCAAGACGTCATGCTACAACTTAAGCACCATATACTAGAAGATAGAACACGTACTACTAAAGCTATACTCGGCCTCGACCTCGAAAAAGCATTTGACAGCATAGCCCATTCCACCATTCTTGACCGCATCTCACGCCTTAATCTCGGTGCGCGCGCTTATAATTACGTCAGAGACTTTCCGTCTAATTGCACGGCCTTCCTTTCGGTGGGGGATCTCCGCTCCGACGCCCAGACTTTGGGCAGCGCAAGAACTCCCCAGGGCTCCGTTATCTCCCCAATGCTTTTTAATCTTGTCACGATCGATCTTGCCAAGGAGTTGCAGCAAGTGGACGGTGTCACCCACACCATATACGCTGACGATATAACCATCTGGGCCCACAAAGGCAGTGACGGCGAAATAGAAACGGCACTACAATCCGCCATTGAAACAGTCGAGACCTATATCCAAGGCACGGGGCTTCGCTGTTCCCCTGCGAAGTCCGAACTCCTTCTCTACAGGCCTACTCTCCGTGGCCGCCGTCCGAAATACTCCACCGCTAAACGCCATTACGAAGACATCGCGCTTCATCTCATGGATGGGAGCCCCATACCCCTAGTCACCAATATCCGTGTGCTCGGCTTGCTCATAGAGGCGAACGAAGCGAATGGCATGGCCCTCGCCAAAATCACGATGAATACAGCCAACACCATGAGACTTTTGAAGCAGGTCTCCAACCGCCGTGGGGGTATGAAAGAGGAGAATCTGCTCCGATTAATCCAGTCATTCGTAATTTGCCACATCACCTACGTTGCTGCGTATCTAAACAGGTACAAGGCTGAACACACCAAGATCAACATACTTATACGCGGTGTCTATAAACAAGCCCTCGGCCTCCCCAGTTGCACCAGCACTGACCTCCTCCTTCAACTAGGCATCCACAACACACTGGACAAGCTCATCGAGGCCCAACGTCGCTCTCAGCTGGAGAGACTCACTCTCACAGCGACGGGTCGCCATATCCTCACCTCGCACGGTATCACCTACCACCATCAACACGGCCATAAGCACCAGATCCCCTCCACCATACGAGCTTGGATTCACGCCGATCCTATCCCCAGAAATATGCACCCCGAATACAACCACGCACGTCGCACAGCACGTGCCACGGTTCTCACCAAATCCCTTACTCGGCACGACAGTGCGAGTTTCGTCAACGCCGCCGAGTATCCCCACGGTACCCGCTTTGCAGCTGTCACCACGCGTGAAGGCTCTCTCCACCATGCTATCAGCCTAGTAACCCCACACGCTGAGGAAGCTGAAGAAGTGGCCATCGCGCTAGCCACACTAGAACCAACATGCCATACCATCGTCTCTGACTCCTGCTCCGCCGTTATCAACTATATCAACGGCCGTATTTCACACCAAGCCTTGCGCATCTTGCAACAAGTGCCCCGCTCAACCGACCATCAGGTTACACTCGTCTGGTTCCCGGCTCATGTAGGCACCGTCCACCCGCACCTCCCCAACCTCAACGAGGTTACCCACTCCCTAGCGCGAGGCCTAGTTAACCACGCGGGAGAAGGGGAGGCTGCCCCCACCGGTAGGGATCGCCTGACACGCTACAATGATCTTGTGAAGTCCTTCTACTTAGAGCGTAGAACCTTCCCCGGCCCACACAACAAACTATCCCAAGCGCAGGCTACAACTTTCCGCTTGCTACAAACCAATACTTACCCCTCGTTACAACTTTACAACAAGATCTACCCAGACATTTACCTCAATCCCACGTGCCATATCTGCAAGACACGGCCAGCCACACTTCCACACATGCTTTGGGACTGTACACACCAATACCCCGACACTAACCCCACGACCCTCTCGTCGAGATGGCACGCTGCCCTGCGTAGCCCCAACCTTGACGACCAACTCTGGGCGACCCAGCAGGCCTGCGAGGCGGCGAAGAGGCAACACCTCGACGTCCCCACGTGGGAGGCCTAGGCCCAGCCACCATCTCTTGCTGGTTTCAATAAAGTTTATTCAGTCAGTCATTTCAGCATCGTGTTCGTGATCAGTTGCAAGTGTGGCGCACCATGTTCAAAACAATGAAGCTGACATGGCTGTCTGGCCTACATGCTGAATGACAGTGCCACAAGCTTTCTTGTAAAACCTGAAGGCAGGCTTCATACCTTGGAAAATGCTTGAGGTCTCTACACTCCAGATGCGTAAATCCATAATGCAGTCTACTGTTTTGTTATGCAGGTTTTCTTCAGAGCTGCTCCCACTCGGCAAACATTTTTGTGGAAGATACCCAATTAATGGAAACAAGTGCACAACAAGGTATGCTCGCAATTATATGAACCGCCTCACATAAAAAGAGTCTACTTCACATCTGAGCTAATTCATCATTTTGGCGGTGCAGTTGAAGTTTCCAATGTCTTTTTTTCCAGAAACAGTGCATTACCTTCTTGTGCGCTCCAAGAAAGCCATCTCTGCCTCTCCAATCCTGTAGCGCAACCAGTGGTCCTACAAAGAGGCAAAACGAGAGGGCCATTTGTCGTGTGGTGGCAAACACCCTAGCCCTTGACTTCACAATTACCTCTGAATGGGCTTTACAGCCTTCAACAAAGAGTGAGGGCCGAAAATTGCGCTGCCTGATGTTGCTACCTGGAGGCAGCCTCGATACTAGCTCATCCAGTGATGCCTTTGAGAGGACTTGAAATGACGACTTATCTTGGAAGGCAACCTGAAATCAAGACAATAAAAATTTCTGCTAAAAAATTACTGCTCAGGAAGAAGGAGACTCAAATGACGCAAAGTTGAAACTGATGCAACAATGACCAGTTAAGTGCCTAACATGATAGAAAGTATCGCAAAGAGCTCCAAGTATGTGCAAGGAGCAATGGTAACTGCTACGGCAACAGCTTAACATCAGCTGAAGAAAAAGTGCAGCAAAAGCTTAACATCAAGTGAAGAAAAAGTGTAGTATATTCGAGTATCATTATAACAGCTTAATAGAGCAATACTGACACAAAGTTATTTTTTTCTTTAATGGTCAACCCACGGTGTGATGCCTCAATTCAATGAGAGCACAAGTAATTAAGTACATCATATTTTATAGCAACTACCCAAAAAATTGTGCCAAAGCAGCAGAGCTTTGGGCTAGAAGCACCGCTCATTCTATCCAAATTACTCTAACAGGCAAAATAAATTGAAATCCATGATGCCACAACAACATATCTGTGGTGCTGTTTAAGCACGAAATTCAGAAAGGGAACATTTGGCCTTCATTTCCTCCACTAGTAACGAACCTTTCTGTCAAATAATTGCAAACAGAGCCTTGAACACACATTTGATCCCCATAAACATATTTGGTGGTGCACTTTAGTGTCCCTTTAATGCACTGTAGGAAAACCTGGAAAGGTGTCCAATTATGAAGGTGTCCCTCAAGGACATGGAGGATGAACAGCAAGCACATCTGAAAGTGTGGTACCCACACAGTGCATTTTGCTGCTGAGCACAAGGTCGTGGGTTGGATTCCCGACTGCAGCGGCCGCATTTTGACAAAGGGAAAAATGCCAAAACACTTCTGTAATTTGAATTGTGTGCATCTTAAGGAACTACAGATGGTCTAAATTAACATGGAGCCCTCCACTATAACATCTATTGTGACTCATTGTGCCCCCTAGTTTCGGGACATTAAATGCTACATAAAAAAGGTATTAGCAAATATTTTTTAAATAAGTGTGGTTTTTGCAGTCACTCTACCTAACATAGCAAGGTGCAACAAAATGCAGGATTTTTGCATGATTCTACTTTTTTTCTTGTCATACCAGCATAAATAAATACTTTACCGAAGCACTACCATCTCTTCCTCGATCAATGGTCTCCTTGTCCAAAACAATTCTGACGAGTCGAATGCTGTCACAATTGAGGAAGTTCCTGAACCACCGGGAAGCTTCTTCCGACACTTCCACAGCCTTGTAACTGTTTTTTCTGACCCTAAAAGGAAACCATTCACATGGATTAGCTACCGGGTAAAGTAAAACAGACGGCCTAGAATACGCTTGAATAGAAAGAAAGGTACCAGAGTGAAAATTCACGAGCAAGTTTGGAAGCGCAGCTTCAGAACTGCCAAAGTCATGCTCTGAAATGTGCTTAAGAGCAATACTCTCCGCTAAGTACAAAAATGATGTAGGTCCAATGCACATTTTGGAATATATGTGAAGCAAAGCGTGCATGAAGTAGCTTATAAAATGCCATAAATTTGCCCATTTCATTCCCGAGTCACTGGTGTAAAGGAAACTAAAGCATGTGCACTCATGCACGCATGCTATGTAATGAGACTTCTTATATTGGTTTGCATTCCTTACGCATTATTTTAACAATTCAACTTTTTCTGGGGGGGGGGGGGGTGCGTTATTTGGCAGAACAGCAGCAGCACCCACCCAGCCAGCCAGTAGCCACAATAGGAAAAGCCTGGGAGGGTTCACTAACAAAGCTAAACTTTAATAAACCCTCCTTACAACAAAGTCATTGGGATGCGAAATTAATTTTCTATATCTAGCAGCACAGCGATGAGGGGCATTAGCTAACACTCCCAGGGTCAGGTCTTGTACATAAGCAAATACCTTTCACATTAGATTGGAGAACAGTTGCTGTTGCTCAAGTGGTAGAGCTTCACACACGTAATGCTAAAGACGATTCGTCAGGTTGTATTTTCGCCCAAATTCATTTCCCTTTACCTTATTTCTACAGTGGGCGCGGCGAAACCGAAGGGATCATGCCGCTCACCAAACGATTTATGTTCCTTCCCCAGGTTTTGCTGTTTGTCAGCGCCGTTTCATCGACTACAGCAAATTTGTCGACAGTGCTCCCAGTGTGTGACGTGGACGACAGCCACTCCCCTTCTCCTCACTTCCTATCATCCGCCGACCTACATGTGCACATGTTCCATACTGCGCACGCCAAATCACCGCCTGTGACCACATCGGATTGGGATATAAAAGACAGTCCGCACCTTTTCTTCGTCAGTGGGCACGGCAAAACCGAAGGGATCATGCTGCTCATCAAACGATTTATGTTCCTTCCCCAGGTTAGTTTGTCTGTTTCTACATTCCGCAGTAATGATATTACATTGGTGGTTTTACCGTGCCCATGGACATGCTTGTCAATTGCTTACGACTGTTTCTGTGTGTGTAAATTGCTTGTCTGTGGAGACATTGAAGAAAACCCAGGCCCCACAGTTGAACAAACGTTCGAGAGCCTTCAGTTAGGGCAAGCAAGCATATTAACTGAGCTAACTGGTATTCGGAAGTGTCTTACATCGAATGAACAAGCTGTCGCCACTCTTAATACACGATTGAATGCAATCAATAAGCTTCTGCTAGAAATTAGCCAAAAAACCTTCCAAATTTAAACACTAGAAGACAAAATTCGGTCTTTAGATCAAGTAGTTATGATACAGAACGAAAAAATAGCTGACCCTGAAGACCGCAGTCGCCGATCAAACTTAGTTGTTTTTGGCGTCAAAGAGCAAGGCGATGAAGATGATAAAACGTTACGAAAATCAGTCATTGATGACATCTTTTAAAAAAAACTGCAGCAATCATGCAAATCTATCGCGCGTATTCATAGTCTTGGAAGACAGCCAGGAAAAAGACCAGTTATCGTATATTTCCACGACTTTTTGGAAAAAGAGGCCGTTTTTCGCAACGTGCGTAAGCTTAAGGGTAGTGGTATATATCCAGAATGATTACAGAAAGAAACTGAGAAAACGAAAACTTCTTTGGGAAACTGTCAAACAGGATGTCGACAATGGAAAACGTGCTTTTCTTATCAATGACAAAGTGAAATTTGATGGCTGCGTTTATGCTTGGGATGACAGTATAGCTCAACGAGTTGTCGTGAGCCGCGAAAACAAAACTTCTAGTAATGCGTGACAGAACACGTGCACCATTTCTAAAACCCTGCAAGTGCTAAATTTCAATGCCAGAAGTATAATAAATAAGGCAGAACAACTTGAATGCCTCTTCAGATACGACCCCCATATTGCAATTGTCACAGAAACCTGGCTGCATGATGGTGTTATAGCAACGAAATACTGGTATCACCATCACATAAGATTTTCCGTCGGGACCGTGGATCGAGGGGAGGAGGTATTGCGATTATTCTAAAGAGCATGTTTTCCGCAGAAATACTTCCTCAGATCGAAAACCATGAGAGTCTGTTTTTGAAAGTTAATTGTTGGGGTAATGTAGTTGTGGTATGTGCGGTTTATAGGTCACCATCATCCCCCTCCCGAGTTCTTGTCCTTGCTGCATGACTATATGACTGTGCTGAAACCCCGGAAAATTATCATGGCAGGCGATTTCAACCTACCCGCAGTTAATTGGCTGCACAGGCCCCAGATGCAGCTGGCCGATAGCCCTCTTCTTGACAATGTTTGCATGTGACATGGAACAGGTTGTGCTTGAAAACACGTGACAATGCTGATACTGGTTCAATTTTGGATCTTGTATTTCTTAGCAAAAATATGACAGAGCTCGATTTCCGAGTGGAGGAGGGCATATCGGACCACAGGCTTGTACTGGTCAGTAGTAGGCTTGATAGTTGTGAAAGGAAGCACGTCAAGCCCTGCAAAACTGTCAAAGACTTTATTAATGCCAATGATCAATCTATCCTTGATGAACTTTGAAAGCTGGTTGACAGCCTACCAAAAGCTGATGTTACTTCACTGTGGCGTGCGTTTGTGACCTGCATTAACTACTGTTTTGATGCCTTCGTGCCGACTAAATTTATTAAACCACAACGAAGAAACCCATGGATTGACAGAAAAATTATACATATAAAACACAGGTTAAAACGTGCCAAAAAAACGCTGGAACAAAAATCCTGAAGTTATTAGCCACCTGCAAGTCCAGCTTCCAGACGCATTGTCTTTTGCCCGTCAAAAATATTTTTCCAATACTTTGCCGAATTACATAAAAACCAGTCCCGATAAATTTTGGCGATATCTTGGCAGTGGAAACACACATTTGCAAGAAATAAGGCAACGTCGGCGATGTTGTGATCACCGATGCTCAGGAAATATCTAACATAATGAATGAATATTTCCATTCTGTGTTCACCTGCAGTGATAGAGCCATGGAGGCTCCTACTCCGTGCCAAGTGTCAGACTTGATATCTTTTGAAGGCGTGTTTTCCTTATTGCTTAATGTTAAAGAAAAATCTTCTGGGGGACTGGATGGCATACCAAATTCTTTTCTTCGCCGTTACGCTGAGCCTGTTGCACACATCTTAACAGCTGTCTTTTCTTTATCTATGAGCACAGCGACTTTACCTGATGACTGGCGTGTGGCTCGTGTTATTGCAGTCCACAAGAAGGGTGATCGCCTAAGCATTGAAAACTATCGTCCCATTTCGTTGACATCCACGTGCTGTAAAACACTGGAACACCTCATCGCTCATTATATAACTAATTTTCTTGAAAGTAACAGCTTGCTCTCTCTATTTCAGCATGGCTTTCGAAAGAAACTGTCGACATCTATGCAAGTTTTAACAACTGTTCACAAAATCGCTCTAACGCTTGATTCTTCCGGACAAGTTGATCTTATCTTCCTTGATTTAAGTAAAGCGTTCGATCGCGTCCCTCATGGTAAACTTCTTGGAAAACTTACTAAGCTCTGCCTTCCTACATTTATCATAAATTGGATAAGAGCCTACCTTTCAAACCGTAGCCAGTTCATAGACGTTAACGGCCATGCTTCTACTGCATTACCAGTTCCGTCCGGAGTACCTCAAGGAAGCGTACTTTTCCTTTTCCTAATCTATGTTAATGATATAACTAGCACAATTCATCCACACGTTAACATGAGATTGTTCGCAGATGATTGTCTTGTCTTTAAAGAGATTACTTGCAGTGCTGATCAAGTTCAGTTAACCACTAGCTTAGCCAGACTTAATGAATGGTGCACCACCTGGTCTATGACCCTAAATGCTGACAAAACTGTCTTACTTCGTGTCACGAACAAAAAGCAACTTATGGCATTTCCATATTGCATCAATAGTACACAAATAAAGGAAGTCTCGGAATATAAATATCTAGGCATAACAATTACCAACACTCTATCGTGGTCGAAACACATTGCGAACATTTGTGCATCCGTCTCTCGATAGCTTGGATTTCTGCATCATAAACTGAAAACAGCACCTTCAAATTTAAAACTTCTAGCACACAGAATTTATATATTGCCAAAACTAGAAAACGCCCTAATAGTATGGGACCCCTATTACATAAAGGATAAGCATAAGCTTGAAATGGTTCAGAGGCGAGCAGTACGGTTCATTTTGAACAAGTTTAGGTCCACTGATTCGCCGTCACAACTAATGACCGAAAACCATATCCCTACCTTAGAAGCATGAAGAATTGTGGCACGACTAAAATTTCTTTTCACGATGTACGACAAGTCGCTTGAATTTAATGGACGAATATACATTCAACCTTACCTGTCACGCGTGTCCCGACACCGTCCCGCTCACAACTTGCTCCCTTTCCGTGCCCGCACTAACCTGTCTAAAAATTCATTCTCTCCTCGTACTGTTGTTCAGTGGAATGATCTACCCTCAGAAATTTCCTCTGCTGATAATTTTGAGCAGGCACTACTCATGCATTTTGCACAATGTTATGGAATGTTATTTTTTCCCCTCTTTTATTCATGTTATTTTTACTATCGCATATGCAAGTGCATTTTGTTCTGATGAGAACTTGTTATTTTGATGTGATGTTGACTACGCCCACCAGAAATTTGCCCACCTGCTTGGTCTGTATAGACTGCAGTATGTACAAGCCAATAAAAATAAAATAAATAAATTTCTATTAAAACCCCAGGTAAGTTTCCCCCAGTGCTTTCCTTAGCTTCCTTTGCTTGCTGACTTTGTGCAGTTGTGTTGAACAAAGCTCGAGCCCCTTGTCTGCCCTAGTTCATAGCATTTGGTAACAAAGGAAGATCTTTGGAGCACAACACAATGCAACAATTCCTGCATCTGTGGCAGGAGCAGAAAAAACATGTTGGTCAGAGAGTACAAATTGAAATTCATCCTTCCAGTATTTGCCAACGATCTGGTTTGTACAGCTTGCACAGCTCCTTACAGCTGCAGGTTTCAGCCACTGATGGGAGACACTTAATAGACAGAACCCAACATATACGTACAAAGCAGTTAGCATTTGTCGAATTTTGCTGCTGCCCACGAGCAGCTGCCCCTCATTTGTGGATTATCAATGCATGACAGACAGCTTGAGAAGCTGCTGTCATGTTGTGTAGTGGCCTTTGCTGCTTTCTCAACTTTCCACATTAACGTTATGAAAAGAAAATGCTGTACAGCCTGTTCTATGCTGCATCAAATGGTTCCATAAAAATTTCTGGCTTCAAACCGAGTGCAGCCTGGCAGCACTCTCATATGAATAATGCAACCTAGAATGCATACACTGCCATAGAAGCCAAGAAAAACTGAATGTAGCATTAATTCAACCAAAGTGATTTCTTTATAAGACAACTTTCCTGTGCTGATAGAGGCTGCCGATATATACTAAGATGTTAAATAACACAAGAAAAACCATAAGAAACCACAGGCTGTCGAATATTTGCTACAGTAGAACTTACAATTTACTGCGCTTATACATTTTGTGAAAATTGACAAATGCTGAATGTTAACTTAAAACATCCATATACTGCTGAGCATTGCTCAGTGAAACTGCAATACTGACTATTAGAGGGGAGAAGTACTACAGGTCTTTTAAGGGAAGGTGCACCTATGTGATCAGTTTTCATCATTAATAAAGTTCATTGGATATAATTTATTTACAGTATAGACCTTAATCAAGTTCTGAATACAATTTTAGTTACTCAATATCATATTTGGTTATCTTTCTGTGTCCCCTGGAAGTAAGAAAAGTAGGATCTCTTGTGCAATGTTTGGGCTTCATACCAGGCCTAGAAGAGTTATAAAATAGCCTATATTTCCCCCTTTTAAGCAAATATAAATGTAAATAAGCTGAAAAACTTTTATACTAATTTTATTATTTAAACATACTATTTTTAATCTAGACTTCAGTGATCGAGAACATTGATGGCTGCTTTCCTAAAATGCATGTGACCAAAAATGCTTCAAATTACAATAAAGCCTACCGTAATATTCCACAAATCGAGCGAAATGAGGGAGTGGGCTAACTTCCAATGAACAATCAAGAAAAGCTGGAAAAAAATAATTAATCTTAGCCAAAGGTTGTGAAGGTTTGTTCATATGCTCTTGTTCAGTCTTCCTCAAAACCTTTAAAAGAACAGTAACTATCCCTGTTCTATTGTGTCACTCAAGTTCCATAGCATCACTTCCTTGCAGTCCACCCCAAATTGATGGGCAGTCTTACATTGTTGCTGGTGTTCCGGTGCCATTGAACCGCCTCGGCTTTCTCTTCAATCGTGAAGCACTATTGCGGCACGACCTCCTTGCTACTCCGTGACAAAAGACGAAGTGACCAAGTTTTACAAGCTCGGGTATTTTTCAGCATTGTTAGCTATCTTCCATGTACCTAGCTTCTACCAAGGTCAGGCACGTACCCAGGGGGGGGCCCGGGGGGGCCCGGGCCCCCCCCGAAATCAAGTGGCATACCCCCCCCCCCCCCCCTCTCCCCACCCACGCCACCACTCCTCACATATTCCTAAAGCGCCGCCAGATTAATGTTGAGACTTCGCACCTGTTCCTCGGTCAGCCTTATGCTGCCTTTTTCACTCCTTTTAGATGGCGGTAGTTATCGGCATTTCTTGTAATGTGAAGGACAGTTTTCTCATAGATTCCGCACCCACGCGATTAACTCGAGATGCGCTCAGTTGTCACCATCTATTCAACCGTCACGCGTATAGCTGTTGCTTTTGTTAGTTCAACCTTCTTTGTTTAGGCTGATCCTGGGACCAGGAGAGGGATGCGGCTGTTACTCAGCTGGTCTGTACTCTCATGGAACGAGTTGCAGCCGGTGAAAATACCAATTGCGTTTAACGTTTCCCTTTGCTTCATTATTTCCTTGAGTTACGGCTCGCCGCGACGCTGGCAGATGCCCGGAACCATATACACGTGATACGGGTTAGATAAGGTGTGAAATAAAATGATGTGAAAGAGCGTCCATCATGAAACCCTGCAATAACCCAATAACCCTTAAACCCATAAGCAAGATGACTGTCGCCAGTTACCTCGTCTGTTTTTCCTTAATTGTATAGCACTTTTCGTGCAAAATTGGAAACCGGAAACAAAAATCGCAAGGAGTTGAGAAATTAAGCGATCTACTAAGGGAGAGAGCCAACGCAACAACCAAACTGCAAGCAAAAGCGAATAATAAAAATGTTAACCATTGTTTATGAGAATATTTATGGAGAGAGAGAGAGAACTAAACTTTTATTTTCCGAAACGGTAAACCGAGTCAGAACCCGGTTCACCCTAGGTGGGAGGATTCCTTATTCCAAGAACCCTCTGGCTTGGGCTGCCTCTTTGGCCCGGGCGACGAGACTGCGTTGGTCGTCCAGGTCATCGGAGGAAAGCTTGGCCTCCCACGTTTCGGTTATGGTATGGATCTGCGGTGATTTGGGGCGCTCTTCTTGTGCTTCTATGGGGCGGCTTTCTTTGGAGTCGTCTTGTGGAGCTTGTGATGTAGGGTCTGTGGGTGTGCCACGCAGTGGGCAATCCTGGACCGTGTGTTGCAGGGTGTCTGGAACGTCGCAATGGGGGCATATGTACGAGTACTGCGTAGGATACAGTCTGTGCATGATTATTCCGTGCACGTAGGTGTTGGTCTGTAGGTGGCGCAGGATGACTTCTTCCTCCTTGCTTAGATTCTTGTGTGGCAAAGCGTACGTTCTTCTGCTGAGTCGGTGGTGTTGCAGAAGCTCCGAGTACTTTAGGGCGATGTCATCAACGTTGGTAGCCGGCCTAGTGTGGGATTGCAGGAAAGCCCGGCTGGTATGCTCGCGGGCAGCGGCGTGTGCCGCCTCATTTCCTGTCATGCCCTGATGGCCTGGAACCCAGTCGATGTAGGTGTCGGGGAGCGGGGCGCGTGCGATGTGATTTCTTAGTATCTTGAGCGCTGTTTCTGATACGCGGCCTTTTTGATAGTTGCGAGCTGCATGCTTGGGAGTCTGTTAGTATTACTGCTACTTCAGGGCAAGTTGTTATTGCTAGAGCAATTGCCGTTTCCTCTGCAGTCTCAGGGGCTCTTGCTCGGATGGTGACAGCTGCAAGTTCTTTGCCTTGGTGATCCGTGACGCTTAGGGCAAAGGCGTTTCGTTTAATATACCGGGCAGCATCGGTGTACCTCGTATGAGGGTCTCTCCCGTATTTCTTGCTGAGTGCGCGGATTCTGCTTTGGCGACGCTCCTTATGATAATTTGGATGCATATTGCGCGGTATACTTGCAACGCTGATGCAGTCCCGGACTGCAGGTGGGATTCTTGCTTTCTGGTCTCTGTCTCCAATGTAGCTTTCGCTGTAGTTCAGGTAGCGCAAAACTGCACGTCCGGTAGGTGTGAGCTTGAGCCGCTCTAGTTGGCTGATCTTATGAGCCTCGACAAGCTCTTCCCATGTATTGTGGACGCCGAGCCGGAGGAGTTTCTCCGTTGATGCCATGGGTGGCAGCGTCAAGGCTACTTTGATTGCCTTTCAAATGACGACACTGAGTTTTTTTATTTCTGCCGGCTTGAGCTTCAAGTAGGGAGTCCCGTAGGTGATACGGCTAGTTAGGAGGGCTTGAATTATGCTAAGCGTGTCGTGCTCCTTGAGTCCGCTTCTTTGGTTTGTGATCCTCTTGACGAGGTGCGTAACTTGTGACAGTGTCAACATCTTTTTATTTAAAAAGGAAGTAGAGAAAAGGCCGCCGGAAGCGGAGAATAATTACTTGCTTTGAATGACGCTTCTATAGTTATCGGTCGAACCGCCTCACGTAGCCACATCTCTGCTGTGCTTTGATGGGTGTTTTTCTAACCTTTCTCGGTGAGCGCAGTACGTCTAGAATCGCAGAGTCCTGCGCTCTACGCGGTTGTATGGCACTGGCGGCCACACAGCATTACGCAATTCGCGGAACTGTCAAAACTGATCAACAAGGCGAAAATAACTGATATTCGAAACTAAAACATGTGAAAGACTGAAGAAGCCGTAAAAAAATGAACGCAGCCTGAAATCAGTAAAAAAGAAACCTGGCATAGGACAAACCATGATGTACGCACTAAAAGATAAGAGGGATAATACCATAAGCAATCTCGAAGATACAGTAAAAGCAGCGGAAAAATTCTAAGCTGACCTGTATACAGTACCCAGAGGAGTCACGATACCTCACTTAGAAACAGTAACGAACAGGATACAGAAACTCTCCTATAACTAGCGATGAGGTCAGAAGGGTGCTGCAAGACATGAAACGATGAAGAGCGGGAGGAGGTGGAATAACAGTCCATTTAATCAAAGATGGAGGAGACATAATGCTTAGAAAACTGGCGGCTCTATACACGAAGTGTATATCGACTGCAAGGGTCCCAGAAAACTGGAAGAATGCAGACATTTTACTAATCCACAAAAAAGGAGACGGTAAAGAATTGAAAAATTATAGGACCATTAGCTTGCTCCCAGTATTATATAAGATATTTACCAAGATAATCTTCAATAGAATAAGGGAAACACTGGATTTTGTCAACCAAGGGAACAGGCTGGCTTCAGGAAGAGATACCTTACTATGGATCACATCCATGTCATCAATCAGGTTATCGCGAAATCTGCAGAGTACAATAAGCCTCTCTATGTGGCTCACATAGATTACGAAAATGCATTTGATTCAGTAGAGATACCAGCAGTCTAGAGGCACTACGTAATCAAGGACTACAGAACGCTTACGTAAAAAGCTTGAAAAATATTGCTACATGCGTGTGGTATTTGTTTGTTTGAACGAGGTGCGTGGGCGCCATCACTCCAGAAAAGAGGAGGAAGAACGAACTGGGCTCGCGCTGTGAATCCAACCGGTCAGCGCTGAAACCGTTGTTGTAAATATAATCTGTAAATAGTTTCTCGTCTTACTGGCCCGTCCTTCGCGTAAGAATATATACAGAGGCTCTACAGCTACCTTAATTCTGCACAAGAAAAGCAGGGAGAGACCTATAGGGAAATGGGTCAGACAGGGAGACACAATTTCTCCAAGGCTATTCACTGCGTGCTTAGAAAAAGTCAAGCTATTAAACTGGGAAGGCTTAGTAGTAAAGATCGACGGCAAATATCTCGGCCACCTTCGCTTTGCCGATGACATTGTTCTATTCAACAACAAGGCAGACGAGTTACAACAAATGATTGGAGACCTTAACAGAGAGTGTAAGAGTGGGGTTGAATATTATTATGCAGAAGATGACGATAATGATAAATAGCCGGGCAAAGGAACAAGAAATCAGGATCGCCAGTCGGCCACTAGAGACTGTGAAGGAGTACGTTTACCTAGGTCAATTATTCACAGGTAACCCTGATCATGAGAAGGAAATTCACAGAAGAATAAAAATAGTTTGGATCGCATATATACGGCAGACATTGCCAGCTCCTGACTGGAAGCTTACCATTATTATTGAAAAGTAAGGTGTGCAATCAGTGCATTTTGCAAGTGCTGACATATGGGGCAGAGACTTGAGAATTAGTCAAGGACCGTGCAAAGAGCGATCGAACGAAGATTGCTAGGCATAACGTTAAGAGAGAGAAAGAGAGCGGTTGGGATCAGAGAGCGAACGGGTATAGACGATATTCTAATTGACATCAAGATGACAAAATGTAGCTGGGCAGGTTATGTAATGCGCCGGTTAGATAACCGTTGGACCATTAGGGTTACAGAATGGGCACCAAGAGAAGGAAAACGCAATCGAGGACGACAAAACACTAAGTGGAGCGATGAAATTAGGAAATTCGCGGACGCTAGTTGGAATCGGTTTGCGCAGGACCGGGGTAAATGGAGATCGCAGGGAGAGGCCTTCGTCCTGCAGTGGGCATAAAACATGATGATGATGATGATGATGATGATGATGATGGAGGTGGAGGTGGTGGGCCCCCCCCGAAAAAAAATCCTGGGTACGTGCCTGACCAAGGTCAGCATTTTATCAAAGGGGGATCAGCTGAAGATCGCTGTCCTTCACAGTAAGCGTTGTTCCTTATTTCCGGCAGTAGCTAACTGACCCCGTTTTTACCACGATCACCATTGGTGGCAACAGCAGTGGTGCCACTCTAGGGCAATGGTATCATAAGAACTGGGCTATCTTTTGGTGCTTTGGTAAAAACACCAAATCATGCGAAAAACAGGGGCGGGGAATCTATCAGGATATTACGGTAGACACTTGCGTTGTACACATCTATATGCACGTGCATGCAAAATTTGGCAGTGGTTAAACCAAATTATGTACAAGAATTTTCGGGCACAAGCAGTGAAGCATCGCTAAATTGAAAGAAGAGAAAAATAAGTTGAAAGTTTGTAAACATGCGTATTACCATTGCAGATAGTTTTAAAGAAATTTGGCAAGAATGCAGACCAGTCTTTCGAGATGTGTAAAACTTCGAAATTCTCCTGTGTAGGTGGTGCCCTCAGAACACTTGCGAGCTTTTTCCTTCGGCCAGGATTTTTTTGCTACACTGCAATGACAAGATTTAGCTTCAGCTGTCTATGTTTCAAAGATTCTTTTGATTCTTCTCTGGTGTTTCTGCCTGCTTACAGTGATGAACTCTGTAGTTGGAAGGAAGTCCAGCTACTGTAGAACTTCCTTTGAGGAATTCTACAGCTTGTGGCTTTTGTTGAGCCACAGTATGGCTAAAAAACATTATTAAATTCTTCGATTTTAAATGCCAGAGAGAGAGAGAGAAAAGGAGGAAGAAAAGGCAGGGAGATAAACCAGACTGAGTCCAGTTTGCTACCCTACATGTGGGAGGGGGAGTGAAAGAGAGAGAGAGAAGCCATGTCTACATCACACTTTCACATGCACTAAGTCAGGTACAGGATGTCTACAGTCGGGCACTCAAGTCTGTTGCCTTCAGGTACTAAAGAAGCACTCGAATGGCTGTCTGGGCTAATGAGCTGTGAGGCCAGGCTCCCAAGACTTTTGCTTCTGTGAATGGCCTATCGTTTAGTCTATTCAAGGCACACTGGAGAGTCTGACATTGGTTATCGAAGTGAGAACAGTGGCACAGACGACAACTGATGGTCTCTTCACACTTGCACTTAGCGCACATTGGTGAGTCCGCCATTCCAATACGATAGCTGTAGGAGTTGGTGAATGCTACTCCTACCCACAGCCAACACAGCAGTGTTGCATCACACCGTGAAAGGTTTGCTGGTAATTTCAGTTTCAGTGATGGGTCGAGGCTGTACAAACGACGGTTAGAGTTCTGTGGTGTATGCCAGTAACTGAACATGATGGTACGAGCGAGACTGTGAAGCTCTCTTGCAGCGTCTACTCTCAATAAAGGTGTAAGGAGTGTCGGTGCTCCAACCTGGGCACGTTGGGCAGCATCATCGACGAGATGATAACCAACAATGCCACAATGTCCTGGCAGCCACTGAAAGATTATATCATGTCCTCGTTCAGAAGCGCAATGGCGAATTTCATAGATTTGGAACACCAGCTGTTTGTAATTACCACATCGTAAACCTCACAAGCTCTGGAGGGCTGCTTTCGAATCACAAAGTATTGCCCATTTGCTAGGTAGCTCTTTTTCAATGTATTCAACAGCAGCAAGAAAGGGGGGCCAGTTTGGAACCTGTAGATGTCGTTATGTGCGAAGTCAAACTTGATGACCGATTCAGATGGTATAACAATGGCGCCTGCCAAACTTTCCAAGACCGAACCGTCCATGTAAACATGGATTCGGTTAGTGTACGAACGATGCAAAAGTTCCAATGCGATCTGCTTGAGAGCTGCGGTGGTCACACTAGCCTTCTTCGCAATTCCTGGAAAAGCAAGGTACACAGGAGGCTTTGTTAAGCACCACAAAGGGGATGGCGTTCTTGTTGCGGACGAGCAGCTCAATGACAAAGAGTGCTGAATAGCTGCAACTAATCTGGAAAACGCTGCCTTGGATCTTTTCTCAGGCAAGCGAGCGAGATGGTGGTCAGGGATCTGGATATATGGCAAACATGCGCCCAGAGTGCATGGACAGCTATGCAAGTCGTTATTGGGTGGTCTCTCGCAGTGGCAATTGTTGCTACACTTGAAGCACATCGAGGTAGCCCCGAACATGTTTGAAGGGCTTGGCCTTGAATGCTCTGTACGGCACAAATGTTTGTTTTGTTAGCATTAGACAGCACTTGTTTGCTATATCGCAAGTATCCTAGGAAGAGTGTCCTGTATAGTGGAAGCATAGATGCCACGGCTGTGCCCCACAATTTACCAGCAAGAAACCTTAGTATATGGGCGATAGAGGTAAGCCTCTTCTTGAAGTATGAGATGTGGGGGCTCCATGAAAGGTCCCTGTCGATAATAACGCCTAGGTATCAATGGTTTTAAATGCCAAAACCACAATCTGATTGTAAGGCACACCATGGTGAGGGACTGCAGATTAATTTTTACCATTTCACCATCTGGGATTCTTTAAAGTGCACCTAAATCTAAGTGCACAAGTGCTTTTGCATTTCGCCCCCATCAAAATGTGGCCGCTGTGCCCAGGATCAAAACCGCAATGCCATAGCCACTGGAAGACCATGGCGGGTGAATCACAGTATGGCTATGAAAGTGGCCAGCTCCACAACAGTATGTAAAGCAAATCTTGGGGCATGGAAACCAAATCTTGCTGGGGTAGTGGGCAGGGCAAAACGGCTGAGCACAGATCAATTACCATGCATTTTGCTTTCACCCTTCAGGCGTTGCTACTGTCAATTGGCGGGGCACTGTTCCCTGCTTCTGCTTCAGCTTCGCTGCTACCAGCGTCTACGGCTACAAGAATGGATGCGGACCAAGGACAAATCTACATCATCGACGCTGCTCCGTTCTTTGCTTCAATCCATTGCTCTGTGATGTCACAGAAGGCCCTGCTATACAGACTGTACCGTTCTGGACCTTCTTCAATGGGCACAGTGAAACGGCTGAGCAAAGGTCGCTTACCATGCGTTTTGCTTTCATGCTTCAGGTTAGTTATGGCTCCTGTCTACATAGTGACAACCGATTTCTCATTGTTGTGCCATGCCCATGGAAGTGCTTGCATATTGCAGATGATTGTTATTGCATTTGTAAATTGCTGCTTTATGGGGATGTGTAAGGAAACCTCTGACCTACTGTAAAGGTAATGCTGCACACTCTTGTAGAAGGTCAACAGGGTGTCTACCAAGTTGACATTTCCAAATTCCCCGAGTTTTCCAGGTTTTCCCTGAGCACCTTTGCGAAATTCCCTGAATGAGTCAGATCTTTGTTTTATGTCAAGACAGGCTGACACCACGTTGCCCGATGCTGTCACTCTCTAGTAAGCATGTTGAAACAAAAAAATGACTTAATCCAGTTTGAATAGTAAGGAGTAATATATATTTTATTTAAAAAGGAAACAGAAGGAAGGTGTTAGTAAAATGCACAGCGAAAGAAATGGTAGAGCCCATTCCAAATTGAGTCGAACATTTTCAAATACGAATGAAAAGGAGATGCATACATAAGTAACTATTTTTTTAATATCAGCTATTTCTATCAACTGATAGCAAGCTCATCTGTATGAGGTCCTGAACTTTGTCACAACTAAGGTTCTCTCTCAGCAGCTGGGAAGTCAACGTCAACTGTCCTGACATACTCTCAGCCCGTACACAACATCTCAGTGTTGGGTTTCACTGCGTAAACAATTTATTTTGGTTTGGATGAGGGACACCTGTGTCTCAGCATCAGCCATCACTTAGTTTTTTTAGCTCAAGCTCCTTCAAAAAGGTGGCGGCACCCTTCCTTTCCCGTTAATTCCTCAGTGCGTCGGTCCTTTCTGTTCTCATCCTCCTTCTACCACGCTTTCACCACATGGATCATCTGAAGCATCCTCTTGGTCAGTTGTACAGTCAACATTTGATTTCTTGGACTTCCGAGGGGCCGCAAAAAAAAATTGAAAAAAACGGGCAGTCTGAAAAAAATTAATGCATGTCTTTAACTGCCTTTAAGGGCTAAAATTACCACAGGCACGTCTCAAAAAGCTCTGAAGGCCTGCCAGTACGCTTTTTAGGCATATCAGGGCTTGTACTGTGACAGAAGACGACGTGCACGCATGTGTAATTAAGTAATGTATACTGTGTCCCGCGACGATTGCCCCCTTCCCACGCTTGTTATGCTTCACCGCCTAACACTGGTGTACCGAGGCGAAGCTAACTTTCGCAGACTGGCATTACGCAACGCGCTCTGCTCTGCGAGCTTCAAAGCCAATCGCTAGGATTACAAAGGCGGAGTCGGTGCCATTGGTGATAGCGGCGAATTCTTTCAATGAAAAACACGGCACCGCACGGCAAGAAGCTTAATAGCGAACATAGAAGCAGCTAGGCCTGACGTTGCCGCGGTGGTGGTTACGGATTTGCCTGCGAGAGTGCCGGTTCGAGGCGGCGAGATAATCAAAATAGCGGCGGTGGCGGCTTTGATTAATGCCATTTCAGACCTGCAGTCGGGGCAATATACATTGACTATATGGAGTACGTGGTGGTGCCGCAAAACCGTGCAAATTATCGGGCATGTCCGAAAAATCGGGCGTCTAGAAAATCGGTCGTTAACTACTCTGGCAATACATCGTGCCGATGACACGGCGTCAATAATGATTCGTTGCGATTCCTCTGTTATTGGAGCCAGCATTAACACGACTTTCGTTCCCTTTCAATAAAGTTACAGCTAATTTTCCCTGATGGAAGCACAAATTCCCTGAGTTTTCCCTGAGTTTTTCCAGACTGTTCAAATTCCCTGAGAATTCCCGGTTTTCCCGGTTTTCCCGGTTGGTAGACACCCTGGTCAACAATAAATTAGGTCAGATATATCAGACTTAAGAACACGCCTTGAGAACACAGAAAGACTCATATGGAGTTTTGGTGCACGTTTAACAGACCTCGAAGGCAAAGTAAATGAGATGCAGGGAAAGATTACCTTGATTTAAGTTGTAAGCCCAGCTGTCACGGCAGAAGAATCTGCACTCGCAGCACGAAATATTATTAGATTTGGAGGACAGAAGCCGCAAATCGAACTTAATCGTTTTTGGAATCCCAGACACAACTGACGAAACAGAAACAACCCTAAGAATAAAAGTTATAAAGGGCATTTTTCACGATAAACTAGGCTACCTGTTCATCGGTTGTGCAAATGCATAGACTAGGAAGGCCGAAGTCAAATCGACCAATTATTCTTTCTTTTCAGGATTTCCGCGAAAAGCAAGCTGTCTTGGCAAACAAAATATTAAAACGAACGGATACGCAAATTCAGCATAATTACTGTGCAGACACATTAAGGAAACTCAGGTTGCTTTGTGCTAGTGCTAAACGCAAAAGAGATGCCAAGAAAAAGGTATTGCTGGCATACAATAAACTTCCAACAAGTGACAAAATTTTCCTGTGGGATGACACGTTGAACACTCGAAAAGAAGTGCCAAATTCAAACAGATTATCTTCTTCTAGCTAGCAAACAAAGCCTCGCCAGTTATGTTTGCTGTGTCTGAACGCTCACAGCATCGTACATAAGATAAGCTTGACGATCTTCTGCTGCTACATGCACCTCATCTTTGCGTAATCACCAAAACTTGGTTGAACAAGTCGATTCATGATGACGAAATAGTTCCTCCAGCTTATCAATTGTATAGAAGAGACAGAGGCGCTCATGGCAGTGTAGCAGTCATTGCCAAAAAGTGAATAGAAGTAGAAGTTTCTATTCAAATCCACAATCACGAGAGCTTATTCCCAATAGTGGCATTGTCAGAAATAACGTTTTGCCTTGTCACAGTCTATCGATGCCCTGATGCTAATGAAGATTACACGATTCAATTACTATATGATGAAATTGTAAAGCTACAAAGCAGAAACTTAATACTCACAGGTGACTTTAATCTGCCAAATATTAATTGGAACAATCTCAGTTAAAGTTGTTCCGCTTCTGAAGACTCGATTCTTGACATTATTCTTTCTCTTAACCTCGAACAACTAATGAAAGTGAACACAAGAGGGAATTCGATTCTTGACCTTATGTTCGTTAGTGAAATCTTTGGTAGTGCACATGTGGCAGTTGAGATCGGAATCTCTGACCATGAATTTATTTTTTTCACGTGGGCTAGAGCTCTTGATAGCAAGAAAGAAACTTCTGTAAAAAATGCAGTTAAGGATTTCGATCAAGCAGATGATGTGGCAATAACAGACTACTTTGCGGTCCAAGGCATATTGTTGAAAGCACCATGGCAGATGTTTCATAATACTGCCGCATACTATGTTGAAAATTTCATATCGTTGAAATACGTTTGCAAACGTCATTCAAATCCATGGATTACCAGAGAGAACCCCTCGTAAGCGCAAAATAAAAAAAGAAAGCTAACAGGAACAGAATGTTTTACTCATCTTAAAAATAATTTCTTGACTCAGATTAAGCAAGCTAGACATAACTTTTTTAGCAACAGTGTGGAAAAGTTTACTAAAAATGACCCTTCCAAATTCTGGCCATTTCTTGGCCAAACTAGAATAGGATTATCGAAAATAAAGGTTGGCGACTGTACAGTGACAGACCCTTGTAGCATATAGGAAAATTTTAATCACTACTTTCAAAGTGTATTTTCGGAGCTAGATGAAACTGAGCATAGGGCACCCACATGTGATTGTGCACATGAAATTTTAATCATACGCGAAGGTGTTCTGGCGATGGTTTTGAATATCAATGTAAGGAAGGCTAGTGGACCAGATGGCATCTCTAATTTATTCTTAAGGCGCTATGCTGCGCAGATTTCTGGATTTTTTAAGGATATCTTTAACTTATCACTGAGATCATATGAAATACCATGTGATTGGCGAAAGGCACATATTGTTTCAATACATAAAAAATGGAGTTGCTGCTGGGAGGCGCCTGCTCGTTACTGTCATCCAGTTTCTATCACCAGTCAATGTTGGAAGCTGTTGGAGCATGTTCTAAGTTCCCAGCAGAAATCCCTTGTTGAACATAAGATACTCTCCGTTTACCAGCATGGTTTTAGAAAAGGTCTGTCTACAGTCATGCAGCTAGTCGCAACAGTTCATGAATATTTTAGTGTTCTTGACATGTCTGGCCAAGTGGATGTTTTCTTCTTGAATTTTTGTAAGGCCTTTGACAAGGTGCCTCATGGTAAATTATTGTTGAAATTGCGGTACATTGGTCTACCGTCCAACATCATAGGATGGATTGCTGCATATTTTAAAGTTTTAAAGACAGACAGCAATTTGTTCAAGCGCAAAATTATTCATCCAGCATGCTATCAGTTACCTCCGGTGTTCCCCAGGGAAATGTACTGGGGCCGTTGTTGTTCTTAATTTATATAAATGATTTAATAGATGTGTTACCAGATGATGTTTCAATCAGATTATTTGCAGATGACTGCGTTTTTAAAAAGATCTTGTGCACAGACGACCATAATTGTTTACAGGCAGCTCTCCAGGCAATTGATTGGTGTGCAGAGTGGAGTGGAGTGTGGAGCTAAACAGGGACAAAAAACTGTTCTACGCATCACAAGAAAGAAAAATCCCAGCATATTTATGTATCACCTCGGCAGGAGTGCGATTTGCAAACTTGACAAGTATAAGTACTTAGGAGTCACCATTATGGGCGACTATCATAGTATTATGGAATCTATTATGGTCCATACATATCATGGACATTTGTAGTTCTGCTTTTCAAAAGTTATGTTTTCTTAAAAGAAAGGTTAAAAATTCCCCTGTGAATACAAAGCTTTTAGCATATGATGTATGTGTAAGGTCCAAGTTGGAATATGCATTGGTACTGTGGGATCCCTACATAAAGAAGGACACTGAAAAATTGGAACATATTCAAAGAAAAGCAGTAAGATTTATATACGGTAAATACAAAAGACTAGATTCTCCTTCCTTGCTCATTCAAGAACACCTGATTTCAACGTTACAAATACGCTGGAAAATAAGTCGCCTTCTCTTCCTTCAAAAACTTCTTTCAGGAAAAATCCCGGTAAAGTTTCAGAATGGCACACAGCAGGCTACTACCAGGCAGACAAGGCATACAACGCAACACACATTGGCTCCAATTTTTGTAAAAACAAACTCCTCTAAGAACAGTTTTTTCCCTAAAACAGTGAAAGAATGGAACAAATTATTGAAATTACCACTAACCACTTTCGAATCAAAAGACTTCACCACTGAACTGGAATATATTTTTTTGCAAGCAAATGGGCCTTGAGCTGCAATGTGTTCTTGATTTGTGAACTTCCTTTGCGATAAAAGATTAGAGTTGAAATGGTAGTCTCTGTCTTCATGTTTTTTTTTTTCTGGTAATCTATTTGTAAGCCTATTTGCACTTTTGCCCTTCTAACTTTTGTGTTCTGGTACTTTTTCTTGTTAACTTGACTAGGGTTGAATTAGAGATAGAACCTTGCGACAAAAAAATAATTATCCTTTGTTATTGTCCCGCCGTGGTGGCTTAGCAGCTTTAGTGTTGCGCTGCTAAGCATGGAGGTTTGGCATTGAAATGAGGCTGCTGCGGCTGCATTTTGATTGGAGGCCAATGAATACTGCAGGCCAATTCATTGGCCTGCAGTATTCATTGGCCTACAATCAAAAGATAGCTTTGGAGATAGCTTCACTATTGCGAGATTTATCATGACACAGCACCAGATGTGTAGGTCACCAGATAAGGTCAACGTATTTGATCTGTTCCAAGCATGCTATCTTCACAATGTGCCAAGAGCACTGTCGGATGTACACTTTGACACGTCCAGTGCAGAGTCTCGCTATGTCCTGCAAAAGTGAAACTATCTCTGAAGGTGACTGCCCGAGAATACCACCCCTGTTGAGACCGTCTCTCATATGTAGGAAGCATAGCCTTCGCCTTAGCACTAATGAAAAGTGCAGAATGAGCTGGTGCCAGATCAGCCAGGGCTCATGCTTGTTTATTGTTACCCCAAAAAAGTTCACCATATCGGTGAAACTTGTGGTTGTGAGTCTCATCAGTACAACGCATGAATGGAAAAATGAAGCACCTACAGCTACCACACCTCGATTAGAAACGTTCTTACATCTACGGAATATGAATCGACGGGCTCCACCAGTCCTGCACAGTAGATTCCTCCTGTATGTGTGGCTCCACAACATGGGCGGATATAATGTAGGGATTCGTTCTATTGAATTCTATGCCCCTTTTATCATCCAATATTTCTGGCTAGCTGACACCAGTGATAATGCAGGTGGAGTGCTGCTTTGACCACTGACAAAGCACGACAAGGAATGACATTGGAAAAGAATCGTTACATTCTCCTGACCATGGATTACGCCGCATTCACAGTGCTGTGCGAGCACTGACCTGACAGAAGCAAGAAGAACGAGTCTTACCACAGAAAAACCCTCCACTTCAATTTCAGTTGATGCAATGCTAAGAACAAAGATGGCACTTCTTTCTTATGCAACAAAGCGAGAATCAATAAGACATAGTCTTTTCGAGCAGTTTTGCTGCCATCCATGTCTCTGAGTTGCTCTGGCAAAGGGCATCTGAAGGCAGATGGCCACCCTAGAAAAACACTGGCTCCATAGATATAAAGTAAAAGCTCATTAATTTGAACCGCAAAGGAAAGCCGCTTCATTTCAAATTAATGAAAGTTTGAACTAACGAAAGTGAAAGAGAACAACAGTACACTGCGATTTGGAAGCAGTAGGGCATGTCAGAAATTTAATGCTTGAAAACGTCCAAGATCGTAGTCTGCCTTTTTTCCTTGAAGGTGATAGCTAGCACTTTTTATTGCGAAAGCAATACTGCTCGAGGTTTCCACTCTTGGCCGTCATCCCGGAGAATCCACCATTGACCTTTAGCGTGACCTATATGTGACGTCATACCAGCTGTGGAAAAGCGGGGCCCCAACTTGGCTCGCCGCGATCGTCCCAGCGAATCCTCCATGCTACAGCTGCGCGCCGCTGCCACAAGGGGCACTCGCTGTACGTGACGTCATGCCAGCTGTGGAAAAGCAGCCCCCCAACTCGGCTCGTCGCGATCGTCCCAGCGAATCCTCCACGCGCCGCTGCCGTGGGGGAGGCGCTCGTTCTATGTGACGTCATGCCAGCTGTGGAAAAGCGGCCCCCCAACTCGGCTCGTAGCAGTCTTCCCAGCGAATCCTCCATGGTATGTCGGATGATGTGTATAAGGTGAAGCTGCAACGATGTGCTGCAGCTAAGAAGCGGCGGCGTGCGGAAGAAACGGATGAAGAGCGGGAACAACGTTTAGGTAAACGGCGTGCATATTATGCAGCCAGGCGAATGCGTTCAACATCTCTTGATCTGGGTGCATCTACAAGTATCATGCATGCTCTCAATGCTGACACGACTTTGGCGGTACCTGATCATTCAAAAGCAAGCCTTATGGATGCTTTAAATGGCGACGAGACTGCATCTACACGTTCGATGAGCAGGAGGAACTCTACAACCTGAACAGAAGATTGCTTTCGCAATCCACTAGGCTTAGCCAGGCTAAGCCTCTGCCAGTTTCTGCTCTAACGAGCGAATGTGGCGGAAGGCCTCCTCTTCGCCTTCTTCAAAACTGAAGAAGAGACGGGCAGCTTCAATCCAGCCATGACCTCCACAGCGGAGGGCCGAACTGGTGCTTCGTTTTCCTCTTCCTCGTCGTCACTGGCAGCGACAGGTTCAGCGCTTCTAACCTGAGAAATTATGTCCTAATCTTTCAGCCCACCACACACCACTGCACCCTCGTCCACGTTGACATAGTCAGCAAAGGAGAAGTGCAAAGCCCCCAAGATTCGCGACGGGCAAGAAGTCTCAGAGGTCAACGTAGAACGGAGAGAAGGCAGCTGCCGCTGCCTTCTGGCCGACACCGCGCCGGTTAGATTTTTCCCGATTTTGCCTTCTCTCGCCGTTCTCTCCATTCCGGAGGCGACGCAGCCTTGTGTGTAGGCAGTATGCGCGTTTCTCTGGCCGTGTGCCAGGTGCCAAGCCGGCGGCACTATGGCGCATAGTTCGAATTATCCGTGGCGGAACCTTCTCGGGTTCAAATTAACTGGCTTTTTTATGCATAGACTTCTGTGGAGCTTGGCCAGACCAAATCGTACAGTTCGAATTATCTATAAATTCGAATTATTGAAGTTCGAATTAACGAGCTTTCACTGTACTTGTCAACCTCTAACGAGACTCAGACAAGAAAAAGTTTTCACAGGAAGACGGAGACTTGAAGTGATGAACAATTTTGACAAGGAAAGTTGTCTTTGTCAGGAATGAGAATGTGGGAACAGCCACCACCGCTGTAAAATTGGTAATGAAACCCACACATAGTGCAAAAGTTGTGGGTTCATATTCCACCTGCACTAAGTTGTTGTCTTGTCCGTATTTATTTCCTGTTAGGTAATCATATCCCGAGATTTTAACACAATGCAAAACAACGAGAGCCCGGACGAAGAAAGACACGGACGCAGCAGTGATTCAGAACTAATGTTTATTCATCGCAAATTAATAGGTACAATTGAATTCTCAGATGCTTTTATTGGCTTCTGTTGGTTTCATATTCTTAGAAATTTACTTGTACAGTAACAAAGAAAGAATTCTGGGATTTTACATGCCAATACCATGATTTGATTACGAGGCACACCGTAGTGTGGGACTCCGGATTAATTTTGATCACCTGGGGATCTTTAACACACCCCCAATGCACGGGTCACAGGCACTTTTACATTTTGCCTCAATCAAAATGCAGCCGTAGCAGCCGTAGCAGCCGCATTTCAATCTGAAACCTCATGCTTAGCAGCACAACACTACAGCTGCTAAGCCACCACGGCAGGACAATAAAGAATAATTCTTTTTATTGTCACTTAAGAAAACAGTACATTGGCCAAGTTTGGCTCTTTCTTCAATTTTCCCTAATTAAGAAAAAGGTTTGGCACCCACCTTCAGGTTCTGGTCACTTGAAAGAATGCATTACAAGTTCTGTGCTAGTAGTGCTGTTTGCAAAGACTTCCTTAATGTTGCACCCATTATTCTTTCCACAGCTCGCTACGTCATCCACAATTTAAGTAGAACCCTTTTCGTAAGACTCCAGGTTTCTGCCCCGTACGTGAGTACTGGTAAGACACAGCTGTTATACACCTTTCTCTTGAGGGATAATGTAAACCTGCTGTTCATGATCTAAGAATGCATGCCAAACACACCCTAGCCCATTCTTATTCTTCTGATTATTTCAGTCTCATGATCTGGATCTGCAGTCGCTACCTCCCCTAAGTAGATGTATTCCCTTAACATTTCCAGTGCCTCGCTACCTGTTGTAAACTGCTGTTTTCTTCCGACCCATTTTTTTTTTAAACCCATCCTTCTGCTTTGCCTCTCCAGGTCAGTGAGCATGCATTGCAATTGGTCCCCTGAGTTACTAAGCAAGGCAATATCATCAGCGAATCGCAAGCTACTAAGGTATCATCCATGAACTCTTATCCCCAATTCTTCCCAATCCAGGTCTCTGAATACCTCCTGTAAACACACTGTGAAGACCATATACATGGTCTTCACACTGTGAAGACACATTGGAGAGACCGTATCTCCCTGCCTGATGCCTTTCTTTATTAGGATTTCATTGCTTTCTTTATGGAGGACTACAGTGGCTGTGGAGCCGCTGTAGATATCTTTCAGTATTTTTACATACAGCTGGTCTACACCCCGATTCGGTAATGCCTCCATGACTGCTGAGGTTTCGACTCAATCAAACGCTTTCTCGTAATCAATGAAAGCTATATATTGAAAGGTTATATTCCGCACATTTCTTTGTCACCTGATTGATAGTGTGAATGTGGTCTATTGTTGAGCCTTTACGGAATCCTGCCTGGTCCTTTGGTTTACAGAAGCCTAAGGTGTTACTGATTCTATTTGCGATTACCTTAGTAAATACTTTGTAGGCAATGGACAGTAAGCTGATCGGTCTATAATTTTTCAAGTCTTTGGCGTCCCCTTTTTTATGGATTAGGATTATGTTAGCGTTCTTCAAAGATTCCGGTGCGCTCAAAGTCATGAGGCATTGCGTATACAGGGTGGCCAGTTTTTCTAGAACAATCTGCCCACCATCCTTCAAGAAATCTGCTGTTACCTGATCCTCCCCAGCTGCCTTCCCCCTTTGCATATCTCCCAAGGCTTTCTTTACTTCTTCTGGCATTACTTGTGGGATTTTAAATTCCTCTAGACTATTCTCTCTTCCATTCCATATTCTCTTCTCTTCCATATTCTCTCTTCCCTTCCAAGTTTCACAACAAGACCTGCCACCCTCTCGTTAATGCTATAGAATTCCTTTATGTTACCAGCTATGTCCTTACTAATCAGGAATCCGACTCCTAGTTCTCGTTTCTCCGCTAAGCCCCGGTAGCACAGGAGGTGCCCGCTTTTTAGCACTGTATATGCTTCTTTTGTCCTAACTTCACTGAGCCCTCTTATATCCCATTTACTGCCCTCTAACTGCTACAATAGCACTGCTAGACTCGCCTCACTAGATAACGTTCTAGCGTTAAACGTTGCCAGGTTCAGATTCCAATGGCGACCTGTTTGGACCCAGGTATTCTTAGCACCCTCTGCTGCGTCACAGGTTTGACCACCGCCATGGTCGGTTGCTTCGCAGCTGCTGGGGACTGAGGGCTGGGGTTTGATTGATGCATTCATATAGGAGGTTGTGGCTAAGTACTGCAACAGGGTGGCCAATCCTGCTCCGGTGAGGGAGTGCGCTACCGGTTCTGGTCACCAGGATCAGGCCGCACTCCAGGCCTGTTTATGCAATTTTATCAACATGCATTTTTTTTTTAATCGGGTGGAAAATTGCGCAGCATCAGGATTCGAACCACGGTCCTCTTGCACGCGAGGCGGATGCTCTACCTCTACACCACCGCTGCACCTGTTATGTGCTAGTAGTACTAAAAAAGCCTATTGAAAAGCTATCAAAGGTCTTTGTTATTGATAAACCTTTGACGTGTTCCGTGAAAACTTGGAGGCATTCTTTTACTCGGTTGTAGTTTGCCACACCATATTACAATAAATTTCTGCTAATATGATTACCATCGGAGTTTTGTTACCCTGTTCTACGTTTCCATTCTGCTGTGTTCATGAATGGCTGTTCATTTTTACATTGTCAGTGGTACTGCACTTATAAACTGGTGTACTGCAAGTGTTGCGAATTTCAAAATATAATCATACTTCATCAATATCTGTCTGGGAGTCTACTCAGTACAGTCCAAGAACTTCCTTTTGCATGTGCTGTACGAACAGTTAGGGAAATCACTGCCGACCGGGCTAGCGAAATTGTGATATGCGATGTTGTGCCAGCACATGCAGGTAGCGGGTGCTGGGCTCTTTCTTATATTTTTTACATGTCAAAGTCAGCATTTATCGACCATGGCAACAGCGCAATTATGGATCCTTATCTCATTAGTTTAGGCTCATTAGTTTGACCAGTCGTCAAAACCAAATTGTTACTTCCAAATCGCAAGTTGTACGTCGAACTACCCTCGAGTGTGAAGAGTGGGAACGGCCCAGTACTCTCACTCATTAGCTGCAGTGCCAGGTGTCGTAATTTTGCTGCTCAAATCACTGGTTAGTCACGCTGACCTTTTTCTGTTGCGACTGTACAAAAACTAAAGCTAAGCTGCAAAAGCAAGCGCAAAATAACGAACCGAATTCTCCACGACACCTTGTAAGTCTTAAAATTGATTTCCACAATGGTTTCGATGAGATGCCTTAGGAATTTCTGCATCTCTTTTCTACACATAGTTTTTTGCAATGTTTCTAATACCAGACTTGAAGCTGCTATAAAATGCGTTCAAGCCGGACATTAGACTAGATATGCAATGGTTTCTGCAGTATGAGCTTCTATCCCACGTCTTCTTTCGGACGTTTTCATAGTCTTGGATAAACGGTGAAAAAAATGTCATGTACCCCTTTTGTGCTACCTGGGCTGTAGTCAAAAATCATAACCAGACTTCAAATGCATCTTTAGAAAAACCCAGAACAGAAGCGTAGACAAAAAAATTGCGAGACATTGCTGTCTTGTGTTGCCTTTCCCCTTCATTCTTCATGCTTTTCTAAAAAAACCCTTACTAACTTGCTGGAATTTAAACTCTTCTGTAGGCCTCAAATGCCTTAAAACGCTGTTTTAAGGCATTTAAGGCATCTTAGGTGGCCTTGCACAGTTGGCTAAGCAAAGCTTAGAACTTTCCACGTATTCTGTATTGCTGCAGCTGTTTTGCCCATTGTGCGAGATTAGTGCAGCAGGAGCTCAATGTGAACAATGACACACATGGTCAAGGTGGCATATTTTTTAAAGCAAACCCTAAATAAAAAAAAGACATGAAATATAATTTCATTACATTTAAATCACTTAGGATAAGTGATATGCCACAGCTTGCAACACAGAATTGACTTTTCTTTTTTCCCCAGCATTCCCAGCATTACTGAAATGCAGTTGATAAAGAACTGCAGTCCCATATAAAAATGAGACAGTTGACATAACTAAATGTGGTCACTGGCAGCTGAAAGGAGCACATGTGACATATGGATAAACACTAGCCCACTATTCAGCACTAATATGCAACATGAAAGACACTTGCCTGACAGTGAATGAAGGCACATTCTGTTCCTCTGAGTCATGGAGATGAACTACCAGTGGTGGATACCCGTTCACAGTCAGTGTCAACATCAAATTGTTTTCATCAAAGACGACTCTGATCATGCCAAGACGGGGCTCTTCGCGCATTGAAACAAAGTAGTCATCTTTTACAAGGAGCATTTGCCTGAAAGTAAAAGTCACCATTTCAAAAGGAAGCTACAGGAATAACCTTTTGCGGCATTGCACATCATCTTGTAAGCAAAGACCGAGTACCAAGGCACCTTTCTTGACAGAACAATCAGCGGTGCCGAGGCTATGTCAAATGATATAATTCAAGACACATCATAAGTAGTGGAAACATGTCCAACACAATGTTAACAGCACTCATATCCATTGGCACAGAAACCAGTGGTGCTTAACCCATGAAGAAAAGAACTCAAATAAGTCCTCCAAGCCACCTTCCTTAAGTGTCCATGCTTTAAAATATAAAGAAAAAAAACACTTCAGCCTCCTACAGAGTTCCAAGCTTACTGCGGTCAATGCATAATATGTTTGGAAATTTCATTTTATGGACATTTACAGTATGCAAGAGGTATTTGAGTGCATGCTGAAGAATTCAGGAATGGCAACAGCATTTCAGAAAACATTTGTTAATCTAGAATCTCACTTATACAATTTCTCGGTGCCAACGTTCGCGACTGATAACACAAAAGTGACCCAATACAGTTATGCTTACTTTTACTAGTTCATACATTCCCGGAAAACATGATCCTTCGGTACCAACTTTGAGTACACCCACAAACTGAAATTGTACGATATGTTTTCAGGCAGCTAAATCACCTGTAAACAAGAAAAGGCACAAGGCACGTATGATCAGCAATAGTAGCTGCCTGCCGCAACAGCTTTCCCATCATACTCGCCCACCAGTCGAGCATAAAAATGCTGGCACGCACTGAGTTTCCTGTTCCGGTACCAGCAAAACTGCCGGGTGGTTGCACACCACATTCACAACTATCACTGCTAACCGTATTGCAATAAGCATCTTCACCTATCTGTTCACAGCATGTGGGGCGTAGTGCCATTGGAAAGTGCACTGCACACACTTAATAGGCAATAACCCAAACTCGCCGGCATTCTAACCTGCAGGCAGCGCGAAGTGAGCATCACGTTTTGCCCTAGTGGCATCGTAGGCACCATATTTGCATTGTAGGCACCAGCATCATAGGCGCCTCCCAGCTCAGTCTCATTTCAATTTTTCTGTCGCTGTTTTAAAGCACTACGTCACAGGAAAACGACAGCTTGCATCTCGGGTTGGTCGGGCCCAAAAGCTCCACGCAAGCAGACATCTCCTGCCCCAAAGATATGCACCAAGTGGGCATGTTAAAACTTCCCGCCAAAATGCCCTGCTCGTCTCGAAGAAGCTGCTGACCCAGACTGAATTTGAGCAGTGCAAACGTAAGCCTGCTGAAGCACGAAAACGACAACAGGCAACTCGGGCCCCACTAGCTTGGCATGCATTGGTATCTCATGCTAAATGATTCTCGCAACACTTTACATTGCGTAGATATCAACTACAGTTGAGCGTTGAATTTTTTTGTGAGTTCAGACAGTGTGTTCTCCCGGTTAAAACTATTATATACTATATAAAACTAAAAAAATTTATTAGTTACATTTTTTACATTGGTTCTTTCACTGCTGTTTCCTAAGACTGCTCAATAAGATCGTCTTCAGCCTCAACAAGTGACCGACTTTGGCTTCAATAACGACTGCATGCTTGGATCAAGTGCTGTGTTTTCACGTCCGCCAGCGCTTCCACAATAGCAGCCTTTAGCCAGCTTTTAAAACTGCATGGCTGTTTATTCGATGCCCTCTCATTGATGCCCTCCCCCATATAAAGCAGCATAGCAGGTCTAAATTATCGGGAACTAAGATGCCACAGTGAGGGTGATGTGGCCATAGAAGTTCATAGCCAGCCACTTTTGAGCTGTGCAGGTGATGTGGGAGGAATAAAATCCACTACTTAGGAGCAACCCCTAATGATTGTATGCGCACAAGACCTGACTGATGTCTTCGCCACATGAAGCCGATCTGCCAAGAATATCAATAATATAAGGGCTCTCACTTATGATGACCTCCACCTGCTGGAGAAACTAAACAGCCTGAATGAAATTGTATCACAGGCAGTGCTTGTTTCTCTTGTCGCAGATGACAATTGAGCATGCCCTCCTGTCTCACTCCAAAAAGCAGGAGAGAGAGAGAGAGAGAGAGAGAGAGACTCTTAGAAAAATAGAATTTCGCCGGTGCGTATACAACCACTGGCATGCTACTCTGTATAGGGATGGGGAATCGGATTAAAAAATTTCAGAAGAGAGTGGAAGAGAATAAAAATAAATATTAAATATGCAAGTGGACTTGATACTGATAGTTACAGGTGACATGGCGGGTAAATTTGGACTTTTGTCTATGAAATGTAGAATCTTTAAAGCTATCCTATTAGACCTATTTCTGACAGGTATTTGAACAATAAATCCAAAACCCGCCACTGTTTTGAAGGGCTGGGTTTTGGACTTAAATACTGGGTAATGTCAAAGGATCGTGGCAAATCATGTCCATTTGTTGCTCAAAAAATTGTCTCTCGTCACAGTATGCGGGGAATTCTAGCAATATGTGCTCCATTGTCTCTAAGTTGCCATAGTTATTACAGTAGGGGTTAGTGGTAAGCCCTATGCCGTAAAGATAATTGTTTGTGTATGCCACATTCAGCTGAAGACAATGGTACGTCTCTAAGTGTCGACGAAGTGGTCGTGGAATTTTCCGTCGCATTTCTGGGTCAATGTACCGCAGGAAGTTATCTTGGTGAAGCGGCAGATTCCAGATGCGGTCTTTTTCTTGATAGGCATATTTTTTTCGCCATGTTTGAAGCCATATTTGAAACTTCAAAAAGCAGGAGATTTCTCCACAGCTGAGAATGTGGCATTACCCAATTGCTGCGGTCAGCATGTAAGGTAACTAAGATTGCATGCGGCTTCATATCTTGTGTCAAACTAGAGGCTGCAATGCTCGAAAAAATGTAAGTATGTAACAGAGGGGTCAATGAATAAGAATTGCCTAGATGGAGAGACTTAGAACTTAAATGTCCATAGCATACGAAGCAGTGTCCTCAAATGCCTCACCCACCCTGTACTTTGAACGACCTGCCAGAATATTATTCATTTGCTCTTCAAGTCCTTTTTCTAGAGAAAATAAAAATATATGCCGATTCATATGACGACCCCAACAAGGTGACCAACAGACTACAATTACAGTCTTCAAATAATACAGGAGCATTATCCTTGAAAGGCATCTCACAGATCATGCATAGGCCAGGAAAGGTGTGTGAGTGTGTGTGTATACACACATACATATATACTATACTACACGGTGTTTCAGCCAACACTCAAAATATTTAAAGTTGCCTGTGGCAGATATCACAATTCTAGTCTATGAGCTGGTCTACTCAAAGACACAGAGACTACTAGCAAAACAAATTAAAATGCATAATCAATTACCAAAAATCACTAATGAAGTTAACTAATTACCTTATGGCTCATATTACAACTTACAAATTCTAGAGGGTGGGACTGCACGGCGTATGCACTTGAAAAAGAATTGTGCGGCTGACACTATTTACAAAATATGGACCATCAAACTTGCGGTAAAAATGCCCTGTTGTTCCACTTGCTTAAAGGGACCCTCAAAACAATTTTGATGATTTGGTACAAATATACTGAGTCATTCGAGTAGGTACTTCTGATCATCAATTGATGCATGTAAGTGTTCCGCGTAAAGCGTGTAATTTATTACAAGGTTTTAAAAATGTACATCGCTGCCGCTCACAGCACATCACTCGGCAAAATTGTAAGCCGTCCCTATCCGTTTTACGTAAATTTCCCTAATGACGTTAGTAGGGCGCGCTATCCGATTACGTATATGTCCAGAGCGAATCATGGATAACTTTTCCAACTTTATGGTGAACAAATGTTGTTCATAATAGTTTAAATGTTAGTTAATTTGTTTCTATGAAAAGAAAGTAACCGAAAGAGAATGCACAAGAACAATTTCTCCCTACAATTGAGCACTTCCGGCACACAGCAAGCGTTGTTTGCTTGTGTTACAACATGCTCTGTCTTTGACGAGAGCTCCGCGGTTAGTGTCAGTCAGTCTTTTTGCGAGCACCATGATTCGCCTTTATTGCATTGTGGGCTTCAAACATAGCGACTGGAAATATGTCAAGCTATGACATCGTGTCCCTCTGCAAGGCCACAGACAAGCGGAGTGGCTGCAGCGCATCGGATTGTCGCTATGTGATCGGCGCCAGGATTTGCGCGTTTGCGGCCGTCACTTTACACCGGAGGATTACTACTACAATAGAGTTTCATGAGCCCGGTATTCGGGTAAACGCAAGCAAAAGGGGACAGGGCTTGGCCATTTGACCGTGCCATTTCACGAGATGAGCAGAAACGTAAATGTTAATGGTCTGTACCATGCAGCCACCTGGTGGCACAGAGCTCAACCAAACAACACCGTAGCAGTAACGAAATGTATTCTCCTCTGCTGCTGGTGTGAACTTTTCACTGGAGTGTAATCATTAACACATTGTTTTTGTAAACGTTTAAAATGTGTTACACTTGGTTAGAGCAATATTAGCTCTTTGTTTGGCTGGTTAAGCTCTGCGCTAAAATCTGGCTGGACCGTACAGACCGATCAGGCCGCTCACGTATGTCTACGCTAAAATACCCATCCGTCAAAATGCAAAGCTCGCCTGCGGTTACCGGAATACCAGGCATGTTCAGCGCTGCGACAGAATGCTCGCAACACACGCTGCTTCGATAACTCTCGCTTAGGGTCAACAGCCAAGCAGCTGGCGGAGAGCTTGAAGAGACTTCGCACGCGCTCGTAGAGAACTGGAAGTAGATGACATGATGTGCCATCACGACGCAGACCCAGTGAAGGCGTGGCTATGGAGGATGCATGGCTATGGAGGAGGATAACTTGTAATCGCCTGTAGCTCTCTTAATGAGACACTTCACACAAATTATGGTGCGAATGATTAACATTACCTGTACCCTGTGCATCTAGAAAATTTGTCCAAACAGTTTCAAGGGTCCTTTAACAAAATGTTTTATGCATTGAAGCACAAAATGAACTGGAATGCCAATGCATTTCTCTACAAAGTTCAGGTAATAATATCTCAAAACTGGCGTCAGCCTGAGAATTTGTTCCAAGTGGATCTGCCTTCAAACTTGTTGGCCTTGTTTGCCTTGTCAGAGTTGTTTTACTCGAAGCACATACGAAAGTGCACAATTTTCTTTAGGGTCATACCCACACTGACGAGAAAAGCGACCATAATCCTTTTACTGACATACAATGCTCAAACATGTGGCCCTGTTCCTCTATTACAAAAACACTATTCAACAGAAGCTGCCCACCACAACAGGTATGTATGTGCAACATTGATAAACCCAAATATCAAATCTCCTATTAAAATAAAAAGAAATGAGTGGCCACTGCTTACTCCACTTTTCCCAACCGCTCTGCACTTATCTTTCAGTCACTGTCACGAAGGACTTGTTTATTGAACAGAAACAGTGGCATTTACAGTAGTGTGGGTGTGGTTAACTCTACTTCGACGCTTCTTCCTACATTCAGCTTACCACTGCATGGTGTGGTTTCCCCGACAAATGCCGCAGCTTGCAGCAGATTGTTAAAACAAAAAAGAGGATGTTACCTTGGCCTTAAACTACTACTGATGAGCAACACGAAAAATTTAGTCACGTAACTTGCATACAACCATGTTTATACCTTAAATGAGTTCAGACAATAACAGTTTAATTACGCCCACCACAACATTGTTTCCAGTAAGATACTTGTAAAGAAAACCTATAATAGGAGAAAACAGGAATATGTGCAAGTAAAACGCTGCACTTTCCTTTCAAGGTACACTCTAGCCAAATTGCATAACCAAATTATCATATCAACAAAAGAGTAATTACTTTTTCTGAAAGATGTACACAAGCAAAAAATTAAAAGACCAGTATTCAGGCATGTAAGTTAAGAATAACGACCTGTAAAAAAATGTATAGTATAGTAAGGAAAGAAAAAGACCAAAGTGGTAATGTAAAATGAACTGTCAATATGACTATATGAAATAGTACGCCAATATGACCAAAATTTATTGCACTGCACATTATTCCACTCTGTCCTATTTATTAAGCTTTTAATGCTTTCTCTAGCAGCCTGCCCTGCAGCATAGATCTGTATTTAAATAAAAGCATGGAGACCCTTTTCATGTATAAAATGCAATAGCAGGTTAACAAACTTATCGTCCATGAACAAAGGCCTATAAATGTCTGCAGGATGAGCTAACAGCTCAGCAGCCATAAAAATACCCTCTCGAGAAGCTCTCAGTCTTGGGCAGAATCTCTATAGGCAGTGAATGTACACTGTAGACAATGGAGCAACACACACTGGACAGTTCACACAGTCATCATGAGCTAATATACACATTCCACAAAACACAAAAGCTGTGCCTCCTGGCTGTTTCAGTGCTTGCACAAAAATTGCACGAAATTAAGCACTGCAAGCAATGGGCAACACATAAGCAGTACATTCACACAGACAAAAAATACAAAACAGTGAAAACCTAGGTTGCACTTCATATTTTTTAACAAGCTTTGTACGAAAACATTAAGACATCAAAGGAGTACTCGCATGACATTTTCAACTCTCCATTTTATTTTTCTTTAAATAAAGACCCTAGACCTAGAAACCTTAGAAAATGTACTGGAAAACGTCAAAGTACCCTAAATAATTTATTATAATGGCTCTTTCCTTTTCTTCCTCCATGAATGAGTAGTTCCATTAATTTTTAGGAACCTACGAATACACAAAGCAATGTTACTGTTCAACCATTTACTGAGATGTTTTTAGCCGTTGGATTACACTTGTAAAATTTCTGCATCGAGCAATTCCACTCTAAAGAAACTGCTTTTGTAATAAATTGAAAAGCTATACCCAAACTATACACACAGGTTTACACACACACAACTAAACAAATTACTAAGACCCTGAGAAAGATATGGGATTCAGTTTGCAGCTGGGTACTTCTAAGGCCAGACAACTTCCAAGCAACAATATGTCATGCACTTTAATCTACATACCTCACCATCATTCAATCGTCTTCACAATACATGAACGTCATACTTCACCTTGTACACACCGATACATTATGATACTGTTGTCAGTGCACATTGAAAATCATGCCCACATGCTATTTATGAGCCCTCACAATACTTATGAACAAAATGAAGTAGGTTACAGTCGAATCTCGTTAAAACAAAGTCCCATTCAACACAAAGATATTTTTGTTATATCCAATATTTGCTATAAGCTCCCACACTTAGATCGGCTTTAATAAAATTTACTATCAGGTCATTCCAAAGTAAACGCAAGTGTAATATGGCTCTAATAGACAAGCAAAGGTCTCCTAAGGATTTTGATGGCTCATCAGTGACTTGCCATGTCAATACGTGGCACCAGTACAACAAAAAATTACATGCACTGGCTTCGAGTCATCACTAATATACGCGTAGTGCACGCCGATGGACGCGCCACTGGTGGCGGCTTTGCGCCAAACACACGGGGGACGAGCCAGCCACGCGCCGTAGTTTGTTGTGCAGTTGATAGTGCTTCTCTGTCTTATTCACGTTTTCGGAGCAAAATAGGCAACCCCCTTCATATGTGTGGGGTGGCCAAAGCTTCAAGGAATGTCGAAGAATTGTTGCAGGGTGGGGGGCTCAAATACCGGCAAAAACGTGCCAGCGATACGGTTCTAATAACCCCCGCGCCCCCAGGCCTCATCGGCGAGAGCAACGGTAGCAATGGATCGTCGCTTCGGCGGGAAATTTCTTGTTCGCATCTTTTCCTTTGTCTTGCCAGTGTTTGTTGCCAGTGTCGTGCCACTCGATCATAGACGCGTAAGCGGCGAAGTTCGTCTGCAGTGCAGCATGTGGTTTAAAGGCATTTTGCTAAAGTTCGGAATGCCGTTTGCTGCTTATATTGTTTTCCGCTTCTTTACCGCGTTGCGCTAGCTAGGCAGCACGACTGCACTAGTGCATTGTGTTGTACATTAAAGCTACTGCAGTTTGCAAGAACTGAAATTGTTGGTTTTATGTGACTCGATAAATCCTCGCACCAGCTGTCCCGCACTTAATGTTTCACATATATTTTATGCGTGGCTTCGCACATGTTTAACTGTTGCTAGTTGCTTCATGAATAACTCTTGTTGATTCATTTCAGCTGCGAGGTTTTCACCCTGCCTCGTTTGTAAAGGGTATAAATCAGGCTGTGTCTTATCAGAATGATACCAAGCAAGTGCTTCTTTAAGAGCTTTATTCTTTTCACCCGAAGGTGTCTCAGATATTGTGGTTTTTTGGAAAATGTGTTCAGAAAATAGGTATTTCAGGGCGAGAATTGCTAATAGTTGCTGCATATGGTATTTTTGTTCCATTTTTCGCTGCAAAGTTCGCGTCACGTTTGGGAAGTCATCACACCTCGACACTGTCTGAGCAAACTTAGCAAGCCGACTGATTTGTTTGTTTCAGAACGTAGTCCCTTCTTGCATGTGAACTTTGTACTCAACTTAATTCTTTTTTATTACGCTTACACCACAGAGCACTAAACCCGGCCTTGCCGCCAGCGCTCATCTACTTTTACTGGTGCTGCTCTGCCTTTAAATATATTGTCTGGCACCTCTATCTAGTAACATTTTGAAAAAAGTACTGGAAAGTTAATCGGACTTTAGCTTTGTACGTTTCCAAGCAGCTCCCTTGGGGAATTTAAATTTGCAAGAACTGCAGCGGCAGTACAGCGCTAACACGCGCTTTTATTAACCCGTGCGTTTGGTGACTTTGTTGACTAGTGTACGCGTTTCCATCAATAAATTTGCAATTACTCTTCTTGAGGCGACTTTGACTGCACTTATTCGGCGATGTCACATGTATTAATCAGCAGAAAAATCACAACGGCATATGCAGACATTGCACTGTGCGGATTTGTTTGACAGAAGTCTGCGCTAACGACGGGTGCTTATTATTAATGTACAGAAGGAGCATTACGGTAAGGGTAGAATTTTAAGAAAAACAATCAATACATCGCATTACTCAACAAAATTTACCTGCTAGTTAACATTAGCTGCACTTCGTGTAAATGGGATTCCTGGCGTTTGTCTGCGGGATGCACCTGGCACATATGTGGACCATGTTGTCCCAAACACCAATAACATCGTGTCCATACCCGCTTCCACAGAGGTCTGCGTCTTCCCTACAGCTGTTACCACAGAAGAATCAGTCTGGCACCTGAATAAAAGAGAAATCGCAACCGCGAACTTCAGCCATCCTTGCGGCAAAGGGTTGTCTGCTACTGCTCCCGCGGGTACTGTTGGGAGCACCCACTAGGTGGCTATCAGTGGCGCCTCTATAGGCGGTGCACGAGGCGTATACAATAATGTGACTGGTGTTATCACCCAAGATCAGCATGTTTGTTTGCCAGTTGTATGTAATTGAAGTGTGTTATGTGTCACTTGAAGTTGCTTTTGCCGAGTACAGCCACCAACAGATCGGCAACAGCTCAGCAACAGAGCTGCAATGCATGGAATAATCACCTGTCCTTGAGCCCCTTGTAGACTGGCCCAGCCACAGTGCAGTCAGCATATGGCACCTCTATGCCAGCAAGGGACTTGATAGGGTAGATGGTGATGTTGACCAAACGAGCCACAGGCACAAAGTTGCTGGCGGCAGCCTTGCGCTTGAGCCAAATGTAAGACGCCGCTGCGACCGCCCCACCCACAACTGTGGCTGTGAAGGCAACTGTGCCAAGATGGGGTGCTCTCAGGATTGAAGATGCCATGACCAAGTTTCTTCAAACGCAGAACCTGCACACACCTTCATGTCAGCACAAACGGTTGCGTGAAATCTCATTGGGATACTTTACTACATGCAAAATACTGCAACCGTGGCTCTCAACATAAGCACACTATGGTACCCAGACAGCTTTGGTGCTGCACTATGAAACACTCTTACCCAGCAAAGATAGCTGGCTTCAAAAGTAGTAGGTAAGAAGGGATTTGAAATCCAACAGTCAAATCAGTGCAAGAGCTCAAGGCTCCACTCAGGAGAGTGAAGTCTTGAAGCTTTCTGTAGGGAGTGACCTTGCTGCTACTGCATGCTTTCATCTCCTTCAGACCCTTCTTGCAATTTCCATTTGCACCACTGTCTAAAAGCACAATCAGTACATTATCACTAAGTGCAGCAGTGGTAGGAAGACACTTCACTTTCACTTCGCTTGAGAAGAGAAAGAAGCTTGCATATATATGAGTTTGCACTGACGTCATCCTAGCCACCACAATGGAGCACCAGAACTGCGAGAAGCTGCATCTGTTGGCATCTCATGTCATGGTTCTGCCAGTTTTGCCATGGTTCTGGCACAGACGGCGTCAGCATTCCAAACACGTCTCTATGACATTGAAGCAGTTTATTTGTGGCAGTGAATACAATACACTGATGGCTGACATTATCCTGGCTGCCACGTTGGAGGACCAGCATGGTGAGAAGCTGTGTCCATGATGTGACATGCAAGCTATCTATAGTACCACTTGGACTGCAACTGACTCATAAGCATCGAGGTGACAATGCAGTGCTTGTTGTTCTCCCTTTCTTCGTCTCAATCTCTTGCGCTACCCATAACAATGAATCTATATGTGACAACCATGCATTGGAGAGGCATAACAACCATACACATGGTGGGAACAATGATCATAGTGAGAGAAATGTGACTGGGGATGTTTCTTTATAGGTCGTATTTGAGCCTCGCAATAAACATACATTAGGCAAAGTATTCTTTGCTCTTTCAAAATCGTTTAAAGCTATGGTCATAAACCTGTGCACATCTTAAAGTACTACGCAGCAAATCTACTAAATGTTTTACAACAGATGCATGGAATGGCAGTTTGCAAATGTGCATGCACTATTTACCTACAGCACGTAGAATGTAAGCTGGCTTGTGCAAGCTTTTGTGCAACAATAAACGAAGAGGAAGAATTAGCTTGAACTTCTTTTTCAGAAAGCGAGAGGATGGAACAGACCCGTCCAGTCGTTCTTGCTGTACATGGCAGAATGCAGAATATAAGCCTGCGAAGGCCAATACCACAGTCATGGGATCTTCTTGAAGACACGGTAGCCCGCGTTAGTCACAGAGCAATATTGTCCAGTGATACAAGTTAAAGGATTCTGAAAAATATTCAAGTGGCTGATGCTGACACAGATGTGCTGGCACAGAAAGTGCACGAAGACTGGAAATAGCACAGTTCAGCACAGGTAATGAGCTCACTGTCACTGTCCATATTCTTCAATCGAAGTGTTGCTGTCACCATACAGCTGGCGACAGACCTCTGTCCACATCCCTGGGTCGATCACCTCATCCTGCTGTTCGGCTTGCACTCGCACAGGAACGAAAGGCTGGATTTATGCCAGCAGTTTCCGTTTGTAGTTGGTGTTACTGTCCACCAGGAGCCTCAAGTTTGTTCAAGTGCAATTTCCACTATTCAGAAATTCATTTAAGTGAAAGATTTTTGCTTAGAATGCATGAGAAAACCGGCGGAGATTTTCTAAGAGTTTGTTATTCAGAAATGTTCGTTGAACTGACGTTAGTACAACAAAGAACTTAGTGTATATCACCATCAACTGTTGCACTGAGTCGACTGTCACATGCTTGAGTTGTTTGTGACACCACATGAATTTCAACTATAGTTTCGGTGATGAGATTAGTCTCCTGATAAAATAGTGCTGCACTTGAAGCACATATTAAACTAGCTGTATAAAATGTGATATAATAATTATTTGTGTTACTCAGGGAATTGAGGCTGCACATCATAAATGTAGGGCCGGGGCACAATGTTTTTGTGTCAGTACACCCTTAATGAATTTCTCTAGGTGCAGTAACCGATTTTTTAAAAGACTAATAATTTTGATGCACAATTTGTTTTGCACTGTTGATGTCTTGTTTTAACTCGTGCAGCATACTAGAAACCACTGAGCCTGCCAATCCCTGTGTAAGCAGCTGCATCTTTCCCTGAGGTGGCACAAAGGACATTCTGTAGCTGTGATTTCATCAACCAACTTTCTGTGTGGTAGTCACAGTTGTCCACAGAAGATTGCAACAAAGTATTCCAGCGTGCAAATCAAGTCTTTCTGGTTAGTGTAAATGGTGGGCCTCCTAATCAAAATATGGCTCCAGGGCCCACAATGAGCTCTTTGTGGTAGGCCAGCCACAATTCAGTTGCCACTCTAAGTAGTAATTTTTGAAAGCACCCCAAATCAGTTTTATTAGTTTATTTTTGTGTTTGTATAAGTACGTGTGCATGCATGTGTGTGTGTGAGAGACAATAGTATAGTTTTTTCAGCCATTATTTAAGCCAAGTAAGTCTTTTATAACATTGGTTACTGGGCAGATATATTCAAGAGAGAATTGTGAATGTGCCTTTACTGCCTTTTAAGCTTACGATTCCGTCAAGTCTCGGTTTGTTCTATTCCTGCACTGCTTGCCCCCCCCCCCCCCCCTTTATTTGAAAATGAAGCCTACTATATTTAGTGATGCTCTCAAAAAAGGTAATTGGTCCCTGTACCTGTTTTATAAACATTTCTATTACCATTTTAACTAAGACAATGTTATTTTCTGTTACAATGACAATTCAGATTTCTAAGTTCTCTGTAAAGAAGTTGCATTTACTAAGGACCCACTCTATTAGTCACATGCATAGTAGCCACACTGAGTCACACTTGCATTTATGAAATAAACTGCAGTGTTTACTGCTTCCCTTAAGCATATATAAGCCATTATGCAAGGCTGTGTCTGTGTAGAGACAGGAAACAGCCTTTATGCATGCTGTTTTATCCTCCTTAATATGCGCTCTCCAGAAAATGTTCACTCAATATGTTCATCTGCCATTAATACTGCATGCAACCATTTGTTTAGAGTACAGTTTACCTGAAATGATAGCGGTATTTATTGGCTGTATTCGTTCGTGGAAATGGCATATGTGGCTCCTGCATATGGATCCATGTATTTTCATACCAGTGAAAGTCTACTGGTACACAAGATGCACACGCAGTTGAACCTACTGATGGCTTGTGGAAAAAGGGAAATAGAATCGTACATTTGTGGCACTATTTCACACAGACACGCTTATTAAGCGAATTGCTACAGCCGACATGCATGGTATGGCGTAATGTCAGGTAATACTCACCTCCTACTATCAGAAAACAATGGTCCTTTCAGATTATCAAAATGTAGAACTGTTTACAAGCATGGTGCTGAAATTTTGAGAATGGCTGTACAAAATGACTGGACTGCAATGTACTATGTGCACTCAGCGTGTGCTTAGGCTGAACTGCTAAACTTATTTAAGCTGTATCTTAAATTCTTAAAAATAAAGAGGCATAATGAAATCCCCCTTTCTCTGCTGCACATGCATGGTGGCAGATATGTCATACTTTGTATGAAAACCTCCAATAATGTTACATTACCAAGTTTGGTACACATTAAAGTTGGTTAGTGCCGACACCATTTGACGACTAGAAATGCCTATACTTGCTCGAGCTAGGTAAGAACTGTAGTATTGCAGCTTACAAGGAGCAGTTTACAAGGTGAGGGAGAACAATACAGAAAGCACAAATACATTTCTTTGTGAATTTTGGAATAACGATTTCAGCATTTTGTTGCACTGTATTTATTACTTTAATAAATGATTATCAGTTTGGTATTTGTGCAATATTAGTGGCATGAAATCAAGGGCTTGACAACAGCTCATCTGGTTGGAAATTAACTTGGTACAAGAAAGACACTGACCACAATTAAAGTGAAAATTTTACTGTAGTTGCTTTTCTTGTGCGTTTGTAGTGACATGTAAAATATGAATTTAGCCTCACAGGATCGTAAACATGGTAAGTAGAGCTAACTATAGCACCTGCGAAGCTGGCTGACCAAGCCTGGACATTGAATGTCTACACCGCAGCTACAGCAGTGCTTCCCAAGGTGGCTACTAGCCGTAAGGGGAGGGAGCATTAGCTAAGCTACCAGCTGGCTTGTAGAGGTCTAGATATAGAGCACAGCTTACAGAAGACGGCTACTAGCTGTGACCTAAACTAAATCAAGCTGGAAGGTAGACGTCTACAAGCTAGCTGCGTGCCTCCTTGGTCAGGGTCAATTTAAACCGCGCAACTGACCTCATTACCACTCCCCCTCCCCCCCCCCCCCCCCCATCACAGCTATTTGCTACCAGTTACAACTAATGGAAACCAGAAATGAGGACAGCCGTTATAAATTACGAGGTACTGGACAGGGACACAGTTGGCGACGGTTACGTATGCCAAGAGGCGAAGGAAGCAAGCTGACACAATCGCGTACACTTGGCCACATGTAGCACGTTACGACAAGTAAAGTCGCAGGAGTGACACAAGGAGGAATCTGAACTCACCGCAATCCTTCAACACCACTCGCGTAAACAAGTTGTCCTTGCGATACAGGGATAAAAAACGCTGTCGTTCCTTCGCGCGCCGGGGTGCAGCTCAGAGCGAGTGGACGATAGCTCGAAGACCTACAACAGGAGTGGGACCTCTGTGATAAGCATGGGATCTTGTGGAGTGCCCTCCCCTCCCCATGTCTCGGCTCATGCTCTAAATAACCTGTCGCTTCAAACGTTTCGGCGGCTTCGAGTTTCGCAGCAGAATGACAACACGAAAGCGCGCGTAAACGACGTCAGTCAGCATCCAACAGATCCCGCCCCTGTCGCCGCTGCGCCGATGCTGCCGCAGCCCCGCGGTACTGTGGCGCTTCTGTCAAATGCTCGACTTATCAGTTTCGCTTTCGTTTTCTAACTGGTCTTCGCCAACCAAACAGGATTTTTTTCTTTGCTTTGAAGTTAGAGAAATACAAGGACTTGCTCTGGGCGCAAGGCATGCCATCATCATTGAACTTTTCACTTGTGGCAAGCTTCGACTATTTGAGTAATTCCTGCACCTAATTGACGGCATCGCAACTCCGGCAATTTTTCGAGGTCAGCGGATATCAATGAAATTTGCTGCGTGCGTTCTTCCGCATACTTCCGTAATTTCTTGGAAAGATCAGTTTATTTATTTCTTTCATGAGCTGGCGCTCACCCCCATTCATGTAGTCGACTCCTCTAAGGAGTTCGCGTACGAAGATTCCAGCAACGAAGTGGTCGCAAGGAGCCAAGCATCCCCTTATTCAAGTAGCTGTGGAAATTTAATACCCTTAAAAAAAGAAACTGTTCAAATCAAATCGCCTCCGGTAATCGCCTGTAACTAATATTTCTGGCCACTGTACTTCTTGCAAAAAATTCTGGTTAAGTAAATCTTGCAGCAATGCATCACTTATCAGGCGAACTTTGCGAATTTGGCGCGGGCTAGGTGCGTGCAACAAACGTATCAGAAGCATCTACGAGCGCTAACACCTCGCTGCCGCGTTCAAGTGATATAAGCGCAACATTAGTGAGATATAGCCTCTCCCCGTGTCATTTCCACGTCAAGCCGGATCGAGCATACGGAAGAGCTCTTTCTGTTGGTGGGCGGTCGCGCGCTTCTGCATAGAAGTCAATGCGATGCTTTCGCTCGTATTTGAATACGTCATTCGGTATCAATCTGAAAGAAAAAAACTGCGCGCTCAAAGAAATAAATTATATATATATATATATATATATATATATATACACACACACACACACGAGGGGAAGTGAAAAAGTAAAGGAATTTTGAAATTTCTCGCACTAGGGTTTGGTAACCCTGCTAGTATCCAGCGATGAATTAGAGTCGCCTGCAACACTTCTATAGAACGTGTCACTCTTATTCCCGCGTTAGTCGTGAGAGTGTAGTAGACTGTAAAACATGACAGCTCCATTGTCGATCTGCACCAAGGAAGAAATTAGAGCAGCGATTCGCTTCTTGTTTGCGCAGGTGTTAAACCTGCGGAAATATTTGTCGAATGCAAGGGCAGTATGGTGACAGTTGTTTATCGTGAAGCAAGATCTGCGAATGGATAGAGCGTTTCAAACAGGGAAGAACTTTATTTGACGAGGAAAGATCGGGCAGGCCCATCGGCGTCAACGACTGAGAACAATTTGAAAGTCGTTGAGGGTATGGTGATGGAAAACAGACGAATCACAGTGGACTAAATCGTCAATACTTTACATATCAGCCGTGGTTCAGCGTATTCCATTTTACACGACAGGTTCAATTTTCGGAAAGTGTGTGCAAGGCGGGTCCCGAAAGAATTGTCAGAGCAGCATAAGGCAGAAGACTTGGACATCTCTCGTAAACATTTGGCCAGTTATCGTCGCGAAGGAGATGGATTTTCACAGCAAATTGTTACTGTAGATGAAACTTGGGTACATAATCACGAACCGGAAAGTAAGGCTGCGAGCATGGTTTGGAAACACTCATCATAGCCAGAAGTTGAGAAATTGAAACGTTATCCATAAGCTGGTAACATATTATGCTAACACTATTCTGGGAGATGGAAGGTGTGGTAGCCGTTCATTTCACCCCATGAGGCGAAATTGTGAACAGTGAGAACTATATATTGTGATGTGTTGGGAACAAAACTGAAACCTGCATGCAATCAGATCCAAACGTCGTGGAAAACTGTAAAAAGGTGTCATCCTGCAGCAAGATAACGCTCGGCCACATTCTGCCAAACGGACGGCCGAAACAATAAAGGAGTTGGGATTCGAATTGCTGGAACACCCGCCATACAGTCCAGACCTGGCTCCAAGAGATTTTAATTTGTTTGGACCATTGAAGGAAGCGCTCTGGGGAAGAAGACTTGCAACCGATGCAGAAGTCATTATTGCGGTGCAAAATTGGTTAGAAGTGCAACCAAAGAACTTTTTTTTGCGACGGAATCAAAAAAGCTTTTCAAATGTTGGGCAAAGTGCGTTGAAGTGCAGGGAGGTTATGTAAAAAATAACGTATGTATCAGTTTTCTATAATTAGAATAAATGTACCTTTTCTCATCAAAAGTCCCTTTACATTTAGACTTCCTCTCGTATATATATATATATATATATATATATATATATATATATATATATATATATATATATATATGTGTGTGTGTGTGTGTGTGTGTGTGTGTGTGTGTGTGTGTGTGTGTGTGTGTACGAGAGAGAGGGGGGGGTCCTGAATATTTCGCTGAGCGTGGTCGAAAAAGAGATTTCGCGTTCACCGCGGCACAGTCCTTGCTCACATTTGGCAAAACGATCGCATCTTGGCGTCGACTTCGTTTAGTATAACACTTGGAACAGTTATTTCCTGTTCTTTAAAAAAAAAACCAATTTGCCTGCGGTTATGGGGGGTTCGAGCTGCTGCCGCTGCGGCGCAAGTGTGTGTGCATGTGTGTATCACGACTGCGCCGTCCTTCAGAAATGTGTTCCCCAAGCGCTTCCAAAGCTGGGGCCTGTTATCATTTTCTGCTCTAGAGTATGCGGAGCGTTAAGTGAGGAAATTACTTGCGGCCTCCTTTTTCCTTCTCTTTTTCTTTCTTTATTTTTCAAGTTTTAAGCTTGCGACACCACGACCAACTATTTGGAAAATACAGAAATTGCAGGATAAAGGTGTATGGCCAATTTCATTTTACACATTGTGGGGATTGCGTTCTCTCACTTCGTTGCTGCGCCATAGCCCAGCATGATTTAACCATAGGGGCCGAATCTCGGCGAAGTAGCTTTCGAAGTTCGCGCGCGCGGGCTACCGCCTGACGGTAGCCCGCGCGCGCCTGACGCCTGACGGGGCTACAGTGTACTAGAATACTGTAGCGGGGCGTAAATCCGTCCCCCTACAGTACACAGTACAACACCGCGCACCTGCAGCTGGAGTAGCGCATGCGCAGAACACCGCGCCGCTCCGTGCCGCCTGTCGTGGAGCATCGAAACAAATCTTTTAGCGCGCTTTTTCTGTCGGTAGCGATTGCCACCGCGGACCGGACTGTTGCTCGGCGATCGCACGGACGCAGACACATTCCGCAAGACGAAACATTTCGGCGTCCGATCCAACGTGTGGCGCCGCATGCTCCGGCATGCGGCATATGACGATTCGGGCACACGGTGCGTGCATCCGAACGGCGCGTAAGCTCCGCCCAGATCCAGCCCCCCAGCTTGACTGCATAGCCACGTCCAGAAACGCAATATAAACTCTGCACAACACTGCTTCGCTTTACGCGAACCCTGCAGTGTCAATAAAATTATGCCCCTGCGAGTGACAAAACACTTCACGAAGGCGCGTTGTCCACTGACGACTCCGCTAAAGCCAGCGATAGGGCCGGTAGGCCTAGCTAGGCAGACGGCGCTTACGATCCAACCCGAGCTCGTCGAAGAGCTCTTATGTTTGCCAAAACAATTAACACCGTACACTTAGGTCGCCCGTAATTAAATACAATTGGTTTACTCGACGCAGTCGTTGCGAAGGGCAAACGTTCAAGCGAAGCGAGCAGCCTCGCTCAGACGGTCGGTGTGGGATGCCTGCCCGCGAAATGCTCGCGCGTCGCGGCTCCCGATCTCGCCAGCAGCTTAGTTAGGGTGGCTACCCTAGCTTAGTGCTAGTGTACTAGGCGCTGCTTTGCATGACAGGCACACGTTCGAGATAATTTTACTGAACTGGTAACTATTTCTTGTCGAAAACAAACTGCAGCAGGCAAGGAAAAAAAAAAAAACACTGCGAGAAACCGGCCAGCCAGCGCCGCCTCCGTGGAGGGAACGTCGGAGAACGTCACATGCCAGCCGCGCTGTCATTGGCTGCGGCCAGACAACGGTACGTCCGATCCGGCGCTTCGGCACGGCAAAACACCTCGATTCCGGCGCGTCGGACACCGAATCGGACCGTGTGTCTCCCGCTTCGTCTGCGTCGCATGAGGAACAGGTCTCTCTACATAAAACACACACGTAGCCGCTGCCACTCCTTTTCGTCGCTTCAATAGCTTTCAGGTCCCTCAGCCGCTTCCATAGTTTCAGGCACTCTTCGACTGAAACAGAGAAAACAAATATGCATGTCCGGCACACGTCCGTAGCATTGACGCTCCTGTTGAGAGGCCAGAGTACATGCGTATCTGCTCCCACACGTTGTTTTCCCGCTCCGCATCCCGGTAGTCCATACTTTTGGTGTCGTAGAGACAAGGATGTTGCTTGACGGCGTCCAGAAACTTTTCGATTTCGGAGCCGCACAGGTCGGGCACGTTTTCTTGAAAGAGGCCATCTCGTTCTGGCTCAGCCTGCCGAGTAGTGAGTCTCTACCTCGACGAGAGAGGGCGCTAGGCGCTAACTTGCTCGGCGCGGTCGGCGCGAAATGCAGTCGGTTGCATTCGGCGCCGGACGACGTCGACGACTTCCGAGCGCGCTGAATGCCGCCGGTCGCGTCGGTGCCAGATGCCGCCGGCCTGTGAAGGGTCGTGTTTTCGCCAACGTAACGTCGCCATGACGAGCGCGCGCGCGCGTTACGTCGGAGTGTATTCGCGCCTTAAAGCACTTGCTGCTGTCCGTCCCTAAAAAACAGACGTGGGGCTCATCCGATTGGTCTGTTTGGGCGGGAACTCACGTCCCTCTTTCCTGGCCGCTCGAGTCGACCGGGGGAGCGGCGAGAAGCTCTCGAACGGCGACACGATTCTCCCGGCCAACCCTATTTGTTGGCCGGCCCTGCCGAGTGCATGCTCAAACCGAGGCGGGTGCACATATATTCGCTGCTCCCGTTGTGGAGGCTACGTCAAAGAGACAGGGCTCACTTCACGCGCGTTGTCTCTGCGCCGGGTCACCCTCGGAGGAGATATACTGAGCTGAAGGAACACTGCCCTGGTAACGCGGTCGTTGGAAGTGATCCTGCCGTATGGCGGCGTGTTACAGCATTTTCTGACACTGTTGTGCCACCCTTGAATTGCGGCAGCTCCGGCTCAGGCGCCCCGCGTCTACAGGGTGCAACGGTTAGACGACGCCAATTTAGTCGTCCAATAAACACCTTCCTTGTACTATGGGCCTTCTTGCGGCGCTCTGTCTGGATCCCAGTGGAGACCGAACGAGCGTTCGCCTCGGGCACACAAGACACACGCGGCTGAGCGTGCTGTCTCCCTGAGGGCGCGGATCCTCGGACCCACGCAGGTGGTACGGGTGACTCCCGCGATGGAGCCCCGCGCGAGACAGAGACCACAGCATGGACCATCTGCTTGTTATCGCTCGATACTACATGACGAAGTAGTATCGTGCGTGGTCATGGCCGAAAGGTGGCGTACGATCCATCACTCGCCAGGAGCGAAAGGTCACGTGTCACCACTGCACAATGCGCCCCAACAATTACAGCACATCGTCTAGCTCCTCTCTGCGAGAAAAGGAATGAAACGAAATATGGCTGCATATTACGCTTTACTTCGAGCTAAAAAATTACGCATTGTTTAGCGAAGAACGTGTTGACTTTGGGGGTGAAAAACAAGAACGCCCGTGCACCGTGCATTTGGCGTGCGTTAAAGAACCCCAGGTCGTAAAAATTCATCCGGAGTCCCTCACTACGGCGTGCCTCATAATCATATCGTGGTTTTGGCGCGTAAAATCCCACAGTCTGTTTGTTTGTTTTTTAATGAAATTTAAGCGTTTCTAACGCTATAGACCTTTTACAGCGAGTAGTGTGCGCACCAGGGGCAGCCTCAAGCCCGCCTCCATTGAACGCCTTCGGAATCGAGAGTCAGCAGGCACCAGTCACCGTTCGTCGCTCCAGAAACGTTCTGGCGAGAGGCCGGAAATCGCTCAGTACTCTTTTTTAATGTGGAAGAGCAGAGAGAAGGCGTGCTCCGTCGCCCAATAAAAACGTCCACAGCACCTCCGAATCATGTCCCCATGTCCATGCACCATTCTAGATAAATATAGGACATCCACGGGACGTTCCGTTTTGGGTATCCTATTACGGATGCCCCAATTAAGGATATCGCACATGAACCTGCTTCGGATATTCTACCATGGATGTGCCAAGATTATCCCATGTGGACATTTTTCGGCATATACGTGAATATTTGTCCTTAAATTGATACTTCTTCTTGAAGTTTCCTCATAAGCAGAATTATGTTTTGTGCGTGTACGAATTACAATCCGAAGATATTGTGTCTGCAGCTCGTGTGAACGCGGTAGTTTACGAAGTTTCTAACGCAATTTACTTTGCAAACTTCAGTTATTTCAATAAGTCAATAGCGCTTGGCGGAAGGCCTAGAAGAATGAGGAGTATACTGCACTTCCGCATATGTGCGAGTGTGCAAAACGTCTGCGCGCATGTACGTATTCTTGGTGCGTGAGCGGTCTGCCCGTTGCACCTGCTATGCAGCATGTGCTTCGACCGTGATCGACACTGATTATGGCAAGTACTGTGCAAAAGGCCCTCGCATATGTACGCAGCGAGTCCCGTAATGCCCGTTGTGGACATGCAAAGGATGCCCGCAGGGCACGGAAAGTGTGGCCAAATGGTCATGTGAGGGACGTCCGCAAGACATATTCCACACATCCCTATAGGATATCTATGTCCTGGCAGTGGACGTGTCAAAAGGACATCATTGTAGTCTCTTGCTCGTGAACAGGAAGAACTGCGACACAGACTTGAATGTGGGGGATGATACTGCGTGCGAGCTTCATCCGCGTCAGATGCACAACGATCGAAGTGACCGTATTTACGACCTTTCGTCATGCACACCTTTGCACAAGGTGAGCACAGCAAGCCCTACCGCCAGCGCTGGATTGCAAAGTGCCGGCAGTGACTGCCAGGGTCGCCACCTGCATCAATACACAATGGGCTTCTTCGATTTCCCACTTCTGGCTACCCGCGGGCTGCCAGAACCTGCCAGGACGATTTTGGCCTGGCTGCTGTCCGGAAGTTCTCTGGCTAGCAGACGACTAAAAGAGGAGATGGGCTCTCGCCGCCATCTTTGCGGGGACTTCCCGGATTGCAACGCGGGCGCTTGAGGACTTAAATTTACCTCGCTCAGCCAACTGTGTATACGGTCATTTTCGGATTTCCTTACTTCTAGCGTCATCTTTTTAGGCGCTGACGCTCCGTTCCGCATCGCGAAGCGGTGTGATACGAGCCGTGGTGAACCGTTTGAAGCTTTTGTGTGTGGGTCCCCTGATCGCTTCTTCGCGGCGGTGAACAGCGCGCCGCGCTCTCGTGCGTGCATGTTATCTGCATCGTGTTCCACGCAAGTTGTAGACGCTCATTCACACATTGCGGTACATTTTGGGTTCGTCTTTCTCTGGTGGCGTTCCTTTTCACATATCTCACGTATGTATATATCTCCTTTCTCTGCAGTTAGCGAAGGCTTTGCAGCTCGCTCCGTCTATCCGTCGTATGCTTAGGTGGCAGCTCGAAACCGATATGTGTTCGAACCGCAGGCTGTTGATCTAAGAATACACTGATTGCACTCGGTACATTAGACACACGTACATTGGCTTATTGCTCTCATCATCGCGACCAATGTTGTTTTTCGTGTGAAACGTTTCGCTGGTCACAGGCGGCGTGTATTTTCATGCGCCAGCCGCGTCCCCAGCTCCTTAGGGTCAAAATGAGAAGCACAATCAGCCACAACAAACTTTCTGAAATCGAAGCCTAAGCAGGTCGGCGCGAAATATTATGCGTATGAAACGTACCCGATAACCTGCTTTTTCATGTCTTGTGATGACACAACGCCAACTCATCAATGTCGCCGGTGGGCGACGGGATCGCTGCGAGCAGGGATCCTCCAGCTATTGAGTTCGAGGATACAGTTACGATTTCGCGTCTTGTCATCCGCCGCGTCGGAGGCCATCTGTTGCGTTGCGCAAGGCGAGGTTGGCTCAGTGCGCGTCCAGCGCCGAGTCGCGCGAAATCGCGCGAGAGTGATCGTATCCCTGAATGCAACTATATATTTTCAAGCTGGCAACGCATAAGTAGGCCGACTACGCCGAGCGCGCGTCGGCCTCGCCGGGCGCTGCCATGCTGGTAGCATGTTTACATTTGGCCAGCTGTACCGGCGTTCGATTTAGCAAACTTCGGGCAGGCTCGGGTTATCTTGGGATCCCAGTCCACGTGACTTCCTGTCAGAACCGGAACTAGCTGGCTGCCAGCGAGCTGCCAGAACTCCGAAAATCGAAGAGGCCCAATGTCATCGTCACCGCACGAAAAAAATCACGCAATGTTGAACTTCGATAAGCATGCAAGCCAGCGCTATGTCCTCCCCACGCAAGCGCGACTGATATACTCGAGCAACTTCTACTTTACATCACAAGGAAGTCAAACGTGCAATATAGGCGGGTGCACCGCGAGTTTTCTTTCTGCGCTGGAAATCAAACAGACTGGCGAGCAATCGCTCGGTCACTTGCAACGCATTTTTGTTCACGGGTACATTTTAATCTGCACTGTAGATAATCAGAAAACCATTCCGAAGTTACCTGATCAACTCCGGCGACAAGAATTATGCGGCCGGAACCAACCATGCAGCGCCGTCGGAGAAGGTCGTAAACATATATTTTCTGAGCGCGCACGCACACGCTTATTTCTGAGCGCAGGTTTTCTGCATACAGCTAACGACAACAGGCGTAAGACGTACCATAAGAGCCTTATAAATATGCAGCTTTAAATGATAGAATGTAAAGGATAAAAGCAAACAGGCTGGTAGATTCGTCGCCTTAAATTATATTATGGGGCTTTACGTGCCAAAACCACTTCCTGATTATGAGGCACGCCGTAGTGGAGGACTCCGGTAATTTCGACCACCTGGGGTTCTTTAACGTGCACCTAAATCTAAGTACACGGGTGTTTTCGCATTTCGCCCCCATCCAAATGCGGCAGCCGCGGCCGGGATTCGATCCCGCGACCTTGTGTTCAGCAGCCTAACACCATAGCCACTGAGCAACCACGTTGGGTATTCACCGCCTTGAACCGGCAAGCTTGCATATTAAGGTTGCAGTGCAGACGAAACGGATAAATGAGAAGTACACTTACACTGCCTCTGCAGCTTTAAAGGGCCCCTCACCAAGCCACACAGCAAACTTCGGCTATACGCTGGAAGTTGTTACGTGTCTTCTAGGGAGCGTTCTGCCACAAAAAAATTTCAGATCGGCTGATTAATAGCCGAGATAGAAATATTTCAGTGCCGCGAACCCAGGATTCCAGGAGGTGAGCTCCACTGCCCAACGAGATGCACTCTCCACTTGCCCCGTCTAGCTTCCGCAAGCGAAATTCCTTCCATGCGTTCTCTCACACCGGACCTCAAAGGATCGCGTGACGCCTACGTCACGGGCCCCGCCTTCATTTTTTTTTCTCCTCGCTTTTCTTTTATTTTTGCGGCGCAGCGCACTTTCGCTGACGGCGTCGCGCGCGAGTTGCTGTCTCGCTTCGCGCAGTGCACGAGGACATCTGACTAGCGGTATAAGTCAGTGCTACACGAATACTGAGGCAGACACAAGCGGATCACAGAGCATCATCCCGCGCTGAAACACGTTAGAAAATGACATAGTCTCGTTGTCTGTGCCTGCGACTGCACGACGTGGGGTCAAGCAGACGAAACGGAAGTACATCTCTCTTTCTATTCCCGTCTATTTTATCTATTCAAGTAACATATTACACAAATAACAGATGCTGCCTTAGATAATTCTCGAAGTGCCTTAGATAATTCTCGAAGTTACGTGTCACCACGATCGACGTCACAGCACGAACACGTGACCAGACCTGGTGAAGGGCCCTTTGAAATTATGAGGTTTTATGAGCCAAAACCGCTAACTGAATGTTAGGCACACCGTAGTGGAGGACTCCAGATTAATTTTGACCACGTGAGGATATTTAACGTGCCCATTCACGGGACATGGGCATTTTTGAATTTCGCCCCCATCGAAATTCGGCCTTGCGGCCGGGATTTCATCCCGTGACCTTGTGCCTAGCAGCCCAACACCATAACTGCTAAGCCCACACGGCGGGTCTATACAGCTTTGGCCAATGGCTTGTGCCGTCTATCCACTCACTACTGATCGTAGTGGCCGGGATAGTGACTGTCTGCCATGCTGCGGATAGTGAATGAGCCGTGCCTGCGGCCTTCATGGCTATTGTAAACAAGCGTGCAGACGCCGCGGTCAGGAGGCGCTCAATGGTGGGCGCTGTCACGTGAACAAATATGGCGGCACCCATAGATATGGTCACAGTCCACTGTAACATGGTGCTGTAAAGGTCCATAGAATACAAATGGTATCAAACAGAGCATACAGTAATTACATATACATCGATCAGCTTAGGCAATATCGTAAGTGATAACTTGCTGTCACAACCTTTCAAACGTTTAGAAGGCTAAGGGCACAGAGAAGAATGGAACACGTGACAGAAGCAAAATGTACTCTCCCTGTTGTCTTCGTATTAAAAACTGCACTTTCCGCAAATGAGCACTGACACGTGACGATGTTTTCCCTTTCTTCCTAGCTTCGAGGAAACAAAGTATGCAATAGAGAATTGGCATATATATATATATATATATATATATATATATATATATATATATATATATATATATATATGTATATATATATATATATAAATTTACATTGACGGTCGCTACTTGGCATTGCGTGCACAATGAAAAAGATGCGTTACGTATGCCTGTCCAGAGGGCACCTTTAATCATATTGGTACTGCGCCCTACTCAGCTGCCTTGCGCGATGAAGGCGGCCACAGTAATCCCTTTGACAAAATACGTATTTTTCAGAACCAAATCGGAGGGTATGCTATTAATTGATGTCCTAAGGCTAAACTACACGTTCGCTTGCCGGCACGCGAAAGCTCGTGGCTCACGCATGCGCAGATGGTGCAGGACAGATCGCACGCGTAGAAGCGCGGTGCGAGCACAGCTGTCTTCGCAGATAAATATCGGTATCGGCTGCCTCACAAAAAAAAAAAACAGTCACCGTTCTTTCCAATCACCGAGTGTTACACCATGCAAGTCAAACTTCGCAAGCAGTCTATATTGTAGATCTTTTGTTTCACCATTCCTCACCTCATTGTCGCTTTTGCATGCTTCGCGTGGTGAGGACGCTCTATAGGAGTGCTTTTTTTTTTGCGGTTCTCCCAGCGGCTCTTTCCTCTTTTTTTTTTGCGCGCGTGAGGTTTCTTTCTGTCTTTTGCCACTGGAGATGCGGGCGCTGCAATCGTTTTGACAATTGGTTGGATTGGTTCAGCGTGACGTCACTGGGATTTGTCTTCCCATCTTGGCGCTGGTTGGCAAAAAACGTTCAGCCGACCGGTTCTCTGCATAGGAACGCTGCCTGTATCTAAGCGGCTACGATCGAAAATGTTGCATATTGCTATTTTCTGAAGTGGCGGTATCTATGAACTGCGCTCAGAAAGTAACCATCCTCATTTTACTAGTACAACAACGTAGCGTTGTCGCCAAGTGCATGGTGCCTTTAAATCAGCATATGGTGATTTCGTACGAATGCCTCTTCCGTAGATCAAACAGCCACAAAAATTACATTACTCTTCGAAAGCGAATATATTACCACAGGAGATGAACATTTTCCTTGTGCCGAAACGACACTTCGCTTACATGCGTGGCCGTCGGAAGAAAAAAAAATTGCATTGCGTTGACATGAGTCTACTTACTGTACTTACTGTTACTTACACTGTAATCTTAAACGGTTGTTGTGTTTGTGCCCTGGGATTTGCCTGACGGGAGGCCAGTGCTGTCGTGTGTCGACCGTGGAGGCAGCATTCATCTGCATGGTGCCCGCTTCGGGCACACGACGACTACGTGCACAGCTCGCGTTTTCTCGCGGCTGCACGGCGTCAACGACGGAAGCGGCCGCCGGCTCACGGACTGCTATTCGGCCCCTCCTCGTGCCGGCAGCAATGCAGCCCCCCCCCCCCCCCCCGCACCCTCTTTCGCGCGGCGGCGCCCGGGGCACCACTTTGACCGACCGCCCAAGGAGGGCTATGTTGCTTCGACCCCGTGGCTTGCAGCTGCTTACCTTTGTCCTATGCCGGGCCATAAAACTTGCCCGGCGCACCATTCCGACCGACCGCCAGATGGGCCTGCCGACGCAGCGCTATGGTGGCTAGCATAGCAGCGCGGTGCCCGGAGGCGCCGGCCACTGAAAGCGGCGTTGGGACCACGGAAGCTGCCCGGACCCACTCTCTCGCGACCTTGTCCGTCCTTAGGGACTGTATGGGGAATTTGGGGACTGGGAGGTGTTATTTAAGCAGCTTGCAGCTGCTCTGTTGCTCTCTCCTGATAACCACGACAACATGTAAACACTGTATAAAGAATTCTTCGCCAAAAAAGCTCTCCTCGTCTCTGACTCTGCGTGAAGTGGGGTCCAGACCTCCTGCAGGCCACGCATACCACGGCACACGCAACAACTGGATGGCGAGCGGTGGGATCGAGCCTGAAGTATGACGGACGACAGCACACCGAGATGACAGTGACGAATAGCTCAGGGCTGGTGAGTGTTGGCTTTGCTCTTTTGAGTGACCAGAATGACTGGATAGAGGTGTAATCCTAGTGGCTGGTAGGGACCTGCCGCAGAAGCGTGTGTTTTGGTACTTCTGGGTAGAGGTCGAGGCATTGTCACACCAGTCTTAAGCGATGTATCTGAAACGGTTGCTTAGAACTCAGCTCATATCCCTTTTCGAATAGCTAGGCGTTGAAGTTCAGCTTCAAATGACGAAAGCAAGCATCATTGAAGCGATTGAGAGCACGGATCTTGCGAGAGGAAATCGTAGAAATCTGGAACGAGATCCTAAGGCGCAAGGCGGACGAGCAGAAGCTAACAGAGCTTCAAATAGAGAAACCTTATATATATATATATATATATATATATATATATATATATATATATATATATATATATATATATATATATATATATATATATATATATATATATATATATATATATATATATAGAGAGAGAGAGAGAGAGAGAGAGAAACTTAGAAAGAAAGAGAAAAAGACCCAGTTTTGCGTGTTTATGCGCATCATCACAGCGCACATTTTCTGTCGTAAAGAGAAGTATAGGAAAAAAGAAATAAAACAAGAAAGTTCACTGTTTTAGCTAAAACCCCTGATAACCGCTGTAAAGCGTGATTAGGTTAGTGGGTCGCCTTTTGTGCAATCCCCGTGGCGAAGCGTACACAGCAGCTGCGGCAACGGTAAAAAACATGCTTATAGCGCACGCACGTTCCGAGAATGCGAGAAGCTCATTTACAGTCATACCTTTAGGGCCGATAAATTATGCTGCAACAATTTTTTTTTCTCCACACAGCGCAGACGACACTGAGATAAACGCGCTCCCTGGTCATCGCGTCTCGTTCATTCCCACTTGTACAAAAATGACGGGCCTTGAAATTCTGCCGATGCCTGGTCACTAAGACTGCCCCTATTACATGTCATCACGTCCACATTTTCGCAAACATGACGCATTGCTAATCGCGCATTACAGGACACATACATCCACACAGCAATGTGCTCCGTTTCCCTATGCAAAGATGAGCCCATACTGTCGCTTTTTTTTTTTCCGCACACTTTATCACGTCAAAACAAACGTGGTGCATTTCGGAAGAAAAGGCGATGTTGCTGAGCGCCATAAACCATCATGTTGTTAACTGCTGCAATTAAAAAGCCAGCGTCGACAGTTTTACATCACGCCGTTTACCACACACCGATGCTCTCCGGCACACAATACGGCTAATCTGACTGACCAGAGTGGGGTCACGAAAATAATAATTAAAAAAAAAGCGTCCATGAGGCACAAACCGCACCAAGCGCTGGCGGAGGCGATGTTTTGCCAACCAGGCTCACTGCACGTGTGCCGGTGACGTCACGTCGCCAGCGTGGTGTGACGTACCCCAGGAGAGGTCTATAGACGTGGCTGCCGGCACTGGACACTGTTCGTTGCCCGCAAACTGCCAGAATAACATTTATTTCTTTCACGGCAGGGTGGAGTCAATCGTCGACAAATTCGATGCCGATCTGGCTCGATCGCCAAGAATGCACCATGTGATAAGTATAAGATTCGCGTATAAGATAGCATTCTCACAGAGGGAAAGCGGTCACTCCAGCCCCTTTCTCTCCTGCTGAGCTCTTCTTTTCCTCTCCCTCTAGGTCACGTAGCCCCTTTTTAGCGAAGTCCGACAACGACGGCACAGGGTCCATATAAACAGCTTCACTGTAAAACGAAGCGATGTCTACCAAGGCGAAAATAGACAACCAAATGCTTGGCGCGCGTTTTGCGCGCATCTTGTCGGTTCAAACCGCCATTACTCGCGACGAGGGGCCAACGCAAGGCGCGTGGCCGCAAGCTGTCGCGCGCTGGCACGCGTACGTGTACTTTGGCCTGCATGGTACGACTGGGATGTAGCGATTGTCGAGGCTTCGTAGCAAAAACAAGAGGATAGTGCTGAATACTGCTTTTACTGTGCCATAGAGGGTTATTATTACTATTTTTGACTGAATTGCTCTAAATGGGCGACATATTACTTGCTTGAGAAATCGACATGTACTGTTTTTTAATAAACACTTCACTAATCATATTAGGGCATATATTGCAATTAACGAATTGGACTGCGCAATACTTAGAAGGAATTATGAAGCTGACACAGTTTAGATATTCGTTTCAAATGGACGCGTCTTCAAAACCCATCAGCTTCAATGACCAAACTGCAATATATACGCCCTGAAGTTTTTACTGAACTAGTTTGTTAAAAGAAAAATTATTATTCGTCAATTACGCATTTATATTTCTCGTGCAAGTAATGTCCGCTTCTTCGAGTAATCCAGCACAAAAAGAAAAATTATGCCGCGTTACTATACCAGCGGCAATTTTTGTCTTTTTTTAGGGCTAAAAAAGGATAAACACCTGTTATAATGATTTTGCTACTCTGAACGCCTAAAGTTCGCAGCCGTGTCGTTCCTTTTTCCCGGTCAGCTGACCTTCCGCACTTGTGCGTTCTCAGGCTGTCGTCGTGAACTATCGGATGGACGTCGCATCCTATAACAAACGTACGTGCCACCAGCCTCATGCTGCGAGTACTGCGCGACATCATTCAGCGGATTCTCTTCATTCTGTCACTGAGCGGGCGTGCCTTATTATTGCAAATGTCTTTAAGTATACACACTAGCAAAGAAAGCGATAGTGCGGCTCTAACCACCACCAACTGACTCGCATGTGTACGCTTTGCGCCGCGAAGTGGGTAGCACACGTTCATGTATAATTTGCAACTAAATAAAGCGCTATAGTATAATTAGCAAATTAGCGCCCTTTATCAATTACTAGTACCTGTTGAAAGATACTTGAACATATCATCTCGAAACATCTGTTAAACTATATTAATGAATATAACTTGTTATCTATCCACCAACATGGCTTTTGTCAAGGCCTATCCACAACATCTCAGCTCATCGAATTATCCCATGATCTTTCAGAAACTATTAACTCTCAGGGTCAGACGGATATGATCTTCATGGACTTTGGGAAGGCATTTGATGAAGTGTCTCACCGTAAACTACTAAGAAAAATTGATGGTATGTTAAAAAATGCTGCTATTACGCAATGGTTCTCATACCATTTTCTTTCTCGCGAGCAGTATGTCGTAATTAGTGGTACAAGGTCTCAGATTTCAGGTGATACGTCGGGAGTTCCCCAATGCAGTGTTTTGGGTCCCCTTTTATTTCTCTTATTTATAAATTACCTCCCGAATGAAATAGACGTTTCCATCAGGCTCTTTGCAGATGACTGCATTATATACAATAAAATTGATACAGTAGGAGAGCAGGCTAAATTACACGCAAATTTACAAAAGATAAAGAAATGGTGTGATGAATGGCAGATGGTGCTAAATACGTTAAAAACTGTAGTTATGACAGTGCCTAGAAAGTTAAATTACTTAAACTACTCTTATTTTATTAATAATCATGAACTTATAAGAGTTGAGCAGCATAAGTATCTTGGCATGATTTTCACAAGTGATCTTCGCTGGAACCGCCATATACATTATGTGTGTGCCAAGGCCAGCAAGACGCTCTGGTGTCTGATGCGTAATTCACCATTCGCAACTCAAGAAACAAAACGACTAGCTTATAAAACATTAATTAGACCTATAATTGAATATGCTAAGGTTGTCTGGGACCCTTACAATGCTATAAATATATCAAAAATCGAAATAATACAGCTTCTGGCAGTCAGATTCATATTCAATAAATATCGGCGGACGGACTCCCCTTCTAACTTTGTGTATACAGGCAGACCTACCGACATTACAGGCTAGAACTAAATATGAAAGAGTTAAACATCTTTACCTAATAATTCATCATTATGTTTATATTAGGTATTCAAACTTTTTTTAATTTCATTCCGGTGAAGCCACTAGACATCGTCATTCAATGTTTATTCGTCCCCCTGTTATTCATAACGATTGTTTCAAGGATAGCTTTTTTCCAAGAGCTATCAAAGAATGAAACTCCCTGTCGGAAGAAGCCGTTTCATCCTCATCAATTGATTTCTTCGCAAAACACATCGGAGATATCCTAGTTTGTACGTAATATACTTTACTTTGTATCTATGTTATCTTCAGCGGTTTATGCTGTTACCTCATTTGGCAGCAGCACCCATTTCCCATTTGGAAGCAGCACCCATTTCCCATTTCCCACCACCCATTACCCCATTTGGCAGCAGCAGCAGTGGCGGCGAACGGACACTCGTCTAATCGAGGATTTTCTACTGTCGTGCGCAGTCGTCGCATCGTGTTGAAGTTATTCAGCTGCCCGGATCTCCACTACACCGCACACTGCACGTGTGCAGATTGGATTTCGAGCACAACTAGGCCCGCCCCACCTACTGATCCTGCTGCCGGTATCTGCTCACCGCAGATAGCCACGTCACGACAACGGAAGTGAAAGGCGCCACCGTCGTCTACAAATACGGGCGTCACTGCAATGACCTCCCCATTTGGCAGCAGCAGTGGCGGCGAACGGACACTCGAGGATTTTCTACTGTCGTTACAGGTTGGTGATTGCCGTCGCTGTTTTAGTTAGCCGACTAAAGATAGTCTGCCACTGCTGCTGCCCGTTGTTTTAGTTCTCTGTCTATATTGTTCACTTGTTACCGCATCACTTGAACCAACCTCCCTCGAGTACGCCCGTCAGAATGTCTCATTCTGTTTGTGATGAATGTGATGTGGCCATTAAGGCAAATGATGAGTATCTGCTTTGATGCGAATGCTCGGGACATTTTCACATCAGTCATAATTGTTCGGGAATAACCAAGAAAAAATTTCGGTCCAATGATGTTGAATTTAGGAAGTCCTGGCGCTGCCCTTCGTGCCGCCGTAGTAAGGCCAGCTCCGCCGTTTGTAAGGGGCAGGATGCCTCGATCGCCACCATGCTCCTGGAAATTAACAAAAAACTTGATGAGCTGCTCCCACTCAAGCGAACTGTTAGTGAAATCGAGGCATCAGTAAAGCTGCTATCGGAGAAGTACGATGATGTACTTGTGAACCTTGCCAAGCATGATGGCGAAATAAAGACGCTCGCTGCCAAAGTGACTAAAATTGAGGCATCGTGCGCAAGCATTGAAGTGCAGGCCTTCCGCGCCGCGGTTAACGACCTGAAATATTATAGTCGAAAGCTTAACCTCGAAATTCATGGCATCAAGCAAGACAAAGACGAATCGCTCATGGACAAACTTAACGTCATAGCGTCTAAACTGGAACTAGCTCCGCTAACTGAGGAAACTGTCTCCGCCATCCATAGACTAAAATCAAGAAACACGACCCCGGGCATAATCATTCGTTTTACTCGCCAGTCAACAAAAGACAAATGGCTTGCCAAAAAGAAACAGCTTCCAGGTATCGTGCCCGATGCATTCATGCTGGAAAATCTGACGACACAGGACCGAATGCTTCTGAAGACTGCGAAGGACTGGGCGCGTCTCAATAAATTCCGCTTCGCATGGTACCGTAATGGCAAAGTCCTCGTGAGGAAAGAAGAGGGTCAGAATGCTTGCCTAATAAAGTGCGCGGCAGACCTTGATAAGCTGGTCTTTTAGGTCCAAGCAACAACACACTTTTTTCTTTCTTTCATATCATAATGGCATCCTTATGTGAACCTTATGTTTTTCCTTCCGAATTAAAGGCGTTCGTAGGACCTGGGCACAAAGGATCTGTTCGTTGTATTCATGTAAACTGTCAGTCGGCGAAAAACAAAACAGCTGAACTTGACGCCATGTTTAGCAGCCTGGATCTGAAGTTTGATTTTATTATGCTGTCAGAGACGTGGTACCACCATAGCTCGTTTCCCTGGCAGCTCTCGAACTATGATTATTTTATTCGATCTAGAACTGCTTCACGTGGCGGTGGTGTCTGCATGCTAGTGCGAAACAGCCTCAACGTGAAGTGTGTTGAGGAATTTTCCTGCGTCACTAATGATTATGAAGTGCTGTCAATCTTTCACGCGCGTACAATTTACTCTGTATTTTATCGTCCACCGAATGGAAATTCCGATTGTTTTTTGCTATTCCTTCAGAGGCTTCTTGAACACACTTCCGATTTCCAGTACAATATCATCATTGGTGGTGACTTTAATATTGATCTTTGTGTTAACACTGTCCTGAGGCGTGATTTTGAGCTATTGTTGCACTCTTTTGCCTGCCGTAATGTCATACGTTCCCCTACTAGTCGCTTCTGATACTTCAACATGCCTTGATTTGTTCATCACGAATTGCGGTCAGGCTGATATCAAATCTGGTGTTCTTTCATATCACATCAGCGACCACATGCCAATTTTTTTTAGCTGCAAACGTAAATCAAAAAATATAAATAAATGTCTTCCTGTATTTCAAACCATCACCAGCGATAACCTTCACCGTTTTCGAGAAGAACTGTGTAAAGTTGACTGGAGTTGTGTTTATTATTCTCAATGTGCTGACACCGCGTATGAGCTGTTCATTGACATCTTTAGCATGTGCTATCAGAAACATTTTCCGTTCCGTCCACGAAAGCCTCGCGCTTCCCGAATTCGCAAACCGTGGGTCACGAATGACCTATTTAAAAAAATTAAAGAGAAAACTAGGCTCTTTAACCAGTTTATCATTTCCAAAGATCCTGGTGATTTGAAAACATTTAGGTCCTTCCGTAACCGGCTTACAAAACAGCTACGTACGGCTCGTACCTCATATTTTGAAAAGAACTTTTTAAGATGCCAAAATGATGGCCGTAATATCTGGCAGAAGTTAAGCACTATAACAAACAGAGAACCGTATCATACACCCGAGATGCACATTGTCATTAACGGTGAGGAAATCTGTAGTGATGCGCTTCCTGGTTGTTTTAATGATCATTTCACCAGTACATGTCACCAGACTGCCAGCCTGAGTGCCTGTCAATTTATAGATACTCATTGCACGGAATCAATATTTTTGAACCCTACTAATGAACATGAAATAACACTGCTTTTCCGTAACCTGAGTAATAGTAGTGCCTGTGATGCTGATGGCCTGCAAATCAGGCCTGTCAGCTACGTACTTGATATTATTTCACCTGTTCTTGCTCATATCTACAATATCTGTCTCTCCCAAGGCCAATTCCCAAAAAGAATGCAGGTGGCAAAGGTGCTTCCGATTTTTAAAAAAAGGTGATAAAACACTTATTTCGAACTACAGACCCATCTCCATACTTCCGATTTTTTCCAAAGGACTAGAGAAGATAATATTTTGTAGTTTATCCTGTTTTCTTGACAAACATAACTTATTAACCCCACATCAACACGCTTTCCGCAGGTTCATGTCGACTGAACTAGCACTCCTTAAGCAGAAAGAACTAATCCTTGAAAATTTTGAGGCACGTTTATTAACGTTAGGCGTTTTTGTTGACCTATCTAAAGCCTTCGATTCTATTGATCATAAACTTCTGGTTCATAAACTTATTATGGCATCCGTGGCATTGCTCTCAGCTTACTTGAATCTTACTTGAATCACAGAAAGCAATTTGTGCATGTAAATGGATTATCATCCAGTGTCCTTCCTGTTCATGTGGGTGTCCCACAAGGAAGCATCTTAGGCCCTCTCTTGTTCAATAATTTCGTAAATGACTTTATTGACATTGATTCTGCCACAACGTACATTATGTATGCCGATGACACCACACTTCTTTTTTCATCCAAATGTCTGGATGACCTGGTCTTACTTGCTAACAGCGTGCTCTCGAAAGTACACCAGTGGTCCCTTGAAAATGGTCTCACAATCAACTCCGCAAGAACCAAAGCCTTGCTCTTTCATCCAAGAAATATGAATGTCGTGCTACCTGGAGATATTGTCCTTAACTCCAGTACTATTGAAGTTGTCCAATCAATCAAATGTCTGGGTGTTCACTTTGATCATGATATGACATGGCGCTCTCATGTAGATTTTCTCACCGGCAAACTGTCACAGGTTTTGGATGTTGTCTATTCCTTTAGATACCTGCCGCAATCTGTGAAATTGCTGATTTATAACTCACTTTTTTTCAGTCATCTAAATTACGGCTCCCACGTATGGGGCACAACTTCAGCCACAAATATTCAAAAGCTGTTTGTAATCCAGAAGAAATTTCTTCGTGTCATTTGTAATAAGCCTCGTGATTTTCATTCTGCTCCTCTTTTCAGCGCGCTTAAAACCCTTAAATTGCCTGCCCTAATAAACCTGCGCTTGTTGTCAACCTACAGAAGATATGAGAAAAATATTGGTGCCCTCAGCTCTCACAGCTCTCAGCTCTCACAGCTCTCAATCTCACAAAACGAGAAACCCCCTACACAACTCGAGCTCCTGAGACTTGGTGTGTTCCTCAACTTCGGACTAATTATGGCCAGCAAATGTTATGCCACTGGCTGCCCAGTCTACTCAATGATCTTACCAGATGCAAGATCGATGTGTTGACTTGTTCCGCAAAAAATCTGCGTGATATGTTCCTCCAATCTTGACTGTGTACCGTTGTACTTAGTGATTTTTTGCCCTTAGTGCTTTTGCTCTTCTCTCTATTCTATCCTTTTTTTCTTCTCTTTTTTTTCCCTTGCCGTTTCCCACCTGCCCTGCTGCTGCCATTGTAAACGGAACATGGGGCCAGTCAAGCTGCTTCTCCGCAGCTTTTTTCCCCTTGTTTTTCCGCCACAACCATGTACCTCCTTGCTTGTGGAAACAAATAAAAAAAAACCTCTTGGTGTTATTAATTTTAATCTATTGTCCCTTTTTGTGTTTCTATGTACAATTTTCCATGTACAAAATATTTGATTTGTAAATGTTCGTATTTCCCTCCTGCTGTAGCCCTGTATAAGGGCTGGCAGTGTCTGTAAATAAATATATAAATAAACTTGAGCGTTTGACCTGCAGTCCTTGCGCTGGCGTGCATGCGAAAATTGTCGCAATTCTTTCGTCTCAGATTTCCTCGCGTCATTGCAGTAAAACGCTAATATTCACTATATAGTCAGACACAATTATGGAGAAGCGCTTGGAAGCTCCAAAATCCTTCGTTATGCAGGCCTCTTCGTTGTAAAGAGGACGTACCGTACCACTCGCAATAGTGCCAGGAAAAGCGCATTATGGTAAGCAAAAGAATGCATCTATATTTAACACGAATTCAAGCGATACTTTGTGAAAGAGGTTGATAATTTTCTTTACACTTCGCCCGACGAAATGTGCGACCGCAGCCTACCTTACACGGCACCGAGGCTCACGGCATGCTCCCGCGTCTTTGTTGCGTCGACCGTTTCTCCTTGTGAGCACCGGGGCTCAGATAGCGGCTGCGGAGGACAGCGGCAACTGTGTGTTCGCATCGAAACACCAAATCAGCCGTTGGGGATGCCTGAATTCCTTCGCTGTACAAGCCAATTCGTTGAAGCGGTCTTCGCTGTTAGACGCTTTCACAATAATTATGAAGAATAGGAATTTCGGCGGGACATACGCAGGAACCCTTCGTTCTATAGGTCATGTCATTATTTCGTTGTAGAGGCGTTCGACTGTAGAGCTATTCCCTTTTCGAGTGTCGTTACAGTATTGCATTGCACACTTTTGTATTGGAATCTGTAACTTACTGAACGTCGTCTTCTTTAACTCGGCGTGCCTTTAGCACACGTATAGCTAAAAAATGATCTTCACATGGTCCATATGATAGTGCCCTTGAAATGACCTGGCTTTGCGGGTGACAGTTCAGCATATATATGCGTACTTACCTGGAGATGTCAGGTGCGGATCAACAGAAACAAAGAAATGAAAATAACGCCAATTATAGCGACATATCTTCTCCTCATTTCTTCTGTTATTTTTGTTTCTGACGTTTATATATATGTAGTTTTTGCCATATATATATATATATATATATATATATATATATATATATATATATATATATATATATATATATATATATATATATATATATATATAGGTACAGAAATGACGTAACCAAATATGCAAGTCACATTTATTAACGCATTAAAAAGCCTACATGCCTAACTTATACGTATATTACAGCAAGTAGGCGTTCGGTGTACTTTCGCAATCGTCTCGTTCACTATTGAAAAGTGTGCCCGTTTGTTTTGCAAATGGCGTTAGGTACAGAAGTGACCCCCCCCCCCAACTGCCCCTACTGGTGGCGCCCGAGACTGCTCCGAGCTCGCCGCACTCTACGATCGTTGGGGTTCACTCTCAACCTCCTGCGACGGACCCAATCCGCCGACGTCAAAGGGATCGGATAGGTCGGATATCCCTCTGTCTTGCTGCCCGAGTCTCTTCACGTCATTCGTGGGCCCTATGCGTGTCGAACGAAGTATTAGCTTGACAAATTATACCTATATTATGGCGCACTGAGCTCTCTCAAACGCGACCAGTCCTGCTTGGATATGGACCGTTCATCCAATTTACTACCGTTATAGCTCACCAACCTGTTCTTATACTTCGAAATAGGCAGCAGCGTGCACTTGCGGCTTGTGTCTGTCATGCGTTATATAGGATAGGATAGGGATAACTTTAATAAAGTGCCGGCAAACGACGATTTAACGAGTCGTGACGCTGGCCAAGCGTCGACCCGGGGTTATATCATGCATTGTATCTTATCGACTGCATGGGCGTCTCTCGCCACTCTTTTGCGTGGCAGGTGCCCCATGGGTGCCGTTTCGAGTGATTGCGCGTGGCATTAGCCGACTAGGCATACTATATCATGCAGGTGCTGCACTTGAGACGTTATTGTTTGTTTGTTTGTTTGAATGTCCGCTCGCAGCGGCAGACGTATAGTTCAGTCCACGGCTACAGCTTCCTGCTTCGAGCACGAGATGAAGGTTCGATCTTCGTTCGTATTCCGATGAGGGCCGAATGCAAAAGGTTCACACCAGTCGTTGTGGTGTGAACCTCTCCTCTTGTCCTCTGTGTTTTTTGACTCTTTTTTTTCCTTCAAGTATGTACTAACTGGCCCGGATTTCAGCCCTTCTGCGAATGCAAAAAAAAAAAACGAAAAAAAAAACGCGGGAGGGGCGTGGCTTCGCGTGCGCGTTAATAGTTCGTATCCCTCCCTTTCAACTTCGGCGTCTGTGCTTTCTCAAGTTTCCGCACTATAAGGAAAGTCCAGTACGAAAAAAAAATGTTAACTGGGACAGCATATGTCATTTCACGGGCACATTTTTCAGTCCGCATTTCTCGAAACTAATGCTCTATATGTAGATAGAACGTTTCTAGCAAAAAAAAAATGCTTTGAGTTGTGGGGCGCTATAACGTAAAACTACTCCAAACTTTTCTATTCCAATTCTGCTATCAGCCATCCACGATTGGTCAAACACTTTTTTCGACCACCCCCACTCCACCTGTCTGTCACGCGACGTCACGAAAACCGCGATAGCTCCCCATCTGATATGTGTACACACTGATTATGCATGATTTGACAGAAAAAAGAAAAACAGTTATTTCTGATTCGACCCCTTTTCGCCATTAGCCCTCGACTATGGGTAAAAAGTTTTCCGGCTCCACCCACTTCACCTGCCTGTCACGCGACGTCACAAAACCGGACAAACTCACCACGTCAAAGTGACGTGTACGCGATAAAGATGCATTAATATGCCGAACAAAGCTGAATTTTCTTCGGAATAGCCGCAGGGTGCCCCGTTCCGAAAGGAATAAAAGATGGCTACCGCCGATCGCTGAGACGCTGGCTACTTGCACCTGCATGGCGGAGAGCATGGGTGCATTTGCATATAATAAAACTTCTTGCGTGGCCGTGTAGCGTTTTCGAGCACTTTCGGCACGTTTACCACCTCATTCTGCCAACTTTTCTTTGCTGAGTGTAAGTTTTAGCGTCATTCTTAAGCTTCCGTTGCATGCCGCCGCGATTTTCGACCAGCCACCACAAGCTAAGTAAGGGAAAGCCGACCAATCGCAGACGCCGGCACCACCCCCTTTATCCGGTTACCGATTTTCAGTGCACTGGCTCTGCCCCAGCGGAAACCTCTCCACTTAAACGTTCTCCTCGCCTCTTGTCAGCCAATTAGATACGACAAGCCGCTCAGTGTAGGCAATGTTATTCGTTTTTCAAGCAAACAAAAGTGACCACCTATGAACGAGGATAGTGTTTGGTCTGTACAGACAACCCTGTGGGTGACCGCCCGGTGCTTGCGTCGGTGGTTACGCAAATTTGACGTCAGGAGATTGGAATAGAAACATATTGGAATAGTTTTACGTTATAGGGCCCCTGGCTGACTTCAATTTGTACGATTACGACATCTCCCTAAAAGTCACATAATTTAATAAAAGTCCATGACTCAAAGTTTGTTCGCGGTTAATCGTATTATAGATTGTCACGCAAATTTCTGTCTGCCACCAATATAAAGTTTGGTCAGAAAAAGAAATAACTGAAACATTTTATTGCGAATCACCCATGTTTCATTATCGGAGATAGCTCTTCGTCGCAGAAACGTGTGGTATGTTTGATAATGACTCTAATATTCTAGTGCTAATTTCTCGTGAAAATATTTCTCATACAAATAAAACGACGACACAGCGCCGTGTCTTTGTCCTTGTCTTGTGTTGCGCTGCAACGAACCATTGACCCAACTTGCCGTCTTGATGCAGTAGCTTTAAAATCAATGTGTTGCAGAATCCAGCGTGCACCTGTTTTTTCGCGCGTGGTTTTTCCTGTAACTGCGACGCATTCAGTTGCGCTCTGTAAAGATACGTCCACACTAGCGACAAAAACGCGCGCGACACGCCGCACGCGGCAAGTGCCCGCGCGGCAGACACGCGCGGGCAAGTCCACCGTCGCGTTTTGCGACACGCGGCAACGGCCCGTAGAGTCCCACGTTGTCTCGTTCCATTCAATACTTCTCGTGACAACGTGCTCTCCGTTCTGCCCATATCGTGTTCCATCGGAAGTGTCTGTGTTTCTTTGCACCACTGCCGGCCACGCTTAGGCATGTCGGATACGGACGAGGAGCTACTGGTGACTGTGAACACTAATACTTATTTGTTCTTTACTTGTGCGACGCCGACGTGCTAGAAAGCGGACGAGAAAGTTTTGGGTGCCGTACAGGGACACTGAGGGCCAGGCGCACACTCTGCTTCCCCGCCTTCACCAATTACTCACCTGTCATGCGAAACTGCTGCCCAATAAGTATAGCCTCAGGTGCGCTCTCCTGGGGCCTCCGTTTGTCGGTTACATGTGCCCTCCTGGAGCAGTGCTTGTAAAGAATGCAGTCTATCGTCGCGACCAAAAAAGCGACCCGCGACTTATACAACACCAGTCAGAACCTTGCCCCTTCAGACAAAGCGATCACCAAATGGGGCGTCCCTGCCCACTGCCTCAGCGCGTGCAGCCAGCGGCGGAGTGTAAACGAACACACACACACACACAAAAGAGGCCTGAAGACACTGCGGGGCTTCCGCCAGGCCGGCACACACTCGAGATGACCATGGCGAATTAGGAAGTCACGCTTCATTTCGACGAGGCATGGTGGGTGAAAATCCTTTCTGCACGAGGTGCTAGACGCCAGCCGTCACACCGGCCATACAGGCAACATCGCGTTTGCCCCAAGTAAAATCTTTAGCGCTATTTAGTATCTCACAGTGACAGGCCAATTAGCCCAAATTAGTGCCTTGGACTAAACCGCTACACGTCAGCTCCATAAAACGACAAGCGCATTTTTCTAGTGCCGCTATTCACTGTAAAATAAGTTACGCCATTGAAAAGTGAACAAGGGCGTAAATGGGAATATAACTCACCTCCTTGTGCCCAAAATGGTGTAAAAGTGTTAGTTATAAAAGAAGTCACACCCTTATTCAATTTTAAGGGCGTAACTTATTTTACAGTGTAGGCCGGCCGATTGCCCGTAGTGGGTTTGTGCCACTTCCTGTGAAGTCAGCACCAGTGCATGATGCACGCGAGTCACGAGCCTCACGAGGTCCGTGCAGTGACAGCAACGCGGCAGCAAGCTCGATCGTCTCGGTCGCCGTCAGTGCTCTCAACCTCGCCATCATTGGCCTCGAGAACCCACCTCTAACCTTTCCGAGAGGTAGGTCATCGTAGCACACAATCTTCGGCGCGTTGCTACAGCGAAAGCTGAGGTTATCGAGAGCAGCAGCCCGCCCTTTACGTCTTTGTGCCTTGATGCGACAGCACTCAGACAGGTATCCTCTGGTCTGTCACAAAGGTCTCTTTGATTTGTCATCCCGTACTGCCAAAGCCACCTAGAAAAAAATGTAAGGCCACCGCATCACCTCCTCTCTCCTGTCAATACGTCACGAGAGTCGGATGGTAGCGGTGGATGGGGGAGCGCTGCGTTTCTAGAACGCGGCGCGCGTTCTCCGTGGGTGCAACGCTAGAGCGGCAACGCGTGGAGCATTTGCTTGGTGGCTTTGGTGGGGCATGCTGCACCGTAACCGCGATTGCTTTTCTTCGATTGTGCGTGGTTCGTCGTACACGGAAGCGCAACGATGCCTGGCTGTTGTTGCGTAACAAACTGCAAGTCCAATTATCACGGAGGACAAAGTGTCCGAGTGCACAAGTTCCCATCTGACCGAGCCACTCGGGAAGCATGGACGAGAGCAGTTCCTCGGAAGGACTTCTCGCCAACGAAGTACACAGTGGTAAGTATTTCTTCCCTCTATTGTTATTCTGGGTTTCCAGACGAATAGGATTCGTCAGCATAGTGCGCAATGCATTCGTGCATGCGTGCACAATAGATGGGTCTCTGCACCTGTCGACGCGCTTGTAAATTCAACATTTTCGTCGAGCGTCATACCTGTAACGGCTTGTTTTTTTTGTTTCAGCCCTGTGAAAAGCATTTCTTGCCATCAGATTACTTGAAGACGACATCTTACACGGACGTCAAGACAGGAAAAGTGGTCGAAGTTGCCATGAAAAACATCCGTCTGAAGAAAACTGCAGTTCCGAGCTTGTTTCCCAATTGCCCTGCCTATTTATCGCGTCCGCAAGTTTGCGTTCGAGAAGCTCCGGCTGCCAGAAGAGCGCGCTTGGAAGCCACATATTTGCAAAAAGCAATAATGCTTTCTCAGCCAACCCAAGCAGAAGAGGACGCCAAAAATCTGGTTGGTAGCTTTGCGGACTTGCTGAAGGCCTTGCCAAGCTTTCGGTGTTCGGACTTCTGGACAGTTTTGAACAAGGGCTCCAAGATTTTCTTTTTGGACTTGTCACTTCAATCTGCTCCTGCAGTCCGTACTTCGGTGATCGTGTCCACAGACCTGCGCGTCGAAGTATTTTTTGGTGAAACGGGTGTGAGGAAGTGTGGTGATGTGTTAGTTCCTGAAAAGCTGTGCGACTTGAGAGATTTGAAAAGAGTGTTACACATGATCGAACAGACACGTAAGGATATCAGCACTGAGCGTTCTGAAAAGGCCCGTCATCTACTGACATTGGTTTCGACATTGCTAGAGGAAGTAAGTGGAAAACATTTAATTTCGCACGCGAGTTGCAAGAATGGCATTTGGAAGTGCTTAAATTCTTGAAGAGTCAAGTTGATCTTGTTTTGAATGATGCTGGCCGATACCCCCCCGATTTATTAGTTTTTGCTAGCCTTTTGTTCACAATTTCACCTCATGCATATAGATTCCTGAGAAGTTCGATGAAGCTTAAGATGCCGCATCCTGATACGATCAGAAGACTGTGTTCATCGTACGAAACGGAGCAGCAAGAATGTAGCTTTATTTCCTATGCAAAGCGTATTGTAAGCACATATAAATAGCATGAAAAGACTGTAACGTTAATGATTGATGAGATCCACCTTCAATCATTTTTTGATTACAAGGCTGGCTTTGTTACTGGTGCTGCGGTAAATTCATCGACTGCAGGAAAAACTGCCCACGTATTTATGATACAGAGCCTGCTTTCTTCAAACAAGGATGTTGTACACATTCTTCCTGTGGCACAAATCGTTGCTAAGGCGCTGCACTACTTCCTTCGGAAGATTGTTCTTGATCTAGAGGCATCTGGTTTTAGAATAATCGCAGTGATCTCGGACAATACTTCTGTCAACAGAAAAGCCTTGTGCTACTTCGCTAAGACGGCAAGTGTCAGCATTGTTTACCAGCATCCTGCTGACCCATCACGACCCCTGTTTTTCGTGCATGGTGGACCTAGTTCACATACTAAAGTGTATAAAAAGTAACTGGCTGAATCAAAGAAACATTGGCAAATGCATGTACTTTCCTGAACCGAAGAGTGATGAGGCTGAACCAAAGATACTTACAGCATTTTTCAAGGTATTATGCCAGCTGCACGAAGCTGAAAAGCATGAGCTCTTGAAGCTAGCACCAACGCTCACTTTGAAGGCACTGAACCCCTCGAACATAAAACGGCAGAACGTTAAACTGGCCTTAAAGATTTTTAACTCATCTACTGTTGCTGCTCTGGGTGTCGCAACGTTTCAGCATGCAAAGGAAACATCTCAATATGTCGACACCATTTTGACTTGGTGTAACATTATTAACGTCAAGACGCCAAAAAAAGGACAGCGGTTGCGAGATCAGTTGCAAGGTCCAATAGTTTCACCGTCATGTCTTCTAGAATTCTTAGTGAGAACAGTTCAATGGCTTGATCACTGGGGAAGCCTCAAACATGACAATGGCCGCCTGACACGTGAAACGCACACAGCTTTCAGCCACACTACCCACGCCTTGCACGAACTTGCCATATACTGTCTCGAAGAGCTTCATTTCGAGTATGTCCTTTTGGGCAAATTTCAAACTGATAGCTTGGAAGATCGCTTTGGAAAGTATCGGCAATTGTCTGGTGCCAATTACCGTGTGTCTATAAGGCAGATATATGAATCTGAAAACAAATTGCGTTTGCAGAAGGTTCTGGACCTGCCACATTTGGGCATGCTACTACCACCGAGCGCGAGCACGTTGGAGACAAGTGTACATTCAGGAAACGGCCAGTTTCAAGTCACTGTGACCGACTCCGACATTGAGAAAAAAACGTCGAGGCTACCAGCACTAACCTATGTTGCCGGCTATTGTGCCCATGCAGCTCTAAAAAAGCTGACATGCGCATCTTGCAGTGAAAGCCTTGTGATGCAAGACGTCGATCTATATGACCCTGAGAATGCATTAATCACGAAGATAACAAGGGGTGGCCTGAAGTTTCCACGAGCAGTTGTAGTTAATGCTGTACTCTTTACTGAAGTTATATTGGACAAGCTCAGGACACCAAAATATGCGGTACGATTTTTCAGCCTTCCTAGGCAGAAAGATACTCTTGTCGGCCTTGTGTTCGCTACCCTTCATGACTTTGAGGATGTCGATGTGTGTGATTTCGGTCATCCTGCACAGGAGGTAATGGGGCATGTTGTAAGTGCTGCAGCGAATACACTGCTGAACTACTTGTGCCGCACAGAAAACGACAAATTACGCAACGCCAAGAACGACCGAAAATTGCAGACCTTGAAGGCCCAGGATGTTTCGCATTATTTATTTTTTATTCTTGAAGCTCTGTTTTGTTGAACATCTACGTACGTTTGTGTTCACAGAACCCTTGTAAAAAGAAACCTGTCGCGTAGCTAGGACTTATTTGCCTACATTATCAAAATTGAAACCCAGCATTTTGGCCCATTCAAATGTTATTTGAGTGCATTGTGCTACCTGTTTATGATTCGAACTCTCCATGCTACCGCAATCCATTAATTACATGTTTTCCTTTAGGACTGAGAGTAGGCCTCTCGTTTTTTACTTACTTTTCACCATTATCTCAGTATTTTATGAAGACCAAAAAGGCCAGCAAACAAGGCGGGTGGAAATAAAATAACCACAAGAAATGGTACAACAAAGACGGAAGCTTATTCTATTTGAGAATTAGTTGTGCGTGACCCTATAATGATAAAATGTTCACAATAAAATTAACCTCGATATCCGTGTGTCTAGCGAGGACTGTTTTACGCAATGCAAGAGTGAGAATGATAATTGTATATGGAAGATTTAAAATGTTTGTTTCTGAATGCAGCTCTTATCATTTGTTAATAAAGTATATTCTGTGTCTTCAATATGCAGTTTTCCTCTTTCTTTCGTTCCGTCTAAAGTTGAGTGACTAAGCAGCATGCAGTTTGCTTGTTTTAGTCCCGACCGAACATCAGAAGCACAATAAGGCAGGTCGTGTTGCGATACACGCAAAAAACAAAAATGTTGCCAATCAAGTAATCTAAGGAAGGTATGAAAGAACGATGCTTTCTATGGTGGTGTTGACTGCAGTGAACCAGCGGCTCCCCCTTATTTTTCTTTATGTTTTAGAACGATTTCTTTATGTTTTAGATCGTACTCTGTGAAATTTACGCCGTGTCCGTTCATATAAGGTCGTCAGGGAAGTCTTTCGGTGCATCGTTAACTACAGTAGGCGGAAATATCTCTTGGGGGCGCAAAAATGTGGCGCATTTTATCAGCCGCGGTGTACGCACATTATCAGTCGCGGTGTGTGTATGTGTTGTGAATTATTTTGCTTATATCGGTTTTAATTCAACAAAGGAAAGCGGTGTCTCTGTATTAGCAGCATGAAAAGGTAAATTTGCTCACTATCTGATCGCTTGGCGTAGGGAGTAAAACATAAAGCATAAGAGCGCATGCTCGTGTACGGCCAACCTAAAGCAACCACGAAACATCTAAGCGGCAGGCGCTATCAAATACTTGTGATGCGCCGGCATCGTTCTCGCGCATTTCAAGTCTAGTAGGCTTCAAATTACCATATGTCTACGCTAGCCGTCCTGCATGAGGCCGATGGCGCTGCTCAACACAGCGATCAATGCGATTGGTGAACCAGCACGACACATATGTAAGCTGTGCGCTCCGGCATTGCCTTCTTGGCCTGTATACCGCCATAATATATGAGAGGGATCGCATAAAAAGAATGCGATGCCTATTTTTGAGGGCAAAATTTTCGTAATACGTGTGAGTGCGTCGTAGAGAACGGAACGAACACAACCGAAAAAATATTTCGGGTATCATCATCTTTCAAGAGCAAGAGAAAACGGGCTAACGCCGCAATAGGACCTCGCATAGTCACGCCGCACAACCTTTATAAATATATAACCGTTGATGCCGTATGCTTGGACCATGCGGTATATAGAACAAAGATATATGTAATCCAGCACCTACCACTGCTTAGGATGCTCGCGCAGTTCGTAAACAGTCCCTTTGCTGGACAAGCCTAATTCAGACTGTAAGGTATGCGGCTATTACTTGCCAAAACTATTTTATTCAGGGGCAAAAACCTCATCCATCGAACCAAGTAGTCACGAAATGTAACCTGCAGCGAACAGTTTGAACGGTTGTCAAAGTTTAACATCACAGCTCCTATCGTAGCAGAACGGTACCCACGCTGTTACGATCATCGCGTATGTTTCATGGCTCGTAAACCGCAGCTTAGAATTAGAGGATAATACTGCAATAAGGTCACATTAATGACTAGAACATTCAGAAATACACAATTGATCTCCGAGGCTGATTGCAGGCTCAAATATGCGCGCACACATCGCGCTGCGTGTTCCGTCCACCTCAACGCCAGCAGGAATTCCGGCCATAACGCCTTAAACCACTTCAGCACGTCTCACAGAACCGTTTACCCACGTACGATACGCACGTTATACTAAACAGAGCGCACGACCGCGAAAACAAACGCCAGAACCGACCGCCGTGCGTATACCTGCCATGCAAAAGACCGCTTTCACCCAAGCCAGTATGGCGCTGCTCATAGGCGGCGCCACTGAGCTCACAATATGGCGGCGCCTACGAAAAAACGGTCCAAACGCATACAACACGCGTTAAGAAACCTCCTCCATTGTGCCTAGGCAGACTCACATATTCAAGAAGCAAAGGCCCCCATGTTTTACTCGCGCCTACGCAGAAACGTCGAGCGCCGTGAAAAGCGCCCCGCCCCGCTGTACAAATGCTTCCCAAGTATTGAAATCGCGCTTCAGTTGGTTTCTAGCGGTGTTTTGGCGGGAAGCATTTCGCTAGCGCTGGCGCCGTTTACGTATTGCGACGTTGCCTAGCCTATACTGTGCATCTATATAGGTGCAACAACTGAAGAGACTAGGGGAAGAGACTTTTCGTTATTCCATCCGGAAGAAGCAACGCGGCTCGCCGAAAGATTTGGCAGCGCAGGATCGGTTGGGCAAACTTTGAAAATGTGCGGCACCCGTGCCTTTGTGAGGAAAGTAGCCGTTCATCAGAAGTCACTCGTATCTTTTCGGACGATTTGTTGAGAAGCGCGAGCGTCGATCTGCAGCCTTTCTTCGCACTAAATAACGTCCGGCACGGTTGTGTAGTTGGAAACGTTCACTCGGTGCTACGAAAGCCATGCTTCATGTTGTCTGAGCCTCGCATTCACGCATCTTGTTCGGCAGGCTACATTATGATTGATGTTGCCCACTCGCTTCGTTGTAGTTGGAACCGTTGCTGGGCTCAGACACGAAAGTTGCGCTTCATATATGTTAGTTGAATCCGCCGTTCAGTAACGCTTGTTGCATACTGAAGTGACCCGCATTTCTAGAGGTTTTTTCTTTCTTTTTTTTTTGACTTTGACTCCGCTGACGAACTCAAGACTAAAACGGCGGTTCTCATCGTGTGAGCCCCCACTTTTGATGCTACTGGCGGTGCAGGAATAGCTTTTATGTAGCGCGCGTTGGTGCACTTATTTGTATTTGCGGGGTTGTTATCAAAGTCGGCAGTTACTGGGCCTAAATAGGCGCAGTAACGGCAGCTCTATCTTAGTACGCCATATTTGCGCGCATAATAAATCGTAACGCAGACATCCGCTAAAGATAGCCGAAATTGTATTGGGTTCAAAGGTGTCGTGCAAATCTACGGTAAGCTGGTTGAAGCATTTTTAACGCAGGTAGGTCGCGTAAAAGAAACGAAGGGGCGCGCAATGACCCAGACCATATTCAACGTTCTACGTTGATAAAACTGTTATGGCCACGCGCACGGCCGGCTGACGTATCAACAGTTCTCATTTTCAATATTATTCCTGAAATATCACGGTGTACATTTTCTTTTGTGCCTTGCGTCATTTCTCAAAAAGGTGTGCCATACCAAATCTTCGTTTATTCATCTTAGGATCACTTCACCGAAGACCAATTTGAAAGCCAAATCATTCAGCTCAAGAAATTAAGGCCCAACGTATTACCAAGCTTTCGTGTAGTACGAGCAAACGCGCCTTTGACAGATTATGGAAGTAGTACACCACCGTCGGTTCATATATGGTTCATATAAAGCCTAGACCCTATAACCTAGATCCTCGCCTATAAAGCCTAGAGATGTGGATATTTACCTTTTACTTTCTTGAAAGACAGACGTGGGGTCTGTCTTAAAAAAAAAGTAAAAGGTAAATATCCACATACAAAGTGCATGCTATTCCAATTTCTGATCAGAAGGCGCCGTTGATCAAAAGCTGATCAAAATAAGGCGCTATTCGAGAAAAAAACTCCGTTAGCTCGCTTGCGCGCAACACCTCCAGCGTTGACACCACAATCAAAGTGATCGCTGTGGAAAGAGCTTCGATAAAGCAGTGCAACGTGGATCCCGGTAGCTCTTGGAGTAACTCAGGGGCGAACTTTGGCAGCGTCTGCTAGCTGTACCCGGCCTAGGTGCCGCCACCGTCGGCGCCCCGGAAGAGCCGAGAGAAGGAGCGCTGGCACAGGAGGAGGAAAGAGCTGTCGTTACCTTTAGATCATTTATTAGATCTTATGGGCATTTTAGGCATTTATGGGTGTTCTGTGGTGCCACCGCCGCACTCGCGCGTTGGCCGTCTATCTCGCCTGCCTTTGTCTACGTATATGTGTAGTTTTGTGTTTTGTGTGCGCATTTGTTATTTCGTGTGCAGTTGTTCTCTGACTGATGAGGTGACATGACGAAGCCTCGTCGGAGGAGCTACTGCTTCGCTCCCGGTTGCAGAACTGAACGCGTCGAAGTTTAACCCCCGAGGACGACGAAAGGCGCTGTATTTGAAATCGGAACGTTCACCGTGCTGATAAGCCCCTGGAACTGACTGGCGCTGTGCGTGAGCTGCAGTTCGAAATAATATACGTGCTTCGAGACTACGTTCACATGATTGATGGAAATGAGGAAGTGCGGATACCGCGTGGAAAGCCCTCGCTTTCACCGGACGCAGTACCCGTGCACCATGCTGCCGAATGTTCCCAAGTACTTGTAGAAGGTGCCAGCTATAGTACGCGAAAAATTTCCAAGAGGTGAAAAGTGTGCGCAGAACCTACAGAGCGTGGCTCATCTAAAAAAACCTTGCTTGCAAGTTGATGAGCTTCAAACGAATGGGCCTGCTGTCGACGTGCAATAGATATGCCGTTTGTCTTATGGAATGTGGCTCAACGGACAGAGCAGTGGGCCGCTAACAAACTTCCCAGCTGTGGTGGTGCTGCTGATGTTCTGGTCTTTTATAACAGTGAGTGTCACGCCATCATAATTGAAAAAATAAGGCTGGCTTCATCAACTAAGGAAGTACACAAGGGGACATCTGCCGGACGTATGTTTGCCATACATTAATATTAGAACCACTGTCACACACAATGGATGAAGCGAAACAGGTGCTGCATGACTCTTCTCGTGCGATTTTACAGCGGAGCTGTAGGATCCCAAGATTTCTTCGTGGTGTAACGTCGACGGAAAACGATCATCTATGCCTCCTACCTCCGTAAGGCAGAGGCTACAAGCACTCAGTAAAGTGAAGCGAACAGTGCATGCATTCTATGTAGTCACTACATATGCAGAACAGCATACGCTTCAATAAAGAAGAAGCTCAAAACAAACATCCGAACCACGTGCATAATTGATGATAAGGCACTCCTGCGCCTACATGCAATGCAGCACGTAGCTCTCTCCGCATACGTTTCCCGGTAAAGATTGTCGTTGTGCTAGCTGCCGCGGCGACGGCAGCTTAGTGACGTAACTACATTTTCGTACGTGAAAGAAGAACCCACCTAGCAACTGATTTGTCTTGTGTCACGTAAGCATAATAAGGACTCCTGAAGAGCAGTGCATATACGAGGCGCGGCGAATTTCTCTTCTCTCTGGTCCACTCTTTGTATAGGTGCGCAAAGTAGCGGCGCAAGGCAAGTCGCAAGCCGTCGAAACATACTAGGTAAAGTGCATGCGAATGTCGCCACATGAATAATTTCAACCTGCGTCGCAATGGGTAATTGCTCTAGTTGTCGTTTACAGCTTCGCTGTCCAACCATCTTTACAGCATGGATTGGAGCCCATTCTTTGTGCGTAAATAAAGTGCTCACTGCAGAACTAAATCTGCGTGTGCACTGAATGTTCTCTTTTCTGTGCGAGTTCCGATAAGCCAGTCGTGCCACCGGCGCGTGCCTGGACTCGCATGTACCAACGAAATTTTTTTAACTTGTGTCCTCGCAAGAAAAGAAAACGAAGTCACTCTGTTTCTTTCCCCTCTTTCTCTCTCTTCTGTAGATTAAAAAAAAAACGCTGCGGAGCGTATTGACACGTGGTTATCACCCGGGCGAGGAGACATCCGACACGTGTGCGTACATGAAGGGGCCCAGGTGAAAGGCGCAGCTGCGCCGTGTTACGTTTCGCCTATGACGCGCGCTGTAGCCGGCGCGGATTCAACGGACGCCGGGGCTTCGTTCAAAGCGGCGGACATTTTGGCCCGTTCGGAGCGGCCGCGACGCATCCCCGCCGAGCGCGTCCCGACATGTTCAGTGCCACGTGTCTTTGTGTGTGCGTGTGTGTGTGTGTGTGCCCACGCTTGTCAAAGCGCGGCAGCCGGGGAGAGGAGCTCCCCCAGTGTGAAGCGAGGAGGTCTGACCGGCGCCGGCCCGTCTGATGCGTCACCTCCTTGTTCCAACGTGTCTCTCAGTCCGTCCGTCGCCGCTGTCACGTGACGTAGTCCCGTGACCTTCCCTCTTGCTCTCAACTCCGAGAGTATAAGAGCAGCTGCCCCCCGGACGCCAAGAGAGAGGCTCCGATTTCTTCAGTTGAGTAACGTGCTCTCCCGTCTCTCTACTTCGGTCGACCTGACCGCCCGCTCTTTGCGATGCTAGAATAAACAAGTTGTTCTGTTAGCAGTCGCCTCATGCTTTGCTGGGACCTTCGGATGCTTCCAGTGTGCCCCAGGCCGTCAGGCCAACGCTACCCTTGGGGCTTGCGACCCATTTGCAACAACGGGCGCCAACGGTCCGGTTGCAACAACGGGTGTCAGCACTAAGGTTCCAACAGCTGGTGGCAGCGCTGAGATTCCAACAGCCGGTGCCATCGGTGCGGATCAAACAGCCGCCTGTGCGTTTCTGGGAAAACTGCTTCACCACGGAGTTCCCACAGCCCACTACCCCTAATCTAGTACACCATAATTTGACGCCTGTTAGATCGACATATCCCCCGGTGTAGGGTAGCAAACAAGGTGCACACTAGTCAAAGGAGTGGTGACATAATATTTATGAATCATTTCATTTTTTTTTCTTGTTAAGAGAAGGTCCAAACACTCTAAACATTAGTAAAATACAGGCACGTGTCACAGCGTTGTATCTACGTGCGGGAGAGTTTTGGTCCTCGCGTGACTTTTGCAGCAAGACATCATTTTTTTACGTGCCTTGCATGGAGAAAGAAAAAACATCTTATTTCCTTCCTATGTGTTACCTTGTTTATCGAGAGGGTCTCACGTAATTATTGTTCAAAACATAGCGGTTATGACGTCACGTTCAACATTTTTACTACTCTGTGGAGGTTGGTAATGTAGATATGACGCGCCCACACGCATGCCTAAAGTTACATATTCAACGACCCGAACAACAAAATGCTGTCTTGGTGTGAAATTTGAGCAAGAACAACGTGGTATCCGTGTGAACATTTTTTTCTTCTTTCAAATAACGTGCAGGGGCCCGGAAAACGGGTTTGTCTCTTAAAATGGCAGAAAAAAGGACACACATACGAATCACACTATGGCACTAAAGTAGACATTTCTCACGTCATAAGGAAGCAGCTTATTATCCCACCGCTACCCAAAAACAGGAATCCCGATCACCACAGGGAAAGGCGGGAGGAAAGGGGGAGGATATTCCAACGCTCTCAGGACGTGGTGTACGTGGACGTGGTGAGTCGTGTACACACGACTGATCAGCATATGTCTGTCGTTGCAGTGAACTCGGAGGGTGATCTTAAGGTCAGCGGATCTATTAAAGCATTCAGAGCCGAGGTGGCTGAGGAATCGGCCATTGCTCTCGCAATGGCCTCGATAATAGTCAGCGATTCTAACCGCAATTTTAAGTTACGCAAAGGGGCGCTTTTCGCCGGAGTCACAACTAATCCTGGCAAACTTCCGCGGTCAGCGGGTTGTCCATATCATCTGGGCGCCTGCGCACACCTCCCCTCCCCGGCGACGAGGCGGCCGACACCGTGGCTCGAGGACTCGCAAGCCGAGCCACCGGGGCGCCGCGGCTGACAGGGGACCGGATGGTTGGCTGCAGGGAGATATATCTATTACAGATTGGGGAGGGTGCGTTTTCCACCCGCACACCCATCACTTAATAAGCAGCAGGCGGTGCCATGGCGCCTCCTTCAAACCAATCTATACGTATCTAAATCCAGTGCACTATATCGTCCAGAACAATATTCGGCCAAATTTTGTCAAGAAAGGGCGGACCAGGATCACATTAACTGGGACTGCCCTCGGGCGCTCCGACAGGGCCGAGAAGTTAAGGATCGGAAGCAGTGAGCAGCTCGGCCCCCGAAGACCAACTTTTGGCCGTCCAGCAGGCCGAGGATGCCGCCAGAGCTCAAGGGCTTCTGGCCGCCACCTAGGCGGGGTAGCCCCCGCCACCAATTTGCCGGCTACATAAATAAAAGTTACTTTAAAGCGAAAGCTTTACTGGCCGCGAACTTGCGATTTCGCCATGGCGGTGCTCCGAGGAGGCACATGACGTCACAACGCGCGCTCGCCGCGGATATTTCTCTCTCTCGCTCCCTATACTGCGCATGCGCCACAGGTGTTCCGCCGCCGTTTGGTATGACGTCACACCGCGTTCCTCGTCGTTGCGCTCGCCTCCGCTCGCTTCGCCAGCTGCGTCGCATGCCTGATAACATGTCGGAGGATTGAAAAGGAGAGCACGCGTGCGCCGCAACCACAGTTGAGGCGGCAGTATGGACGGCGACAATTCTGATAAGCAGGAGGAGACCTGGCATCGACATCGGAACGAGATGAAGAGGAAACGAATCGCCCAGGAAACAGACGAACAGCGCGCCGAACGACTGGCTAAACGCCGCAACATAGCTAGACAACCAGACTAACCTGGACTTGCAATCAAGATTAACCAAGGCTAACCATGCTATGGATTATCTTTCGCTGCGTATATCCTGGCATAGCCGAGCTAAGCAACTGCCAATTTTTGCTCTCTCTTGCACTTTGCGGGGCTTTCTTAGCTCGAATTTCGCATAGAGATTAGATTTTATGGTCCCATACGTTCGGTATACTTGTCCACAGAGTTTGTTCAAATAGCTTTCGGCTCTTGCAGTTAGCAGAAGCATGGCCTTTGAGATTGGCATTTGTTACCAAGCGAGAGACGCAGTTGAGGTGTTGATTTTAACAGCACTTATTCACAGTGCTTCTTTTTTTCACACATGAAGTGTCAAGTCTAATTGTTATAATGAACGATGTTTACAAATATGGACTTTAAGAGCTCCAAATCTCTTTTAAACGATTTATCTTCAGAAAATGCACGTTCATGTATTATCCTTACGTGCGATAAGCGTATCGCAGCGCTTCTACAATTTCAAAAATATGCGACTATATATATATATATATATATATATATATATATATATATATATATATATATATATATATATATATATATATATATATATATATCACTCTTAGGCAGAGTTACACCCTATGGCTTGCCCCTTCTGATAACGCGCGTGCCGTTCGTTACTGGAAAGTTCCGGGCTCGCAGCGTTAAAGAAAGGAAACGCATCAAGGCAGGTAACGATTATTGTTGTGAGGCAGAAGGGGCAAGCCAAAGGGTGTAACTTTGCCTAAGAGTGTACTCGCCAACTTTCTGTGGCAAGGAATTAAGGCAAAGCGCGCACAAGTGAGAGCGCTTCTGAAAAGGGTCCCATGTTTTCATCCTTGTTAGTTTAAGCTGGGGAAGAGAAAACAAACACCTTACTAACAGCAGTTAAATAAGATAAATTAAACCACTGAATGTAAAAGTTTGCGCGCGGCCGCGCGCGTTTGTTTAAAGTACTATAGTGCGGGTTAATAGTCAATGGCTCAACCGTATGCTCGCCAGCCAATGGCAAGCGTACAAACGCTTGAGAGAGAGAGAGAGAGAGAGAGAGAGAGAGAGAGAGAGAGAGAGAGAGAGAGAGAATAAACATTTTTATTAGGTAAATGCAGCTATGGAGAGGCGTCCTCATTCCAGAATGCCTTGAGCTCGGGCCGCGTCCTGGGCCCTCGCAATCAGCCGTTGCTGATCCTCGAGGTCGGAGCTGGCCAAGGCTCTCTCCCAAAGCTCGTTAGTGGGGTAAGGGTTCGGAGGATTTAATGGTGCCGCTCTGCAACCCCCTACTATGTGCCTGAGGGATACGGGCTCTGTGCAGAAGCGGCATTGCGGAGAGAATTTTGTAGGGTCTATGAGGTGATTTCTGGTTGGGTGGGGGAATGTATTAACCTGTAGAGCTCGGAGGAATCGCTCCTGCTCTCTAGGTAGTGACTTGTGTGGGGGTGCATATGTTCTGCAGGTTAGCTTGTAGTGTTGTGTGATGTCTTGGTAAGAGACTAGAGGGTGCATGCGCTCAGGTTCAGATTCCTCGGCGTCGGCTCGGTGGGTCAGATCTCGAGCCACGTGGTTGGCGACCTCGTTGCCAGGAATGCCTTGATGAGCTGGCGCCCAGATGATCATGACTGATCTCGTTGGCGGCTTTTGATTGATGATCCGGAGCGTAGTAGCATGAATTCTGCCGCTAGCAAAGTTGCTGCACGCCTGTTGGGAGTCGGTCACTATGACTTCAACCTCTGTTTGGGAGAGCGCGAGGGCTATGGCCGCTTCCTCGGCTTGGAGGGGATTGTTTCGTGTGAGCGAAATGCTGCTCCGATGTTCTGTGTTGACGACTACGGTGGCTGTTGTGGCTGCGCGTCTGGAGTAAGAAGCCGCGTCAGTGTAGGCTGTAGAGGGCAGAGTTCCGTATCGCTTGTGTATGGCCAGGGCGCGGGCCTCCCTTCGCTCTGCGTGGTGCACTGGGTGCATATTGCGAGGTAGAGGACGTACGGTGATGTTTCTCCGGATGGCATGGGGTAAGCTCACATTCTGAGGCGGCGGATGGCTCAGAGGGGCAGAGAGCCCCAGGCGTAAGAGAATGGACCTCCCTGCTTCCGTAATCGCCAGCCTTGTTCGCTGACTGGATAAATGTGCCTCGATCAGCTCCTCGGCCTTGTTGTGCACACCTAGTCGTAGTAGGCGTTCTGTGGACGTACTGATTGGCAGACCCATCGCCTGTTTATATGCCTTTCTGATCATTGTGTTGATTTTCTTGAGTTCCGTATCGTTGAGTAGTGCGTACGGAATAGCGTAAGTTATTCGAGACACGACGAAGGCTTGGACAAGCCGAAGCGTGTCCGCCTCCCCAATGCCTCTTGTCTTGGTTATTATTCGCCGGATCATGTGCGTAACTTGGGCTGTTGTATTCTTAAGCTTTTGAATTAATATTGTATTGGTGCGATCCGACTGGAAAACCATTCCCAATATCTTTACGCTCTGAGACGGAATGATGGTGTGTCCCTCGAGTTGTATGTTGATAGTGGGCGAGTCGCACGTGTGTTTCTTTCGCGGTGAGACGAGGAGTAGCTCCGACTTTTGGGGGGCGCAGCTGAGCCCGCATGACTTAGCATAGTCGCTCACCACGTCTGCAGCTTCCTGCAAGTGGTTCTCCATTTCCCCGATGGACCCTGTGGACGACCAGATGGTAATGTCGTCGGCATATAGGCCATGCCGGATCCCTGGGATGTTATCGAGGAGCGGCGGTAGGGCGATATTGAAAAGGAGAGGAGATAACACTGCGCCCTGTGGTGTGCCGCGCCCGCCCAGTAGGAAGAGGTTTGTGGCTTTGTCCCCGACCTTTAGGATGGCTTTTCTATCTGAGAGGAAATCTCTGATATAGGAGTACGTCCTGGCCCCACAACCCAGCGCGTTTAGCCTCTGTAAGATTGCTGTGTACTTGACGTTATCGAACGCCCCTTTAAGATCTAAGGCGAGGATAGCCGTGGGGGAGTTGCGTGTCGCTGGTACAATCACCTCCTCTTTCAGCTGAAGTAGATGTCTTGAGTTGAGAGGTGTGGACGGAATCCTATCATCGTTGTTGGAAGTTTCCCCGAGTCCTCCAGTAATGGTTGTAACCGACTGAGAACGATGGGCTCTAGGAGCTCTCCTACACACGAAGTGAGGGAGATCGGTCGTAGGTTCTCAATGGCTAGTGGCTTGCCTGGCTTCGGTATCAGACGAACCTCGGCTATTTTCCAGTCCTCGGGAAGGTTTCCTTTCCTCCATACTTCGTTAAGATGAGCGGTAAGCTCTAGTAGCGAGGGGCTGTCAAGATTTACGAGTGCCTTATTGGTAATTTGGTCCATTCCCGGGGCTGTGTGGCGTCTCAAGCCCATTATCGCCGCTGTTACCTCATGTAGATGAATGTCCTCATCTAGGAGCTCGTTAGGGGTGCCGGTGTAGGGTGGCAGATGCTCCGGTGGCTGTGTGGGGAAGTACTGGGCTTCGAGAGTCAAAAGGAGGTCCGCCTCATTTCCAGGAAATTGGTGAATTACTCGGGTCATATTGTGGTGGGATTCCGTTTTGCTGCTGACCGGGTTGATTAAATACCTCAATAATTTCCACGTCTTGGAAGTACTCAGTCTTCCTCTCAAGCTGTCGCAGAGGGATAGCCAATTCTCTCGGCATAGCGTGGTAGCGTATTCCGCAGCATCTTGTGTGAGTAGTGCTATTCGCCTCTTGAGCTTGCGATTTAATCTTTGCCTTTTCCAACGCTTCAGCAGGCTACGCCGGGCTTCCCACATGTGGAGCAAGCGGGCGTCGATGCTTGGAGTGGTGGTGGATGTTTCAAGCACTTTGGTGTGCGCCTTCACATCCTTCTGAAGCTGAGTGATCCACTCCTTAATTGACTGAAGCTGTTGGCTCTGTTCGTTCGCAGCTCTTTCTTCTCTTATCTCCCGCAGCTTGGTCCAATCCGTGAGGCGAGCCGTGCCTATCCTGGCTTTGTATTCGAGCCCATGGAGAGTGGTGGCTAGCAGCGCATGGTCGCTGCCTAGGTACTCCTCCAGATTGGTCCAGCAAGCTTGGCGGATATTTCTGGTTAGGGTTAAGTCGGGGTTCGTGTCTCTTTGAACACTTGTGCCGAGCCTCGGGTCATTCTTTGGATCGTTGACGAGTGTGAGATCCATATCCTCAATAACATTGTGAAGCATGTTTCCCCTGGGGTTGGTGTACGTATAACCCCAGAGGGGGTGGGCTGCATTAAAGTCGCCCACAATTAGAAGCGGATGGTTGCGTGCTGCGTGCGTGGCTTGCTCCAAAACCAGTTTGAGGACCGATGGCGCACTTTTCGGCCGACAGTAGACGTTTAGAACAAACATGGGACTCTTCTTCTTTGTTGCCTGTGGGATAATTTCGAGCAGAATGGCAAGCGGGTCGGATTGCTGGAGATGGTGTTGAACGGCCACTAGCTTCTTACTGACCAGGGTGTGAAGGCTGCTGCCTGTATCGGTGCCATAAGTGACGTATCCGGGTAGGCGGACGTGTGTGTTCGTTTCTTGCAGTGCGATGATTTCAGGTGGTCTTGTTGATGTAGCGATGTATTGTATCAGTGATCCATACTTGTTCTTGTAGCCCCGGCAATTCCACTGCCAAACCGTGGTTTCGCCTGAGGAGCCCCCGCGCTTACTGCATATATGTTGAGGCGGAGCCATCTTGGTTATCAAGGGGTGGTGATGCGTGCACAAGATGGGGTTCTGGGGAGCCCAGATAATCTGGCAATTCTGGTAGGGCCTGATGAGCTGTTTTCTTGGGGCGCCGGCTCTGACGAGCTTCCAGTGCTAGTATGCGTTCCTCTAGCCTCATGATGCGTTCCGCCAACTGAGTGTTAGAGTGTTGTTGTTGAGTTGCGTATTGTTGTTGTTGTGCCGCTAACTGTTGTATAGCTGTGAGTTGTTGCTGCATGGTAGCTTGTAGGGATGTCTGAAGGCTCTGAATAGCTTTTGCTACTACCTCTTCTACCTTCTGGAGAGTGGCATATTGGACGGGTATGACTCCCTGCGGTGCAGTGGGCTGCGCGGTTGCTCGTTGCAGTGTCGGCTTTGAAGTGACTGTGTGAGCTGGCTGTTCTTCCCGTTTCCGCTTCTCCGGGGGTGGGGTAGAAGTGTTTTGTGTAGGGGTAGTGCTATTTCTTCCAAGCAATTCATCTTTAAGTGCTACGAATTCTGCGTGTACGCTAGTGATTTCTGATTTGAGTTTTGCGTTTTCTTCAGTGAGACGCCTAATCTGGGCATGTGTCTGTGCCAGCTCTGTGTCAACAGGGGGGGGGGGGGGATGAGCTTTGGGAGAAACAACCTGTGCCCAGCTCACCTGCTGCGTGACCTGCGCTGCTCCCTTGCTTCCCCTCCTGCCGCTTGCGGAACGACCACGGCTCGAGGTCCTGCCATGGGATGGCGTCCGTCGTCGCGATGAGGTCCTACGCCTGGAACCAGAACGCGGCCTGGAACTGCTCCTCCCCTGGACAGCTCCGCGTCGCTTCGGGGACCGCGACTTGCGTGATGCTGAGTGCTCGCCACGCGGCCTCGGAGACGAGGAGCCTGCTCTCAGGGTCTGCGGTTGACGGGCGGCAGGAACCTGTTGGGGCAGGCTTTCGCTGCTGTCGGGTGATTCCCGCCGCACAGAGAGCACCGAGGGTGGCACTCGTGCTGCTCCGTTGCTAGCGAAGTGCCGCACTCTCTGCACTTGGGTGTGGTGGGGGGCCGCGGGCAGACGTTCTCTCTGTGGCCTGTCTCGTTGCAGGTTCGGCAATGTGGCACGGTTCTCTTGTAGAGGTAGCACCGCAGAAGAAGGCCGGAAAATTCGATGTAATATGGTACTGTTTTTCCCAAGAATGTGATCACCATAGTGGTTGTGTTTCCCAGTCTTCTACATGTTAGCGCCTCGTATCCGGGAGATACCCGCCGTGGTTGCTCAGTGGCTATGGTGTTAGCTACTGAGCACGAGGTCGCGGGATCGAATCCTGGCCACGGCGGCCGCATTTCGATGGGGGCGAAATGCGAAAACACCCGTGTACTTAGATTTAGGTGCACGTTAAAGAACCCCAGGAGGTCAAAATTTCCGGAGTCCCCCACTACGGCGTGCCTCATAATCAGAAAGTGGTTTTGGCACGTAAAACCCCATATATTATTATTAAGTATCCGGGAGATTCAATGCGTTTAAGTAACATTTCGGGCGTGGTGTCGTGATCGATGTTGTATATTACCCCTTTGCAAGAGTTATCGGGGGAAATTCCGTATGATGCAATATCATATGTTGTTGCATCAATTGTAATTTTTTGCATCTTGCTTAGTGCCGAGGCCGTAGCTTCTCAGGCAGTGCTCAGAACAAGGATGTTTTGGTCTTCGTCGATGCGTATTTTGAATCCGGTGGAGCCGATTTGTAGCTTTGCCTCATTTGTGATGGCGTCCACTAACTTCCCTGGGCTCACCTTGTTGAGCTGCAGGCCGTTCCGTGGACGAACCGCCAACTTGTAATCATCGGCAGGAAGGGGGGGTTGTCGGGGCTTGCGCATCGCCGGTCGGCTGTGGCGGAGAACGGGCTTCGGTGGCGTTCGGCAAAGTTGGGGCGTGGTCGAGCGTGTCTGCAGCCGACGGCGACGGGCACGACTGGTAACATTGATCCACGACTCATTGTCTTCTTCGTTCTCCTCAGCAGCCCGAAGGAGTCCTTGGGATTCGCGAATTTCCATGTACTCGTCCTCCGGGGCCCCGGTAGACGATTGGTGGGCTTTGTCGGCGTCGGCATTGAGCAGCGCGTTCGCCATCTGCAGCGGTGCGGCAGCCGAAGCCTTTGCTAGGCCTCGCCACTAGCGAAGTAGGTTTAGCGGGGCGGCCCCGCTTCGAAACTTGATGTGGCCGTAAAATGCAAAATATAGCACTTACGCCCTCAAATTTTGTGTTGACGTGCTCTGGCTGACTTCAGGCACACGATGATTACGTAGAATCTGGATGCGGAGGTGATTTCGCCGAAAATGTAGCTTCTGTGCGGAGCAGATGTGGAGCCCATCCGACCCGTCGCCACACTTCGTCGTCTTTCACGCTTGAGACTTGGGATTCTCCTTTTTGAACAACGCTCGAGACTCGTTGTTCAAAAAGGAGAATCCCAAACCTCCCAAGCGTGCAAGTTTTGAAAATCGCGTTCTCCACCCTAGTAGGTTCAGTTCAGTTCACTGGCATAGCACACTTTCCACACTCGGTGACTGAACGTCGACGGTAGGTCCTCCTCCGGCCGCAAATGAAGAAGAGGTGTGCAAGTTGAAAGGTTGTTCGTGTGCGGCTCGCTAAGGGACGGAGACAAGAACTCTACGAGCGCTTGGCCTGTACGGTACGAGTCGTCTGTATTAGCGCTACGCCTGCGAACTAGTCATGCACTTTCATTGCTACGTCGTCTAGCTGTTCATAAGTGCCCGGAGGAAAGTGTTTTGTCACTTCGTTGCTCCACTCTAGTTCGTCGTGTCCGTTTCTGCCAGAGGCCGGCTTTCAGGTTAACACCAGCAAAATCTATTACTAGTGCTTTAGGCTCTGTCCTCGCAGTCTATTTGCCGGCAAAATGTGCCATAAGTTGCCCCCCAGAGAATACCGGCTAACAGTGCTTATAAATTAAATCTCCCATTGCTCGAGGCAGGCGAGGGGTGCCGTTCTGCTCGCCCCGTTTATTTTAGTGGGAAGATCTTTAACGCTCTTCCATCAATCTTGAAGGGCACTGCCGCCTGTCGTTCACGGGTAGCATGTCGGATACTGCGAGTTGTCGTCCCGGCCACTTGTCTTTATTTTGCGCGAGACTGGGCTCTGTTCGTTAACCCAGCCGTTTGCGGCTGTTGCAGAGTGCTATTCAGCCGGTATCAATGTATAAAGAGCGCCTATCGGCTACGGTGAAATATTCTGGAAACAAATTCACCCCACAGATACGTTGGCATTAATGAGATGGCCACGAAGCCAACCAATGCGGAATAACTGCCAGCAAGATTTATTTCGAGCTAGTGCCTGCCGGCTAAATGGCTTCAACATATGTAACGTCTTCCGAGACATTGTTTCTGATGGCCCAGGCAACTGTACCATTAGAAAATTCCTACAGTTAATAATTAAAAATAAATCAAAGTAATTTCCGCTCCCAGTGAAATGTATTCTTTTTTTCACATTTGACTTTCGGACCAAACCGAAAGAATGTGACCCAGTTACCGCACAAAACATGCCTATTGAAGAGCGACAGCTATATTAATCTTTTTTTTTCCATTCCTGTTGCCATGTATACATATGGAACCAAGTGCAGATACACCTTAAAATGTTTAACATAGAGAAGGGTAGCAGATTGAACTGCTTGGTATGTCATGTTACTGTGGAGAATGGTAGTGTGAAGTAAAGGAACATTGGAGAATGAGACAGACAAGTACGTGAGTTGGAAGTAATGCTGTGAAGCAGTGTGCTGCATGGCTTTAGCATCTATCACAGCTGCTAGTCAGGGCATTTGCACACCTTCTGCAAGAGAGCTTCCGCCTCAAGACAGAGCCCCCGTGAATGGAGGATAGACAAGGTGAAAAAGGTACCTCGCCGATGTGTGCCAGTCTGAGCAATTGATACACCAAAGACAGCCAAGCTATTAACAGAAGTTCTCGTACCATTCAGAAGGATTGTGGGTCTGTTCGCTGGCTGCTGACGGCTCCCACGCAGATCAGCTTTAACTTTTTTAGCTGCATAAACTCTTAGCTGACCTTCGCGTAGCGAATGAGACATGATGTGAAAAACTAATTGCGAATTACTGCCCAAAAAGATGCACAAATAAGTTGTTTATTCAAAGGGGGTATATGTCTATTCGAAAGAGGTATGAAGGATACAAGGCAACTTTTATTTTGTAATCGTCTATAATTACGTTTCAAAACAAAAATTCGGGACTCCGGCTGTTCTTTAACGGTTAATACCGAGCACACCGCTGCACAAAAAAGGCTGTGAAATTCCCTTTAACAGCATCAGTGAAAATTTTTAAAAACAGTAGCAACATATGATGGAAGACCAGAGCTGAATTTTCGCTTCATGATGGCTACTCAGAGCAATGAACAAATGTAGAGAACTAATGGCAGGATGTCCCTTTATCACCTCTTTTGCTGTGTGTTTGGCCTTCCTGGTGAGAAGGCCTTAACAACAAGGTCAGGCGATTCCAAAGCAACCAGATGCAGTCGGAGAGTGGGGAAAGAAAGTTTTATTACATGCGATGGATTATAGTATACATCAATGTAATGTAACAAGGTGTGACATGATGTTGCAGAGGTTTGGCTTAGAGGTGTTATGTAGTGGCCATATCAAAACGAAAACTGGTGAAAACATTCGTGACACAACAGTTTCGTCCCTGTGAGCAGTATTTAGTATGCGCAACCAAAGGCAACGTCCATAGGTGTGCACAATTAAGGTTACCCACTAGGGGGAGGGTCAAGGCCCATTACATACACCCCCCCTGTCTCGACGCTGTGACTTTGGTCAAATGAACCTGCCTAATCCCCACGCAAACTGCTGCAGCCACTGAGAGGGCTAAGTTGCCACGAATCCAAACACTAAAGATGTCGCGATATTGATGAGTGCAAAAAACAACAAAACAATAAGGTGCATTGAAGTTGACTGAAGCAACACTCTCGGGGCTTTCTATCAGGTGCACTCCACCTGTGGCTGTAAGGTAATCAGGTAGCTAGTTTTTTGGTTAAAAAAAAAAGAAGCTTTGCAGGATAGCCGATTTCACAAACTTCACAAGTAGTTTATTTGCCCCCCCCCCCCCCCCCCCCGCCTTCTTTTTGCAGAAGCCTATGGTTATGTCTCAACTGGCCATTCTTCTGCTGCAGAGAGAGAGAGAGAAATAACTTTTATTTATATAGCCGGCAGATTGGTGGGGGGGCCAACCCCGCCTAGATGGCGGCCAGAAGCCCTTGAGCTCTAGCGGCATCCTCGGCCTGCTGGACAGCCAAAAGTTGGTCTTCGGGGGCCGAGCTGGACAACACAGTCTCCCACTGCTTCCGGTCCTGAATTTTTCGGCCCTGTCGTGGCGCCCGAGGGCAGGCCCAGATAATGTGATCTAGGTCCGCCCTTTCTTGACAAAGTTTACAATTGGCCGAATATTGGTCTGGGTAATAATGATTATAAGACACCGGGTTCGGATATGTATTTGTTTGAAGGAGGCGCCATGCCACCGCCTGCTGCTTATTAAGTGATGGGTGTGCGGGAGGAAAACGCACCCTCCCCAATCTGTAATGATTAGTTATCTCCCTGTAGCCAACCATCCGGTCCCCTGTCAGCCCCAACCGCGGCGCCCCGGTGGCTCGGTTTGTGAGTCCTCGAGCCACGGTGTCGGCCGCCTCATTGCCGGGGAGAGAGGAGTGCGCAGGCGCCCAGATGATATGGACCACCCGCTCACCGCGAAAGTTTGCCAGGATACGTTGTGATTCCGGCGAGATGCGTCCCTTTGCGTAATTTAAAATGGCGGTTTTAGAATCACTGACTATTATCGTGGCCAGTGTGGAAGCCATTGCGAGAGCAATGGCCGATTCCTCAGCCACCTCGGCTCTGTTAGTTTTAATAGATCCGCTGACCTTACGCTCACCTTGCGAGTTCACTGCAACGATAGACATATTCTGATTAGTCGTGTACTCTGCCGCGTCGACGTACACCACGTCCTGAGAGCGTTGGAATCTCCTCTGTATAGCTCTTGCCCTTTCCTCCCGCCTTTCCCTGTGGTGTTCAGGATGCATGTTTTTGGGTAGCGGTTGGATAATAAGCTGCTTTCTTATGTCGTGGGGAATGTCTACTTTAGTGCCATACTGTGATGCGTATGTTACTTTAAGCTTGTTAAGTATGTGTCTGCCAGTAGGTGTTTGTGAGAGTCTTTCATATTGCGCTATCGTATGGGCTTCTATGAGTTCTTCGAGCGTGTTGTGGACACCTAAGGCTAGGAGCCTGTCATTTGATGTGTTTATCGGCAAACCTATGGCTTGTTTGAATGATCGTCTAATGATGCCGTCGATTTTTGTCTTTTCTGCTACTTGGAGATTTAGGTAAGGGGTTACATATACTATGCGGCTGATGACAAACGCCTGGACTAGACGTACCAGATTGTTCTCTTTCATCCCATAATGGCGATTAGCTATTCTCTTAATTAATCTCAGTGTTTGTTGTGCGCTGTTTTCTAGTATTCTGATTGTTTCCCCGTTGTGACCGTTCGCTGATACGTGGAGTCCGAGGACTCTAATGCTGTCGACAATAGGTATTTGGGTGCCATTTACAAAAAGCGTGATGTTTGGTTTACCCGTAGAACTCTTACGGCCCCTGCGTGTCGGTCGATATAGAAGTAATTCTGATTTTTGCGGCGAGCATCTCAATCCTTTATCCATGACATATTTCTCAACCGTATGTATGGCTGTTTGGAGGACTTCCTCAATCTGCCCATCACTTCCACCTGTTACCCAAAGGGTTATATCATCGGCGTACAGGCTATGATGTAATCCTTCTATATTTTCTAGTTCTGCTGGCAGGCCAATCATAGCTACATTGAAAAGAAAGGGAGATAAGACTGATCCTTGTGGTGTGCCCCGGCTTCCGAGTTTTATCTCTTTAGATTTCACTTCACCGATTGTGATTTGCGCAACACGGTCGGAGAGAAAGTCTTTAACATACGCGTGGGTTCGCTGGCCCACTCCTAGGCCTTGTAAGTTTTCTAAAATAGCCCTGTGGGTGATATTATCAAAGGCCTTCGTAAGATCAAGACCAAGGATAGCTTTTGTATCTAGTGTTTGAGGTCCCGCGTCTATTATTTGGTGTTTTATTTGCAACATAATGTCTTGTGTAGACAGTTTTGGTCTAAACCCAATCATGGTGTGCGGGAAAAGGCCGTTATCTTCCGTGTAATTAGTTAGACGTGTGAGGATGACGTGCTCCATGAGCTTGCCAGCACACGACGTTAACGATATAGGCCTGAGATTCCCAAGGTGAAGTTTCTTTCCCGGCTTTGGAATCATTATAACCCGAGCGGTTTTCCATTGACGTGGAATATTACCCTGTTCCCAGCAGGTGTTAATATACTTGGTGAGGGCCGAGATAGATTCATCATCGAGATTTCTCAGGATCTTGTTGGTGATTCCATCCGGGCCTGGCGTGGATTTCGTGTTGAGCCTCATGAGTTCCGCTCGAACTTCAGCCTCGGTTATGGGGCTGTCAAGATACGGGTTCTCCTTACCAGTATACGGATGTTGTTGTTCTTTGGTTGTATTTCCTACGTATAGCCTTTGTAGTTCCTGTAAAAGTTCTTCTTCCGTGCCTTTGTATCTGTGAATAATTTTGTACAGGCAGTGTCGTTGTGTGGACTTGCTGTTTTCCGGGTCTAAAAGATAACGCAGAAGATTCCAGGTTTTAGGTAGCCCTATCTGTCTCTCCATGGCGTTGCACGCGGCCTCCCAATTTTGACGGCTTAATCTATTCGCATAGTCCTCTATTTCCTTATTGAGCATGGCGATTTTCGTTCTCAGGTTTCTATTAAGTTTTTGCTGCTTCCAGCGTTTCTGCATGCTGCTTTTTGCCTCCCACATATGTAGGAGTTTGCTGTCCGCCTCCTCTATCCCTGCTTTTTCCGGAATAGTCTTAGTGGCTCGTATCACACTTTGATGAAGTTTTTTAGTCCAAATATCGATGTCTTGTATGACCTCATCAGCTTCCTCCTCCCGGATTTTACGGAAGAAGTCCCATTCGACAATTGTGATTGACCCAGACGGTAAATTCTGTTTGCCCCCGAAGCTTACACGGAGCAAAACATCATTGCTACACAGGATTCGGCTCGGCGTTGCTTTCACCCGTCGCTACGCACACCTCATCGGCCAATCGAACAGCCCTGATTGTGTACACAGCCAGATGCCCGAAACACTGCAACACGTACTGTGCGACTGCCCAGCATATATGCTGGAGCGAAGGACGTTAGACAGTTTCCTAGCCAGCGTTGGCAGACAACTACTGTCGGAGGAAGCTATTCTCGGCCCATGGCCTGACACTGCAATTTCAATGCGTGCCACAAAAGTATTGTTGAAGTTCCTGCAGGACACCAAGCTCGACGAGCGGCTCTAGCGAGGCAACTGTCTCATGTACATAAGCACTCACCACTTCTCTTATCATCATCATCCATCCCAATACTTTCACTCCCCTTCCCTCTTCCCCAGTACAGAGTAGCAGACTAGAGCGCACTAGCTCAGGTCGACCTCTCTGTCTTTCCTATCAATAAATTCTATTCATTCATTCATTCCTGCCTTTCTTTCGTGATGGGCCTGCGTGTACAGTTGTTGCTACAATGAAGTGATCACTACCCAGATTTTCTTGTGTGTTTATCCATTTTGCATCAGGTGTGTCCTTTGTAAAAGTTAGGTCTGGTGTGGTGTCATTGCTGACACTGTTACCCATTCTAGTGGGCGCCTGTGGATCCGTTACGAGAGTGAGACCCTCCTGCTGAGCGTCTAGCCATAGATTACGACCCTTGACGTTCTCCAAACGGTATCCCCATGCAAGCCGCGTGGGGTGCATTAAAGTCCCCTACAATTACCATTGCATTTCTTTCTGCTAAATTTAAGGATTTACGAAAAAGCGGGCCGAATCTCATCTTGTGTCGAGGGCTACTGTATACATTTAAGATGAAAAGGCTTCCTTCTCCCTTGCGCGTGGGAATGATTTCAATCAGGACGTGGTCTCAGTAGCGTAGCAACAGGGGGGGCCGGGGGGCCGTGGGCCCCGGGTGCAAGGGGCCAGTGGGGGGGGGGGGGGGGGTGTCATACACGTCTGAAGACACCCCTGTCTGCCGGCTACACCCGGGGGGGGGGGGGTGACAGAAGACCTATATGGGCCCCGGGTGCCAGACGACCTAGCTACGCCACTGCGTGGTCTACACCGTTCACGCCAGTGGTGTGTTCTATGACCGTAAGGTTTCTATGTACGAGAGTTGTAACAGACGCCTTCTCGTCAGAAGCACCATATGCTTTGTAACCGGATAATTTAGCCAGTCCCCCTGTTTCTTGCAGGGCGATGACGTCTGGGGCCTCCTTGCTACTTAGGAACTGCTGTAGGTGTCCCCGTTTCCGGCGATACCCGCGACAGTTCCATTGTCATATTATGTATTTATTACGCGGAGCCACGTTTAATTGTTTGATTCTCCCCGGTGACTCTACTGGTTTCTGTCACTACGGGTCGATGATATGGTTTGGTGGTCGCTTTTACCGGTCCCACTCCCGCAGGCCTCAAGTCCTTTTGCGCGTTTTCAACGACTGTTAATCGGGTGTCAATGCCTTCTATTCTTTGTATAATTTCCACGAACTGTGCCTGTAACCCGGCGAATTGTTGTTGTAGCGTCTTAGTTAACTCCACAAACATTCCCTCTACTTGCTTTTCTAAGTGCGTTGAGACGCTGCTGTGCGCGTCTGACGCGTCTTCGGCTTTTCTTTTGTGGGGCGGCGTCCCTGTCATTTGCGCGAGAGCGGGCGTTGACTCGCGGCTAGGCGTCTGTGCCGTACTGGCGGTAGGCGTATGACTTGGCTCGTGTGTCCTATTCTGCTGAAGCCTAGCGTTTTCTTGCTTTAATTGTTGAATTTCCTCCCTCTGCTTAGCATTTTCACGAGTAATTTGCGCTAGCAATTTTCTAATTTGGATCATTTCCTGCTCCAGGGCGGACCCTTCTATATTAGGTGTTATATTAGACGGAGAAGCAGCGCCGGAGACCGTGTCTGCCCAGCTCACCTGCGTTTTGTTGCCGTCGGACCCGCCAGAGCCCTCCGGGGTTCCGTGTAGTGGGGATCCCCTCGATCTCGATTCAGACCTGGGCCGGGACCTGGACCGGGACTTGGAGCTGGACTGGCCGCCACCGCCTCCACCGGGGAGTCTTGGTAAGGAACTAGAGCGGCTCCTGTCGCGGTGTCTGCTGCCGTGGCTGTTGGTCCATGTCGATCCCTAGTGCGATTCGGTGCTGCCCGACCGCTCCCTGGACCGACTTGGGCGATTGTCCGCCATAGCTTTCTGCGGTGGATGTTCATTCCGTTGTTGTTGTTGTTTCCACTGCCTCTTTCTGAGAAGATATGGGGTCTTGAACCGTTCACGGCACTTTTTGTCTCCTGTGAGGTGTCCCTTCCCACACATGAAGCATCTTGGCTCACACTGATGATCTTCGGGTGGATTGAGAGTTCCGCACCCGCGACATTTCTTGCTGTTCGGTGTCGGGCAAACATCCGCTCGGTGGCCGCGGGGCGGCCACATGTGGTACATGTCTCGTACTGCTTGCGATATAGTAGGCATCGGTATTCAGCTCCGCGGTAGTACACGTAGTGTGGTACGTACGTACCTTCAAACACTATCACAACCGAATCGGTGCGTCCCATGCGTCTTGCGTGTAGTATAGTCGGGTTTCTGCAGTTCACCAGGCTTTTTTCAACGTCTTCAGACGTGTCGTATTCTGGTACACCGTGCATGACTCCCTTGGAGGTGTTCTCCGGCGCAGTAATGTAAGCGGCCGTACTGTAGGTGTTCGATCCAAGTTGGATTTCCCGTATCTGGCTGTAGCGTTTCGCATTCTCCAGTTTCGGTGTGCTCATGATCATGGTGTTTTGTCTTGGATTGATGCGTAGCGTATCTTCTCCGGCATTTTCTGGTGTCAATGCGGCTGCCAGCAGAACGCCATCCTTTATGTACGCAATGCGTTGCTGCGCCTTGTCGAGCCCACCTCTCGGGCGGATCACGACCTTGTAGTCTTCCTCCGGTAGCTGCGGTTGCCTCGGGGCCATTGGTCGCTGTAGAATTCGTGCGTTCTTGGTTTTCCACGCCGTTGAAACCGGCGAGTCTCCGATGTTCTTCGATCGTTCATCGAGGTCTGGGCGTCTCTTGGCGTTACTGCGGCGTTCGTGAGCAGCAATCCAGCCCTGGTCGTCATATTCTTCCGGGGAAATTGGCTCCCCTTCCACTTCTACGACGTCCATCCTCGCGTCTCGTGGCGAAGCGGGGGCCCGCCCGCACCCGAGTCAGGCGGCATTCCCGCCGAAGTGGTGGGAACAGTGGCGTCGTAGACCCAGCTAGTTAGGGTTAGCCAGGCCGCCGGCGTGGTAGTGTATTAAAACTGCCTTTGTGGCTCAAAAAATCGCCCACCTGGGATAATCCCGATGCTGCAACCTTTTTTTTTATCTGGCGTGCTGCACCTTCCTATCACTTCCTTCATATTACCTCACATTGATCGCCATTACGAACCTCATATTCCTCAAGGAAACATTTTAATGGGTTCTATTGTATTCCACAAAGCTTCTGGCAGTTTCGGTTGTTTTATATGTTTATTTTTATATCTGCTATAGCTTTCATTCATTTTCTATACCTCATCATTTTTCTGCAGCGCAATGACCACCTTCAACATTTTGTGTGCCTTCCAATTCGTGCTCTTATTCTCTATTTTCCTTGAGCCATTACATTTAATGTGCATTTCATGAAGTCTGAAAGTGCTTTTTGCCCCCCTTCCCTCTCCAATGTAGGGTGTAATAGAATGAATAAGGGTGTAATAAAGGGGGGGGGGGGCTGTAATAAAAGAGTGTAATAGGGTGTAATAAAAGGAATAGTATTAATAATAATCTCATCCCCATTATCCACAGATCTCTTGCACCATGGAGAGCGAAAATTTGATTCCAGTGCGGGTTGCTGTGAGGTGCCGACCGCTTCTGTCCAAAGAACTGATAGAAGGCTGCCAAGCCTGTGCTCGGACATGTCCGAGCAATCAAAGTATTCTACTTAGTGGAGACAAGACGTTCTCTTACGATTACGTTTTTGGAGTGGAGTCAAGCCAAGTGCAAATATATGACGCATGTGTGTCGAAGCTGCTGCCTAAAGTATTTGAAGGTGAGTGAACTACTGTCAGTTAATTTATTATACACTAGCAACAATTTGAAAATGTTGACCTTATTAATGAGACATTCTTAATAAATTAATTGATTAATTGGTTTCCTTGATTCACATTCGTGAGCTGAAAATAAAAACCTGTAATTCTAGTAGATAAACAAAAAAATTAACACACAAATGGCAATGTTATATATGAACAGGCAGTTGCCTTTAGTGTCGTGTAAACGACACCTTTCTTCAGTCTACTGAAGTCAGACATGTAATTAACTCTGATGGAATTACCCGTTGTGGTGGCTCAGTGGCTATGGCATTGCTCAGCTAAGCACAAGGTTGTGGGATCAAATCTCTGCTATGGCAACCACATTTCGGCATGAGCAAAATGCAAAAACACGTGTGTACAGTGCATTGGGTTTATGTTAAAGAACCTGACATGGGTAAAATTAATCTGAAGTCCCCCCACTACAGTGTGCCTCATAATCATATCATGGTTTCAGTGTGTAATAACCCAAAATTAATTTCAATTTCACTTTGACGTAATTATTAATCCAGCTGCAATTAGGCTATTCACTCGATCATTTGTCCTCGTTTCTTGAAGTGCTGTGTGTGTAGGTGGCTTTTGCCCCTACTCCTCATAAACGTGCACACAGGTGCTTGATCTGTGGTTCCCTTCTTCCCTTCCTCACAGTTTAGTGACGCAAGGATATTGGTGGCAGGTGACATTGCCTGATTTTTCTCATGTGATGTCAGCTGATTATTTGCCTTCAATAAATGTATTCTGAATATACTAGTTGATTAATTAGAGGATAACCGTGTAAGGACTCTAAAAGAAAAGAAAAGCAACTTGCAAGAGAAGAATTCTTTTTGCATGCAAACAATTCTATTGGTCATATAAAGCAATATCAAGCAAAATGTTTGTGTAAGAAAGTTGAAGCTTATGAACTTTCTTACACAGCAACAAAGTTAGGTTTCATAAAATGTTTTCACTTTTCTTATTTACATGGTTAAACATACAACGCCTTGTATTCAGGGAAAGCAGGGGGAATGTGAGAGATGAAATTCAAAACGATGAGCAAAACAAGAACACGGTGAAAGCAAGAGCTAACATTTTGACAAGCGGATTTGTCTTCAAGGCAAGGCCTTAAAGAAGACAACTCCACTTGTCAAGATGTTGGCTCCTGTTTTCATCTTATTCTCGTTTTACGCAACGCCTTGTATCGCAAGATTGCTGTCACTAGAGGAAGCTAACTCTCCGAATCGCTACGCTTTCTTTTCTTTTCAACATGACTCGGAGCGTTCACTTGTCCTACAGAACAGGCCATCTTGAAATAGGTGGCGGGTGACGCAACAAAACAAAAAAGTATCTTCACAGCTTCGCTCTTCCACATGCTCCTTGCTCCACCTGGTGTTTAAGACATGCACAAAGCAGCTGACGAACTCAAGTCATGCATATTGAGGGCTGCATGAGAAATAAATGGTACTGCACTTGTTGGGTTTGTAATGTGTCTTTTTTGCAAGTAAGCGCTTGACAAGCCCAACTCGTCTTCCTTAGGGTAGAGTTAATCAATTGTGCAGCCCTTATCCAAGCCATTTATGTATTTAGAAAAGTCTTCAGTGTTGTAAAGAAATGTGCATGGTATTGTGCAGAATTAAGCGAGACAAGTAAAGGTTCATAAGCAGGCTTCACAATCAATCCTACTATACTGCATCTGCAAAACAAAATGGCGACACCAGGTTGCAATAGCTTAGTGGCCATGACATTTGGCTGCAATGTAGTGCGGCGCAGCCATGAAATTTGCACATTGCCTCTGAGGTGCATGGTGCACATGAACATTGAGAATTGTTTCCTCACTGCCCACACGCATTCGTGACACAGTGCTAAAGCATCAGGCTGTTGTGCTTGAGGAACCCATGTGACATAGGTTCGATTCCTCCCCTCACCATAGAAATCTTAAAGTATTATTTTAAAATATAAGAATGACATGAAAGAAGTTCTATACAGCTGTACCACATGCATACTTACTTGCTTACTTAATACCGCAAAGTGGGTAAAGTTTCCCAAGAATGCAAATCACATTAATTAACCAAGCTTCCTATAAGCTTTATCACATTGGCCCTTGCTCCATAACACCACATACATTATCATCATCATCAAGCTTTGTCACAGTATGATGTTGCCAACCATGAACAAGACTGTAGATTAGAGCTGGTAAAATTCACCATCTCCCCCTGATGTATGAAAGCCACTTATTGTTTTCTTTTAACACTTAGTTGTGCATCCTTGAGGGTTGTCTGTACTGTATTTCAAATGCAAATTCTATGGTGCAGGCTTCAACGTCACCATCCTCGCATACGGCCAGACCGGATCTGGCAAAACATTTACAATGGGAACATGCTGCTCGTCAAATTGTGCCAGTTCCGAAGATGCTGGCATCATCCCGAGGGCAGTCCAAGATATCTTTAAGCACATCTCGGTGAACACGGAGAAGATATTCCTTGTGAGAGTGTCTTTCCTCGAGGTGAGGACATTGATTTGCACCTGCTTTATTGCTGTGGTCACATGCAGAGGAGTGAGTGGCAATTATACTGGCATTTATGACTCATGCAGGCAGTTTATGAGGCGGCGTATTTGCTGACACAAAGGGAGAAGTGTGGTGTACTTTGTGTACGGAGCTCATTCTGGCTGCTTAGCTTGTCACCGAGTACAGCTTCTTGCAGATTGCAGTTTGATAGACTTTTGAAGTTAGTCTCTTGCATGAACATTTGTGGTGCAAGCGCATTTCTTCAATGCTGCATAGGGCCTTTAGTTTGTGCGAATGATGTAGGATTTTGCATTTAGCTCGAGAATGCAGACTCCTTGGTTACAGTGTTAAGTTGCTAACCTCTCTTGCAGATATACAAAGAAGACGTGTTTGACCTGTTCTCCAAAAATCAAGATCGAGAATCGCTGCAAATTCGAGAAGACCAGAATGGTGCCATAAAGGTGAAGTTGCTTTGTCATGTGCACAACTCCTTTTTTACAGAATTGCATCAGCTAGTAAAACCGACGTGGGTGATGGTGATTGCTGTTTGGCTGCACTGCAGCAGAGGGCTCCTTGTTAATTTTTGATCACTAGGTGGGATTTCTTATTCCTGGTTGGGATGGTCATATTCCAATGACTGCACGCTTAAACATGCCTACACAATTTTGCATAGCTGAGGTTGGGAAGATACACATGGTTGAATTTGATCTGCAGAACACCACTAACTTGCTTTTTCATGGCTAGGCATGGCTTTAGACGGTTACACTTCCAATCTCGTGGCTGTTAAATTTAGCAGCAGAATGCCATAGCCGATCCACTGTAGCAGAAGGTTAAAAGGTTACTGTGTGAAAACAAAGCTGAAGCGTTTCTTAGTGCAAACTGTCATCTGCATACTGCCGTGTGGTTTGTAATTTGGCTATCCTCTGTGGGGATGTCTTGTGAGCTCTTGTGCTTAATGTAAATGCAGGTTATCATTTGTTAGTCACAGTCTCTCCTTTGGACTGTGACTGTGTTATGCTGTACATGCCAGTTCTTGTTGGTTTACTGACACTAAGCAGCACAGATTGGTCAGTCCATCAGAGGGAGAACATTTGCCAACGCTTAGTGCTGACACCGTGGAGTGCCGTTGCTCTTCCACCACAGAGTAGTTCTGCATCCACCGGATGTCTCCCCTCCCCCCCTCGCACTCTGATTCTTAGCAAGCATGTTTGGACTAAAGTCAAGCCTTGCTTTAATGAAGTCACATCCAGCACGAAAATGCCTTTCATATATCCAATATTTGTTTTAAGCACATATGTATTCTTTACATAGTAATATCATTGAGAAACATTTTAATTTGCTCTACTATATTTGATCATTTGTCATGCACGTGTTCTTTTCATAAAGGTTTGTTCTGTGAACAGCACTATATGCTACACTGACACCAGGGGGAGAGAGAGAGAGAGAGACATAAAAGCCAGGTAAAGACAGGGAGGTTAACCAAATGATATCTCCAATTTGCTACACTGTAATGGTGAAAGGGGTGCGAAATATGAGAAAAAGAAAGAACACAACTGTCTCTGTGGGCTCTTGTCGCACAGTCTGCAAAGGAGCCAACGTCCCACTAATAACTGACACCAGAGTGTCACAAGATGGAGCTTAAGTTTGGTTTGCCTGAAATTTGGTGACTGTTTGTGTAGCCATGTTGTACTAGCCAGACTGTGAGCAGGCTCTTCATGCACTTGAATTGCACATCTTAAGAAAGCTGTCACTGAACTCTAGTCCTGCAAAGTCAAATTTAGGTGGGCAATAAGCTTTGTAGCTTTGACAGAACAACAGTTAGCTGTGGAAAACTGTCAATCTTGCCATCGTACCTCAAACTCCACCGAGCAAGTGGAACTCACTGCTGCCTGCAGTGAAGATCTGGCAAACTTATCTTGGGCCAAAGGATCATACAATTCACCCAGCTTGAATTTATGCTTGACATCTAATAGGGCTTTCTGTCAGTTATGCACTGTCTCATTCCACATAGGTTCCACTAAGTGTAACATGTCTGCAAAATGTTCTAAGTTGAACCCATGTAAAACGCATGTAGGGCCATGACATGGTCGTCTGACTATTCTCAGTTTTATCTCTGTAACAGAGAGTATAGGGCACAATATGGTTCCACACACAGAAAAACTGGGCTCTCAGCACATATTTTAATTTGAAATTTCTATTTGGAATCGCTACCTCTAAATCTCTCCCACCAATAGCAACAGCCATTTTGGTATAAACTGTGTGATGTCAGGAAATGAGGGGCGATCGCTGTGTCGTCTGTTTCGAAACAGTTGGTAACCACATGTTTTGGATGTTTTGCTCCACACATTCTGGCACTCAATGCGCAGCACTCAATGCACAGGATTGTACCAGAGACCCTTCACTCGTGTTAAAGAAAGCAGCAGCAGACTGCCGAGGCTCACACGCAGACAAAACAACGCATGGCAATCGTGACGTATATTGTGCTTCTGCAATTGCTTCTGTACTTGCAGTACACAAAGGCATGGCCTTCGAGATTGCATTCTCTTACTTAAAAAAAGCCATTTCCTGGGGTGTAATTCGTTTCGTTTCCACTTAGCATTGCCAGACTACTCTACAGTTCAACTTTGTTATAAAAACAAATTGGAATAAAATTTTTCCATCGCACCGAATGCACTGAAACTTTGTCAGTTTGCTGTGAGACGCATGGCGCTCAAAAATCAGTGGAGCTTCTTGCCACTGCTACTACATATCACTGTTAATTTCGTTTGATATGGTTCTTAAGTAGAACATTTTAACCTTGTTCCACAAAGGTTCGCCCAACTAAGCAGAACATACCCTAATTACTCTGATAAGGTCCGCACTTCTTTTTGTGAATTTTTACGAGGTACAAGCCTTACACGAGGCAGGCTTATGGATACTCGCTAAAACCTACAACTGTGTCCAGACTGCTATACAAATAAATGCAACTACTGGCAGCTTACTGTGAACACATTTACAGTCACTGACTGGTTTTGAGATGCAGGTTAGCGCCATTTTGCAGCGGTTCGCAGGAATTCACCAGCACGCGAGTATGCATGAAAAATTTATGATGAATCCACTGAGAAGAGACAGATTTCACCAGAAATTCAATGATGCCATGCCGTAACTTCTCGATTGGCCAGGTGGCTCGGCTGTTTTCAGCTTTTTGAGGTGTTGTCTGATATGGCAAGTAGATGTGGGGCCCAGACATGCTCCAGCAGAAGTTGTACTTTCTGCTGGAGCATGTCTATTTTTTGTCAGTCGATCTGGACTGGGTCACCCCTGCTAGGTGTTGTTGTGATCTCCTGGATTCGCCACACTGCTCTAGATTGGCCAGTGCAATTTGCTGCTAGTGAATCTTTTTTTTTTTTTTTTCAACTCTTCGCACTGTGAAGTGGGGGTGCGGGCCTTACATGAGCAAATGGGGTATATCCTGAAATATTATGCTTATACTTGCATGGGATGTTGTCGCTGCAGTGAAAGAAAGTCTGTGCTAGGATAATGGGTGCATCTTACAGTGAGCCCTCAATTTTACATACTTATTTAATAATTTTTATGCACTCAGTCATGTTACATTCTTTACATAAAAAATTACACAAAATGCATCTTACAATGTCTGTCAATGTTAATGCCATTATTATTGAAACAATGTGTAGCATCAAGCCGTGTTGAAGACATTTACTTACAATCTGTAGTGGGGGTGAGTAGGCTAATAATGTTAATTGCGTTAATACAACACGCATGCGTCACACGGCCGCCACAGAACTCAGTATGTATATGTTCAGGTGCTACAAAGAAAGCTTTACTGAATGTCGTTTTCAAACTGCAGCCAGTTTTTTTTTCATCCAGCTGGCAGTACAGAGATAGTGTTCAGCATATCTGACTTGGAATGAACTACGGCATGATTGTATATCCATATATTTCAAGCGTAAAACATTTATTCATTGTCAGCTAGAATAGCGAGTCTTCTCGCTTTTATCAGTCAAATGTGCATCTGTGGAGTGTGCTGCCATCAACACGTAGAGGCCAAAAAGATACCACTAATCCCTCCCTTCCCGCAAGCATTCGTAGTGTGTTGAAGCATCGGATTTCTGTGCTTCAGGAAACCTGGGTGACGCGGGTTCCATCCAGTCACATAGATATATATATATTTTAATTGAAGTTCGGGCGAAAACGGTTAGACTTGGGCACACAGACTAGAAAGTGGGCGAAGTATTCGAATGCCAATTGCATTAGAAGAATTGCACCACAGGCTCTCGCAGCACATGCACGAGTTGGTTATTGGCTGCAAGCATTGCGAAAAAGGAAAAGTTATTCTTTCACCATTGCTGACAGAGCGCGACACATTGTACATCATGTCAACTATGGTAATGCCTTCAGCAATGTCATCTGCTTAAGTGACACATAGCACAATAAGGTGAAACGGACTCGCAGAGTACGACAAAAATTCATTTTACCCAAAGCTTTATGCCCATGGTTTCTTTTTCCTTCGCACCAGTGGACAGAACCAGCAAAAGCAAGTCACATACACAAATCTGTACACCGTGGTTGAAGCAGATATCACTGTGCATGTTTTTCAGCCTGCATTGTGTTGACAGGTGGTCGTTCTCAAGCGTCCGGTTGCAAAATGTTCTTGCTTCGCAGATTTTCAACTTGACGGAGCTGAACGTGACCACCCCTGAGGAGACAATCCGTCTTCTGGAGGTCGGCTCTGCAAGTCGAAGCACCGCCTCGACCAACATGAACGCGCGCTCATCTCGTTCGCACGCAATCTTCACACTGACTGTGGAGCAGCAGGAGAAGTCCAGTGGTGGTGCCATAATGGTGGCAAAATTCCATCTGGTTGACCTCGCTGGCTCGGAAAGGGCTGGAAAGACCAAAGCAGTTGGCGAAAGGCTCAAAGAAGGTTCACTGGCTTGACAATTTTTTTAAATTTTTTTTTACATTGATCTTATTGATTTTATGCACTTCACTGACCCAAGCTGTGGCATAAAAGCGCCTAACATTACCTTTTCAAGTGCCAGTTAATTCTGCCGTATAAAAATTTAGATTTGGTACATTTCTTGCATATTCATAAACAAGAGCATATGGCAGTAGAATGAAACAAAAATGTTCAACTCTTCAGTGAGCATTCTCAAGTTTAGCTGATGTAGACTACATGCAAGAACTTTCTACAGGAATGTCACATATGACAGCTTCAAATACTTGATGTCTGGCATACTGGGAAAGCACCTGTCCAGCCATTGAAAATATGCCAGATGTAACACATTGAAAAAGACAATGGACGAAGTGAACCTGTTATATGACAACATACGGATGCTGAGAGCAAACACCCAGCTGACAGTCTACCTTCCAACTTGTTTTACTGAAAGACCTTACATATATTATTCAAATTTGCACCACTGGTCAAGTCGGAAGTGCTTCAAGATGTATGCAAAACGTTTTAAATATCATTAATTTTGATCAGGGCTTTTGCTTTTGATGCACCTTTCCGTTCATTGTGCCCACAGTCCCTGTAAAGGAGAAATAGTTTTGTGGATTGGCATGTTTCATGGAACATTGAGGTTTTCTCAGTTTTTAGCATTGTTTTTTCTTGTGCACTGCCCATAAAAAACTTGCAAGTTTGATGAAAAGGGAAGGCAGCCTTGAAAGATAAGTCAAGCTTACCACATTAGTGACGACGCTAACGCTTACCTGTAACCTTTTAATAAATTTGTTTGGTGGCTTTTGCTGATGCCACCTCATGTGAACATCTGCCAAATGCTTCTTGTACTGCTTATCGTTACCCCCATTCACCTTTTTATCTTTGTGCTTATTGTAATCTGAAATCGCAACTATAGGCAATCGTTTGTGCCTACAGTAAGCTTAGGCATGATTCGGAGTGTCTTGTCCTAGGTAACTGCATAAAAAAAAAAAATTGCTGTTTTTCGACACCGTCACTCTCAAAATACCTATTCTTTCTTGCTTTCTTTTTATATCTGAAATGGTTAAAATTTGTTTACTGTTATTTCTGTGTTATTGTGTAGGCATCACCATCAATCAAGGCCTACTGTCGCTTGGAAATGTCATCAGTGCCCTCTGCGACGGCCATTCTCATGTGCCGTATCGGAATTCAAAGCTGACACGTCTGCTGCAGGGTGCGTAACATGCTTAGCTCACATATAACATGTACTCAATGACTGGTAGGAAGTTCTTTCAGGAGTTTTTTTATGTTGCAGAAAACGGTTGTTCATCAGCTTGGAAAATGGAAAGCTCCATTGGTCAAATTTTATTTATCCATTCTATAGTGACTAGTTATGGCCTATCTGTACGCACATTGCCATTTATGAAGATACTGTATTACCAGAGACATATACCGTGAAAGCACGCATATAATATGGACCTGCATATAATGCGGGGCGAGATTTGGGGATGGTGAAAGAAAAGTTTCATCCGCACATAATATGAGGGAGCCAAACTCGGAGAAAACATTTATTTAGTATCAGTTTTGTTTCCGACGAGGCTGAAATGCGAAAACACCCGTGTACTTAGATTTAGGTGCACGGTTAAAGAAACCCAGGTAGTCGAAATTTCCGGAGTCCCCCACTGCGGCGTGCCTTATAATCAGAAAGTGGTTTTGGCATGTAAAACCCCATAATTTTTAAATTTTATTATTTCCTTGTAGAACAACGTCGCACTTTGCGGTTAAAGCATCTTTAGCCCTGGTTGAACTGTTTTAAGACAATTCCTTGTTTGGGAACTCTTCCCCAAGATGGTTGTCTTCTGTGTCATTGAGGATGTTTGAAATGCCACACTTCCTAAAAGCATGACGCACAAGGTCCTCTGGGATGCTCGCCCATGCATCCACAAGCAGGTTATGGCAGCCAAACCCACGCTGTCTCTATAAGGCACCTCCTGTACGCTAGAGGACGATGAGGATGCTATCAATGCAGCAGCAAAGATTTTGACTGAAATTTTTCTTTGGTTCTGCATATAGTACGAGGTGGAAATTTGAAATGCTAATAACTGGGAAAAATTCTCGTATTATATGCAGGCCTGTACAATAAGTGGTGCAGGGTTTAACCAGAGTTAAGCTCATTGCGCGATTTCAAGATACAGTCGAACCCACTTATGACAATACTAAAGTGCCACGAAAATTCCATTGTTATAACCGATAATTGTTATAACTGTGTTGCACGAAAAAATCTAAATAGGGGGAGCGCAGAGCTGATGTGAGAAAACTATAAGGGAGGGGAGGCCGGTGCCCCTCTCCACCACCTTCCTCCACCCGGCTGATGATTGTGTTCACTCGTTTAACTGCTTCGTGGGTCTCCGATCACTTGTAACAAGCCACGGCTGTCGGCGTTAAAGAATGGCGCTTCTATAGCAACTGCAAACAGTGTTCACGGGTGGTAAGCGATGTGCGAGTGCTACAGGTTATATCACCATAAAAAACATACAAAAGTTGACTGTGCAGCAGCTTCTCATTGTTATAACCGATATATTGTTAAAGCCGGTATCGTTATAAGTGGGTTCGACTCTATTAATCCCTTCCGTGCTAGGCTATTATCGTGAATTCTGTCCAAAAACGGTCAATTTATTTTTAAAGGCCTTAGCTGCAAGCATGCTTTACTTCCTCCACCAGAATAAACTAGCTCCTGCTTGTGCTGCACCATGGATTGTGTGCTGCCATCTACCAGAAGTACGACAAAGCAGAGACAAAACTAGCTTGTCTATGGCATTGCTAAACTGAAAAACACTGTCGATTGGCAGAGCTTTTCCTTGGCCGTTTTTACCAGAAACGCGTGGACGTACCAGCTTGCCCATGACACAGCAGAGGTTAAACCATATGACTTGAGAATCTTTTTTTTATGCGAAGCATATTACGAGAGCTCAACCCAGCTCCTCAGGCGCGGCGGTGTCGCCATGAAACCACGTGACACCGTGACGTCACGACAGAGGAGAAGTGGCTTTGGCTCAACTCTTGCAAGACGGGCTGGGTGGGAATCGAACCAGGGTCTCCGGAGTGTGGGACGGAGACGCTACCACTGAGCCACGAGTACGATGCTTCAAAGCGGTACAAAAGCGCCTCTAGTGAATGCGGTGTTGCCTTAGAAACGAGCTGTTTCTAAGGCGTGCGTCTCTTGCTCAGGCGCACATTTCGTTGCCGCGCCGAACGCTGCTTTGCTCGACGCTCACCGCGTCCAATGCGGGGCGCGTAGTCGCTGCCCTGTAGCCCATTGTCTTACACCCCTTGGCGGGTCGACGGGAACACTGTCGCGTTCCACTCTTGAAGGCGAAGCAGTAATGCATGAGTTGTTTCTTCGTCTAGCCGAACCAAATATAGCCAAGCAACAGCAGTTCACCAGGCTAAGCAGTGGTTCAACAACTAAAATAAAGGCTAGTATGCTTCGCATCCTGGGCTTAACCTTACCTAAGCCACAGCCATTTTTTTTTGTTTCCTTTAGTTTAGTTTGACCTGTTTAACTCATAACGGAGCTGTTATTGCAGTGGCCGGCGATATTCTACATAGCTGATGGTGTAAAGCATCGACAGTAACGCACCTGTCAATGTGCCGCATTTTTTTTTCTTATGCTAGAAACGTCCATTTAACACAACCATTTCTAACATGCTGCGGCTGGAAATAGCATCATAAGATGTCATTATCAGCATTGTGACTTGTCTGGATGTGGGGTAACATGGTATGTCGCGACGGGTAACATGCATACAAATAAGCTAAAGATTTCAGTGGTCGCATGGATTGTGATGTCCCCCATGAGAGATGTATTGCTGAAGCAATCATTGTTTAGTTCTGGCTCCACTGTGCTTAAAGGGACACTAAAGGTAAATATTAAGTCGAGCTAAACTGATAGGTTAGTGCTTGAGAATGTCTAAGCCATCAATATTAACGCGAACAGAGCTCAGTAATCAAGAAGTTGAGGTAAATGCAGGATACGATTAGGCTCCTTTGGGGCATTCAAGTACTAGCCTGATGACAAAGGCACTCCTAATTTTAAATTGTCATGAGTACCCAAGCGTATGTGATAAAAAGATAAGTGCATTGCAGTACAAGATGGAAAAAAAATTGCTACTTGTCCAGCTCCATTTGATTTTTAGAAAAAACTCATTGACAACTTGACAACAATGCGTACAGTCAAAAGGATGATTTCGCCACTCTGTGCTGCCCTCACTTTTGCATTTCACTAGTTTCGTTTTCGCATAGTGCTGCACTGGTTTTGCTCGCTTGTGAAACTCTCACAAACAGCAAGAAGCAGAGAATACCACGTCTGTGTGATGTCGTGGAATTCCCAAATGGTCTGTGCCGCTTCACCAAAAGCAGCTGCAGCAGCGAATCCAACTCTTCGCTTGGTTTCTCCACGGCAGCATGTTTGCGTTTTGCACAGCAAACCATAGTGCCGTCTGTTCGGCCCCATTTTGCTCACTAATGGGAGTAAAAGGCGGTGATGGCGTATGCAATGTCACCACTACCTGCTCGAGGGTGGGCGGCTCAAATTTAACGAAAAGTATGTGGACAATTCAGAGGTAGTTTTCCCTTAAACTACCGTATTTGCTTGAATATAACGCGCACTGTTTTTTGCGATGAAACATGTCCAAAAATTGCGTGTGCGTTAGAACCAAATACAGCCCTAAATCTGTGTTACCACATCGGGCCTCGTATGCGCTTCGAGCCTATAGTAGGATACAGCTTAAAGAAACAGCAGTTGGCAACCAAGGCACACAGACTGCAAGGCATTGTTTCTCCGATAGCCAATCACAGAAGCAAACAAAGTCATCGTCATGCGACATTTTCAAAATGGTGTCGCACTTAATACCTTCGGAGCGTCTGCTGTTCTTGCAGAGTCTTTTCATCAGTGGCAATGATGAGGTGTGCAACAGACATGGACAAAGTGTACGGAGTCTGAGCATTTCACTCTACCTCATTGCCAAGCCCGTTTTACTTGTGAAACTCCACTACCACTACCAACTGAAATGAAACTTGACAGTAAATAATTGCAGTGAAGCAAGCGTTTTATTTCAGTTCAATAAATAATTAGGCTTTCAGCATTCCACTATAACAGACTAATGAAAACGTATAAAATTACGCACGTATAACGTTATTTTTGTGGTTAACGCCTTATTTAGGTAACAGGGAAAGCTTGAAGTACGAACCATTTGCAGCCTCGCGGAGGTACAGTGGCTGGCGGTTATGAGGGCTTGGGCAGGGCTTCACTGCAGACTTAAGTTGTATCTGACTTTAGCTGCCGTAGCTTCCTGAATGTGCTATAGTATGTGTTGCATTGTCTTGTCTTCCCGTTTTCTTCATTTGCGTTATCAGCATGGAAGTGCCGACTGCAAAGACATGCTGACTTCATTACAATGCTATAATTAAAAGGAAAGTGATTATGTGTGCGGAGACGAATGGAAATCGGGCCGCATCACGGGCGTTCGGAGTTACCGAAACTTGCGTGCAGGACACGCATTCTACTACGGAGGCTGCTACGCACGGCACCTACCTTGAAAGTAATATACGATGGAGACAGTGTCTGTGCATCTAGGCACGCCGCATTGTGCTCTCGTCGCTTAGTTCGCGTTGAAGCGAGAGGTCACACAAAGATAAATTTGCTCCATGATTCCCTTGCTGCTACCGCTGATAAAGAGTTTCCACTTTCATTGCGCGAGACGTGTTCATGTTTGCTTACGCAAGCGTTACCACCATAGTAAGCGACTGTTTAAAAGTTTATATGGCCCATAAGACAACCACCCTTATTATTCGTACAGCTGTCTACTAATTTGCTATCACAATCAATGTTTTGCCTTTCGGGCGAAACTGTATCTTTTTTTATTTATTGCATTTTTAGTGTATTGGGAGTAAATCTTTGTTTTTCCAAATGAGAGAAAGTTGTATTTCTGTATGAAAGAATGAGGTGCACGGTACTGTAAAGAACCATTTAAGTGTTTAAATATTACTACTGTGCTTGCACTGTTTTACTTTTGGCTGGAGGGCACTTTCACTAAAGCATCAACGTCGTGTTATTGCTTTTAAGAAAAAATGTCCTTGCTCTACCAGAATATGAACGCTGTCATCATTTAAATTACTGGATGGGCTTATCATAATCAGGTCATACACTAGTCGCAAGTGCCGCAGTACTTACTTCGACTAACCTGAGCACCACTATCGGCTTTTGAATATAGAAGTACAATGACAGATATGTGCACAGCGGCTGGACTTCACAGTTTGACAACTGCTGATCACGCTCACTGCTGTGATTAACATGCAATTCTCTCCTCGCTTCGTGGGCACAAGTCTACCTACCTTCTAAAACAATCCTACTTACGTAATTCATTGTTCGGGATAGCGTTGCTGCTTGTGTGCCATAACTACACCATGACAACACATGATTTCTTGAAGTTATATTTCTTCCAAATCCATTTGTCTTTCACATAGATTCCTTGGGAGGCAACAGCCACACTGTGATGATTGCCTGTGTTAGCCCAGCAGATAGTAACTTGGAGGAAACCTTGAACACCCTGCGGTATGCAGACCGGGCAAGGAAGATAAAGAATAAGCCTATTGTGAACATCGATCCAGTGCAGGCTGAAGTCGCTCTGCTTCGTCAGCAGGCAAGTTACCCTTCTATGTGTGCAATGTTTAACCCTTAACTGTCTTGTTTTATCCAATAATTTCTTACCCGGAATTCTTATTTTTTAATTGCTGCTTGCAAAAACCTTGTCATAAAGAGTAGGTTTTTGAGGCAGCAAAACATAATTGACCCATAGAATGAATAATAGTTGGTTACTGAAGTTTATTGTATGCCATAGTACAAGTGCACCAACCACCTTCTAGTAATCGACAAAAATTGTGGAAGGGAATTTTTTTGTCTTTATCACGTTAGCTGCTCATGCTAACAGAACGTTGTTTGGCTGAGGGAGCTTTGGCAGAGGGTGGTACTGCTCAAAACTAGGGATTACGCAGCCTTGAGCATTTGAGTATTTTGATTTTGAGTATTTTGATTCATTTCATCGACTGTCATGAAAAGCAGCTCCTCTAGAAAACACTCGGTATAATTCAGCTGGCGAGCTTACGGTAAACTTCTTGCTGAGTACAGAAAAGAAAGATACAGTGGAGGCTTCAGCAAAATGCTGTTCGCATCAATTCTAGTCCAGACACGAACTTGTGATGTCGTCCTGCGAGCTTGCCTTTGTCTTCTTCTTCCAAGAAGCTGCTAACCTCAGTCATCATCGCTTTTGTCTTCGCTTCCTACAGTGATGTAGACCTTGGTGTCAGAACCATCATCGTAGGAAGACGATGAAGAAATGCCCCCTTTTTCAGGGAGACAAGCTGGCGACACACACGTTGCCTCCGTTGGACGCCATTTGGAAGTACAGGTTGCTGCATGATAAACATGCTCCAGATGTAGAAGAAATAACCAGGCACTTGCTGCGAAATGCCAACCTAAACACAAATCAAGCTGCGGACGAGTGTCTGTCCTGCAAAACACTCACGGAGAGAACAATTACTGCAAGGATGAGCAGCACTCGTCCTAACCACCTCGGAGATGTGAGGGCTTAGAGTAGCAGAGCTCTTCCAAAACTTAAAGGAGTTAATGTTCTTAACAATAAACAATAAATGGACAAAAGCAGACGTATGAAAAACAAGACTACACATCTTGAGGTTGCTGACATAACTAGGGAAATGTATAAACGTGAAAAAGCAAGAGATGTCTGTTGTTCATCACATTTCAGCATAAATAAGTTAATAAGTCTGGCACACGGGTCGGCCAGTCTTCTTATGCATATTTTAGAGTTTTCCATATATGGACGGGCCAAGAGATGTGTTATCGCTCGTGTAGGGACATTCTAGGGACGCTACAGGTGTGGAAGTTTCATATTATCTCAACCTTCGCAAGATAAGCCTAACAGCATTTGTCGATCATAATTTGGAGGCAGCTTTCTTTTGCATTAGCTATTCTAAATGACACTGCCCTCCCCCAAACTCCCACAACAACCATCCTCAACTACTGTTGCAACACTGAAATCTCTAGCCTAGAGCGTCAGCGGATACGTCGTCAAAACTGTTTCATTGTGTCCCTTGTAAGGTATTTTCTTGCTTATGCTGACCTGCAGCTCCAGGAAGCAAGGATTGAGCTGATGAGATGCCGGACTCTGCAAGGTGAAGGAGGAGACCAGCCCGGAGGCGAGGAGTCCGGGGGAGATGGTGGTGAATCTAAGAAAGACCTGGCATTGGTGCTGTCACGCAACGCAGAACTCGAGAATGAAAATCAGCGTTTGAGCGGGGAGCTTCACCGTGCACTTGACCAGCTTGGCGAGAACTCAGAACGTCTCATCATTGTGAGTGCAGTGTTAAAATTCTGTGTTGCGAAGTATGTTTAACTAAGTCATGCTGCCTTTTGAACAAGAGCAATGACGGGAAACAGCATGTCTGTGGCAAATAGCTGTGAGCCTACTCAACTTTACAGTACAAAGAAACGAAGTGTTGCTGTGAGGAGAGGCAGTGATGTAAAGTAAACTTGTAACACCACAATGATTGAGTTGTGAACACACATTGTATAACTGTAGTAGAAAGAATGCAGTTATAGTTATCCATGAGTATGTACATAGATAACTAAGCTGAGATGCTTATGTTTGTTCTTGAATAAAAAGACCTGGTTAACATACTTATAGTCGTCATAGCCATACACATGCCGAGCCTGACCAAATTTTTTAAACAAGATGTGAAAAAAAAATTGCAAGTAGAAAAACCTCTCAACATTTGCCTATTAGTGCTTCCTTCAATTACCCCCCCCCCTCCTCTCAGGAGTCTTCAAAGCCTAGATTTGTTATTCTCCTTGAACTTTTTTAATCAATTCGTGCTTATATATTATTTTATCTTTCAGACTGAGCTTGAGGTTCAGAAGCTGAAGGAGCTTATTACTCAAATGTCCGAAAAGATAGAGTAAGTATGGTTTACTTTACCTACTTTCTTGGTTAAAAAGAGAGAGCTGTAATGCTGACTCCTGTTTATGTGATTTCTCCATTATTGTTTGTAAGGCAACATAAATTCCACTTCAGTAGGATGTTTGCTGTTATGATATAGCGATCTGTGAAACATGCTCTATCTGTATTTATTATATGGTACTGTCGTGGACAAATGAAACACGAGCGAATGAGGGCTAACCAGACTGTGTTCCTCTGCTTCTATCTTCGTGACTTTGTGTGGTGTGAGCATCATTTTGATTTGGTGCCTACCTTATATAGATGCTACAGAGAAAGTTCAGCTGTATTAGCAATTATGTTTTGCAGTGCCATAAAAGATATAATTCTGAAATAATATTTAGAACGACTGATAGCTGAGCAAGTTAGCAGGCATTTGTTGTTACCACAAGGCACGCTTGCACATGACGGTGGAGGTGAAGGCGTGATGTGTACAGTCAAGTACAGTAGTCTAGAGACCACGGGATATGCAAAAAAAAAAAAAATTCTTCTAGCACAGCCCGTCAACGTAAGATTCTATAAAAGCATGGCGCTGCTCAAGCAGGCGCACGTGGGCAGTACGCTTGATTTCAGCCTTTATGCCTTCGCTGGGAAGAAAAAAGAAATTTAGGATCAACTTTTGCACTCGATTGTACATAGCAACAAAACAGTTGTTTTATCTCGATTAGCGTAGCAATAATATCTCGATTTGCTTGGCTTTTCATAACATTTTATCATTGCCCTCTGCATCACAGAGATGATCATGTTATGCTATTTCTATTTTTCATGACAGTGGCAGTCACCTTGGTGACGCTGATGGTGATAACGCAACCAGCCTCCTGAGGGAACTTCAAAACTCCATAATGGAGTTCTCGGTGAGTCCTTCGTTTGTTCCTTGTTTCCGTCGCACTGACACAGTGACTAATAAGTTTGTGTGCACTGCTTGTCCTTGAGTGCCAATTTTCACATTCTAGCCAAATTCTCAACAATGTATTTGGCATGTGCATTCGCATCTTTGATATGAATAGCATTTTCAATACCGGAGTTCAAACAATGAATGCAAGGGACAGACGTGGTAGACGGTGGCAGTGGATAAAATGGAGTGTTGAGACTAGAAAAGATTCAGGCATAGCATGGGCTTGGTAATTTGTTTCGCTTGTCTCTTTTTTTACACTTCATGTTATTATTATTGCTTTGTGTGTCCCTACCTACTGCCCTTAAAGGGACACTAAAGACAAATACTAAGTTGGCATGGACTGTTTAAATACCACTCCAGAAACCTCACAACGCTTGTTTCGTGCCAAGAAAATACTTGCAATACGAGAAGATTGCATCTGAAGAATCCGAGTACCTTTTTCAAAATTCAAATCTCCCGCCATCTGACTGGGGGAGTGGTGACGTTGCATATGCCACCACTGCCCTTTGCTGCCGTCAGTGAGTAAAACGGCGCCTGACAGACAGCGGTACCGAGCCAAATCAGAACGGTGGATTCACCGCTGCAGCTGCTTTTTGGTCAAGTGGTGTAGGCCGTTCCGACATATCGTGACATCACATGGAAGTTGAATTCTCTGCTACTCCCAGTTCGTGCTAGTTTTGCAAGCCAGCAAAACCAGCGCAGGACTACGCAATAACGGAACTACTGAAATGCGAAAGCGTGGACGGCGCAGAGTCGAGCGAAAATGAAATGTTTTGACCGCCTGCGTCGTTGTCGGGGGTAAATTCAATTAGTCCTCTTTTCTAAAAATGAAATAGAATAGGACAAGTAGCATTTTATTTCATCTTATAGTACAATACAAGGATGTTTTCTGCAACGAGTGGTTTAATACTGGTGCCAGAATTTAACTGAGGAGTGCTTTCGTCATCTGGCAAGTACTTGAATGTCCCAGGGAAGTCTCTAATCGTGTCCTGCATTTACCTAAATTTCTCGATTATTAAGGCTCTGTTCACGATAGTATTTACGCCTTAGAGATTCTAGAGCACTAATCTATCACTTTGGCTTGACTTAATATTTGCCTTTAGCGTCCCTTTAAAAGCCTGGAAAACGCTTGTGCAAGGGAATAATAAACACTGCACTAAATGGAGACGGCTAGAAGAGGCCATCTCCATTTATCTAGTATTTATCTTGCAGGGAAGATAAATAGTAATTACGTTGTCTTTGCATAAAGGAAGCACTTGTCTGGTTTTCTTCTTCTTTTTTTATAGGCTGGTGAACAGAAAAGGCGCAAGCTGAATGAGTCACTTTTCAAGGTGAGGTCAAACTTGACTTGGCTTTTGCTATTTCTGTGTTCTATTGCCCTGCTTTCAGCACATCTGAGAAGCAGTGGTTAAAGCAAATGACAAATACACCGAGCAAAGTGAATGGGACAAGCACTGTACTTCGACCAACTAATTGGAGCCCAAATTGTGGCCCATCCGCCTTTTCTCTGTGTACACATCGTATTCACTAACTTCTGTTTCAAAAATATGGACCGACTAACCCATAATAGACTGACTATATTTGTTTTCCTCAGTTGTGCATTATAGTACACAGTTGATGAACGTCGTTTACACAATTTCATCGAAAGGCAGTGCAGCCTTCATTGAAAGATATTGAAAGTGGTGGAATGAAGCTTTCTGCATTCTCTAATGAGTCCTCAAAATTACCTCGTATAATTATATCTATATATACAGTACAGTCAGTCATGCTTCATTTCTGTACTTAACAAAAAAAAGCTTGAATCGCTTTCTTTGAGCACATGGACATTTTATCTACTGGCCGCATTCATTATGAGAAAGCACAAACGATTCTGTCACCATTGCCGATGCAATGTGGCACGTCGAACATCCTGTCAAATGTGGCACTGGCTTTAATGGAATGCATTTTTACTTACGCGCAAACGAACAAGTAAGGACAAAGAAGAAAGACGTACCGTGAGCTTACTCACGACTGAAAGTTTATTTCTTACAAACACCACATAAATAGGGGTGTTTACAAACACCCTCGTTTAAGTGATTTTTGTAAGAAATAAACTCGTTCGCGCTGTAAGTAAACGTACAGTTGTACTCACTCGCCCAGCTAGCTACAGTACTTCAATAAGGTGGTCGCTTGCGCAACACTCAGTACATAGATGTGGAATGAAGACACATTGAGTATAGGGGAGGTTCAATTTACCAGAAACTCAATGTTTGCAGTTTCTTTACTTTAACTGACGAGAACTGGCGAATAAGTTACGCATACAAATTCTAAAGAGGATATTTGTAACGCATCTTGGAATCTAACTTGTCAGTGGTACCAGTAAAGAAAAAGTGCCATACGTTATTATGTCTTTGGGAATATTGCCAACTGCCAATATGGAGTGCACTGTTGTCATGTTTCATCTAGAACTACGCACCTCATTTCTGCTACAGCAATTATCTTTTCTTCAGCACTCCCTTAGTTTTACAGACATATGTTTCTTTAAGCCCAATCCAAGTGCCTGCTGCACATTTAGTTTTTCCCATACAGTTGACTTCCATTAATTTGGTCTTGACAGAACCCATGGAATTGGAGTTATATATTTGGTAGTTAGAATAAAGAGGGCAGAAAAAAAGACATTTATGCACTGCTGCTTCATTTGGCAGTGTTTACCTGATTCTAACATGTACCCAGTGGTTACGGTTTCAAAGTAGAAAGCAATGCACGCACAATAACGTACACCCGATTTTAATGTCTTTTTTTTTTTAACCTAGCTTGCCTCTGATACAGTAAAAGCTAGTTCATTTGAATTCTGCGGGGATGCTACGAAAATTCGAATTATACAAAATTCGAACTGATGAAAGTCAGAAAAAAATTGCTTGGTTAGGCACGTATATAGTCCAACGCGGCGTGAGCACGTGCACACATACGCTACGTCACATTGGCGTGAACAACGTCTATACTTCGAAGCACTGGCGCAGCCAGCGTAACCGGATGAGGCTGACCCTGTTTGACGTGCCCGACGTCGAGATGGCTCTTGCTCCATCTGCGCGTTCATCGCGCCGATTGGCACGGAGAAAAAGAAAGCAGCAGTTTTGCCTGAAAAGCAAAGCATAGATTGCGATGGCAAATTAGTACAGTGAAACCTCGTTAAACCGTAGTCGGCCGGAGCTCGGAAAAAGTACGTACTAAACGGTAGTACTGTTTAAGCGAAATAGCATGAGATCGCCCACTTACCTGTCGAAAACGGAACTCAGAGAGAGTGCGATGAAAGGGAAAAAAACATGCAGTATTTATTCACTTCGCGGGACGTAAGTGTTATTTTCGTTTGATGTCGCGGCGGCCTAGCACGACGACAGCGGACTCAAACTTACTGAAGCTGCGTGCCAGCTTCTCAGTCAGCGCCTCCTCCTCTCGGCAAACACTCGCACGGCAGATTCCTTGTTGGCGTTACGTATTCTCCGTGCACGCACGCAGTAGTGCTGCATAAGTGCTGGGGCGCCTATTTCATTGCCGGGTGCTGGAGTTCGGAAAACTTTTCGTTTGGAATAGTTACGTTATCGCGCCCTTGTTCTCCTTGCGACGATCGCATTCATGAGGCTGACGTAACGCGCAGCTTCTGCCACTGTCGGGCCTGAATAGCCCGTGCTGTCGCTTTCCGTGTCGTCCTCATCACTGTCGCTAGTTGACACTTCGGCAACAACAGCGGCAACGATGGTGAACAGTCGAACCTCGTAGCCGACATGTCTTCGCGGTCGCAGCAGCGCTGCCGAGCAACTTCGCATTCCAAATGCCACACACTGTAGTCAACAGCAGATCCATGTCGCGGGCCAGCGCCGACTTCTTCGTGTCACGTTCGGTAGCACCACGACCGGCTTTGGTCGTGGTTAGCACAGACGATGTCTAATTTTTCTTCTATGCTGAGCACCCGGCGTCTTTTTTATATTCGCTTCGGCATGACGCAAGTCCTCGCTTGCACTAGAGTTACTGTATATGCTACCTGTGGTAGCAGTATATACAGTATATGCTACCTGTGGTAGCATATACAGTAACTCTAGCTTGCACGACGCCACAACGTTCTCTGGCACAGCGTCCATGCGGCGTCGAAATGATGTTGATGTTGATGCGGCTTCACGTGCAAACGCACAGGGCGCTTGGAGGCCGTTGTACCGATCTCTGAGGCTTGTTCTGCCGGGCCGCCCGATGGAGACGACGCACCGCCGTGTTTGCGCGACGAAAAGTGGAAACGCTACGTTTTAACCGATGCGTACGCAATAAGCTGGTGCGGTTTATGCGGATACAAAATACATTATGTTCAATGGCCGCTGAGTCGGGGAATTGACTTTACTACTTTTAAACCGAAACTACTGTTTAAGCGGGTACGGTTTAACGAGGTTTTACTGTAGATAGCTATACGAAGTAAGGATAGTAGTTTTACCGGCCATGTAAACTTGTACACATTCGCTTCCTAACCAAATTAACAAGTATGGTGCCACGCGCACACATGTAAACATGAACACATCTCACTCGATGACTGCAGAAACTCACTGAAAAACGCTGGAGTGAGGAACCGCGGCAGTAGCAGCGAGCGAATTGACCTTCGTACAGCTCTCGCTTCAACGCAAATGAAACGCAGAAAGCACATCGCATACGAAGCTACCGGCTTACGTGCACTGTGCAAACATCACAGATCACGTTGAAGATGAGGCCCACGCAGGCGCGCACTTTGGCCCCGATGCACATCAAGATACGGCTTTCAAGATACGGCACCCGCATGGTCGTGCCGTAAGCAGGAGCCGGCGGAAAGCGTCCTCCCTCCCCTAAGGGTCGGAATGCACCCAAAAAATCTGGCAGGTCAAAAAAAAAATGAATGCATGCCTTTTACTGCTTCCAAGAGCTCAAATCACCAGAGGCACATGTGAAATTGCTCTGAAGGCCTGCCAGTACACATATTAGGTGTATTGGTGCTCGTAAAGTGACAGAAGTTGGGGGGTGAATGCGTGTTTAATTAAGGACTGCATGTTGTGTCCCGTAATGGTGGCCCCTTTCCACTCTTGTTATGCTTCACTGCAATACAGCGCGTAAGCTTCATCGCTCATCGGCGAGAATGACAGTGAGCACCGTTTTTGACAGCGCCGAATACTTTCTATGAAAAATACGGAACCGAACAGGAAGCTTGGTACCTAACGTTAAAAGCAGCTAGGCCTCAACATTGCCGCAGCAGTGACTGCAGCTGGCAGCGAATCGGCATACAAGAGCACTGGTTCTAGGCAGCAAGACAATAAAACTGGCGGAAGTGATGGCTTTGGTTAATGCTGTTTCGGACCTGCGGTCACAGCAAAAAGTCTGAAAAGTCTGATAACGAAAGTTTTCAAGTTCTGAAATTGCTAGTGTTCTCATACATTGCCTCTATGGTGTGCATGGTAATTCCATGAAGGCACTCAAATTATCGGGCATGTCCGAAAATTCAATAATCGACTCTAGCTCCTTTTCCTACATTGCAGGCCTTGCCACAATACCTATGCTGGTTATGTGGTCATAGGTACCTGTTGCCATTAATTTTGTAAAGAACTGTAAAGTCTTATAAAGGATCACTTCATGCATTATAACTAAAGTGTGCAACTAATTTTGCATACGTTAGTTGTTGCATGCATATTATGCAACTAATGTTGTATAATATCTTTGTATATTTCTTCCAATATGTAGCGCGGTATGATTTCATCAGGAATGTGGATGATGCATAGTGTAAGCTATACAGAGAGGTTGTAAAATTGTCACTCCATTTGTTTCATAGTGAATAAGCTTTAGTGTGCAAATTCTTAGACCTAATAATTAATAAAATAGTAACTTTAATTGGTAAAGCAATTATTGCACCTGATCCACAATTTTAGTTTAAAATTCAGGCATACTGAAAAGTAGCGCAATCGCTAACAGTTTTGCCTGTTGCATCTGAAATGAAGCATACTATAGCCATTTCAGTGAGTATATTGAGCGGTCCTTCACACACAGTGTGACGGCCATGCAGATCTTATGCAACAGTGGTTCCGCAACAAATGTGAATTCCTGTACTTTAAATGGATCGCTGTGCAAGTCTCAAACTGCTTCAGGTTGAAATTTCAAATTTGTTGCTGGAATTTGCCTTCTTCGCACATACCGAGCCCTGTAAACTCCTGTGGGCGATTGCACATGTGTGATTGCCTCTACCGTTTAGCTTGTGGGGTTTCGGTGACGAGCGAACTTGGGAGCCGTTTAACGAGCGAGTCCCTTTTTTATCTTGTTCAGGTTGACAAGCCACCTGCAGAAGATGACAGGGAGATGACGACCATCGAGGAGGAAGGTTCGGACACATCCCTCGGCGAGAGCTCTGCAAAGGGCTCGGCCGAACAGATGCAGAAAACGTTTCTGCTCAATCAGTCGCGTCTGGAGGCGACTATGCGACGTGCCGCACTGAGCAAAGAGCTTGAAGATCTCAACCGAGTGCTACAAGCCAAGGAGGAGCTCGCCAGCAAGATGTCCATGAATGACCAGCACCTTGAGGTCGTGAAGCTGCAGTATGAGGTTAGTGTGTTACCCGTGCGCGCGCTTTATTAAAGCAAAAGGTTTCTTTGCCTTTTCCTGCGACTTTCCCACTGCTGCTGCTGCTGTTCGGCATACTGCGTCAGGGGGTGGTTCAGAGCGTATATATAGTACGTGGAAGAAGTGTGACAGAGAAGAAAAGAGACGCGAAAAACTTGTTTGGACCGCGCCGCGTCGAATGTGCACGATGCCCTCAGGAGCTCCCGGTTGGTCGCCACATTAGCCTCTTGACAGCTTACAATAAGCAACTTCCGCGTTGGTAGAAAGGTAATTCTACCAACGCGGAAGTTTTAGAGGGAAGCTAGATAGAATGGAAGAGAGGAGGGGGAGAGGGGGCAGGGAATTGGCACAATCGACACAGTCGCAAAACAAATGAATAACAGCCTTGCCACTCTTCGCTCGCAATTCCCATACAAATACAAGGGGAGGGTGGGATAGGGAAAAGGTAACGTGAAAAGGCAAGGAAATGCTGGATGACTTCAAGGTACGGTACAGTGCATTTCTGCTATTTCTGAAAAAGACTATGCAAACATGTCTAGCGGAGAACTTATACACTTATGCAGGGCGTGCAGAAGCAGAGCCACATTAATTAAAGTGCACCACAAGGTCTAGGTGACACAACTGAAGTGGTCGCACATCAAGTCAACACTTTATTGCCTGCCGCAATAGCTTTGCGGCTATGGCATTGCTCGAGGTCGTGGATTTGACCAAGGCAGCCACATTTCAATGGGGGCAAAATAAAAAATCCTCGTGCACTTTGATTTAGGGACACGTTAAAGAAGCACCACAGTGCCATAATTAATCCGGAGTGCACCACTACGGCTTGCCTCATAATCCAATTGTGGTTTTGGCAGGTACAGCCCCATAATTCAATCGAAGTTTAATGCTTCTGCCACAATGTGATGTGCCATGTGAGGCAATGACAATGCTCAACACTCTCGGAGGTTATGAAATGTGGTGCACAACAACACCTCAAGCAAACACCTCTCCCTTCGTGTTCCATGTACTAAGCACACCAACAGCAGTGATGTATTCAATGTAACGTTCAACATCAACTTACCACTGTCGTGTTGGACAAAACATTTAAAAAATTAGACTTTTGTCGTCAACATCACTGCTAATTATCGTCAGTTAAAGCAAACAGCACAGAAAACTTCACTTACAATGATTCCCACAGTGCGTGAGATCTGCGTAATTTTTATTTTTATTTTTCTGTGTGGCAAAATACCCATGGTGTTAAATTTGCAGAATGAACAAAAAGAATAACTGGATCCCAGGAGCTCGAGGGCATTTGCTATGAGGGGTTGTATGTTGTAAAAGTCACATCTGACAGTGACACACTTTGTTGTACGTCATTTCTTATTAAATCTACCATATGTCCTACATAATTTGTGCCAAAATTTTTAAATGTAGAAGTGCCACGCAGCTGGACAGAAAAGGTGATGTTGATTGCCTTTGCTTGGAGAAAGTCAGACTGTTTTTTGTATTTCATCTAATTACATAATCAGTTATTGTTAATCAACTTGTCAAATATTATAATCGGAGCATTAAAGTGTCGGTGAGAAAATTGTTAACCATTCTGAAAAATTCCTGATTCAGCTTTCTGTTGCTCAATATGGGCTGTATAAAATTCTTGCCAGCCTGAAAGAAAGCCTGTGATACATGAAAAAGTGCCGCGCCGCAATTTTCGCCACTTTCTTAACTTACCAATAGCAACTTTCAAGGAGGTATTTTTAACCCACTCAGTATGGCCAGAAAAGCTCTGAACATCTTGTGCGCAGAAGAGGGCTTGCGCTTGCATTCTAAACAATCGGACCAAACAAAAGATGCAAATCCCGTGTTTTCTTAAATTCATGCTGTGATGAGCGTGTTGAGCATCTACAGTCGCCGACCGATTTTCCGGACTCCGAAAATTCGGACATGCTCGATTATTCGGTCAGCTTCGCGGCACCGCCATTCTCCCCATAGACCACCATGTATAACAACTGCCGAAAGTTCGGACACCTTTCAACCTCTCGTCCGATTTTTCGGACACTCCTTGAGCCAACTCGATCGATGGCACTCGCCCCCACCGACTCTGTCCGGCGCAAGGCTCGATTGTCTGAACGCCATTTTTGTTTTGGACTGAGCCTCCTTGCTGCCCCACGAGGTGGCGCTACTGAAAATCCCCGCTCATCATCATCGTTTCTGCCTGGTTCGGTAGTGGCTATGAGTGAGTACAGCAGTTCCGGTCTCAGCTTAGTAAGCATTGTCACCATAGCCATGTCAAGGCAATCCAGCTCCTGATCTGTTTCTTTCTTCGTAGACGGACGGTGGTGCGAGTAGGCCACGTTTTTAGTTTGTGCGAATGGTGCCGGCGTGACAGCGTAGTGGTGTTTGTGTGCTGTGTCGAGGTCGCGGTGATCGAACGTCCAATGGCGCCGATAGTGCCCGCGCAGACTGCGCTGGGAAATGCTGGCAAGCGTGGTACCAAATATACCACAATGTCAATGGCGAAAAAGATCGCCATTGTGCAACAAGTCCTGAGCGGCCGGTCTCAAAGCGGAGTTGCTCGAGAATTTAACATCTCGAAGCAGACCGTCTCCGACTACATGAAAAACCAGACGAAGATTCTCGGCGAAGCAACGAAGTCTTCCTCCAGTTTGGAACGGAAAAATTTTAGAGACGGCAGCCATCCGAAGCTCGAAGAAGCCCTCCACATGTGGTTGTGTGCTACAGTTGCCAAGCGCATCCCTGTGTCTGGAGACCTTCTGAAGCAGAAGGCAGAGACGCTCGCTCTCCAGATGAATATCGAGGGCTTTATGTTTAGTGACGGATGGCTCCGCAACTTCAAAAAAAGGTACGACCTCGCTTTCAAGAGGATGTGCGGCGAGAGTGGTGCCGTCGACCGGACCCTTGTTGCGAATTATCGCTCGGAGACGCTGGAGTCGCTGTTGTCCCAGTTTTCGCCAGACGACGTTTTTAACTGTGACGAAACCGCCCTGTTCTACAAGATGCTGCCTGATAAGACTCTTTCTGTGTCTGGCGATCCCTGCCACGGCGGGAAGCACAGTAAAGAGCGCGTCACCATCATGGTAGGCAGCAACATGTCGGGGACAGAGAAGCTTCCGCTTCTTGTGATTGGCAAATCTAAAAGACCGAGGTGCTTCAAGGGAGCGAAGTCGCTGCCCGTCTTGTATGAGGCCAACAAAAAAGCTTGGATTACGCAGCAGCTGTTCAGCGACTACGTCCGCAAACTTGACAGGAAGTTCAAGTCGCAAAACCGGAAGGTATTGCTTTTTGTGGACAACTGCGGTGCACACGGTCACATTCATGATCTCGAGTGCATCCGCTTGGAATTCCTGCCGCCCAACACCACGAGTGTCCTCCAGCCCATGGACCAGGGCATTATAAAAAATTTGAAGGTCCTATACCGAGCACGCCTTTTGAACCGCATGGTCGTCTGCATCGACGCCGGCAAGCAGTACTGTGTTAGCCTTCTGTCGGCTATAAACATGCTTGCAGATGCCTGGAAGGCGGTGGCCCCTGCCACTCTACAGAACTGCTTTCGGCACGCTGGATTTGTTATCACCGATGAAGTGAGTGCCATGGAGGCCCCAGATCTGTCGCCTTCAGATGTGCTCCCTACTGAAGCCGAAAACGTTCTTCAAGACTTGCGCAGTGGTGGCATTGCGATTCCGGACACTGTCTCGTTTGATAGTTTTACAAATGCTGACAGTGCTGTACTGACGTGCGCAGAACTTGACGACGACGAGATCATTCGTCAGGTTTGTGCCCCGCCGGATGATGACTCGGAGTCGGAGGATGACGCACCATGTGCGCCGCCGCCGTCGCACGCGGAGCTTGTCCAAGCAGTGACTGTGCTGTCAGCCGCCTACAGTGACCGCACGACCCTCTCCGAGATTGAGGCTGATTTGATTGCGCGTAAACGAAACAGTGTGCAACGGCGCATTCACGATTTCTTCGCGCCTGCTGCCGCGCCCAAATAAGGGCTAAGGGCGTGGAAATAAAGGAATTTTTTTTTCTGAATCTGTTTTTTCGGACACCCGTTTATTCGGACATTTTCGCGGTCCCCGTGAGGTCCGAATAAACGGTCGGCGACTGTAGACGGCACCGAGCAACTTTTTTTACTGCTGATATTATGGGAATCGGAGCTATTCATCGACATATGGTTATGTATGGGGCAATGAAATTAAAATAAACCTCTTACATTGTTGAATAGAACGATGGCCCTTTCACTGTTTCACTCATTCTCGCTGCACTGAAGTGATGACGTTTGATCCAAATTTCCATGCAAAAACGATGACAGCTTCAGCGGTTCCAGTGGTGGCTCTCCTGCCAAATGTCGAGGTTCAGCTGGATTTGTACTTCAGTCAGATCCTTCTGTAACGAAGTCGGAGGAACCAGGAATATCCCTTGTTATACAGGCCAGTTTGTCCTAAAATTTGTGTCCCTTATATCATTGAATTGTGGCAAAATAAGCATACTAAAACAAATCAAGCTTTCTTGTCACCATACGCAGATGTTTGCTTTAAAAAAGCGATTGTGCATACAAAGGCTTGTCAGCTTACTCAATCGGCAATCTGCCAAAGACGCAGGAATGAGGGAATGATTTATTGAACACAGTTCATCTAGCATCGCAGCGTATAAGCAGGTCACAGGAGCAGATAATTTATTGCGCTGTGCGAAAGAGCTCTATTCTAAACCCACGAACATGGTTGCATTGCTCATTGGTAGTTTGTGTTTAAATACTAACACAGTCGACTTCTGTTAATTAAACCCTGATGAGACCGGCAGAATTAGTAAAATTATCCAGCAAGTCAAGCTATAAGAAGACGCAGGAAAAAACATTCGAACACACTGCTTCTCTTCTTTTTTTTTTTTTTGGTAATTACCGAGTTTTAATGTGTCCCTAAATCTAGTGCACGTGCAGTGTTTGTGGTTTTTTGTAGCAAACCTTCGATTCCGGCAATCGGAAATATATCTGCTGTTCATGCTCTCAGAATGGAAATTTATTTACGCTAATGTCTATTGTAGTTAATCTCGAGCAGCTTTTTTTGCTATGGCGTACATGTCGGCCTTCTGAACTGTTTTTACAAATAAGTACAGTTGCCGATAGATTTTTCTTACACTGAAGGGATCGCAAAATTTTCTGCAATATCGAGCAGTCAGAAAAAACAAGTTAGGATGGGAAAAAACATTCATTTTCGTTTAATTTGAAATGAAAGCTACCATATTTACACGATTGTAAGTTGACTCGAATGTAAGTCGACCCCCCCATATCGCATGTGACAAGGGAAATAAAGGGCATACCCGCGAGCGCATTCCATAATGAAAATTTATTTGTAGCTGGCATGGTCACTGGACTACTCGTCTTCACTTGTGCCATCGTCCTCACTAGTGCTGCCATGGTCATTGCTGCTATGGTCCCACAGCACGCCGTTGTCCAGCGAAATTCTGCATTTGCATATATAAGTGCATTTGCACACATACATAAGTCCACGCCGAAAACACCCAACCACACACAGCCGTCAGGGAGGCTCTTTTGACATGTCTGGTTGGCGTAAGTTCGCGGTCTTCTCCCGCCAGCCACTCATACTCATGGCAGAGCAAGTCCTTAAAAGGCGAAGATCCTGATCGAAGGTCATGACCATGTCGTAAGTCACTGGCAGGGACCGATCACGCATTTCAACGATGTACACCACAAGCTTGGCCTCCAGTGTTGAAAAGCATCCCGACTTCGGCCCACGGAAACCTCTTAGCTTGCCGTCACAGGTGAAAATTTTGCTCCACTGCAGTTGCCACTCTCGCACCACCCATTAAGAAACATCAAACTTGCGGCCTGCTGCGCAGTTATTTGTTTCTCAGTGTAAAGGATGGCAGCCCTCTTGAATGCTGCTGTGGACGAGCCCCGAATGTTTACTGGACTCGGAGCACTCATGACCACTGAGGAAGCACGAAAGTAGCATGTGGCCGGCAGTCAAATCGACCGCATGAAACTAGAGCTGCACGGAAAGAGAAACATGTGAGCGGTGTCTGCTCTTCCATGAACTATCGATACTTCTCACAAGTGCCACTGTTCCTTGAGTGTCACCATAAATGGAACAGCGGCACTTCCACGAACTATTAACAACCCCCCATGAGTGCTGTGTGTGCTGTAAAACTATAAAAAATGTTAAAAGACCCTTCTAAAAAGCGAACAAACGCGTGGGATAGCGGAAAGCGACATGTAGGGCTGTAGAGCAAACATAAAATTGTAACTACGTTGTAGCTCCCTTGATATCTTGTTGGTCTCGGGTTTTTTTTTTTTTTTCCGGTGCCATGTTTTGGTAAATTGCCATTGTAAGTTGACCCCCCACTTCAGATTTTCAAATTAAAAAAAAAAATAGGTCGACTTACAATCGTGCAAATACGCTACAATTTCAAGCTGTGTCAATGACATCTTCACGTCGGCGGTACAATGTTGTACGAGTTTGGCGCACGTCTCCTTCACTAGCGTGGTTGCAGGCTCTACGTGCAGCCTGCATGCCCTGTTTTAGAGGTAATGTGCGACGCGTGCAGAGTCTAGGCAAGCTCGCTGAGATGGCATGGCATCGTGCGCTGTCTTCCTGTGCATTTAATGCTGGAGGTTGCATAATCTTGAGTTTGGAGACGCGTTGAAGCGAGAAGCAGCCGAAGCATTCGCTCCCCGCACTGCCGGCAATACTATCAGCCACAGGGGACGGAGTGGACGGGAAAGCGTGGTTGGTCTTGCTTCATGCCGCTGACATGAAGATATATCGCAGACATGGCACGAAACCGTATTTTTCGTCGTCGACGCTCAAATTCTACAAAATGTTTTTTTTTTTCCCTCAGTAAAAGTTGCTTTTTCAGATTTTCCAATAATACAGAAAGTTTTGTGGCTCCTTCTGTTTTCAAGTATCAAAATTCATTATAATGAAGTGAAGTTCCGATTTTACGGACTCTAGGTTTCACTGCATTTTATTTTCAGAGCCATCGGCACTCCCTCTCATGTTATATATTCATTACCCCATTATGTTCGTGCTTTCAAGCGTTTGAAATAGCGTGGAGAGTTGCAAGTACCCTGCAAAACTAGTGGCCCCCATTGTGCACTGAAGCAAAAGCTGGCAAGTGTAGCTGTGCTTCATCAGTTGTGTTTATCGCATAACATTTCTTGTCCATTTCTTTGTTTTACACAGGCAAACAATCGTGAACTTGAGCGTGAGGTAGCTATTCTCAAGAAAGAACGTGATGACCTCGCTGCCATGCTATCAAGCCAGCAAAACACTAAAAGGTTAGTTTCTGCACGTTTGCATTAGCGGTTCATGTGGAATTTATATGCTCTCTCTATGCTCTCTCTTAAGCTCTAAAGTGAAGATAATCAGCATTGTGGTAGTGCGAAACACACTAATATGTGAAGTGCCAAAACTACTTTTTCTTGCCTAACATCTTTCTATCAAAGGGACACTATTTCACTGAAGGCTGTACAGGACATGTAGCATCACACAATATTCAATTCATAATATGGTATAAACTTCATATGAAATAAATTTCTGATTGATGTTAGTGAGGCCTGATCAGCAAAGACCTCTTCTTCAATAAACCTAGCACTGGATACCCCGCAGGTAGGCTTATCTCCACGAGCACCTACGAAGAAATGTGCCGGGGTCATGGAATACGCTTGTGCCTCCTCTAAACTGACATACTCACCGACAGCTTCATTCTGATGTTGCATGACTCTCATGCTGATATCGCTAACGCTTGCCCATAAAAGCTCCACCCTATGTGTGGGCTGCGTGGCCCCCTTGAGTTCATTCTAGCCATAATGATGCACTTCTAGCTAGGGCTACAACACTTTGACTACGATAGATTAGCAGCTGTCAGGATTGTGCAAATTTTAGCTCCTTTATATGTCACTCTGACTAAGAAGAGATGGTTTTGTACACCAGAAACAAGGATGCTGATGTTGGCTAATGAATTGTAGAGACTCTATTACATGCTGTGTTCGCTCGATTCTAATACGCACTTGAATCTGACGTGCACCCAATTTTCACAGGTGCCGAAAAAATAAAGATGCATCTGAATGTAACCTGCCACCAATTTATAAAATAAAACTGTAGGATACTCATTCGTTTGCAGCCAGAAGAGCGACATTGGCTTGGCGCTCTTTGGCCGCACCTGGCCCTTGCGCCACTAAACACCGCACAGTCAATTCAAAGAACGAGACGTGAGCAATTTACCGTCGCAGAAGCGAAAATTTATTTTCGTGAGCTTTCATAGTGAATGTGTCAGTCGTCACCATTTGTGCTTCAGTGGCCACAGATACCCAGCACACAGAAACAGCATTCTCAAGCAATCACTTCTAGAGATACGACTGTCACTTTCATGGGATTTTACCCGGCTCTGCACTGAACTTGTCGAAGTGTGTGGCTGACAGCGTTTCCGGCACGGTGCCAGCAATGCTGGCAGCAAGTTAAGCCAATGCGTCTGGCACCTATTTGTGCAAAATTTCACTGATTGCCCAAGAATGCCACTATAGGCCGTAGTTTAACACAAAATGAACTCGCAACAACGTTCACGTAAACATGCCCTGTCGCTTTTGTGATGGTTATTACGCTGCCTCTGACAGCTCTGGCAGTGGACTGTCGCCAGCGCCGCAAACGTAATTTCGGTTTCCTATCCCACTGTAACGTGTAGGTGACTTCCAGACTTAATTTCTATGAAAAAAATGTGTGCCTTAGCTTCGGGTACATACTGTATCAGGTTTAATGTCAAGCTTGTTTGGTGTATTTCTTAAATAAATTGATACAGCCATACCGCCTCGCTGAGCAAAAGTAGCTTTACCTGCGAGAGCTTGTTTGACTCCTCAGTCTACCATAAGAGTGCCCATTCTCGTGATGGGCAAGATTTGCCAGCAGTGCATTCCCGCCAAACATTGACTGACAGTAAACAATGACATTTTGAAATTGGTTCTTGGTCTTTGTCGCCAATTTATAGTGCAGCTGGGAACAAGGTAGCAGAGCAGCGAAGCAAGCGCATTCAAGAGCTGGAAGATCGCGTCGGCCAACTGCGTAAGAAGGTTGAGGAGCAGTCCCGTATGACCAAACTCAAGGAGGATGCGGAACGCAGTGCCAAGAAGCTCCAGCAGGAGATCACGGTGGGTCTCGCGTCACAGTTGCAGTGTTGCCCTTGTTTTGAAGTGATGCTTTCTTTGTGCATTTGGGAAAAGTTTGATGCTGGGTACAGTCGCTGGACTGGGTTATTGCGGCAATTACTTTACTCCATTTCTGGGGTTCCTTCTGGGGCTACTTTCATCGGATACTAAGGAAAAACACTCACTCAGTTTAAACTGATCAAGTATTCTTTCAAAGCTGTTAAATGTTATGATTAGGGGTTCAATCAATCAATCAACCAAAAAGTGAGCTTTATTTAAACAAGTCAAGGAATGTGTACAAAAATAGTTGGACCAATAGCCTGTGTGGCTAGTAGCTGGTCCAATACACAAAAGTACATATACAGGTCAGCCAAATACATATCTGCTCAATGAGTAAGAACATTATTTACATGAACAAGTACTTTTTTTTTATGTAAAGCTATTACGTTTGGCTAGACAAGAAGAAGCGTTTGCATACAAGATCAAAATTTCTGGTTACATTTATTTCCACAGGCACAGTGTTCCAAGTTATAGTGCTCTAATAAAGAACTCTAATAATTGTTCACCATATACATTGCTGCAATAAGGAAGGTTTAAGTTAAAGCTAGTTGCTTGTCTGGTGTTTGCATGTGGGAAGTTAAATATGGTGTTGGGTAAGGGAAAGTTGGTGTTGAGTATTTTGTGAACTATAAACAAGTGATCTTATAATTTCTTAAAGGGACACTAAAAGTTACTATTAAGTCGACGTGGACTGTTGAAATACCATCCCAGAAACCTCGAAACGCTTGTTTCGTGCCAAGGAGAGACTTAATTTAAGAGAAAATGCCTTCTGAAGCATCCGCATACCTCTAGCGCAGTTCAAATCGCCCGCCCTCCGATCGAGGAGTACTGACATCATAGTGTCATAGTGACGTTGCGCCATTGGTGAGTAGAACGGCATCCGCAGACGGCGCTACGGCTTTTCTGCGCAAAACGCAAACATGCGGCCAGAAACAGAGCCAAGACAGAGCCGACAGCAGAGCGAAAGTGGGAGTATGGTGATTAGCAGAAGGAGAAACGCGCGACCATGGGGCCCTTGCATTGCCCAGGGGGCGCTACGAGAAAGGTGTTAAAAAGCGCCCTCTGTCCTAAAATGGGTCGTACCAAGCTCGGTCGTCTGCTTCGGAAAGCACGTTTACAATATGGACCCGCCACTTTCGGTTGTGTTGTAGCATGGCCTGCTGCGTATATCGGGCGCCGGAGATTTTTTCAGGGGTGGCACGGTGCGTAAAGGCAAGAAATTATGCAGTGCCGAATACGTGTACGCCGTTCAAGAATTAGGCGGCGAAGTTTTAGCACGGTGTCAATCGCAAGTGAAGCGAGTCGCGTACGAAGTGGAACTACAGGTAAGGTTTGCACGCTAGCTGCTAGATTCAGGCGCACAAATGCGAGGAAATGCGTGCTATAAATGAATCCACAGCAGCGATAAGCAGACATCATGTGTACGGAACTGCTCGAGCACACGACGGTACGTGCTGCGATGTACAAACTGCTCGAGCGCACGATCGTACGCGCCGCTACGGCAGTGGTCTTTCGACATGCCGCCAAACGGCGGGCCTCCTGCAATCTTTGTTGACTGCATGCCGCTAAACTGATGCAATGGATATGAGCTCGCACGTACGTGCGAATCGCGCTGTGGCGCGAGCTTGTGCGCTGCTCGCTTGATGTAGCTTTTAATGACAGCGCTCGAACATCGATGTGCTGCAATCAATACTGCCTTGCTGCGCTGCCTCAACGTGCTGGCTTGAGATCAAGGATGAGCACATTTAACTCTCTTAACCTGTGCTGCTCGTAGTGGAGTAGTGAACTGTCATCGAATGAGCCCGACCATTTGTGCTCATTTGCACACACTTCACCACTTCGCATCGGTTGAATTATTAATTGTCGCTGTGGCCAGGTCTCGAATCGTGAATTACCAGCCATGCCTGCTGATATGTCGGTCTGCTGTCGGGACTGTAGGTGCAAAAGAATGAAATTTCGAACGCAGATAATCGAGCAAGCTTCAAGACAGGCGAAGCAGTCAGCATGGCACGAAGTTTTACATACTCAGCGTGACGAACTGCAGCTATGCAAGCGCGCCTGACGCTCCACTTCGTGAGGCCTTGAAGGAAAACGGTAGAATCTGATGTTGGGATTCAAGCCTTCTTGTTCACGGCAGCCCACGACGCAGAAGTAATGACGGTGACGCCTTTTCGAGGCTGGGCTAGGTCTCTCCGGATCGGCATCACCGATTCCTTCTGCTCCCAGCATTACGTCCCATGGCACAGGGAGAGTCCGTTTTCGTTAAACTATAGGCTGCGGCGAGCTCGCAGCGTGGTCAGCGTGGTCTGTGAGAAGTGACGAGCCTTTTCGCACTCGCAACAGGGCATAAAAAAGTGCGAATCGACGCAAAACTCAGCCTAGAAACGTGCTTCGCCACAGCCAGGGCTCAATACGACCCAAGCTGGTACGACCCAGATGTCGTTTCCCGCACCACCACCAGGCGCCGCTACTATACCTCAAACTCCAGCGCAAGACGCCCATAAGCTGGTACTTCATTCTATGACGCAAACGTAGACACTCGTCGCAATGGATCATGACACCGACAGATTGACTCGCGATGGTGGGCTCAACTTCAGCGATTTGAGCACTGACGAGCGCGACCTGCTGCTGAGGGCTCGCGCTGCCGGCGTCGTTGCGTACTACGACGGCGGCCTCGACACCGGCTCTCCAGAGCGAGAAAGCAACGAGGGCCTCCCACGACATCACATGGACGTGGCATTCTCGCTGCTTGTTCCGAATGAAAGTTTCGCGAGCCAGCAGAACCCTCACAGCACAACGCGATAACCAAACTACTGAAACTCCAAAGCGTGCGCGGCGCAGTCGAGCGCGCAGAGTCGAGCGAAAACAAAACCTTTCGAACACCCATATTACTGAAGGGTAACGTCAAAATGTTATTTTTTCTTAGAATCGAATAGACGTGGACAAGTAGCATTTTTTTCCGTCTTATAATCGAATGAAATGATATTTTTAATAAGAGTAGTTGAGTATTAGTAACACAAATTATGAGGAGTGCTTTCGTCATCGGGCTAGTACTGGAATGTCGCTGGGGGGTCTCAAATCGTGTCATGCACTTACCTCAATTTCTCGGTTACTAAAGCTCTGTTCGCGATTATATTGACACCTTAGACTTTCTAGAACATTGCTATACCACTTTAACTTGAGTTTCCGCTAACCTTTAGTGTCCCTTTAACGCCGTGAAAGAAAGAAAGAATACGAAGGTCAGTAAACAGAACGCTGCTTGGGTAATGAACAGAGGAAAATGTTATTATTCTTAGGGCGCGTTTTTGCAACTGCACTATAGGTGGTAAGTAGGGGTTGATTATTACAAGAGAAAATAAAGGGTAAACTAAACTTGAGTCCCCTGGTAGCATTGCCTAAACAGCATGTCGAAACAGGTAAAAAAAAAAGAACAAAGCAAGTGGACAGGTAATGCCCTGTCCTCATTTCTTTTTCTTCTTTCTTTCTTTTCAGTGTTGCATTGCACTGCCCAGGCAAATCTATGAATCCACACCTGTTTGCCCCACATTTCAATTACTCTGGTAAACTTCAGTAATTTTAATTGTGCGCTGGAGTTCTGCACCATTGCAGCAGAGTGATGTCGGAGATTTGAAAGCACTTTCTCATAATTCGGCTGTTGCAGCAAAGAAATTCTCAAAAATACGATGTAGTCCTTCTCTACCAATAAAAAAAAATTAAACTAGGCTCGAGCAGACACTTGTCAGCATTTGTTACAGCGAACTGAGGCAGGAATTTCAAAGTGGCACTATTGATGAATAACCGTTGTTCACTTGCGAAGTGCATAGCAGTGGTCTCTTGTGTTCCTCCTCTTCAGAACATGAAGCAGGTGCGGGTGCAGCTCATGAAGCGTATGAAGGAGGAGTCTGAACGCCACCGGAGGCAGCAGATTGAGCGCAACCGCGAGGTTCGAGCCCTGCGGGTGCGCGAGCAGCAGCAGTCTGCACAGATGGCACGCATGGCGCGCCAAAATGAGCTGCGCATCAATGTGCTGCAACGGCGTGTGGAGGAGGCCCTGGCGGCCAAGAACCGCCTCGAGGCCGCTCAGCGTCACCGCCTGGAGAATCGTGCCAATGGCCAGGGCTTTGACAGCATGGCAGCACGTGTCAAGGCAAGGACTATTTACCTCTCGTTTTCTCTCTTCTTTAACCTTTGCCTGCATATTCTAAAGCATTTTCTTTCGTGTAGAGGAGACTGCTAACAAGCTTATTGCATTGAACTTGACAAAACAGAACACGTTCACTATGGAAAAAAGCCGACCCCAGGTGTTAGGGGTTGCCTTGTCAGTGGACTTTACTTTGCTCCAACATATAGGGTGAAAAGTGCATTGTGATGCAATTTTGCTTTAATACAGCTACAACTATACTTTGTAGACAGCCATCAATGTCTTTTCGTAATGATATACGATTGCTAGCCCCTATATTCGGTATGCAATAATCCCAGAGGGAAATCAAATGGCGCAGCTTAGCATTGGAACATCAATTACTAGAATAGTGCTTACCACACTAAGCTATACCACACTTGCGCTTAAAGCTGGTAATTTTCCTTTGGTGTGTGCCGATATATAGTTTACTGAGTGTGATTCTTCAGCATGAGACCTATATAGCAAATAGCAGTGAGTGAGGTTCTCACTTACATTTTTGCAAGAATTGCTGGTCGAACTGGAATAAAGGGTTCTTTTATATTGGCACAGAGCATACAGTTATTGCAAGAAGATAGCGCACTAGACAAAGTTGAAGCACATGCATGTACTGCTCCTGCCTGAATCTTGCATTCCCTTACTGTACTTTAGCATGTGACATTGTGCCAACTATTTTCAAAGCTTTGATGAGGACAGGATCATTGCATCACTGCACGCTAATGAGCACAAGAAGATTTGATGACCGCCGCGACATTTAGGTGAATCTCTAAGCAGTACCCGAGTGATGACAAGAAAAACAAGTTGCATTGGCAAAACGACTATGGGTGAAAACATTGAGCAAGCACATGCATATACTGGCAAGGCAACACACAACTGCAAATTTTTACTGTATCAAGACACCTTCCAAGACCGAAAACTGCGGTACATTCTAACAACTGCATGAAGTAACACTGCTTAGTGGACACAAGAATAGGAAGACTCTTGGTGCCTCATTGTCGTTAACAACACCATCTTGCAAGTAGTAGTTCTCCTGCACCGTGATGTCATGAAAACGAGCAAATTGGCTGGCGCATCTATACAAGTTGGACAGTAGTGGAGTTGCTCTGTAATTGCTCTCTCTCTCTCTGTAGAGAGAGAGAGAGAGAAAATTCGTAGGTTTTCAACAGCAATAGCCACTTTTCTGTTCTGTTCAGCTTAGCTTCTGGCTGTTCCTGTTCAGCTCCTAAGCTCTCTTCTCTCTTTCGCTGCAGAGCTGGCTGCAAAGCGAGCTTCTCGTTGTGTCCGAGAGCAAGAAGCTAGAGCAACACCTGACTTCACTCATCGAGGAGCGCAAGGCCATTGCCATCGAAACCCACATGGTCGAGAAGCAGCTGAAGGACCCCGACATGGTAAGGCGTTGTCGATATACTTCACCAGCCGGCATGCAAGCCACTCGGGCAGCAGCGGAAGCTCTATGTAAAGTACACAATCTGCTGTTTAAAGAGAAACATAAGTTGAGCTGTACAATAAAATAAATGGAGTTTGAACTAAGGAGAGCCTCTTTAAATATAGCAGCTGGTCGAGCTGATCGAAAACAGTCACTGGGCTGAAGTTGAATACACCTTATCTTTCCTTCATTAGCACGCGACTTGTGCCAAAAGGAGCCTAGGTTCCACATAAAGTCCAAGTGCGATAAGACTGTGCCTTGCACTCTGTTCTGTAATTGCAAAATATTTATTCTTCAGTATATTTAGGTACAATGCCTGTACTGACTAGTGCAAAAATAGACAACTATCAATGACAAATGATCAATTTTAAACACAAGATCACCAATTGTCATTAGAAAAACAAGGCACTGCATGAATAGCCTCTCAACAATATTAGAGCCTGGTTGCAAACAATCTCCCCAAGGAAGAATAACTGCAGCTTGACTAGCTTTACAACAGCGCTGAAAAAAATTGTTACCAAGAAAAAAAGACAAGTTGTGCAAAAAGAAAAGTTATTGAAGGACTTGTGGGCAATAGACACATAAAACACCACCTAACAGCACAAAAGACATCACTGGCTGTAACGACCAAGATGAAACTGCTACATAGCCAGACTGACAACACTAAATGGTAGACTGCAAGCAAAGGCTGTAGATTGTGATGTAGAATTCTGCCACAAAACCGAACACAAAACTTGCAATACCCTTTTTGTTTCAGCATTGCTTTGAGAACTTTTGTCGTTACACTTATGATTAGTGACACGATTGACTTACAATTATTCGACTCTAGTTAAGTTGATCTTTTGGTTAATTCGATCCTGACCGAAAGTCTCAGCCGGCGCCCTTGCATTTCTATGGGCCCAAACATTTGTTATTTTGTTCCTAAAATTGGCCTTCACCGAAACTTTACCACTCAGCATGCATGTGCCTGACCCCTGTATTGACCCAAATATCGACCGCTTTAGTGGCAGCGTCGTTTCGGCTGAGTTTAGGAGACACTAAACCCATTGAACACATGTTATCTCCCGTTGAAAACGGCCATTTTTGATTTGCCCTGGGAAGATCGTCAAGCAATAACAGTAGTTCACAATATCTTATAATCGTATTTACCAGATTTTATTGCGTGCGTTTGTTTGTTTTTTTGCTTAAAATAAAATAGAGCCGAAAACTGCCTGCGCGGTGCAATTGGATACGAAACCAAAACTGCCTTCACGGAGTGTAATGCTTTATCGCATAACAATGATGTATTGCCGCAAAGCTGATAAGAACCAGTCGCCATTGTGCAACACATATTTTTATTGCTAGAAAATCCGGTGTTCGTTATATTTATTCTGTGTTTAGGAGCTTTAATGTCATTTCTGTTCTCTACTTTGGACACACAGAAAACGGGTGCTCATTTGATTTGGGGGTGTGTTGACATTGGGCAAATAAATCAGTGTTGTGTTTTGGAGTTCTTTCTGCATCTTGTGTATTTTGACCCGCCGGATAATTCGATAAGTTTTGTTGGTCCCATGTAGTTCAAATTAACAGAAGTCGACTGTATTTTGCTTAGCAGATGGAGAACAGAAACGAGGCTTAAACAGTCTGCTGTTCCGAACGTTCTGGTTAGTTTGCAGTATTCGAAAATACCAAGTAGTTGATTTTAGAATCCAAATCAAATGCTACGCACTAACTATTCGTATTTGAAAGTGCAAACATTTGCCCATTCCTAAACGCACGGTCACTTTTTGTCAGAATAATGAAACGCTTATAAGGGGTTAACAAGGCTCCAACTTTAACATGTGAATGAACAAATGCTGGGCGTGCGGAACCAACATCGGTGGAACTCGCACAACAATGCAGCTTTACAATTAAGCTTGCTGGGCTTGACTTGTCCTGTACTTTGGGCGCCGTCAATGCTGCATAAACTAGACTTCACTAGTTTTGGTTTCGAGGAGATGCCTGCAAGATGGCCGATTACCACGCTTTGGCAATGTTTATAGTTTCTCGTACAGAAATGAATTATCGAATGGAGTGCTGTAAGGCATCTGAAATTTCTAGTGCCCTTATACACTGTCTATGGGACCAGTGACACAATAGCAAGGAAACGAAGGTATAGAAGCTTTGCACAGATATAGAGTGGAATCTCAATAAACGGAAATTGCTTAAACGTAACTGCCACCTAAATGGAACATCACCCTAACGTTTGGTTGGTTTTGTATTCATGCGATGCCTTCTGCAATGTCGCTCATTAAATGGAACTACTGATCAACAGAATGAATTTCTCTGGTCTCTTGACGTTCCGTAAGGAGAGTTGGCTGTAGTCTAATCCTTCTATGAGCTAACATAGATACAAAACTTGCTTTACAAAATTGAGAACATGTTTAACTGTGTTAATGGCACACCAGAGACGTCATCATGTATGCAGCACATGTCACAGAATTGAAATGTGGTCACCGTGTTGGCTCAGGGGCAGCGGCATTCTGCTGCTGAACACGAAGTTGTAGATCCAATTCCATGCTGCTACAGCCGCATTCTGATAATGCGAAAATGCAATAACACTGATATGCCTAAAATAAGGTGCACACAAGGTCAAAATTATTTTGAGGCCATTCCCACTATGGCACCCCTCGAAGTTCCAGTGTCGCTTTGGGACAGTGAACTCCATGAATCAATCAACAGAAATGAAATAGCATACAGAGCATAGTTTATTGTATGGGCATGATCCTCTTTGACAAAGAAGTCTGACGACTTCACTGGTCATTGATGTATATTTCTTAAAAATCTTATTTATGCTAAAAGTTTTTTTCTAAAGGAAGCTATTCCACAAAGTCCACTACAGGGCGGAGGTGCATCTTAGGGATCATCAGCTACCCAGATCTTGTCAACAAATCCTATGCCTACAAATTTCATAATCTCGCTGCTCTAGTTAATCATTTGATCTCTTGACTGCTTATTTAACACATCATGCTTGCCAATCAGATACTTTTGTTGCACTTCAGGCTGAAGACAAGGCCGAGTGCAATGCACGTCTCCAAGAGCTCAAGCGCTCGCTGCAAGAGCACAGTGACAAGATTGCTGAAATCCAGCGAAAAATCTTGGATGTGGAGCCTGGTGAGTCGGGCACAGTCCCGTAGCTTTTGATGACAAATCTGCAGTATACTTGAGCACTGAAAATCGTATGTGATGGTATGTTATAGTATGCTTATTCAAAGGTACATAACATGTTGATGCATAACCATGCAAACCTTTTAAAAGATTGTGCCTTACACTGCTTTGATCTTGCTGAAATCTTACAGGAATTTTTATCCTATTCAGGTGCCAATATCTTCTGTTCATTCAAAATTTAGTTTCAGTGCACTTCTTGCATCTTCATATAATCATGAAAGGCAAAGAACTGCAGAAAGAGTTCAGTATTTTCTTCCGTAAGTTTTGTGATGTTCACAAAATATGGATGCCATGCGAGAACTCTCTAGAGGACTATCAGATATGAGAACATCAACTATGTCATGTCTAGTACTTGGAAAGAACTACTAATCCAGACTCTTGAAAAATAAGCCTGATGGTTTAACATCGTGAAAAACAAAAATATGAACCCGCTACATGACGGCATGCTGACATCATAAGCAAACACGTAGCCATCTGCCGTCCAACTCATTTTATTCAAACTCTTTACACATATTTTTCAAACTTGCAGCACGTCAAACCAGAAGTGTGTTTAAGATGTCATCATCATCATCATCATCATCATCATCATCATCATCAGCCTGGTTGCGCCCACTGCAGGGCAAAGGCCTCTCCCATGCTTCTCCAACAACCCCGGTCATGTACTAATTGTGGCCATGCCGTGCCTGCAAACTTCTTAATCTCATCCGCCCACCTAACTTTCTGCCGCCCCCTGCTACGCTTCCCTTCCCTTGGGATCCAGTCCGTAACCCTTAATGACCATCGGTTATCTTCCCTCCTCATTACATGTCCTGCCCATGCCCATTTCTTTTTCTTGATTTCAACTAAGATGTCATTAACTCGCGTTTGTTCCCTCACCCAATCTGCTCTTTTCTTATCCCTTAACGTTACACCTATCATTCTTCTTTCCATAGCTCGTTGTGTCGTCCTCAATTTGAGTAGAACCCTTTTCGTAAGCCTCCAGGTTTCTGCCCCGTAGGTGAGTACTGGTAAGACACAGCTGTTATATACTTTTCTCTTGAGGGATAATGGCAACCTGCTGTTCATGATTTGGGAATGCCTGCCAAACGCACCCCAGCCCATTCTTATTCTTCTGATTATTTCCGTCTCATGATCCGGATCCGCCGTCACTACCTGCCCTAAGTAGATGTATTCCCTTATGACTTCCAGTGCCTCGCTGCCTATTGTAAATTGCTGTTCTCTTTCGAGACTGTTAAGCATTACCTTAGTTTTCTGCAGATTAATTTTTAAACCCACTCTTCTGCTTTGCCTCTCCAGGTCAGTGAGCATGCATTGCAATTGGTCCCCTGAGTTACTAAGCAAGGCAATATCATCAGCGAATCGCAAGTTACTAAGGTATTCTCCATTAACTTTTATCCCCAATTCTTCCCAATCCAGGTCTCTGAATACCCCCTGTAAACACGCTGTGAATAGCATTGGAGATATGGTATCTCCCTGCCTGACGCCTTTCTTTATTGGGATTTTGTTGCTTGCTTTATGGAGGACTACGGTGGCTGTGGAGCCGCTATAGATATCTTCCAGTATTTTTACATATGGCTCATCTACACCCTGATTCCTTAATGCCTCCATGACTGCTGAGGTTTCGACTGAATCAAGCGCTTTCTCGTAATCAATGAAAGCTATATATAGGGGTTGGTTATATTCTGCACATTTCTCTATCACTTGATTGATAGTGTGAATATGGTCTATTGTTGAGTAGCCTTTACGGAATCCTGCCTGGTCCTTTGGTTGACAGAAGTCTAAGGTGTTCCTGATTCTATTTGCAATTACCTTAGTAAATACTTTGTAGGCAACGGACAGTAAGCTGATCGGTCTATAATTTTTCAAGTCTTTGGCGTCCCCTTTCTTATGGATTAGGATTATGTTAGCGTTCTTCCATGATTCCGGTACGCTCGAGGTCATGAGGCATTGCGTATACAGGGTGGCCAGTTTCTCTAGAACAATCTGTCCACCATCCTTCAACAAATCTGCTGTTACCTGATCCTCCCCAGCTGCCTTCCCCCTTTGCATATCTCCTAAGGCTTTCTTTACTTCTTCCGGCGTTACCTTCGGTATTTCGAATTCCTCTAGACTATTTTCTCTTCCATTATCATCGTGGGTGCCACTGGTACTGTATAAATCTCTATAGAACCCCTCAGCCACTTGAACTATCTCATCCATATTCGTAATGATATTGCCGGTTTTGTCTCTTAACGCATACATCTGATTCTTGCCAATTCCTAGTTTCTTCTTCACTGTTTTTAGGCTTCCTCCATTCCTGAGAGCATGTTCAATTCTATCCATATTATACTTCCTTATGTCAGCTGTCTTACGCTTGTTGATTAACTTCGAAAGTTCTGCCAGTTCTATTCTAGCTGTAGGGTTAGATGCTTTCATACATTGGCGTTTCTTGATCAGATCTTTCGTCTCCTGCGATAGTTTGCTGGTATCCTGCCTAACGGAGTTACCACCGACTTCCATTGCACACTCCTTAATGATGCCCACAAGATTGTCGTTCATTGCTTCAACACTAAGGTCCTCTTCCTGAGTTAAAGCTGAATACCTGTTCTGTAGCTTGATCTGGAATTCCTCTATTTTCCCTCTTACCGCTAACTCATTGATCGGCTTCTTATGTACCAGTTTCTTCCGTTCCCTCCTCAGGTCTAGGCTAATTCGAGTTCTTACCATCCTGTGGTCACTGCAGCTCACCTTGCCGAGCACGTCCACATCTTGTATGATGCCAGGGTTAGCGCAGAGTATGAAGTCTATTTCATTTCTAGTCTCGCCGTTCGGGCTCCTCCACGTCCACTTTCGGCTATCCCGCTTGCGGAAGAAGGTATTCATTATCCTCATATTATTCTGTTCCGCAAACTCTACTAATAACTCTCCCCTGCTATTCCTAGTGCCTATGCCATATTCGCCCACTGCCTTGTCTCCAGCCTGCTTCTTGCCTACCTTGGCATTAAAGTCGCCCATTAGTATAGTGTATTTAGTTTTCACTCTACCCATCGCCGATTCCACGTCTTCATAGAAGCTTTCGACTTCCTGGTCATCATGATTGGATGTAGGGGCGTAGACCTGTACAATCTTCATTTTGTACCTCTTATTAAGTTTCACAACAAGACCTGCCACCCTCTCGTTAATGCTATAGAATTCCTGTATGTTACCAGCTATATTCTTATTAACCAGGAATCCGACTCCTAGTTCTCTTCTCTCCGCTAAGCCCCAGTAGCACAGGACGTGCCCGTTTTTCAACACTGTATATGCTTCTTTTGGCCTCCTAACTTCACTGAGCCCTATTATATCCCATTTACTTCCATCTAATTCCTCCAATAGTACTGCTAGACTCGCCTCACTAGATAACGTTCTAGCGTTAAACGTTGCCAGGTTCATATTCCAATGGCGGCCTGTCCGGAGCCAGTGATTCTTAGCACCCTCTGCTGCGTCGCAGGTCTGACCGCCGCCGTGGTCAGTTGCTTTGCAGCTGCTGGGGACTGAGGGCCGGGGTTTGATTGTTGTGTTCATAGGAGGTTGTGGCCAAGTACTGCACCAGGGTGGCCAATCCTGCTCTGGTGAGGGAGTGCGTTACCGGTTCTGGTCACCGGGATCAGGCCACACTCCAGGCCTGTTTGTGCAATTTTATCAACACGCGGATTTTTTTTTTTTTTTTAAATCCGGTGGAAAATTGCCGGCACCGGGATTCGAACCACGGACCTCTTGCACGCGAGGCGGGTGTTCTACCTCTACGCCACCGCTGCGTTTAAGATGTACGTGACACATATTGAATACCATTATTCAGCACTTTTGATGGCACTACCTTGGCTTGTACAATTGTGTACACAGCACCTCATTTTAACGGAAGTCGACGGAAGGGGTCGACGGAAGGGGCTATGATCGTAATTGTTGAGTTTTTTTTTTTTTTTTTTTTCCACAACCTTCATGAGGCGCAGCCCTTAAACGGGGCTGTGCTATGGCAGTCTAATTTTTCTTTCCCCATGTAGTATTCCTGATTTCTTAGTGCAAAAATAGTGAACACCTTAGTCAAGCATACGTACGGTAATTTGAGCTGTATTAGTAAGTTGCCCTTTCACAATACCATGAACTCATTTTTATCATGGGAAGAAGCTCAGTAAATTAAGAAAGGTGTAGAAACAGTACAAGTGGCAATGCCACCTTGAAATTCCAGTACCAGCTCACTGTGACTTCGTGTGTTTTGACACCATCTGCTTGGCATAGGCAATTTTTTATCACTTGAAATAACCACACCAAACTTGACAGCCAAAGATTTAATTTGGCATCAAGTTTCAAAAATTTTCACTGTGCCACAGTGGCCCAAGTACAAAAATGGGCTTTAAAATCTGTGACATCGCACTGACATACGGCACTGAGGTTTTGGTGCAAAATTGAAATGAACAGAACTTTGACCTACATTTTCTCTTCTAGTAATTGACCTTCTACTGCAAAATTAACAAAGAGTCTTAAAGGAATACTTTGTCAGTCTAAACTAATTATATGTCCTTTTAACAAACCTTGAGATGGTCATCAATTAATCCAGAGCCCTCAACTATGGCATCTCTCATTACCCTGGAGTTTCTTAGACCGTCAACCTCCACGAATCCACCAGTAAGTCGAAAGTTTTTCTTTTTCCTTCACAGAGCGACATATAAAGAACCTTGCCTCAAATGTGACGGACATCGTCGAAAGCAGGGTCATTGCAACGAGCCTCTTCGAGATGGTGAGGCTGCCTTTGGTCACTTTGAATAATTATGCAGCTGATTGGAATTTACTCTTCAGGGTCGTTCTTGATAGTAACTGTCCTGCTTTCAAATTTTCACCAGCAGATAACTTTTGTTTGTTATATATTGTGCTGTTGTGGAGTAAGAAAATATCAGTTCCTGCACTCTCATCGCTTTGTTTGGCTTGTTTTTCTTTTTTCAACTCTCCTCGGCATTGTGAAATGCTCACTAAAAAATGTTAGTTCTGATCTTTATAAGAGAGTCCGCAAAATGTCACTTGAACTTATAAAAATTTTAAAAGAAATGATGAACAGTACCTTGTTGTAGCCACTCTTTGCCGTAATATTTGATGTCTCAGCAAAAGGTTGCTTGTTCTAGCATACTGGACCCCTGTTCTTATTAAAGGTGGCCTATTGTCCAGTTAATATTTATGGTGCGCCATTCCATCTTGTCTTGGTAATTACAGTAAAAGGCCACTATGACGAAGTTGAAGGGAAAACCAGAATTACTATAGTGTATCCATTACTCTGTGGTATCCATTATTGTATGTGCTACACTATGAAGCTCTAAGAGGATTTCAAGGGGAATTCCACTTTGCTGTATCCTGTTTGTATTGTATTGCATTACCATTATGTGCATGTGTGTGTGGCCTGTATACCCGTAAGTAAAAGTATACAGATTGCAGGCTTGCTAAGAAAACTGTTTTTCCATAATTCAGGCGCACAAACTCAGATAGACGAGTGCATTGGAAAGTTCACAGCACCATGTTTGAACTGCAGTGCTTGCCTTCATGTTACATTTTCACAGGCAGTGAAGAAAAACATCTTTCTCGCAGAATCTCTAGTTTGTTTGCTTTCATTGAAGTACATAAATACAGCACAACTGTCTGACACATGACTAAAGGAAAGAATGAAGCAGGGGTTAACAAAAACACAATATCAAAAAGTGCGATATCTTTTACTAGTTTTAACGTCACGATGTCACTTGAAAGTATTCGCGCAGCTGATCATGGAATGATTGATGGTTGCATATGGATGCAATATTATTGGGAAGGTCATTCCAAAAAAATGATGAAAGGCTGATGAATTGAAGGCTTCTGTTCTGTATATGCGCTTGATGCTGTACTGATTATGTAAATGGCTCAAAATGCGTGACGGTGCTTCAAGAGGTAATGCAGATTACCTGGTGCAGTGGCGATATTTATGGAGTAAGCATAAAAGGGTGATTGAATGTCGAATATGTAATGGTTCAAGAGATATGTCAAGTTTGATCTGTGTTGCGCTCGAAAGGGGACTGTAGTTACGTGTAATGAAGCGAGCGGCTCTATTTTGTACGGATTCTAGCAAGTTTATTAAGTAGTTTTGATATGGGGACCATACGGGTGCTGTTATTTATTTACAATGCCTTACAGGGCCCAGAGACCATTGAGTAAGGGGGACGAAGAAGGATATAATAAGAAATGCAAAATATACAGGTCAAAAAGGGAAAGGAAAAGCATTGCACAGGGCTAGTAGTAAAAAGCAGCAACAAACATAAGAGCAAAGTACACAAAATAATTGAATTGAATCGAAATAATTGAATCAATCAGAGGTGCATGTGCATGTGTGTACACACCTGTCCATGTTTCTTTTTTTTTTAATGCGAGGGTAAATGCCTCGGGGCATACAGGGGTATGGGATGGGGTGAATAAGGATGATTAAATGGACAAAAGATTCATTAGATAAGCAAATTTTTTGCCCATGTTTATTAAGCACTTGAAAATAGGACATTCTGCTCGACATCATGTTTCTCATGCGAGCTGTCGTGTCCCGTTCTTTCTGTGTCCTGCACACTATTTTCTTCTAATTCTGAGAAAACCGCAGAGGTTCCAAAGCCTCAATAAAATGAGTGTGTACGGATCTGCGACTTTTAACTCCCCTGCAGCTTGTGTCCGAGAACATGACTGCTTACATGGTGACCTCAAAGTTGAGCGAGAAGGAGCGGGCACTGGACGAGCGCCAAAAGCAGATCGAACGACTGGAGGCCAGGGTGCAGCAGATGGAGAGGGACTTCGACATGAGGCTAACTGACCTCAACAAGCAACACCAAGAAGAGGTTGGCTTCTCCAGACATTTATTGTTCTTTCTTCATCTCTGCAGTCTATGCATGTGTAATTTTTGGCTACGTATGAATGGCAAGAAAAAAAAAACAACACTGGAAGTACAATGAACCCTGGTTATATGTCCCCCTATTCTGTAACGTCCTAGATTTTACAATGGATTAACGCAGTCCCTGCGAACTCCCTGTAGAGACACTGCATTAAAAAAAAAACCTCGATTATGCGATGTGAGAGTGTGCACGTCTCGTCTCGTATGACGACCCGCACGAAACTGTTAACTCTACGGCAGACACGTGAGAAGTGCCTCCAGCTTTCGGCAGCTCCCTCACACCACCTTACGGAAGGAGAGAACGTCCCTTTGCATGCGGAGAGCTCCGACTGATTTCCGAGCTTCCTCCTAGACTCCCTCTCCTTTCCCCCTCCTCACGTCACTCAACTGGTGCCCACCTCCATCCCTTTGTTGCTGCCTCCTCGCTCTTTCTCTCAGCAGTGCCTGTGCCAGTCACTGAACGCATTCAGGTATGCGGCCCACAGTGTTTCTGGTGCTGTGCCATGCTTGCTATCTTCATACAATGCCAAGAGCGCTGTTGGCTGCATACTTCGACGCATCCATTGACGAGTCTTGTGGAAGTGAAACAATTTCCAAAGTGATCGCCAGAGAATACTGCCCTAGCATGTAGGGAAAGCACGAAAATGTGTGCGAAGATTGAACCGATTAGCCACCGAAAGACACGCAGATCGTATCGGATATCCATCAGTGCCTATGCATGCAGCTCAGAGCCTTGTTTGCACGACAACACGAGACTTCTCATGCATCTGTCATTGGGTTTCTGCCACACTTCCGGCTGCCACCTCGAATAACGGCAACACCTCAGATGCTGTCGTGCTTCTGCCTAAGTTCGCATTGGCAACATTCGGAAATTCGTCTGCATGAGACGACACCGTAGTTGACCCTCCTGCGGATGTTGGTGCTCTTGAAAAACAACTTTTGCTATGTGACTCAAAGACAGTCTATAAGTAATTGACTGAATTTCAATGGTCTGTAAATGTGAAAGGAACGTTTTAGCATGCTGGCAGGCACAGATGATAGTACAGAGTATGCTAAAAAAAGCGGTTTTGGTTTCTGAATCTTGCAAAGTATTAGCCTGTATAGCTTAAACTGAAGCCCCTTGCTACTCTCTCGCGCAAAGCCTAGTATTGTGGACATAATTGTAGTTGGGTAGATTAAACGACATTTTTGCGTGGTACAAGAAAGTCGTCTAATCGGAGTTCCACTCTATTATGCACAATATTTTGTAAATAAATAATCAAGACAGAAACAGTATTTGAACAAAATATTTGTTATATACAAGGAAACAGATTAATCGAATTAGGGAGACCAATTTAAAGTTAGAGATTATACAAGCACTTTTTATGCACTTAAGAACACTTCAGTTCCCACTAATTGTCAGATGTCTTTGAAGTTGTCATATAAACATGCATAACAATAGCGCTTTCCATTTGTGAAGTGAACTCTATAAAAAAAAAAGGTCGAGAAACAGACTCAGTTTTTCGTAGTGCATACCGTGGGGTGAACCCCCGAGTTAGCGCATAGCTTGGCCAGACAACAACCCCCTAAGCATGCAGGCGTTGCCTTTTATGCGGATGCATGTCTCAGTACACATGCGCCAAAACCAATAGCCACTGTGCCAGGTGCATGTGGGCAGCAGCACCTGGCGATACTTTTAGTAGCATTAGCTTACACTATTCGGCAAACCGTATTCTGTTATGTACTAAGGCCAACTTGAGAACAAGGTATAAGAGAAGCATATGGTGTGTTAGACTAAACAAAAAGGACTAAAAACTCACTGCACTCATTCCAGAAACTCTTCCTGCTCAAGCACTCTGCCAACACAACGCTCCAGTCGAATCCAGATATGGATGCTTCTCTCGTGGAGAAACTGCAAAGCCAGGTACTGCTTTGGTCTGCTTGGATTATGCTGCCTGCAAAAACAAAGAGAGAGAGAGAGAGAGAAAATGGCAGAATATTACTAGTGGTGCTACAGTGGTCTGGTGCTAAAGTCAGTTAAAGTTATTAGTTTTCAAACCTGTCTCCGTGCTTATTGAAGCTGTTGTTTGTTTTGAACATAAGTGTCTGCATATGCCTACTTTGTACGCATAGGTACATTCGTGTAATGTTGTAATGTAAGAAGGTAATGTTTACTTTTTTGTTAATCATTCGATGCCTCTCTGAAGCATACTTGCAGTTAAGCGGCCCATTACCACCAAAGGAGTGGCACACCACCTCTGTCAAGGTGCTCAGTTCGGTAGCTTTTGTGTGGCTGCTCCCTCCATGTTATCTGGAGAAAGTAAACTTGAAGTAAATCTGATGGCACTAATAAGGCCTGCAGTCAGTTTTGCTTGGGTCTTTTGCCAGGATCCCTGCGTTTGTCATTTATCTAGAAGCAAAAGCTACAGAAATATTCAGCAGAGAGCATTGAACTGCTGACCTCGTTAGCACGAAGGCAGCTGAAGCACAGTACCGGCCGCATTTGCTCAGCGGCTGTGGCGTTCTGCTGCGCAGCACAAGGTTGCAGGCTTCAGTCCCTGCCACAGCGGCTGCACTTCGGTGGGAGCGAAATGCGAAAATGCTCATTAAGTTAGATTTAAGTGCACAATGTAAAGAATTCCACATGGTCCGCACAAGGAAGCAACAATTAATCCGAAGCCCTCCACTGAGGCATCCCTACTAAACCACTGCAATTCCAAGACATTCAATTTTACAATTCGGGACCTTTAGGGGAATATTCATAGAATGATGATGGTGATAAGTGAATTTTAATTTGGAAGCATAGTAGCAACCATGAAAAGCAAAGAAACAACTCTGTTAGTGAAGTTTATTGCACTTTCGACTGTCACAGACCAACTCACCTGCCCACAGCTTGCCTAGGGGTCCCCACAAAGCATGCAGAGAGTGCCAGGCATAATGCGGAAAGGAAATGGTCTCTGAAAGCCATCAACCGAGAATGCTGCCCTAGTGTGAATGGAAAGCGTGAAAGCATGTGCCAAGATCGAACCAATTAGCCGCCAGAAGGCACGCAAATATGCCTATCTTTATAGAAGCAACAAGCATGTTATCTGGGGGTATTTTCATTCATCGCACATTGGTTAATTCAATTTTTCGCTTCATTTGGCCTTTACTGAAGACCCTTGTAACAAGCAGTGGCATTCATACATAAGCTGAACCTTCCATTGTTTTGTTCCTATACGAGAGAAGGTGTTGGATGAGTTGACCTCTGCTAATGTTCACACATACATTTGTGCAACCCATGGTAATAGTTTTACCACATAAAGACTAGCAGGCATTTGAATGCAGCATTTCTGCATGAGATAAACAAGTACAGTTGCAAGGAAAAGAGAAAGGTATTTTCTGGTGCATCTGACGCAGGTCCTGGAACTGTCTAGGTTGCAGTATGTCCACGACGAGCTGAAGAGAAAGACTGAAGAAGTGGAGACCTTGGAAAGGGTAGGATGCCACTTTCATTTATAACTTTGTATGCTGAGTGCCAGCTGTCTGAGTCCTGTGTAGCACAGGGCGCCGTATGCAAGTTTAAAGAAATTGTGCAGAAACCTTCGAAGCTGATTGATTTATGCAAGGCTTCTCGTAGTTTGACTGTCTGTGCAATCTGTCACTGCCGTCGAGCATCTAGTCTTTTGGATTTAAGCAGCTTCATGTGGTGCGTCACTCTCCACTAACCAATGGGATACTACTTCATTTACAGCCATCTCTCTAGTATTTCGCCATGCATGCCAACACAGAGAACTGGTGTAACCTGTGTCACTGAGTTTTGTAACCCTTCATCCACGAACGAGCACAGGTGTACATTCACTGCAACGGAAATGACGTTGTTACTGCTGCAACCAAACGTGTACTGTGACCCATGCCTACTCTCCTCCTCTCCATCTCTCAGCATTTTGTTGTCTTCCTCTCCACGCTTTCCTTCTCCTCTTCACAGCCCAACCACTGAAGCATGAAAACTCGCTCCGCTCTGGAAAGAAAGGTTTGCTTTATTGAAGTGGCACATAAATCGTGATAGGAATATGAGTGCATGACACGGATCACATACAATGGCAATTAGCCTATTGGCACAGGTGAAAGAATGTTGGATTGATTTCATTGCTCTTCTGTCCATACCCTTTGGGGACGTAAGCTAAATTTTTGTTCACATTGCTCTCGCTCCGTGCACGTTTTTTATGTGCTACTGTTACTTTCAAGTATATCCCCTTCACGTGCCAATTCATTCCCATAAGAATTTAGCTTTACCACATGTCTTGCATCTTCATAACCATCAAAGGTGTACAGCTGCTAAGTGAATTAAGAATTTTTAATGCTTAGAGTTCCGTCAAGTTTACAGAATCTGGATTCGATGCAAAAACTCTACAAAAATGCTGAGTATGACGTGCATTAACCATATCATGTCGAACGTACATGAAAAATACCTGTACAGCCACTTGAATGATATTCCTGATGTAGACCATTGAGAAAAATGATGAAACAAGTGAACCCACTACGTGATCACACACTGACACCAAGAGATAGCATCCAGCAGTTTACTTTTCCAACTTGTTTTGCTGACGTATTTGCAGCACACGTGCAATCAGAATTGGTTCGAAATGCATGGAAACCTCTGAAATACATTATCAAAATGTTGATGCACTATGTGGACATGCACAATTAAGTACGCAGCACCTGAAGGGGATATATACCATTCCTGAGCAAGTCGCAGTACATTTGTACCAATAGCTGCAGCCTTACTAACCCGGCTATATTTGTCCTCCCACTTTGACTGTTTATTCGAAGGGCACCTTTTTTTCTCTCCGGAAAAGGTCTATAAAATATGACGTACTCATTAGATTCGAGTACGAAACCAAAACTACAATAGGTGCTGTCCACATCCCATCCCCCTTTTTTGGATCCCGTCTACTATGGTGTGCAACACAGTTAAAGAAATAATGGACCTGAAATGCCATGTCTGGCACTGTAGATAACAGGCTCAGGGCAGTCAATAGTGATAAAGGCTCGGACAGTGATCACTAGTGATGTTCAGTCCGCTGTGGCTTGGATGCAATACATTCTATTTTTCCAAGTGAGAGATGGCTTGGAAATGCTAAATGCTATTTCTGTCTCTTATTGTGAAAGTCTGATGAGGGAACAATCGAGGGTATTGCGTTACGAATTTTCTGAAGTATGAAAATTCGGGTGTGCATTTATCGAGGGCAACTGCCTATTTCGTTTCTAGCCGTAAGGAATTTGGTGTGCGTTACAGTTGGACATATAAAAAAAAAAGCATGAACACTAAATACAGTAACTGCATTTCCTTTCCTTCCATACAAGAAAGGTTGTAATATCTCCATTGGGATATGCTAGAAACTTTGCTGGATGACTTATAGAACCAATTCTTTAATAGAAACCTAAATTGCGGCTGCCATTACACCAATGTTTCATGAGTATACATTATAAATTGTCCTTTTGTTTGTCTCTGTTGCTGTTCTAGCATCAGCTGTAAAGCAGAGAACCTGTTCAAAGTCCTTATGAAGCAATCTGTGGTCTAAAAAAAAGAAAACTGAACTGATACAGTAATGTAACTTTTAGTGTTTGTACGAAAATTTAGTATTTCTTGGCATTGGCTGTAGCATTGTTCAAATTTTAAGGTTGGCGAGTCTGCAGTAGCTCTAGTTCTTCGCCCATGTGCATTTTCGCTCATTGTACTATACAGTAACTGTATTGGTAGCATCTTATTTTTGTACCTTTTGAGAAATTGGAACGGTTTTATATGGTTTTATGTGGCATTTGTGTAGCAGCTAATGTAGCTCTAAATCATAGTAGCATGCTTGGCTGGCACACAATAGGTCCATAATCAGTGGAATCCTGAGATAGTTATGAATTTCCTTCTTTCCCTTCTGTATTTAAATCTGCTATTTACATTGGTTACATTCAATGTAGCATGCCAATTTCTGCCTGAGAAAAGTTTAGAAAAGCTATTGCATTGGCGTAAAGCTCGCATACTTCAAGGTCTTGTGGGGGCAAGCGAAATTGAAGCTCAGCCTCTTTTGCAAGGAGTCACAGAGCGGAATGATCGTGAATCACTAGGGTGAGGCTGAGAGCAGTGTAGTAGTGAGAAGAATGAGGTAATTCACCCACTGCCGATGTGGTACAGTGAAGGCATTGTTCATTGCTTGCAGGCACTCGCAAACGTCAAAGGCAGCCGCGTCGAGTTCTTCGAAGACATCAGTTCTGCCAAAAAGATCAACAAGCGGAAGCCTCTAGCCGTAAGGGTTGTTTGTCATCCTGTTGGTATTTTATTTGGTACACCCCCCCACCCCTCTCTTGCATTGTTTTTCTGCTCATTGCTGGTAAACGGTGTGAAAAGACAGAGAAATGCATAATGCAGCATCCCTTTTTTGTAATGTACCTTGTTGCACTTTTCGACAGTGCTTTATTACTAACCCAAGAGGATAAGGCAAACGTCTTACAACAGTTTCATCTGATAAAAAAAAATGTCATAGTTTATCTGCAGGTTTTGTAGTGTTCCTTGAAAGTGAAACTGTTTTACTCGGCGTAGTGACTTCGCAGCTATGATGCTGCACTGCTAAACATGAAGTCATGAGATCAAACTCCTGCCATGGCAGCCACATTACAATACAAGTGAAATGCAAAAACACCCATGTGCCATGCATTGGGTGGTCAATAAAGCTCTTCAGGTGGTCAAAATTAATCCAGAGTCCCTTACTACACTGTGCCTCATAACGAGGTTGTGGTTTTGGCTAATGAAACCCCAGAATTAAAAAAAAGAAAATGAGACTTATGTTTAAGTCTTTCAAAGCCCTTAAAGGGACACTAAAGGTAAATACTAAGTCGACGTGGACTGTTTAAATACTATTCGAGACACCTCGCAACGCTTGTTTCATGTCACTAAAAGACTTAGTTTACGAGAAAATTGCATCTGAAGGGTCCAAATACCTCTATCGCAATTCAAGTATCCTGCCAACCTACCGGGGAATGGTGACGTACATGTGCCATTGCCGTCCTTTGCTGCCTTCAGTGAGTAAAACGGCGCCCAACAGGCGGCGTTATGGATTTTCGCATGGAACGCAAACGCGCGGCCATGGAGAAACCGAGCCAAGACAGAACGGTGGATTCACTGTCGCTGCAGCTGCTTTTCATCAAGTGGTGTGGACAGTTCAAGCTTCCCGATACATCGCGTGGAAGGGGAGTTCTCTGCTACTTGCAGTTTGTGCGAGTTTCGCGAAACAGCGAAACTAGCGCAGCACTATGTTATAATGAAACTACTGACACAGGAAAGCACGGGCGGCGCAGAGTCGAGCAGAAGGATGGATAAGTAAGCTAATTGTTGTGTGCTTTTAGCGTTGTGTAGTTCCTGTGTGCTTTTAGCGCTCAAAGTGTTTATAATAATGCAGAGTCACGCTGTGTTGTTGTCAAGGGTAATGTCAATCGATTCTTTAAAAAATAATGAAATGAACTGGGCAAGTAGCATTTTATTTCGTCTTATAAAGCTATACAATGGTGTTTCTATAACAAGTGGTTGAGAACTAGTGAGAGAGATTAAATGAGCAGTACCTTCGTCCTCGGGGGAGTCTCTAATCGTGTGCTGCATTTACCGCAGTCTCTCTATTACTAAGGCTCTCTGTTTGTGGCACTTTTAACGCCTTAGAGATTCTCGCGCACTAATCTATCACTTTTGCTCGACTTACTATTTGCCTTTGGTGTCCCTTTAAGTTTTACGAAGTGCTTAGAAATTCTTGAATTTTGCTTTCAGCAAAGTTTAGTGGATTTTATTTGTGTATTTGACCATGAGATTTTCGCAAGCTGTAATTTCAGGCTATTCAACCCGATTTATGTCTTTCTGGTGGTAGGCAGAGGTTTATGTGCAAAAGGCCTAATGAGCATTTGTGAGCAATAAAAAAAAAGTTTGCTTGTTGTTTACACAATGTCTTGCTTTGAAGATTTCATGCATTATGTGGTGCTTTATTTCTTATAAATGTACTGTTGGGGTGCTTAAAAGCCATGAAAGCCTATTTTGTACGCCAGTGCTATTGCAAACCCTGTATCTAATATTCGTTGGCGTGTATATATATATATCGTAACCGCTGATATCGACAACATTCTAGAGTTGCTTTGTTATATCCAATAATTTGACATTTTTGCTTGTTAAAGCGGGGTTCAACTGTGCTATTTCTGTATTGCTCCCTCGGACTATTCCATGGCTTGTTTATCAGTTTGTCGTTTTGTCTCTCTGCTCGGTACTTGCATCACAGGCAATGATAAAACGAAAGTAATATACAGTCAACTGTCGATGTAATGAAATTCTAGATATAATGAAGTATTTAACATGCTATTATTTCCTGTCCATGAACACTATGCATTTTGAAACTCAGCATAACGAAGTGTGTTTATGCACAATTCAGGCACATACCCAGGGGGGGGGGTCTGCCCCCCCCCCCCCCCCCGGAATTAAGATGCATACCCCCCCTCTCCCAGCCCACGCCACCACTTCTCATACACATTCCTATAGCGCCGCCAAACCACTGTTGAAACTTGACAGCCATTCGGCGGTCAACACTTCATTGCCTTTTTTCACTCCTTTTGGATGGCGGTAGTTATCGGCACCCTTTGGGGTGTGAAGGCCAGTTCCCTCATTGATTCGGTGCCCACGCGATCAACTCAAGATGCATTCAGTTGTCACCATCTTTTCGACGGTCTTGTGCTTCGCTGTCACTTCTTTAGTGCAGCCTTCTTCGTTTAGACTGACCCAGGTACCAAGAAAGGGATTCGGTTCGTGGTCAGCTGGTCTGTATTCACATGGAACGAGTTGCTGCCAGAGAAAACGCCAATTGCGTTTAATTTTTCCTTTTGCTTCATTATTTCCTCGAGTAACAGCTCGCCGCAACGCTGACAGGTTCTCGGAACCATATAACCGCGATATGGGTTAGATAAGGTGAAAAAATAATGCGAAACAGCGTCCATCATGGAACCCTGCAATAACCGTTAAATCCATAAGCAACATGGATGTCATCCGTTACCTCGTCTGGTTTTTGCCTAATCGTAGAGCACTTTTCGTGCAAAATTGCCACCTGGAAACGAGAGTCGCAAGGCTTTGAGAAATTAAGCGACCTACTGAGGAATCCATTGTCGGCAACCGAGGCAACAGCCAAAGAGGAAGAAAAAGCGAAAGTTAACAAATTTAACCATTGTTTATGAAAATATTTATAGATCAACATCTTTTTATTTATAGAGGAAGTAGAAAAAACGCCGCCGAAAGTGGATAACAATTCCGTGTGCTTTGAATGATGCTTCTACAGTTACCAGTCGAGCGGCCTGACATAGCCACTTCTATGCTGTGCTTATATAAGTGTCTTGCTAAGCTTCCGCGGTGGGGATAGCACTTCCAGAATCACAGCGTCCTGCGCCCTACGAGGTTGTACTGGACTGGCAGCCAAGCATTGTTACATAACTTCCCAAATAACAATACGAGTTGTTTGCAGTACTTTACTTGGTAGAGCATAAACGAGGGATACGAAACAACTGTGACGGTTCCTCAAATATATATTTCTCTATACTTCTTCCAGAGCTCATTCAAAAAGAAGCTGCTGTAGTCGGATACAAATTAAGTCTGCAGTGAAGTCCCGCCCACGCCCTCATAATCGCCAGCCACTGTTCTTCCGGGAGGCTGCAAATAATTCGTACTTCAAACTTTTCCTGTTCCCCGAATAGGGCGGTAACCACAAAAATAAAATTATTAGCGCATAATTTTATACATTTTTCCTCGCCTATTACAGTGGAATGGCCAAACCCTAATTCTTTATTGAACTGAAATAACATGCTTGCTCTGCTGCCGCTGTTTATTAAGTTTCGCTTTAGTTGGCAGTGAAGTTTCATGAGTAAAACGGGTTCAGCAGTGAAATGGACAACACCGCAGACTTTTGAAGAGTGCAATGCTCAGACTCCGTACACTTGGTCCATGTCTGTAGCACACCTCATTGCTTCCGCCGATGAAAAGACTCTTCAAGAACAGCAGACGCTCCGGAGGTATCAAGTACGACTACATTATTAAAAGACCGCATGACGACGATTTTGTTTACTTTTGTGATTGGCTGGCGAAGTAACACAACCGCGCGCAGTTTGTGTGCCTTGGTTGCCAACTGCTTTTTTTTTTAAGTCGTATTCTACTAAAGTAATCTTTATTTTACACTTTGGCTTCTTTACTTCTTGGTAGTGTTCTTACGGCGCTTCATTTGATGTAGTTCCCTGTTTTCCAAGTAAAGGAGAGGTGTTAGCAAAGCGCGTACCTGTAAAATACACCTTATTTCATTTCTCTTTTGTGGGTTTACGAGTTTTTATGGCGAATGGTGGACGTTATTCACATTTATACTAGTAAAGTACACACTCCCCCCTCATTTGCATAGAAGTTACCTTGGGTTGCCCCCCCCCCCCCCCCCCGAAAAAAGATCCTGCGTATGTCTGATACAATTTGAATATAAATTGAATATAAAGAAATTTCACTGCCGCTGTGAAGGAATACCGAGGCAGTAAATAGAAATTTCTGAGGACTCATTTGGTCAAATGGTTGAAATACATGTGGCTGCTTAAGAACTTGCCTCTCAAATCATGCGACCCAAAGCGGTACAGTTTCATGTTCCGTATAAAGTGAAAATGTAACGAGATTCTATCACGCCTCATGTGTGACCTATCATGCCCCATGTATCTGGAGTACTGTGTGCTCTAGGTACAAGTGAAAGGATGGGAGGGCGAGCCAAGAAGGATGCTGGCTTGATGAGCACTGTCTACCCGCATGAGGAAGGAGAAAGGAGCGAGCTTCCGGTAACGCGTGGGTGATTGGGGCAGGCGTTAACGTGCGTCTCCTTTTCTAGCGCAGCTGTTGCTGCGCACGGTTGTCAGTGTGGCTTGACCGCATACACAGCCTGCGTGCCCTGCTTTTGAGGTGACCTGCTGCGCGTTCAAAGACTGAGCGAGCTGGGATGGCGTGGCCCTGTGCCTTCCCTCTTTTAGTGATGGAGGTTGCGCAATCTAGAGTTTTGAAGATGTATCTAAGCAACAAGCAGACGAAGCATTTGTCTCCCAGCTGCTGGCGTTTTTCATGATGGCATCGCCCCACTGTGACCAACACTATCAGCCACGGGGGCAGAGTGTACATAAAAGCATGGCTGGCTTCGCTTTGTACTAACAATGTGACGATACCGTCAACACGGCATGAAACCATATGTTTCGTTGCCGACTCTCAAAGTGAACAAAACAATTCTTTTCTCATTTAAACTTGCTTTTGCCAATTGCATAGTAATTCAGAAAATTTTGCAGGCCCTTCCGTGTAAGAGAAGTCCATCTGTGGCTGTACTCATTTTGCATGAAATATTGAAGTTCAATAGAACATAATTTTGATATAACAAAGCAATTTGCTGATATTACCAACTTCATTGTGGGGAGGTTTTTCGTTACATGATGTGTACATTTACGCAGTTCTAATGCCTACTTACTGATCGACTAACCCAGCAACAATATCCATACATTTAGAAACCACACCATGCACCTTGTTTCGTTGTGACACCTCGTGTGGCATGTACATTGTTGCAGACGAAAACTGGCGTCAAGCCACGAGCCGTCACATTTGATGACCTGGAGTCGAGCAACGAGAGCGAACACTACAGCGATGTTGAAAACGACCCAGACTGGTGTCTCGGCTGTGAACTGGGCCAGGTAACCGCACGTTTCACTTTCACTACTCTGGAACAGTTCACAGTAATCTGCCCTGTACTCAACAAATGCAGTATTCAGATGTTTGCACCAGTTATTGTGCAACAGAATTATGAGGCTCTTTCATCACAACTACAGACCGCTGAAAAGGAATAGGTGAGGCTAGATTGTTGGATTATATTTACGGATGTCAGTTAGTATCACTTGCCTAGTTTGCCATTCGTGACACCATGGACCAAGGAAATTCGTCGCCAAGTCCAAACATTGATGTTCCACATTATCGCATTCATGCATGTGCATTCCTAGCTACACACACAAGACATGCGTCTCACCTCCATTCGTTTTCTACTCTACTAGCATGCACAATCCTTCCCATTACCCTTGCCCAGGGTGCCCTCACGTGGAATTGCTCATAGGTTGGGCCTTACTGTGAACTGAGGATTCATACTTGAGAAAGGATTAAAAAAAATTGAAGCCGGTGATAGCCAAGGGATCAGTTTCTCTTAACTGTAGTATTGGCTTCTTGTGACGCACAGCACAGAACAAACCATTTGAGACAATTGGCACGTGAGTCACGTCGTATACCATGTGAGAGTGCAGCAGTTTCCATTGGGTCACAGATAAAGGAATGAAACACGAGAATCGTAGTCAACCACACCACTATTTTTTGCATGCGTCGTATCATATGGCAGCAAGTTCCTCATAAGAGCAAGAGACTTGACAGGGGTAGGGGAACGGCTGGTGAGAACCAACCCTGTCCATGCTAGGAGCCCCCAGCACTTGACCTGCTGAGCAGATCTTCGACGACTGCCGACTCTGCGACACGTCTCCCTCAAATCGTTTGCCTCAATATATCGCGAAATGAAAATGAATAAAGAGCTGCATTCAAATTTTGCATTGAGGAGTATTGTAATCACGAGTGAATTTTTTTTCACCTTTATGAATGGCCTTAGAAATGGTAAGCTGTCATGTAAGAAGTGTCATTCAAATCACTGTTGTGTTTAAGAAGCTTCTCCCAAGAAGCTCCTATCCTGGTACATGGGAATGAAGAAATCATTTTGCTCAGCATGCACTGCACCACATTTAATGTGATTTGTTGCATTTGAAAGAAAGTTAAAATCTGCCAACTGCAAGGAATAGACAATTTTACACCATTTTTTTTTACAAAAATTGTTGAAAATCACATAATTTAATAACTGTAGCATTGTGATTGCAACTCTAACTTAAGCATAATGAAACATAACTTATGTAGCCTGCAATTGTTTGACATCTTAAGTGGACAAAATTGATGTTTTGTGCAGCACTATGAAAACTCCACTAATACGCAAGTACTTTCGCAAAACCATCGTAAACATTAACAATTTCACGTAAGCTGCTATATATTGTCCACTTTGGATGCTATGACAGATGCTATTCTTTCTCAACTTATCAATTTTCTGTAATTTCTAATAAAAAAAATTGAGGACCTAGTTTGAAATTTTGGTTTGAGGCCCTAGGGTGAAATTTTGCTTCCTATGGTTGGTAGAATTCCACTCTTATGTGCAGCAAATTTCATTCATACTGGTTCAGCAGTTGTCTAACAAGAGCATTGCATTACTTCAGATGTAAATATGAAAGTGAGAGTTGGCCTAGAGTTATAATCTCCTGGCTGAATCCTTCTTCCTTTACTCTGAATGTGCACCTTCTGATGAGATGAAGGCCAAAATCCAATGATCGCAACTGCATGTAAGCAGTCCATCAATTCCCACTTCCTTCTTCATGCCAACTTCATTCTTTCTATGCACCTCCCCATGGGCATGCACATGTAATGCCTCTGTGCACACTGTACATAATGTAAGTACTTTGCATGTTGCATTAGGGGGAGGGCACCTACGATGAGGGCTACTATCAGCTGCACCCCAAGAGAACAAGAAAGATGAAATCTCGAGGGAGAATACCAGCTAGTCGGCGGCCAAGGATGAGTGGTATGCCGGACCACCAGCACTGCCCCACTAAATGTGGCTGCGGTCTCCTTCAATGGTACTCTCCGCAGATTGAACTAAACTGCACCGCCTCTTTGCATTGCGCTTTCTTACTGAAATCTGGAATGCTGTGATGGTTGAGCATGGACGAGGCCTATCGGAGTTGCCACTGCAGTTGGAAAGTGGGTGTGACATTCTGTCGCTTAACCTGTTCGCATGTTCAATTCCCGCTGGCAACATTTTGATGGGTACCGTGCATTGGGTGCACGTTAAAGAATCCCAGGTGGTCAAAATTAATCCGGAGCCCCCCACTACAGCGTGCCTCATAGTCGTATCATGGTTTTGGCACGTAAAACTTCGGAATTTAATTCTAATTTCAACATTTCGGTGGGGACAAGATGGGAAAAAGATAAAGCTTGTGTATCATGTTTTGGGTGCAAATTGAGCGACCCATAGTGGTGAAAATTAATCCAGAGCCCTTCTCTTCAGCACCTCTCATAGCCTTTGGGTTGGTTTGTGATGTTGAATTGAATCACTCTTCTTTTGTTCCCTTCAGGCCAGCCGCAAGCGGAACTTGCAGGAGCCTAAATCCATGAAGGTATGTTATTGCTCTTCTGTGCCTTGGAAGGGGGACTTCATTAATGGAGTTGAGGAAATCACTCTTGTTATGCATTTGCATATAGGTAACTCCTGCACAACACCTGGCACTTGTCAGAAGAGGACTGGCAAAAATTTGTAGATTATGATTTCATTGTTTTATGAAATCGCTGTTCTTTTTGATTTTCCAATTTTCTTTGTGGTATGGATGTTATGCTGTTTCTCTCACCTCCTCTTGTTTATGTGCAGCGACTACGGTTGACTTCCTTTAATTGGACGCTGCCAGGACCAACGAAATTGATCCAATTATCCAGCGAGTCGAGTTAAACAACATGCAGAAAAACACGTCAAAGAAACGTAGCTGATTCACTTGGACCAATGCCATTCGACGCCTAAATAGACCTAGTCTGGCTACAATAACTCCTCGCGGGCTGTGTCAGCTGCATGGTCGGCAGCATTAGCCCGCTCTTGCTTGCATGGAGTGTGGGGTGATGAATATGTGGCGGCGCTTTGCACTGAATTTTTCGCTGCACAAAATTTGGCGCTAAAGATCCCTCCATGAAGGTTGGCCTTTATGCAGCAAAGCACACGAACATCGCTAACACAATTCCTGGCCCAATTTTCCTGGGAAAGAAAAGAAGGCAAACACCGTAATCAGACATTGAGCTACCATTATTACATGAAAAGTTTTCCTATAGCACGTAAAAAGTGAGTGTTTTGTATGGGAGGATGACATTCATTCAACACATTCACTGTCCCCTAAGCTCTGCCAAAAGAGGCTGCCAGTAAGGGAGTCACTATTGGGGTCACCAAAGAGGTTAGGCATACGTACTGGCCAAGTTAGAAATATTTCGAATTATTTGGCAAAAGCCAAGTTTAGGATCGAAATAAAAATTTGGGCCCATAAATATGCATAGGCGCCAGCTGGGACTTTTGGTCAGGATCGAATTAACCAAGAATTCAAGTTAACTGGAGTCGAATCAAAGGAAGCCTATTGTATATCCGGAGAGCGTGGTTTAGACAGCAGTCAGCTGTGTGTAAAAGACAGTTCTTTAGATAGTAAAACTCTTATATGAAGAACACAGATATAATACTTGGATGTAACGCAGTAAGTTTAAAATTTCCTTGGCCATGCTTTATTGCAAGGAATATTCTACTACTGTATATAAAATCAAAATTCAAGATCCAAGGCAGTAGTGGGTACATTGAAATGAATATTTGTTAGCCGACAGCTCAAAATATGTATTCTGGTGATAAGAATGTGAAGTATGCAGTAAGTGCAACTTAAGACTACACATTCCGGACGCATGTTCAGCAGCTTGACATGGCTGGCCCCTTAGTCGGAAAGCCCATATGCCAATCCTGAGTGATCACATGGTTGCTTATTAACAACCGTGCAAAGGGTTAGTATTGCTCACTTGCCATGCATTTACATGACAAGCCACTCATGAGCCATCACAATTGGCTCATCGGAGACATCACACTTTTGTTTCTTCTGCATACACTCGATTACAATATATATATATATATTTGCTGTTACTAGTGCGTAAATTTAAATCGAATATTAGATTAAAAAGATTTTTTATTGGATGTGTCCTTGTTAGAAGACGGTTTGACTGCATACCGGCCGCGATTGCTTAGCAGCTGGGGTGTTGCGCTGCTAAGTACGAGGTCACCAGATCAAATCCCAGCCGTGGCAACCGCATTTCGATGGGGGTGAAATGCAATAACGCCTGTGCCCCATGCATTGGGGGCATGTTAAAAAATCCTCAGGTGGTTAAAATTAATCAGGAGTCCCTCACTATGGCATGCCTCATAACCAAATCATGTTTTTGGCACGTAAGACCCCAGAATTCAATTTGACTGTATGTATTGCTTATTTAAGAACTTCAGGCAATGCAATGCAGGAGAAAAGCTTTATCAGTAGCATCAGTGTCCAGAAACATGCACATGTCCATCTTGAATTGCTGCCATACCCTAACGTAAAATGCTACTTTCTTTTGTGCAGAATGGGCAGGCTGTAAGCAGCGCACTTTTCTTTCTGTTAATTATTCTACTGGTTTTGTTTCAAGCTAAATAAAATAAGTCTGCATTGTGTTTGCTTGAAGAGACTTTCACAAAATGGCATAAGCTTTTGCACAGTGAATGCCGGATTGGCCAGTGGTGATGTTTCCATGCACACCATCAGTGTTACTAATGCAACAGACTGATACATAAGTTACTAACGCAGTAGATTAACTCTAAGAAAAGCCATCTTAATGTTAAGCTAAACATTTTTGAAGCCTTTCTCATTTCCTATACATCTAGAACTTTGGTTAGGCTGAACAGCAGTGGTGAAAAAACAAATTGACATACAAGGTTCCTCACAAAGTCTACCGCAGTATTGAAATGGGCAAGATTGCTACACTGTCTAGAAGCCACAAAATTAGGTATTCATGTTTTTGATCGAACATGGCTGTTCATATCAGCTGTCCCTGCTTCGTTTGTCCTTCAAGCAACTATAATTTGTGGCTAAGAAATGGCTAGAAAATGGCTGTGTGAATTTCAAACTACTTTGTTTTCTGGGCTCTCTGTCCCGGTGTTAGCAGATGTGGTTACACATTTCCTGTTAAGCTTAAGAGCACCCACAATCAAGAACTTATCTCATAAACGGGTGCAAGTCATTTTATTGGCCAAGTGAACGTGCAGATATTTTAAGATAGATAGGTTGTGGATTTGATTTCAAGCTGTCACAACTGCATTTTGATGAAGCAGATTCCAGAAATGGCCGTGTGTGATCTTTAGAAACACATCTGCCCCGGGTGCTCAAAATAAGCATGAAGTCCTTCCCTGTGTAGATTTTTAGATGTAAGGCCACACCAAATAAAGTATACTTTGTCTTGATGAACTCTATTAATGTGATAACAAGACAATCTTATGGTTTGTTCGGTTCCAGAAGTATAATTCACTTCCTGCCATTCGTTATATTGACATGTGGTTTCTTAAAAGTGGCAAAATTTATCAAAGTGAGGAGTTCACCTTAATGTTGTGGACAGCAGTAGCGCATACAATGAAGCAAAATAAAGATGGCATCGCTTTGAAATGTCTGTCAAGAGCTATATTTTGTAACAATCAATTTTTCCATTCTGTTTGTCCTTCATTAATAACTTGCATGACAGTGTGATGCTATTATTGCTAAGATAAGCCAGTAACTGCTGCAGTCTATAAGAAATGAATAGAGCTGTACAAAAATATTGTTTGCAGTACACAGCCTTAGGGCTCTAAACTGCAGGTGAAGGCTTGCTCCAGGGGCCTTAGATGGGCAACTGCAACAAAATTTTGCTTTGGTTAAAGTGCTTACAAGTTAATAATATAAACAATCTAAATAACCTTGGCATAATGGCCTTTGAATTGTACCTTAGCAGATGACACGGACAACTGGTAGTAAATAGGCATTGCACAACTCCCTGAACTGCATGCACGCATGCCGATTCCGCTGTCACGCTGTGGACACCTGGATGTCCAGGCAGGCACTGGTTCTCAGCATTTCATGGTTTAGCATTTTGAGATGTGGTATCAAAACCATAAAGTTTCACAAGCTTTATAGGGCGTGTCCACACAATGTCAAATTAGCATAAAGGCTGCTTCACGTTTATGCCAAACATCTATACTTATAATTCAGCACAGGCTCCGCCTGCAAAACTGCACGGAATTTCTCTCTGTACTGGAAAACATAGTTGCCAGGAGAGAGCAATGTTGAAGGAAGTTTGTCGCCACTGTGACATTACAAAAATGAATCAATGTAATTGGTTGGAAGAGCAGAAACGGGTAATGCCCGCCATATGCATTCCAACAAAGTCAGCTTACTGCTATCCTTTAAAAGTCCACAATCATTGCATTTTACCAATGGAAAGATGAAGTTGAGTACGGCGCAATGACTGATGGAACGAAAAATGTTAGGCGCAACATTGATAAACAGGAAAACAACAGTGCAGATTAGAGAGCAAACAAAGTTCGCCAATATTCTGGTTGACATTATAGAGAAAAGAAATGGAGCTGGGTAGGCCATGTAATGCGTAGTGTAGATAACCACCGGTCTGTTGAGTATCACAAAGGGTGCCAGAAGAAAGGGAGCTGCAGTCAAGGACGGCAAGGAAGTAGTTCATGCGATCAAATTTGAAAATGTTCAGGCACAAGAGGGGCTCACTGGCAGCAGACGTGGGTAATTGAAGATCTTCGAGAGAGGCCTGTATCCTGCAATACAAATAGTCTGATGATGATAGTGAATTGCTTGGCACATCTATGCTTAAACTGTTTGAGTGTGACAGTGGTGTACTTGCTACTGCATTTTTAGGTTGTTTCGGGCTATATATACACGATTAGAAATGTTTGTTCTGGATGTCCTGAATCTTGTTGCGGTTGGCCTTCAAGTGCTTGTCTTGCTATCGTTTACTGAAGCGCTCTACATCGGCGGCTGCCTGCAAGTGCCGAGGACTGTGCCGCTCGGGACGCTGTGGATGTTCCAGGAAGCAGAGGAGCTGCTCCTCCCTCTGCTCCTGTAAGGGGGAGTGTCCAGTGGCGCAGCACTCTGTAAGTAGTAATATACAGTTTGTTGCAAGAGCCACCGTGATACCAGCAATTTCTTGCGCCTAGTTAAGTTATTGGTGAAACGTAGACTGCATTGCATTCTAAAAAAAAAAAAGCCATAAACTGACCTTGCCAAGATTGAGGATCTTTTACTGGGCCAAAACAGCACAAACTGTGAATTAAGTACTTTGAAATCTGACTCCACCCAGACAGTGTTAAAGGCGCGTTGGTATTGGCTCAAAATTCAAGAAATTCAATTTTGACATTCACATTCTTCTAATAATCAACCTGTTACCGCAAAATTCACCAGCCTAAACTAGTTCAGCGTTTCTCTTTAGTGGCTCTTCAAGCTGTCTCTGGGATCAGCACCGTCCACTCAGCCAGACAGCCATCCACGCACTGTGCGGGAAAGAGCCAAAGAAATCTCCGCTTTATTACTTGACAAGCGCGGCTCAAGTGCTTGCAGGAGCTCGTATCCATCCTCACAGGGCTTCATTGGCAGCCACATGGTATAATGCTAAGCAATGCTGTGAGAAGGCAACTGCAAAACGCCCTGTGCCACTGTACACTTCAGAATGGCAGAACTCCTATGTTATTTTATCTATTAAAATACATATCGTAGGAGAATGTTTACAAAAGTGTTCGAAGTGGTCTGGCTCTTAAGTGTTCCTGAGTGGTACCCGCTGTAGTAGCTTAGCTTAGCTAGAGGCTAGGGCATTGTGCTACTAAGTTTACTGGTTCATCACAGCCGCGGTGGCCGAATTTCGATGGGGGGCAAAATGCAAAAATGCTCCTGTACTTAGGTATACTAAAGAACCCCAGGTGGTCAAAACTAATCCCAAATCCCACCCACTGTGGTGTGCCTCCTAATCAGATTGTGGTTTTGGCATGAATACCCCCAGATTTTTTTTTTTTTTTCCTGAGTGGTTTAGGGCCCCTTTATAAAGGTGTTGCAGCTTATCCAGAGGTGCTCATTTAAAAAATAATACAAACAAGTTGTTTGTAGTTACTGAAAGTGGCTTAGTCTTCCGACTATATTTCTTTATTTTTGTCCTGCATTCTTCTTTCAGGAGTCCGATTTGGCCATTCCAGAGGACACATTGACCGAAAGCTTGCCAGAAAAGCAGCTCTCTCTTAGGAGCAAACAGTGACGTGACACATTTTGTACATATTATATATTTATATGCGTCTGTACGAACGCTTCATGAATTGGATGATGTGAATTTGTGTGGCCGCTCTACATCTTTCTTTTACCGCCTCTTTGAAGGAACACAGCTAGCGCTCTCTCATAATGAACTCACTACTTTTAGTTTTTACCATTTCAATGTCTCCACTTATTTTAAGTCTGTTTTAATTTCATAATTATTGTCACCTTCTACTTCATTCATCACATTGCTCTGTGTCTGACAACTCAACCCTATGCTGTGTTTTGTGACAAACATTTGACAGCCACCAAGACAGCATGGCAGTGGCATCTAGAAGGTAACTTTAATCTACAAGTGTCATAGTCAACTGAGGTGCACTGAAGTAGTTGAGGCCTGCACAGGAACTGTTGGCATCTTATGTTCCTTCCATAATTTGTTCAGCTGCATGGATTAGCTTGGATGACCTGCAATTTCCCATTTTTCAAAGGAAGGCAGGAGCTGGGACAAGTCAACCATCTAATATTCGTCTTGTGTGCCGTGCATGCGTGTACATGTGCGTATGTGTGTGGAGAGTGAGCAATGTTGGCTTACGTGGAGGTACTTCCAAAACACAAGTTAAACAAACCTGCCAAAAATATGTGTGGGCACATTGTCCTTTTCTGTCTTGGATGGTGTCTTTGTGGGGCTTATTTTTTAGTGAATAATATGTGGATGTACAAATGAATAAATGTGTTCAGAAATTCAAGAGAGTCTGACTAAATGGTGTCGGCAGTCCTGACGCCTTAAAGCCAAAGGGTGAACAGATATGATGACGGAGCACATCTGTATGCCCTGACCTGCATTTTTAGAGTGGTGTGGATCGGAAAGCAAATGGGGATAACCGATATTCTAGTTTACATTAAGAGAAAAGAAAAATGGAGCTGGGCAGGCCATGTAATGCATAGGACAGATAACTGGTGGACCATTAGAGTTATAGAATGTGTGCCAAGGGAAGGGAAGCACAGTAGAGGACGGTAGAAAATAAGCAAATTTGCAAGCGCAAGTGGGAATCGGCTAGCGCACGAAAGGTGCAATTGGAGATCACTGGGAGAGGCGTTCGTCGTGCAGTGGATATAAAAATAGGCTGATAACAATATCAGTATATGCATGATATTGTTACGTAGAAAGACACCGACGAAAAGCTATTTACAAGTATATTTACAAGGCAATACGCCGCAGTTGACCAAGAGGCAACAGCCCGCGCTAGCTCCCAATCGTCGTCTTCGTCTTCTTCCTGCTCGGCTCTTCGTCATTGGGAATACTACCCCGTAGCACTACCCCCGGCGGCAAAAGCGCCGTCCTGGAGCGACTAAAGGCTGGACTCTGAAGCAGTGTAGTAGCTCTTGAGCCTACTGACGTGCACGACATCACTAGATGCCCGAGTAGATGACGAGGTTGAGCTCACAGGAGCAATTTCATAAGTCACAGGCGTCACCTGGCGCAGCACACGGTAGGGCCCTGTGTATCGCGAAAGGAGCTTTTCGGAAAGTCCAACGTGACGACAGGGCGACCACAGGAGCACGAGTGCACCAGGCGAAAACTGTACGTCACGGTGGCGGGCGTTGTACTGACGCTGCTGCGTGGTTTGCGAGTCCGTCAGTCGAGCACGGGCATGCTGGCGTGCATGATCGGCGAGGGCGATGGCGGCGCGCGCATACTCGGTTGTTGAGGTCGCAGCAGGAGGAAGTACCGTGTCAACGGGCAAGGTCGGTTCGCGACCGTAGAGTAGATAAAATGGAGAAAATCCGGCGGTGTCGTGCCGGGAAGAATTGTAAGCAAAGGTGACGTAAGGAAGGGCAACGTCCCAGTCGTGGTGGTCCTTCGAAACGTACTTGGACAGCATGTCGGTAAGAGTACGGTTTAAGCGCTCAGTCAGGCCATTGGTTTGAGGATGGTATGAGGTAGTCAGCTTGTGTTGAATAGAGCAGGAACGCACAATGTCGGCGATAACTTTCGAGAGGAAGTTACGACCACGGTCAGTAAGCAGCTGTCGCGGGGCGCCATGCACTAAGATAATGTCACGCAAGAGAAAGTCCGCGACGTCAGTGGCGCAACTGGTAGGTAGAGCCCGCGTGATAGCGTATCGGGTGGCGTAATCAGTTGCGACAGCTACCCATTTGTTCTCAGAGGATGACGTGGGAAAGGGACCGAGGAGGTCTAACCCAACACGAAAAAACGGTTCCACAGGGACGGTGATCGGCTGGAGATGACCGGAAGGTAGCACCTGAGGCGTTTTCCGACGCTGGCAGGGATCACAGGCAGCAACATAGCGTCGGACGGAGCGAGCAAGACCAGGCCAATAGAAGCGGCGGCGGACGCGGTCGTACGTGCGGGTTACGCCAAGATGTCCTGCAGTGGGTGCGTCATGCATCTGAAAGAGCACAGTCTGTCGTAGATGTTTTGGCACGACAAGAAGAAGATCAGGGCCATCAGGGAGGAAGCTCCTTCGGTACAGAATGCCGCCCTGGAGGACATATCGGCGAACGGATGCGTCGGTAGGTGTAGAGCGCAGACGCTCGATGAGTACTCGCAGCGGTAGGTCTCGGTACTGCTCATCGGCGATGTTAGCGAAGGCAGACACAGAGAAAATGCCGTCGGCGGTACTACTGTCGGCGTCGTCAGGCTTGTCTACCGGGTAGCGAGACAGGCAGTCAGCGTCCTTGTGTAGTCGGCCAGATTTGTAGGTGACAGAGAACGAATATTCTTGGAGGCGTAAGGCCCAGCGACCAAGTCTTCCTGAAGGGTCTTTCAATGAGCATAACCAACAAAGCGCGTGATGGTCTGTGATAACGGAAAAGGGTCGGCCATATAAGTATGGGCGGAACTTCGCAACCGCCCAAACTAGGGCCAGACACTCACGCTCAGTGATGGAATAGTTGCGCTCCGCGGGCGAGAGGAGCCTGCTGGCGTAAGCGATAACACGGTCGTGGCCACGCTGGCGTTGTGCCAGTACTGCGCCAATTCCGTGAACGCTGGCGTCAGTACGGACTTCGGTAGGCGCAGAAGGATCGAAATGGGCCAGAACGGGAGGCGTTGTGAGAAGATCGATGAGAAGCGAGAATGCAGAGGCCTCGTTATCGCCCCACTGGAAAGGGGCGTCTTTTTTCAAAAGCTCGGTTAGTGGTCGTGCTATGGCCGCGAAATTTTTGACGAAACGGCGGAAGTACGAGCAAAGGCCGATGAAGCTGCGCACATACTTGACACACTTCGGAACAGGGAAGTGCGTAACAGCATGGATCTTGCCTGGGTCCGGTTGCACTCCGTTCGCGTCAACGAGATGTCCAAGGACGGTAATCTGGCGACGGCCGAATTGGCACTTCGATGCGTTGAGTTGCAGACCGGCTCGCCGAAAAACGTCCAGGACTGCTGAGAGGTGCTCGAGGTGCGTAGCGAATGTTGGGGAGAATACTATAACGTCGTCCAAGTAGCACAGGCACGTGGACCATTTGAAACCGTGAAGAAGGGAGTCCATCATGCGTTCAAAAGTGGCAGGAGCGTTACATAGGCCGAACGGCATCACCTTGAATTGATAAAGACCGTCGGGTGTTACAAAGGCAGTCTTCTCACGGTCGAGATCGTCCACGGCGATCTGCCAATAGCCGGAGCGAAGGTCAATAGAGGAGAAATAGCGAGCACCGTGGAGGCAGTCAAGGGCGTCATCAATCCGAGGTAGGGGATACACGTCCTTTTTGGTAACCCTGTTAATTAAGGTGCCGATAATCCACGCAAAAGCGCCATGAGCCATCCTTCTTTTTTACCAGCACAACCGGTGACGCCCATGGACTACATGACGGTTCAATAATGAAGCATTTTGCGAACTTCGGTGTGAATCACTTGACGCTCAGCCGGTGATACTCGATACGGGCGGCGATGAATAGGAGGGGCATCTTCGGTATTAATGCGATGTTTAACAGCTGTTGTTTGGGCCAAAGGACGATCGTTAAAGTCAAAAATATCTTGGTAGGAAATCGGAACGCGGTAGAGCGCACGAGCGTGCTTGGACGGCATGTCGGGTGCAATCATTTTCTGTAAGTTGGCGATGGTACAGGTTGCCGACTGCGATGGTAGAGGAGGATCGGTTGAATTGTCGTCTACTGAAATCGATGCTACAGAGTGATCCTCGAATGAGCAAAGTTGGGCCAGAGACATCCCGCGTGGCAGCACTTGTGTCGTCAAGGCAAAATTGACCACTGGCAGGCAGACGCAATTCGCCGTAATAGATAAAATAGTATGAGGTAGTGTGATCCCGTGTGTAAGGAGGACGTCTTGCATAGGAGCCGCGATGTACTGACCGTCGGGCACTGGTGGGGATGACACGAAGTCAACGTAAGTCAGTGCCGAAGGTGGCAAGCGAACGAAGTCGACGGAACTGAGGCGAGGAAGGTGTTCTTCAGCGGGATCCAGAACAGGCAGGTCGAGGCGGAGAGTACTGGTGGAGCAATCGATGAGAGCAGAATGTGCGGAGAGGAAGTCGAGGCCGAGGATGATGTCGTGGGGACAGTGAGCGATGACTGTGAAAATCACGGTAGTGGAGCGATCGGCGAAGGAGACGCGGGCGGCACACATACCAATTACGGGGGCTGTTCCGCCATCGGCGACACGGACAACAGGCGTCGTGGCGGGCGTGATTATTTTCCTCAGCCGGTTACGAAGATCCGCGCTCATTACCGACAAATGCGCCCCAGTGTCTATGAGAGCTGATACAGGAACACCGTCGACTTGCACGTCCAGAAGGTTCAGATGAGTGGGCAACGTCAGGAGAGGATTTGGCGGCGTAGGGAGCAATGCAGCGTCACCTCGAGGCGCTGCATCGTCTAGTTTTCCGGCTGGGAGCGGCGTCCGAAGGGAGTCGGCGAATAGGAACGACGGGGCTGGGGAGAGCGAGATTGTCGTCGTTGGGGCGAAGGCGAACGAGAATAGGGGCGGTTCGGCGCAGGAGAATCGGTGGCGGCATTATCTGAGCGGGCAGCATAGGGACGAGAAAGGCCACCTGGGGGGCGAGAGTAGGCAGTATATGTAGACTGGTTCAGGGAACTCCAGCGACTGCGGCAGTGCCGAGAAATGTGCCCAATTCGATGGCAGTGAAAACAAATGGGCTTGTCGTCTGCAGTGCGCCATTCAGAGGGGTTGCGGAAACGTGATGGGTAAGAAGGTGCGGGACGGGGTGGAATCGAAGATGCCGGGTGGGGATCAGGGCGATGGGCCGAGCAGATGGTGTGAAGACCCATGTTGGCGAACTCCTGGCGGACAACTGCCTGGATCAGGGAAACAGTGAGTGCAGGTGCATTGGAGGGGCTGGAGTTGAACGCAGCCGGATAGGCCGCCTCGATCTCACGCCGGACAATCCTGGTAACATCGCCAGTGTTGTTGGGACGAGGAGCGTCGGCACAGGAAGATGTCGCTGGGGTGTTGGGCAGACGGGCAAACTGTTGGTCAATACGTCGGCTTTTAGCGAATTCCAGGCGGCGGCACCCTTTTATAACTGCATCCACCGTCGCGACGTTGTTAAATACGAGCAAGTTGAAGGCATCATCGGCAATGCCTTTGAGGATGTGGGAGACCTTGTCGGACTCAGTCATGTGTGCGTCAACTTTGCGGCATAGAGCCAAGACGTCCGGAATGTACGTGACGTAGGGCTCCATTGACGTCTGCACACGACCGGAAAGCGCCTTCTGCGCGGCAAGTTGGTGACCGTAGGGGTTGCCGAACAAGTCTCGAAGCTTTTGCTTAAGCGAATCCCAACTGGTCAGCTCATCTTCGTGCGTCCGATACCAAACTCGAGGTGTGCCACCGAGGTAAAAGACGACGTTGGCGAGCATGATAGTTGGGTCCCACCGGTTATTGCGGCTGACGTGTTCGTAAAGGCTGATCCAGTCCTCGACGTCTTCCTCATCTTTTGCCGAGAATACGCCAGGATCACGGGGAGCGGAGAGGGTGATGTAGGTCGCCGAAGTGGCAGGAGGTGTCGGAGCCGGTGGAGTCGGGTTGGCGTCGCCGGGAGCCATGAAGGTAGGCTCGACGTACCGTCCACTGCGAAGCTCCGTGACGAGGTACAGGGAACGTCCACCTCCACCAAATATGTTACGTAGAAAGACACCGACGAAAAGCTATTTACAAGTATATTTACAAGGCAATACGCCGCAGTTGACCAAGAGGCAACAGCCCGCGCTAGCTCCCAATCGTCGTCTTCGTCTTCTTCCTGCTCGGCTCTTCGTCATTGGGAATACTACCCCGTAGCAATATGAATCACATACTCGTGGTCATGATGCAGTCATGGTAATTTCTTTAGCTCGATATAATCAGGATATGCATGACATGCATGCTATGATAAGAATGATGTCTGGTGATGCTTTGCAGAATGTCATGATGTTGGATAGTAAGCTACCGGCAAAATGGTTTGTGCAACATAGATTCCCACAGTGCGTGGATCTGCATAATTTTCTTCTAAGCCCAATAATGTGATAACTATACGACTTGCTATCACACAAACTCTTGCTTAATTGATGCATTATTAGCGTGAAAACTTACTGGGGCTTTATTTCTGCTTTTGCATGATAGCAACGTCCGCTGGTAACGAGAGGCATTTTGTCAATGCACTTAATAACTGTGCAATGAAAAGTGTGCTTAGTTCTTTTTGGTCTGCCCATATGCCTGACCAATCAGTCTGTGCCAATGTGTACTAAATGTAATGTACACAAAGGTGAGTGATAGAGAATAGTGCTCAAGGCACTACCCAATAAATTGGGCAGAATTCATCTCGCAATGACTGTTGACTGTAAAGTGTTTAGAATTGAATCAATGTAGCAACGCAACGCACTGCCACTGTTGAAACTAGTTATGTATGTATCATGTACTGCTCTGGGGACTCCTCTTTCGCGCTTCCCTAAGATCACTTGGTGCCATCAGGCGCCGCTGCCACGAAGCCTGTAGGTGGCCAGTAAATGCATGGCACACCAGTGCATGTGAGTGTTGAGAAATGTGTCATGTGGCAACTGGGCTCTTGTGCTTCATTCTGGACACTCTCCACCATCTAGTGGCACTGCCGAGAAATTCACACGTGGCCTCTGATACAAGAAGTGCATAGCACAGGTGGCTCAGAATTCTGAGAACTGTTGCCTTGCTTATGCTCAGTGGGTAATACTAATTGACCCAAATTGGTGAGAGGTTCATTGAAGAGCGGTACATACACAGTGCATTCATAGTGCAGCTTGACAAAGTGTTGGCCTGAAAGGCATTCATTGAAAGCTGCACATACGCAGCGCATTTGTGGTGCAGCCTGCTAGTGCATAGGGTTGCTGTCCTTGAGGAACCCTTGTGAACTGGGTTTGATTCCACTCAGCATTGGATAAGTTTAAGGGATCTTTTTCGTCACTGTAGAGGCAACTCCTTCCCAGTGGCACATGCCGGGTTACCCAAGTTGGCGTCAGAGATGTTCATCGAAAAGCACACACACCTACTGGATCATGCCCAGTGACCCAAGTTGGCATCAAACAGGTTCATTGAATACCAGCATAGACCAAGTGGCATATATCCGGCGCTCCAAGTCGTCGGCAGAGTTTTTTTTAACAGCGGTGCCTCCTAAGTCCTGCATCCACAGTGACCCATGTCGGTGTGGTTTGTTGAAGAGCGGCATGTATGTACACAATGGCACATACTCAGTGACCCAAGTTGGTGCAACGGTTGGTTTCAAACCTTGTTACCTCAGCACAGCAGCCCTATGCGCTAACCATCAACCATGGACTACCCAGTGACCCAGGTCGCGAAAACGATTGAAGACAAGCATAAATGGGTAGGCAGTTAGCCCCCAGAAAGTGTGTGAAGAGTGCTAGTTAACTGTATACATCATGTCATGTTCGCTTAATTCTTCAATGATGATGCATGTGAATGTCCGCCCCCCCCAATTTTTTTTTTTTACCTAATCGATAAAACACATTGAGAATAAGCATTATCAAGGAAAACAAAAAAAAATATTTGCCAGAACTTTTTTATCAATAGGGGCAAAACACCAGACAGAGAACTGCAAGTGGCTTCACCTCAAGCTACCTATGGCTTAGGTTGAAGTTCATCCCCCAACTGGCGCGATGGGCTTAGCTCGATCTCCAGGAACCGCTGGTGTAACAGCAACATGGTGGACACAGCTAGCGCACTGGAGCTCATTTTCCGTGGAAACCATGCTTCCTCCTCCCGGGGCTGAGCCACTGCACGAGCAAGCGTCACTCAGCAGCGCCCTGATTGGCCTCCTGAGTGGCGGCCCCTGGGCATCCTCTCCACCAGAGCCTTTTATCGCTGAACACTTCATCGCCATGGCATAGAGAATCTATGCCCGTGGCAGATGCTCACAGGCCCGCAACTTCTCGTTCTGGCGCTTGGTGGACGGCGGGTGCGTATTTACAATCCGCGTCTTTCATGGCGCGACGGCGCATGCGCCTGCCCTAGCGGATTAGCGTGAAACGGGCCGTGCGCCGGGAAGTCCCCCGAAAAAGAAAAAAAAAAAGCGCTCGGACGCGCGCTGCTGCTAACACCCGTGCCGTGTACCGCGTTGAAACTGTGCTGGTAGCTCCACAGAACACCTATACAAGTAGCTCGACGTCGGTGCGGTGCCGAAAACGTGCATAGCGTAGAAACGGGTGAACTTTTTCAACTCGCCGCTGTTTTTCCTGATATTGTTTCTTTTTATGTCGGCGTCGCTTTATTGCAGGTCTTGCCGGGCTCGGGTCGGGCCGGGCGAACTAAGCGTCGGGCCGGACCGGGCCGCCTGTGGTAGTGTAGGGCCCGGGCCGGGCGCGGGCTCAGAATTGCGGCCAGTGCACAGCTCTAAATTGCGCTTGTCCCTGGGCGTGCCGGCAGAAGTCGTGGGGCGCGGTAGTGCTGAACTTAGCATCGCAAGTTGGCGGCTCGAAGCAATTATATTTATTAAATCGTGTGTTTTACTTACTAAAACAGCGTGTCATTATTTCGCGTGCCAGGGCATTTCGCGTGAAAGGGGAATATAAGATCGGCTGTCCGGCAGACAGCCAATTTTTTATGCGAACACCCCCTCCTGGCATGCTTCGGCCACCGCGGCCCCAACCCACGGGCCGCCCTGCTTCCTGTTTTGATCCCCCCGCTACCCCTTGGGTGCCCCGGAGATCCTGCGCCGTCTGCTTTAGTATAGCCTCAGGTGCGCTCTCCTGGGGCCTCCGTTTGTCGGTTACATGTGCCCTCCTGGAGCAGTGCTTGTAAAGAATGCAGTCTATCGTCGCGACCAAAAAAGCGACCCGCGACTTATACAACACCAGTCAGAACCTTGCCCCTTCAGACAAAGCGATCACCAAATGGGGCGTCCCTGCCCACTGCCTCAGCGCGTGCAGCCAGCGGCGGAGTGTAAACGAACACACACACACACACACACACACACACACACACAAAAGAGGCCTGAAGACACTGCGGGGCTTCCGCCAGGCCGGCACACACTCGAGATGACCATGGCGAATTAGGAAGTCACGCTTCATTTCGACGAGGCATGGTGGGTGAAAATCCTTTCTGCACGAGGTGCTAGACGCCAGCCGTCACACCGGCCATACAGGCAACATCGCGTTTGCCCCAAGTAAAATCTTTAGCGCTATTTAGTATCTCACAGTGACAGGCCAATTAGCCCAAATTAGTGCCTTGGACTAAACCGCTACACGTCAGCTCCATAAAACGACAAGCGCATTTTTCTAGTGCCGCTATTCACTGTAAAATAAGTTACGCCATTGAAAAGTGAACAAGGGCGTAAATGGGAATATAACTCACATCCTTGTGCCCAAAATGGTGTAAAAGTGTTAGTTATAAAAGAAGTCACACCCTTATTCAATTTTAAGGGCGTAATTTATTTTACAGTGTAGGCCGGCCGATTGCCCGTAGTGGGTTTGTGCCACTTCCTGTGAAGTCAGCACCAGTGCATGATGCACGCGAGTCACGAGCCTCGCGAGGTCCGTGCAGTGACAGCAACGCGGCAGCAAGCTCGATCGTCTCGGTCGCCGTCAGTGCTCTCAACCAGTGGCGTAGCCAGAAATTTTGTTCGGGGGGGGGGGGGGGGGCTACGCCACGGGCCCAACACACACACACAAACACACCAGTGGCGTAGCCAGAAATTTCGTTCGGGAGGGGCTCACATTGCAGCTCGGCCTCCTCCTTAAGAAGCTTTAGCTCGGGTGCTCACCTAAATACATGTAAATCCGTCTTTCTCGGCAACCACTACACCAAATTTGACGAGGTTTGTTGCATTTAAAATAAAACCCTAAATTCTACTGACTTTTAGTTTCGATTTTTTCATTTAGGTAGTCAGTTCTTTATTAAAACTTGAAAAATATCACAAATTTTCAGAAAACAAAACTATCAAGTTTGACATTGTGTAACTCAACAATGAAAAATAACATCGCAATTCTGTGAATTGCATTTAATAGTACATCTACAGCGGACAAAATTGATATGTTACACATGAATATCGAAAAATGTAGTATTATGTAAATACGGCTTTTGCAGAACCCTTTTACACAATGTAACAATTCATCTAAGATGCGAATTGACCTCCCAAATTTGTCCGCTTTGACTGTTCTAATAGATGCCGTTTACAGAACCGCGATATCTGTTCTTGATGCAGAGCTATTAGCTTGTGAACGTCGTGCTTCTATTTTTTTCGAACTTTCGAATTTTTCAAGATATTTAAACAAAATCCAGACCCTAAATCATATTTCCGATTCCAACAGACACTAGAATTTAAAGGGCCCCTGAAACGGTTCGGACAAATTTTGCGGGCGCGTAGGGTACAGCTTAAGTAGAACATTCGCACCACAATTTAAGTGAAGCGTTACGTATTAACGGAGCTGCAAGCGATTAGAAGTTACCCTCCTCCCTAGCTATGCTTTTCCTCCTCAACTCGCTCGCCGAGCGAGCGGCGCTAAGCTCCGCCTTCACTGGTTCAGCGTCACGATGCGACGTCACATCGCTCACTTCCGGTTGTTTAGGAGCACGCCCCCTCCCGCGCGAGACCTCTCCGCTAGCCGCTTGGCCGTCGACCGAGAGCTATCGAAGCAGCGTGCGTTGCGAGCATTCTGTCGTAGCGCCGAACGTGTCCGGTACTCCACTAAAAACAGGCAAGCTGGTCATTTCGGCAAATGACTGGAGGCATCAACTCAAGCTGATGAAGGAACTTTAGCATAGACGTACGTGAGCAGCCTGATCGGTCTGCACGGTCCAGACACTTGCTGGCGCAGCGCTTAACCAGTCAAACAAAGCGCTAATATTGCTCTAACCAAGTGTAAAGCATTTTAAACATTTTTAAATCAACGTGTTGATGATTACACTCCTGCGAAAAATACACACCAGCAGCAAAGAATACACTTCGTTGCTGCTACTGTGTATGGTTGAGCTCTGTGCCACCAGGTGGCTGCACCGTGCAGACCATTCACATTTGCTGCTCATCTCGTGGCTCATCCCGGCACAGTCAAGCGGCCAGACCCTGTCCCCTTGCGCTTGCGTTAGCCCTAATACTGGACTCGCGGTTTGCAGGTCGCTAGGTTTGCAGTCCACAAGGCAACAAAGTCGAATCATAGTGCTCGCGAAAAGACTGAGACCGACTCTGACCGCGGAGCTCTCGTCAAAATGGAGTACGTTGTAACACAAGCAGACGACACTTGCTGTGTGCCGGAAGTGCTGAAGTGTACTAAAAAACTATTCTTGTGTATTCTCTTTAAGTTATTTTCTTTTTAGAAAAACAATGTAACTAACATTCCAACTATTACGAGCATCATTTGTTCACCATAAAGTTGGAAAAATTATCGACCACGCGCCCTGGTCAGCCAATCAGATAGCTCGCCCATGTGACGTAATATGGGTTATTTGCATCATATGGGTAGGGGCGGCTTAAAATTCCGCCGAGCAGTGCGCTGCGATCGGCAGTGATGTGTATATTTAAAACCTTATAATAAATTACACGCTTTACGCAGAGCACTTAGATGCATCAATTAATGATCAGAAGAACCTACTCTAACGACTCAGTACGTTTGTAGAAAATCGCCAAAATCGTTTCAGGGTCCCTTTAACTTACTCTCTCAAGCGCAACAAACTTCAAGAAAAGCGATCGAGGAGCTATCTCAGAAAAGTGTTTCTGCGTTTTACATGCACTTGAATAGGCCGCGTCGGAGTTAGGCCCGAGCTAAATTTGTCGAGGTTTCAAATACATGAATAATAACTGCATGGACATTGCCTAAGATGCTGCAAACGAATTCTTGAACGCTACACACTGTCAAAATAAGTAAAATATGTATTTTTTTCATAAAAGAATATACTCGAATATACTCCCAAAAATTGTGCCTAGAATACCTGATGTAAGCGCTTCCATGTTTTTTGCCTATCTAATAAGTCAAGAAAATCAGGGAAAACACGGGGAACACGGGAGATGGAAATTCGAGACGATGAGCAAAACGTGAACAAGGTGAAAGCAGGAGACAACGTTTCGACAAGTGGCCTTGTCTTCTTCAACACCTTGAAGAAGACAAGTCCACTTGTGGAAACGTTGGCTCCTGCTTTCACCTTGTTCACGTTTTGCTCAAGTAAAGAAAATATCACACGAACTTTAGAACTACATCAGTTCGAAACTCACAAACCAGTGCATGCCGCTGATTTGAAAAAAAATTTAAAGGCCATGAAATGAACAAGTTGATGACAAATGTGTTAATGAAACTTTGTCATTCAACAACCTTCTCTACATTTCTCTATAAATGCAAAGGCCAGGGAAAAATCGTAATGACGCTGTCCATCGTGCCAATGTATTGCGCAGGAGCAGCTGTCACCGGTCGTGTATTATGAGTAATTGCGCCGAAACTATAGTCGCAACAGAGTGCATGGAAAAAAAGCGCGAGTTGTGCAAAATATACGAGGGCGAGTCAAATAAGAATGAGCCAGTGGGAATACATGAAAAACAGGGTACTTTATTTAAAAGTAGTCTTCAGGAGCATTTAGACATTTCTTCCATTGACTAGCGAGTCGCGTGATTCCCGTCTCATAAAGCCCCTTGGGTTGCTGCTTCAAAAAGCCTGCAACTGACTCTTTCACATCATCACCATCATCATCAGCAGCAGCAGCAGCAGCAGCAGCCTGGTTACGCCCACTGCAGGGCAAAGGCCTCTCCCATACTTCTCCAACAACCCCGGTCTTGTACTAATGGTGGCCATGCCATCCCTGCAAACTTCTTAACCTCATCCGCCCACCTAACTTTCTGCCGCCCCCTGCTACGCTTCCCTTCCCTTGGAATCCAGTCCGTAACCCTTAATGACCATCGGTTATCTTCCCTCCTCATAATATGTCCTGCCCATGCCCATTTCTTTTTCTTGATTTCAACTAAGATGTCATTACCTCGCGTTTGTTCCCTCACCCAATCTGCTCTTTTCTTATATCTTAACGTTACACCTATCATTCTTCTTTCCATAGCTCGTTGCGTCGTCCTCAATTTGAGTAGAACTCTTTTCGTAGGCCTCCAGGTTTCTGGCCCGTAGGTGAGTACTTGTAAGACACAGCTATTATACACTTTTCTCTTGAGGGATAATGGCAACCTGCTGTTCATGATCTGAGAATGCCTGCCAAACGCACCCCAGCCGATTCTCATCCTTTTCATTATTTCCGTCTCATGATCTGGATCCGCCGTCACTACCTGCCCGAAGTAGATGTATTCCCTTACCACTTCCAGTGCCTCGCTACCTATTGTAAATTGCTGTTCTCTTCGGAGACTGTTAAACATTACTTTAGTTTTCTGCAGATTAATTTTTAGACCCACTCTTCTGCTTTGCCTCTCCAGGTCAGTGAGCATGCATTGCAATTGGTCTCCTGAGTTACTAAGCAAGGCAATATCATCAGCGAATCGCAAGTTACTAAGGTATTCTCCATTAACTTTTATCCCCAATTCTTCCCAATCCAGGTCTCTGAATACCTCCTGTAAACAGGCTGTGAATAGCATTGGAGAGATCGTAACTCCCTGCCTGACGCCTTTCTTTATTGGGATTTTGTTGCTTTCTTCATCGAGGACTACGGTGGCTGTGGAGCCGCTATCTCCACGTCATAGTTCGACACAAATCTGGTTCTCTTGAGCTGTTTCTTTAGCTGCCCCAACATGTGGAAGTCGCAAGGCGACAGGTCTGAGCTGTGTGGCGGATGTTGCAGCGTTTTCCAGTTGAACTTTGCCAGTTTTGTTATGAACACATCAGCGACGTGGGGACGGGCGTTGTCGTAGAACAATGGTGACCCCATTCGTCAATTTTCCACGTCATTTGTTCTTGATTGAGACTCGCAGCCGATCCGTCATTTCACAATATCTGAAATAATAGTCCCTCAAGATTTAGCAAATTCAATCAGTAATAGCTCTTGACGACAAAAAAAAAAAAACTCAACACCTTTCCGGCGGTAATGACGGCCTTTGCGTTCTCTGGGGGTGGTGAATTCGGATGTTTCCACTGTAAGCTTTGCCGTCGTGTTTCAGGATTGTTGTCGTGGCACCATGGTTTGTCCCCGATCACAGTTGCAGACAAGAAGTCGTCACCCTCATTATGATACCGGATCAGATGAGTCACGACAGCGCCGAACTTCTCCATCTTGTGGCGGTGGTTCAAAATGTTGGGCATCCATTGCGGACACAAGAGCCGATAACCGAGAAGTTCAGGAATTATGGCGTGCACCGAACCGTGACTGATGTCCACATGCTCTACCAGTTCATTGATGCTTATCCTCCGTTCTTGTCTCATAAGATCATCAACCCTTGGAATTTTTTCTTGGGGGTGATTGCACGATGGCTTTGGCCCGGTCGTGGATCGTCTTTGCAACTTTCATGTGGTTCTTTGAACCGTTTACTCCAACGCTTCACAGTGGCCAATGAAATGAAATGTTCAACGAACACGGTAGCCATACGGCGACTAATTTCTTTTGAGGAAACACCTTCAGCTGTCAAAAACCTCACGGCACCCCGCTGCTCAACTTCTGGAGCATCCATTACGTCACGCAACCATGTTCAATCCAGTGTATGGGAGCATTAAAGAACATTTATCCTCACACCTGCGTGTCACGTTTGTAAATGAGAGATGTCTGTGTGCTACGCGCATGCGTCGCAGATAATGAACCGAACCATTATAGAGTGGGTAGGCGAACTTTCACTCGCCCTCGTACATCATGAATGCGAAGATACAATTGAATATATATGCAAATGCGAAGATACAGCTTGATAAAGGGCAAAATAGTGTCACTGGAAACAACGTTCACTGCACGTATACACAAAACCTGGCAACAAGATATTTAAGTATACGCATAAGTATCCAATCAATCTCCCTATCTAAGAAAAAGTCACTGTATACCATGCATCAAACAAGGCAAATAAACATGTTGCGCAATCACAGATTCACAGAATCTTAGATCCCGCCACCATCCCATCTACTCTTCCCGATGTATCGCGCGCGACGGAAGGCGGCGCGCTCGCTCCCCGCTTTCTTTTTTTTTTTTGCGCACACAAGACTTAGCCACCATCGTCGGCTCACCCATTCGACCCCACCCCCTCAAAGTCAAAGTGGAAAAAATAAATAGGAACGTAGTTACCTTGGCTGTCTTTAGTGTCTTGACATGGATGCTTTGGCGTAGGTGAAAAAAATGTTGATATTTTTTATGTGACATGACGGCACGAATGAACCACCACAACGCTTTGTCTCAGCGGACCTCGCTGCGTGCTTTGTCAACTTGATTGATTGGTTTACTGATTGATTCTTTATTGGTTTATCTTGCCTGATAGTGTGTTGATTAGGCTTGTCTCGTTGTATGTTCCGATGTAAGACTTTAGCAAAGTCAATGCATCTTTGGCGTCAAATGTTTATACCTACATTAAACCCACAAAGTTTCGCAATTGAAAATCTGAAGCACAACTTTGGAAATGTCAATGCACCTTTCGCATCAAGGAGGGGAGGAGGAAAGAGAAAAGAAGGCAGTGAGGTTAACCAGAATAACGTCCGGTTGGCTACCCTACACCGGGGGAATGGGAAAGCAAAGATCACAGGGAGAGAGAGGAGGGAATGAAAGAAGAAAATTGCGGCAAGTTCGCTGACGCGTGTGGTTTTACAGAAATTGCATTAATAGTCACAGGTGGTGGCACAAACTCGTCGTCCTTAAGAAACGCAAAATCGCCTTCACCGCTTTATCGGCCGACGGGCGATGGGGGCGATGTTCCAGCAGCACCTGCACAGAAAGCGGCCGATTGTCGAGTTTTTGGAAAGCTTTGGCAAGTTCTTGTCTCTCTAGGGCATATCTTGGACAGTGGCACAGGAGGTGGTCGATGTTTTCTTCTGTGCCACAGACCTCGCATGCTGCACTGTCAGTCACTCCAATTAATGTAGAGTATGCCTTTGTGAAGGCAACTCCTAACCAAAGGCGACAGAGAAGCGTAGCTTCACGTCGAGGAAGTCCGGGTGGAGGTCGGAGCTGCAGGGAGGGGTTTAGTCGATGTAGTCGTGTCAGTCGTAAGTTTTGCGAGTTCCACTCGGTCACTGTGAGGCTACGTGCCAGGTGTCGAACCTGCCTTGCATCGTCAGTCCTCGAAAGCGGAATCGTATCGCTGTGCTCTTCTTTATGAGCTGTGCGAGCAGCGTTATCGGCGGAATCATTGCCACTGATTCCACAGTGGCCAGGTACCCACTGAACAACGACTTCGTGGCGTTTTTGTTGGACATCATGGTGAAGTTTCACGACTTCGTATGTCAATTTGTCATGACATCCATGTCAGAGAACTGACTGCGTGCACTGCAATGTCGGTTTTGAATCGCATCAAAAGTTTAGGAAAACCTTATACCCATAAAGTTTCGGAATTGACATCCATGCGCTCCGTTGATTCCGTGGCCACCGCGACGTGCCACGGTATGCACGTTCGCCATCAAAACGCCCTTGAAATTTGGTGCTCGGATGGGGCTCCTTGCATTATGTGACTCCCGGTGCATAGGCGTTGCCACGAAATCCAGTCAGAGTTCTGAATGTTCGCGGTGAAATGGCTTTTCGAGCGTGAAAAGGACATTCTAGACAAAATCCAGAATGATTTTCGGCGCTGACGGTTGCTTTGGTCGGCCGTGCATGGACAGCACGAAAACATTTCGGGGGGGGGCTGAAGCCCCATAAGCCCCCCCTCTGGCTACGCCCCTGATATATATATATATATATATATATATATATATATATATATATATATATATATATATATATATATAGTCATATAATGAGAAGCCAACAAACACTGACACCAAGTACAACATGGGGAAAATTGCATGTGCTTAATAAATGAAATAAAGTAATGATAAATTATTGGAAATTAAAGTGGATGAAAAACTAAAAAGTTTGTTGTTGTACTATGTTGTACTTGGTGTCAGTGTTTGTTGGCTTCTCATTATATGACTAATAAATATCGGGTCCCTCGGTTAACCCCCTTTGTTCTCGTTTATATATATATATATATATATATATATATATATATATATATATATATATATATATATATATATATATATAAACGAGAAGAACGGGGGTTAACCGAGGGGCCCTATTTTTATTAGTCATATCATGAGAAGCCAACAAACACTCACACCAAGGACAACGTAGGGGAAAGTACTTGTGCTTAATAAATGGAATGTAGAAACGATAAGTTAATGAAAATCAAAGTGGATGAAAAAACCACTCACAGACCTTGGCGGCGGACGTGGAACGTCCTTGTTGCCGCAGGCGTCCGTGTTTCCGTGGCGCTGGCTAACACTCCCAGGGTTCTACTAGTACGCATAAATACCCAAGAAAGTGGATAGGAAAACTGCGCCGTGGTAGCTCAATTGGTAGAGCATCGCACGCGAAATGCGAAGGTTGCGTGTTCGGTTCCCACCTGCGGCAAGTTGTTTTTTCATCCACTTTGATTTTCATTAACTTATCGTTTCTACATTCCATTTATTCAGCACAATTACTTTCCCCTATGTTGTCCTTGGTGTCAGTGTTTGTTGGCTTCTTATGATATGACTAATAAAAATCGGGCCCCTCGGTTATAACCCCCTTTCTTCTCGTTTAATACATAACGAGGGTCTCGAATCCGGCAACATTGATGCCTTCAGGTAGCATATGTGGGTTTATTGACCAGTTGCCTTCACACAAAAAGATCCCGTTCTCGTGACGCTTGCGGCAACAAGGACGTTCCACGTCCGCCGCCGAGGTCTGTGAGTGGTGGCGCTGGCTGACACTCCCAGGGTCTACTAGTACGCATAAATACCCAAGAAAGTGGATGGGAAAACAGCGCCGCGGTAGCTCAATTGGTAGAGCATCGCACGCGAAATGCGAAGGTTGTGGGTTCGGTTCCCACCTGCGGCAAGTTGATTTTTCATCCACTTTGATTTTCATTAACTTTGCGTTTCTACATTCCATTTATTAAGCACAAGTACTTTCCCCTATGTTGTCCTTGGTGTCGGTGTTTGTTGGCTTCTCATGATATGACCAATATATATATATATATATATATATATATATATATATATATATATATATATATATATATATATATATATATATTATTTGCAGGCCCAACAGCTTCCCACCTCTTGTCAGTTCTATTACAGCGCATGTAATAGAACTATTGAGACACCTGCATACTTGTCAGCCAATAAGTATTTCACATATCAGAGTCCAATCTATCAAGCATGCCAAAATTGCAACGATGGACCATTAAAACTATCGACAACCATTGAGAAGTCATACTGAGATCATGGCGGAATTGGAAAGACCACGCATCGCACAAACCCAAACATGCTTCATTCTAACTCTTAAACAACTTTCGGCAGAACCAATCTGACGATGAGAGTCGACAGCAATGCGTTAACTTTGAATCAATATAGCCACACAACGTATTGCCCTCGTCGAAACGAGTTATGCATGAGAGGCGTGCTGCCGCGGGATTCGTCTTTCGCGCTTTCCTAAGTACACTGGGCGCCATCTTGCACCGCCACTGCAGAGCGTGCACGTGACCTCCGAAATGCATGGCGCTCCAGCGCGTGCGAACGCTGAGATAGTGTCATGCGGCAACCGCCTTCGCCGAGCTCTGATGATGATGATGATGATGAGTTATTGACATGCCTTTTCAAACGAGGGGGTGAGAAATATTCACCTAGCATGCTTGAGTTAATCAGGTATACCATATATGTTTTTCATTTTATACATCTTAATCTCTTTTTATCTTCCTAAACACTACTTTATCTACCTTGTACACCTACTTCTGCCTGTAACGGATCCCGTCGTATCAATCTCTTCCCTGCTTTTTTTTTTCAACCATACTACACATGCCTCTTGCATTTCCCGGCCGCTGACCGGTTGCTTCCGCCCAGTTTAAATCCAAGCGCTTTTGGAGGGTGTATGTTACCTACGGGTCTCACTGGGGGACTTCCTTCGCATTCCAATAGGATGTGCTGAACGAATAGTCTCTGGAATTTTGATGCAGCCTGCGTATGCCTAATCTTATTGCAAATATTTGCTTCTCTATGTCTTTGTCCTTAGGCAGCGAACCCAAGCCTCAAATAGCAAGGCACTGCCCTTTGTGTTACCGTACAGATTTTCCCTTCTAATTCCTTTCTTCTCATTCTTGTCAATTGCTATGGTCTTTTTCCCCCCTTCTTTGTATCCAATTCACTGTCTCTGTTTCTCTCACTTTTTTTTTATGACTCCTGGTTGTCTACTTGAACTTTCAAATACCCTGTTCTTGGTTGCCCACTTTCTTGACCTCTTCCTTCATTCTGTGTATACGCTTTTCAGGTACAGATGCTTGTACACAATATCAACCAATTTTTTTCATACACGTTCCTGAGTCTTTCGCCAAAACTTATTTTGTTTTGCGCTTCTCCATGGTATAAATCGTCACTTACAGCGCATACATAGACAGAGGACAAAAAAAAAGCGACGTAGACAAGCGCTGACTTTCAACTGATTTTTATTTTCAGAAACAAGCATATAAACCTTGAAACACCAAGACAAAAGCGCCCTCTACAAGCAGCAACCCGACATGAGAAAGCGATCAGAATTTTTTGCCTAAGATGAACGAGAGCGCGCGTGCGATCTCAGGAAAACCAGTTCTTTCTCTGTTAGTGCGATTTATGGCTTACTAACCGAGTCGCCATCGGCAATCGCTGCTGCTTCAATGATAATTCTGGTGTTTATATGCTTTTTTCTGAAAATAAAAATCAGTTGGAAGTCAGCGCTTGTCTACGTCGCTTTTTTTTCCCTCTGTCTATGTATGCGCTGTAAGTGACGATTTATACCATGGAATACCAACTAGCCCGTACTCAAACCTTGCGCTTCTCCGGCTACAAATGAGGCCCCCAGCCATATCACCCTACACGGCCTCATTTGTTAACAGGCAGTCGGCGGCAAGGCTGTACCATATATTGATCTGTTATTTTGCTGTCGACAGGTGAGTTCAAACGACCACCTGCCCGCGTTCGTTTTACTATTTTGCTCTCTGCCGCCGACTGCACCACAATGCCTGATTGTACCGCTTGTGCTGAGCCATTGCCGCGAGACGATAAGTTTCTGACGTGCTCTGTTTGTAATTAAGCTTTCCACCTTGGTAAAAACTGCTCGATGGCCGCTGAATCAACTTTTTCGAAAATGTCGGCAGCAAAACGGAGTATTGGGTATGCCCGGCATGCAAGACGCAAGCCATCAAGCTACCTGCAATGGGTAATAAATCGGATGATGAAGTGCTAGAACAGCAACTTTTGACTGTAAACGATAAACTGGGTCGGCTTACGACTACAGTCGAAATGTTGGCTAGTCTAGTGGAAAAACTAGTGACCTTCAAAGCTATCGGAGAAAAAACTGCAGAAACTGTTCTGCAGATACAGGGGTTGCTCGATTCCCTTGCTGTTAAATATGAATCGGTGTCATCCACTGTAACTGCGAACCAGATAGCAGTCGGCGAGCTTGGCACGCAAGTAGGTACTCTCCACTAAGATTGTTGCCCAGGCTGAGCTGCTTGAGAAGGTTGACCCTGAACTTAGCGAATTAGAGCAATACAGTCGACGCTGCAATTTTGAGATTCATGGCCTGCAATATAACCCCAACGAGGATTTGCCTTCCTTCTTGTCAGGACTGGCGGCGAAGCTAAACATTTCCGAAATTAAACTGACCGATGTTTCTGCTATTCACCGACTTCCTGCACGCATCAATACCATTACTGTAGTCCTTGTGCAAATGCACACTGTTTCGGCCAAACAGCAATGGCTCGCTGCACGAGGAATCCTACGTGAACTTGCTCAAGATAGTACCTTTCGGCGGCTTTACTTCAACGATAATCTTTCGCGTGCCCAACGGGAGCTGTATCGGCTGGCAAGGCGGAAAAGCAAAGAAACAAAATTTAAATTCGTTTGGACCAATAACGGCAGGATACTGGCTAAGAGGGATGAAGATGCACCTATTCTGTACATCAATAAGGCATCTGATCTCGAGAGTATTGCATGAGCATGAACAAAGTTGTCTTCAAGACATGTACTAATCTAAACGAGGTTCTTAGTTTCATTCCAAATCCTAATGGTTGCGCCTTCCGTGCTGTTCACGTCAACATTCGCAGTATTAGAAAACATTGGAACCATTTTCAGGCCTTAATTACTCTTTTAAACTCCTATTTCGATGCGATCGTGCTTACCGAGATTAACATTCCGTCCGCCTGCATCAATCAGTATCAGATTATTGGATACCAAGTTTTCTCATACACTAGGTCATATAAAAGGGGAGGAGGTGTGGCAGTTTTCATACGGGACACATGGGCGACAACTGAGCTGACTTTCTCGTTTTCCCAAGCTGAAATTGTGGCAGTGCGTCTTTGCGCACCTTCCTTGTCACTAATTCTGCTTGCGGTTTATCGCCCACCGTGTTGCAATGGTCGTATATTCCTGGATGAATTTGATGTCGCTCTGGCCTCGATGTCGTCAATGGACCATGTTTGCCTAATTGGGGATGTCAACACAGATACGCTACGCCCTTCAGCAACGACAGTTTGCAATTATTTGGACGTCATTTCCAAATGGGGCTTGCAAAACACGATCTGTGAACCTACACGCGAAGAATTCCTTGCTGGTCATCTTGTCACATCTTGCATAGATCATATAAATATACGTGCACATAACTTAAGTGTCAAATCTGCCGTTATTACAACGAAACTTGCTGATCATTACATGGTCTGCTGTTCTCTAAAAGATGACACTACCAACTTGGTCGCTCCAAACGAAGTCAAACAAATCTGAATTGTTGACCCCTTGGCTTTCGAAAAATTTGTAATGAATCACGACTGGCATAACTTTTTGATGACTGTTCCTCCAGGCGACGCCTATGACAACTTTGTAACACTGTTCACCGATTTCCGGCTTGCAGCTACACGGGTCTGTAAAATCAAACAACGTAACTTGGACCAAAAATGGATGTCCACAGAAATACTCGTGGCAATACAAGCAAAAGACTTGTTATGGGTTCAAACAAAGAGAAGTCCTAATTGTACTGCTTTGTGACTTCGGTTCAAAGAGCTTCGAAATAAGGTCAATGCTACGATACGTCTAGCAAAAAGTAATAACTTACGAGCAAAATTCACGGACGCTCGTTGTGACAGCAGGAAAACATGGTCCCTAATTAACAATCTTAGAGGTGGTGATGTAAACGCTAATCGCCATGTTGATCTGATGTCTGGTTTTTCTTCAAATGGTACTGCCACCGCTAATGATTTTAACTTATTTTTTTCAAAAGTGTCTGGTGTAGCGAGACCTCATCCAGATATTTGCACATTGCAGACTAGTATTTCAGAATCCGCCCTTCTTCCCATGTTTTCGGAACATGACCTCAAATCAATCCTTTTCAGTCTAAAACCAAATAAGTCTCCAGGAATTGATGGTATTTCAATATTAGAGCTGCGCAGAACTTTCGAAGCAGTAAAAGATGTGCTACTACTCATTTTAAACAACATTGTTACCACTGGTATCATTCCCGATAATCTGAAAAATTCGCTGGTCATTCCTCTTTTCAAAAGTGGGGCACGCAACAATATCGAAAACTACCGGCCTATTTCAATCCTTTCATGCATTGGGCAGATATTGGAAAAACATCTGCTCAAGACAATGAGCAGCTTTTTAAGTAATCATGGCGTGTTATCTCCTAGCCAGTATGGTTTTGTGCCGAATCGTGTTACGCAGTTGCTGCTTGAAGATTTTTCCGATACACTAAACTCTGCGTTTGAACGCAATCAGATTGCTTGTGCACTGTTTCTAGACGTCCGCAAAGCGTTTGACAGCGTCTGCCATAGTATACTGCTAACCAAACTTTCTTTGCTAGGCTTTCGGGGTGCGTTTTTGCGGCTTCTGAAAAACTTCTTATCTCATAGACACCAACTTGTGTCTATTGGAACATTTCGTAGCGACCTGACCGAAATTAAAGCTGGCGTCCCCCGAGGTTCAATTTTAAGTCCGTTATTATTTAATTTATATTTTAACGATTTATCTAATGTTGTGAACATCAAATTATATCAGTATGCTGATGACACTGTCCTTGTTTCACACCCTCGAAGGTACACTGACGCCATCTCTTCTTTACAAATGGCAACAACAAAAGTGATGGACTGGTTTCAGAATAATGTAGTCCATATCAATGCGTCCAAAACTCACCTAATCTATTTTCACAACCCTTTCAAGCAAGTTACCCTATCGTGCCCATTATATTTGCACACATCACATTGCAATCCCTGTTCGTGTGCCCCTGTGCAATACGCTTGTTCAATTAAATACCTTGGTGCCTTTTTTTGGCAGTGATTTATCCTGGAACTCTCATTTCGCATATATTTGTCAAAAACTTAGCACAGTGTCTTGTGTTTTGTATAATATAAAATTTTACATGCCATTGTCTGTCCGAAAGCTTGTAGCACATGCCTTATGCTACAGTGTAATCTGGTATGGGATATCTACATATCGTCATGGCGCTCAACATTAGGTAAACCGGGTCAACTCCGTCCTTCGTGGCATTCTGAAGCATGTTGCTTATGATGTCTCCCCCAAATCTGATGTGTTCAAAACTTTGTCTTCACCTGGTTTCCATTCTTTGCTGCTAGAAACTGCTATCTTAAAGCATTTTTGGATAAGTCAGTATAAAATTCCTTATGTGCCTTTTTGTTCCCTGAGACCAAAGAATCCTTACGTTACGCCCTGCTGTAAGACGAGATATGGTCGAAGACTCCGTAGCTATTATGTCCCGGCAATGTTTAATTTACTTCCTCAAAGCATACAAGATGTGAAAACGAAATATGGTCTTAGAAAGGCTCTTCGACACATTAATGCGTGATGGGAAGCCTGTCATGTGTGTTTTTTTTTCCTCACTGTTGTCTAATAACGTGTTACTGATGGCTCTGTCGCCGTCTGCCAGGCACTGCCGTTCAAGCCCACTGCGGCTTTGGCAGGCCCGATTCTTCCACTGTATGTTTCTCAAGTCAGCAATGAAGTATTATTATTATTATTATTATTATTTGTGGTTTTCGTGCGAACTCCCAAAGCCAACCCGTCTACCGATCGTTTATTAACTTCCAACCCCTACAAGATATCCGCTTTTAAACACGGAATTACATTTGCGAATGTTAGCGCTGGCAACATTATTCCTTTCCAAATTCCACGCACCACCTCATATTTATCGCTCGTGTTCGTGCTCGTGCAATTGCAACGTGCTCTGTATGTTTCATTACTGCTACATTGCGCTTGCCTTTTATTTTCAAATTACCTGTGTGGGTGCTTCAGTAAGTCTTTCCTTCGTTTATGTGTCTTTATTCTGTACACGCTGCACCATCTATAGTGGCGCTGCCGAGAAGTACGAGCGTGGCCTTCGAGACAAGAAGCGTGGCGTTCATGTGCCTACGAACGCCGAGAATCCGCCTTTTTTTTTTTTCATTTTCCATAGCTGCCCTAGACATCAAAATTTTCGTTCATGCGTTTGTTGATTCAAACGTTGCGTCATGCTTCAGGGAGCACGATACACACAGCGGGATTCATATATATCCGATAAATAATTTAATAATAGCATTATTATACCGAGCGATTTCGGTTTCGGTTTCTGGGCTCCCGGGGATGCTATGACGTCACAGAGGAGGAAACGCAACATGGCTTGGTCACGTGGGCCACAAAAAATAGTGACGTAAAACTATGCTGCGTCGTCTGCTCGCGCATACGAGTGCTCTGCCAGCAGAGGTCAACTGGCGATTCGAAGTGCATATCGCGATTATTATAATTATTGCGAAGAGCGACAACAACGCTAAGAAAATATTGCGGCTTGTGAGAGTCGGTGATTCATTCCGAAGCGCCGTAAGCGTTAGCTTCGAAGTGAACCGGAAAAGGCCTAGCCACAATATCGGCGGCGCCGAACGATCAGAGGCGGTGAAGCTGCCGTCGGTGCACAGAGTGACCACTCCTCGGACGCTGATTGGCCGCTTCGCCGTACGGCTGCCGCACAAATGGGTCCCGGGCCCGTGCTCTCTACAGCTAGGAAATCTGGCCGTTCACGAGCAAAACCGCCGTCGCACGGGGGCCCGCGAACGGCAAACGGCGTGCGGCGAGTTTCCGTGCCGGTAACGTGGATGGGCCTTCACATTGAGAAAGGTCAAGCGAAGAAGAGACCGCTCCGAGCTGCCGAACTATGCGACTATGCGAGGAGAGAAGCGGACAACACCTGATTCCTTTCGGAGTCGGCCGGCTACTGTTTTACACTCAAACGTGCAAAGGCCCGTCGGCGCGGCAACTCGCTGCACGCAGTTTGCCATTCGCGGGCCGCCGTGTGGCGTTCGTGTTGTCCACTTCTCTCCTCCTGTGTCTGTGTCTGCACGCCTTACCCCTTCTTTGCATTAAGAAAGGATTTCTATATGCCTGTAGCTCGGTCATAGTGTAGGTTATGCACTAGGGGGGGCCGGGGGGGCCCGGGCCACCCCCGAAATCAAGTGGCATACCCCCCCCCCCCCTCTCCCCACCCACGCCACCACTCCTCACACATTCCTAAAGCGCCGCCAGATTAATGTTGAGACTTGGCACCTGTTCATCGGTCAGCCTTATGCTGCCCTTTTCACTCCTTTTAGATGGCGGAAGTTATCGGCATTTCTTGTAATGTGAAGGACAGTTTTCTCATAGATTCCGCACCCGCGCGATTAACTCGAGATGCGCTCAGTTGTCACCATCTATTCAACCGTCACGCGCATAGCTGTTGCTTTTGTTAGTTCAACCTTCTTTGTTTAGGCAGATCCTGGGACCAGGAGAGGGATGCGGCTGTTACTCAGCTGGTCTGTACTCTCATGGAACGAGTTGCGGCCGGAGAAAACACCATTTGCGTTGAACTTTTCCCTTTCCTTAATTATTTCCTTGAGTTACGGCTCGCCGCGACGCTGGCAGATGCCCGGAACCATATACACGTGATATAGGTTAGATAAGGTGGGAAATAAAATGATGTGAAAGAGCGTCCATCATGAAACCCTGCAATAACCCAATAACCCTTAAACCCATAAGCAAGGTGACTGTCGCCAGTTACCTCGTCTGTTTTTCCTTAATTGTATAGCACTTTTCGTGCAAAATTGGAAACCGGAAACGAAAATCGCAAGGAGTTGAGAATTTAAGCGATCTACTAAGGGAGAGAGCCAACGCAACAACCAAACTGCAAGCAAAAGCGAATAATAAAAATGTTAACCGTTGTTTATGAGAATATTTATGGATCAACATCTTTTTATTTAAAAAGGAAGTAGAGAAAACGCCGCCGAAAGTGGAGAATAATTACTTGCTTTGAATGACGCTTCTACAGTTATCGGTCGAACGGCCTCACGTAGCCACATCTCTGCTGTGCTTATGTGGGTGTTTTTCTAACCTTTCTCGGTGAGCGCAGTACGTCTAGAATCGCAGAGTCCTGCGCTCTACGCGGTTGTATGGGACTGGCGGCCGCACAGCGTTACGCAATTCGCGGAACTGTCAAAACTGATCCACAAGGCGAAAATAACTGATATTCGAAACTATAACATGTGAAAGACTGAAGAAGCCGTAAAAAAAAAAATGAACGCAGCCTGAAATCAGTAAAAAAGAAACCTGGCATAGGACCAACCATGATGTATGCACTAAAAGATAAGAGGCATAATATCATAAGCAATCTCGAAGATACAGTAAAAGCAGCGGAAAAATTCTAAGCTGACCTGTATACAGTACCCAGAGGAGTCACGATACCTCACTTAGAAACAGTAATGAACAGGATACAGAAACTCTCCTATAACTAGCGATGAGGTCAGAAGGGCGCTGCAAGACATGAAACGATGAAGAGCGGGAGGAGAAGGTGGAATAACAGTCCATTTAATCCAAGATGAAGGAGACATAATGCTTAGAAAACTGGCGGCTCTTTATACGAAGTGTATATCGACTGCAAGCGTCCCAGAAAACTGGAAGAATGCAGACATTTTACTAATCCACAAAAAAGGAGACGGTAAAGAATTGAAAAATTATAGGACCATTAGCTTGCTCCCAGTATTATGTAAAATATTTACCAAAATAATCTCCAATAGAATAAGGGCAACACTGGATTTTGTCAATCAAGGGAACAGGCTCGCTTCAGGAAGAGATACTTTACAGTGGATCACATCCATGTCATCACTCAGGTAATCGCGAAATCCGCAGAGTACAATAAGCCTCTCTACGTGGCTTATATAGATTACGAAAATGCATTTGATTCAGTAGAGGTACCAGCAGTCTAGAGGCACTACGTAATCAAGGACTACAGAACGCTTACGTAAAAAGCTTGAAAAATATTGCTACATGCGTGTGGTATTTGTTTGTTTGAACGAGGTGCGTGGGCGCCATCACTCCAGAAAAGAGGAGGAAGAACGAACTGGGCGCGCGCTGTGAATCCAACCGGTCAGCGCTGCAACCGTTGTTGTAAATATAATCTGTAAATAGTTTCTCGTCTTACTGGCTCGTCCTTCGCGTAAGAATATATACAGAGGTTCTACAGCTACCTTAATTCTGCACAAGAAAAGCAGGGAGATACCTATAGGGAAATGGGTCAGACAGGGAGACACAATTTCTCCAAAGCTATTCACTGCGTGCTTAGAAGAAGTCAAGCTATTAAAGTGGGAAGGCTTAGTAGTAAATATCGACGGCAAATATCTCAGCAGCCTTCGGTTTGCCGATGACATTGTTCTATTCAACAACAATGCAGACGAGTTACAACAAATGATTGGAGACCTTAACAGAGAGAGTGTAAGAGTGGGGTTGAATATTAATATGCAGAAGATGACGATCATGATAAATAGCCGGGCAAAGGAACAAGAGATCAGGACCGCCAGTCGGCCACTAGAGACTATGAAGGAGTACGTTTACCTAGGTCAATTAATCACAGGGAACCCTGATCATGAGAAGGAAATTCACAGAAGAATAAAAATAGTTTGGATCGCATACGGCAGACATTGCCAGCTCCTGACTGGAAGCTTACCATTATTATTGAAAAGTAAGGTGTGCAATCAGTGCAATAATAATAATAATATATGGGGTTTTACGTGCCAAAATCACTTCCTGATTATGAGGCACGCCGTAGTGGAGGACTCCGGAAGTTTAGATCGCCTGGGGTTCTTTACCATACACCTAAATCTAAGTACACGGGTGTTTTCGCCCTCATCGAAATGCGGCCGCCGTGGTCGGGATTCAATCCCGTCACCTCGTGCTCAGCAGCCCAGCACCATAGCCACTGAGGAACCACGGCGGGTGGGACATTCATTGAAGAGTGGCATTTTTCCAGCGCATTCACGGTGCAGCGAGCTAAAGCGTTGGCGTGAAAGGCCGTGCGTCATCGGAAAGCGATACCTACCCAGTGAATTTGTGGCACAGCCTGCTAATGCATCGGGGTGCTGTCCTTGAGGAACCTTTGTGACATGGGTTCGATTCCCTTTAGTATCCGAGGAATATCAGGGATCTTTTTCGCCCTTGGATAGCGGCACATTCCTAGAGGTGCATACTTGGTTACACAAGTTGGCGTCAAAATCGTTCACTGAAGTGCCGCACGCACCAATTGGCCCAAGTTGGCATTAAAGAGGTTCATCGCAGGCCAGCACAGACTGAGTGACATATAACTTGTGGTTGTGAAATAGTTTCCTCGAACGGCGGTGCCAACCCAGTATCGGCATGTTAGCACAGCTCAAAAGACGAAGACTGAAGGAAGAACACAACACAGGCGCTAACTTCAAGTGATATTTATTTGCGAAATCGCCAGAACTACTATATACATGAGCAAAAGTAATGAAAAAAGAACTTTGGCATTAAGTCCCACATGAACCCCTATTGAATCACGCGCCGTGTACCATGCAGTTGTTGCTCTTGATTTCAGTAAAACTTACAGTACTTGGAAATCAGCAGTCATTTTACTTGCGTAGCCCAAGGAAGGACCATGCCCGCTCGTCTAGTCACCATTACGCACGCGCACTGCCATCCGGCTTCTCCGCTCGCGCCATTGTCTCGGCATGGCAGCGGCCGCCATCGTTACAGGCTGCGCGGTCGCGTGTTACAACAAGGGTTCTGGGTTCTCCGATGTTTTATTTCGCCATCCGAGAGGGGACGGGGGACGGTTATTATCTTTGCCATTGCATCCCCCCCATTGTCAGACTGAGCTCCGCACGCAACAGCCGCGTCACATCAGGGAATGGAATGGAATGGAAAACTTTAATGACTCTTTTAAGGTTTTAGCGGGTCGAGGCCGAAGTTTTCATTCTTGAAGCTTGGGTCCTCTTCCGCCATGGATGGGGCCCATGTCGAGGGCTCCACTGAGCAGGGCCGCCTCGCACGCGTGCGCTATTAGAGCTCTTTGAGCCCCTAGCTCGCGGCTGGTGAGCCAGCTCTCCCATTGCTCAGCACTTGGTGTTTTGTGTTTGTGGAATGCCTGGTTTCTTGTACACTCCCCATGTAATGTGGTATAGTGTTGGTTTAGCTCCACACCACGGACAGGTTGCGCTATACTGCGTGGGGAACATGTTACTTAGTATGTGTAAGTTTGGGAAGGAGCCCGTCTGCAGTCTCCGCCACCCTGCGGAGCCCGTCTGCAGTCTCCGCCACCCTGCGGCCTCCTCCTTTGTTAATGCTTTATGTGGTGGGGGATATTGATATCTTAGCCCCTTATAGAGGTTTATTAGCTCTGAATAGCTGTTCCCGCAGTTGATCTGTGGCCCCTCTGGGGCGGTTGACGTTCCTGCTTGGCTGGTCATCCCTCGAGCTAGGCTCTCTACCCCTTCATTGCCCCTGATCCCTGCGTGGCTTGGTATCCAGATAATGTTATGTGTGGGTTGTCCCTCAGCGATTGGAACTCTGCTGAGGATATTGAGCACCGTGTTACTAATTCTGCCTCTTATATAGCTCCGGCACACCTCTTGTGAATCTGTTAGAATGTTGAGGGATATTCCTGTTCTATAACCTTCTTCCGCTGCCAGTGCGACAGCAATTTCCTCTGCCTCGGTTATGTTAGCCACCTCGGCCGTGAGACCTGTGAATAATTCTCCTTGATTATTTACTACTACCGCTGCCGCGTTGTTTTTGTGTGCTTGTGAGTATAGGGACGCATCGGTATAGACTGTATTGTCCCGATGTCCCATCGTCTTTTCGTAAAACTCTGCCCTATCCTGTCTCCTACTCGCATGGAGGTTTGGGTCCATGTTGCGAGGGATAGGTTGTATGCGTAGTTTCTTTCTTAGTGGATTTGGGAAGAGCTTTGGGCCGATCCTCACTCTCTTGCATTCGTAATCATGCGAACGGCAATTAAAATTTGAAGTCGGATATCTCGGAGCACAAACATGCTAGAAGAATTCTTCCTACTGATACTGTGTAGAAACGCGACTGCATTCAAATTTTTTATACGCACATACCCACGTACTGCAGTCAGCAAAAAGTTAATTATTTAATATTAGTTAATTGGGCTGCTGAGAGCGATAATTATCATCTCACTATGTGTCCCCCTGGCCCCATAACTTATTTTCACAGGTGGTGTTCGCGTGCGACCCAGTGCCTTTTTTTAGGAAAACCATAAAGCTTAATTTTGAACACACTGTATATTACTCAATAACCGCTTGCCTTTTTATATTATTCTTGAAATCGCCACCAATTTCGCGTTTATATTTACGCACCCACTGACACAATAAAATCAGGCGGCCTTTTGCAGCCACCTGGACACTGAATATCTCATGACATATCAGGCGGGAGCGCCATCTACCGATGATGTTTTTTGCCTTGTCCTCTTTTTATTTTAATTCCCAGATGGTTAGCTTACGTTTCAAAAGCACAGCCTCTGACCTTACGCTTATACAACATGTAGCCGCGCAAGATTTTTTTTTAGAATTTTTTTGTAGAGCACCCGTCCGTGGTTTTGGGGTTGAGCTGCTGAGGTCAGGGCGTGGGATCGAGTCCCGGCCGCGGCGGCAGCATTTCAATGGGGGTGGAGTGCAAAAACACTAATGTACCGTGCATTATGTGCACGTTGAAGAACGCCAGGTGTTCAAAATTAGTTGAGAATCCCCCACTACGCCGTGCCTCATAATCAAATCGTGGCTTTGCCGCATAAAAGCGCAGAATTAAATTTTTCTTACAGTATACATGCAACTCCGGTAATCTTTTTATCATATCCAAGAAGTAGTTGTTTTAGACGTCTCTACACCCTCTACAACGCGTAAGATACTTCCATTAGGATAAAAAAACTGACTTAATTTCAAATGAAACGCTAAATCAAAAGGGAAACTATGCGGGACCGCTAGTGCGTTTCATGGCGTGCGTGGTCATGCCACGCGACGCAAGCACTGGGAACTGGACGTATTTGGTCAGAACCAGCGACATGTGTTCTCAATATTTCTAACTATAACCAGTTATATGAAGGCTCTCCCTTGCCCCACCACACCTTTGTGTGAAAATGTAACTGAAGAAGCTCAGTGTATGAACGTTTCGTTGACGCAGAAGCCTCTTTGCCACCAGACAGGTTAGGCATACTCATTCATGACAATAAAAAAAAACTGGGTGTATTATTTCTCGATAGCGCTACAGATATCTTGCACCAACACTGCTAACACTGCTGCTCCGGGACGATGTCGAGATCAAGCACAGGGTTGGCAGTACAAACGATGCGATCGAGGCCCCAAATCGCATTTCTGCCCACCGACCGTAGAGTTGTATTGTGGGAACAGCAAGCTCCTATTCACGACATGTGGTGTAGATTGGCGAATTGGCTAGGAGAATGTATGATGTGAATTTTGCTGATCGGAACAACTGTAGTAAAGTTGTCGAAGTTGGCTTTCCAAGGCAAGCCTCTAATATTGCATGGTTCTTTTTGTTGATGGCATGTTTCTTAAAAGACTCCCTGTGGCCACGTTTCAAGAGCGTCGAAAAGGGGCGTAAGGTAACGAGTTTGTAGCGCAGCAGCCGAAGGCTGTGTACTCCTATTCATGTCAAACACTTGCGGTACGCAGCGCACTTGCGTGATTATTCAAAAGACTAGCGCAAAATAGCAGGGACAAAGACAGAGAAGACGACAGGACGAGCGCTAATCGCACTTGCGTGTACCGCAGCTTGAGTGAGAGGTCGGAAAGTTGGTTTCAAGTGCGAAACAAAAAAAAAATTAGCTAGGGGAAAAACTTCGCTTGCAATTGGACCAAGGACGGTATAAAGATGACGCAGAGTTGCGGGATTGTTGCGGTATAGGGGCGTGTAACGTGCGGTCCCGGGGGCTTTAATGCGACCCTAAAATCCGCGAGTCACACTGGGGATTCCCGGTGACCTAGGTGTGTTTCAACATTTGAGCCTGTCCTCGGGCTCGGTTTCGTTACAGGGAGGAATTTTTCCCGGTCCGCGGACGCTGAAGGCCTGTTGGCATTTTGGGCGTTTCGTATGTTCTTAATCATTTCCGGAAAACTGTGTCTCCGCTATCGAGCACCAAGCTTTTAAGAATGATGAAATTTTCTACGTGAATAAAACCAAATGCATGTTGTTTAGAGTTTTGTTGAGAAACCGCCAGTAAGTTGTTGGTCGCTTAGATCCAATTATGTAATAAAGATAATTAGCCAGGTGTGTAATTTTTTTCTAAGCAGACAAGTAGACAAATAGTTTATTTTGTCCTCTGGAAGTACTGAATGAAGGCCGGGGGCAGGGGGAGAGAAAATAAGCTGCTCATTAGGCAGCTTGACAAAGCTCTCACCCCCGGATAAAAAAGCAGCCGTACAATCAGCATGTATATTAGCACATGATATACCAATACATACACAGCTTAATTGTAACACAGGTTTAGTGGCATAAACTAAATACAATTCCCTTATCTCTTTTTCCCAGAAAGTCACCCGATGTCAATATATATATATATATATATATATATATATATATATATATATATATATATATATATATATATATATATATATATATATATATATATTTGTGGGCATCCAGTAATTTCTTAATAGTGTTCTTCAGCATTTGTTCTCCCTAACCAGTTCCCACCACTGCGAGTTTCCAATATTCTGGATTTCTCACGTCATACGTATCTGTATTCGGTGTTAATAAAGCAAGTTCTTTTAAAACGCACACCTTACGTTTTATCTTGCTGCTCAAGACTGAAGACAGACAGTAGTCATTAAAATGTTTTATACTTAATATACGAAATGTTTTCCGTCCTACGTTAACTGAAGCATGTATAGAGGCAGTTCAGATACAGCTATAATAATACTGTTTTGCGTGCGAGTTAGCTTCTCAATGCTCGCAGCTGCCGTTGTCCTCGAGGAAAAAAAAACAAACAAAAGCGAACACATGATAAGAGGGATGTTAAAGTAGCAATCTTGTGGTGATTGGGAGCCGCTCTCTGTTACAATAGAGCAAGCCTATAGCGCACGCCAACTTGGTTACAACGTGGTCCATATCCGAATCCTAGTGCACGCGATCTGAAAAAATCACCCCCAACATAAACGTTTTGGCTATGTCAATACGTAAGATATTTAGCATTAGGGACACCCTGCAAAACGTTGACATCTTTATCTAAAAATTACTGTTTTTGTTTTATTACAATTTACAACTACTTTGTTAATTAATAAGGGGAAAATGAGACATCCCCTTATTAGTTACTTCGCTCCTCGATGTGCTTTTCCGCGGAACTAATACATCCAACTACTCTGTTACTAGAGGATCATGCGTCTAAGTTACCAAAGACTTCTCTTACTAGATGGAGATATCTACTGCAATAATCATCATTAATAAAGTCTGAATAAATAATGTATTTCACAAGCAGATCCATGCAAAATATTGTTAATGTATATGGTAAACAAGTACGGCACGAGAAAACTACCCTGTGGAAAGCCTAAAGGCGTTGGTTGAACTGATGTGGGATAATGGGTCATTGATACATACTGTTTGCGAATGTCCACCTAACTGTCAACCACCAAACTGTCAAGATGTCAATTAGGTGGTTGTAAAGAGTCGTAAAAGAAGACAAAATAAGGCATGTCCAGCAAGGTAAGTATCGCGTGTTTACTTTGATCGCCGCAAAAGGCAAGCCCCCCCCCCCCAAATATAAAGAATGTCATCTGACTGCGCAAGCGCCACAGGTACTGCATGTGCTCGATGGCGCCTGGGATAGCCCCGCTATCAAGCAGTCCCAGTGTGAAAGCAAGCTGTTCATCTCAGGCTCGCCGCTCATGCCGGCGTTTCCTTGACGCTGATGCGCAATAATCATCGGGAGACGTTGGCGCATTGTGGAAGAAGCAGCATGATGGTATTGTCGCCGCTGGGCCCCCCAGCAAAAGTTGAACAATGTGCTTTTCCACCGAGTCTATTTGTTGACGCTACTTTCCTGTGCGCCTGGGTGCCCCCCCAATCACGTAGTATATTTCATGCGTCTCGGACGTTTTCTCTTTTTCGAATAAAGTAAACACGTGTTGTGTACACCTTCCTGGAAACATCTCTTCGACGCCTCATCAGATTCTCTTCAATGCTTTAATTAACATCCTAATGGATTAATGTCCTAGCTGTACATTAAGTTAGATAGTTGCTTTTAGTTTCTAACTTAGTGTCTACCTGCTGAGACAAGTTCCGAAAGCGGTCTGTTAGTTTAAGAACGTCTAGGGTGCGATCTTGTACGCGTTCCAAAATAGAACGGAGGCGGTCCGTTCCACCGAGCCGCGCACGGTTGGTCAGTTTGAACGGTGAAGAACGCCATGACGTCAATTGTGGAGTGATATCTGCTGTCAATCATTCCGTGTTGTCTGCTATCGGACGAACGCAGCGGAACGGACCGCCAATTTCGCGACGGAAAGAACGGACCGCCTCCGTTCGAGTTTGGAATGCGTACAAGATCGCACCCCTAATGTCATTTTAAAGAGACGAGAAGAGCGAAAAATAATATTTTGGACATTCATTTGCGCATTGCGTAGGGTAGCAGGAACATATTGGGGGAAAAGTTAATTACTGTACGTGACTTACTTCATAGAAAAATCTGAAATCGCCGATCTGTTACAACCAATACCACGACTTTGATTGCGTTTGGCGCTTCTACCTGCAGAAATTGGCAAGTCGTATTGATAAGTGCGGCAAAGCGGTGTTTGCAACACGTACGCATTGATGGAGGGCGTAATAAGTTAGGCCGCTATTCATTGATTCATGGGTCTTAACGTTCCAAAGCAACACACGGACAGCAAACCACACCGCACTAAATTGCTCCTGATTGTTTTGACCATCTTACATGTACACTAAAATCTCGGCCCATGGATGCGTTTCCATGATCGCGTAGTATTTTCAACATTCCTTAGTATTCACTACACGTATCGAGGAGTGAGAGAGGCAGTTTAAGGTTATTAATTGCTCTTGCCAGGCACTCTATATAGTTGAGGGCATAAGATAGCGTTACTAGAGCTCAGTACCTTTTGTTAAAGGAACTATTCAGCGGGAGTTCGCAGGGTGTGTCGTTGCCAGAGATCATTGTCGAGGAATCCCCCGACAATGGCAATCATCACAAAGTAATATCAACTATAAAAGAAGTTGGAGTTGCGCCCGAAATGCGAATAATCAATTGCGATACCAAATTGTTAGACAGCTATACGAAGTAAGAATAATAGTTTTATCGGACATACAAACTTGTAAACATTAGCTGGCTAACTGAATTAACGAGCATGGTGTCAGGAGCGTACAAGGAAACGCAAACACCTCTCACTCGATGACCGCGGACACTCCCTGTCAAAACGCTGGCGTGAAGAAGGGTGGCAGCACCAGCGTGTGGATTTACCTTCGTGCTGCCTCTCGGTCCAACCCCCACGAAGTGGCGAGAACACAGCGCACACGAAGCTATCAGCCCTCAGCGACCTAGACTCTTTACTCATCGCAGACCGCTTTCAATATAGGACAGGTGTGGACGCGCTAAGTCGTGCCATACGCACTGCCGCCGGAGCAGAACCTCCCCAGCCCCATGCCTCGCGAACGATAGAAGATGGCACGCTTGCTTCCAGGCTTTCTCCCTTTCTCCCTTCCACCATCATCAGCTCACCCTCGCAAGCTTTCCTTAGCACCCACAGCATACAATGCGGCCACGATGTTATCGTACTTAATCTTTATACGGAACATCACGAAGAACCCGACACCAGCATCGATGACGTAAATGCGCCTGGAGTGTTCAAATAATTGCTATCCCAGTGAAACGAAAGAAACAATTGAAAGAGGCACCACCGCCAGCCCATAAGTAGCAACACCAGCGTCAGTTTCAAAGCTTTAAAGTTTTCAAAGTTTCCAAGCTACCTGCTCCTGAGGAGCAGGTAGCTTGGAACGAGGTTGTAACGAGCTTGGAGCGAGAAGAACCGGGAACGAGCTCGTCTACGCCATGCCCATGCTGCATCCCGGGCGCAAGAACAGGCTCGTGCAGCCGAGCGCAAGCAACAACTGCGTACCGAGGATCCGGCAGCCTATCAAGCTCTCGATTAATGAACATTCGGGGTTAAACCAATCGTAAACATCGGGCCGCACGTTTCAGTTTCGCTGGTTGACCATCTGTACGGAGTGCTTGAGCGGTAGTTTTTTACCAATCCGTCTTCGGGCTACACACGGCAAAAAGTACGGGCCTGCAAACGTCGGGAAAATGAGCAAACCAAATGAGGCACCCGCAAACACGTTGGGGGCGAGAGGGAGCTGCGTGCGCCCAGCTACGCTCTTCTTGGCCGCCAATTTAATGTCGCGTTCATGCATGAATATCACGTAAAATACGAGCCCGCTTCATGGCCCAGCGCGGTCTTCCAAGCGATCAGTAACATTTGCGATTAGGGAACACAGCACAGTACGAAACAGCGCACGCGCTATCTTCTGAAATTAAATTGTATTTTCCCACTCCAACCTCCATAACCTTAAGACACATGCGCTGATGCACGGTGCATTGATTACGCATATTATTTATTTTACAGGACAAACAGGGTCATAACCTGATGATGTAAGAAGTACGCAACAATGGCATCACTTGGCCTATGTGCTTGCGTCGCTCAGGCGCAGTGTTGTAGTGGGCTCTCCAGTAACAGCACTTAGCTCATCAGTTCCATAAAGCACGCCGTCGCACCGTTCTCAGTTCAGGAGCGGGAAGGAGCAATCCCGCCGCTCTCTCCCCTTTCTCTCTCTCTTTATATATATATATATATATATATATATATATATATATATATATATATATATATATATATATATATATATATATATATATATATATATATATATATATATATATATATATATATATATATATATATATATATATATATATATATATCATGTGTGTGTATTCAAATTGCCATTGTATTGAATACGGCTCAATAATGCGTAACTGAGAGTTATTAAGCTGAAATGAGACGATATATTCGCTAATATTGGCACTATAACTGTCAGCATGAGGTCAAATAACGTAGATGTTTAGAACACTAGAGTATTAGTTAACGGGAAGTAAATCATTTACTTATATGTGCTCTATATTTGTCTAATGTCCGTGCAGGTGCGGATAAGCCGCGAATTTACCTGCAGAATGTAAATGGCTTTTATCTTACTGATATATTTACGTAACAGATGATAGCAACTTCAATTCTGTATTTACTTTCATATTGTAAGGTTAAAAACACAGCACGATTCAATAGAGTACAAGAAACGTATTTTTCCTTTCAGAGAAAGACGCTTGGCCTACATTACTCCCCAATTTTGCGGTTGTCGACGTTCGTAATAGAAGAACTAGATTCTACAAAATTCACTTCGCTGTGTGTTGTTAATACAGTGATGATAATTACCGGAACGTTTTACAGGTCAAATACTCCACTTCCGCTTTTGATCGACCTTAAATCCACCATGAAGTATTCATTGGCGCGAAAGACGTGAGAAACGGAAGCAATTTGTTCACATTTGCGTGAACAACCGCAGCTGCTCCGATATCTGCGCCTTTCTGTACAGTCGATCAGTCTTATTCACGTGCTGTGTTCAAGATCTGAAGATGAAATTTATTTTGGTTGCTTTTGGTGGATTAATTTCCTTACGCTAGCGATCGCCCACAAATCGAACAATTTACTGATACTGCCGAACCTGCCGCATTTAAAGAGACTCAAATCACTTTTCTTGAGAATTAAAAAAACATCAATGTTGTAAGCCCATTGGGAAGCCTCTGATGACCTCTGTGTTGTGAAGTACAATCAGAGTTTGAGGACTATCAAACTGAAGCCAGCCGTTTATTCAGCATGGTTACGTCGCCTATGCGTCGTGAGTTTCGGGCGCTTACATGTAGCTTTTGCATAATAAACTGCGTTCTGAAAGGGAATTTCCGAAGCAACTTTCCAAACTTCGAAGTCGCTAAACTCACGCTAGTTATTCATTCAACCCGCTAAAGGATGTCCCCGGTCGCTAAACAGACAACTTTGTCGCTAAACGCACAAAAAGGTCGGCAAATCTATAGCGCCAAAATTGCTAAATAGGCTATATTGATTGCAAACCGGCAAATTTCGAAAAGCAAAGTCGATTTTGGGTTTCGAGATGGTTATGTTAGATGGCCCCGACAAACACGACATGAAGCAAGCAGCGTAAGGTGACACTTGTTTCGGACTTTCCGGTCACAGCCTCTCCTGCAATGCAGGCGTGCAAGATGCGTCCCACGGATGGCCCGCACCGTGAAACAATCATATACAATTAACTGCTTCATGAAACCAGCCGATCGTCATTTGCTACGGCACATCAGGCCCGAAAGGCAATTCTACGTGCCAAGGCAAAAAACATATAATAAAACAAAGCTACTTATGTGGGCGCTATTATGAAAGAAAACTTGGCCTCAGCTGTTGTTTTGTTGGATTTGCTAGTGTGCAGCCGACAGTGCCCGCTTACAAAAGTGTGGCGGGGGGAGGGGGGGGGGGGAGGGGCAAATGGCTTATACCCCTGCCACACGGGCACAGAAAATGACATTAACTGGCTAATGCCTTAAACTTTAATGTCATTCGTGGGGTGCCGCATGGACATCCTTAATGGCATTAAAGCTTAATGCCATTCGCGACGTAGTGCATTCCCGTAACTCTCACTTTGCCGTCAAATGCGTACTCTCGACTCCAATGTCTCCTAATTCTGACGAGACTAAACGGAATATTAGTGAAGAATAATTAGTATATTCTTTACTTTCGTTAAAAAATTGCTCTTTCTCTCGGCGTAGTGCGTCCTTGCAATTATTACAACTCACTTGGCCGTCGAATGCGTACTCTCGTTTACAACGTCCCCGCCGTGGCCGTAGTGACCATATTCTCACGAAATTAAGCAAAGTTGTAGATTAAAACAACTAATATATTCTTGACTTTTTAAAAAGGAGCTCTTTATTTTTGTGGAGATCAGCAAGCGATCTTGCCGGTATACTCACGGCTAGAGCACTAATCGTGAGCGCGTTAGCCAGAAGAATCTGTTCGATTGCACAGCGGCGGCTCCTCGCCTTGTTGGCCTCATACTGAAGCCTTCGAATTTCTCGACGATGCTTGACTCGAAGAAGCACATACGCCAGAACAAATTGGAGCGTACGGTCAAATTTTTCAGGATTGCTGCTTGAGAGCTTTGAATCTGTGAGCTCTATTTTGCCAATTTCAATACTATGGCTATGCTATGGATAGGCCGTCGAGCTAGCTTTGGCTTTAAGCAGTTTACGGCTGAGTGCAACAATGACATTCCTGAAGTAAACCAGATACAATACGCCGAATAATGTTTCTCATGCCATTTCTGAAACATCTGCTCCCTGGATAACTATTTTTTTATTGTATTACGATTGGCAAGCAGAAGAATTATGGGGTTTTACGTGCCAAAACCACTTTCTGATTATGAGGCACGCCGTAGTGGAGGGCTCCGGGAATTTTGACCACCTGCGGTTCTTTAACGTGCACCTAAATCTAAGTACACGGGTGTTTTCGCACTTCGCCCCCATCGAAATGCGGCCGCCGTGGCCGGGATTCGATCCCGCGACCTCGTACCCAGCAGCCCAACACCATAGCCTGAGCAACCACGGAGGGTCGATTGGCAAGCAAACCTAACCGTTTCACTGCAGCTATGGCCATCGCGACGTTTAATGTCATTAATTATGCGCTTGTAGCAGTGATCGAAATATAATGGAATTAAGAAACTTAAGTTCTTAAACTTTTAATGGCATTAACCTCGCCCGTGTGGCACAGGTATTAATTTGTTTCCCCACTTCCGACAATGGGGCGGGGGGGGGGGGGACACCCCCTTATGTGAGCAGCTTAAAAAAAAGTACATCCTGTACGTTAAAACGAGGGCCTGCCTATAGTGCCGGCGCACTACTGTGTCCTCCTCGCATCTCTCTAGCTCTCGCGCTAGCAAATCACGATGGCCGCGTAGCCGTTACAAACGCATCAAGCGTGCTAACAATCGAATCCGCGTGCGAGAATCGCTTCGCTCTTGAGACCGCAGTTACCCACGAGGCGAGACGTAACTCACTACTCTTGGAGCACCTGAGACATGCGTGAGTTGCGTGCGCGCTCGTGCGCGATATTCCCCAGAGGGCGTCCAGGAAGGGAAATTACGGCGTTCGCTCTCACACCTCGCGTGGACCAAAAGTAGGTCGGCTGTGGCCTCGCTAGTTCTGGCAGAAGCCGGCTGGCTTTCAGCCAAACGCTGCCGCTTTGCATAATCGAAGCAGCCAACGCTATACAAGACCGTGGCGGCCGCTATCAGGATGCTGGCGACATCTCTCGGATGCGCGAAATTCCTGCGTGCTGTATCGTTACCTCGTCGGCTTTGCCCTCTTGTTCGTGTTGATGTACTTAAAAAGCTTTCGACACTGTCACTGACTAACGGAGCTCTTTCTAGTCATGTAATTTTGCATCAGAACGCCGAATATTGTTAATAAGTTTCTGATTATAATGTTCTCATAGCGAGGTTCTGCGAACGTTTTACTGGTATAGCGTAAACGGCCGCAGTGTGATACTTTGACGTAGAGAAACAAATCTCGGTATTCAAGCCGAAATTTATAGCTAGTATGCTACGATAATACGAACTGCACTAAAAACAAGAAGAGTAGGATGTAAGAGCACGAAGAAATAGGGGTGAGAGTTGCTATATTTACCGAATTACCTACCTAAAGATGATGAAAACGTTATCTGAAAGCAGGATGCTGTTTGTATGTAAACAGAAACTTATACACTGCAGAGAAATAGATTTTTCAGGTAGATTAGATTTTTGTCACTTCACCGCGTGATAGAAGAAGTATTTGAGTATATTCAGGAAAAGTATTTGATGAAAGTATAGCTGTGGAAAAAGTATTTTGAGGAAAGAAGAGTCGACCAGGTGATAAAGCCTTCCTCATCTACAACAAGTTAGACGCAAAAGGGCACTGGTGCGATGGTAAGAAACAAATTAACAAAAGCATGTCACTTTCATTAGAATCGATCTCGTCAGTCCACGTAACTGTCAAGGACGAAGCGAAATTCAAATAAAGAGAAGAAACCGGAAAACAGTCCATTACGACACCATCGCATTCGACAGCGCAGCAAACTTTGGTCTGTATAGCCATCACACACCAGAGCTGGAAAATCAGAGCAGAAATTTACTGTTGCTCTTAGTTGAAATGTATAGACAACAAGGAAACGTTAACTGATAGTGGAACAAAAATAAGTTGCCCATGGTGGAAAGGACATCCGCACTCTGTGCATTACACGTGTCATGCGTTACCCATTAGGCTGCCGCATTGTTCATCCTCCTGCACTAATTATAGTGTAACTGTGTGTGTACTACATCTAGCTTTGGGGGTGTAAGCCGCCGTCCCTTATTACCATGGCGGTGGATGTGGAACATAATTTGAACCGAACACGTCGCGTAGGTCTCACAGAACAGGTGGAGAACAAGACACGTTCGCTCTCACATGCGTATACATTATATCACTCGTTTCAACTGCGATTGCCTTCCTTTCTTTTATCAACAATAACGTAAGGCAGCAACTTACCATTCCGTAGTACAGTAAGAGCCACAGCGAATGAGTTCCCATCGTTTCTTCAAAATGATTTCTATGCTTTGATTCAAAGTCAAGCTTTGTAATCATCGCTACCGTTTGAGGGTTCTTTAAGTGTACTGGTATAGTCATGCCACTACTGTTATGTTTCTGTATGTATATGTACTGCAAACACCAAAGGTGATTTTAGCAGAGTGCTACAACAACGTTAGGCATCAATGATAACCATGCTGTGAACATTTGGGCTCATGCGGACAAAAAGAAAGTCACAGAGGTTGTATATCACGCTTGAGCATTGTGGTACGCCCACGCACAGCAAAATGTTTACACTGCTGAGAAAGTGAACAGACAACAATCACAGTGAGCAGTATAATAATATCAGTGTATAGCTACATAACTACACTGTAGAATAACTACAGTTCCTCAAGGCTACAGTGAAGGAACTCGGTACATCAAAACAAAAGATACAAGAATAATATATAATTTACAAATTTAAAACTCTATTTTTTAATTTACTGAATTTTAATTGCGAGCTTCTGGATAGGAAGAAGAAGCCAATAATGACTGTGCTGTCACCATATCATTGCTAAGCAGATTCCCGTCTACTATTGCACGTGGAAATTAAGAGTACTAGAATGTAAAACTGCGTGTATAGAATTGAATGATTGTGAAGTTATACCTCTGTCTCGTGGCGTATACGGTAGAAAATGAAAATATTTTATTCACATCGATCTCAAGATAACCAACGACCATTTGATATAAAAATTTCAGTCTGGAATAGCGATTTCATTACTCGAAAGAATGAAATTTGGCTTTTTTAGACATCCGCCACAGATGCCCTGAAGAACATATTAGAGATAAAGCGCGCAGCTCTTCGTTGTACTTTTTATAGTTAATTAACGTTACATCGGTGAAAGGGTCCCAAATTATTTCGACATAGTCCAAAATTAGCCGTTCAAGAGATTTCTAGGACAAAACTCGAACTGGAGGAACGATAACCTTAGAGCTCGCCTCAGAAAAAAACTCTTGTAGTTTGCGCATGCGAATACATAATCAATATGCTTATTTTAGCTAAGATTGCTCGAGATCTAAAGTCTAAATTTTTTATAGTTACTTAAGATAGTACCACCTTTTCAGAGGCATATTGAAAGTGCAGTCGTGGTTTTCTGTTGAGTTTTCAAAAACACCCTTTCGTAATTTGCCTCTCTTCGCACCACAAAGCAATTTTCTGCAGAGCTTGATATAACAGCATATGGTCGCACTTTCTATCAATTTTCGAGTATAAAAAGCAATCATCTGCATATAGTTTAATTTCAACCGAAATCTGTTCCCTTATGTCATTAATATATATAATGATGAATAGGGGACAAGAACAGAACCTTGGGGAACACCCGAAAGGACTTTCACTGGCTTGGAACACTGATCACAGAAAATATGCATAAGGCTGTCTTTCTGTCAGGTATGCGGAAAACCTTTTTATTAACTGATAATTGTCAAATGTCAAGTGAAATAAAAAAAATGTTGATTGCGTGAAACTTTAACAAATGCTTTTCTAAAATTCATGAACATTAAATGAACCTGCTTGCACTTATTGATTGCTTTTGGCAAAACATGTACTGTTTCAAGGAGTTGAGCACAGGTCTACAGGCCTCTTGAAAACCCATGTTCGTATTTATTGAGAAAACGAATGCTGTCAAGGAACGCTAGCATGTGTTTAGCAATTATGTTCTCCAAAACTTTACAGGTAGTTGAAGTCAAAGAAATGGATCGGTAATTCGTAACACCATTGTTTTTGCCCGCTTTTATATTGGTCGAAATTTGGGTGTTAAGAAATATATCAGAAGTTTTCCTTATTTGACCGGGTATACAAAACGTACGGATAGTTGGAGAGCCATACAGCATATTTTTTTAGAGTCGTATTGGGAATGCCTTATGGGTCAAGGGCTTCTTTAACGTCGAGTTTCAATACCATATTGAGGATACCATTGTCTGTGACGTAGATGGTAAATAGGCATTAAAATTGTGTAAAGAATGGTTATCGCTCGTAAGGACAGAATGGAAGTGCTCATTGAAAGGGTCAGAAATTATCCTGGAGTCATTAACTTGTTTGCCCTGTAATTATAGATGTTTAGCAAACCTCGGATTTCGCTGACACCACACGCCAGAACTTCTCACGTGGCGTTGCAATAAAATTAGGCAATTATTTCTCCTAATTATCTTGCTTGTTATGACCCACGTTATCTTTAAGTTCAGAGGACACTTCAAATTTCGTTTTGTTCATAATACAGGACATTATGCAAAGTTTCTTGCTCTATATTCTTTTTGACTTCCTCTTAAATTTCAATGCCTCTCTAGAAATCTACGCGTTCTTACTGTTTGTTTTCTTTATAATAGTTGGAACAAAGCGCGTAGTGCAGCCATTTACAATGCCCTTAAACAATTCGCAGAGATGATGCACATTATATGAGCTGCAAGCGAAATCGTCATAATTGAAACAACGTTTGTCCAAAATTGATACTTCATGTGCCCTACAAAAGTTGCAGAACAGGAATCTCACAGTTTTGATTCACGAAAACATCTGAAACTGAGCAAAAGAGCATGGTGATCGGAGATTTCAAGTACTACTTTACAACACCTGTTCTTTCGTGTGTTCCCACTAACAAAAAATGGCTGTGACTTAGCTAAGGTTAAGCCCAGGATGCGAAGCCTACTAGCCTTTAGTTTAGTTGTTGAACCACTGTTTAGCCTGGTGAACTGCTGTTGCTTGGCAATATTTGGTTCAGCTAGACGAAGAAACAACTCATGCGTTACTCTGCTTCGCCTTCAAGAGTGGAACGCGACAGCGTTCCCGTCGACCCGCCAAGGGGTGTAAGACAATGGGCTATGGCGCAGCGACTACGCGCCCCGCATTGGACGCGGTGAGCGTCGAGCAACGCAGCGTTCGGCGCGGCAACGAAATGTGCGCCTGAGCAAGCGACGCACGCCTGAGCTCGTTTCTAAGGCAACACCGCATTCACTAGAGGCGCTTTTGTACCGCTTTGAAGCATCGTACTCGTGGCTCAATGGTAGCGTCTCCGTCTCACACTCCGGAGACCCTGGTTCGATTTCCAGCCAGCCCATCTTGCAAGAGTTGAGCCAAAGCCACCTAGAAAATCAGTCTCTGTAGCGCGCCGCAACCTTCGCTTCTCATTCCAACGAGCAGCTCTGTCTCCAGGAGGCATCTCACCTCGTGAGTGTCTAGCAGAGGCAAGCGCAGCTGCTTATATACCACCGCAACGCCGCGAGCGACGGCGCGAGTTGGAGCCCCGTTTCTCCTCTGTCCTGACGTCACGGTGTCACGTGGTATTGAAGGCGACACCGCCGCGCCTGAGGAGCTGGGTTGAGCTCTAGTAATATGCTTCGCATAAAAAATAGTCAAGAACTAATTTACTACCTGGAACACTTTTTATCACTTAACTGGCATAAATTTAACTCAAAGGCAATACTGAGTATTCAAAAAGCTGGACCATTGCCGTGACCATGAGACCTAGTAGTTGAGTCATTGTTGGGTAGATTGGAGTCACCCGTCAAAATCATCCGATCACGTGCATTTATATGTGACTGCATATTACAGCTCTTTAGATCCACCGTGTGAGCTACCGCAGATGAAGTAGGCCTGTACGTGGCCCCAAAAGATATTAATATTGCCACAGTAAACCTTACAAGAGATGCATTCAACATTTGGTACATCCGACATTCTAACCTAATTTACTATTTCTTTTTAAAAAGAACACGCATGCCTCCTTTTGTGCCATGGTCTTTTCTAAACACGCTGTACCTACGCGGAACCAACTCGCTATCATAAACTGCACCTGTCAACCAGGTTACGGTGAGAATTGCTATGCCAGGGAAATGTATCATCAGAAGCACCTCCAGTTTTGTTAACTAATTGATAACGCTGAAACAGTTAAAGTTGAGAATTTTGAGCCCGTGATGTTTCACCTTTCTATGTCATTTCATATTTATTTTGTCAAAGTGGTAACGAGATCTTTTATCTGCATCCCAACCGTACAGAGTACCACGAACGCTCAATTTATCGCGCAACACCTTTACCTTCACGTCCTTTTCATTATCTGCGCTAGCGCTTATCCATTAGTTGCATCCGTATTTCCCGTATTGCTGTAGAGAAATTTTCGCACACTCAAAGGTCGCTATTTTTTATTTATGGCAGTTTTTTAGCACCATTCCTTTTTTTTCAGGCAATCAAAAAATCTCATGACGAGAAGACGGGGTTTATTTTCAACCTTCGACCTAGTCGGTCCCGTTAACAGTTATACCCTGGTTGCTTTCAAATTCATCATCATTCAGTTTTCTTTCTAGTGTTTCGGCAGTCTCTGTAATAGCTTATTTTATGCCGTAGACAATCAAGTTATTCTGACGGCCTCTATTTTCAAGTTCGTCTACCTCATCCACTAATGCTGTCATTAGAAGCTCAGGTTATGTGTGGCGCTCTACAAACATCGACCTGCCATGATAGGAGAATATGTGCTATACTCTCCGCTGAATCCTGGTGTCAAGTTAGGATTTACCAGGAGTGTCTTCAGGTTCTTTGCTTTTGCCCCGGAAGGCGATAACCGCCAGAAGCTCCTGTAGGTCGACTGGATGAGGATATCACACTGAGACGCGAAATGCTTGGGAAAGGTGAAACTTCGAGAGCTCCTATCAAGTAAACGGGAAAAAATGGTCCCCAATCCACGCTTAGAAAGTGGTTGCACAGCGAAGCTCTAAATGACAACTAGAATGATTACCCATTGCGAGGTAAGTTGAAATTTTTTACGTGGCGACCTTCACATGGGCTTTACCTAATTATCGTGGCTATGGTGCTCGGCTGCTGAGCACGAGGTCGCGGGATTGAATCCCGGCCACGGCGGCCGCATTTCGATGGGGCCGAAATGCGAAAACACCCGTGTACTTAGATTTAGGTGCATGTTAAAGAACCCCAGGTGGTCGAAATTTCCGGAGTCCTCCACTACGGCGTGCCTCATAATCAGAAAGTGGTTTTGGCACGTAAAACCCCATTATTTAATTAATTAACATAACTATCAGCCTAAGACATTTTCACGGCCTGTGACTGGGCTTGCGCCACTACTTCGTGCGCCTACCAACAGTGGACCAGAAACAAGAGAAATTCGCAGCGCCTCGTAATTACGCTGCTCTTCAGGAGTCCTCACTACACGTGGCCTTCCCATAGCACCGTCCCAACACAAATTCGTTGCTGGATGGGTTATTCTTTTACGTGCGTAAGTGTGCTTACGTCACTCCCTGCTTTGTATGCTACAATCAAGCAGCCGTCGCCACGGCAGCTTGCCCAGCAGTAATCTTTACCCGGAAGCATATTGTTACGAACATCCAACCGGTGCCGCCAGTGTTACGAACTTGTACCGCTGCACCACGATTACGGCTTTGTGGTCCCGTAGAGCTCGTCACCCGTTTCGTGACAGAGCGTTGGTAGCGAAGACTCCGAGCCTGGCGTCGATGAGAATAACAAAAGGGACTTTATACATTATATACAGGTTATCATACAGGACATGAACGGGTCGGCACTGGGGCCGAGTGCTCACAACAAACGCGACTGTTCTCGCACGACGACGTCCGGCGAAAACGCGTGACACATCTCACCCCAGTCGGGAGCGACACTCTCTCCCGGTGGGGTCGGCGGATCCTGTTTTCGAGCGGCGTGTCGCTGCTTTTATAATCCCCGAGGACCATTGTCACTCAAACGGCCCAATACAAAGTCAGCACACGACGGTCGTTCGAGGGGTCCAACCAGCGACCGCGCTGGCCACCCGGTTCAAAGTTCGCGCGCGCGGTGACCTCCAGGCAAAGGGAGGTGCGGCGCCGGGCTGTCTGGCACACGCCGACACGTCCAAACTTGCGGCTCGCCGAGGCTTCTCCGCTTCTCACGCAGGACCCGCTGCCTGACGGCTCAGCATCTTGACTTGTGAAGGGAGAATTAGGGCGCTCGCAGGATAGATTCTGCATCTTGCAGATTCGGAATCCGGGCTTGTGGTAATGGCACAACAATATGCGGGTAGCGCTACGTGCTTCGCATTGCTTCTAGGTGCCAGAGCGCCTTTAATGAATTATGTGGTTCGGATGCTTGCTTGGAGCATGTTCTTTATTGAAGTGCGTGCTGCTCTGTATGTTGTATGCGGGATTCCTAAAATAATGTATGCACTGTTCGCTTTATTTTGCTGAGTTCTTGTGGCCTCTGCCTTACAGAGGTACGAGTTATTGCATTTGGGGGTATGAATTATTGATGATCTGCCGACATTACGGCATCAAGAATATCCGGGATCCTAGCCGTAGACAGCGTGGCTGTAAAAAATTGTGCTACTAGCTCACCACTAAATAGCTTACGGGTCCTCGGAGGGGCCTTCTTAGAGGATAGTCAGTGCAAAACCATAGCTTTAGACCCTAAATGATGTTGTCAGCCTAACCTGAAATCCATGGATGTTTTAAGCCTGCCGCGCTGCATCATTATATTTGTCCCCGAAGAAGAGCACTCGTATTTTATTTAAGACTGCATTGCTAGCCTCACGGTACCTCCTACATAAAACTACGGCTTCTTATCTCATCAGATTTTTCATGTGGACAGAAAACTTGGGCCCGTAGTATCAGATAAAGAAAAGTATTTTGTAATTATTCCAGACATGTTTTCAAAAATATCATTATCAGCAATTGAAAATAACTTTTATGCTGTAAAAATCGAGCCATTTTTATTTAAGTAATGCATTGCAGACCTCCTATTACGACTTCATTCCTTCATAAGATCGTTTGCAGTGTAAAGAAGGCTAAATCACTCAGCTTAGAACAGCTTTTTTTCAGGCAAGACGCTCAATCAAGAGACTCCTTTTCCAGCTGTTGATTCGAAGAAAGAGACTTGGAAATACGCTGCAGCCAGTTACCTGCAGAACTCCTTAACATCACCGATTTTCAGAGCCGTTTCGCGTGCGTAACTCGGAGCCACTAGATCAGTTTTGACAGGGAAGAATCCCGATGTTTGTACTGCTTTAAGTATGGCTATTGCAAACCGTTATTACTATTTTCTGCATGACGGATTGTTGAATTGGGTTGAAGACTGTATTAGTCAACAAGTGCAGGAATCGGTTTTCTTAGACCAATCTGGTGTTTCCATGGGACTTCACTAAAATAATTTTCTTGCATATAATATCGACGCTGCTTTGGCGACAGTACACACAGACAAGCAGCGGTGGGGTAGAGGTAGAACACCCGCCTCGCGTGCAAGAGGTCCGTGGTTCGAATCCCGGTGCCGGCGATTTTCCACCAGATTAAAAAAAACAAAAAATCCACGTGTTGATAAAATTGCATAAACAGGCCTGGAATGTGGCCTGATCCCGGTGACCAGAACCGGTCAGATTGTCAGATGAAGATTGTACAGGTCTACGCCCCTACATCCAGTCATGATGACCAGGAAGTCGAAAGCTTCTATGAAGACGTGGAATCGGCGATGTGTAGAGTGAAAACTAAATACACTATACTAATGGGCGCCTTTAATGCCAAGGTAGGCAAGAAGCAGGCTGGAGACAAGGCAGTGGGAGAATATGGCATAGGCACGAGGAATAGCAGCGGAGAGTTATTAGTAGAGTTTGCGGAACAGCATAATATGAGGATAATGAATACCTTCTTCTGCAAGCCGGATAGCCGAAAGTGGACGTGCAGGAGCCCGAACGGCGAGATTAGAACTGAAATAGACTTCATACTCTGCGCTAACCCTGGCATCAAACTGGATGTGGACGTGCTCGACAAGGTGCGCTGCAGTGACCACAGGATGCTAAGAACTCGAATTAGCCTAGACCTGAGAAGGGAACGGTACATAAGAAGCCGATGAATGGTACATAAGAAGCCGATGAATGAGTTAGCGGTAAGAGGGAAAATAGAGGAATTCCAGATCAAGCTACAGAACGGGTATTCGGCTTCAACTCAGGAAGAGGACCTTAGTGTTGAAGCAATGAACGACAATCTTGTGGGCATCATTAAGGAGTGTGCAATGGAAGTCGGTGGTAACTCCGTTAGGCAGGATACCAGTAAACTATCGCAGGAGACGAAAGATCTCATCAAGAAACGCCAATGTATGAAAGCCTCTAACCCTACAGCTAGAATAGAATTGGCAGAACTTTCGAAGTTAATCAACAAGCCTAAGACAGCTGACATAAGGAAGTATAATATGGATAGAATTGAACATGCTCTCAGGAATGGAGGAAGCCTAAAAACAGTGAAGAAGAAACTAGGAATTGGCAAGAATCAGATGTATGCGTTAAGAGACAAAGCCGGCAATATCATTACTAATATGGATGAGATAGTTCAAGTGGCTGAGGAGTTCTATAGAGATTTATACAGTACCAGTGGCACCCACGACGATAATGGAAGAGAAAATAGTCTAGGGGAATTCGAAATCCCACAGGTAACGCCGGAAGAAGTAAAGAAAGCCTTGGGAGATATGCAAAGGGGGAAGGCAGCTGGGGAGGATCAGGTAACAGCAGATTTGTTGAAGGATGGTGGGCAGATTGTTCTAGAGAAACTGGCCACCCTGTATACGCAATGCCTCATAACGTCGACCATACCGGAATCTTGGAAAAACGCTAACATAATCCTAATCCATAAGAAAGGGGACGCCAAAGACTTGCAAAATTACAGACCGATCAGCTTACTGTCCGTTGCCTACAAACTATTTACTAAGGTAATCGCAAATAGAATCAGGAACACCTTAGACTTCTGTCAAGCAAAGGACCAGGCAGGATTCCGTAAAGGCTACTCAACAATAGATCATATTCACACTATCAATCAGGTGATAGAGAAATGTGCGGAATATAATCAACCCTTATATATAGCTTTCATTGATTACGAGAAAGCATTTGATTCAGTCGAAACCTCAGCATTCATGGAGGCATTACGGAATCAGGGTGTAGAAGAGCCATATGTAAAAATACTAAAAGATATCTGTAGCGGCTCCACAGCCACCGTAGTCCTCCATAAAGAAAGAAACAAAATCCCAATAAAGAAAGGCGTCAGGCAGCGAGATACGATCTCTCCAATGCTATTCACAGCGTGTTTACAGGAGGTATTCAGAGACCTGGATTGGGAAGAAATGGGGATAAGAATTAATGGAGAATACCTTAGTAACTTGCGATTCGCTGATTATATTGCCTTGCTTAGTAACTCAGGGGACCAACTGCAATGCATGCTCACTGACCTGGAGAGGCAAAGCAGAAGAGTGGGTCTAAATATTAATCTGCAGAAAACTAAAGTAATGTTTAACAGTCTCGGAAGAGAACAGCAGTTTACGATAGGTAGTGAGGCACTGGAAGTGGTAAGGGAATACATCTACTTAGGGCAGGTAGTGACTGCGGATCCGGATCATGAGACTGAAATAATCAGAAGAATAAGAATGGGCTGGGCTGCGTTTGGCAGGCTTTCTCAGATCATGAACAGCAGATTGCCATTATCCCTCAAGAGAAAAGTTTATAACAGCTGTGTCTTACCAGTACTCTCGTACGGGACAGAAACCTGGAGGCTTACCAAAAGGGTTCTACTTAAATTGAGGACGACGCAACGAGCTATGGAAAGAAGAATGATAGGTGTAACGTTAAGGGATAAGAAAAGAGCAGATTGGGTGAAGGAACAAACGCGAGTTAATAACATCTTAGTTGAAATCAAGAAAAAGAAATGGGCATGGGCAGGACATGTAGTGAGGAGGGAAGATAGCCGATGGTCATTAAGGGTTACGGACTGGATTCCAAGGGAAGGGAAGCGTAGCAGGGGATGGCAGAAAGTTAGGTGGGCGGATGAGATTAAGAAGTTTGCAGAGATGGCATGGCCACAATTAGTACATGACCGGGGTTGTTGGAGAAATATGGAAGAAGCCTTTGACCTGCAGTGGGCGTAACCAGGCTGATGATGATGGTGATGATGATGATGATGATGATGATGATAGCAGAACAATTTTTACAGCCGCGCTGTCTACGGCTAGGATCCCGGATATTCTTGATGACGTAATGTCGACAGATCATCAATAATTCATACCCCCAAAAGCAATGACTCGTACCTCTGTAAGGCAGAGGCTACAAGCACTCAGCAAAATAAAGCGAACAGTGCATACATTATTTTTGGAATCCCGCATACAACATACAGAGCAGCATGCACTTCAATAAAGAACATGCTCCAAGCAAGCATCCGAACCACATAATTCATGATAAGGCGCTCTGGCGCCTAGATGCAATGCGAATCACGTCGCGCTACCCGCATGTGCTTCCGGGTAAATATTACTGCTGCGCAAGCTGCCGTGGCGACGGTTGCTTGATTGTAGCGTACAAAGCGGGGAGTGACGTAAGCACACTTACGCACGTAAAAGAATAACCCATCCAGCAATGAATTTGTGTTGGGACAGTGCTATAGGAAGGCCACGCGTAGTGAGGACTCCTGAAGAGCAGCGTACAGACAAGGGGCGGCGAATTTCTCTTGTTTCTGGTCCACTGTTGGTAGGTGTATGAAGTAGAGGCGCAATCCCAGTCACAGGCAGCGGAAACGTCTTAGGCTGTTAATTAGGTAATGCCCATGTGAATATCGCCACGTGAATAATTTGAAGTTACGTCGTAATGGGTGATCATTCTACTTTTCATTTGGAGCTTCGCTGTCCGACCACCTTCTAAGCTTGGATTGGAGACCATCTTTCCCTTTTACTTGATAGGAGCTCTCGAGGTTTCACCCTTCCCAAGCATTTCGCGTCTCAGTGTGATATCCTCATCCAGTCGACCTACAGGAGCTTCTGGCGGTTATCGCCTTCCGGGGCAAAAGCAAAGAACCTGAAGACACTCCTGGTAAAACCTAATTTGACACCTGAATTCAGCGCAGAGTATACCAAATATTCTGTTATCATGGGAGGTCGATGGTAGTAGAACGCCACACTTAACCTGAGCTTCTAATTACAGCGTTAGTGGATAAGGTAGACGAATTTGAAAATAGAGGCCGCCGAAATAACTTGATTGTCCACGGCATAAAATAAACTATTACAGAGACGGGCGAAACACTAGAAAGAAAACTGAAAGATGATGAATTTGAAAAGATCCTGCGTATAACTGTTAACGGGATCGAAAGAGTGTACCGACTAGGTCGAAAGGTTGAAAATAAAACTCGTCTTGTCATCATAAGATTTTTTGATTGCCTGAAAAAAGAATGGTGCAACAGAACTTTTATAAGTTAGAATTAGCGACTTTTCTATTTCTGAAGATTTCTTTGCAAAAATACGGGAAATACAGATGCAGCTAATGGATAAGCGCTAGCGCAGAAAAAGAAAAGGACGCGATGGTAAAGTTCTTGCACCATAAATTGAGCGTTCATGGTACTCTGTACGGTTGGGATGCAGATAAATGATCTCGTTACCACTTCGACAAAATAAATATGAAATTACATAGAAAGGTGAAATATCACGAGCTCAAAATTCTCAACCTAAACTGTCTCAGCGTCATCAATAAGTTAACAAAACTGGAGGTGTTTCTTTTGACACATTTCCCTGGCATCTCACCGAAACCTGGTTGACAGGAGCAGTTATGATAGCGAGTTGGTTCTGCGTAGGTACAGCGTGTTTAGAAAAGACCATGGCACAAGAGGAGGCATGCGTGTTCTTTTTTGAAAAAAAAAAAAACATTAAATGAGGTTAGAATGTCGGACGCACCAAATGTTATCTTCACCTCTATAAATGTTTACTGTGGCAATAATAAGTATATTTTCGGCGCCACGCACAGGCCTCCTTCATCTCCAGTAGCTCACACGGTGGATCTAAAGAGCTGTAATTTGCAGTGACATATAAATGCACGTGATCGGATGATTTTGACGGGCGACTCAAATCTACCCAACCTTGACTCAAGTGCTATGTCTCATGGTCACGGCAATGCTCGAGCTTTTTAAATACTCAATATTGCCTTTAAGTTAAATTTATGCAGGTAATTGATAAAAACTGTCCAAGGTAGTACTAAATTAGTTCTTGACCTCCTTTTTCGTTAGTACCAACAAACGCAAGAACGGACATACGGGCAGGCCGCCATTGTAATCTGAACCTGGCAACGTTTAACGCTAGAACGTTATCAAGTGAGGCGAGTGTAGCAGTGATATTAGAGGCATTAGATGGCAGTAAATGGGATATAATGGGGCTCAGTGAAGTTAGGAGGACAAACGAGCATGTACAGGGATGAAAAGCGGGCACCTCCTGTGCTACCGGTGCTTAGCGAAGAGACGAGAACTAGGAGTCGGATTCCTGATTAATAAGGCTATAGCTGGTAACGGACAGGAATTCTATAGCATTAACGAGAGGGTGGCAGGTCTTGTTGTAAACCTTAATAAGAGATAAAAATTGAAGGTCGTACAGGTGTTCGCCCCTACACCCAGTCATGATGACCAGGAAGTCGAAAGCTTCTATGAAGACGTGGAATCGGCGATGGGTAGAGTGAAAACTAAATACACTGTACTAATGGGCGACTTCAATGCCAAGGTAGGCAAGAAGCAGGCTGGAGACAAGGCAGTGGGGGAATGTGGCATAGGCACTAGGAATAGCAGGGGAGAGTTATTAGTAGACTTTTCAGAACAGAAGTATATGCGGATAATGAATGCCTTCTTCCGCAAGCAGGATAGCCGAAAGTGGACGTGGAGGAGCCCGAATGACCAGACTAGAAATGAAATAGACTTTATACTCTGCGCTGACCCTGGCATCATATAATATGTGCACGTGCTCAGCAAAGTGCGCTGCAGTGACCATAGGATGGTAAGAACTCGAATTAGCCTAGAATTGAGGAGGGAGCGGAAGAAACTGGTGCATAATGTTACGTTTTGCGCCAGGCGTGTCGAAAGGAGCAGACAAGTTCCGGGTGAACGACGTTTATTAACCCATGCTTGTGGGTTGAGGCTCGGCAAGAAAGAGAGGGCCGCTAGCAAGGGGCACTCTGCTTTTAACACTTAGTGGCGCATGCGCACTTCGCAGAGTGCTCTTAACATGAGCGCCAGCCGAGACAACACTACCTCCCCTTTTCATGGAGCACACAGTCATTCAGAGTCCAGCTTAGAATCTATCTGGTGGGCGAGAATTTCGCATGGGGTAGCGTCTTGCCTCGGCAGGTGCTGGTGTTGCCTGTTGCGCCACCGGAGTTACCATGGGCGGTTGTGGACTGGAAGGAACTGGTGCGCCGGCAGTCTCAGGATAAAACAGGAACTCGCTGGTCGTAACTTCGCCAGCGGTTCATTGCCTAGGGGTAACGTCCTCTGCAGGCCTCTGTAGCAGCTGATCCTGGTGAAGACGCCAGGTGAATGTGCCCCTCGGGGTGGTTGCAGGTACTTGGAAAGAGACAGGTCCTGTTTGAGCAACAATCACAGCGGGAGCCCACTTTGGTTTTCCAGAATAATTACGTGCTGACACGCTGTCGCCTGCCAAGAAGTGACGTTCGCGACACGGACGACTTAATACCTGAGTGCACTGTGTGTGTGCTACTCTTTCCCCCACGGAAGGCTTTACGGCATCTAACCGACTGCGTAAGCGTCGTCCTAGGAGCAATGCCGCTGGTGATTCACGAGTCGTCGCATGTGGCGTGTTGCGATACGACAGCAAAAATTTATGCAGCTTTACCTGCAGTGTTCCTCCAGTGCCGTCTTTGCGGAGCGCATTCTTTGAGGTCTGGATGAAACGCTCTGCCAACCCATTGGAGCTGGGGTGGTAGGGAGCCGTGAGGATGTGCCGCGCTCCCATTGCCTGCACGAAGTGCTTGAACTCCTGCGAAACAAACTGAGGTCCATTATCGGAAACAATTGTCTCAGGGAAACCGGAACGTGCGAAGAGCTCTGTCAAACAACGAATCGTGTTTTCTGTAGTTGTCGATCTCATTTCAAAAACCTCTGGCCATTTGGAATGTGCGTCGACCACCACTAAAAGCATGGTACTCTGGAAAGGCCCCGCAAAGTCTACGTGAACACGCTGCCACGGTGAAGTCGGCCATGACCACGGGTGAAGAGGGTCGTTGATTGGAGCGTTACGTTGCTCTTGACAACTAGCGCAGCTTCTGATACGACGTTCGAGGTCCGCCTCAAGAGTTGACCACCAAACGTAGCTGCGTGCTAGTTCTTTGCTGCGCACGATGCCGGGATGGCCGTCATGGAGTTCGTCCAGAACGAACCCTTGCAGCTTTGCAGGCACGACTACTCTTGCGCCCAGCATGACGCAACCCTGATGCACCGTCAGTTCGTTGCACCTGCGAAAAAAAGGCTTCAACTGTTCATCCTTGATCGACGCGGGCCATCCCACATTTGTGAATTCCTTCACTTGACAAAGAATTTGGTCTTTACATGTGGCAGCCGCAATATCTCGACTAGAAACAGGCAACGAGTCCAAGCGCAACGAATAAAATGTTTCTTCTGTTTCTCTGGTTTCCGCTTCAAGATCTGGCAGCGGCAGACGCGAGCAGAAATCGGCTTCCGCATTCTCGCTCGATTTCTTGAAGATAAGATTGTAGGAGTAGGCTGCCAACGTAACGGCCCAGCGTTGCAGACGAGCAGCCGCGATGGTGGGAATACCGGTTGTCGGGCCCAATATTGTTTGAAGAGGCTTATGGTCTGTGACCAATGTGAATGAGCGCCCATAAAGATAGAAGTGGAACTTCTTTACACCGAAAATGATGGCTAACGCTTCTTTCTCCAGTTGACTGTATTTCTTTTCCGCTTCAGATAGCGTTCGTGAAGCGTAAGCAATGGGTCGTGCCCTTCCGTCATCGTAGACATGAAATAGGACTGCTCCTACACCATACTGAGACGCGTCGCATGACAGCCTAAGTTGTCTTTTAGGGTCATAGTGTGCGAGCGTAGGTGGTTGTGCCAATAGCGCTTTCACTTGGTTGAACGATTTTCTAGCATGCTCGTCCCAGTGCCACGCTACCTTTTTTTGCAGAAGTCTGAAAAATGGTTGAGCTATCATTGCTAACTGGGGCACGAACTTGCTGTAATAGTTGACAACGCCCAACAAAGACTGAAGCTGCTTCTTTGATTTTGGCTCTGGTGCCTGGAGAAGTGCGTCAACTTTATCTGACAATGGGGAAATGCCTTCAGCGCTGATTTTGTGCCCAAGGTAGTGAAGTTCGCTTTGAAAAAACGAGCACTTCTCTTTCTTTACCCTGACACCTCGGCTTTGAAGACGCTCCAGCAGCGCTTCGAGATTAGCTAAGTGGTCTTCTGGTGCTTTCCCAGTTACCAAAATATCATCTAGGTAGCAGCAAACACCCTTGAGGTCGTTCAACATCTTGTCCATTATCTTTTGGAATATCCCCGGCGCGCAAGCGATTCGAAAAGGTAATCGGTTGACGACAAACAATCCCTTGTGCGTGTTCAAAGGTTAGGTATTGCTTTGAGGCATCAGGGGTGCGATCTTGTACGCGTTCCAAAATCGAACGGAGGCGGTCCGTTCTTTACGTGTCCAGATAGGCGGTCCGTTCCGTTGCGTTCGTCCGATAGCAGCAGATGGCACGGAATGATTGACAGCAGATATCACATCACAATTGACGTCATGGCGTTCGTCACCGTTCAAATTGACCAATCGCGTGCGGCTCGGTGGAACGGAACGCCTCCGTTCTATTTTGGAACGCGTACAAGATCACACCCCAGACATGACCACTTTCTGATAAGCGCGATTCAGGCCGATCTTTGAAAAATGTGTGCCTCCAGACAGAGCCGCGAATAAGCCATCGACCTTCGGCAACGGGTAACGTGTGACGTCAAGGCACGGATTCAATGTCACCTTATTATCGCCACAGAGGCGTATGCCACCGTCTTTCTTGATAACGGGTACCACTGGCGTTGCGTAATCTGATGTGGCAACGGCCGTTATGATGCCCATTTTTTCCATCTTCGAAAGTTCAAGCTCAACCGCCTTTTGCAGTGCGAACGGCACGTTTCTTGCTTTGAGAAACTTCGGTGCCTGATTAGGCTTGAAATACAGCTCGGCCCTTTCTTCTGTAATCATGCCTAACTCATCTTTAAATAGAGAGTCGTACTTTGCGATCAAAGCGTTCAGCGTTTCCTCTAAACGACAAGAAAAAGGCAGCTCTGACCTTGGCAGATGGTGGACGTTCCAGATTTTGCTCCACTCCAGCCTAATTGCCTGAAGCCATTCCCGACCCAGCAACGGCGGCCCTTCCTGGTCGACGACGTATAGAGGAAGGCTCACCGTGTTGCCACCGTGCTGCACCTTGACTTGTAGAACACCTTTTGGGATCACCAGGGCTCCTGTATAGGTGCGGAGCTTCACTTCCGTCGGGTTGAGCCTGGCTGATGAAAGAAATTGGCGGTATTGTTTAAAAGGCATGACTGTGACGGCGGCACCTGTATCTAGCTCCATAGAGACTGTCACATCATTCACTTTCATAGGTACCATAATGGGCTCAATACTGGGAGCAGATACTCCCTTTACGGCTACCACTTCCGAGTGGGATACCACCGATAGCGCTTTTACAGTGTCTTTGAAAGGGCGTTTCCCTCGCGACGTGCCGGAGGTGCTACGGCAAACTCGTTGCAGGTGCCCCCTTTTGTTGCACTTATAGCATTTGTCATTTACGTGGGGATACGCTTTGCCGGAATGTTTCGGCGACCCGCAGCGAAAACATGCCTGCGATTGGACACTCGAAGTCGCCTGTACCTTATGCATGGGGTTGCCTGTAGACACCCCTGTACGGGCTTCCGCAGTGCTTTTCGTTGCCGCCTCCATAGCCACAGCGCGCTCTACCGCTCTCTGAAACGTAAGCTTGCTATCCTCCGTGAACAGCACTCGCTGTATATCCTCTCTCAACAAGCCGCAGACGAAGCGATCCCGGAGGGATTCATCTAACGCGCTTCCAAAGTCACAAGTTCGTGCTAGCTTCCGTAGCTCGGCAACGTAATCAGAAATGGACTCGCCTTCGACTTGCTGCTTCCTCTGGAACTTTGCTCGCTCGCCAACGACCGACGGTTTCGGCGACAGGTGGTCCCCCAGCGTCTTCTTTAGTACTTCGAAGCTCTTGACTGAAGGCAGCTCCGGGGCAACCACTGATCTCAGAAGACTGTAGGTACTGGGGCCTATGATGCTCAGGAATGCATGTACAGTCGTGAGCACGCTTAGCGTAAACACGGGAGCGCGTGCCGCACGGTGCTATCAGCGACGCCTACCGATGCGAACGCGAAGTTCTGCACATGCGCAGTACTTTTGCGGCGTGGCTATTTTACCATCGCGCGCATCGCGTCATCGAAGCGCACCGTCGTCGTCTGCTATGTTTTGCCTCGGCTGCTATCGTCGGACTTACAGCGATCTGCCGGTTAGTATCAATGAAACAAGAGCTGGCTAGGTCTGTGCGCCAGTACCGGCCTTCGATTTACTTTTAGCTTGGACTTTGCGTGTCTGCAATACCAAATAAACGCCCATTGAATGACGTTTTAAAACAATATTAATACGTTACTGCGTCTCTTGCCTGCTTCTGAAGCTACTACCGTTCTTTCTTTTTCACTTTGTCCTTATTTCGGAGCGTTTGCTTGGGTTCCAGCTTTCGTCCTGCTTTGCGCAACGATTACTAACAACAAAACATGTAAATAGTAAAATATAGTCAGTACTCTAGTCTTCCACATTACGTATCGTGTTATCGGATGTGACCGAAATATAATGCAAGAGAAACTAGCCTTTCCATGTAAAAATTATAGAACGTTTATTTGCTTCAAACGCGCACGAGGAATTGCATGTCTCATCAACGCCTCAAAAACACAATAAATATTAAGTAAAGAAAGAGAAAACAGCAGCACTTGAGTTTAGTAGCGAGTCATTTCGCCATTCCCAGCAACGACAGCTGCCATTCGAGATGGTAGTGAGGCATACAGTGCTGGCACAAGTGATTGGTCAGCACGAAGGCACTCCCACTGCTGTCGAACTTCTTCCCATAAGACGTCTGCAGTTGTGGCGTAAAGCGGTTTCTTCGCAATGGCAGCTTTCATACGACCCCATACATTTTCTATTATATTCAGGTCGGCGCCTTTCGGACACCACTCTAGCACGGGGATCTGCTTCTCTGAGATATATTGTTTCACAATCCTGCCCGTGTGAACGGGTGCCTGGTCGTGCTGGAACAGAAAATTCCGGTCAGGAAACAAGTTTTCAATGTAAGGCAACAATACATCGTCCAGACTACGACAATACTTCGCCGAGGTCAAAGTGCCGTGGATACGTTGCAATGGGCCCAGGCCATGTCGGGATATGAAGCCCCATACATTCACGCTTGTTCTTCCACTGGACACTTCGCACGTTTTCAGCATCGTATCTGTAACACAATGTCTTGTGAAAATTTACCTGGTAGATGATGAACAAACGTGCAAGTAAATCAGCCTACCGGGTGCCTGAGAGTCGCCAAACACGCGCCCTCTGGTCCTGCCGCGTGGAAAAGGTAGACTCATCAGAAAAGATGACGTGACTCCAGTCCTCGCTTGTCCATGAAGCAAGCTGCAAAGCAAACTGCAGCCTTGCGTTCTTGTTCGCCGCTGTCAGTAATGGTTTCCGTGCTGCCACGCAACTGCGAAACCTGCATCCTTCAGTCGACGGCGAACTGTAGAATCTGAAGCGTCGAGGTCTAAGGCTTCACGAATTGCTCTAGCAGGAAGGAAAGGATCCTGGACCACGGCTGCGATGATTAACGCGTCTTCATCCTCCGTCGTAGATCTTGGTGGTGGCGCCCGGGGGGCGTCACGGATGCGTCCTTCATGCTTAAAAGCCTGAATTATTCTATTCACGGTCTTCAATGGCCTGTTAACCAATACTCCGATTTGACGTTGGGTATACCCCTTATATGCAAGATGCACAATTTCACGCCTCTGCTCCTCGGGAACCCTAGCCATGGCAGTATGCCGTCAACTGTGGGACGTTCAGAAACAGCGTCTCTATTTATATATTTGCTCATGGTATGCTCGGTGGTGGCGTGATCTTTATCATAAAACGTGCGGCAGCCGGCGCGCAACATAGCAGACGATGAAGGCGCTTTCCGGTGACGCGATGCGCGCGGTGGTAAAATATTCAAGCCGCAAACGCACTGCGCATGTGCAGAACTTCGCGTTCGCGCCGGCAGGATCGCTGATAGCACAGTGCGGCACGCGCTCCCGTGTTTACGCTAAGCGTGTTCACGACTGTACTCTGTCACCTTCGGGAACACGGTTGACGATAAGAAACGACGTCAGCCGTTCTTCGTACGACGCCCAGTCATTCGTGGAAACGTCGAATGGTTCCATCTGGCCCAGTTGAGCAGCAAACTGCGTCGAACCTGCACGGGCTTCTTCGTTCATGATATCAGTCAGCGAAGAAAAGAAAAAGCAGCACTCTTCAATATGCTTCAATCGTCGATACTGAACAGAGGGTGAATGCCGAGAACACTTGCCTTCCTTGACGCTGCGCAGCTCTTCAGAATCCCTTCTTCGTCGCCACGTGTTACGTTTTGCGCCAGGCGTGTCGAAAGGAGCAGACAAGTTCCGGGTGAACGACGTTTATTAACCCATGCTTCTGGGTTGAGGCTCGGCAAGAAAGAGAGGGCCGCTAGCAAGGGGCACTCTGCTTTTAACACTTAGTGGCGCATGCGCACTTCGCAGAGTGCTCTTACCAACATGAGCGCCAGCCGACACAACACATAAGAAGCCGATCAATGAGTTAGCGGTACGAGGGAAAATAGAGGAATTCCGGATCAAGCTACAGAACACGTATTCGGCCTTAACTCAGGAAGAGGACCTTAGTGTTGAAGATATGAACGACAATCATATGGGCATCATTCAGGAATATGCAATAGAAGTTGGTGGTAACTCCGTTAGACAGGATGCCAGTAAACTATCACAGGAGACGAAAGATCTGATCAAGAAACGCCAATTAATGAAAGCCTCTAACCCTAAAGCTAGAATAGAACTGGCAGAACTTTCCAAGGTAATCAACAAGCGTAAGACAGCTGACATAAGGAAGTATCATGGATAGAATTGAACATGCTCTCAGGAACAGAGGAAGCCTAAAAGCAATAAAAAAAAAACAAGGAATAGACAAGAATCAAATGTATGCGTTAAGAGACAAAGCCGGCAATATCATTACTATTATGGATGAAATCGTTCAAGTGCCTGAGGAGTTCTATAGAGATTGATACAGTCCCAGTGGCAGCCACGATGATAATGGAAGAGAGAATCATCTTGAGGAATTTGAAATCCCACAAGTAACGCCGGGAGAAGTAAAGAAAGCCTTGGGAGCTATGCAAAGGGGGAAGGCAGCTGGGGAGGATCAGGTAACAGCAGATTTGTTGAAGGATGGTGGGCAGATTGTTCTGGAAAAACTGGCCACCCTGTATACGCAATGCCTCATGACTTCAAGCGTACCGGAATCTTGGAAAAACGCTAACATAATCCTAATACATAAGAAAGGGGATGCCAAAGACTTGAAAAATTATAGACCGATCAGCTTACTGTCCGTTGCCTACAAAGTATTTACTAAGGTAATTGCAAATAGAAACAGGAACACCTTAGACATCCGTCAACCAAAGGACCAGGCTGGATTCCGAAAGGCTACTCAACAATAGACCATATTGACACCATCAATCAGGGGATAGAGAAATGTGCGGAATATAACCAACCCTTATATACAGCTTTCATCGATTACGAGAAAGCGTTTGATTCCGTCGAAACCTCAGCAGCCATGGAGGCATTGCGGAATCAGGGTGTAGACGAGCCGTATGTAGAAATACTGAAAGATATCTATAGCGGCTCCACAGCCACCGTAGTCCTCCATAAAGAAAGCAACAAAATCCCAATAAAGAAAGGCGTCAGGCAGGGAGATACGATCTCTACAATGCTATTCACAGCGTGTTTACAGGAGGTATTCAGAGACCTGGATTGGGAAGAATTGGGGATAAGGGTTAATGGAGAATACCTTAGTAACTTGCGATTTGCTGATGATATTGCCTTGCTTAGTAACTCAGGGGACCAACTGCATTGCATGCTCACTGACCTAGAGAGGCAAAGCCGAAGGGTGGGTCTAAAATTAATCTGCAGAAAACTAAAGTAATGTTTAACAGTCTCGGAATAGAACAGCATTTTACGATAGGTAGCGAGGCGCCGGAAGTGGTAAGGGAATATATCTACTTAATATAGGTAGTAACTGCGGATCCTGATCATGAGACTGAAATAATCAGAAGAATTAGAATGGGCTGGGGTGCGTTTGGCAGGCATTCTCAGATCATGAACAGCAGGTTGCCATTATCCTTCAAGAGAAAAGTATATAGCAGCTGTGTCTTACCAGTACTCACGTACGGGGCAGAAACCTGAAGGCATACGAAAAGGGTTCTACTGAAATCGAGAACGACGCAACAAGCTATGGAAAGAAGAATGATAGGTGTAACGTTAAGGGATAAGAAAAGAGCAGATTGGGTGAGGGAACAAACGCGAGTTAATGATATCTTAGTTGAAATCAAGAAAAAGAGATGGGCATGGGCAGGAAATGTAATGAGCAGAGAAGATAAAGGATGGTCATTGAGGGTTACGGAGTGGATTCCAAGGAAAGGAAGCGTAGCAGAGGGCGGCAGAAAGTTAGGTCGGCGGATGAGATTAAGAAGTTTGCAGGGACAACATGGCCACAATTAGTACATGACCGGGGCAATTGGAGAAGTATGGGAGAGGCCTTTGCCCGGCAGTGGCCGTAACCAGGATGATGATGATGATGATGATGATGATGATGATGATGATGCAAGAACAGGTGTTGTAAAGTAGTACTTGGAATCTCCGACCACCACGCTCTTTTGCTCAGTTTCAGATGTTTTCGTGAATCAAAACCGTGAGATTCCTGTTCCGCAACTTTTGTAGGGCACATGATATATCAATATTGGACAAACTTTGTTTCGATTATGACGATTTCGCTTGCTCCTCATATAATGTGCATTACCTCTGCGAATTGTTTAAGGGCATTGTGAATGGTTGCACGGCGCGCTTTGTTCCAACTATTATAAAGAAAACAAACAGTAAGAATGCGTAGATTTCTAGAGAGGCATTGAAATTTAAGAGGAAGTCAAATAATATAGAGCAAGAAACTTTGCATAATGTTTTGCATAATGAACAAAACAAAATTTGAAGTGTCCTCTGAACTTAAGAATAACGTGGGCCATGACAAGCAAAATAATTAGCAGAAGGAATTGCCTAATTTTATTGCAACGCCACGTGAGAAGTTCTGGCGTGTGGTGCCAACGAAGTCCGAGGTTTGCGAAACGTCTCTAAATACAGGGCAGACAAGTTAATGACTCCAGCATAATTTCTCACCCTTTCAATGAGCACTTCCATTCTGTCTGTACAAGCGATAACCATTCTTTACACAATTTTAATGCCTATTTACCATCTACGTCACAGACAATGGTATCCTCAATATGGTATTGAAACTCGACGTTAAAGAAGCCCTTGATCCATAAGGCATTTCCAATACATTTCAGAAAAAAAATATGCTGTATGGGTCTCCAACTATCCTTACATTTTGTATACCCGGTCAAATAAGGCAAACTTCTGATATATTTCTTAACACCCAAATATGGACCAATATAAAAGCGGGCAAAAACAATAGTGTTATGAATTACCGATCTATTTCTTTGACTTAAACTACCTTTAAGTTTTGGAGAACATAATTGATAAACATATGGTAGCGTTCCTTGACAGCATTCGTTTTCTCAATAAATGCGAACATGGGTTTAGAAGAGGCCTGTAGGCCTGTGCTCAACTCCTTGAAACAGTACATGATTTGCCAAAAGCCATCAATAGGTGCAAACAGGTTCATGTATTGTTCATGAATTTTTGAAAGGCATTTGATAAAGTTTCACGCAATAAACAAAATTTTAAATTAGACATGATATTTGACAATTAACATGTAATAAAAAGGATTTCGGCATACCTGACAGAAAGACAGCCTTATGCATATTTCTGTGATCACTGGTCCAAGCCAGTGAAAGTCCTTTCGGGTGTTCCCCAAGGTTCTGTTCTTCGCCCCTATTTTCATTATATATAATAATGACATAAGGGAAAATATTCCGGTTGAAATTAAACTCTATGCAGATGATTGCGTTTTATACTCGGAAATTGATAGAAAGTGCGACCATATACTGCTATATCAAGCTCTGCAGAAAGTAGCTTTGTGGTGCGAAGAGAGGCAAATTACGAAAAGGATGTTTTTGAAAACTACACAGAAAACAACAACTGCGCTTTGAATATGCCTCTGAAAACGTAATACTATATTAAGTAACTATAAAAGCTTAGGTCTTTAGATCTCGAGCAATCTTAGCTAAAATAAGCATATTAATTATGTATTCGCATACGCAAACCACAAGAGATTTTTTATGAGGCGAGCGCTAAAGTTAGCGTTCCTCCAGTCCGACTTTTGTCCTACAAATCTCTTGCTTGGCTACGCTGCACGCTTTTTCTCTAATAATTTCTTAAGGGCATCTGTGACGGATGTCTAAAAAAGCCAAATTTTATTCTTTCGAATAATGAAATCGCTGTTCCAGGCTGAAATTTTTATATCAAATGGCCGTTGGCTATTTTGAGATCGATGTGACTAAAATATTTTCATTTTCTACGCTATACGCCACGAGACAGAGGCATAACTTCACAATCATTCCATTTTATACACGCAGCAGTACATTCTAGTACTCTTAATTTCCACGTGCAATAGTAGACGGGAATCTGCTTAGCAAAGATATGGTGACAGCACAGTCATTATTAGCTTCATCTTCCTATCCTGAAGCCCGCAATTAAAATATAAAAGAATAATGTTCTAAATTTTTAAATTATATATTCTTCTTGTATCTCTTGTTTTGATGTACTGAGTTGCTTCAGTGTAGCCTTGAGGAACTGTAGTTATTCTACAGCGTAGTTATGTACCTATACACTGTTATTGTATTGCTCCCTGCGATTATTGTCTGCTCACTTTCTCTCTCAGCAGTGTAAACATTTTGCTGTGCCTGTGCGTACCACAATGCTCCAGCATGATATGAAACCCCTGTGAGTTTCTTTGTGTTCGCAGGAGCCCAATTGTACACCGATGCTTAGCATTGATGATTGACTTTGTGTCAGCACCCTGCTAAAATCACCTTTTTTGTTACCAGTATCTACAAATACAGAAACATAACAGTAGTGGCATGACTGATGCAAGTACACTTAACGAACCCTCAAAGTGTAGTGATGATTACAAAGTTTGACTTTGAATCAAAGCACAGAAATCATTTTGAAGAAACGATGGTAACTTATTCGCTGTGGCTCTTATTATACTACTGAGCGGTAAGTTGCTCCCTTACATTATTGTTAATAAAAGGAAGGAAGGCAATCGTAGCTGAAACGAGGGATATAATGTATACATATGTTAGAGTGGGGATGTGTCTTTTTCCACACGTGCTATGTGAGACCTATGCGACGCTTTTGGTTCGATTTGCTTTCCACGTCCACCACGATGGTCATAAGGGACGGTGGCTTAAACACCCAAGGCTAGATGTAGTACACACACAGTTACACAATAATTAGTGCAGAAGGATGAGCAGTGTATCCAGCTTTTCTGAACACGAGGCTTCAGTTCGCCTGAGTGCCACCACGTGGCGTACTGACCTTAAGCTTTTCAAGTTTCCCGCGGTCCACGCGGGGATAATGTCAATAAAACAAAAACAAAATAAACGCTATCTTTGCACATTGAACTTCGCCACAATGCTTGTCCCAGCGGCGTTATCAGTGTTCTTGATAAAGTGTAGCCGCTCGTCGCCTGGAAATGACTTATCATCTTAAGAGTGTTTACTCGCGTCGAGCGATGATTAATTCTGGCCTTTTGATGCGAATATTTTTTCTTCTTTTCCTTTTTTCTTATTGATGCTACGGAATAAACAAGCTATGTAACTGTCAGAAGCGTTCCGTGGCAGCCTTTCTTCAGTCGGCAAAATTCTTAAGGTCCGAACATCGCGCAGCGTCTGCGAGAGGCGCCGTCGTGGATGGCTTTTGCCTTTGACCTACAGATTTCGTTAAGGTGCCCCCAATTATTTCCCTAGCGACTTTGCAATCCGCAGTCATGGGCTACCGCAGCAGCTGCAAATCGAGATGTGCATAAGTATTAAGATGGACACACGGATGAGTTGGTTTTGTACCTTGAGGCAAAAGGCAGGACACAAGAATTGTTCAATCTGTCTCTGTGTCGTCTTCCGTTAGTATGCTTTGGCCGAAGCTGCTCGTAATAATACATCACATTTACTGGTCACTGGGCCAGGTACACCTTTGGGTATGACATATATAGTACTTGCAGTTAGTTCCCAAAATAATCTCCTTACGCGGTTATCCACATCTGTGAAGGAAGACCAGTATTTAAAATTATTGTGCAGTAATATATGCGGGATTTGTCTGTTCTCCATATTGTCTATCATGTTGCCGTCCCGCCCTTTTAATATAGCCTCATTGTAGACCAGCAGGTAACGAACACCATAAAGGCTACCCACATACTCAAAGACCTCGCGCACATTGTATTCAAGAGTTCTACGAGTGCTTAAAGAATGTTAGATAACAAATTATAGGCTTTGTTTTCATTGACGTTATTTAGCGGTAATGCTGACTGCGAATGTATGATTTCTTCAGCGTATACTGCAGAGAGTGGTGAGTTGATAGCCAAATGCTACCTTGCATGCACTACTGCTCTTTGTCGGCGTAGTTCACATCATACAGCGAGCCGTGTTTGCTTGAGGCGTTGTTGTGCGCCATTGTTTGTAACCTGTGAGCGTTGTCATTGCTTCACATGGCACCTCGCATCGAATCAGACGTGTTGGTAAAATTATGGTGCTCCACGTGCCAACACACCATCGGATTATGAGGCGCGGCGTAGTGGCGTACTCGGATTAACTTTGATACCCTGGTGTTCTTTAACGTGCTCCGAAAGCAAAGAGCACGACCGTTTTTGCATTTCGCTCCCGTTGAAATGCGGCTCCCGTGACGGGAATCGAACCCGCGACCTCGAGCAATGCCATAGTCGTCAAGTTACTGTGGCGGGCACATAAGTGTTCATTTGACGTGCGACCATTTCCATAGTGTCACCTATGCACACGGTAATTAATTGTGGCTTTCCGTCTGCTCGCCCTGCCTCAGTTGTCCACTTGACAAATTTGCATGGTGTTTATTTTTTAGAAATAGCAGAAAGGTACAGTACTGTGCTTTCATTTCGCCCGCAACCACTTTCGTGTCTACAGTAGTAGAGTTTCGTTATCTTCTCAGGCTGCCTTTTCCTTGTCCGGTACTTCCCCCCTGTATGAGAACTGCGAGAAAAGAACGGCAAGGGTGTTATTGGCACGTTTCACGAATATCCCGGCTCTAGCCATTTTCTGCCTCTTCTTCATGCTCCTTCTCTACCATTCTATCTACCTCTCTTCAGGACATGCATGTTAGGATAAGGGTAAGCGCTGCAGTTTCTGCAATGCTTGTTGTGGCGGGTCACGGATAATTAGAGCTGTCAAGAGGCTAATGGGACGATGACCAGGGAGCTCTAGAGGGCACTGTGCATATGTGATGCGATGGAAAGGCGCAAACGATTTTATTGCGCCACCTTTCCTCTTTTCCACGCTCCTTCCATGTATATGTACGCTCTAAACCCCCCCTCCGACACGGCGCGCAAGGCAACAACAACATCAGTGGAAAAGCCGAAGGAAGAAGCAAATAAAACTTCACTTTAGAAAAGTCTTTATGGGTTGGCGTAGAGTGGCCTGTCGTCGTGGCGTCATCATGTCCTTTGCGAGATTTCTAAACATCGAGAGCCAACTCGCCGACTTTCCCACTAGACTTTCTGCCTTCAGGAGCAAGTTAGAAGTTTACTACAGACCTACCAAACTGTTTTTGAGCCTGCTCATTATTTGCGCCCTCCACAGCTATACTGGGAAGGTACTTCTTTTTTACTACGCTGCATAAATAACTGAACCTATTTTTTATGCAATTCTCTAATAATATTGTATTTTTGCGATCATTGTCGTACGTAATCTACACAGAGTACTCAGGCACCCTCTAATTAAATTATTTCAATTTTGCCTGATTACGCCTGCCAGGGTGATGCAAATAAACGTAAATTGAACTCACAATGAAAGACGGAACGCTCCACTTCTGTGTCGACCACCGGAAGCTTCACAACGTGACTAAAAGCGACGTGTACCCACAGCCGCGTATCGAAGACTTGTTATATAATAGGCTATGGCGTGCTCACTATTTTTCTTCTCTCAATTTAAAAGGTTACTAATGGCAAATCGAGGTAGACGAACGAGACCACGAGAAAACAGTTTTTGTGATTCAAGGTGGTCTCTACGAATTTCGAGCTCTTCCTTTTGGCTTTTGTTCAGCCCCCGCTACTTTCCAGCGACTGATGGACACTGTCCTCACTGGACTGAAGTGACAGACTTGTCTTGAGTATCTTGATGATATCTTGATGATATCTTGATCGGATGGCTTCTAGCACCTGCGGAGTGTGCTAGAAGCCATCCGATCGGCAAACCTCATGCACTTAAACCAGAAAAGTGCCACTTCGGTTATGAAGAGCTCAAGTTCCTCGGGCATGTAGTAAGCGCCAAAGGGGTCCGACCTGATCCAGACAAGCTTGCCGCTGTGGCCGCATTTCCAGCTCCTGCCCATGAGAAGGCCGTCCGACGCTTCCTGGGTTTGTGCGCCTACTATCGCCGCTTTATTAATGGCTTTTCGAAGATAGCGGCGCCTTTTACTCGCCTTACAAGGAACGACTGCGATTTGTCTGGCGTAATGAGCAACAGGCAGCTTTTGCTGAATTACGACAGTGCCTACAGTCAGCACTTGTTCTTGCCTATTTTGACGATGATGCCGATACAGAGGCGCATACCGACGCCAGTAGCATTGCCCTTGGCGCAATACTCGTCCAGCGTCAAAATAGAGTGGAAAGAGTTATAGCCTATGCTAGCCGCTCACTGTCACGAGGTGAATTATTCGACTACGGCGAAAGAATGCCTCGCAATCATGTGGGCGACTATCAAGTTTCACCCTTACCTCTATGGTCGTCCTTTCATAGTAGTGAAGAATCACCATGCCCTATCTTGGTTGGCAAGCATACGCGACGCTTAAGGACGACTGGCACGGTGGAGCTTGCGGCTACAGGAATTTGGCGTCACCATCGTTTATAAGCCTGGCCGTAAGCACGAAGACGCTGATACACTGTACCACGCACCAATTGAAACAGAGCACGATGACGGCTTCCTGGGCGCCATTAGTTCATCGGACTCGATCAGACGGCAACGTGACGACGCTGAGATTCTACCAAACATCGTTTATTTAAAGGGCCGCGGCACGGCCACACCACGCCATCTGTCCCGTTCGTTGACGTCCTTGTGTCTACGAGACAACGTGCTGTATAAGAAGAATGTCCGCCCGAACGTGCGTGCTTACCTCCTGGTGGTTCCAAGAGACATGCGAGACGACGTCCTCTTCGCTTGCCATGACGAACCCACATCTGGCCGTTTAGGTTTCTGACGAACACTCGCTAGAGTAAGCGAGATGTACTATTGGCCCGGGCTTTCGGCAAACGTAAAACTCTACGTTAAAGGTTGTCGTGAATTCCAGCGCCGAAACGCACCATCGGTTTGGCCAGCTGGCTTCCTTCAGCTAATCGAAGCACCTCACACGCCTTTCTACCAAGCCAGCATGGACATTCTCGGACCGTTTGCTCTTTCTGCCGACGGCAACAAATGCGTGATCGTCGCGACTGATTGTTTAACACGCTATGCTGAGACGCAGGCGATTCCACGAGCCACGGCTTCAGAGGTAGCGCAATTCTTCATGCGCCACATCATACTGCGTCACGGTGCTCCCTCCACTGTCATAACAGACAGAGGGACAGCATTCACAGCCCAGCTTATGGATGAAGTTTTTGAATGAAGCAACACCAGGCATCGAACGACGACCGCGTATCATCCACAGACCAACGGACTGAATAAGGTGACCACAGACATGATATCCATGTACATCGACGTTCAACACTAAACAAGGGATTGGACCTTGCCGTACGTGACTTTCGCGTATAACACCGCCGTGCAAGAGACGACGCGATTCACACCATTTCGCCTCCTCTACGGTCGCGAAGTCCCGACGACGCTGGATGCTATGCTGCCGTGTCAAGACGCCTGTTAATTGACAACTAACGCCGATGAATTTGCTGAGCGTGCCGAGGAAGCTCGGCAGCTCGCGCGGTTGCGCATTGGCCAGCGGCGCAGACGGACGCACGACGTTACAACATCCGCCACAGGGACGTGCCCTACAACCCCGGGGACCAAGTTTCAGTGGGGACCCCCGTTCGCCGCCGTGGCCTCTGTGAAACGTTGATGAGCAGTATTTTGGTCCGTATAAAGTACTAAGCCGCGTCACTGACGTTAACTACGAGGTGATCCTGCACGGATAATCACAGACGCTGAGCCGGACACAAAGACAACCGAGCTCGAGCATAGTTTGTGTTGTGCGAGTGAAACCGTGTACTACGAGTTCGTAATTTTTTTTTCTCTAATTTCTCTCATTTTTGTACTGTCGCTTTGTCAGCGTTGTGGTATCTTTCTTGTTTGTTTTGTTTTTATTGCTTACGCCTATTTCACAGCATCGAGACGATGGCTTTGGTTCGGAAGAGGGGATAATGCCGCATGTAGATTAGAATAGATTATGGGGTTTTGACGCGTCAAAACCACTTTCTGATTCTGGGGCACGCCGTAGTGGGGGACTCCGGAAATTTGGACCACCTGGGGTTCTTTAACGTGCACCTAAATAAGTACACGGGGGTTTTCGCATTTCGCCCCTATCGAAATGCGGCCGCCGTGGCCGGCATTCGATCCCGCGACCCCGTGCTTACTGGCACAAAAAGTGGTATCTCGTGCCACTTTTATTGAACATTATTTGTAGCAGACAAAAGCTACTCGCACCTGATCGACATTGTTTTAAATCGTGCTACACTAGGTGCTCGCACGATTGGTCATTATGGGCCGTCGCGCAAACGACTAGTGTTTATAGCATAGCAATTACTTCCCTACGCAAAAAGGAATTTAACATGTGGCACCATCAGCCGTTATCAGGCTGCAATGACCCCTGCTCATAATTTTTCCTTCCTGCATGACGCCGCTACAATTGCCGCCATTTTTGTTGAATTCTTAGCCTTAGTCTTGTGTCTTGGCTTGATGTGTTCTTTTGACACTAATAATAAAACAATAGGCTGGTATTACAATATCAGTAATTCGCAAAAAAAGCTGATTTTATTCATAGCATACAGCAGCATTAGAGACGCAGGCGGAATATATAAAATATGGCGACGCCACAGTGGCTCCAGTTTCGTACAGCAAATGGCGGCAGCTGTCACGGCGAGCTATGGCAAGGCAGTGAGACTTTCGCGTATGCGTGTTGGTTTGATCAGCGAGTTTATATGAGGAACCTGCATGATCTTGCGCATGGAGTAATTATTTTTGGACAGTGTCATCTCTGGACGGCGTTACCAGTACAGGCAAGCGGATTTCAACGGTTTTTATTGCTGTACTTTGTGGTGTTGTGGATTCGCCAGTGCGGATCGAAGAGCACCGTTTTCTGCAGCCCTGATTCTACCATTCGGGGGTAATTATTTCACTTGTTTATGTTTTGAGCGTATGTTAATATTTATTGTTATCCTAGATGTTGGCATGCTTGAGTATGGTACCTTATGTCCGTGCTGTACGTGATGTTCGTATACAGAGTGATCATGCATTCTTATGTTTTACGGAATTTGTAGAAATCACCTGTGGCCGATAGCATATTTCTTATCGTTGAGCTCGATTATTCAAAGAGGCGGACACTATTAGCACGTCAAATCGAAACACATCTTTAAGTAATTAGCACAAATAGAAAATTAACAACTTACCTTACTGCACATACTTCAATTCATTGTGGCCTGTAAGTGTGCAAGATACACCCACTTTAAATCAATTTCCAGAATTACACTAGTTTCGAGATATTATTTTCTCAAGAGCGAGGCGAAATAAATGGGCATTCCAGTTAATTTTGTGCTTCAATGGATAAAAGAGTGTTTTGTTACAAAAAGTAAGTATACGAACAGTGCACTTTTACGGGGAATTTAATGGCGCATATCTCCAACTGGTGTCATTCTGGAAATTGTGTCCAAGTGGATACGCCTGACAATCTCATCGGCTACAATTCGTAAATTGCGATATATGCCGTAATGTAATAAATTAGCAAGTTATAATTATTGAATTTTTTAATTAGTTGAGTATGTGTTTCGATTTTTTGTGCAAGTCATCTCCACCTTACTGAAGAATCCAGCTCAAAGACCAGAATTATGGTATCTTCAACAGGCCTTTGTAAAAATTGCATAAAATGTAAAAATTATCACCCTGCATGTGCGAAGTGCTTGCCAGTTCGCGTAAGCCCCTTTTATCTTCCATAGCGCGCTTGTAAGTAGTGTCGTGCAGTGCTTGTGCCCAATGTTGCGCATACACCTATGAAATACTAGTGTGCATGTGTCAATGTGCCGAACGCAATACAAGTACATTTATGGCGTGCTTGCACTACCAGTGCATGTTCTCAAACGCGTTGCCTCGAATGTCAGGCATTTGAACTGGTGCAAAACAACGATAACATAAAAAGACTGGCCCTCAAGCTCCTGCATTATTCAGCAGAAAAATGCTTGGGAGGTTGTCGAGTTACATCACACGCCCATATCAAAATACAAGCGAGCTCATTAGAACTCTGTTTACACTAAAGCCATTGTCAATGGCGCTAAACAATTTTACAATCATTACATGGTTTCTGCGGCTCAGGTTGAGAGCCTCTTGAGAGCTCAGGTTGACACCTTGCGCCACAGAAACTGTAGAAAAGGTTGTGATGAAGGTACACTGTGGTACTGTTCAAAGGCTGTTGATACAATCCACGTGATTTTGGTAAAGGTCACTCTTTAGTCGAACTGAGTGGATTAAAGTTATGATTGTTTTAAATTTCGCTCACTGCGTCTAAATATTTCTTTCAGATGGTGTACATGGAGATCTGCAAGTGCATTCTACATCTTGAGGGAGACGCAAGATATGCTTCCACAGTCCCTGCTGCAAGTGTTCAAATATGTGATTTCAAGTTTCTGCACCATGCTGCTCTGGCTGTGTTTATTTTCTCTGGACCAGCTGGTCCTGCGGCCAATCATATAAGGAACCAACTGTGACTTGCGACAGCAGCGAGCTGAGATCCGTGCGAGTTCTGGTCATCTTATATCCCGCTTGATGCGTACTGACACTCTGGCATTTTACCTGGACATGGCTCAACAGCAAAGTGGGTGGTCTGTGGTTTATAGCTGGAAAAGTAGCAGGAACATTTCCTCGCTCCACCTGGAACCATTGAACCTTCCAGCAGGGAAAAGGTTCAATTTCCAGCGGGAATGTCTACTGGTCCCAGCTGAGAATACAGCATATTCAGCTAGAAATTAATGGTTCCCAGCTGGAATTCGCATGCTTTCCAGCTGGGAATAAAATTCCTTCCAGCTGGAAATTGCGTCACTTCCAGCTGGAATTTTCTTAGCTGGGAAAAATTCCCTGTTTCATAATCAGGCTGGGACTGGAAATTATTTTCAACTGGGTACATTGGCAAATTTATGCAACCAGATCCAATGCTGGCTCTGAGTTAAAAGTGAACGTTGGTCGAATATTATGCCAGTGCAGCAGCCACTGTGTTTCTATCCTAGTACTAGCGCTAAGCCATATCGTTGCCATTATTAATGAAAGCTTTGAGCAAATGCCCTTTGCATGATAAATATTGTAAATATGGTGGTTCTACAGTAGGCTATAATGTTTGAATAATAGCGCAAGGACAGCAGAGGGGACAGAAGAGAGAACAGAGCGCTATGTTAGCGCTCAGTTCTCTCTTCTTGCAGTCATATTCAAACTTTAAAGCATGTTTCACCCAATTCTACACCCTTCTAAATTACAGTACGCATCCATTATTACCGCAAACGTTTTGCTAGCGGCATCTTTGATAGCAATTGTCCCGATACTGCCTGCGTTGAATGTAGCTAGGAAAAGTCGACAGAAATATATTATGTCAAGAAGCAGAAGTCGTCTATACATGCAAATAATAATACGAGCACACTGAAATTCAGACACTTTATAACAGTTTATTTACGAATAAATTAGCACAAGCAGGCATTTTAGGTGGACATAAATGGGTGGCGCTGGGTTCAAACAGTTTATTTACAAGCGAGCACCAAAGAGCCAGCTGTCGTGAAGCTAGGTGGATGGTGGTGGTTTAGGCAGGTTCCTGAGCATAGGAATTACGAAGTAGGAATGAAGTCCTCGAACTGTCGCCGCCGAGCTCTCCGCCCACAGTCGTCAGATTGTCAGCGCCGGTACAGTGTGACAGAGGCGCCGACACAAAGGTAAAGAATGACACGAAGGTAAAAAGACCGAAATCGGTGTCGGGTCGGCCTAGTGTGAGTTAGAGTTTAGCGCCGTAACCATTGTTTTTAAGTCGTCAACCAACTAGCTCAGCAACAAGTTTTGTTAAGCCGATTGAAAGATTTCAGGCCCTCGCCTGACTGGCCCTCCACCTTTAAATACAAACAAAGCCACGATGGATGTGCTCAACGAAAAAACGTCCAGCCAGGACAATTCGGCATGCTGGAGTTGAAGCGACTGTGCAGAATGATACGTGCAGAAGGATGAACACAGTAGTGATGGCTAAAAGTTACAAAACAGTCAAGCAGCCTACGTGACTTAAATTGCTCCTCTGTTTAATCACAACAGGTGCATCCAGCTACAGCTCTCAACCTTCTCTGCATTGCGCAGGGACGCGGGTTTTCTTTTATTGAGTCACAAACTATACAGTTACAGTTGCACTTGAGCATCTTCAGCATAACTGCGATGGCGAACATAACACTTCTATGAATTAAATTAAATTATGAGATTTTACGTGCCAAAACCACTTTCTGATTATGAGGCACGCCGCAGTAGAGGACTCCGGAAATTTCGAACACCTGGGTTTCTTTAACGTGCACCTAAATCTAAGTACACGGGTGTTTTCGCATTTCGTCCCCATCGAAATGCGGCCGCTGTAAACAGGATTTGATCCCGCGACCTCGCGCTGAGCAGCCCAACACTATAGCCACTGAGCAACCACGCTGGGTCACTTCTATGAACAGATTATACTCAAGTGTCTGACTATAATGACGGTTTTTATACTTTAAATTTATTATTTTGAGAATGAGAAGTGAGATGTGAAGTGTCTCACAATGTATACACGGAGCTCGTTATGACAGAGGGTTTATTCGCAAACTTGATTACTTTCAGCGACTGTTTACTCATCAACAACAGCTGCATTAAAAAAATTGTGCAAGTAAATTGCGCTTTTTCTTTCACTGTGTTTTGCTTTTCGTGTTCTGACTACGGATCCAGACTGTTTTTGTAACGCTTGTTGCGAATGGACGCTCGTATGAACCCGATTCAGCGCGATATTTATTGTATAGCATATACACTGGAGTTAGGTGATACTCCATTCTTTCACTATTTTTCCTTACTGTTTTTTTTTTTTTCAGGCAATGCCTTTATTAGCGAGTTACCTTCACTTTCCCGTGTCAGGTATCTGTTTCTAGTCTCTTTCGTGGGCCGCTCACGGAGATTGTGCACTATAAAAATGTAGGCGAGTCCCAAAGGAATAGTGCAATCTAGAGATAGAATAAACTTTAATGTCCAACGGAGACGGTGATCTAACCACCCCCCGACAATTTAAAATGTGGCCCGTTCCCCTCGGTATGTGCTGTTTAAAAATGGACGCCAATCCCGCAGACAGTGAAGCAAAAAATTTAAGCAATGCGACGCTCCTGCTACTCTCACGGCAAGATAGACTTACTCGCGAAGAAGCAACGCAGTTGTACCACATCAGAGCAGAGTCTGCGTATACCCTGGCTTGGTTATTCAAGACTGGACGATGCGTTTCCGCGCTCCGCGCCTTCTGTGGTGACATCGGCGACATCGAACATTTCATTTGGTTATGCCCGCAGTTCGACACAGAAAGAAAAGTAGTGGTTGACAGCCAGCGAAAGAACGGTGTTTCGCACAGGACCTTTGAAGACTTCGTTTTACTCTGAGGGCCTGCGGCAATCAGGAAGAGCGTACAACGTCTGTTGATTGCCTTCATGCTATACACGGGGCTCGTCGACACCTGATGAGTGTGACATAGTGACACATAGTGACATAGTGACACACATAGGAGGCACAGACGGAACAATTGTCGGCTATGTATGCCAGGCTAACTCCGCCTGCTGCACCACAACCACCACCACTACCACCACCGCTTCATTCTCACAACCAACTAGCTCAGGACGGTATTGTCTTTCACCGACGTCAACTATAGGTTGAACCACGTTCCCACTTTCTTTTGCTTTCGATTTATTTTTTAACACATTCTTTAGTCACTGGAGTTATTTTTTATTGTTGGGTTAGCAGGCTCTTCGGTAGCCCATTTTGCCACTTGTTCATCATTTAATAAACATCGATAACTGCTGCATTTCAATGTATATGGGTGTTCCCCCAATATAAAGAGTCTATCATTTTGTCAAAGTTGCCTAAATTTTATTCATGATTAGTTACGCTTGTGGAACAACACAGGCAGTCCTCCTTTGGATTTAAGGACAATATCGAACGTCATCTCCACCTCTTGTAGTGGGTGCGTGGATTCGACAGTAAACTGGGACAATATCTTGGCAAGCACAATCTTGATCTCCATCATAACGAACTTTTGACCTGCAAGAGGTAAAAGACGCCTTCAGAGCATTTAGAGATAGGGGATCAAACGCAATACCTCTCGTGTTCTTAAGTTTAGGTTCCCGTTGCAAAGGTTCAGGCTCTTGAGGTCCTCTATTAAAATATATATCTCTATTTCTCTCTCTGGACACATACACGGAGGCCAGGCGTCATTACAGGACATTAGAAATCATCAGTTGACATCTTCCCCTCTCCTTCCGTCACCTTTCTCCTGCCTTGAATTTTAGTAACCCTACAACACAAGCCAAAATATGAACATCGCCGACAAGGCGTGATTGCGTAACTGTTTAATTGAAAAACTCAGTGCCCTTCCACTCTGTGAAGAAGGACGACCCGCGAAGCTGTGTATGTGGGCCCCTTAATGGCGAAATACACCTCCGCCGCAGGTCGGCTCGGTATTGCACTATCTTCGGGATCGGCCCACGTATGGCATGTGCTTAGCGCCTGCTTCACCTCTGCCGCCGGTCGGCCCGGCATTGCGCAATCTTTGGGATCAGCCCACGTATGTTGGAGTTTTTCGCTTACAACGACACGAAAATTTCCTTGGACGGTAGAGGTATACAGCTTCGCTGTAATTATGTTTAATACGGCAACACAGTAGTGGTGCCGGAAACACCGGAAATCTTCCTGTATTCACGGACTATTTGTATTAAGGCAAAGCTGTCTATGCCTCACTGATTCGTCCGTGAGCGCCGAAAACGCACTGCAGGATAACCAGCTTACACATCTGCGCAGAACATTGCCCACACCATGCTGCCCAGACGAACTGTATTCAACCGAAGCTTGAACTGCCTCACTCATGTCGGCGTCGGTATTGCTGTAAATAAAAGTCGCTTGACGGGTTGCGACACCACCACGCTAACCGATTCAGCCATTGTCTATTCGTCATCCGCGCCCTTTAAAGTAGGGTTTTTTATGCATGGAGAAGTAGACGCAGCGCAAGGCGCTAACCAATCACAGGCGTCCCCTCTCTTCGGAGGAGGATGAGGAAAAGAGTGTGATCGCGTGCTCGCTCGATTCGCGCCCGGCGTGTCTCGCCAGTTCAGGCCCGGCAGTCACATGATGAGGCCGTGTTTGGTTCGTTCTGCCTTGAAGGAACGGCAGCAGGAGTGGACCGCGCGTGGTGCTTTCGGCCGAAGAACAGGCGGCGTTTCATGAACGGTTCCGGGAACTCAGTCGAGTAAGAGCTCGTCGTCGACGTGCCGACCTCGCCGTGAGTGAGCGCGAAGCCAGGCGTTACAACAACGAAGAGCCGCGGATCCCTAGCTTCGCTTGCACCCCTGTTCCCAGTAGGGAAAGGGTTGGCATTTAGTTAGTTACCTATATAGTCTAATTACGTGAATTGACATTACTCACGTAAATGACACTATTGCAAATTTGAAATTATCGACTCGCAGCTCTCAACACAAATCCACTAAACTAGTTTCCTGATATGTTACCGAAATTCCTCGCGAGATACATTGGTGTTCCATGCAACATTGTCCCACAGTGTACGCAAAACGAAGGTTCCTAAGAAATTAATGCGTGGAAGACCAATGCATTTTGCCGTACATATAGGGTACTGCTATTTCAGAACTCGTTCATGCGCTTCAGCGTAGCTATTAAGTGGACGCACCTTCCCCACTGAGCGCCTTAAGTATTAAAACTGCAGTACTTTTTTGTAAATTAACTGCAAGTTACTTCATTCGAATTCGAAAATTAATTGGTGATTACTGCATAACTTCTGCGTCCGTATTCCAAAAAGCTTTTCGTTGGTACGTGTTGTTTGCCGATGTCCAACCGCCTTCGCTAGGCCCGACATTACGACTGACTGGAGCCCCTTACTTAGGGACAGTTTCAACATATCAACTTTCTGTGAGTATAGGTCATGATGTCAAGAAGCAGGAATCTTGTGCCCCCGAAACAACATGCTCTTGATACCTAACGCACTATTTTAATTAAGCATTTAAAATATTCGCTCAAATGCCGTTTACTAGAAGGAAGAGGCAAGTTTTAAATCAGCTGGAAGAAGTTTAGCTACATCTATCCACTGCCTATCATGCAAGCTAGATGACCGCCATGCTGCGGCTGCGCGCTGACATTAGCGCCAGGCTTAGCTTAACTAATCATCACTGCATAAGAATGTATGACAAAACTGATATTTATAGCCCCGTGTGAGATGCGTAAGTTGTAGTCCCGGTCCAGCTAGCTAGCCAGGCGTGGCAACAGCGGTGCTGACTGCTGATCCCACATTCAAGTATACATTGCATAAAAATTATGCAAATCTTACGCACTGTGGGAAACAAACGCAAGTGAAGCTGCTATGAGCCGACAAAACAAAACGGTGCATCAAAATATAAGGCCTGATTTACACAACCATCATCCGCTCCACACGATTCCGCAAGGTTTCTTCCCCTGTTACACGTTCCTGTTTGGAATTTTACTCAGTTATTGCATTTGAATGTGCTTTGCATTTTTTCATAGCAATTGCCGTAATCTTCATATTTAATAGTTAGAAGTCAAATTAGCTCCTGCATGTTGCATCAATTAGTGAAGCGCTAGAAAATTGTAACGCTGAGATCGCGGTTAGCATGATTTTATGGCATAAAGAGCCAATCGGAAGATCATTGCCTTAAAGACCCTTATACGTTACTAGCGTGAGGACCCTGGAGTAGGTCAGCTTGCTTACCTAAGCAATTCTTTGGCCCTGCAGAGAAGGGAACGTAGCTGAAGGGGTGGCGGTGGCTGTTTTCTTCCGACATGAACCTCTCCGGTACGTACTCTTCTAGTCTATCAAATTCGTTTGGATTTCGGTGCAGGCTGTACAAGTTGATAAAGCACGAAAGACCTTTCGGCAAGATGCACCCATCTGAAGGGAACAAAGTTGTAATGCAGTTTCAACTTCCAAATTGTCAATTCCCATGTCCTTTTATCCGTTTCTTTTAAACACCCGATTCATGGCCAATACCCCACTGTGGTTATGCGCGGTGACAACTCAGTTCAACAACAATAGCGCAGGACACTTTTAACCGGTAACACCTAAAATTGGGGACACGCTAAATGAACTATCCAGATGATGATGTATGTGTCGCATTCATCACAGCATTTGACACTACGATATTGCCTTTGGCAGACAACACTGTAAAGTGATTTTGTAAGGGTGCTCTAAATCATTTTCGCAGAAGAAAAATATATATGAGCTACACAATGCATTACAATTATCCCACTCGTTCTTAAACAACTTTTTTTTGTTAATGTCACGGAGTGCGTGTGTCCCGTCAAAACCATCATAAGAGAAAAAAAAAGCTTGGTCGTCTTTTATTTTTTACACAACGGAGATTTCGCCTTGATCTTTTCCAGTATTCCTTATGCGAGATTTATATGATTGATTTATTTGTATGAAAACGGGAGCACTAGCAACTATTGGATTACTGGCTTCTCCACAAGACATAGACTGTTTAATGAATAAGAAATGAGAACATCAGGAGACATGGTAACCTTTCGACAATAAAGCACTTTTCGCTTAATTAGAGATATCTTTAATTGCGCTAATACGGCCGCACAGTGTCTAAAGCTAGAATAGGTAGTCAGCTGCTCGCGAGTCAATCAAAAATAAATAGTGCAGTCACATTTCCGCATGCCGAGAGTAGGGAAGTAGCAGCCAAGTCAGTAGCACCTAATCATCAGAAGGCTGTAGGTTTGCAGGCTATGCATGCCCGTGTTGTGTCTGATGTTCCCAGTATGCAAGTTAGAGGTGACCTAATGACCAACTACGGGAGTTATTTTCATTTAGTGCAAAAGCTACTTAGTTTCATATATTGTTCCAGAGGTCGACTTCACAAGGTTTTTCGTTCCTGGACACTCTGTAATTGACCAGCCGTCTTAACTGACCACACGTGCGCTAACAATATTACCCGGTACTCGTTCTTACGAACCCCTCTGGCGTTATAAATGCCTCGTACATAGAGCAGATGACACCATATTTGGAGCTGTGTCTTTCCCTAACTGATAATTAAGCTGTGATGAAAGATCAGGTAACCCATGAGGCGAAATTAGGCATCAGCTTTAGGATGCCCAGCTCATTCTTCAAACATTTAGCACCCCTCAAGTACACTCTTCAGGTTAGTTGGAATCATTCACCCAAAAAGAACGGCTGCATACATCGTTGTTTCAAAGTCAAGAAGCATTGTGACCAGCGCGTTGCTCACCGAGTGTCAAGTCTTGGTCAAGGATCTTTCCGATGTAGGGAAATGGAGGAAACAGGCGCAAGGTCTCCTGAAAATGAATACAAGCAAGCTTCATAATCACCGTCTAAGAGATTCAGAGTACAAGAGTGTCTTTTTAAAGCGCCCTAAACCCGCAAATTCGTGCACTGTAAGATTCAGAACCCCAAAATAATTTCATAGCATTATTTTCCGACGTGTCATACTGCCGTTATTCAAAATGTTGCTCAAACACCTAAAACAACAGCACGAAGTACAATCTTCAAGTTCCGCGTAAATAGGGAGGATTTTTAGTGGAATGCGTTGCGGAACTATGACGTAGTTGCTCTAAATGCAACGTTGTAAATAATTACTTAACTCTCGTTTTTCCCCATTTTGTTCGTGAAATACGAGACTCGCAGTTTGTTTGTTTGTTGTTTTCGGTGAACTAAACAAGGTGCCTTGTTCGTATTGGAAAAAATTAGGGGCACAGTATGGGTAATGTGTAGGCAGCGTTCCAAGTAGCTGGGTTAAATGTGCCTTTTTACTATAGATTACGTGTGCAAGTGGTCCAGAGCGCTATTAGTGTGGTTTACGACCAGCTCAATGCTTACACCGCTGCCATAGCATAATTACAATTACAGATGAGGTAAAATTTTGCGAACATTGGAGGAATAATATGCCAAGTTTGTGCGCTACGTTAAGTGCGTGTTGATTAAACGCAGCTTTTGCAAATTTCTTTTTGTATGTATTTTTTGTAATCTTAAGCGAGCATTCGGAATAGTCGAGCTGTCGTTATGAGCTAGGTTTCCCAAATTTTCTAAAGAACTCTGCATTTGACAAACTTAATGCTTAAAAGAAATGGTCGCAGCTTAAGGGCAATGTTTTGCGATGCTTTAACATTTCTGGCTTATTTAGAGGCGTTACTAATAATGATTATACACTGTGTTTTGTGGGCTTTTTATGCGTGATACGCAGATGTATGTTGGGTTCCCCTGGCGTACTGAGTGAGCTAAACGAGGCAGCTACCTTATGTTTCGCAATAGTGAGGCCGAGGTAATGGGTGATGTGTAGGCAAAGTTCAAAATGGGTGAGTAATTGGCGATGGGGTAATAAATTACGTATGCAAGCACTCTAGAGTGGCATGAGTGTGTCTCACGAACGGGGCAGAATTCAGCCCGTTGCATTGGTTGAACTACAAATGCCAGGGAGAATAAATTTAGCGAAAATTCGTGGAACGCTATAAGAAAAATCTCTGTGCGAAGGTAAATGTGTTGGTCCAAACGCATCTTTTGTAAAGAAAATGTTTTCATCAAGTTTCAGAATTTGTGACACGGCCGCTGTCAGCGGCTTTCCGTTGTCCCAACATAGCTGTAGGTTGCAACATGTTTATATTTCGTGGGAATGGGAGGAGTGATCATGCTGAGTGCGATGTCTGAGAATTTTTTTGCGTCCTTGATCTGGTAAGAAGTTTCGCAAATAATTACTGAAACCTCTATTCTCCTCCTCTCCTCTACAATACGGGTTCGAAGGCCTTACATGCAGGTATCCAGAGAAAACGCGGGCAAGGCGGGAGATGGAAATTGAAGACGATGGGCAAAACGAAAACAAGCCAAAAGCGGGACCCAACGTTTCGACAAGTGAACTTGTCTTTTTCAAGGTGACATATGCTCTCCTCGGCACAGTGTATATAGGTACGGTTGTTCAAAGGGGAGAGAGGGCAAGGCGGGGGGCGACGCAACTACCGAGGGTGTGTTAGCGGTGATCGATGGTGTAGAATTGAAAAGAAAGGCACACACCTTTCTTTTCAATTCTAAGCCCTCGCCGATAACGTTGCCTCGTCCGCTCGCATTACCCCCTCCCCCCTTTAGCAGAAGCCTACTTATACAGGGCGTTTCAGGGAACCCTTTCAAAAATTCTTAAAAAGGTTGCCTGTGGCTGATATCTGGCGCAATTCTAGTTCATAAGGTGGTCTACTCGAAGCGGCGCACGCTACTTGCACGAAAAATTGAAATACGTAATCGACGCATTAACAAAAATTTAATAATTAAAATTTTAACTAATTACATTATGGCCCACATTGCAATTTACAAATTCTAGCCGTGGTGTTCGCAAGGTGGTTTCACTTGGACCGAATTGTCAGGAAGACACCAGTTTCGAGATATAAATTCCTGAACTTTACTAAGAAATGCATTGGCGTTGCTGTTACTTCCCTGCTTTAATGCATAAAACGACGTTTTGTTAAGAAAGTAACTGGAACACCATGTCGCCTGAAAGCGGACGGCGATACAGAGACAAAAAAATTACCGACGATTACGTTACTTCCTAATGCGAAATTTGAGCGCAGCAAATAAGCTGTTTCACCTTTTCGATAGATTGAGGCAAAGAAATCGAGCAACACATGTATGCGCTATCACAGAATTTTTTTTTCACACGTATTCCTTTAACAAAGACTCCACTAACAGTTCTTGCCGCACAGGGCGAACGGCAGCGGCAATTTCGGCTCGGGCGGTGCACATATACAGATCCGCCGCCACCGATCTGGCTCTCTGATTGCCACCGCACAGGGGTTGCATTGGAGGAGGAGCGAAGAAAGGAATTAAGTTCGAGCCGGCGCTTTGACAACCGGAGACTCGCAAGAAGAGGGGGGAGGGGGGCGGCGTGTACACCCAGCGGCAAACGATGGGGGCAGAAGCGCGCGCAGCAAGCGGACAACACGATAAAGGGAGGAGGGAAGAGATAGCAGCGACTGACTGATGCCGCTGACGCCGATAGTGAGTCAACCCCAGCTGCGGAGTTGGTTTCAGGGACAACGCCGCCGATGCCGACACAAACAATATGATACCCTCGCTTCCGCAGCGCGAAGAACCAGGTCTAGCCGTGGGAAGGTGGTCACGTATTCGTCGACGTGCCGGGGCCTACGTGAAATAACCGGCGCGTCGGCAACTGAAGAGCACCCTATCCGCCACACAAGAACAGGGGGGGGACCCTTTCCTCCTCTTTCTGCATGGCGGCGACGGTGTTCTATGCAGTCACGTTATCTTGACTCTCTAGCGGCGTCAGCGGCATCCAGCGGTATCAGTCGGTCGCTGCTAGCGCTGGGGGGATGAAAGGGGGGCGGAGCAGGTTACGAGGCCGACGACAACGCCGACGACGACGCGAAACCCAGGAACGGACGCCAAAGAGCTGCGCTCTAAAAAAAAAAGAACGACGCAAGACAAGCCTCCAACAAACAAGCGCTGCCGTCATATGAACTTTAACCTACTGGCCCAAGTTTGCACCTGACTGCACTCCAGTGCTTGACTGTCTAACAGGCAACAGAAAGAACCAGTTTGACAGACTATCTAAAATACCTAATATGTTCTACGATTGTGACTGTGAATGAAAAGGGAAAGCGACATCCTACTTTTATGCAGCACTCCATGTACTGTAGACGTTTCAGATCTTCCTGTGTGCATTCCGTGTTTGCACGGTCTCCGAAAACGAAGTCCAATTCTTCCTGCACCTTCCTTTGTATGTCCACATGCAGCCCCAGGATATAGATGGTCCAGCTGATCGCACACGTGCTAGAATCACTGCCCTGCAATAATTGTTTAGTACAAGCGATATCAGGGTCGGTCTGCCAAAACTATGACTACATTTTTCAGAGCAGAACGCAACGACGCCTTTTACAAGGAATTGTGTCTCGCTCAAAAAAGGAGAGAAAAAAAAACCTACTGGTCTCCATCCATAACCAGTTTACCCGAGTATTTTACTACTGTTTACAACTAGCGATTCTACAGCCCGCTTCATACGAGATCGCATACCAACTGCTTTTAAACCGAGTCAATACATTTATAAAACAGTCTCGCCAGCGTACTCTGTTTGAGGATTTCCAGGAATTATACAGACATTTACGTTATCTAAGCCAAAATTTTATCACGAAAAGTATTAAGAAGTCTGTATGCAAAGAAGTGTCTGTTATGCGACCTAACAAGTGGCTAACAAGTGGCAAGTACCTAGTAACAAGAGCTTAATAACAATGCAAAGGACATCGTTACCCTACCATACAATAATAGTAGAAACAGTTTTATTATTTGCATAGTCAATATTATGAACTTAAATGCGTGCATAAGTTGAGACGCAAAACAGGCATGAACAGCTCTTTCATCTGTACAGTATATACGGCTATGATATATGAAGAATACAGCATTCTAAATTAAACAAGGTCATGGTCAAACACTGTTTTCATTTCTTCCTTATTCCGTACTCGGCAAAAAAAAAGCATCACCGCCCCTTTTATTCTGTGAAGATGGTCGAACAGCAAAGCTGTGTTAGTTACATCGACTGTTACACCATGCAAGTCAAACTTCTCAAGCAGTCGATACTGCAAATCTTTTGTTTCACCATTCTTTCACCTCCCGGCACTGCCATGCGTTTCTGCTAAGGTGCCTCGATGTATCGCGCCGGCGCCGCGCTACATCGAGGCACCTTAGTTTTGGGTATCGGCCTCCCAGCGCTGCCGTTTAAACTCGGCATCTCTGGCGCGCAGCTCAGGGTCGGCCCTATGACGACGAGCCTGTTCACGAGCCGGCTCTCGCTTACGCTCTCGGTAGGCAGCTTCTCCCTCAGGAGTACGCACTACTCGTGGTCTTTCCATAGTTGCAGCTGCGATAGAATGTGCGTAGCCACTACCCAAAGCTCTGTATATTGGGCGCAAGGGCCACCACTGGAGGTGCACGCGCTGCTATCGTTTTGACGATTGGTTGGATTGGTTTGACGATTGACGTGGCTGCTGGCATATCCTGCCGGCGCAAGAAGTGCCGGCAGCCGCGCGCTCCTAGTTTCGCGTTTCGATCGCTGGGCACTGTTCGTTGGCCGCAAACCGCCAGCATAAATTGGTTTCTTTCGCAACGTGGTGGAATCAATCGTCGATAAATTCGATGCCAGTCTGGCCCGATCGTCGAAAATGCACCGTGTGACAACCGCATAATATTCGCGTAAAAGATGGCATTCTCACAGGGGGAAAGGGGTCACTCTAACCCCCTTCACCCTGTTGAGCTGTTCCTTTTCTCTCCCGCTAAGTCACGTGGCCCCTTTTTAGCGAAGTCCGATAACGACGGCACAGAGTCCACATAAACAGCTTCGCTGTAATATAAACCCCGTTTGACACTCCATATAACGTGCATTTCGTAAAAAGATAGTGAGAACCCATGCTGCTTTATTAGATTTCGAAAATGATAGCAAAGCATAAGCGACCGCTACAATAGTGAGATTTAATAATCCTCGTCTCATTGAATATAGCCGATTCCGCCACATTTTTCGCAGCATCTCTGCCAGAATGTGAAAAGGCCAACTTTCCAGTACTTCAACTGCTTAAACTTACCACGTTCGCGCGAGCGTTTCGGTGGATTCTCGCATCCGTTGTGCTAGCACACGACTATTTCGGTCTGTTCGTGCATGCGGGTGCGTGCCACTCGTACACATTTGACGTTGTATGTATACTTCAATCGCTTTGAGCAACGTAGCATCGTAGTATGTCATCTAGAACGTAGGTCGTCATCTGATGCGCTTGTTTGCGTCTTCAATTATTTTTACGGCAATATCTTATTCGGGTATACCTACAAGTGGTCTTAAACAGCGAATACAACTTTAGATATCACTTATAGTGTCCTGCATGGTCAATGCGAGAGACTAAGAGATTACTAAACGCAATGGCGCAAGGCGAGGATGAGAAGTGGACTAGCTCACTGCAAACATCATGAAGTCCGCATCTTTCCTGACGTCGTCCAGCGTATACGAAGAAGGTTCCTTCATGTGTGCCAACAGGAGGCTGTCCATGAACAACGAGCCGCTGCCGTCGCGATTCTTCTGAAGAGCTTCGCCGTCGCCGGTATGACTTGAGAGCTTCTGCAGTTCGTCCTTCCGTCTGTTCATTACCTTGAAAACAAGAACGCACATGTTGTCAAAGTAGTGCTTGTTTTTTTTTTCTTTCCTAAATTAAGGTAGCATTCGTTGATATATGTTCACGTCAGTAACTGATCAGCACAAAGGCTGACAAGGACCTATAAACGGAAGGACGGCGCCCTGTTTTCGTCATACTCAAGCTAATTATAGTGCATTAGCAACGAGGACAAACAAGTTGACACACATAATAGGAATACTTGTCTACAACGTAGGGCGTCATTCGATGCGTTTGTTTGCTTCAATTATTTTTACGGCAATATATTATTCGAGTATACTTACAAAGGGTCCTAAACAGCGGGAGCAACTTTAAATATCACTTATAGCGTCCTGCATGGTCAATGAGAGAGACTCCACTTGCTTGTGCTCGTTGTCTGAATACGTTTAAACAATCCCAAGTATGTCTTACCAACAAGGCCGAACATCGACGCTTGTAAATTCTGTTTTTCACCCGACCGTGGCGGCCGCATAGCGATGGGGGCGCAATCCAAAAACGCCAGTGTCCCGTGCGTGGGGGACACGTTAAGGATCCCCAGGCGATCAAAAAAATCCGGAGTACCTTACTACGGCGTGCCTCACAATCAAATTCTGAAAGCTGAACAGTCGCTATTTCGATACGAGTGCTGAAGTAAAGCACAAATCTCAGAAAGTGCTCGGCCTGTAATAAAGAAGACTTCCCGGTCATATTCTAGAAATACCCCTTGTACATTCTATTGCGTATTGCCTTGAACCATTCTTTCAAAATAATGTCGGAATAGATTACTCAACATATTCATCCTGAATATGAAGTCATGTGCATGTGCAACTGTAGAGAAGTGGTCTACTCATATTCTTATCATTCATTGTCGAGAAATTCGTCACTAAAGTGATCTAGACTTCGGTGTTGTCACAGACGGTGGGAAGCAACCTTGAAGTGTGTTTTGAATTCCTAGATATTGCGTGACAATCTATGGTGCAGCAGCAGCAATGCAATTTAATACACCTCGTTCCAATTTAATTTCTCCGTTAAGCCTATGAACTACAGTTTTTACCATGTCAAACATGAGGAGACGGTTACCTCTTCCAAGTACATGGGGATGCAACGTTTGTCGCCAAACCATGGTATATCAATAAAAAAAAATTCCTTTCACGTTCGCAACTAACCAGCAGACAATAAAAACCAGCTTGAAAGCGATAATGCCCCATAGCTGCATTCGGGTCACAGGAGGATGTTCACAAGTCAGCAGGAAAACTGCAAGCCCTGTATTCATGTGCAGTGGAACCATTTCCGCGGTGACAGTGTTTGCATGCACATAAATAATTTACTGCCTTCAATCGAGAGCCAGTCTTGAAACATTTTGATCGTCCCACCTTACTTGCACTTGCGCGAATTGCGCATGCGCGCACCATTCGCGCGTGTTGCAGTAATGTTTGCACCCTTGAGGGTGCTGCTTTCTCTCGTGGCTAACACACTCACCCTGAAAGGGTAGCATTGAATGCAGACAAATGAAGTTTTCTTTTTTTTGGCGAACTGTTGTGACAAGCAAGCGTGACGATGCGAAATGATCCAATACAAAAAGGGAGGCCACAAAAGCTGCATGAAATATAGCTTCCACTGTGCAGCTTCGTAGCTTCCTACAATCAGACTTTCGTGTCTAATATTTCGGTGCGCACCAGGCGATCGAAACTAGCACAGTATTCATCTACGGCTTCTCTGATCGCACAGACAATTTGTGCTCGCTGTCACCTGCAATAACATTTTTACAGACTTAACTGTAAGAGTGTTAGTCATGAGAATAACCAACACTCATGAAGGTGCAAACATGTTTACTGCGATAAGTCTATGCGGCTTGCATTCCAGACACTTTGAATATTAATCGCATGGCATTCCTCCGAGGTGCTGTACAGCCAGTGGTTGCTGTTCCCACCGTCACGTTATGCGTCGTCGGTGCTTGGCGCAATAGTGACACTCAGTATGTGGACATAGGCCCACGTATCTTTAATTTATCCTTAATCACCGCATAAGTCCGCTTCTGCGAATTCAAAACAAGCGGGCTAAATTTCATATAATTTCATTCATGTCATGTGGTGTTATTGTCCTCTGCGTGAAAACCGGTAATATATATTCCACCAGCACTTCATAATTAGGCTCGAGAAATCTCCAGAATAAAAGTAAAAACTGGACCTGTTTGTGCATAGAACGTCAGTGTAATAGCGCTGCATCGCAGCCTCGCTGACACTTCTCATTTATTATCTTCAAAATGAAGTACAAACCATTGTTGGATCAATGTCAAAGTTCAGCGACAGCTTCCCGGTAGATTATATATATATATATATATATATATATATATATATATATATATATATATATATATATATATATATATATATATATATATATATATATATATATATATATATATATATATATATATATATATATATATATATATATATATATATATATATATATATATATATATATATATATATCCGGGACACTTTTTTTGGTTATAGCTATTCTGGTTTTTGCTATGGGGCATGTGGGGGCCGTGGTGTATGGACATGTCAGAGTGCCCTCAGCTGGTATAGTATTCATTCTCACTCCATTCGACGAAACGAGAGACATGACGATGTATTCATATTCCCTGCACCTAATGTCATCATTACATCAGACCATGTCATGGCCAGTGTCACGTGAAGCATTCCTCATTATGTGAATTATTCCAACAAAACAAAATTATGAGGTTTTACGTGCCAAAACCACGTTCTGATTATGAAGCACCCCGCAGTGCGGGACTTGGGAAATTTTGACCACCTGGGGTTCTTTAACGTGCACCTAAATCTAAGTACACAGGTGTTTTCGCCCCCATCGAAATGCGGCCGCCCTGGCCGGGCTTCGATCCCGCGACCTCGCACTTAGCAGCCCAACACCATAGCCGCTAAGGAACCACGGCGGGCCCATTACTCCAGCAAAGCGAGTCGTGTTCGACAGATGAACGCGACGTGTACAGCGTACGCGGAACCATAGTTCTGGAGCTCTGTTTCGCTGCCCGAAGAAAAGAAACGACACATTGTTAGGTACAGTTTTTTATTTTTTTTAGGAGCCGAAGGCCTCGTAGTTCTTCAGATCATAAACCTAAGTTATTCGGTTAAACCTCTCTAACTTTATCGCCGCTATAATTTAGTCTTACAAAGAGTTGATATCTAGAGAATTGCGAGCATTCGGCGCCTAAAGCAACGTGTAACAGAGCGTCGCTCCTCAGGTAAGGTGTGCTCGCGTCAATGGAACATAGCAACAATGTCAAGCTATATTAAGGGAACTTACGCCGTAGACGATGTCTTCTATCTTTCGAAGGCTTTCCCGAAATAGGCGGCCATTGTGCGTCAAGAAGTAAAGCTCATCCAGCCAAGTCCAAGGTTGAAAGATTCTCATGCTCACCAGCACTGTAAGCCTGCGAGGTACCCAAAGAGACGCGGTGAGATCGTACTCAATCTACACACTCTGTCCAATGGCTCTTCACTAAAGCGTCTTGCTGGGCGAGTTCATTGAACACTAAGGAACGCATGACAATGCAATGAATACAAGAGACACGAACTGCGTTAGCGACACTTCTGTTTGTAGTTTTTGCGAATGAGCTGCAGATGTGCGTCGCTGTTCATTTTTTTAAGTGATCAGAGCCCGCATACGTGTTTACAATTATTTCACATGAATCTCTGAATAAAGAGTTGAAGCTTAGCGCCTGCTAGGTTTATATCTACTCCCTCCTTTTTAAGTGCTTCTTTTCCTTTAGCGCTAATATGCCTTCCTTCGCTAAGACGAGGTATAGAAATGCGGCAGGAATGAACGCTATGAAGGTGACAACGAACATCGGCGTACGGGAACTTAGCCCATCATATCCTCTACTTAAGCATTAGTCCAGTCCACTGCTGATAGGAAAGCAAACACAGTTCACATTTCAATGAAGCATCATTTCTTTACTTTTTTTCAAGGAACCAATATTACGTTTTGCAAGTCTATGTCAACTCTGTAGAGTATCAGAGGAGCGACTTATGTCAGCAACTCGCACACATAAACAATTCAAGAAGTGTTATTAGCGCTATGCACTGTTTCATCTTCATTTCAGACACACATTAAAATAAAGTTGCGCATCGTTTGAGAATAAAAGCCAACTCGATGCCTACGGCAAACCCTTTCGCTCAAGTGGTATATATCGATATGTGCATAATTCAATGGACACTGTTTGGCACCAAATAGCGCACCTGTAATACGAGAAAGTACGGGAAAACTAGCGATTGAATGTATTCGCCCTTTGAAAAGGACACTTGCTGCTGTAGTTTCCGGGAAAAAATGCCATATTACAATCTTTCTACTCCGCAAGAAAAGCTTTAAAAAATGCACGAAATTCTAAGTGCCTGCAGAGTAAGCTCAGCATTTGAGCTTGCCACACTTGGTACCACATGCTGTACTTGCTGCTATGGCAGTGTGCCTAAAGGTGTAGGGCCTAAAATCACACGTACAAAAAAAACGTTGACGTAATGCAGCATAGGTTAACAGAGCTTCTCGCAAAAATGGTTCACTCCAAATATGTTCCTCAATCATGGAGGCGAGTGCTTATTAAGTTTTCATAGCATCGGTCTTGAGAAAAGAGCTATCCTCGAGCCAGATTGCAGCCAAATGCTGTTTTTATTTCTTTTTCTTTATTTTATTACCTACCTTTCATTTATATTTCAGTGAGGGTTTTTATTGGGGAATTCGGAATGGCAGAGCTTAATTTTTGTGCATGTCTCCATAGCGATCAAACTGTTTAATGTATGCACTTATATGCGTTGTCTATTACTATTCATAATAAAGTTATACACCAGGAGAGTGAACAAAATAATGGCTCACAAATGAAAGTAGGTGCCGTAGTTTCCGTGCTTCTCTCCCTGAACACCCAAGTCTACCCCAAGGGCAACACCTGCGAAAGAGGAAAAAAAAAGAAGGAAATAGGGAGCTCAGTGAGCTCTTTTAGGGGGTTTTCTTCTCCGTCGGGGGCCGCATGTGGCGCGGCTGAGCGCGGGCCCCATCTTGAATGTGACCTGCATACAATGGATACAGAATCTAGATGCGTCGAGGGTGGATAGTTTCGTTTTCACTCTGTTCTCGCCGCTTAGTTCGGGTTGAAGAAAGAGGCAGTACGAAGGTCAACTCGCTCGCTGCTGCTGTTGTTTTTCCTCACTTCAGCCTTTTTTTACAGCGAGTGTCCGTGCTCATCGAGTGAGATATGTCTGTGTATGCCCGTGCGCGCATGACATCATGCTTGTCAATTTAGTTAGCAAACGAATCTTTACAAGTTTCTATGGCCGATAAAGCTACTGTCCTTCGTACAGCTGTGGTGGCTAGCCACCATATATAGCTGTCGGATAATTTAATTGCTATCGCAGTCGATACTTCGCCTTTCGGCGGAACTGCTACTTGGGATGCGAAAGCCTCAAAGGGCCCATTGAGCGAAAAAGGCAGCGCCTGTAGCAGCGAAATGGCACCTAAATTCCCATTGGCTGCGAGGCCACGTCAGGTGCGCGCCTCGACATAGCAGAGTGAGCGAAACGGAACACCTGCTGGCGCGCCACGTGTTGCGTGAGGGGAGAGGACATCGCCCCGACGCCACGTCACCCCTGCTCTCAGAAGCCTGCGTTATCCGCGCGTTCCTTGTCCGCGCAAGCTTTCGCCTTCGTTCTAACTTCACCCCGATAGTCGCTATAAAGAAATTAATGTGTAAAAGACAGAACAAATTCGAAAAGAAAAGTTTACTGACGATTACGATACTCCCTAAAGCGAAATTTGAGGGCAGCTATATGCGTGTTTTCATTTCGCGGTATATTTATTGGCTGACGCGGACAATCTGTCTCGTGCGGCACATTGCAGACGGAGCGAAATGTGGCGCGACTGCCTCGCTAATAGGGAGATCGTGTGAGGCAGCGCGTGGGTGAGAAGTGGGTGCGATTCGCAGCAGCCGCTGCAGACAGATCTCCGCTCATGCCGCGCTTTTTAACGCGAAAGCGTTAGGGAGCTTGTATCGCAGAAATCCGGTGTCGGCGTCGGACGTCGTCTCGGCGAAAAGATTTTCGTACCACGCATACCCAGGCACTCCATGTGACACAAGAAATTTACTGAACTAATTGAATATCTCAAGCTAAAATAAGTGGGAAAATCGTAAACTATGACTCACACACAACCTACAGACATGATAGCTCTCGGATGTAATTGGACTATACAACAGAACACAGTAAAAAATTGAGTGGCACAATTTTCAAAGCCCGGTGGCGCCACGTGCTGCTCCAACGGCTCCGAGCTGCCAAGCGAGGCGACCGCACGTAGACACAGCGCTTACGCTGCTTGCCCTTTGACATTTCTTTGAAGTTCTCACGAAGGAACGGGATGGTGAATTTTAGCTAGCGAATTTAGTCAGCGAACTTCAGCGTCTCGGCAAGATTGTGCTGCAAATCGGAATGGCTGTGGCAAGCGAAACGTCCGCAGGTGGAGCGGATCGTTCGGGTAAATCCGTGTTACCTTTGCATGCGGAAACATTGGTTCTGCGGCTATTCCACTTTGATTTGCACGTCTGACAATACGTCATGAACTAGTAAAAGCCTTGCAGCACGCGATATACTTTACCTCCGCGTTGTAGTGCCTAGAAAAATCTCGTGGTCCGCACCTTGAAAACAGGCGGCATGCCGGAGGGTGGACTAAGCGTAGCGCACGTGCGCGAATGCCCAGATGTGTCCGTTTTTTTTTTTTTGTCTTGGGATGGCAGAAAAATGAATTAACATTAGTTCAGTCGTGTCGGATCTACTGTGCAATGTATGCATACTTTTTTAACAAACATCGCCGCTTTTTCCCTCTGGCCAGTAGTTACGATAAGCAACAGAAGCCAACTTTCACACGTAAAGGTTTCGAAAAGTTGCTGAAAGGTATTGCGAAATTCCGTGGCGACTAACGCCAGTGCACAAATTCAACCTGTTACGCATGAGTTCGATTGTCATGACCGTCAGATTTTTATAGTGGTGTGAATACTGTCGCGGCATTTACTTGTGAATCAGTTGCGTAGTTCTATGGCGAGAGCCGCTGTACGAAGTCCACCTCAGGTCTTTGTATAATTGTGACCCGTAGACATACACATACACGTACACATAGAGAGACAGGCAAAGATACACAGATACAGAGACAAAAGGACATGAACGGCTGAATATGCCACAGCGGCATAGATCTCGACGTACATCGTGTTCCTCGCAAACGGTGCTCTGCAATCTGCTTCGTTTTCGCTGGTTATTTGCACATCCATATATGACACAGTGACGCCCCGATGGTGTTCTGTACTTGGATGTTGCGGGCACAGACATATTTACACATTGAACACGCCGTAACACACACACGCTACATGCACGCCAACGCATCTTGGCAGCTCAGGGAACATGGCGGCCGGTCGCTGTGTTCCGGAGTACGCGCTCAGCCCATCCGGTTCGAGACTAATGTGTTCTGGTCTATACGAGAAAACATAATTCTGTTTCGCCAAAACTCAAAGAAACCAATTTTCCAGCGTTTCTACCATTCACAAACCAGCCGCGGCGCGCGCCATTTGCACGCGCCGGCGCGTTGGTGTCTCGGGGGCCTTGGAGAGGTAGGCCCGGTTCCTTGCAATACCTCCAGCTGGCGCTCGCCTCCGTTGCATCGCTGCCCACGCAAGAGGCCGCGTTTCTACCAGAAAGCCCGCCTTCGTGCATAGCGTTCGCGATCAGCGTTTCCCGGTACACAATACGGTTGCATACGCTCCAGTTCGGGGAAGCGTGAGAAGCAGCCAGGGATATTGAATGTTATCACGTTCCACACAAAGGCGAAGCTTAACGTTCCTCGAAACGTTTTTTCGTATATGGTATCGTTGGCGGCATCGATGATCATACGACGTGCACTACTCTGGCACCATCTCGTAGCCATCGTCACCGTAGAGCAAGTCTTGCGCGGCACTACGCTTTTGTTTTCACGCTTTTACTATGCCCCCCTGCTCCGCTTGCTTCCTCGCGCTCTCTATACTATCGCCGTCTTTCATACGCATTCGCTCTTTCATCCTTCACTTCCCTCGTTCGCTCGGTTACGAGAACACCGAGCGACGACGACGACGCTCGCCGCAGGAACAAGTTCCTAACAACTGCGCTCTAAAACGTTGGTGGAAGTGAGCTTCGAACCTACTACCCCACGCTCAGAGCGCCTCCTAGGCGGTAAGCCTATGCACTCTGCTCTATCACATCATCCTACTGGTCTGAAATTTCCATTGCCAAGCCCGGCGAGACGAAAAAGGTGACGTAAAAATCACCGCAGCTTATTCGGGGGCGTCCTTATTTGATTATATGGCAGTCGGGCAAGGTAGCATGACCTCACGGATTGAAGTGCACCGGCTTTGTGCTGTCTAGGAGGCGCTCACCAAGCACCTCAATGCACTCGCTTTGTCGCGAGTCATGCGAAATCATTTATGTACAATTGAATGCAGCTTAGCGGTCCTTCGAGTTTTTCACTCCGATTCAAGTTTTGCGACTAGATTGGTGTGGGTTATTATTATTATTATTATTATTATTATTATTATTATTATTATTATTATTATTATTATTATTATTATTATTCAGTTTCTACGTTCGCACCGTGCTACGTGGGGGAGTACTTTTAGCACATCGAATTCCAACACAGGGGCAGTGCGCATGCACACGTTCTTTTATCGCTGAATGCGGTGCCTGATAAACACGGGCCGCACATACAAGCCTCGGCGAAGCTGAGAGAGCGAAACCGAACGTCTGCTGCCAGGACAGCGCGCCAGGTGTGACGTGAGAGAAGAGGGCAACGCTGCGATGTGCCTCTGCCTCTTCGCTCATTTTGCTGCGTTCTTCCGCGCCCTTATTTTGTCTACGGTGTGCTGGAATTCACAGCCACGTTCCGCTACTGCCAGGGTTGCCGCGTCCGACGATGTAGATGCTTCAGAATGCATAGCGGTACGTGCTGCTCAATCCAGCAAGCAGCAGCAGCCTACGGTGCTATCGGTGCATGCCACCCACGTCCTCCGCGACGAGAGATCGAGGAAGCAGCAGCACCCGCCACCGTGCTTACAATTGCTAGTAGGTACAGCGGGGCGTGGCACTTGCGGAGACGATGGACGTTTGCGCGCGCGCGCGAGTAAGAGTGGGTGCGAGAGATGAAATGTAGGGACTTTTGCTCCTTGAATATACAACTCTGCCTAGGCATTACCGAGGAGCTTCTTAGTGCGTGTTGTATGCGCTTGTCCCTAGGCCTGCCGGTAGAAGTCGCTGGGCGCGGTAGTGCTGAACGTAGCATCGCAAGTTGGCGGCTCGACAGAATTATATTTATTCAAGCGTGTTTTTTACTAATTAAAACAACGTCTCATTATTTCGCATTATTCGCGGTGGCTCCAGGACACCAAAGCAGCAACGGGGACATCAAAGCTAGAACCCGGACTGGTCCGTGGGTTGGGGCTCGCAGAGGCCTGCGCGTGCCAGGGGAGTACAAGATCGGCTGTCCGCTATCGCGCACAGCCAATTTTTTTATGCGAACATCCCCTGGCACGCTTCGGCCACCACGGCCCCAACCCACGGGCCGCCCTGCTTCCAGCTTTGATCCCCCCGCTACCCCTTGGGTGCCCCGGAGATCCTACGCCGCCTGCTTTAATATAACCTCAGTTACTCTCCTGGGGCCCCCATTTGTCGTTTACATATGCCCTCCTGGAGCAGTGCTTGTAAAAAATGCAATCTATCGTCACGACTAAAAAAGCGACCCGCGACTTATACAACACCAGTCAGAACCTTGCGCTTTCAGACACAGCGATCACCAAATGGGGCGTTTGAGCCCATGGCTTCACCGCGCGGGCAACCAGCGGCGGAGCGTAAACAAACTGGACCGCACTCCACAATGCCGGCATGCCTAGGGGACAAAAGCATACAACACGCGTTTAGAAACATCCTCCGTTGTGCCTAGGCAGACTCACACATTGAAGGAGCAAAGGCCCCGAGATTTTCTCTCTCGCGCCTGCGCAGAAACCTCGAGTGCCGTGAAAAGTGCCACGCCCCGCTGTACCTACTAGCAATTGCAAAAACGCCACCCGCCAAGGCCGGCATACGCACGCAGTAACTAAGCCAACTGGGGTTGAAAAACAGCCACGTCGTGGTGGTGCCCGCTTCCCTCACGCAACACCTGGCGCGCTAACGTGCCAGACGTTACGTTTCACCCGCTATGCTCCGTCGAGACGTGCTCGTGACGTGAAATTGCAGCCAATAGAAATTTAGGTGCCGTTTCTCTGCTACGGACGCGGGATTTCTCGCTCAATGGGTCATTTAGTGCTTTCGCATCAGAAAAAGCAAACAGGAAAAAAGAATGCTAGCATATCGCCGTAAAACCGCCTCACGGGACTGGTGGTGATGCAGCCTCAGAGCGCAAGGAATCGCTGCAGGTCCCGGTGTCAGAGTTCATGTGGGGCGCCATTTACACCCCGAAACGTCTGGTTTGATGTTTGTGTCGCGAAAAAAAAATGGTTCGTTTACTGTTTGAAAGAAATTTTCTTTGGATATAATGGGAGGTAATATAGACACGCGTTCCTGCGATGATTTGAACAGAAATGTTATTTCCTTTTTATGTCTATTACTTTGACGTATTCGTTCAGTAGCGGTCTCCGGAATATAGAAGTTCAGGCTAAACTCTCAGCCTTTTCTATTATAATAAATTTCTCTGTCTGTTTTGTTATATCCCGTTTGATTATAACTAGGTTCAACTACTGCCTCCTGTCCCTACCACCATCGCATTCCTTTTTGTACCTTTATCACTTCTTCCGTTGTTGTTTTATTTATTTCTCTTTTTGTTTTGTTTTTACATTAATGCCCTCCGCGCTATTTGATAAAAGTAGTAATGATGCCCTCCGGGCAAATGTGGTGATCTAAATTAATAAATAAATAAACTAATTCCTTTTTCTTTGAAGAGCTGTTCTATATCCTCACTCGGGGCCCCCAGGGCATGCTCTTGGATCGACCAGTGTCCCATCTTCCTGATCACTGATATCTATTTGTCCATCGCCACCATTACACTCACAATTAGGATGACACGCATGAAGTGTCATTTCAATTCAAACAGCGCAAACGTTAGCACAGAAACATGTTTCTAAATTGTGACAGTTGCAAAGTGAAGCGCAATGACAGCCAGGAGAATTGGTGGATAATAATGTAAGCAGACCACCTGAATAAGGAATCCGCTTAGGCTGCACATGCGTGCTTAAATAGAGAGTGTCCTCATTACGTGCTCACGTCCAATAATGTCCAAGGCGCACATTTGCACGTTGTCGAGGCATCGTATGGGCTCGTCAGGCGCCTCCTTCAGCATCTTCTCTATGCGCGCCACCAGGCAGTCGGCGTTCTTCCCGATGAAGTCGCAGTAGTTTTGCGTGGCATTTGCTTGGAAAGCTTGCATAAACACCTTGCGTTTGGACTTCCATGGATCACCGCCACTGCGTTGAAATGCGAAGGAGATGTATTGTTCAAGTCAAGCCACAACAGCAGTCCTCCCTCTGCTTTCCTTTCACAATGACTATTTAGGTGCTTTTTTTATACCTTCTCGTACCCCACTGTTCTGTTGACTAATATGCGATACTGTGTCGTAGTTATCTTGCTTATCCCCAGACTCACTGTGATATTTTTACTGCGTTAATTTAATAACAACAGAGATCGCCAGCTTGCGAAAGCTGCTTTGAAGCAATTCAGTAATCGCTGAAGAACATGAGACTGCGACTAGCAATATGAAGCGCCTTACTTTTATTTCACTCTGGCATTTATGTGTTGCGGTTAATAACGTAATGTGACGTTGCGAATGGTAAGCGGAGCGAATAGTACTGAATCACGAACACAAGCCACTGGCGGTGAAATGAGTTAGTGCGATTGGCACTGCAAGTAGCCGTAAGTATAAAGGAGAAAAGTGCGCTCGAAATGGCCATGGTGGTCGACGCATCTTTCCAGGTGCACGTGTGGCGCTACGATTAAGGCAGACTGGAGACTGAAACTAGCACTACAGGAATTTTATCTGGCTCTTTGGAAGACATCCGTCAAGTCCAGTGGGTGATTTTGGTTAATAAGCGAATGTGTAGTATTTTGGTGCACATTCTCACGTTTTTATTACCTTCCATTTCTTACAATAACAAATGAAAATTATAATGATGATTGCAGGAAGTCACTTACATCATCAACAGGCTCTTATGACCAAGCCACGGCTTTAGGAACTTGTACAGGAAGGGCTTGTCAGACTTCACTTTGCCCGTGAGAACAGCCTGGCATAAACAAGCAAGGACAGAGTAGGGAAAACCTCGTGTAGACATTTAGTAAATGTATACCACCGAAAAAAAAAAAAAACAATAAGACTTCGTAAACGTAAAGTGCAACCTCAATTTATTTCAGTGTATTACCAACTGGCCTAAATTCCCACCAGCTTCTTTTTAATTTCCACATCAGTGAGCTCTATCAGGGCCGCACTCGAGATGTAAATCTAGGGCTATTTAAAAAGCGATAGGTTGCTTTGGCTCTTGCTCACAATTTGCTGCTGGCTGGCCTAGTAGACAACTTGAGTCTCTGGGTATGTGCCACTGGGTATGCGCCCAAACAGGGAACTCTGACTCTGCGTATGGGATATCAGTGTGTGCCCGTCATTGGGCCAGTGCCCCAGAATGTGTGTGCCAAGGTGAGACTTTCACTCACTTTGGATGTGCGTCGGCCGATCTTGCACAATAAAAACCGCGAGGAGAGCAGGGAGACGATAGAGAGGGCGCAGTTGGAGAGAGGGAGGGGAGCAAAGCACTTAATTCTTTGGCGCGCATGCGGTTGACGCCACGCACTAGGAGAGGAGGAGGTGATCACTGTGACGAAGTTTCAGCCGGGATACTACAGGGATAGCGGGTGTTGCCGCAGTTTCAAGTGGGGTGCTGTGATGACAAAATATACTGGGCCTTGATATCTCATAGGCATCGCAATCACCCTCATCGGAATGCTGCTGTCGGTAATCAAGCCAGCGACGTTGGTCTCTACAGCACAGCACTATAACCATTGAGCCATCTTCACATGCGATTTGTTTTATAAATGCTGACTCAATATATTGTCTCATTTGGGGATCCCTGAGGAGGGCGTAGGATTCTTGAATGAAGTGCCTATCAGCAGTGTAAAGTGCATAATAAAGTCTTCATATAAGAAAAACAAAAGTACGAAAATAATTACCTGCACAGCATCAGGCGTGTGTATTCCCACGACAGGAATGATTCCCAGGTACACCTTGAACGTCTTGCCTTCGTATAGTTTGGACAGCTCAGTAATAACGCTGAAGATAGCTGGAAGCGAAGAAGGACAGTTATGTTGCCAACAGTTAGGTTGTGGTACAAATATAGTAAAGCATCAGACCCTGAACCAGGGTACAGCAATGCTAATTTTGAATACACACAGTTTTCCAGTGATGGGCGTCTCTTATCACGCCCTTTCCATCAGACGACCTTCCCATTGAGTTTCCGACCATTCTGCTCAGCCGCCATCTTGTTCGTGCAGCAACGTCGCCTGCTTCGTTTTTTTCTTTGATACTCTCTTCGCGAAGCTATCTGTTAATCCGGCTTCGTCAGAATTGGAACTATACTTAAGATGGCCGCTGATTGCTTAACTGTCCATCTAGCCGCCTACGGCGACTATTGGAACACATGTTCTAATCTAGAAGAGCCAGACGCTGAACTTGGCAAGTTTCGAAAACTTTTACTGTCGCCGCGACTGCCAAAATACGAAAAAAATTACCGACGATTACGTTACTTCCTAATGCGAAATTTGAGCGCAGCAAATGCGAGCCTTTGTTTGCGTTTGGCCTCGGCCTCGGCCGCGCTAACGGTAGAGTCTTCTCTGCGACGGCGATGAGCTTCTGCTTCAGCCTCGCTTACTGCTGGTTGCTCTCGACGGCGGCGATGAGCCTCCGCTTCGGCGGTGCGAACGGCAGGGTCTTCTCGGCGGCGGCGATGAGCTTCTGCTTCAGCCTCGCTTACTGCTGGTTGCTCTCGACGGCGGCGATGAGCCTCCGCTTCTGCGGCGCGAACTGCAGGGTCTTCTCGGCGGCGGCGATTCGCTTCTGCTTCAGCCTCGCTTACTGCTGGTTGCTCTCGACGGCGGCGATGAGCCTCCGCTTCGGCGGCGCGAACTGCAGGGTCTTCTCGGCGGCGGCGATTCGCTTCTGCTTCAGCCTCGCTTACTGCTGGTTGCTCTCGACGGCGGCGATGAGCCTCCGCTTCGGCGGCGCGAACTGCAGGGTCTTCTCGGCGGCGGCGATTCGCTTCTGCTTCAGCCTCGCTTACTGCTGGTTGCTCTCGACGGCGGCGATGAGCCTCCGCTTCGGCGGTGCGAACGGCAGGGTCTTCTCGGCGGCGGCGATGAGCTTCTGCTTCAGCCTCGCTTACTGCTGGTTGCTCTCGACGGCGGCGATGAGCCTCCGCTTCGGCGGCGCGAACTGCAGGGTCTTCTCGGCGGCGGCGATTCGCTTCTGCTTCAGCCTCGCTTACTGCTGGTTGCTCTCGACGGCGGCGATGAGCCTCCGCTTCGGCGGTGCGAACGGCAGGGTCTTCTCGGCGGCGGCGATGAGCTTCTGCTTCAGCCTCGCTTACTGCTGGTTGCTCTCGACGGCGGCGATGAGCCTCCGCTTCTGCGGCGCGAACTGCAGGGTCTTCTCGGCGGCGGCGATTCGCTTCTGCTTCAGCCTCGCTTACTGCTGGTTGCTCTCGACGGCGGCGATGAGCCTCCGCTTCTGCGGCGCGAACTGCAGGGTCTTCTCGGCGGCGGCGATTCGCTTCTGCTTCAGCCTCGCTTACTGCTGGTTGCTCTCGACGGCGGCGATGAGCCTCCGCTTCGGCGGCGCGAACGGCAGGGTCTTCTCGGCGGCCGCGCTTAGCCTCTGCTTCGGCGACGCGTACTCCTGGATCATCTCGACGGCGGCGACGGTAAGATTCTGCTTCGGCGGCACGCACCTCTGGATTCTGACGGCGACGGCGCTGGGCCTCTGCTCTGGCAGCTCGTTTAGCAGCAGCAGCAGCAGCAGCAGACGGAGGACTTCCATCGGTCGTCTCGCTCATGGCTCAGAAAGAACTGGCAGATAATTTCGCAGTGGCGAACGGCAGCGGCAATTTCGGCTCGGGCGGTGCACATATACAGATCCGCCGCCACCGATCTGGCTCTCTGATTGCCACCGCACAGGGCGAACGGCAGCGGCAATTTCGGCTCGGGCGGTGCACATATACAGATCCGCCGCCACCGATCTGGCTCTCTGATTGCCACCGCACAGGGGTTGCATTGGGGGAGGACCGAAGAAAGGAATTAAGTTCGAGCCGGCGCTTTGACAACCGGAGACTCGCAGGAAGAGGGGGGAGGGGGGCGGCGTGTACACCCAGCGGCAAACGATGGGGGCAGAAGCGCGCGCAGCAAGCGGACAACACGATAAAGGGAGGAGGGAAGAGATAGCAGCGACTGACTGATGCCGCTGACGCCGATAGTGAGTCAACCCCAGCTGCGGAGTTGGTTTCAGGGACAACGCCGCCGATGCCGACACAAACAATATGATACCCTCGCTTCCGCAGCGCTAAGAACCAGGTCTAGCCGTGGGAAGGTGGTCACGTATTCGTCGACGTGCCGGGGCCTACGTGAAATAACCGGCGCGTCGGCAACTGAAGAGCACCCTATCCGCCACACAAGAACAGGGGGGGGGGGGACCCTTTCCTCCTCTTTCTGCATGGCGGCGACGGTGTTCTATGCAGTCACGTTATCTTGACTCTCTAGCGGCGTCAGCGGCATCCAGCGGTATCAGTCGGTCGCTGCTAGCGCTGGGGGATGAAAGGGGGGCGGAGCTGGTTACGAGGCCGACGACGACGCCGACGACGACGCGAAACCCAGGAACGGACGCCAAAGAGCTGCGCTCTAAAAATACTTGAAGTTCATGACGTCACAATGGTATGCTCACGCTTGGTTCTCGGCGCGAAGTTCAAGAAATGCAAGTTGGGCATTCATTTTATGTTCTGTTTATCAAACTCTTGCCACGATACTAACGAAAATAGAGTTTATAAAGGTTCGTTTATCAATCCATTCTGAGTTTGTCATTTTCGTCAGAGTGGTCAGAACTGGCCCTTGCGCCAATAAAGCCCATTAACTATTCGTTCAATTCTCTTTAGTGTCCCTTTGAAAGCCGTTCTTATTAAGGAATTCTGGCGCGTTTTTTACTCACCGATGAGTAGCAGCGATGCATATCTGCTACACGCGAGTCAAGCGCGTGCATGTGGTCATTCGTTCGTTCGCAGAAGCTTTCTCGAAAGTGTGTTCGACCCGTGTCTCAATGTCATTGCGACTCACACGCAGCGACAAATAACGAAGTTATTCGTGTTCAAACCGGGTCTAGAAGTGTAGGCAGTATAGGCGTTTCCGTGTCGCCTTCACTGATAATATCTTCGCAATAACGACTAGCCGGAGCTTGTGCTTACGAATCGGTCTAGCGTAGGAAACAATATGTGGGTAGTTTCCTGCGCTATACCGGTTCGTGAGCACGAGTGAGAGAGTATTTATAACTTTACCCGTCATAATTTCATGGTATTCACAATTTACAAGCTGTTCTAGCTTCGACGGGGCGGCCGGACGGAGGATTTACGGCATGAGGCCTAAACGGCCGGGCGCGCAGCGCCGCAAGGAAAAGCCGGACTGCTTCAGTCGAGGACCAGACCAAGAATAATTTTATTTCGGTGAGGGGAAACGCTGCAGGCAACTTACAGTGTTTGGCGCTGAGTGGCGCCCCAAAACGACCCAAAACCGAAACGAGAAGCCAACATAGGATGCCACATCACCTCTCCCTTGAGAGGAAAATGCGCTACTCGCTCCCCTCGCAACAAAAGGAAGTCATGAGTTGCAGAAGAACACATGTTAGCACTGTAACACGCGTGTTTGGCGATGTCATCTTTATACAATAGAAAATGACATCTTTGGCTTCCCCACTTTAAGAAAAACACACAACATGAAAACTGAAAATGAACACGATTGCACTACAGTTCTGAGGAGTTTCAGTACCCGTCTTGGGAAGACGATGAGATGCAGACTTGCACACACAGATGACACACGAAAAAGGGTTCACAGAGCACAAAAGTAGACAGTGCAAACGTCTGTGTACCCCCTGGGACAGCACTGATGGGTGGCTCATTCGCCCTGAGCCTCACTCGAGGCAGCTCTGTGGCTGTCGTGAAGTGAACATTGTGCGTAAAGGCCCTTTACACTCCAAGTTGGGATAGCCCCCCGTAAGGATGCTAAAGGACTAAGTAATGTTCAAAAATTGTTTGGCATGAAAGGCCAATTCGTATGGCGGTCAGTACCGTAGTAATGATGTGCGTACTGTACGATTACACTACAAGAAACGTAATGTATCCCCTATACCAGTAGTAACTGGAAGGAAAAGTGGGAGACAATCATCAAGAAAAGGGTAGTCGCTAGAGTGACTCTTTTCTGTGAGGTTCTCAAAAAAATCCTGTCGTGCAGGGCATTTCACATGTTTGGATACATTCCAACGTTTGCCATTTTCAAGCTTGAAAGTATTGCATCGTACCCTACAGTAAATCGTAAATGGACGCGAGTATTTAGGATCAGGCGTTCTGAAGTACGTACTCGGACAAGATCTCCTGGATGAAATTGATAGCATTCCGTTGCGCGACGATGGTCCACGTACGTCTTAACACTTTTCGCGGAAGAGCCGAATTCGCATGCAACCACTTCCTTAATAGTCTGGAAGCTGTATTCAGTATCCTGATCCCAGACAAACGGTTGCCCTTGCTTTAGCAGTTTCCTAAGTGGTTCCGCCAATTCACTGTAATCCGGGATCAGCTTAGAGTAGTATCGCGTGAGACCAAGATATGAATGCAGCGACCAATCAGGTGGTTGCGCTGCATCAACAATTGAGTGAACTTTGTTTGCCAGCGGGAAAATGCCGTTTGCACTGAACCTAAGTCCAAGAAAAGTGAGCTCTGGGACACTGTATACACACTTTGCATTTAGCTCCATGCCAGCAGCTGAGATTCTGGATAGCGCAGTTTGCAGATTTTTATCATGTTCAGCTTGTGTGCGTGTGCAGTTCCAAATCAAAACATCACTGAGGCAGCACAAGGTGCTTGGACAGTCTTTTAAAACAAATGACATTATCTGATGAACAGCGAAGGGCGCAGATGCCAATCCGAAACTCAAACGCTTGAAGCGAAAGAGATCATCATGAGTGATGAAAGTAGTAAGCTGACGGCTTTTCTCGGACAATAAAACATGATGATAAGCGGACTGTAAGTCCAACTTACTGAACACCGTAGCACCAGCGAGTCGATGCAACAGTTCGTCAGCCCTCGGTAGGGGAAAGCAGTCTAGGACGATAGCCTTGTTGGGTTCTCTAATATCGACGTGAAGTCGAATGGAATTGTCCTTCTTTCGAACCACAAGCGGAGAAATCCACTCTGATGCTGAGACTCGTTCGATGATATTAGCTGATTCCAGCCGTTGCAGTTCGGCGGAGACTTGCTCACGCAAAGTCCAAGGTAGAGGACGCAGTTTCGCCGAGACTGGTTGCACTGAAGCTCGAAGATGAACGTCGTGGATGAAGCCTTTTACAAGTCCCGATTGTCCTGAGTACGGCTGGGCAAACTCCGAGGAAGCGTTGTGCGTAAGAGACGGAAGCTGAACGCTTGGGTCAGCTGAAACTCCTGACGCTTGTTGGCATGTAGCGAAAACAAGCTGCGTACGTGGTGAGGTGAACCACATCGGTAGCAGTGAGCCATGGTACCGCAGGAGTACCGGGTAGCTCCAGGAAAGGCGGCATGGGGGGTACGAACGCCATGCTGGGCATCAAGAACAAAGGCGGAGGAGTAGCGGTTGAAGGAGGAGACGTAGTTGCGGCGTCTTGCATGCCGGAAGCAGAAGGTGGAGCAGAAGTAGTACGGCAAGGGCACGTAGGAAGCGGAGTAATGGTTTACCTCGTCGCCAGTTTGTTGTATCTTCGGCGGGGCTGCTGGACGGAGGATCTACGGCATCTACGGCATGAGACCTAAACGACCGGGACGCGTAGCGCCGCAAGAAAAAGCAGGAATCTTCCTGTCGCGGACCAGGCCAAGAATCATTATATTTCCGCGAGGGGAAACGCTGCAGGCAACTTACAGCGTTTGGCGCTGAGTGGCGCCTTCGTGTTAACGACCCCAAACCGAAACCAGAAGCCAACACAGGATACCACAAGCTTTTCCGTTCGTAATAGAGTCGTTGGTCATTAGTCCTCCGCTAACAGTCACGAGTTGCCTGCGCTTGTTCTTGCGAACCATTCTGCTGAAACGAATTAATTGCTTTGCGAATTTGGCTGCTGATGCTGATCGTGCTCATTAACGGTAGTTAGCTGCAAAGTACTTAGCCGCTATCTTCGTATCATTTGAATGACGTTAGCTGCAAAAATGTCATGTTAGGGTGTTGTGTCCACCAAGTGTGCGACGTGGCAAGTTCGAGGTTAATATGTGCGATGCTTAACCGTTCCCATGAGAGAACAAAACAAGAGATCAGCGTGGAAGCTGCTGTAGTTCGACAGAAGTATGCGTAGCTACTAGTCGGAATTGTAAAGTTTACCTGATTAAATTGTAATCGTCATTAGGAGTAGCTGAATCTTGAAAAATCGCAAAAGTACAGTTTGAGGAGCTCTAGAGTGTCTCCGAAATTTCCAGATCATCACTGTGAGATAGCGGCAATAACTATCGGCTTGATACTTGTCTCTAGGAAAAATAAACAACATTATTCAGTGGTTTTAGTAGACTAAGGCAGCGTAGTTTGAGCAAACTAAGGCGTCGAAGCAAGCGCAGGTGGATTTGCATGCGTCATAGTCGGAAGCGCAATTGCTGAGATGTAGTGAGTCTGACGTTACGCCGACACGTGGGTACGGTTCTGTAGAGAAATGAGAAATGGTTTGATGCACGGAGTTGAGGGGAAGAGAGGAGGGGGAGAGACTGCGTGGAATTTTCTTGATAAATGGAGTAGTGATTTTAAGTTTTACGAAATTTTTAAAAATCGCCTGTATCAAATAGCATAATTCTCCTTGAGATAGATTATTTGAAGAGGTATACACTCCTAGCACGAGAAATGGAGACACATGTTTGACGAATTACCAAAAATAGCTAAATAATTTCTTAACTGATTACTTTGCGGCACATACTGCAACTTACGAATAGCAGTTGATGAGATTGCAAGATATATCCGCTTGAAATGAATTTTCAGGAGACACCAGTACAAAATTGTGGAAAAATAAGACGAAAACACACAATGCTTTTTCCGCATCAGCTCATGTTTTTTGGGGAAGTTTCTCACTGAATTTTTTGCTTGTGGGTGCCTAACTTCATTACCGACGGATCCGGGAAGTTGTGAGCTACAACTGGATACCAGACTGTTGCCAATGAGCGGACGTTTTCAAATTTTACGGCTCTTTTTCACTTCGACCGCGCCGCAGGCGGACGACAATAGTTCGTCGCGGGAAGCCGCTTCCGGCCTTTTGGCCACTCGGTAAGACTTCTTCCTATAGAATACACTGTGCAAGGGGAGTTACTTCCCACCGACGATTTTCTAGAGGATTCCGGCTGGCAATGAGCCGGCCAAAGACACCATTTGACGAAATCGTTGAAAGGAAGGCCCAGCAATGGAGCTAGGCTTAGCGCGGTACCCGGGCTGAACGACTGTGGTAGGACCCGAGCTGGTGTCAAGAGCCGCATTATTCGTCGTGGAAAAATGCCACCGCTTCCCAGGGAGGACATCGTAATTGTGATCAGAGTGAGGGGTGGCCTGAATATATCCACGATAGGTCCGACTGTGGTGGCGGATGCAATCAACATCACAGCTTGCATCGAGGATTCGAAGCGTGCAGCGGACACGATCGGTCCTTACTATCAACAGAATATCGTCGTGGTCAGCGCCTCCGAAGAGGAGAATGCAACCAAGTATGTCAAGATCAAGAATATTTTGGTCGCGGATCGTCTGCACGAGGTAGCGGCATACCGCAAGACACCATATGCTACGCGCAAAGGTGTAATACGAGACGTTGCCCGTTGTGACGGGCCAGAGGTGTTGCAGCGCAAGTTTGTTAATGCAAGAAACCCCCTGTCGCTGGCAGCCAAGTAGATCAAGGACCATCATAATTACCTTTGACGGATACCGGGTACCCAACTACGTCAGGTATGGCAATGCATTGGTCAGATGTACTTTATATCGTAAGCAGATCGACATCTGCTACCTTTGCGGAAGGCTCGGCCATCAAGCCGCCGTATGTCCGACGCCCAGCGAAGCCATATGCAGAGGATTTGGAGCCTCGAATCTAGACGAGCAGCATCAGTGTATGCCTAAATGAAAGTTGTGCGGTGAGAGGCATCTCACGGCAGGGAAAGAATGCAGACAACTCTATAAAATTCCATAGGTCGTTCGACGTCGTCGAAAAGAACGAGCCAGAGCCGAAAGTAGCCGGATGAGAAGCCCTACCCCGGATTACCGCGGTGCCCAGTTCCAGTTCCCGGAGCTCGACCAGCATCGCCCCCCGCAACCAGCCCAAGAGGGAGGTCGCCGCCGCTCCAGATCGCGGTCTAGGAGTCGCCACCATTCCAGGAATTTATGCCGCAGCCGTTCCCGTGTTCGCTTCAGGGGACAATCTGCTTCTGTGGCTCGCTTCGAGCCCAGAAGCCGATCCAGGTCCAGATCCAGAGTCCTGGGACACCATCAGCAGCAGCAGGTCGTCCACAAGGAGGGCCGCCCCACTTGGGTAGATCAGGTCCGTGGAGGACCGTTGGAGGTGATGTCGAGGTCGCTGCCAGAGCGTGATGATAGTTTGGAAAAGATCACGAGATTAGAGAGCAAGGACGCGTTCATGAGGTAGAACATTAATAGGCTAATGGCTGAGATGTAGAATAAGGGCGCTAGGCACTCGAAACCCACCGCTATCGTATACGCGGAAATTCTGGAAGTCGCGATGGCCGAGGGTAACGACGAGTCATGACCCCTGAAGAAGAAGGCAATAGCTTGCGATCAGGAGAACGTGTCACGTAAAGCTAAATCACAGGTGCTCTCAACGAAAGTATGAAACATTTAGGTGAAAGGATCACTGAGATGCAAAGCAAGATGACGACGTTAGAAGCAAACACCAAGCAGCAGTTGGCCAAAATGGAATCCTTTCTCGAGTTTTTTGTGGGCCCGGTAGCTCCACCGAACCCACCGATACGTCTTTCTGACCCAGCAGCTAACAATGTAGCCACGATTCTAGCACCACCTAGGATGGGTGTCCAACTCGTAAGAGATGGCCCCATCCCTTGAGACCTTCCGAATTTGGCAGTGGAACTGTCGTGGCTTCTCTAGGAAGAAGGCTTCCCTACAACAATATCTGCGCAGTTGTGAAAGGAAGCCCCAGGTTATCTTATTACAGGAAACCCTCTCGCCTGGCATCTCGGTGACTGGGTTTTGCTCGGTCGCCGTGCAGTCGGAGAGGAGGGGGGTATGTACTCTCGTTAGTAAGAAACTCACTCATTTAACACATGATCTCAAAATGGCTGGTCGTAATATTGAGTATGTCATGGTAGAGATCATACCTGTTAGAGTCAACAGAGGCAGCATATATGTTCTTAACATCTACAGCAGTCCTAACGATAGAAGGCAACTGTTTAAGTGTCTGCTCCGCAAGGCTGTAGACCTGGCAGGCTCAAGCCCTCTTATTGTCCCAGGGGACTTTAATGCCCTGCTTCATGTCTAGGGTTATAAATATGATACCAGTAAGGGTGATCACCTCTGGCAGAATGCCATGGATCTGGACCTGACGCTGATCACTGATCCTAACTTTCCGACCAGACTCTACCACTGATCTCATCTTTGTCAAGAACGTGACTGAGGCCAAATGGAGTAATTTGGTTGAGAACCTTGGTAGTGACCATTATATTTTTGAGGCCCAGCTTCCTATCGTGGGCAAAAAGCAGCGCAAATTCCAGCACATGGACTGGGATAAATTCCGCAAGTTTCGGGAGGAGAGGTCTCCCTCAGATTCCCGACCTACCATAGAGCAATCGATCAGTCAGGCCCAAGAGGATGTTCGGCGTGCAACTTCTAAGGTCTGCACCGACCTTCCTCTTGAGAAAACGGACAGTAGGTTAGCGCATCTGTTAGAGGACAAACAGTCGTTGCTCAACAGATGGAAGTGTCAACGACTTAATCATAGGCTACGCAAAGGAATGTCTGAGATTAACAAACATATTGAGGAGCATTGTATAACCCTCTCTTAACAGCAGTTGGACGAGGTTTGTCATTCCATAGACGGCCAAATGCGTAATAGTAAAAATTGGAAATTGCTTAAGCATCTGCTTAACGAGACCAATAATCAGAGGCATGTCATTCGAGAACCATACGTGAGGCCGCAGGAATGACCTCTGACGATGAGTTAATCCTCACGCTTGCTGACAAATATCTTCCAGTCGGATCAGGGTGGTCTCCTGTACATCTCGATTACCAGGGCCCGGTCAATTCCTACCTGGATGCAGAGGTTGGCGTTGAGGAGATTCGTAGGGCTCTACTGGACTCAATGGTAGATCCGCACAAAGGCCGGATGATATCTCCAACAAGACGTTGTGAAATCTGGACGATCAATCAATCGCATACCTCACAGAGGAAATTAATGAAATTCGGAGAAATAGAACCGTCCCAGTGCCTGGAAGACTGCTCTCGCAGTACTCATCGCCAAACCTGACAAAACACCCTAGCGTGGGCACGTTGAGGCCCATCTCGCTTACATCTTGTGTAGGTAAGTAGCGAAGCACACGGTCCTCAATCCACTCTCCCGGTTCTTGGAGAATAACGACATTTACCCCCATAGTATGGTACGATTCAGAGCAGGCCTATCCACCCAGGATACTATGAAACTGATTAAGCATCAAATCATTGACAATGACTCTAGCGACACTCGGGCCGTTTTGGGACTTCATCTTGAGAAGGCCTTCGACAACGTTCTACTTTCGCATATCCTAGCCTCGATATGTCGGCTCAATCTGGGTGAGAGATTTTACAAGTATGTTAGATCGTTCCTTTCGAATAGGAAGTCTGCCATCCGCGTGGCCGATATTGAATCTCATCTGCTGGAACTTGGCGAAAGGAGCAGGCCACAAGGGGCAGTCACTTCCCACTCTTTATTTAATATAGCCATGGTTCGCCTTAGTAGAAAACTTCTCGAGCTTGAAGGCATCAAACACACCATGTATGCTGATGTTATAACTATATGGTGTACAGGATGCAATGATCGTCAGGTTGAGGGAGCCTTGCAGGAGGCAATAGACACTATCGAAACCTATCATGAACCCATCGGTCTCAGATGCTCGCCCTTGAAGCCGAAACTCTTAGTGTGTAGTCCCAAGAAACGCGGTCCAAGGCACAAGGGGTGGACATCGTTAGAAGACAGAGACATTAACCTATATGCAAGAATCGGTTACCGTATACCCAGAGTCGATTCAATCAATGTCTTGGGCATGATCCTTGAGTCAGGGGGGTACAAATGGAAAGACTATAGGCAGACTAATTACTAAAACTGAAAGTGCCATTCGTTTAGTTCGGAGGGTATCAAATCGGCATCATGGGCTCAAGGAGGATAACCTCATTCGGCTAATTCATGCCTTCGTTCTGTGCCACTTTACATACATGGCAGCCATGCATCAATGCAAACGGGCAGAGCGAGATAAATTGAATGCACAGCTTAGGAAGATTACTAAGCGGGTGCTCAGGTTACCCGTATACACTTGTACAGAACGCTAAACGCAGCTTGGCATTCATAATACTCTGGAAGAGATTGCAGAGGCCCAGGAGCGCGCACAGCTAACTCGCCTCACTACAACGAAGGCAGAGAGATCCATCTTGTAGGAACTCGGATATCTTCCCGATACCCCGATAGAGTAGCGGAAGAGTTCTCTGATGTTCCTCTGTCGATTCGTGAGAACATTATGGTCGCGCCCATGCCTAGGAACATGCACGCCGATCATAATTGTGGTAGAATGAGGGCAAGGACGGCCAACGTCCTTTGGCAAATACACAGGGATCAGCGACAGGTCAGCTTTGTGGATGCCACTTCTTGTAAGCGACGTCGGGCGTTCACCATCATCGCTGCCGTTGGTCGGCAAGGAATCACCAATGCTGCCTCGGTTCGGACGAGGGACTCCTAAATTGCTGAACAAATGGCTATTGCACTAGCCCTGCTGGATAGCTCACGAAATGTCATCTATAGTGATTCAAAATCTGCAGTTACAACATTTTGAAAAAGGCACCGTTTCCAAACAGGACCTCAGACTTTTGGGGGGCAAGGCAATCACTCACCACTTCATTTATTGGTTTCCCTCACATCAGGGAAAGACAAAGGGTGCTCCACCCAACCTCAACGAGTCGGCTCCCGGGGCTGCGCGTGAACTTGCCCGCCGCGCTACCCACGACCAATCGGAAGCCGACTCCCCAGAGAACAGGGACATGCCCTCCGCCTACAACGAAATTACTAAACACTACTATCTCAGCCGTAGAACCTACTTCATGCAACTTTTCATGAACAGGCAACTTTTTAAATAATTCCGTAAAAGACAAAAGTGATCATCACGTATGCTTACCAATGGTTGCATCAATATGCGAGAGTCTTTCCTACGTCTAATCAGGTTCCTGTGAGAAGCAGCGACAGCGTAACGGACACATCTTGACGAAAATTCCTGTCCTCTGTGCAGATATGGCAACGAATCATTTTGCCCAATGTGTCGACACGTGGAAGACAGCCAGGCGCCACCAGAAGGAGCTACCTGCGATCCCATGCTGTTCGCTCACTCCCCCAAATGTCATTTACAAAGCTACCGACTTCGGCAGTGTTCCATTAGCAGCCGCGACAGCACACCGGACACATCTTGACGAAAATTCCTGTCCTCTGCCCAGGTTAGTGGTATTATCTTCTCAGTTATCCCTCCTATAGAGTTCGCTGTCGCTGATGCTATCCCAGTGCAATTTTATCGGGGTGCTTACATTTTTGTCTGAGAGGAACCTGCTAAGGTATGCCTACGAATGCCGCTCTCGCGAAAAAAAAAATTGAGGAAATCGAAGGGAAACTCAGCAAGGAGACTGATCGCTTGGCTAAGGATGTCTTCGGTAAGGTTTTGTTAAGCATGCAGTTTTCAGGGATTGAGGTTAAGGAGCTCGAAAACGAGATTGATGATTTAAAACACAGCATGAAAATGTAAATGGCTTCGTCGATACATTACGTTCTGAAAAGGCTGTGCTCGCCCCCGACAACAAAAAACTGAAGTGCGACAAGTGCGCTCTCTCGAAGAAGGTCAAATAGCTCAAACAGTACTCGAGAATTAAAAATGTAGAAATCAAGGGCATTCCCTGCACGCAGGGAAAAAACTCTATAGCAATGTTGCAGAAAGTAGGGGAAAAAACTGAATGCCCTCTTATGTTTTCCGAACTTGGCATTGTGCGCCGCGATCCCACGAAAGTAAAGGATTAAAAAAACGTAACTGCTCGGTTCTGCTCGTTTAAAACAAGAACGAATTCATCAGATAGGAACGTAAAGCTAAGCTATGTCTCAGCGTTCTTGTCATCAGAGCCGCAATCAACAGCGCAGTCTACGTAAATAATCACTTGACGCCGAAAAACAAGTCACTGTTAACGAAGCCTCTGGCTCTAAAGAAAGCCAGCCATTGGAAGTTCCAGTAGAGTGACAATTGTCTAAGGAAGGCCAGGGAAACTTCCGATAGCCAAGTCTGCCGCATCGCCAGCGAATCCGACCTCTCTTTTATCATGTAGACACACCTTTTCTCTTTCGTTTATTACTGATTTTGAATCAGTATGTGATCGTACATATCACCAACCGATTTATAACAATTTATATCTAACAGTTCATGCTCGCTTATTCATTGCAACGTGCGCAGTATGCGAAATCATTATGATGCTATTCAGATTCTTCTTTCTACGTTCACCAAATCATTTTCCATCATTTGTGTCACAGAAACTTGGCTCTGTGACTATGACAAAGATATATTCTGCTTCCCCAATTACACATGAGAATACACACATAGGTAATCAAGTAGTTATGGCGGAGCAGCCATCTATATTTCGGCAAACCTAGCATTCAAACGACGACACGATCTCGCACTAAACTTGTATAACTGTGAGACTGTGTGGGTAAAATTCTATCATTCATTCCTTAACATTGACAGCAGGAATTTTATTTTGGGTTGCATTTATCATTCACCTTCCACTTCCATCAGCAGTTTCTGTAGAGCCTTAGATAATGTATCAAAATCATTATCATCTGAAAACAAGAGCATGATAATTATGGATGACATGGACATAAATTTGAATGACACAACGTCCCTTAACTGCATTCCAGTTATCATAGTTTCCGGTATGAATGCCTAATTACTCAACCAACACGTTACTCTCACGATGGTGCGAGCTCACTAATTTATCACGCATTATCTAACCCTTTAGTCCCGCCCGAAGTAGGCATTCTTACTAGTGACATCACAGACTATTATCCAATGTTTCTTAAGATCAATTCGATTCCTTTTGCCCGCATCGTATTCTACTACAAACTTGTTCTTGATTAACAAAAAATTTCGAATCACTAACAAAGATAGACTGGTTCACAGTAGAAGAAACGAATGACCGTCTACACGCTTTCTTGCGCTTCTTGTCTCTACTTTTAAAAAACTTCCATTTCCATTCGCACAAGAAAAAAGAATGCAAGAAAGTACTATAGCGCCACCCCAAAGCCCGTGGCTTACTGATACAGATTGCTCAAAGCAATGCGAAGACGCGAGAATCTTGAAAAAACGAAACAAAAGCAGCTATTTAATGTTAGATTGATAGCCCGGTACAAGAAATACTGCAACTGTATCTGCTCATAGCTGAAAAATGCAAAGAGAAGCTGGTTTGAACAAAAAGTATTTGAGTGTGGGAACAACTCTGTTAGAAAATGGAAAATAGTAAATTCCTATATAGAAACAGCAGCCACAAAACCGTAACTAGAATAAACCACAGTGGCAGTGATTATTCCAACCTTCGTGACATTTCAGAACTCTTCAGTGACTTCTTTTTCTCGAACAATTCAGCTTCGGACAAAGTTTTTGATTACCAAGAGTCACACCTTCCGCATTCTTTTTACATTTTTCCTACTATTCCCGATGAAGTGACCTCTATACTTAATAACCTAAAAATCACAAGTGCCGGTATCGACGATATTAGGCTATGCCATATAAAATTAATTACCTATCCGATATCTCATATCCTTGCGGATGTTAATAAAAAGAGCACATAAAAAGAGCACATCGCATTGCCCGCGCCAGTCACTCTAATACAGTATATCCCCCACAAGCACACACCGTTACTTTTCAGCAATCATTTTTTCTGCGCACAACACGAGACTGGAATGGCCTGCCCGCCGAAGTTGCCCCTATCATCGACCCACTTGCATTCAAGTGACTCGTCGGAAATATCCCTTTGTAATTTGTAGTATCTTTTTGTCACTAACTCCCCACTCCCTCATGTAATGTCTCAACAGAGACCTTTGAGGAAATGAATAAATAAATAATTTATTATTTAAAATGGGGACATTTCCCCGTGAACTCAAGTGCGCCAAAGTTACGCCAGCATTTAAAATGGGAGATCGTTCACTATTAACGATCTACCGACCCACCTGTGTGCTGCCATTCTTCAGTAATCGAGAAGCTAACTGAGAAACTCATAACAAGCTATCTCAACAAATTTAATATTCTTACGCGTTATCAGTTCGGTTTTCGATCAGGATATTCTACAGATCTCGCTATTATATTTATCAGATTGTCTAAAGAAAGCCATTGATGATGGGAACTATGCCGGCTCTAATTTTGTTCACCTAACTGAAGTCTGACACTAGATCACCAGATACTCGTTCTAAAATTAGAAGGAATGGAAATATCTAGTGATGCCTTGCTGCTAATCCGCAGTTACCTCCATAATATAAACCGTGTCGTCAGCATTTCCGGTACCTACTTAAAGCAAAAAAAACGTCTAATATATGGGTAACATAAGGTTACATCTTGGGCCCACTCTTATGTTTAGTTTATATTAATGACGTGCCTAATTTTATCACGCACTGTGGTTGTGTGCTGTATGCTGACGATACTACAATTTTAACTCTGATAAAAGCATGAACTGCCTAGTAGAAAAACCTAGTGCAGACCTTCTCAACATACTACACTGGCGTAAATTAAATAAATTACAATTTAATCCAGCTAAACAAAATTTGTTTTATTTAAGTCGCATCAACGATCACTAGTTCGTTTTCCTTCCATTCGTATGCCACAGTACTCGATCCAGGCTAGCGATTACTGCACGTATTTGGGTGTCAGACTAGATAGAAACTTAAAATTTCATCACCACATTTCAGACTAAAGAAGATGTCCTATGGAGTGCGCATCCTCATTCGAGCTCGGCCCTTTCTTTCATGTTCTATTCTCTTAGCACTGTATTATGCATTCATTCATTCACATATCAACTACTGTATAGCTACATGGGGTAATACATACAGTACTCATCTTTCACCATTACAAGTCCTCCAGGGGCCCTATAACGTAAAACTAGTCCAATATGTTTTTATTCTATTCTCCTGACGTCAAATTTCCGTAACCGCCGACGCAAGCATAGAGCGGTCACCCGCAGGGTTGTCTGAACAGACCAATCAGACGCTCTCCTCATTCATAGGAGGTCACTTTTGCTTCCTTGAAAAACGAATAGCATTGCCTACACTAAGGGGCTTGTCTTATCTAATTGGCTGACAAGAGGCGAGGAGCACGCTCATGTGGAAAGGGATTCGATGGGGCGGAGCCACTGCACTAAAAATCGATAACCGGTGAATGGTATGGTGCCGGCGCCTGCGATTGGTCCGCTTTCCCTTACTTAGTTTGTGGTGGCTGGTTGAAAATCGCGGCGACATTCAACGGAAGCTTAAGAATGACGCTACAACGGATCCTCAGCAAAGAAGAGTTGGCAGAAAGAGGTCGCAAACGTGCTGAAAGTTCTAGGAAACGTTACACGAGCAGGCGAGAAGCTTTATTATACGCAAATAAACCCATGTTCTCCGGCAGGTGCGAGTTGCCAGTACCTGAGCGATCGGCAGCAGCCATCTTTTATTCCTTTCCGAATAGGGCAGCCTGCGGCTATTCAGAAGGAAATTCAGCTTTGTTCGGCATATTAATGCATCTTTAACGCGTACACCTCACTTTGACGCGGTGAGTTTTCGCGCTTTTGTGACGTCGCGTGACAGGCAGGTGAAGTGGGTGGAGCCATGAAACTTTTGACCATAGCCGATGTCTAACGGCGAAAAGGCGTCGAATCTGAAATAACTAGTTTTCTTTTGTTCGGTAAAATCAGGCATAATCACTGTGTACGCGTCATATCAGATGGGGAGCTATCGCGGTTTTCGGGATGTCGCGTGATAGACAGGCGAAGTGCAGGTGTTTCAAAAGAGTTTTGACCGATCGCGGAGTGCTGATTGCTGAATTGGAATCGAAAATTTTGCAATAGTTTTACGTTATACCACCCCAGAATAGAGCAATCAAAATAATAACTTTTAGCTTATGCCGCACCAATGCCAAACAATTATTACAAGGCAATGATATCCTCACAGTGTCCGACATAATTAAATGTAATCCAGGGATCTGGTTATATAAGGATATCAACAACCGATTCCACTTTCCTTTCATCCCGTGTTCTTCACTAGATAACACTAACAGTACAACATTTGCTCTTAACAAGAACCTCATCTTACCCAAATTCCGGACTAAGTATGACAAGCAAACTGTTCATTTCAGCGCTTTTTTATAATGGAACTCCCTACCATTTGTTTGAAAATTAGTGATGATGCACTCACTTATTACAGAACTCAAAAAGTTTCTCTTCAAGCAAGTCAGTCTGACATTGGTTTTGTTTATATGCCACATAATGTATGCATTTTCGTTCCCATTGATAAATACCACAGTTTACATCATGCTTATTAATCACGTATGAACTGTTTAAACCCGCCCAATTTTTTTTCAGTTTGTGCATATTTATTATGTTGCTTCATCATTTTAATTCATATTCTACTGTTTTTATACTAAGTTTACTTTTGCATTTCTGTATGCCATGTACATGAGGTCCCAATTAAGCTTGCGACTCCGAGACCTCCTCCAGTATATTGCATTTTGTAACAACTTCGAATACGGTAGCAAAATTTAATTCTGAATTCTGAATCTTCCCAAGTATCAAAAGAATGTGGCCTAGCTGAAGTGCCTCCTCCCCGTGCGTCTCCCTACTCCGTGGCAAAATGATAATCTCGCCCTTCTGTGTGGTCGTCTGAACTTCCTTCTGTGATACGCGCCGCATGCGCTTCTCCTTCTGCCTGTGTGCGACTTGTCGCAATACTCGGGCACTTTCCAGCCTACGAGACGCGTTGTTGCGGTAGTGTACTCGCTACTGTGCAGGCGACCCTCCTCTGGCGTGGAGCGGCACGCGTTCTCGTGACGCATGCCTTCGCGCCATCGTGCTCAGTCGTGCTCCTTAGCGGATGGTGTCGCCTGTACGTACATCTCATTCCTGTGCCCCGCAATCGTGGGGCTCGGGAAAGAAGTGCTCAGCTTTGTTCCCAGTTCGGGGCTCGATGGAGGCGGGTTGAAATGGGGTCCGACTGGGGAGGTCGGAAGCAGTACGCATCCGGCTATTTATTTCACTCGTACAGAAATTATTATTATTATTATTATTATTATTATTATTATTATTATTATTATTATTATTATTATTATTATTATTATTATTATTATTATTATTATTATTATTATTATTATTATTATGACTATTATTTCGCACAACAACCAGAAAGTGTTAATTATTGGTGAACTTAATGTAGCCGGAATTCCATGGATTACTAATACTGTCTGCCAGAATTTGTTTTACATTTCATAAATGTGCCTCTCCTTGCTTCACCTTGGGCGCTATAACGCAAAACTATTCCAAACTTTTCTATTCCAATTCTGCTATCAGCTCTCCACGATTGGTCAAAAACGTTTTTCGACCACCCCCACTTCAACTGTCTGCCACGCGACGTCACGAAAACCGCGATACCTCCCTATCTGATATGATGTGTACACACTTATCATGCATGATTTGACAGAAAAAAGAAAAACAGTTATTTGTGATTCGACCCCTTTTCGCCATTAGCCCTCGGCAATTGGTAAAAAGTTTTCGGGCTGCACCCACTTCGCCCGCCTGTCACGCAACTTCACAAAACCACCCGAACTCACCGCGTCAAAGTGACGTGTGTGCGATAAAGATTCATTAATATGCCAAACAAAACTGAATTTTCTTCGGAATAGCCACAGGCTGCCCCGTTCCGAAAGGAATAAAATATGGCTGCCGCCGATCGCTGAGACGCTGGCTACTCGCACCTACCGGAGAGCATGAGTGTATTTGCGTATAATAAAACTTCTTGCGTGGCCGTGTAACGTTTTCGAGCCCTTTCGGCACGTTTACCACCTAAATGTGGCAACTCTTCTTTGCTGAGGGCCAGTTTTAGCGTCATTCTTAAGCTTCCGTTGCATGCCGCCATGATTTTCGACCAGCCACCACAAGCTAAGTAAGGGAAAGCCGACCAATCGCCGACGCCGGCACCACCCTCTTCATCCGGTTATCGATTTTCAGTGCACTGGCTCTGCCCCAATGAATCCCTCTCCACTTAAGCGTTCTCCTCGCCTCTTGTCAGCTAATGAGATGCGACAAGCCGCTCAGTGTAGGCAATGTTATTCGTTTTTCAAGCAAACAAAAGTGACTTCCTATGAACGAGGAGAGCGTTTGATTGGTCTGTTCAGACAACCCTGCGGGTGACCGCCCGGTGCTTGCGTCGGTGGTTACGTAAATTTGACGTCATGAGATTGGAATAGAAACATATTGGAATAGTTTTACGTTACAGGGCCCCTTATCTCTTTTAATTCCGTGCAGCAGCTAAACTTCAATGAGAACTGCTGTGACAACGTTCTACATCTCGGTCTTCTGTCTTAGCAATGTGGATACCGTTTCCGTCATGCGTAGCAACTTTCACAGAGATGTGCCACCCTCCTTTAATTGTTTCTTTAGCTCTGGTAGCGCTTAAACGCAGTACCCGTTCCGATAACAAAGCGCAGCTTCAACTTTTCCCATGTAGACTACGTTGGCTAGTACCATTATCTTGAAAACGCTGGCTTCTTCGTAGATGGTACAGTTGATGTTGATGAAGAGCATTTGTTTACGAAAATCACTCAAGCTGGCATGTACATATTCGTACCTGCAAACCCGCTCTAAAAGTCAGTTCCCTCATTGGTTTTCGAAATGACTAAAAATGACAATAAAACTGAACAACCGTGCACACGGAAAAGCGAAGGAAACAGGCCTAGATAAATGTAAAGTTAAATCTAGGCGCTGTCGTTGTCTCTGCAAATTTTATTATGACGGTGATCACTACAACTACACTGAACGTGTTGACGCCAGCATGATATCAATTTCAAACTTCTTTTTTTTAGCCATGTGGGCTCCTCTAAAGAGAGCGCCGAAGATGTATGTCTTGTTGATCGAAATTGCCATGATGTCTCGAATACTGCTGTCTTTGGAGAAGATTCCTTTACGGTATTTGATTGTAAAAGTGCTCCAGCCTCAAGTAACCTTTCTTCTCAGCCTGGCACGGTGTGTTCGCTATCACTCAATGGAGATCTTGTTTTCAGGTGTATGAAGCGCCTCGACCCCTCCCTTTCTTGTGGCGCTGATGGTATCCCTCCTGCACTGCTTAAGACGTACTGAAATATGTATACTTGTCCGTGTTCTCACAAGCATCTTGAACAGTTCCCTAAAGTCTAGGACGTTTCCTAGCGCTTGGAAAGGGGCACGGGTAGTGCCCCTACACAAATCGGGGGCTATAAGTGTATTTACTAACTACAGGCCTATAACTATACTCCGCGCTGCTTCAAAAGTCTTTGAATTTGTATTGTATTCCCTGTTTTTTGTTAGCGCTAAGAACATTTTGATAGATGAACAGCGTGGTTTTGTATCAGGGCGCTCCACAACAACGAACTGGGTCGCATTTATGACCCATGATACCAGTGTGGTACACCATCATCATCATCGTCAGCCTGGGTACGCCCACTGCAGGGCAAAGGTCTCTCCCATACTTTTCCAACTACCCCGGTCATGTGCAATTGTGGCCATGTTGTCCCTGAAAATTTCTTAATCTCATCCGTCCAACTAAATTTCTGCTGGCTTCCCTTCTCTTGGAATCCAGTCCCTAACCCTTAATGACCACCGGTACATAGTAGGGACCAACTGCACGTTCTTTACTTTTCCCTGAGTAAAGCATTTGATCTAGTTTGCCATGAGTACCTCATTACATGTATAGCTCACGCTACGCTTAATACGACATACCTTCTTCCACCACGCTCCTGGTATCAAATTACCTAAGCAGTAGATCGTGCTTCGTTGGCATTCATGGACAGAGTTCTATTAGCTATGAGCACAATAGCTGAGTTGCCCAAGGGTCGCTTTTTGCCCCGTTCTCTTCCTACTTTTCATAAATGACATTTGATCAACTATTCAACACTCATCATTCCTTTTACATGCTGACGACCTAAGGCTATTTGACAGTTTCGACAGTGTTTACGACTGCATTGACCTCAATTTTTTTTTTTTTTTTACTCTTGAACTGGCGCAGAGACAATAAGCCACTCTTAAATGCTTCAGAAACTGTGGTAATAAGTTATACCCTGAAAACAAACCGTCCGCAGTTTCTATACGCCCTTCGGTATACTCCACTGCCTAGGGACGATTAAATGAAAATATTCATGTGTATTTCGAAAAACCACTAAGCTTCTCTTCCCACGCGAAATATGCGAAACGAGTCCTTCGTACTCTTGGCATTGTTCGTCTTATATCGCATGGACTCCGCTCTCCTGTTACCTTTCTAAATCTGTATTCTACTGTGTGACTTTCACTGCCTGAGCATGTATCTGTAGTTTTGGGCGGAACGTGCAGATCCAATTCTGACCTAATTGAACGCGGACCAAATAAATTGATATCTATTTTCAAGCAGCAATCTTGCCGTCTTGCAAATCATTTTGACCGCAAAAAAAGACGGGGACAGAGGAAGAAAACAAATATGTCCCCGTCTTTTTTGCGGTCAAAATGATTCGCAGTAAGTACCAACTAGGCCAAACTGAAGTTCTTCTGAATCTTGCCGTCTTGTCGACTATATTTCAGCCCCCTCATATATACCTCAACTCACACCTCTGAAATCAAGACGTACTAAATCAGACCTCTAGTTGCTGTATAATCAAGGTGGTCCATGGCATGATACATTGCCCGAAGCTTCTTAATCACGTGAAATTTTCCGTGCCGCAAAAGTATACCAGGCAACATTCCGCATCTTCTGCCCGGCGTTGCTGCATTAGACATTGTCCTATGGTTCGCCTCCAAAGAACGTGTAATAAGTGTTTCTGCCTGTATTGATATGTTTCAGAGTTCATTGCCTCTGTTTCGTATAAATGTAGACAATCATGTCGTATGATTAAACCCTTTTACGCCGCCTCATTTTCTGTTTCCCGATTTGTTTCTGTATCTCACATTGTGTTTACCGCATTTGCTTTCTCTGTACATTTTGTCTCGCGTATTACTTTTTAAGTGCACCAGTACGAAGACTCCGTAGCGGTTCCTGAGCACTGTAATAAACATTTGATTGATTGATTGCTTGCTTGATTGACTGATTCATTAATTCATTGTAATATTAAAAAGAAAGGCGCTTTAGCACGAGCAGATACTATCCCACATATAAAAGCGAAAAAATAAGACAGAGCATCAAGAACACCTGCGAGTCATTTTGTTTGTCTTGCCTTGTATGCTACAATTTGTGGCCTGGAACGAAATCTGTTTAGCCAAAAGCTGCGACGTGAATGAGGCACAGCGACTACATAACTGAAATAAGGCTCGCGTCATGTATGATTGCTTCATACTTGAAGAGACACATAATACGAAGAGATGAACGCTGGGAGACATAACCGAAGCAATGCCTTTTGGCTACGTTCGCTCCTCCACCCTACACACAAAGGAAGGGTGAAGTTTGACTGCATATAGATGAACATGTGTTTCTCGAACATATGTGCTTAAAAGAACAATGTCACGTGGTCAAAGACGATCACACAGGCCAGTCTAGCTTAAAAAGCCACATAATGCCTTTGGAATCTTGCGCGCCGATGAAAGGCGAGGTGTTTATTCACACACCTTGTCTTATAGACCAAGGAGACCCACCGTGGTCGCTTAGGGGCTATGGCGTTGCGCTGCTAATCACATTGTCGATTCCCAGCCGCGATGGCAGCGTAAACGCAAAAAGAAAGCTCGTGTACTTAGATTTAGGCGTACGAACCCAATGATGGTCAAAATTAATCCGGAGTGCGCCCCATATGGTGCGCCTTGTAATCAGATCGTTCTTTTGGCACGTAAAATCCCAGAGCTTAATTTTTTTCTAGACAGAGGCTTGTCGTTCAGTCGTGGTAATACGATGGACAACGATTGTCACTGTGGTGCAAACTTAGGGGCAGTCGCGGAAAAGCTGTTCGGCGGTCTCGACGCAACCACAGACAGCACCCACAGTGATGTCCGTCATTTCGCTGCGACCAGTGTAACTTTTGTAAACTCAACTCGAAGCTACAGCCTGCACGGGAGAGTTGTATCGCGATGAGAGAGTCCGACTGGAGGTCGAAGCTGTAGATTGATGTAGATGTCTATTACTCTCGTAATATCACTCCCGTGTATTTACTTTTATTACACATGAGTTTTCGCCTTATATGTTTCTGTTACTGCCCGCCATGTCATGTCTGGGGGCGCAGACCTCGTCAAGCCATGGCTATTTGTTTGCGTCCACCACAGCATCCGTTTGATATTGAAATAAAAGTTAATTGATTGATCGATAGAGACGGGTGCAAAGTGTGCCATGTGGTGTGGGCAAAACTTGGGAAATTCCACTACTCTAATAATAATGAACGTGCCGATCATATCCATTGCAGCCGCTGAGCACCAAAGTTTTTATATTTTGATTGATTGATTGACTTTATCTCCTCCTTTTGCAACATAAAATTTGCACACACTAGGTGGACCCTTATCCCTAGGTTGGGTCCAAAAAAGTTTTTTTATTACAATGGCTTTTCGGCCATGGTGAACAACTTCGGACAAAATCAAATATACACTCGTCAAATATCAAATCATCAGGTTCATCAACGATAAAGCAAACAATTTTGATGAAACATGAAACTGAACATAAAACCAATCAATTTTATCTAATTTAACGTAAAATCTAAACTAGATTATACAAAAGTATATTTCAGAAGAAGAATAAAACAAGATAAACATAATCTACATAAAATGCAAATAAGTTGCCCATTTGATAACTATTTGATAACGTCAGAGATTTGTTAACTGTTCCATGTAGTGTTCTAATGCGTTAGCGAAATCAGGTGACATCTTTTATTATAAAAGGAATCGCGTTCCAGATTTTAATACCACATAGTTGTAGCAGACGTTCACCGCAGACATTATTAGTAGGATGCAGGCACGTACCCAGGGGGGGGGCCCAGGGGGCCCGGGCCCCCCCCCCCCCGAAATCAAGTGGCATACACCCCCCCCCCCCACACACACACACACTCACGCCACCACTCCTCACACATTCATAAAGCGCCACCAGATCAATGTTGAGACTTGGCAGCTATTAATCGGTCAGCATTACGCTGCCTTTTTCACTCCTTTTAACGGTAGTTAAAATGGCGGTAGTTATCGGCATCTCTTGTAATGTGAAGGACAGTTTTCTCATAGATTCCGCACCCGTGCGATTAACTCGAAATGCGTTCAGTTGTCACCATCTATTCAACCGCCACGCGCATAGCTGCTGCTTTTGTTAATTCAACCTTCTTTGTTTAGGCTGATCCTGGGACCAGGAAAGGGATGCGGCTGTTACTGAGCTGGTCTGTACTCTCGTGGAACGAGTTGCGGCCGGAGAAAACGCTAATTGCGTTTAACTTTTCCCTTTGCTTCATTATTTCCTTGAGTTACGGCTCGCCGCGAGGCTGTCAGACGCCCGCAACCATATACACGTGATGTGGGTTAGATAAGGTGGGAAATAAAATAATGTGAAAGTGCGTCCATCATGATACCCTGCAATAACCCTTAAAACCATCAGCAAGATGACTGTCGCCCATCACCTCGTCTGTTTTTCCCTAATTGTATAACACTTTTCGTGCAAAATTGGCAACTGGAAACAAAAATCGCAAGGAGTTGAGAAATGAAGCGATCTACTGAGAGAGCCAAGGCAACAACCAAACTGCAAGGAAAAGCGAATAATAAAAAAAGTTCACCGTTGTTTATGAGAATGTTTATGGATCAACATCTTTTTATTTAAAAAGGAAGTAGAGAAAACGCTGCCGGAAGTGGAGAACAATTACTTGCTTTGAATGACGCTTCTACAGTTATCGGTCGAACCGCCTCACGTAGCCACTTCTCTGCTGTGCTTATGTGGATGTTTTTCTAGCCTTTCGCGGTGAGCGCAGTACATCTAGAATCGCAGAGTCCTGCGCTCTACGCGGTTGTGTGGGACTGGCGGCCGCACAGCGTTACGCAATTCGCGGAGCTGTCAAAACTGATCAACAAGGCGAAAATAACTGATATTCGAAACTATAACATGAGAAAGACTGAAGAAGCCGTAAAAAATGAACGCAGCCTGAAATCAGTAAAAAAGAAACCTGGAATAGGACAAACCATGATGTATGCACTAAAAGATAAGAAGGATAATATCATCAGCAATCTCGAAGATATAGTAAAAGCAGCGGAAAAATTCTAAGCTGACCTGTATACAGCACCCAGAGGAGTCACGATAGTTCACTTAGAAACAGTAATGAATAGGATACAGAAACTCTCCTATAACTAGCGATGGGGTCAGAAGGGCCCTGCAAGAGATGAAACGATGAAGAGCGGGAGGAGAAGGTGGAATAACAGTCGATTTAATCAAAGATGGAGGAGACATAATGCTTGGAAAACTGGCGGCTCTTTATACGAAGTGTCTATCGACTGCAAGGGTCCCAGAAAACTGGAATAATGCAGACATTATACTAATCCAAAAAAAGGAGACGTTAAAGAATTGAAAAATTATAGGACCATTAGCTTGCTCCCAGTATTATGTAAAATATTTACCAAAATAAACTCCAATAGAATAAGGGCTGGATTTGTCAAACAAGGGAACAGGCTGGCTTCAGGAAGAGATACATTACAATGGATCACATCCATATCATCACTCAGGTTATCGCGAAATCCGCAGAGTACAATAAGCCTCTCTACGTGGCTTATATAGATTACGAAAAGGCATTTGATTCAGTAGAGATACCAGCAGTCATAGAGGCACTACGTAATCAAGGAGTACAGAACGCTCACGTAAAAAGCTTGGAAAATATTGCTACATCCGTGTGGTATTTGTTTGTTTTAACGAGGCGCGTGGGCGCCATCACTCCAGAAAAGAGGAGGAAGAACGAACTGGGCTCGCGCTGTGAATCTAACCGGTCAGCGCGCTGCAACCGTTGTTGTAAATATAAACTGTAAGTAGTTTCTCGTCTTACTGACTTTTCCTTCGCGTAAGAATATCTACAGAGGTTTTACAGCTACCTTAATTCTACATAAGAAAAACAGGGAGATACCTATAGAGAAAGGGGCCATACAGGGAGACACAATTTCTCCAAAGCTGTTCACTGCGCGCTTAGAAGAATTCAAGCTATTAAACTGGAAAGGCTTAGGAGTAAAGATCGACGGCAAATATCTCAGCAACTTTCGGTTTGCCGATGACATTGTTCTATTCAGCAACAGTGCAGACGAGTTACAACAAATGATTGGAGACCTTAACTGAGAGAGTGTCAGAGGGGTGTTGAATATTAATATGCAGAAGGTGAAGATAATGATAAATAGTCGGGTAAAGGAACAACACATCAGGATCGCCAATCGGTCACTAGAGACTGTGAAGGAGTTCGTTTGCCTAGGTCAATTAATCACAGGGGACCCTGATCATGAGAAGGAAATTCACAGAAGAATAAAAATAGGTTGGATCGCATACGGCAGACATTGCCAGCTCCTGACTGAAAGCTTACAATTATTATTGAAAAGTAAGGTGTGCACTCAGTGCATTTTGCCAGTGCTGAAATATGGGACAGAGACTTGAGATCAAGTAAAGAACCGTGCACAGAGCGATCGAACGAAGATTGCTAGGCATAACGTTAAGAGAGAGAAAGAGAGCGGTTTGGATCAGAGAGCGAACGGGTACAGACAATATTCTAATTGACATCAAGAGGAAAAAATGTAGCTGGGCAGGTCATGTAATGCGCCGGTTAGATAACCGTTGGACCATTAGGGTTACAGAATGGGTACCAAGAGAAGGGAAGCGCAATAGAAGACGGCAGAAAACTATAGATGGTGCGATGAAATTAGGAAATTCGCGAGTGATAGTTGGAATCGGTTGGCGGCAGGACAGGGGTAATTGGAGATCGCAGGGAGAGGCCTTCGTCCTGCAGTGGACATAAAACATGATGATGATGATGATGATGATGATGATGATGATGATGGAGGTGGTGGCCCCCCCCCCCCCGAAAAAAAATCCTGGGTACGTGCCTGGTAGGATGTATACTTAAATTATCAAAAGGTCTCTGTCTAGTATAACGAGAAGGCGCGCGAAACAACGGCACATGAAAAGGGTGACTGTAACTTACAGGGATGTACACATATGGTGCTGTATTTATTTTCCATAAGATGTCGAATGGCAGAATCTGCGATCTATTGAACAAAGGCTTGCTAGGATCATTATGTTTAGAATTATTTATGATTCTCACAGCACGTTTTCGCAGTCGGCTTACCAGGTCCAGATTAGTTCGGTACGTGCCTCCTCAAGACTCAATGCAATATGAGAGGTGACAAATAATAAGAGTAAAGTAAAGCATTCGTAGCGTGGTGGTACCAAGGTAATTGCGATCCTGAGCAAGAGCTTCACATCCTGAAGCTACTTTGGAGCAAATACGTCGAATCAGCTTTTGCCAGTGTAAGTGCATATATATAATGACTTCAAGGTACGTAAAATGAAGATACTTGTTCAATCTCAGACTTGTTGATTACTAGTTTAATTTCATTGTTGTTTACAGATTTCCACCTGGAGCGGAAGGCGACATATTTAGTCTTTTTTTATGTTAACGCTTAGTCTGCTATTTGATAACCATCGGGCAATATGTTTTAATTCGGCGTTTGCTTTCACCTAAACATCAGCTGGAATATTAGCAGTAACTATATACATATATCGTCAGCATACATCAGCAAGTTAGAATATTCCAATATGTGCAGCAAGTGGTTCACATATAAGGTAAAAAGCAAAGGTCCGAGCACCGACCCCTGAGGAACACCGGTGCGCAAGTACCGCATAGAAGACGTGATAGCATTCATTACCACTGCTTGCTGACGATCCTGAAGGTAATTTGAAAGTAGCTCAAACACACCCCCCCCCCCAAAAACAGTAATTTGTTCATTTGTCTAGTAGTACACTGTGATCAACGGTATCGAATGTTTTTTTTTTGAGATCTAAGAAAATAACTCCTACTAACTCATTGTCATTCAGCGCTGTGTTTATTAATTGAGTAAGGGCCGTCACGGCAGTGGAGGTAGAGTAATTTGGTCTCAAACCGTGTTTCTGAGGAGACAGCACGTTATGCTTTGAAATATATTGATGAAAACGGTTGGCAAGAAGTTGTTAAAAGAAATTGTTAAATATACTCAAAACGGAGATTGGCATTTAATTCGCCGCGTGAGAGCGATGGTGATTTTTGTATATGGGAACAACCTTTGCCGTTTTTAAACAGGATGGACACACTGCTACTTCTGCTGAATGGTTGAATAGACAGCATAAAACTGATCAGGGAACATCGATATTCTCTTTAACAAGCCTTATAATTATCCCATCTAATCCTGCCGACTTGTTTGTTGGTATTCCCAGAACTATAGATCTGATTTCTTCAAGATCGATGTCGCACATTACAAAAGAATCAGTATTAGAATTTGAAAGACTACGTTGATTAGTAGGCTCCATAAATTTTTCAGCTAAATTTGGGTCAATGGAAGAAAAATAGGCGTTAACTGTTTCAACCATGTTGCTATCAGTGACGTCAGGCGCGCGAGAACTGCCAACGACTTCCTTCACAATTTTGCTAGTTTTTTTTCGAATTGCCGTTCGCCTGTTCTATTTTACATGCATAATTATTCTTTTTATTCGCTCTCATTATTTCAACAAATTTGTTACGCATTGATGACTGCATCTTTAAGAACTGAAATCAAGTTTAAAATTTCTGTACTTATGTCGTCATTGTATATACCAACTAAATTATTAGCAAGAATAATATTTCCTTAAACCGCGTACTCTATTTTTGTCACAAACCTCGGCCCATCATGTGTTTTCTTCTTTACATTATCAACAGAGACAAATATTGGCAAGTGATCTGTAATAGGCTTATCATATACAGCAGCAAAACTATTGTCCTCAGAATTTGTTGATGCATGATCGATCGAAGTAGCAGAGGTGATCGTTATTCGTGTGGGTACCGTGACGAGATTGCGAAAGTGATGCGACTTTAATAAATACATATATTTATCATTGGCTGAACTACTGGAATCACTGTTCATATCGCCAACAACCAACTGTTTCATATTTTTTGTTACTACATTAAACATCGTTTCAAGTATATCAAGAAAGGAGACAAAGCAAGCATTTCGGTGGACGATAAACTACACCGACTTTAAGTGAGCATTCTAGCCAGATGAATAAGGATACAATGGCACGTGTGCAGTACGAAAGCGACGGAAGCTTGTAAGTGAATGCTCATTTTTCATAAAGAGAGCAACGCCTCCCCCACGGAAGAATCACGCGGCTGCGATGACACTGTGTAATCAGGAATGACAATATTTTCGCTCTTCTTTAGCCACGTTTCAGTGACATCGATGACGTCAAATCGTTGCGGCTGCTGAGTTACGAACGTGAGAAGAAGATTCACATTTTTCCTTGTGCTGTGAGTGTTGCTATGGGTAGTGACACACTTCTGTGAGTGCGTATGTTGTTATCTTGTAATTTTGTATGAGACATAGTAGCACTTGGTATTAAGGTAGCGATACGAGAAAATTAATTATGCCACATTGCTGAGGTCGTCCTCACATGTCACATGAAAAACGCGCGAATTTTCGTTCTTGTTTCGCATGAGAACCTTGCCATCAGTCACCCACACAAACTTCCAGTTTTCCTCCGGTTTTCTCTGTATGGCCTTTCCAAGTAGCACCTTGTTTTGGGGGCAGAGGTGTTGGTTCACGAGCATCGGCTCGTTTCCGTCAAACCCAAGGGCCGACCTATTCAGTCTGTGTTTTTTAGCAGCCTCCAAGACGCTGTCCCGTGTCGACCTAGAAGAAATTTCGTAACCACGTTCGGTGGTCCAGTTCCTCGAGTTTTTACACGATGAAGAGCACCGAGAGTGTTCTGGCCAAGCTTTATGCCAAACGACTTTGCAATTTTCTTGACAGTCTGGGCAAGGTCTTCATCAGGTGTCTGTGGGACTCCCTTAAGTTGAATTTTTCTGCCTTTCTACTAACTGTTTCAGCTCATTTAACTGCTTCTTAGTTTCTTTCAGTTCCTTACTTAGCTTGAGGTTGTCTCTTTAGCATTCTATGCTGCGATCCTTTACTTCAGGAAGTTCCGAACGTAATATCTTCATTTCGGTTCTGAAGTTTCAAAACTCTAATTATTGTGTCCCATTGGCTTTGTCACAGCGATCAATTCAGTCTTGATAGCATTGGTACTGGGTCCTGATTCTTAATCGTGCTAGACAGATCAAACATTGCTTAAACAAACTGCGTAGTCAATTCCATCAAAACTTTTGTGACTTCCTTGGTGCTGCCAGGTGGTGTATCGGCCAGGGACTTAGCAAAGTCAGACAAAGCATCTAGTGCACTTAACATGATTGTGCAGTAAAATAAACAAACTAATTATAAACAAGTTCTTTAGAGCGGTCCTGCAGCCACAAAACTAACAAATTAAGCAATAGGATACGTGTTGCGCCCACCTGTGATGTCCTAAAACGGTCGTTAATGCTTTTCCCGCAGCCCTTACAGACAAAATAGCTTCACTGAAGCTTATCTGAACGGTGCTACACAACCTGGAAGGTGCTTTGATAATTATGAAATACTGAAATGGGATGCAATACTAGAAAACTAAGATTATGCCGTAAATCAAGAACAAGATAACACCGAAATAAGCGTGGCTCCGAACCATTCTTTCCTGGGCTAAAGCAGTGTGCGGCTTTGCTGCGTTATAAAACAAACAAAAAGACGGCTTTTGGCAATGTTGGCGTTCATGATTGGTATCGAGCCGCTTCACGCCGCAGGGCGGCGCTGTAACCGCCAGCTGCTCTGAATATTCGTTAATAAACACGCATCCGGACAACCGTGCTGCCTTGAACCCACTTGCGGTGTAGTCATCTGTCCCCAGCCGGTTCCGATTGGCCCAGACCACATGGACCGAAAACCACAACGGTACCCAATCCCAAGGTCCGGGTAGTGACCGCAATGCCAGCCATATCCGTAGCCATTGCGGAACGTACAGACTTGTCATAAGCCATGCTACAGTCAGCAATGCCGCGGTCCATACAAGCGCTTTCGGGGTGCCAAGTTCAATTAGAGACAGACTGACGAGTCAGGGTCGAATAGCGCAGCCATCGCTACGTGCGGGTCGTGAGCGGCGTTGAAAACAACTCTTCGCATTCCTTTAGTTGGCGGCCTCCAGCTATATAACGTCGCGATCCGGGTGGCAGTAGACACATACTAGACGTCTTTCCTCTTGCGCAATCATGTTATGTATAGTCACAGATGCGAAGAAAAAAAAAAAAGGCGTCGGGGTGGGGTGCGGTGAGGGGGGGAACGCGTTGCCCACACAGCCGTCAAGTCGTGCTGCGGAGAAGCTGGCCCCCGCCGTAAGCGCGTGCGCTCGAACCTTCCCTCATATTTTGTCGGATGTTAACACGTGCCAGAGAATGCCGTATGAAACGAGCTCACACAAGGAAAAAAGTAATAATAAACAAAAGAAAAAAGGTTGTTTATAGAAGAGCCGGGATAACCACTCTCTTGAAGCTGACTCTTCTGCTTTCTCGTAATTGTTATTTTTGGCGGACAAAAATATGAATTAAAGTTTGTTGAAGAACAGTATGATACGACAGCACCTCACATTGTTTTTAAGGTATGGAAGCACGCTAAGACTGACTAAATAACAAATAGATTTGTCTAGTTCAAGGCACCTTCGCAAATAGGCTGTTCAAAAGTGGGGCCATTCTTGTTGATTGACAACAAATTACTCAGCAGAAGCGATCTGCCCCGTAGGTTCGCTAAGGAACCTATGCCTCTGCAATACAACCGCGACCACGCCACAGCAGAATAATTTGGAACAACCATCACTTGCATTGCAAGTGTTGTGATTCGTACATTCGAACAGAAAAGAATATTCCAGAATTTCTAATAGTGAATTTTCGAACCGAAACGAATCAAAAAGCCGACTATTCAATTCATCTTCAAAATTTTGATCCGCGTGGTGGCTCAAACGGCTTTATTCTTGCGCTACTAAGCACTAAGTCGTGGCATGGGGTATGATTGTGGCATATGGGGACGAAATGCAAAAACGCCCGTGTACCGTGCATTGGGGGCAAGTTAAAGATCCCCTGATGGTTAAAATAATTCCGCAGTCCGACACTATATGACGTGCCTCACAATCAAATCATGCTTTTGGCACGTAATAACCTCAGAATTCGTTCTAAACGTCGAATATTCTCACACCTCTATTATTTTCTATGTATGTATATGTATGCATGCATGTATGTGTGGACAATCACGCTAAGCCGCAACAAGTCACTGTTGTACACTGTATTATGCGGTGCAGCAGAATATTATGTTAACCAGTTGATTTTTTTTTTTTTGTGATCGTACACCTACGCAAACATTCATACGGACGCAAACACAGTTTTCCCAAACTTATTTTGCATATTGCAGCACTACCCAAGAGGCAGTGTCACCTAGGGCATGCCGTATCTAGCCGCATGCAAGTACGGCTCTACTTACTACAGAGCTCCTACGAAACGAGCGAGTGCCTGCGCCGTATGTATGACTTTGCGAAAGCAGCTTCTCGGGTATATAGTGACGGCGAATCTCAACATATGCGACAGGTAGCCGCACGCGGCAAGGGAAACGAGAAAGAGAGAGAGAGAGAAACCAAGGTCGTTAGTCGGTGGCAATACGCAAAGCGTGTCGTAGTGCAAGTCAGTCTGGGGTAAACACCCAGACGCGCTTAACTCGCTAACTCGCTAGAAGGTCTGGCACGAATTCGTAAGGGATTTCTAGACGAGGGCACTCTTGCAATACGTGGCCGCAATTTTCAACCCGTCTGCAGTGCACGGAATTCAAAAGAAAGAAAAGAAAGTGCGAGCCAGCTTCTTAACGGAACCAGGCAACGCAATTGTATATGCACTGCCTTTTCAGACCATCGTAAAATTTTCTGTGCACGCTTTTACGCCCGGTGGCGCAGAACATCAAAAATGAAATAAAGTTATGTGGTCCAACATCCAAAAGCAAAACATAGCTATGAAGACGCCGTGGTCGAGGGCTTCGGGTTAACTTTGGGCACCTGGGGTTCTTTAGCGTGCAACTAAATATAGGTACACCATGTTTTTTTCGTTTTTTTTTTCAGTTCGCCTTTATGTAAATTCGACCACCGTAGCCACGGATCGAACCATGTGACCTCGTGCTTAGCAGCAGAACGCCACAGCCTCTGAGTCCACCGCGGCAGGTATAGCGTTTTCGCCTTCACTCTGCCCCGGCCAGGGATGTATAAGACCGGCTGTCCGCCATCGCGGACAGCCAATTTTTTATGTGAACACCCCCTGGCACGCTTCGGCCACCACGGCCCCTACCCACGGGCCACCCTGCTTCCAGCTTTGATCCCCACGCTATTCCTTGGGTGTCCAGCAGGTGCCGCCAATAAAGCGAAATAATGACACGCTGTTTCAATTAGTAAAAAACACGATTGAATAAATATAATTACGTCCAGCCGCCAACTTGCAACGCTATGTTCAGCACTACCGTGTCATGCGACTTCTGCCGGCACGCCTATAGGGACAAACGCATACAACACGCGCTAAGAAACTCCTCCGTAGTGCCTAAGCCGAGTCATATATTCAAGGAGTAAAAGTCCCCACATTTCCTCTCTCGCACCCGCTCTTAATCACTCATGCGCGCAAACCTCCGGCGTCTGCGAAAGTGCCACGCCCCGCTGTACCTACTAGTAATTGTAAATACACTTCCTGGTTAGCCCTAGCCCAGCGGGCGGGCGTACTGGATCGGTCTTGCGATGAGCCTTTGTCCGCAAGCGCCGTGACTTTCGCACTGTGCTGTAGTTGGGGTGAATAAACCCGCATTTGTTGGCCATCTGACTCTGGAGCCTTCTCTGCGACGTGTCGGAGAGCCGAGGAACAATGCCATAGCGCCTCTGCGCGTTGCGGAGTGTCGGAGCGTCGAGCCCTTCTCTGACCGTCGTTCGTAGGGTAAGCCTTGTGCAAACCCGTCTCCACAATTCACAAAGATGTCAGCAACGTTAAGCGGTTTTACTGTCGGTGGGTCGAGTTGCAGACAAATAACATAGCGGCACCCAGGACACAGGCCAACCTAAACGACCTAAACGCAAATTAGATGACGTCATCTACAGCTCCTGCATCGAACACTGCGGCAGAAATATCGTCTGTCGTCGACGAGTGTTATCAACACGCGGCAAATACACTCTACCATAGATCTGCTATCAAGATAAATTTAAGCACGAGGAAGTAAAAAATGACTGGAATGTGTTGTTGCGTTTCCAGGTTCGCCTTAATTCTTAACGGTGACCTAATTCAGGCTCCAAAGCGACATTCTTGACTACACCACGCTATAGTAACAGCCCACACAGTAGTTGTACGTCGCACTCTCACGTACTCGTAATTATACTTACCTACTCACCTTTGAATAATTTTATGCTGACGTCTGCCAACAAGAGTGTATCCTTGCGTCAGGCAACGCTGACCATGTGTCGTAGGTCAGTGATTTTCTCCCTTTTCGAGGGTCTCAACCTCGTTACAAACGTTCTTGCTCATACTGCGCAGTTCCATCTCATCATACCTGTTTTTTTGTTTGTGCAAGCAATCGGCCAAATAAATGCAAGACCTGAATGAATGTGGTTATCTTGTTTAGCTCTCTCCCTGTTTTGTCTTATACCCCGACCGCATTGCAGCAACTGTGATTAGAGCAACTTCTAACACGGCCACTTTGCATAACCAAGTTCACGAAAATATCATTCACGAAAAGCTATTCCTTCTTCTCACAATCCTCTATCTTGTTCCCCTCTCTCAACTTTACTCACACCGGCTCTATGATGGCAATAAAATGAATGAAATGTAGCACACCTCTTCAGAAAACTCTATCAAAATTTTGTTATGCTTGAGTCGTGCATTTCTCTTAATTTCGATTGTTGCTGTGTCGGTTCGCTTAGTTCTCCGCTCCGTGTTTACTTCACTACCTACAGTGTGGCCAATCCCCCTCGTGAGTATGTGCACTGCGTCGAGGCAACAACAACAAAACCATGCTATGATGTCGCTAGGTCTGCCCTCCCAAGTGAAGCTTACCTGCTGTGAAGTTCTCTTTGTCTAGCCGTCTCCTATTTCGCCACAACACACAGGCCAGGAACCAGAACGGTATCCAATCCCAGGGTCCCGGAACTGGCCTCAGCGTCAGCCATGTTCGAAGCCAAATCAGAGCCCGCTTCTTGAAAAGCCATACTACAACAAGTAACGCTGCCGTCCATGCCAGCGTGCGCGACGTGGCCAGTGTGCATAAAGGCGCGACGACAGGCGAAAGATCCACCAACCCGACCATCACCACGTGTGTAGTTCGTACGCAAGTGTTCACTAAAGAAATATTTATACCGCGCAACGCGCAAGCCTCTTGCTTTATAACGCTAGGGCGGCGGTGGAACTTGGAATATCTCCAAAAAGGCAGATCTCTTGCACTCTAACGCCTGCGTATGGAGAAATCGCTGGGCTAAATCGTAGTTATGTCGCAGCGGTCAAAAAGCGCAAGATTGGACTGCAAGAAGGCTCGTGCAACGGTGTTCATGTTTTCTTTCCAGACTCGTCTTAACTACTAACAAAGCGGAATGAAAAAATAAAGGCTTGTCTGAGACGTCAGTGCCTGCAGACAGCCCTGCTCAGCTCTTGCAAATGGTTCTGTCACGTATTGCTTTACTAGTCTCTTTACTGGTAGTATGCAGCGCTAAAGAAATATATGTAAAACCCTGCCAGCTTTACATTTCCCCCTTGCGTAATTATCTACTTCTCTTCTTTTTTTTTCTTTTTGTGCGCATCGCAAATGACTAAACAAAAGTAAAACCTAAAGGAGGGTGATTTTCTTGTTTCCTCTCCCTCTCTCTTTATTTTCTCTTACCGTGTCCCCGTAGCAACGACTGTGTCCGTAAGCCAAGTCAGCAAAGTTGTTGGCAAAGAGCTCACCCCTCTACTTATCCCTCTCTACTCTCCAAATGTTTTAATGTAGAAGACGTCACTATCACTGACATGCATCTTTTTTTTTCTAATGCAAGGCCTTTAGTTTTTCACGCTTTGTAGCCAACAACTGCGCAGAGTGTCTTTTCCGCATTAATTTTCAGGCTTGAAGCCAAGCAACACTGTCCGCCCTCTTGCTTTTTGTCCGCCCTTAGCTGTTTAATGATGATGATGTATGGGTTTTTTTGGCGCAAGGGCCAGGTATGGCCAAAGAGCGCCATGCCCGTGCTAATGGGTTTGCAATGTACTTATGATTACTATGAAGTTGGTGTGACGTGGCTGTAAAGGGGCCTTAAAATATACGCAAAATCTGTATAATAAAATTACGGCGATGACGAATGACTTGTACTATGAACATTTAGATGCATTTAAAAAGAATGATACGATAGGTAAAATATAGCAGATTATAAGAAATGATAGAGCACTAGTGCCTCCTTCGGGCCCTTGAAACACAAGGACCTGGAGGCATGTGCTATGCAAAATAATTATCGCAGTGGCATCCTCTGGAGAGAGGAGGCGCTACGAATGCATGGGACTAATAACATGTAAGACTACCTCTCTGATGAAACCTAATACTGTGTCTGTATTAAAAAGCGGTTCTGGACCAAGAAGCATTGCAGGATGAAGAGGAATGTGCTGTCGGTATGCTGATGAAAAATGTATCTTTCTCTCAGATTCGGCTTCCCGACATTCCAGGAGGACGTGGAGTACGGTCAGCCTCTCCCCGCATCTACCACAGGTTGGAGGCTCACTTCCGGTGAGAAGAAAATTATGGGTGCCAAACGTGTGTCCTATTCTGAGACGACAGAATAGGACATCTGTTCGGCGCGATTTTGTAGTAGAGGGCCAGAATCCTAACTGTGGTTTTATCAGGTGGAGCTTACTATCCGTTTCCGCGTCCCACGTGCGTTACCAGTGGTCTCGCAATCTCCTTCGCAGCAAAGGTCTCAGATCTGTGACAGGCACCGCAGCGGTGGGGTTAACAGCTTGCGATGCGATTGACGTGGCCATCTCGTCCGCCAGAACTTTACTCTCAATGCTGCTGTGGCCAGGCACCCAGGATATAATGATACGCTGGTTAGATATGTACGCTTTACACAAGACGGTGTCGACTTCATTAAATACAGGATTTTTGTGTGTATAGATTGACATCAAGGCCTTCACGACGCTTAGGGAGTCTGTATAGATCGCTGCTTTTGGAAGTTTTGATTTTCTTATATGCTTTACAGCAGAGAGTAATGCGTAGGCCTCGGCCGTAAATATGCTTGTTTCCGGACGCAGTACGTCGGATTCCGAGAAGGACGGGCCGACGGCTGCATAGGATACCCCGGTATTTGACTTCGAAGCGTCTGTGTAGAACTCTGCACAGGAATGCTTGTGCTGGAGTTCTAGGAAATGCATTCTGATTTCGATCTCGGGTGCATGTTTTGTTACTTCTAAAAAGGATATGTCACATTCTATGATCTGCCACTCCCAAGGTGGTAACAACTTGGTTGGATGCATTATGCGGAGCTCGAGGAGTGGGACATGCATTTCATGACCAAGCTCCCTCACACGATGCGAGAAAGGCTGTCTTATGGAGGGACGATTGCTGACAAGTGTAGCGCACGTCATATCGGTAACAATATCAAAACATGGATGTTCAGGGTTAGATCGCACTTTAAGGAAATGCAAAATATGTAAAGCCAATGTATGATCTCTGTAGGTGGAGAGACCATTCATTCGATGCGGCATATAAGCTTTCAATCGGGCTTGTTCTGAAAGCGCCCGTGGCTAAGCGGATACCTAGATGGTGAACAGGGTCAAGCATCTTTAGCGCGCTCGGGGCGGCAGAGTTATAATACCACGGCACCGTAATCTAAACGTGACCGGATTAGGCTCTTATAGAGATTCATTAGGCACTTCCTGTCACTACCCCACGTAGTCTGGGATAGAAGTTTCATTAGGTTCATTGTTTTAAGACAACTTTCTTTAAGATGTTTAATGTGTGGGACGAAAGTGAGTCTATTGTCAAGTATAACACCTAGAAATTTGTGCTCTTTGTTTACAGGTATCTGTTGTCCCCACAGTTCTAAACAAGGATCCGGAACCAGGCATCTCTTTCTTGTAAACAAAGCACAAGAACTCTTATGAGGATTGATTTTAAATCCATTTTTCTCTGCCCACCCTGACACCTTGTTCAAACCATGCTGTACATGTATCTCGCACACTGCGAAGTTACAGGATTTAAAACCTATTTGAATGCCGTCCACATAGACGGAATACAATATAGCCGGTGGTAAGGATGCACGAAGTGTTGTCATCTTAACAATAAAGAGTGTGCAACTGAGCACGCCACCCTGGGGTACACCAATTTCTTGTGTAAAAGGACGTGACGGAACATTGCCAACTTTTACCCGGAAAGTGCGATTGGACAGGTAGCTTTTTATTACGTTTAGCATACTACCATGAATGCCCATTTCTGATAAATCTCGCAAGATCCCGTATCGCCACGTTGTGTCATACGCCTTTTCCATATCGAGAAATATCGATAAGAAGAACAGTTTATGTATAAAGGCGTCCCGGATATTTCCTTCAATACGTACAAGATGGTCAGTTGTGGAGCGCCCTTCTCGGAAGCCACACTGATAGGGATCAAGCATTTTGTTCTGTTCAAGGAAATGGATGAGTCGCCGATTTATCATTTTTTCAAATACCTTGCACATGCAACTTGTGAGGGCTATCGGGCGGTAGCTTGCCACTGAGGAAGGATCTTTGCCTTGTTTTAAAACAGGGACCACAATGGCTTCTTTCCATGCGGTCGGTAGGTACCCTGCGTCCCAGATAGTGTTGAAAAGTGTAAGTAGTGTAACTTGCGCGTCATTGTGTAAGTTTTTCAGCATTTCGTACATGATTCTATCAGATCCCGGAGCAGAGCTCTTGCATGCGCTCAAGGCAGCTCTCAACTCTGCAATACTAAAGGGGCGGTTGAACGGTTCATTCTGCCGACACTTTCTTATGAGTGGCTTGCATTCTTCTATTTGTTTAAATTTGAGAAAGGGTTTGGAGTAATTGGTGGAACTTGACACGCTCTGACAGTGCTCCCCAAGTGAGTCTGCTTGTTCAAGCAGGGTATCGCCTTGTGTGTTTACCAGGGGGAGTGAATAAGTTTGTCGTCCTTGTATCCTGTTAACCCTGTTCCAGACTTTCGCTTCCTTTGTATAAGAGTTGATGCCCGATAAAAACTTTTGCCAGCTTTCTCTTCTGGCCTGTCGGTGGGTTCGCCTGCCTTGTGATTTTACTTTTTTAAAGTTAATAAGATTCTCCGCAGTGGGGTAGGCGTGTAGCAACCCCCACGCTTTGTTCTGATTTTTACGTGCGATCCTACAATCGTCGTTCCACCACGGGACACGCCGTTTGCACGACAGGCCATTTACTTGTGATATACATTTAGATGCGGCATCTATTATGAAGGCTGTAAAATATTCGACAGCAGCGTCAATTTCTAGCGAAGACATGTCATTCCACGAAATACAAGAAAGAGTTCGGAATTTTTCCCAGTCGGCAGTGTCAATTTTCTACCTAAGAGCCTGCGGTGGATATTCCTTTACTTCAGGTGTTCTAAGCAGTTTTGGGAAGTGGTCGCTTCCGTAAGGATTGTTGTTAACTTGCCATTCGAGTTCAGACAGTATTGACGGGGAAACTAGGCTAAGATCAATTGAAGAAAAGGTTCTGTTTGCGAGACAGTAATAAGTGGGTTCCTTCTTATTCAGCGGACACGCACCGGACGAAAAAAGGAATTCTTCAACGAGACAACCTCGCGCATCGATACAAGAGTCTCCCCACAAGCTGCTGTGTGCATTGAAATCATTCAGAACAACATGAGGCTCTGGCAATTGATCTATAAAGGATTGGAATTCATGTTTCGTTAATTTGTGATGTGGGGGGATGTAAAGAGAGCTAATAGTGATAAGTTTGTTTAGAAGAACAGCTCGAACCGCCACTGCTTCAAGAGGCGTTTGTAGCTGTAAAGGTTGACACGCAATGCTTTTATGGATGACAATGGCAACACCGCCCGATGATGCGACACCATCATCGCGATCTTTGCGAAAAGTTATATACTGTCGGAGAAAGTTTGTGTGTTTTGATTTTAGGTGTGTTTCCTGTAAACACAGCACTTTTGGATTGTGTTGGTAGATGAGTTCTTGTACATCATCAAGGTTTTTCAGAAGACCTCTGACATTCCATTGTATGATTTGTGTATCCATATTTAAAGTGAATTTGTGCTGTGTTTACGGCAACGGAAGTGATGCCTCAGATTACAGAGCTCTTGCGAGGCCCTGTAACCGGGGTTCTGCCTTTTTTGAAGCGTTCGAGGGAGCCTCGCCGCTCCTTGGGCGCTTGGAGCGCCGTGGGGATAGGTGTTGTGTCCATTGCCTCTTGTGAGGCGCCGGACACGCGCTCACCTCGGAAGGCGAGACCCCTGCGCCCACCAGCCCGGAGGTGGATGGGACTCCCTGAGGGATTTGGCTGTGCCGGCTGTTGCCAGCGCTGGAAGGGACCTGGGAGGTTGAGGCAGCCTCGGGTGCGCCCACCTTCGGGGTCGATGATTCCTTCTCCTCGGTTGACGGAGCAGCGCTAGCTGCAACCGCTGCGGGGGCAGATGGCGTGACTGCCTACTCACTGTTTCTGGGTCGGATAGGCGCCGGAGGCCGTTGTGGTGCTGCACCCTGACGCGCCACTTCGGCAAAGCTTTTCTTTGGCAGGTATGTTTTGATATGTTTTCTTTTACTTTTATGGTTACAATTTCTTTTTCCTTCTTCCAGGAGGGGCACGACCGCAAGTACGCGGCGTGATCCCCGTCACAGTTTACACAGTGGAGAGAGTTATCACAAGCTTCAGTGGCGTGTTCAAGGGCACTGCATTTTGCACATGTTTGGCGGCCCCGGCAGCTCTGCGAACTGTGGCCGAAACGCTGGCATTTGAAGCATCTTAGGGGATTTGGCACATATGGTCTGACGCTGAGCTTGATGTACCCGGCCTCTACAGACTCGGGCAGGATACTTGAACCGAATGTATCAGGTGCTTCGTTTGAATTTCTTTACCATCCCTTCTCATTTTAATTCTTCGGACATTGACAACCTTCTGCTCACTGAAGCCCTCGAGGAGCTCAGCCTCTGTCAGCTGAAGCAGATCGTCATCCGAGACAACGCCGCGGGTGGCGTTCAGAGTGCGGTGTGGAGTTACTGTCAATGGAATATCCCCAAATGATACTAGACTGGGCAACTTTTCGTATTGTTTCAGATCATGGAGCTCTAACAGGAGATCACCACTTGCCAGCCCTGATACCTTGTAGTTTAGACCAAGGACATCAGTTAAGAACTTGGAAACCGGAGAAGGGGAAATGTTTCGTACTTGTTTATCGGATTTTTCTGAATGGATCACATGGTAACGTGGAAAGTTTGGTCTTTGACGTCCAAGGAACTGGAAGACTTCATCGATGCGCCCTCTTTTTGTGAGGGCGATCAGGAAGCGGAGGGAAAGAGGTTGACCTAAAGGGATTGAATTTTCGGCAATAACGCCAGCCACCCACCGTGAAGTCCTACAAGGGGACGTTACAGGGACTGTAAAAACAGGTCCTGCAAACGCCAGCTCTACGTTATTACTACAACCAAATACGAGACAACCTGGGTTGGTTATTCACACAAGGTTAACCCTTGCTGTCTGGAAATACTGGAAGTAAACGGAAGCTAGGAGAAGACAGGAAAGTTGAAAAAGTGAGAGAAAGACGAAGGCTGGAGGGAGAGAGATACAGGAAAAGGCAACTACCGATTTTCCCGGGTAGGTCAGTCTGGGGGTGCCGTCTGCGTGAAGCCGAGGCCTAAGGGGTGTGTTGCCTTCACTGAGGGGCCGTAAAGGTCCAAAAACCCGCTATCGGCTTAACCCTCAGGATCGCCTTTTCCCCGGACACGGCTAAGCCACGCACGGTTAAACGCGGGAGGGTCCAACCCTCGTGTGCTCGGGTACGTGGTGTCGCAACAAACCAAACGCCTACTGACGCAGACGCCCCTGCGGGAATTTAGCTGTTTAGAAAAGTGGCTTTTTTGTTCATTAAAGTACGAAGGTTCCTGTGGTACCACGGTTTAGATGAGCTAGCACAAAAACACGTACGAGCTATATAAGTGTTCATCAACTGAGTTAATTCCTCTTTAAAATGGCACGAGTTTTCAATACCAGATCACTGCGTAAAGGATTGCAGAAAAGACATGGAGAACTTCTGCAACCCAAGGTTAATTGCATCGTAGTTTGCCCTGTTATAATCGAAGATATGTTTGGACGTTACACTGGGTTGGTGCGAGGGCATTTTTATGGTGAACTGAAGTAGTTTGTGATCACTGAAACCGTCTGTGAAGGTGATCGGGCTTACTTTGTCGGGAGCCGATGTGAGAACAACAACTAATTGCTAAGACCACGCGTAGGTTCGTGAACTAGTTGAGTTAAGGAAAAGTGTAAGGTTAGTTCAACCGAATTATTCGAGTCATGAACCGGTGCAGTTAAGGTACTCCAGTTGATATTCGGGTTATTGAAATCACCGAATAAAAAGATTTCGGCTTTTAGGAAGTTTAACCTGATACCTCCGAGGTTGGCATGCAGATAGGTCACCAAAGTGTCTCAACTATCGGGCGGTGGGCCAAGTGATTTAAATGATCAACACGTGATGCAAACCCATAACATTTCTAAGTGTGATGAGATATTAACACCAAAAGAGTAAATATACTTTTTTATGGATATCATTACCACACCACTACTTTTGTTAGGTCTGTCATTCCGATAAAAAACAAAATCGCTGTAATCAGGTAAGACTTCGTCGTTTACTATATCTGTGTGCAGCCACGTTTCAGTCAACGTTAGCATGTCCGAGTTACTATCTTGTAGATATGAGCACAGTTCGGTACGCTTTCGAAAAATGCTACGTATGTTGGTGAATGATATAGAAAGCCGAGGTTGTGTAGTACCACCACAGTAGGGCTGCGGATGATTGGCTGACTTGTGTGAAACCGCTCTATATTTTTGCTATCGGCTACATTCTGTGATTGTGTCAGAAACAGGGTCGTACGTGCATATAGTATCGTTCATGCACAGTTTATCAACGCGAAGCTTGAAAGACCCGCCCGTAGACTTCACAAAGTCTCGTAGGTTTTTTTAAATGGAATGGAATAGAAATAGATTCGAATATAGCGTTATGTTATAGCTTCCCTAAATGCGTACAGGTTGTTTGTTTCGAGTGCTCAATCATTCATTTACCATAACAAAAGGAACATTGACCTGAATCGGTTCGCAACAGCTCAAATGATAAATAAAACATAGTTTTGGCGACAGAACTGAAGGAAAATACGGTCGACAAATGGACGCTGCTCTCTATCGCCGCACACCCTATGCCTTTGCCATCGTTTCCTTAGCCAAGTTTAATTTTCCGACGCTAAGTTTTCCGTTCTTTAAGCACGCATGCGCGGACCGACCCCCTTAAACGCTCATTGCGCTGGAGTTTATCGTATCCCAAGAGCTCTTTTCATGACCAGCGCGCAAGCCTATCGTTCATGTACATCGTACCGCAGCACACCTGTTTCTCCAGATAATTGTACATACAATAACAGGCAACATGACAAGTATCTAGAAGTGAATAATTCACTGAACGGAGCGAGAAAAAGAAAACGAAAGCACGTGACATGTGTCGCGTGATATAAGAGATTGAGTGATTGATTGAAAACATCTTTATTTGCAGAATATTGGTAGACCTCGTGGGGTGGGCCGCCTAGTCCGGGCCGCCTAGTCTTCTAAGCGATTTGGAATGGGGTCAACTATGGGATTAAATTAGCATGCCCACACCATGTGGTAGAGGTTAGCTCTCTCCACAGTGTGGGCATTGCGGGGAGTATAATGTAGGGTATCACTGCTTTAACTTAGCTGGCGTTGGGTATGTATGGGTTTATAGTCTCGTAAGGGTGTTCTCTTCCAACTCATTGGGGGATTTATGTGGTGTTGGGTACTCCTTCCTGGCTGTTCTGTATGGTGGGAGATTGTCGGCATACACTGCTTAAGCAGTTAGGTCGCCGCTCTCTTCAAGGTCACCGGGGGGGGGGGGGGGGAGACGCCAGGTATAGAAGAGCTCGGGCATGCCTGTGAGCGGCTTCGTTTTCTCCTCGTAGTTCTAGGTGACCGGGAAACCAGATGACTGAGGCTTGGCTAGGTGGATGCTTAATCAGCAATGGCAACCCTGACCTGCGAATTAATCTATTATTCAAGTGGCGACAGGCGTTCTGGGAGTAAGTGAGCACCTCGGCGTTGGGATTAAATGCTATAGCTAGTGCAATAGCTGCTTCATCTGCGTGAGTGGAGTTGGATGTTTTCATCGAGGCGTAGTTCACCATCGATCCTGAAGGCGTGTAAACCACAATAGTCATCACTTCATTCTTTGGCCCTGCAGCATCCACGTAAAGGGTGTTAGGTTGCTCGTTCCATTTCTTTTGCAGGGCTTCCCCTCTTGCTTTTCTCCTTTCGATGTTATATGCGGGTTGCATGTTCCGCGGAATGGGGTACACGTTGATGCGTCTCCTCACACCACGTGGTACTTCTTCCCTTTGGTCGATCGTATAGGGCAGATTATTATGAATCTTTTTGAGCAGATCTCTACCTGGTTTTGTGAGTGCGAGCCTACTGAGTTGTGACAGGCAATGTGCTTCCCACATCTCTTTGGGGTTATTACGTATTCCTAGAGCCATGAGCTTTGCCGTTGGCGTGTAGTTTGGTAGCCCCAGCGCGGTCTTGTAGGCTTTTTTTATGAGTCTCCAACTTTTCAATTTCCGACCTGGAAAGGTTAGGGAATTCCGTCCCGTACATTATCCGAGAGATCACGAAAGCTTGCACTAAGCGGATGGTGTCCCTTTCCTTCATGCGATGGTGCTTATTTCTGATAGGATGTATCATCCGGAGGATTTACTCGGTGGATGTTGTAAGCTTCTTCATAGTCGTGGTGCTTTGTCGCCCCTGCGGGATATACAGCCCTAGGATCTTAATCTCCGTGGGTTTCGATACTGAGTGGTTGTCTATATACACTGTGATGTTCTGCGCCAGGGGTGTCCTCGGTTTCTTCAGGATGAGCAACTAGGACTTTTCCGGCGCACACTGGAGGCCTCTCTTCCTGGCGTACCGGTCCACCGTGTCCGCTGCTGCTTGAAGACGCTCCTCGATCTCTGTGTCACTCCCGAGTTGCGCCATACAGTGATATCGTCCGCGTTCAATGTGTGTTGGATACCCGGGTTTCGGAGAGAATGCCTGGGAGATCTTTCATAACCAAATTGAACAAAAGGGGTGACAGTACCGCCCCTTGCGGAGTTCCTCTCGGGCCTAGGGTGATGGGATTTGATTTTATTCCACCGAAGTTTATAGTGGCTTGTCTCGCTGATGAGAAGTTTTTGATATAGTTGTAGGTTCTGGCGCTACAGTTGTTGTCGGCGAGGCTTTGCAGAATATTTTTATGCAGAACGTTATCAAATGCTGCTTTCAAATCAAGTGCCAGGATGGCCCTTGTCTGTGACTTGGGAGGTGTCTCAAGGAGGTCTTTGTACAGGTACAAGAGGGCGTCCTGCGTCGATAGGAGCGGGCGAAAGCTGAATTGAGTGTTAGATAGGAGGTTGTTTTCTTAGTATATACTGAGTCTCGTGTTGATGACCCTCTCTATGAGTTAGGGTGGTTGCTTGGGCTAGTTGGTAATTCATGATCAAAAATAATGTATAGCGCAAAGAACAAGGACAGCGATAGACGACATACACAGCGCTGTGCATATCGTCTATTGCTGACTTTGTCCTTTGCGCTGTACGTTATTTTTGACCTCTCTATGAGCTCCCGCAAATACGAGGTCACCGATATCGGTCTTATATTATCCAGTGCAAGGGGTTTGTTCGGCTTCGGAATGAACCGAACCTCGGCCGTCTTCCAGGATATTGGTAGCGTTCCTGTAGCCCAATGCTGCTCGTTGAAGCATTCCACCAGCGAGGTAATGGTGTCATCACTGAGGTTAAATAAGAGCTTTGCTGTTATTTGATCTGGACCTGGAGCTGCATTTTTCCTCATGGCCACGATTTCTGCTTTGATTTCATCTTTCGTGAGTGGGATGTCCAGCTTGGAATTCGGCAGCCCAGAATACACCGGTTGTTCCATGACTTGGACCGTGCACAGATACCTGGTCTTGAGCTTTTCCATCAACTCTGTCCGTACCCGTGATGATGTGTACAGTCTTCGTGAGCCTGTCTTTAGTGGCCGACTTGCTGCTGCTGGGATCGATTAGGACACGCAGGAGCTTGCAAGTCTTTGCCACACCTAGCTTCCCCTGAATACAATCGTAGAGATTATTCCAGTTCTTTCTTGCCAAAGATATGGTGTAGGATTCTGCCTTTTAGTTTATCTCCTCCATCTTTTTCTTGCGTTTGCGGTTTAACCGTTGTCTTTGCCATCTCTTTTTCAATGAGTGTCTTGCTTCCCATAAATGTAGAAGGTGCAGATCGACCGCTGGTCAATCTTCTGTCGTGCAGACCTCTTTCGTAAATGCTTTCAAAGTTTGCACCTCACCCTTAATCCCATTCCTCTAGGTCTGTAATAGCATTTGCAGTAGATGCCTGGGCCTGTCTCCACCTGTCCCAGTTCGTAATTCTTGCGATACCTATTTTGCGTTTGCACGCGTTTGTGCTTATTAATAGAGAGAGGATGAAGTGATCGCTTCCGAAGCCGAAGCCGCCATCGCTGTTGTCCCTGGTTCCTGCTTGCCTCGACAGAGCGACCGTTTCGTTGACCTGCAGTGGTGTTTTGGCTGAGTATCGGGTGGTTTAAGGTGTCTCAATAAGCGTATTTTAGTTCCTGGTTGATTGGCATTCTTTGCGTCAGCCGTCTTGAGCTGATGTCGACCAGTTCTCCTGGCCAGGCGCGATCCGCCTGGTCAGCATCCCTGCCACCTAATGAATTGCCCATAGATTTATTTTTTCGCAGTGGCGTCAGCACCATTCCTGTGGCGCTTGTGCCCACCAATGGAGGCTCCATCAGGATCACGAATCCACAGGCTGTCCAGAAGGCACTCAAGGCCACGTCTAACCACTTCCAGACCATCACTGATGTACGAGCGTTCGGACGGGGAGGTATAGTGTGTCGTTCACCCGACCAGACCTGTGTAGAAGACCTCTTGAAATGCACTTCATTCGCTTCCACCCCGGTGAGTGCTTTTATTCCGCCTCACCTTGCGTGCACCAAGGGTCTTGTACGGGGCGTAGACTCCCGATTAAGTCCTACTGAAACCCTGGACAAGCTATCCGCAGCAGGCGTCATTGCCATCTACCGTTGCAATCGACTGGCCAATAACGAGGGGGTTCCGACAGAATCCGTTATTGCAACGTCTGTGGGCACATCATGTCCATCTGAAATAAAGGTGTGGCCTCTTGTGTTCCGTGTAGAGCCGCTTGCGTCACGTCCAATCCAGTGTAAGAATTGTTGGAGATTCGGGCACAGCGCAGGGGGATGTAAGTCTAGCTTGCGTTGCCGCACCTGTGGGGATGGTCATTCTTCAAGTGAATGCTCTACTCAATCTCAAAAGTGCTGCCTCTGCGGGGAAGAACACCCAGCAGACTATTCGAACTGCTCAGCTCGCGCTCAAGAAATACAAATTCTTGAAATAATCGACCGCCGTCGTTGCTCCCGAAGAGATGCAATTTCAGTTATCAAAGACAGGGCCTTCGGATACTCTTGTGTTACAGCGCGCAACACTCCAAGCATGGATCTTAACCTCTCAGAAGCAATTGACTCTGCTGTGGAAAAAGCAATGGCTAATGCTATGGATAAATTGATATCCAGTCTCTCTGATTGCTTAGCGCAAATCATTTCCAGTCACATGATGCAAATAATGCAGCCAACTAGGACACCAATGCAGTGCCCAGTATCTAACGCCACACATCGAACGCCTAGCAACGAGGTAGATACGCCTTCCACAGTTGCAGAATATTCCACAGACACTACTTCGCTAGTCCAAACACGTGAGGATGAGCCCTCTTATTCAGACACTGTTATTGTCACAGACATGGAACTTGACACTCGAGCTCCCAAACGCATGGGGTCCCCAATTTCAAAAACTATGAAACCAAAATCAAAAAAGAGTCAACCAACTCCTGTGCTTACAGAAAGTATTCTAAAGGCGGCAGTTGCCGCTGCTGTGCGTTCAACACCATTGGACAGTTGAAAGTGCTGCAGTGGAACTGTCGTTCTATATTTTCAGCTTCAACAGATTTATCTTGCCTATCTATTCAATTCAATCCAGATATCTTACTTCTTCAAGAAACGTGGCTTTCACCAGAGAAAAATTTTCATTTAAAAGGTTTTCGGTCCTTCCGATTAGATAGAGACTCGCGAGGTGGAGGATTAATGATACTTGTTTCCAGTAAAATTTGTCACAAGGCAAAAATTTCTTTTCAAATCATGGACTGCGACTGTGAAATTTTGGCCATAGATTTATGTCTCCCAGGATACCATCCATTTTCAATTATAAATGCTTATTTCCCCAGCGGTGTGCAAAGTACGCGTCAACTTGATAGGGCTGTGGCTGCATGCAGAAAAGAAATTTTGTTTGTAGGGGATTTTAATTCACATCACGTGTCGTGGGGACAAAAAACAGATTTGTGTGGTAAGCGACTTTGGGAGTGGACTATTGATAGTCACCTTTCATGTCAGAACACAGGACAAGTAACGTTTGTTAGAGGACCCTTCCGTTCAGTGTTAGATTTGACATTTTGTAGCGCTGGCATCAAGGTTTTGTCGTGGGTAGCGGTTGAATCAGCAACCAACAGCGATCATCTTCCTGTGTCATTTGAAATCAATTGTCAAATAACATCTTTAGATTACCAGGCATGCACATTTATGCACCATACGAAATTTAAGACTTTCTTGCGTTCTGCCGTTACGAAACTTGCCAATGCCAATGATAAGGAAATCGCTTCAACCATTTGCTCAATTCTAGAGGATTCCCGAAAGCAAGCTGAATTTGTCATCCCTTCGGCTAAAGGAACCGCTTGTCGTTGGTGGAATAATGAGTGTACGCGGGACTATAGAAAAAGAAAGGCCGCTTGGAAAACGCTCCTGCATAATCAGTGCCCAACCAATTGGAAAAATTATCAGTTTTATGCTGGTGTATTTAAGCGTACTGTTAATCGAGCCAAAGAGGAATACGATATTAGACATTACGATTATCTATCTAATTCAAAAAATAAGCGTGCTTTATTTTCATTCCTTCGTGCTAGAAAGGTGCTACCAACACCCTTAACATTAGATTCAATTGTTTTGACCCCGCAGGAACTGAGCGCCTCCCTAGAAGGGATTGCCGAAGGCTTAGAAAATCGATTTACGGCCAGGCTTCCGGCTATTCATACTACATTAGGTCCTTGGAATGACTTTACTCCAATTTCCTTAGCTGAACTAAATGAGACTTCACAATGTTTACCGAATTCAGCCCCTGGCCCTGATGGCGTCACAAATGCAATGTTAAAAATATTGTTACAGGAATCGCCTAGCGTTCTTTTAGACCTGGTGAATTATTAAATTAAATATGCATGGATTCCGTTACATTGGAAGCTTGCCAAGGTAATATTGATGCTTAAGAAACAAGAAGGAAGGTATGTATTAGAGAACATTAGGCCCATTGCGCTTACATCAAACGTAGTAAAATTCATTGAGAGGCTTCTTCACCGTCGCATCATGAAATTTGTTAATGATAATTCCCTTCTTAGTCCCAGTCAGATTGGTTTCAGGGCCGGCTGCTCCATCTGGCATGCCCACGTCGACTTAGAAAGCCGAATACAACTCGCTCGACGTCATAAGCAATACGCTGCCTTAGTGACGCTCGATATCGCTAAAGCATACGACACTGTGGAGCACACATTATTGATCAATCGGTTGACTTCCTGTGGTGTTCCTGGGTATATAGTAGCGTGGATTCGGTCATTCTTAGGAGAAAGAGAATTCTATTGCTACGCAAGCGGCGTTTCTTCTTCTAGACACAAACAAACGAGAGGCGTGCCGCAAGGCTCAGTTCTTTCCCCGGTACTTTTTAATATTCTCATGAGCACAATACCGTATCATCAAGAAATAAATACTTATGTTTACGCAGACGATATTGCGTTTTTTGCGTCTGCAAACGACATCCACACGCTATACCAACGACTGCAAACCTACCTTTATGATCTGGAGAGGTGGTTAGATGCTAGTCACTTCACCCTCAATACCAGCAAATGTGCTGTTCTTGTATTTCCGATACGTGACATAGTGCACATATCATTGTCTTACCACCTTCAAGACATACCACAGGTGGAATCTGTTAAATACCTCGGAATTATTTATAATGCCTCTCTCAACTGGCGCTCACACATAGATCATTTGACTGGGAAAGGTACCCGTGCAATCGGCATGTTGCGTAGGCTGAGCAGTCGTCGAATAGGATTGAGAAGAAATACACTCCTAATGATATATCGTATGTACGTTCGCCCTGTATTAGAATTTGGTTGCGTGCTCTTCTCTGGAGCTCCAGCCTACATGTCCCGTCCTCTAATCCTCTTAGAAAGAGAGGCATTACGTCTGTGTTTAGGTCTTCCTAAATTTGTTGCAAATTCTATTCTTTATCTAGAATCCCGTGTTCCGCCGCTTTCGTGCAGGTTCCGGCTTTTGACGGTGCAGACGTTCTTAAGGATTTACGAATCACCACTGCGTCATCCCCAAATAATCTTTATTTCACAACCTCCATTGTTTTTCGGTGTCATCTGGCCGCGACTACATAATCCGCAAATTATATTTGTGCAAAAATTACTTGACTCTTTGGGCGTGCGCATATGCGATGTTCTTCCTATTACCGACAGAGCTGTTGCCACGGATATTCAATTTGATGACATTTTTCCTAATAATGCAAAATTACTTCCACACCGTATTCTAGACGGTATATTACAAGATCACTTGAAAAACCTTCAAACAAACGTTGTAATTGCTACAGATGCTTCACAATGTGAAGAAAAGTCAGGTGTAGGAATTTTTTCCCCGATTCTCGGTTGGACATTTTCTCTTCGGCTGCCAGATTTCATACCGATTTTTTTAGCCGAATTCATGGCCGTGGTGCTGGCATTACGCAAATTAGGACCATCAATTACGTCAGCCGTGATAGTCACTGATTCTTTATCATTGTGCTCATCTCTTACTGCTTCTAGTGATTCTCGCGTGATGAGGACATTTCAATCATTGGTACCTGGTTACTTGAGAAGAGTGCGTTTGATTTGGGTGCCTGGCCATAAAGGACTAATCATTAATGAAATTGCAGACTCTCTAGCCAAGGCATCGATAAGTGGCCCGATTCTTCCTTGCTGCCCTTTGACTGCTTATGTTACTGCAGCTAGATTTCGCAGGAGTATCATTATACAGTCAGTATCAGGCTCCGCAATTACTAACTCTGCGGATTACGGACATCTACTGCACCCTTAGAACAGAGATTTTTGCCGAACACGGAAAATTGAAGTCTCCATCACGAAGCTGCGCTGCCGTATACCTGCATTGAACTTCTACCTCCACAGGTCTGGTATGGTCCCCTCACCATTATGCTCATTCTGTGGCGAAGCGGAGACAATCGACCATTTTTTGTTGTCTTGCAGACGTTTTTCTATTATAAGAAAACGACTACTCGAAATCCCGCTTCGCTCTATTGGTCTAACTTTATCAGTGCCTGTGATCCTGTCTTTTGGAGCCTCCATTGTTGGGTTTAGCAACAGAAATGTTTGCTTGGCGATCCAAAATTACCTCATTGAAACCAATCGATTTCCATGTTAGGTTGATCGTTCTCCCTCTCAACCATAGCTTCTTTTTTTATTTCTTATCTTTTATTGATTATTATTGTTATTATTATTATTATCTTATACCCGGTTTTCATCTGATTATTTCCTTTTTTCTCCAAACACAAAACGTTTACTTTTAAACTCGCACGCCCAAATTGTTAACTCCCTTGTTATCATTATTATTTTAGGCACCTAATTAAACCGCCCGATTCTTGGCCAATCCCCCACTGTGGGTATGTGCCACGGCCACTAAGGACAACAACAACAACAACAACAGCTGCTGTTCGGTATTTTTCTAAATGGCGCTGTTTATGTTCTCGGTGAACCTCATGTCCGGACACGTATCTCTACTAACACTGTTTCCCAGCCTTGTAGGGTGATATTCACCAGCCTCAGAGCAAACAAGTAGGCGTCGCAAAAGTTGTGATGTTAGCGCTATCAGTTTGCTTATTTGCGCCCCGTTCCGTATACTGTGTCAGCTACTATTTCAGTGCTCGCGCGAGGCAATATTGCTACACGCGTGTGGTATTTGATTGTTTGAACGAGGTGCGTGGGCGCCATAACTCCAGAAAAGAGGAAGAAGAACGAACTGGGCTCGCGCTGTGAATCTAACTGGTCAGCGCTGCAACCGCTGTTGTAAATATAACCTGTAAATAGTTGCTCGTCTTACCGACTCGTCCTTCGCGTAACAATATGCGAAGCAATCCCCCCCACCCCCCGAGTTTATTTAGGTTGGTCGTTGTCCCAGTAGTCTCCGCTTCTTCACGAGCCTCCTCGCCATCCACACAGGTGTTCGAGAGTGGTGTCAAGCGTTCTCCCTTGTACACCTCTGATGTAGCTATAGGGCCCAGGGGTTTCATTGAAGTGTCTAGTTCAGCGCCACGCGTGTGCGTGCTTGCTAGTTCGCTCAACCCTGATGTGTTGTGCGTTGTATTACAGGTGGTTTGAGTCATTCTGCAGCACTATCGGGATCCTACATTACATGTATAGTCTTCCATTGCTACACATATATCAGGCGCTCCGAGGTTAAATATGCATTAGTCTGCTTCCGATAGCCCTTAAGCAAGCACAAACAGCGGGAAAAGGGGACTCACGTAAGCCACTACTGCTAAATGTCGTCGCATCACCACTAAGAGCGAATAGCAAAAACGGAAGTTAAAAGCAAGACCGGAACGGGCGAGTAACCAGAGGGTCCATACAAAAGTGAAGCACACCTAAACTGAAAACGTTAGCACATTTAACCGCATATGTTGTGCAGCCGAATGCTTAGAACTAACACAGATTAGCACATTGCATGGGATATGCAGTTTTTTTTTTTCATGACCCTCACTCAGGAAGTATTCGCGAGCGCAATATGCAGCGCCTGACAAAATTTCACTTGCACAGACCGCTCAGTAACTTCCGGCGCAGGAAATCACTGATGATTTTTCAAAGTGCTGTTCAGATTTAGGAAACACAGGTTACACCTAGCAGTGCTAAAAATAAATAATAGCGAAGACGGCGACTCAATAAATCTAACACAATGGAAAAAATATGGAAGTGTAGCTTCCTTAACTTACCTTTATTCCCATAACGACCTCTCTAGGAGGTGGTTGGGTGTCTCATTATATATGAGTCTTACTAATTATTATTACAGTTCTAAAACACCAAGAAACATTTTTGAATAATTTCGTGATTCTATTTAATTCTGTGTTGCTATAATGACAAGGATGAACAAGCAGCGGGTATGAATCCTAAATCCTTTTATTTGCAAGTATACAGAAACAGGCTTAACCGCAGATATTTGTGCGACATTACGGAATGCATACTGAACACGAGCTCTCGAACATTGTTAGGTACATTGTTCGCTGTCGTACAGCTTGTACTTCTCTGACCCGCACTGTTGGTCATAGTATTGCAGGCATTCGTCGGACACGGAATCCTTGGAGTCTACATTTACCCACATGATGCATTCTGCAGAAGAAAGAGAAATAAGGAATTGTGGGAGGGGCTGAAACTATATCGAATTCCGTTAAAGGCTAACTGAAGTGAAATTTCGGACAGCTTGAAAAGCCCATTTTTTAGATGGTGCAGACATAAACGATTCTCCATGAAAAATATTGCGTTTGGAATATGAGTGAATGATTCACTGAAAGTCACCGCAGAGGGCTGGTCCTGTGCTCTTTCTTGTCCGTGTGTCTTTGGTGCTGTTTAAAATGAATTAAACGTACGTACGTACGTACGTACGTTCAGGGTGTATGTACGCAGTTTTAATGTACGTGTGTACGTGCGTTTGAGGCGTGCTGCATGATTACTTTCACGAAAATAGCGACAAAGATATCAGGAGTAAAGGCAGCGTGGTGCGCGTAACGATCATTCTCGCAACCATAACAAAGCGTGCCGGCAAAATGGCACCGCTTTTGGACATAAGACGCTTTCTATTAACCACAATTTCGGACGCAATAACTGACCACTGCGTCGATCATACTAATCTAACCATTGCAACTGCTCGCTGTTTCGCAGTGATCTGCCTTTTCAAGAGATTCCCTCTCCATGTGGTCCTGCTTGTCGTCTGGTTAAATAATTCAGTTTTGCACTGCCATGTGCTAGTGTCATGGTAAGCCATGGCGAAACAGCACAGACGACGGGACAGGTTAAACAGACGAGAAAGTCCGCTATACAATGCATGCAACAACGTCATCAACAGGGGTTGAACAAGGAACATGTATCTCGAGCCAACGTTTCGACGAGAGCCTCAGCTCTTGTCGAAAGTTTGGCTCGAGATACATCCCTCGCTCGACCAAATAGTAATCACTTTGACACATGTTTAAGATTCAGGTAATGCCTCTTAATGTATTTCTGCTCACTGGCCGCCTTACTTTGTTACTGCCAGGAAGGAGAAAAATGTGCGACGACACCGATAAAAAATTTCATTCTGGGGTTTCAGGAGCCAAAACCGCGACCTCATTATGAGGCACGCCGTAGTGGGGGACTCCGGAAATTTGGACCACCTGGGGCTATTTAACGTGAACCTGAATCTGAGTACACGGATATTTTTACATTTCGCCCCCATCGGAATGCGGCCGCCGTGGCCGGGATTTGACCCTGCGACTTCGTGCTTTAGCAGCCCAACACCATAACCACTAGATGACACCGATATGAATGATGAAGAGCGTGAACAGACAGAGTGATAACTGGAGTGGAACGCTTGCTCACATCTGCGCGAAAGAAACACAAAAAGTCGCAAAATAAATATATGTGTCAGTTCTGAGGCTGCTACAACTAGAGCGATATGTTAACGCGCAGGAAACCGCCATATCTCAATATTTGTGTAATGTCGATATCTGACACGAGGGCCTCGAGGCAATAGTTCTTGGATGTCCTGGTCGTTCACTATGCAGCGCATGGATGCATCCTATGGAATGAATATTTATGGCGATTGTTATGGCAGCTGAGAAGCTACATTCCAAGAAATACAATAGTTCGAAGCGGTTTCGCGCTACAGATGAGCAAATGTGCTCTGCTTACGTTCACCGATGGGGGCGGAACACGAAAACACCCGTGTGCTTAGATTTAGGTGCACGTTAAAGAACCCCAGGTGGTCGAAATTTCCGGAGACCTCCACTGCGGCGTGCCTCATAATCATAAAGTGGTTTTGTCATGTAAAACCCAATAATTATTATTACTTACGTTCAGTGCCGGAAAGCGGAAATCGACCGCCAAAGCAGCTGTGGCCGTCAAAGAAAAGCATCTGAGCTGTGCCAGGCGTCTCGCTCTCTGCAAGGGAGACGAACTTTTCAGTGTACAGGAGTTGAATGAAACCACGCCATGAAATCCACTATGGTGCAGAGGTCTCATTAAGGCCCACAGCGCCTTCAAATTAAAAACAGGCGCTAGACTCGCGCTGTCACCAATCTATTCTACGTAAAAAGTGTTGGACATAAAAAGTCAACAAGTGGCAGCTCGTGGATCGGATGTGGCTCACGAGCAACGCCTGGCGCCTGGCATGGACCCAGATAGGCTATACCTGCAGCCCATATCACGTTTTTCGAGATGCAGACTGGAAGTCCTCCCGGTGGTTTTTATTTCAAGACGGATCAGGAACACTGCGTATAAATCTTCCACGCTTCACCCTCAGATAAGAGGTACCTTCGTCGTAACGAAAGTCGTCATGAACTTGCAAGTACACAACGGTATTCCCAATGCTGCTGGGCAGTGCTCGAAGTAACCCCGTAAATTTGTGTCACATACTGAAACATGTCGCAACATGTGCGACGATAATTTTTGCTGAGAACAGACACGGCTTCATGATGTTATCGAGCTAATTTGGAGAAAAAAATACTCGATGGAAGTGACTGAAGCTTAACTAGCTACTCGTGGCTGTTGTATCATGGGGAAGAAAATTGGGGAAAACAGAATCGCTGGGACTAAAAAAGAGGCAATGGAATACGCACTCGTGAACAAAAGTTAGCATCAAAAAAAATAAATAAATAAATAAAATCTAGCATTGTGGTGAAACGTGGAAAATTTTCGATGCATTGCATTGGTTTCATACGCCCACTTTGGCAGTATACCACTTGATATTATCTGGCATGCCCAGGCTGCGAAAAAAAAAAAAGGATCGTTGCACCATTGGTCTCCAAACTTGCTCGAAACTGCATATTTTACTATGGGGAAATACGGAAATGAGATTACGAAATAATAAGCGATTTAAAAAATAATGCGCGTGTATTGTTGCATAGGCTTACCTTCGCAAGGGCCGAAGGGGAAGTTTCCAGAATCGGATGCAGTAATATTGACGCAGTAGGCACGTGTATACCCGCTGGTTGGCGAGAAAAAAAACGGAGATAGAATTGAAGAGTCACAAGCCCACCAAACAACGTTTTAGCGTACACGTTAAGTAAAGCTTAACTAAATAAAGTGTTAACGATACTCATGTACGGAGATAGCCTAGGTTTGAAAACAAACTTTGAACCTAGGTTGTTTTTTTTTCGGGGGGGGGAGGGGGGGAGGGGGTGATTCGGCGCAAGAAGAGAGAAGGGTAAGAGGGAACACATTAGCGTCCAGTGTCCGACCGTGAGCGCCGGTCTGCAGCTGCAACTGCGGCAGTGGCCTGCCAAGTTAGACAAGGACAATTTGTGTTTCCCGAGTCTGTATTTTTGATGCACCTGCCGCTCTGGCCAACGAACGGCTTGCTGCAGGTCAAAGGCACACACCACAGAGATCTTGCACGAAGCGCAATGCTTCCTGTGCTTTATTAGATAGCCGCTTTCGCTATGCTAAAAGGGGGCTCCAATTCTCTTCCTCACACGCAAGCACAACTGTGAAAGCGTATTTGGCCTGATGAAGGCTGTCTTGGCACCGTAGCTATATACTAGATAACGCTTGAACCAGGTTTAATATAAATCACATCGAAATTTGTAGCCACCATAGCAGTTCAAGAATGAATAATCTAGTATACAATGCAAGGTCAGCGTTAACTCGAAAACCACTTTCTTTTTCTTTTCTTTCTTTCTTGGGGGATGAGCGAGTTATAATGTCGTGCATAGCTTTGTGTCATCTGCAGTAAAAACGGGTGACACTTCGCCACTTAGCTCCCAAACGCGCAAGACATGTATAGCTAGCTCTGGCATATTGGTAGCAATGCCGTCTTGTCTTCGTTAGGGATGATTATGTTACTTTTCTAATATCGCGTGAAATAGCAAATGTATATTGTGCTGCCTGATTTACCCATCTACACCGCCACTAATTCCAAATGACACCTCTTTCCCCATATAACAGCGCGAACTGGGAAAGTGAAGCTCGCTGCGGTGACGTGCGTCCGCTTCGAGACTGGTGTGTCTCGAAGCGGACGCACGTCTAGTGGACTAGTGGACTAATGACTAAAACCCCTAGTGGACTAATAAGGTTTATACAGTCCACTCCGTCAGGAATACTGACCATGGACGTTCTCAATATCGTCATAACAAAGGAAAAAAGTGGACCAACGCACTTGGACTGGTCATCTTGGCCCTGGTAATGAAAAACGAACACGGCTCGGTCTTCCTCGGGGATGAACACTGGACGCTCAGCTGTCATGCACCTTTCACTCGGATCATCGACCGAGCTGAAGTAGGCGACGGTGTCTTGCATTGTTGCCACTGCTTGTAGCAAACTTGCCGTTTCATCCTGAAATAAATATTTACAGGAGGTACGGATATGTACGAATATGTACAGGAATGAAATTCCTTTTTTAAATGTGATAGCATTCATTCCGCCCAACGTGCACGTCTCGTGTGCCACAAAAATATCTGCGAAGTTTAGCGATAAAGTCCTCTGATCAGCACTGCTCATTAGCGAAGGCGGTAGCACGCTGACTAATAAGGTTTATACATTTATTATGGTATTAGAAATGTTGGCAACAAATAGGTAACCGGCTTCTCCCCAACGTCGCAATGTTGTGCGAGGTGCGAGGTGAAGTGCATCCTTACAGATATTAGGCAGTTGACTACCGCGCGCTGGGCAGTCATGTGCATCTAATGAAATGGCCTTCAAGACGTGAGAGCACACGCCGCCCGATCACGGAGGCCTTGCAAAAAGCATCACGGCGCTGGAATTTTCGATTTCGCCGGCTACTTGCCTCAAGCGGTGAGTGAATATATTAGAAGTGTAGCGTCGGTATCGACGCACGACAAATAGAGTTGTTTCATCATGACAGGTCAAATGTGGGACGAACGAGAAAAATACAAAGAGGAAAAATACGACGTGCATTATGAACCAAACCCGTTTCATCTGCGAGACTTCAAGTGGGAACGAAGTGGTGCAGCGCAGTTTATACATTGCGGCCTCTCGGCAATATGACGGGAATGTAGCAGAAGCGGATACCACGTAACGTCAGGCACACCGTACGACATGTACTGTAGCCTTATTAGAGCCCCAGTCAACAGAGCTTTTCAGCGTCTAGTGATCGCCAGGTTTGACAACCGTGGCGACATCAGTGCAAGCGTCTTACATTTTAATCTGGCACCCCTAGAACAGTAAATATTAGTACCAGGGCGCCACTCGCCCTTGTGTGCTTGTACCGGGTGTTTCAGCGAACACTTTCAAAAATTTCTGAATGTTGACTGTGGCAGACAGCACAATTATTCTTCATTAGCTTGTCTACTCGAAGAGGCGGACATTACTTGCACAAAAAATGAAATGTATAGGCTACTGCTTACACCCGCCGTGGTTGCTCAGTGGCTATGGTGTTAGGCTGCTGAGCACGAAGTCGCGGGATCGAATGCCGGCTGCGGCGGCCGCATTTCGATGGGGGCGAAATGCGAAAACACCCGTGTACTTAGATTTAGGTGCACGTTAAAGAACCCCAGTTAGTCGAAATTTCCGGAGTCCTCCACTACGGCGTGCCTCATAATCAGAAAGTGGTTTTGGCACGTTAGACCCCATAATTTAATTTTAAGCTACTAATTAACAAAAATCCCCTAATTAAGTTCGTAACTAATTATCTTATGGCCCATATTGCAAAATACAAATTCTAGCCATGTAGTTGACAAGGCGGATCCGCTTGAAAGGAATTCTCAGGATGACGCCAGTTCAGAGATATTACTCGTAATTCTCGAACATTGTGGAGAAATGCATTGACGTTCCAGATACATTCTCAACAAAGCGTCGTTTTGTGCATTCAAGGAAAAACAAACACATGCCCCATCTTCTTGCGAATATTTGCTCTGGCATGATTATATCCTATACTAATGCATGTACTAACAAATTAGGAAGACCCACTAAGCTTCAACACGACACTCCCTCACCAGAACAGGAATTGGCCTCCCTAGTGCAATATTCGGCCACTCACTCCCAAATGACTTACTCAATTACCCAATGGCCCTCAGTCCCCAGCAGTTGCGGAGCACTTGTCCAAAGCGGCGGTCAGACCTGCAACGCAGCAGAGGGTGCTAGGAATCTCTGGACCCGGCCAGGCCGCGAATGGAAACTGACCCTTGCAACGTTTAACACCCGAACCCTCTCGGGTGAAGCTATAGCCTAGCAGGACTCTTTGAGGAACTATCAAGCATTGTTTGGGATATCATTGCCCTTAGTGAGGTTAGAAGAACTGGTGAAGCTTATACAGTGCTGACAAATGGCCACGTCCTCTGCTACAGAGGACAACCAGATAATAAGCAGTTCGGCGTAGGATTCCTAATCCATAATGACATAGCGGGCAACATCGACGAATTCTACAGCAATAATTAGAGGGTAGCTGTAGTCGTAACAAAGCTAAATAGGAGGTATAGAATAAAGGTAGTGCACACCTACGCTCCAACCTCCAGTCACGATGTTGAAGTAGTAGAACAGTTTTATGAAAGTGTTGAATTAGCGATGCCAAAAGTGCAAACTCAGTATACTGTAGTCATGGGCGACTTCAATGCAAAAGTGGGGATAAAGCAGGCTGGTGAACAATCAATTAAAAACTACGGCGTGGATTATAGGAACACTCTAGGAGAGATGTTGGTAGAATTCGTAGAAGTGAATAAGCTGCGAATAATGAACGCTTTTTTCAGGAAGCGTTGGAACAAAAAGTGGACCTGGAAAAGCCGTAATGAGCAAACAAGAAATGAAATTGGTTTCATACTTTCTGCTGATTCCACGATAGTGCAGGATGTAGAAGTTTTAAGTAGGGTAAAGGTGCAGTGATCATAGGTTAGTGAGGGCTACGATTAACCTCAATTTGAAGAAAGGATAAAATTAGTCAAGAAGAAATAGGCCAACCTAGACGCAGTAAGGGTAAAAGCAGACCAATGCCGAATTGGCACTTTAAAACGAATTTGCCGCCTTAGAACAGAGAGATGAAGGTGACATAGACGCAATGAATGAAACCTTAACTAGGCTGGCTTCAGAAGCAGTACTTGAAGAGGGAGGTAAAGCCCCAAGGCAACCAGTAGGTAAGCTCTCCCAATTACAAAGGATGTAATAAAAAAACAACAAAGAATGAAAATGTCGAACTCAAGAGATCAAATAGAATTTGCGGAACTGTACAAACTAATCAACAAGGAGAAAATAAGAGCTACTCTAAATTATAACGTGAGAAAGAGAGAGCAAACAGTATATAAATGGACGCAGCCTGAAAACAGTGAGAATGAAACTAAGCATCACACAAAACAAGATGTAGGCACTGAAAGATAGACAGAGTAATATCATCAGCAATCTCAAAGATATAGTAAAGCAGCGGAAGAATTCTATACTGACCTGTACAATACCCGAAGCAGAAACGATACCTCCATTCAAAGTAGCAATGAACAGGTTAGAGAGGTTCCTTCTATAACTAGCTATGAAGTTAGAAGGGTCTTGAAAGACCTGAAACGTGGAAAAGTGGCAGGAGAAGATGGACTACCAATCGATTTAATCAAAGATTGTCGAGACATAATGCTTGAAAAACTAGCGGCCCTTTATAGAACTGCCTGTCGACTTCAAGGGTCCCAGAGAACTGGAAGAATGCCAACATCATACTAATACACAAAAAGGGAGAAGTTAAAAAATTGAGAAAGAATTCCCATTAGGTTATTGTAATATTATAAAAATATTCAGAAAGATAATCTTCACTCTGCCGTGGTTGCTCAGTGGCTATCGTGTTTGGCTGCTGAGCACGAGGTCGCGGGATCGAATGCCGGCTGCGGCGGCCGCATTTCGATGGGGGCGAAGTGCGAAAACACCCGTGTACTTTGATTTAGGTGCACGTTAAAGAACCCCATGTGGTCAAAATTTCCGGAGTCCTCCACTACGGCGTGCCTCATAATCAGATAGTGGTTTTGGCACGTAAAACCTCATAATCTAACAAAGATCATCTCCAATAGATTAAGAGCAACGCTGGACGTTAGTCACTTAAGGGAACAGGCAGGTTTCAGTAAGGGATACTCTACATATGTACCACATCCATATCATCAATCAGGTAATCGAGAAATCCGCGGAGCACAATCAGCCTCTTTATATAGCTCTCATAGATTACGAAAAGGGGCGAAGCTATATCAGCAGTGGACACTCTTTGTCGGCATCGCAGATCGCTTTCAAGGTATGGTCCACGCGGCGGTGCCGCCGCCCGAGTACGTTTCGTCACGGTTTAGAACGGTTCCACGCAGTTGAATAAGGCGCTAAAGGGCGATAACGGCTAATAGTGATTGCAACGTCATCAGCACACCCGTTTGCCTACGTAGCGTCACCGCTTCGTAACGTACGGCGATACATTCAAAAGGTGCTGGTCGCGAATCTAACAGAGAAATCTAACGGCCATAGAACATGACCTAGAAATGTCTGATTTGGACTATCTTCTAGTAGAACTATTTCTATAGAGGGTAGGCATACCCGCCACATTCATACTTAATGTATACAGCAACCCAAAGGGAGGACACCCTACCATTATCGAAGCAAAAATTTCGAAGCATAATGCACTAGTCCTAGTGGACGACTTTAATGCACAACACATGGCTTGGGTAAACAGAGTCAATAAAAAGAGAGGCACGCACCTCTGGAATTACATCCAAGATGCGCGCCTTACGCTACACACAGACCCAGTCACCCCTACTAGATGTGGCAGGAGCATACAAGTTAACACATCTCCGGACCTGACGCTTACAAAGTATATAGTGGAAGTGAAATGACAGAACACCATGAATAACCTAAGTAGTGACCACTACATAGTGGCAACTACTATAAGAGCCAAAAACCTCAGAGGTACAGGCAGAAACTGGTCCAAATTACGGACTGGGGCAAATGCAGACAACGCAGAGATGAAAACGCACGAAATTAGATAAGCAAACTAGAGGAGTGAATCAAAGACTTCAACGATGATGTTAAAACAGTAATGAAATCAATTCCGTCCTCAGAGGCACCACATCTATGGACAATCGGCGGCTACATATGTAGGAAGCATACGACAGTCTGCAGAGAAGGTGGCAAACGCAGATACTCAATCGGCCACTGCGCATTAAAATTGCGAAGCTGTCCAAAGAGATAGAAGATTATGCACAACAGCTTTCCAGGCAACAATGAAGCCAAGTCTGCGGCGACCTAATGAGTGGCAAATTTGGACTCAAAGATACTCGGCACTTCCTCAGACACCTGCTAGATCTAGAGAACAGCAAGATAGCGCAGAGTAAAAAGATTATTAGTCTAGTGCATAATTAAGCGCTCACGGATAAAGAACTCGTCGAGGAACTCAGACACCGATACGCAGACACATCAAACAAAGTCTCTTTGCCGAGCTACTAGGAAGCCCCGAACCACAAACCGGACGAGGACATCGAAGAGTCTGAAATGTGGGCTGTGCTTCAGACTCCGGACCTCCTCAGCTCCAGGCGCGCACGGGATTACGAACAAATCACCACGAAACTTAGATGACGCCTCGATTGAAGCAAGTACTAAATACTTTAACGAATGTTGGGAAAGAGGGGTACTCCCCTCATGTTGGTGGCGTGCAAAGATAGTTTTCATCCCGAAACCGGCAAAGAAGCTTGACTTGCAGAACATCGCGGTTCTGCAAGTCAAGTCTGTATCTCTCACTTTCTGCTTAGGCAAAGTGCTAGAGCACGTAATTCTAAGCAGGCTGCAGAGCCACATGGATGACAGGAATTAGCTCCCGCACGCCATGACTGGCTTTACAGCAAATCTATAAACACAAGGCATCATACTGAGGATCTCAGAAGAGGTTTTACATCACAGAGAAAGAACTACAGCTGACCTAGCCCTAGATCTAACAAAAGCCTTTGACAACATTACGCATGAAGCAATCATGCTTGCATTGGAAAAACTTAATGTCGGACACAAAATTGCAACTATACCAAAGCCTTCCTCTCCGACGGGGCTGCCGAACTCCAACTAGGCTCCGTCGCATCTTCCACATTGAAACTTGCCAGCAAGGCAACCCCACTGGGATCAGTACTATCCCCTTTCCTATTTAACATCTCGCTTAAACCGCGCTTAGCACAACTGCTGGTTTAAGACGCTGGCGATATCACATTCTGGGCTAATACCGGAAGCGACAGTGAGATAGAGGAAACACTACAAGCACGAGCAGAGTGGTATATCATGTTAATTAAATAGGTATATCATGCTGCCCCCAAAAGTCTGAACTTGTGATTATAAGGGCTTAACCACAAGCTCAAAACACCTCACCCGGACATCATACGACGGTAGATGGCACATAATCACAAGTCCAGACCCTTAAAATCCTGGGGATGCACGTACAAAACAACGGAAAGAAGGTAGTCACACTCAGCAAAATCATAGGATTCGTTAGCCAAACAAACAGGCTATTTAGGCGAGCAGCAAACAAACATAATGGCATGAAAGATGCGAATCTCTGGCAACTTTTCCAAGGCTTCATCCTGGGCCAGATAGTATATTTCCTTCCTTACCTGCACCCCTATCCGGCTGAAAAGCAGGAAATCGATTGCCTAATTACACAATCAAATCAGACCTTCACCTCCCTAGATATTCGGCTAATGAGAAGCTCCGAGAATTGAGAATCCACAATACCCTAGAGTAGCTCGCCGAGGCACACAAACTGGCATGGCTGGAGATACTATCCAAAACTGAAATATGAAGACACATGCTGGAGGATTGGAGGACCCGATATGGATCCACACATACTTCAATGTGCAAACTCCCGCTAATATACCACATAAACGTAAGGATAGATCCAATACCAAAAAATACACATCCTGAACACCACAAGGACAGAAGGACAGGAATAGCTAAAGCTCTACATAAACACTGCTCGGGCCCACAGGATATACGGCCTGCGGAAAACGCCGACAACGCCCCCTGTCGCCAAGGCTGCGAAGCGTAGGCGGGCTCGGGCGAGCACTGTACCCGTCAGCGCCTATGCGCGTGCTGTCATGTTTGCGTTCTTGATCGTGATTTAACGCTTCTGTCAGCCTTCCGATGTCTTAAAACAACTGTCGTGTAATTGGGTGCATTAAAACGTACAAAACCTCCTCAGGCACACTCTTAGTTTCCGGTGCTGCTTCACTAGCAAGAGCGACGGCGGCGTTGGATCGTGGCGGTTCGACAGAGAATATAAGCAATTGCGCTTTCTTTACTGCAGTTTTAGAGCGATTACTATGTTTTTATTTTTTGCTTGATGTCGCTGCGCCTTTAGTGAACGCGTCTACGTTTAAACTTACATTAGATTATGGGGTTTTTAGTGCCAAAACCGCGATATTACAATGAGGCACGCCGTAGTCGGGGGCTCCGGATATTTTGGCCACTTGGGGTTCTTTACCGTGCACCTAAATCTAATTGCGCCCCATCGAAATGCGAACGCCGTGGCCGGGACACGATCCCGAGACCTCGTTCTTAGCAGCTCCACACCATAGCCACTAAGCAAGTAGGCGGTTATGGTTAACTTGTTCGCCTCGTCTATAGTCCAGCGGATACTATAAACATTATGTTGCTGTTACTGATGAGATGTAATGCCCCCTTTGAAAAAAAGAAAGAAAGATGTGAAAAGCTAAGCTAGAGAATGCGGAGTGAAGCTGCGGAGAGAGAGAGGGGGGGAAGTCAAGGAGGTTAACCAGAGGCGAGTTTCCGGTTTGCTACCTTGCAATGGAGTGGGGGATATGGGGTTTGTAATGACGACAAAGAGCGAGAGAAGAAAAACGTAAAAAAAAAGAAGAAAAAGAAAACAGGTGACAGAAAAGGCGTTCCAATCACAGGCGTTCACACAGGCAGGTCGATATCAAGAAACGCAGTAGCGCTTGCACGGCCTTCTGAGGCGATGTTAAGTCGCGTCGATGCAAAATTATTTCTTCCGACAGAAGCTGGTCGTCCAACTGTTTCAGCACGACGGAAAGCTGTTATCCCTGCACGCTGTACTGCGGGCACTCGCAATGAACATGACGAATGGCGAACATGGCAAAGCTGTGAAGCGCTTATTGTGTTTGGACGCTTTGAACAAAGGGCTCTCTCTTAAAAAGCAGGTGACGGCGTCACAAAAAAGCGTCACGCAATCTCGCATGCCTTGAACGGAATCGGCTGTTGCTCTACCTATCGATGGACCTGAAATGCCACCTGCAGCCTAGAACGTTTGGTGTACGCTCACCTCAGCTATCTGCAGTTGACTGTACAAATTGACGTCTGTGGGCATTAAGGGCTTTTGACAGAGCATTCAACCTCGTTTTGAGTGACTCTTAATATCAATTCTCGCTAATTGGAAATACCTGACCTTCGAAGCCCTGATGTCTGCAAGTAGTGGAAATTCACTTTAGGCCAGCTGTGTCACGCGCTGTGGTCAATTCTGAAACCTTCACGTTACCTTTTTTCTTTTTTTTTGCTAGTGGTGCTAGCGAGTGCTTGTTCACTTTTTCTTTGCATGAAATGGGTCGATATATGTTGATGTTGCTTCACTGTAGTTGTCACTGCTTTGAAAATGATTGCAATGTAGCACGGGGTTTACAAGAATTATTTAATGCCGTGCTTTGTATTTGCTTTCAAATTGTTAATGTTGTGTCAACGTATTCTTTTAACTAATTAAAAAGTGCTGCAATGGCTGTTCAGACTCGGGGCACTACAAGAAGCGATACAACATGTGGTTTAATTATATATTTAGGTGCGAGGGTGATAGTAGTAAAAATCGTGGTGGCACTAAAAAATAACATAAAATATAAAAGCAATATTCTCTTGACTGACCAGGGGGGCAAATTTTCAAGTATGGCGTCTTCTGATATCTCATTCGCGTGCTCCCGTGAAATCATCGAAACGCTCTGCCTTTTTAACCATAGAACATGTGAAATCCATGCTGTGCAGACAGTGGTGAGACGCAAGCATAAAAACGATCAATCTTTAATTATTGCCGGAATCCTATATGTGCTATATTTCTCAAGCTCATCGCGCTGGTTTGCAAGTGTTACCGTCGCTGGCTTCTTACGTAGCCGCGCCTGTACGAGCCACGCATTCGAAGGCGCGATGGCGCTCCCTCAGCCTGCTATAAAAATACAGGGCATGTAAACGAAGCAAGTGTGTGCATAAAGAACGTTGGTTCACGGGCCAACAAATGAAGCCATTAGCGGCGGGGGCTTTATATGAAAGCAGCATATTGCCGATGAGCTCCACTTCGCAGCCTAGCTTGTTGATGCTCATCTGCGGCAAACACTTAGCCCGTAAGGAGACAATGTCGTCCCTGTCGTCGGACTCATGTCCACTATTGTATAGTGCGATTTCCTTGCGCACACTGAGACCGCAGAAGTAATTATCAGGGGCGCGCACAAGCAGCAAATCGCACGCACACAATTCAGTCATGCCTGCCGTACAAGCAGGCTTCTCCGGCACGAGGCCCGCCTGCGGTTCCAACGGCCGCCGCTACACGGCTTTCAGTTAGTCCACGTTGACGTGGAAGTCAAAGCCAGGCCCACTCAGCAGCAATAGTTTGTTGCAAGCATGCAGAGGAAGCAGAAGCAGCTATAGCTCTGGCTATAAATGGCACCACCGCGAAAATTATTTTTAGTGAATCTAAAACTGCAGTTATAAACTTTACGCGTGGCAAAATTCACAAACCGATATCCACCACCTGATCGTCGGATTCAAATGATCTGGGTCCCGGCACATTCCTCGCACATGAAATCAGGCCAAACAATTATGCCCGAGATCTCGTCAGCCGGGAGGGGAAGCCTCGGTCTGGGTTCAGCGAGGGATCTCATGGGGACGTTCCACGAAATTATTATGCACTACCGCGAAGGTAGACAAAAATACCCCCACCACATAAATCACTTGATAAACTGCAACAGGTTATACCTGCACACAGTAGACTGGCTCGTTTGCCAGCCCTTACAAGTATTCGCCGATGCATCCTGGCTGCTTCTCATCTAAGTGCAAAAACTGCGACGCCCATAAGGCGGACCTGACACATATAATGAACGACTGCCCCGGACTAAAGCCTATGGCGAAACTCCAACTTAATAACACTTCAGACTGGGAGGTAGCGGTGTCCAGCTCGGATCCCGCAGTCCAGCTGCGGATGGTTAACTGTGTTTTGGATATCGCCGAAAGTCGAGGGCTTACGGCCACCTCACAGCGCCTGGCAGAAGAAAGCACCCAGTAATTTAAAGAACTCTAACATCTCAGGAAAACAAAGCTTTTCCTCCTCCTCCTACATCTCATAGTCGTCATGTTATCATCCTTTACGCTTTAGTCGTTCCGTCGATATTATTCCTTCTTCGTCAATTCATCGTCACTGCGTCAGCGTCATAGAGTCGTCGTTATGCCTTCATGTTCATGGGTGACCTTGGCAAGCGAGTGCCATAGCAAACTGGGACGATATAGAGTTTTAGAATAGGGGCCCCGAAGGTTTGGGGCCAAAAGAAAATAGCGTCAAAGCCGCTGCGCATGCGCATGGCGCAAGACGCAAACTGCATTTGGGTTTTGCATCGGGCACGCTATTTCGCAGATTTAGCGAGAGCCCCAAAAGCTTTGTGTCAACAAACATGGCAGCACCCATCGAAGCGACGGCTCTAACCTACCACCAAACTAGTTTAGATTCGTGTTAACGCGTGAAGTTCGCAAGTTAGAAGAAGTGACTATGGTTATCGCTTTCTCGTAACTATAGCGTGTGTTATGAAGATTGATCCATTAAACGACGCTGATTCCGAATTCGATTGTATATTTATGGCTCGTGGGCCTGACACGGCTTAGCTTGGCTGGTGAAGGCGCGTAAAATTGGTTGCTAAAAACTAAGTGCAACAAATTGCTTGCTGCTAATAGAATAACCTCTCAATTGTAATTTATCGCGGAAACTCCAATCTGAAAATTACTCAGCTTATCATAAAATGGTATGCTTTATTTATTTATTTATTATAGCGTTTCTTTGACGCCGTAGTGACGCTGCAAGCGCAAGACGCTAGCCGCAAACGCAAAGCCCTATTCTAAAACTCTTCACTCCTGCGTGCCCCAACGCTAAGACCCGCAAAGCTCTTTGGTTTGGGGCCCCTATTCTAATACTCTCTGATATCGGAGTATGGAACATAAAGCCGAAGCAACGAAAGTCTCAAAATCAGCACTACACGTGTAAAATAAACGTGACTTCAGGAATGTGGTCTGTAGCTACATTCCTCGACTGCTATTCCCATTACAGCCGACAGCCATCGTAAGATGAGTTCTGCTGTAATTTTTTAGAGCGCAGCTCGTCGGTGCCCGTTCCTGCGCGGCGAGCGTCGACGTTCCCATCGTAACCGAGCGAACGAGCATAGCGAAAGATGGAAGCGAACGCGGCGCGCAGCGAGGAATCAAAAAAGCAGTAGGCGCGAGTAGGAAGCGAAGACAATGGTGCAGCAGAACAATGAAGCGGAAAGGGGAGGGGGTATGGCGAAAGCGTGAAAAGAGCGTAGTGTCACGCACGACGGGCTTTTCGGCGATGGGTACGAGATGGCGCCTGAGTAGCGCGCGTTGTTTGAGTAACTAAATAAGAGGAAAAAACGAAATCAGGAAAGAAACAACTTATGATAACTCAAAGGGAAGCTCATTACTTTTCGAAGCGATATCGGGATGTCTTAGAACACGCACCTATAAAGCGAGATATAAGACGGAAGAAGAAGCATGTGCTTGCTGCGATAAAGCTAGGGAAATGACGGAGCATGTTTTATTAGTATGCGAAGACTTCTGCCCAGCGGTCGATTTAGGAACCACTGGCTTCCTTGAAGCCCTTGGGTTCAGCCAAAGCAGTGGAAAAGTAAACACGTCCGCAATAGCAATTAGTAAGAGGCGATTTGAGCATTGGTGGAATAAAAGTAGGGAAATGACAAAACGATGACGTACAAAAGCACAGTCCGAAATAGGGGATCAGAAAATTTGGGTATGGTAGTTCATAGTGTTTTTTTAGCGTTTTCTTTTCCTTTTTATTGTTTAACCTATCTAGGACATTACGCAGTGTAATAGCAAGAGCTTGGTGGCGCAACCCACCGCCCCATTCCAAAGGGGACGGTCATAATATTCATCCATCCATTGATTGCATTGGCCTTCAGCCTCCGAAAGTAGCGCTAACCACTTCCCTCCTCCTCCGCTCGGCGCGGCCTCGATGGTGGCGCCGCCCATGCTTGCCCTGCCGTAGCAGACGACGGCTAATACGCTAACTGAGGAAATCCGCGGAAAAGTTCGTTCGAGCCCTGCGGAGCAGTTTTTTCAATCGAGATCTTGCTTCGTCCGTCGGTTATTGGCCTTAAGAATGTCGCTGTGGAATAGCCGAAAAAACAGAGAAAAGAACCATTATATAAGGCGTAAAGCCCACACACGTTGAGAGTTCGTGTTGCTGAAACACGACGCATGCACGCGGTGTGCACAAACACGCGCGTAACTACCAGAGTTTCAGGTTTTGACAGTGTGAAATTATGTGTACGTGGTTTCGTAGGTTCACATACAGTGCATATGACGCATGCGATACCCATTCACTTAATCGGACGCATAAAAATCTTTACGTTAAGCAATAAAAATTTTCAGCCTTATCAGCGGGCCTGCGGCCCTTTGCGGCCTTTCTCGCCCATTATAATCCTGCACACACAACATGCGAGTAGCCGCTGCTCATGCCACCAGTAATAGATATTTCAGCGTGTGCGCTATTCCGCCCAAACCGCCCCCGCTTGCCGGATTACCAGACGGTCGGGACGTAAACGTGACCGGCCGGGGCGGTGCAGCCGACTGGTGTTGTAGAGCTCAACCAGACAAACACAAAGCTAAAATTGCATTAACCTACTTTATTTGGTTCGCTGCTGGTGCAAACTTTCGGCAGCGGCGTAATTGTGTTTACAATTACACTTACAATTGTGTTTACAATTACGCCACTGTCCAAAACTTACACCCCAGCTAAGAAGAACATAGTAATTGCATCTGTGTTCAGGTGGTGTAGCTTTGCACCACCAGCTGGCGCCACCAATCTGGCTGCTCACGTTTACGCCCTCTCACATCCGGCAAACCGCCCGCTCTTGCCGGAGTACCGGACGCACTAAAATTCTCTATTGAAGACGCATCCAGCAGCAGCCGGGATATAGGCAAAATTCAAGAGGCCCGTGGAGAGATTATTCGTTGGTATTCCGTGATTCTTCTCGCACGGGCGTGGTATGTTGCAGCAGTCGCGGGGCGCTTTTTTCGTTGCGGGGTGCTTTTGTAATAGCGACGATAGATTGTTTTTTTTTTTTTACAAGTACTGCTACAGGAGGGCACATGTAACGGCTAACACAGGCTTCTGGAGAGAACGTGACATTACAAGCGTTCCCGTGGCCGCTTTGGTGCCCTGGAGGCGCCGCCAATAATACGATATAATGACACGTTGTTACAACTAGTAAATAAAATCTAATAAAGAAATACAATCACGCCGAGGCGCCAACTTCTGGCGCAGCGCTACCGCGCCCGCGCGAGAATTACAAAACGCCAACGAGGAATTTACCGGCCCACGTACAACTACTATCAAAGCGCACGTTAAACATCCCCAAGCGACCTAAATATGTTATCCGGAGCCATCCACTACGACCTGCCTCATAGCTTTAGTCGCTTCGGGTCGTTAAAGGGACCCTGAAACGCTTTTGACGATTTTCTACAAACGTACTGAGTCGTTAGAGTAGGTCCTTCAGATCTATAATTGACACGTCTAAGTGCTCTGCGTAAAGCGTGTAATTTATTATAAGGTTTTAAAAATGCACATCGCTGCAGATGGCAGCGCACTGCTCGGCGGAATTTTAAGCCGCCCCTACCCATATGACCGAAATAATCCATATGACGTCAGTGGGGCGAGCTATCCGATTGGCTGACCAGGGCGCGTGATCGATAATTTTTCTAACTTTATGGTAAACAAATGATCTTCGCAATAGTTGGAATGTTATTTCATTTGTTTTTATAAAAAGAAAGTAGCATAAAGAGAATGCACAAGAACAATTTTTCAGTACACTTAAGCGCTTCCGGCACACAGCAAGTGTCGTCTGCTTGTGTTACAACGTACTCCATTTGGACGAGAGCTCCGCGGTCAGAGTTGGTCGCAGTCTTTTCGCGAGCATTATGATTCGACTTTGTTGCCTTGTGGGCTGCAAACGAAGCGACTGGCAATATGTCAAGCTGCGACATCGTGTCCCTCTGCAAGGCAGCGTACGAGCGAACTGGCTGCTGCGCATCGGACTGCCGCTATCCGATCAGCGCCAGCATTGCGCGTTTGTGGCCGTCACTTTACACCAGAAGATTACTAACGCAATAGCGTTTCGCGAGTCCCGTATTAGGGCAAACTTAAGCGCAAGGGGACAGGGTCTGGCCGCTTGACTGTGCCGTAACGGGATGAGCCGAGATGAGCAGAAGGGCAAATGTGAATGGTCTGCACGGTGCAGCCACCTGGTGGAATAGAGCTCAACCATACACAGCAGCAGCAACGAAGCGTTTCCTTCTTTGCTGCTGGTGCGTATTTTTCGCAGGAGTGTAAGCATCAACAGGTTGTTTTTATAAATGTTTAAGATGTTTTACGCTTCGTTAGAGCAATATTAGCGCTTTGTTTGACTGCTTAAGCGCTGCGCCAACAAGTATCTGGACCATGCAGACTGATCAGGCCGCTCACGTACGTCTACGCCAAAGTTCCTTCATCAGCTTGAGTTTATGCCTCCAGTCATTTGACGAAATGACCAGCTTGCCTGTGGTTAACGGAATACCAGACAAGTTCGGCGCTACGACAGAATGCTCGCAACGCACGCTGCTTCGATAGCTCTCGCTTGGGGTCGACAGCCAAGCAGCTAGTGGAGACGTTCGCGCGGGCGGGGGCGGGGGCGGGCTCCAAAACACCCGGAAGTGGAAGATGTGACGTCGCATCATGACGCAGGACCAGTGAAGGCGGAGCTTAGCCCCGCTCGCTCAGCGAACGAGTTGAGGAGGAAAAGCACGGCTGGGGAGGAGGGTAACTTATTATCGCTTGTAGCTCCATTAATACGTAACGCTTCACTTAAATTGTGGTGCGAATGTTCTACTTAAGCTGTACCCTACGCGTCTACAAAATTTGTCCGAACCGTTTCAAGGGCCCTTTAAAAACGTTAATCACCGAAACGGAAATCAATACATGGGGGCGTACATTCGAAGCTAAATGACTGCATCCGTAAATCATTTGAGCCTTGTAAAAGCGCCGAGAATGTGCGAACTTCTGGTGGCGAGCTCAAAACGTAGCATGAATAAAGCCGCTTTTACATCGCAGGCAAGCTGCAGATGCGCACACTTTCGCCGCAAGACGAAACTACATGAAACAAAGAGAGCACATTCGAAAAAAAGTCTACTTAAGCGCGCTAAAAGCACGCACAGCATGAACACATACACTTTTTCGAAGCGGCAGGTGTGAGCTACGCTCAAAAGCAGAGATTGTGAGGAAACGTGGCACTTCACAAAGCCAGCCCGCCCGATCCTATGTATCATCACTTTTCTTGTTTGTGCGTTGCGCTCGCCGGATGGTAAATAAAGAAGCCTTTTGCAGTCCCTGTGTCGGCTGCAGGAACCGAAGGCGCAGCAGCACGGTATCACAGTTCAGTTCTCGTCCCTAACACGCTTGATTTGTTCTGCTAACGCACTCAATCAGTCCGTTCGCGCGTACTTTCGTCGCGCAGGGCCAACAATGGCCGTTCGGAGCGCGATGGCAAGAAAAATTATACAAAAGCGCGGCGCCTGCATCCACCAGACACAGATTGACCAATGGGGAAGCGATGGAGGCTGGGGCGACAGGAGGCGTGGAGGACGAAACGTCGGCGTGAGAGGGGTGGCGGAAAGATCTAACAATGGCGCCACTTTTGGAAAATTGGGGGGTTTTAGCGCGTTGTCTGGGGCTGTCGGCGGCGGCTTCTGTGAATCGCGCCCATGCCTCGCCCACGCGCTGGCTCTTGCGATCTCCAGATTAGCAAGGCAGCCGCCCCACACTTCGCTTCGTCTGCAACTTGCTGCCCTAGACCAATTGGTACGCACTAGCAAATATATAGCGAAATAATACACGCATAAAGCTGCGCTCAACTTTCGCATTAGAGAGTAATGTAATCGTCGGCGATTTTTTGCTTGTCATACTTGTAAACCATCATGGCCTTTTATGGACTCGTCTATGGGGAACCAGCGCTGGCCAGGAGGCGCTACGACATTTTTCATGCGTTACTTAAATATGCTGAAACCGTCCGATAGGGAGGCTACGAAGATGGCACGACATATTTAGCGATAAGAAACGTGCGCCTGTATCAATGTTTGTCCAGCCCGATGCGGCCAGCCAAGTTCTGTCCATGGCCATGCGCGCTGCGTAGAGCGCATGCGCTGCTACGTCCTAGCACGTCGGTTCCCTGCCGTTTGAGGAGCCGTGAAAAGTGTGACTCAAGACAATCGGTGAATTTGCTGACACGAAATCACTGCGTGTGCTACTGGAAACTGTGTCTACCGCTCGCTAGGCTGTGTGTTACGGCGCTGCTGTCGGCACGCGAAGCTTCAGCGCTGGTTGCCCATAGCATAGCAATAACGGCACTATATTGTCACGCAGTGGTGACGTTGAAGAACACATTAGCAGTACTGTGAAAGACAAAACTAGCTTTTATTGGGCGAACCTGTGCCCACAAAACAGGCTACACTTAAAGCACAACGATAGCGGCGAACACAGTCGGCGATCGTCGAAAATCGGATCAGCGGGTCAAGCGCGTTGGCTTTTATACAGCAGTCGTCGAATGTTCCAGACTAATCGTTCGGGCCCGCGTGCCTTCCACAAAGTTCTACACCATTCGCGTTACGCGATGAAATCAGATAACACAAGGTTCGGCGACAACAGACAGCTGGGTAGAAGCATCGATAACTTTCCAGAAACGTCGGATACATGCAGGCGCGTCCCTCGCTGTGCGATTGCAGTTGCTAAGCGGCGAAACGTAGTCACCCGATAAAGATAAGTACACGTGTCAATATGCTTGACACTATGCGCTAAATTGTTGCAGCTTTAAGAGGGAGCTGTAGCCCCCTCCACCGTTACGACTGGGAGTAGAGTCGTCATGCAATAAAGTGTTCTTGCTGTTTTGGCCCTGGAGGTCCTATTAAATACATGGAAATTGAAAAATCGTTTTTCTCAGCAACCACTTCGCCTAATTTGATCATGTCTGTTACATTGAAAAAAAAAGCTAAAATCTAGCTATTGTTTCTAGGAAGGAGATCTTTTTATTTATGCCGTCATTTTTTATAGAAATTGTTGAGAATAGCCAAACTTCAGAAAACGAAACTATCAACCTTACAGCTCTGCAGCTTAGCAATGAGAACGCTATCACAATTTTGTAAACTGCACCTAATACTACATCTGAACTGAACAAAGGTGGTGTATTACAAATGGCAGTCCGACATTTGCAATATCCTTGCAAACAACGTAATAAATGCACGTAAGGTAAAAGTTTATACATCAAATTCGTCCACTTTCGATTCCCTAACAGATGCAATTGACACAATTGCGATATCTGTTTTTGGTGCGGAGTTACGAAGCATCTTGGTTCTATCTTTTTTTTCACTGTCATATGTTCAGCAATTTGCGCAAAAAGATCGAGGGCATACATCAAAATCCCGCATGATACAGTCACTAGAATTTAACTTCCTCTCGTCAATGCAGAGGTTACCTCATAAAATCATTTCTGCGTTTTGCATGTATTCGAATGGGCGGAATCGGGATGGACCCCAAGCTAACGCTTCCTCGTAGGACACGTGCGATCACGGCCCATGCCGTCCAGGTTCCACCTCAAAACGCAGATCTGAAGCGCAATTGCAAGAAAATTGACGGCTCGCGCGATCACATTAATTGCCCCTGTGCAACATCGACTTCAGCATGGTGAGGCAAACGACGGCCGAGGAAGAAAGCGTCAGTAAACGAAACATGATCCCGCGACCTTCAGCAGAGTTTATGTACGCACACAGTATAGTACACTCATACTTACCGGCGACTCGCTTCCGTGAACAGCGGAGGCGCTGAAGACCAGAAGCAGTGCAGAAACGAGCATGAGAGCCATCGCGATGAACTGGGAAACTACTACCGTGCGCCGCACATGCGATCAACTGCGCAATTTATACATGCGTGTGGCCAGGCCACGCAGCCGCACCGCGGCTCAATAATAACACGCAGCTGTTACGACTGCCTTTTGGAGTGAACGACAAGCGCTATCAGAGAAGGCAATTTTTGAAGACGAAAAAAAAAAATGTGCTTCTTTTAACCTGCCCTCGATAATTGGAATCCGCAAGGTGCACACCATGTGACCTGTCATATGACATGCGGCTTCAGATGTAAAAAGGGGATAAACACTGTCCCGTACACTAGGTGCATAAAAATACTGCACCGCATGTCTGGCTTTTGTCCCAGGTGGATGTGCACGTGTGCACGCGCGTAGACGAAATACCATGGAGGCAAACAACCTAGTGGCCCTCAAACAAGTGTGGCTGTCTAGCATATTATATTGCACTTGCCTCGCTCGCACACGCCTTGTATAATTAAAAATGCTGGCAGAAATACTTGTGTGGCTCACGATTTATGCAATCCCTCTCTTCATCAAACTGGAGATGGGGATGTTTGCATTCTTGCGCATGGGCTCGCTGAAGCAGTGGAAGGTCATTGATGTTTGAGAGGTTTTGTAATCCGCATGTGACAGACAATCAAGCGAAAATAAAACAGCATGCACGTTCATTTTACTGCAAGGAATTTATTTTCTTGGGCCTCGATGACGTGTTAAGGTCGCTACCTCGCTTTATGCCAGGTAACAACTTGAGAGGCAGCTACCTCGATTACTTGGAATTTGCAGCATGTCTTGCCGCGTTGCATTGGCTGATTTTCAAAACGCTTTTAATCTTGAAACTTTGGAAGCAACATTCAATAGGCAGTATAAATAGCAGCGAGTATTCGATTACTGACTAAACAAGCGTGAGGACACGCACCCAATGACGCACGAGAAGTGAGCTCAGTCGATGACCCTGAGAACTCGGGGTCATCAGCGAGCAACACAGGCGTGATGAGGAGCGCCGGAAGCGGGAAGCGAACGTGCTTGTCCCAGAGCGAGCGTTCCCTGCTGCCGCTTCACCGTTTCAACTATGTCTAGAAAACTCAGTAGATTACGTGACCTCCAATACTGGTGCGCATCGTGCAACCAGCCATCTCAGCTCGCCTGTGCATGCTCACCCTTCGCCCTGGCAGCAGCAACCCCACCTAGTTTTCATCCTTTTTCAACGGCGATTCGCTTCTTTTGGCACCCATTCTGTAACCCCAATGGTCCACTGGTTATCTATCCTACTCATTACATGGCCTGCCCAGCTTCATTTATTTTCTCGTATTGTCAATTAGAATGCCGACTATCCCCGTTTCCTCTCTCATCCACACCGCTTTCTTCCTTTGTCCTGAACTTTACGCTTAACATTCTTCGTTCTATCGCTCTTTTCACGGTCCTGAACTTGTTCTCGAGTTTCTTTGTCAGCCTCCAAGTTTCTGCCCCATATGTTAGCACCGGTAGAATGCATTGGTTGTACAGCTTTCTTTCCAATGATAACGGTAAGCTTCCAGTCAGGTTCTGGCAATGTCTGCCGTATGCCCTCAAACCCATTTTTATTCTCCTGCAAATTTCCTTCCGATTATCAGGCTCACCTGTGAGTAATTGAGCTAGGTAAACGTACTCCTTCACAGACTCTAGAGGCTGGCTGGCGATCCTAAACTCTTGTTCCCTTGCACGGTCACTGAAAATAATCTTTGTCTTCTGCATATTAATCTTCAAGCCCACTCTTACATTTTCTCTGTTCAGGTCTTCAATCATTTGTTGCAATTCGTCCACAATGTTACTAAACAGGAAAATGTCATCTGCAAACCAAAGGTTTCGCTGTATTCGCCGTTGATCCTGACTCCTAAGTCTTCCCAGTTTAATTGATTGAATACTTCTTCCACGTATGCAGTGAATAGCGTTGCAGAGGTTGTGTTTCTTTGCCTGAGCCTTTTCTTTATAGGTGTATTTCTACTTTTCTTGCCCAGAATCAAAGTAGTTGTGTAATCTTTGTAGATATTTTCGAAAATATTCACGTATGCCTCTTGTGCTCCTTGATTACATGATACCTTTATGACTGCTGCTATCACTGCGGAGTCAAATGCATTTTTCATAATCTATCAATCCATGTAGAGAAGTTGATTGTACTCTGCAGATTTCTAGATTATCTGATTGATGACATGGATATGATCCGTTGTAGAGTATACGTTCCTGATGCCAGCCTGTTCTCTTAGTTGACTGAAGCGTTACTGAAGTTGACTGAAGCGTTATTATATTGGTAAATATTTTATACAATAATGAAAGTAAGCTAATGGGCCTATAATTTTTCAATTCTTGGACGTAGTATAATGTTGGCATTCTTAACAGTTCTCTGGAACCTTTCAAGTCGTGAAACATTTCGTATAAACGGCAGCACGCTTTTCAAGCATGCTGTCTCCTCCATCTTTGATCAAATCGACTGTTATTCCATCTTCTCCTGCCGCTTTTCCCCGGCTCATGTCTTACAAGGCCCGTCTAACTTCCTCACTAGTTGTAGAAGGAGCCTCTGTAACCTGTTCATTACTGCTTCGAATGGAGGTAGCGTGATTGCTCGGGGTTCTGTACAGGTCAGTTTAGAATTCTTCTGCTGCTTTTATTGTATCTTCGAAATTGCTGATGATATTATACTGCTTATATTTCAGTACATACGTCTTGGTTTGTCCTATGCCAATTTTCCATCTCACTGATTTCAGGCCGTGTCCAGTTCTCACGGCTTCTTAAGTCTTTCGCACGCTATAATTTCGAATATCCCTTATATTCTCCTTGTTTATCAGTTTTGACAGTTCCGCGAATTCAATCTTATCTCTTCAGTGGGACACTTTCATTCTTTGACATTTTTTTATTAGGTCCTTCGTTTCTTGGGAGAGCTTACCTATTGGTTGTCTTGGTGCGCTACCTCCCACTTCAATTGCTGCTTTTGAGGCCAGATGATTTTATTCATTACCTCTATGTCATCTTAATCTCTCTGTTCTAATGCTGCATATTTGTTAGCAAGCACTAGCCTTAATTGGTCTGATTTTACGCTTACTGTGTCTAGGTTGGCCTATTTCTTCTCAACTAATTTTACTCTTTCTCTTTTCATGTTGTCGCGAACAGTGGCGAAAACAAATACGTTGTAGTGGGCAGGCACGTACGCAGGAGAGGGGGGGGGGGACGGAGGGTACCGGGACCCCTCTACCCGCCCACGCCACCACTCCTCACACATTCCTAAAGCTCCGCCAAATCAATGTTGAGACTTCACAGCTATTTCGCGGTCGACATTTTGCGGCCTTTTTCACTCCTTTCGGCATCGGCATCTCCTGGGGTGTGAAGGCCAGTTTTCTCATAGATTTGGTGCCCGCGCGATTTACTCGAGATGCGTTCAGTTGTCACCACCTATTCAATGGTCAGGCGCATTGCTGTTGCTTCGTTAGTTCAACCTTCTTTATGCAGACTGATCCAGGAACCTGGAAAGGGAATCGGTTCGTAGCCAGCTGATGTGTATGTGCGAGAAACGAGTTGCGGGCGGAGAAAACGCCAGTTGCGTTTAACAACTTGTCCTTTTGCTTCATTATTTCCTCGAGTGACGGCTCGCCGCGACGGTGGCAGAGCGTCGAAACCATATACCCGCGATATGGGTTAGATAAGGGCGAAAATAAAATAATGCGAAACAGCGTTCATGATCAAACCCTGCTTAACCCTTAAGAGAAGGTTTAGCCCGGGCCCAACTCCAACGCGGCCTATTCAAATACATGTAAAACGCAAAAACGCTTTTCTTGAGATAACCCCTGGACCAATTTTAATGGTTTTTTTTTTCATTTGAGAGAGAAAGATAAATTATAGCGACTGTTGGAAGCGGAATTTCGATTAATGGCCTGGATATTGTGAAAAAGATGTTCAGAAATTCCAATGTTAAAAAAATACACTCGAAGTATATAAATTAATAGCTCTGCATAAAAAACAGATTACCGCAGTCGTGGTACAGTGGTATCGGCGTCTGCCCCAGCTACGGTAGGTCGGTTGTTCGAATCCGGCCGCCCTTTACCTTCAGGCTGTAATAAGAAGGGTAAGGCGTACCACGACCATACGCGCGGTACTGTGTGGTGTGCGTGTAACGCATGCGGAGTGTATTCAACTCCGCCATGCCCTCTCCGCAGGGCGCCTTAATTCGAACGGCATCCCGTAAGGGAGGTGGCTATGCCGGCCCTGCTGCGCACACAGCTGCAGACTGTCTGCCCAAGGGTGCTTAAAAAGAAAAAGAAATACCGCAGTTCTGTAAACGGCAACCATTAGATCATTCAAAGAGGACAAATTTGATACGTCAATTTGTATCTTACGTGAATTTGTAGCGTTGTGTACAAGGGTTCAGCAAAAGCAGTATTTCCATATTACTGATTTCCTTAGATCCACGTGTAACGTATAACTGTTGTCTCCTTTAGATGTAACATCATATTCAATTCACTGAAATGTGATATTATTTTTCCTTGCGGAGCTAGAGAGTTGTTTCGTGCTTCGTGTTCTGAAAATTTGATTTTCTCCCATTTTTTAAATAAAACATTGACAATCTAAATCGAAAATTAGACACGAGTAGTTACTAGATTTTAAGTGTGGCTTTTAAATGCAGCAAACCTCGTCAAATTTGGTGCAGTGGTTGCCGAGAAAAACAATTTCTCCTTTTACATGGGTTTAGATAGGAGCAATGCCCGGGCTAAAGCTCCCTTTTAAACCCATAAGCAATATGACTGTCCCCCGTTACCTCGCCATGGTTTTGCGTAATTGTACAGCACTTTTCGTGCAAAATTGGCAATGGGAAACAAGAGTCGCCAGGAGCTGAAAAATTAAGTTACCTACTAAGGGAGACAGCCAAGGCAACAGCCAAACAGGAAGAAAATGCGAATATTAAAAATTTTAAGCGTTGTTTGCGAAAATCTATGGATCAACACCTCTTTGTTTAAAGAGGAAGTAGAGAAAACGCCGCCGGAAGTGGAGAACAATTCGGTGTGTTTTGAACGACGCTTCTACAATTGTCAGTCGAGCAGCCTGACGTAGCCACTTCTCTGGTGTGCTTATGTATAGGTGTTTTTCTAACCTTCCGCGGTGGGTTCAGTACGTCTATAACGGAAGTGTCCTGCGCTCTACCCAGTTATACAGGACTGACGTCCACGCATCGTTACACAACGTCCCAAATAACCATACGAGTCGGTTGTGGCACTTAACTTGGTAGAGCAGTAAACGAGATATCCAATAGAACTGTGATTGTTCCGCAAATGTATATTCCTCTATAATTCTTCCAGAGCTAATTAAAAAAATGCTGCTATAGCCGGATACACCTCATGTCTACAGGGAAGCCCCGCACACGTTCTCATAACCACCAGTCACTCTTCCTTCGCGAGGTTGCAAATAATTCGTACAAACTTTTCCTGTTACCCAAATCAGGCGGTAACCACATAAATAAAATGATTAGCACGTAAATTTATATGTTCTCCCTCGCCTATAATAGTGGAATGGCGAATACCTAATTCATTATTGAACTGAAATAAAATGCTTGCTTCGCTGCAACTATGCAGTACATTGTCAAGGTGCACTTCAGCTGGCAGTCAAGTTTCATGAGTAAAATGGGCTCAGCAGTGAAATGAACTGTACCGCAGACTTTTGAAGATTTAATTAATTAATTAATTAATTATGAAGTTACACGTGCAGAAATTATGATGCGTGCCATATTGTGGGGACTCCGGATCACCTGGAGTTCTTTAACGTACAGCTAAATCTAAGTACATGGGTGTTTTCGCATTTCGTGCCAATTGAAAATGCGGCCGCCGTGGCCGGGATTCGATGCCGCGACCTTGTGCTTCGCAGCCCAACATCATTGCCACTAAGCAACCATGGCAGGCAGACTTTTGAAGAGTGAAATGCTCAGACTCCATGCACTTTGTCCATGTCTGTTGCACACCTCGTTGCTTCCGTCGATGAAAAGACTCTTCAAGAACAGCAGACGCATATACGACGCAATTTTGAGAAGGCCGCATGACGACGATTTTATTTGCTTCTGTGATTGGCTGGCGGATTAACACAATACAACCCCCCCCCCCCGCGTGGCCCACGTGCCTTGGTTGCCAAATGCTGTTTTTTTTTCCCCAAGTTGTATGCTACCATAGAAATCTTTATTTTACACTTTCGCTTTTTTAATTGTTCTTGGCAGTGTTCGTACTGCGCTTCTTTCCTGCGTAAGTCCATTTGATGTGGTTCCTTGTTTGCCTAGTAAAGGAGAGGTGTATCTCACAGGCGTACCTGTGAGATACACCTTACTTCATTTCTATTTTGCGGGTTTACGCGTCTTTATGGAGAATGGCGGGCGTTATTAACATTTGCACTAGTAAAAGTATCCCCCCCCCATTTCCATAGAAAGGTTACCTTGGGTTGCCCCCCCCCCCCCCGAAAGAAAATCCTGGCTACGTGCCTGGTAGTGGGGTTGGGTCGGAGTCTCTCCTCTCGGGCTGAAAGAGCTGCTAAACCCTGTTTGCCCTGCACAGTCTTCACTAGCCAAATGCTAGCCGTTTACTGTTTAGTGAATACTCCCCGTAACATCTTTTTGGTAGAGTTTGGTGGCTCTATTCCTCCCGGCCCTGGATCTTCGGAGCGGACGGCACATTTCTCCCTCCTCCATGGCCGAAGACAGTACGCCGTCACCGCAGCCCGCGCCCGCGGCTCCGGCAACCGTGGTCCTTTCGCATCCCATCAATTCCGGAACATTTTGCGGTACGGATAACAATGACGTCGACGATTGGCTCCTCTTGTACGAGCGCGTCAACAAACACCAAAGGGGGAGTGAAACGCTAATGCTCGCCAACATGATTTTCTACCTACGGGGCAGCAGCTCGCGTGTCGCTTAACACGCACGAAAAGGAACTGGCGAATTGGGGCGTATGCAAGGAGAAGATGCGCGAATTGTTTGGCCGGTTGATCGTACAACAAATCACAGCCCCGCACGAACTCGCGGCCAGAGCTCAAACGTCGACGGAATCGTACGTCGCATATAACCAAGACATGCTAGCCTTGTGCCGCACCATTGTCAAAGACATGCCACATGCGGACAAGGTAGGCCACGTGTTGAAAGGCGTAGCTGGTGATGCCTTCAACATGCTCATGTATAAGCACTGCAGCACGCTTTACGCCATCATAACAGAATGCTCTCCGTTCGAACAAGCGAAAAGCGGGCGCATTACTCACCGCTTACCAGACTGCCGAACACGGCTGCGACATCCTCATGCGAAGATTCTGTGACGCCTCCTCCGTTCTCGACGCCTACCAATCTAACCAGGATTGTTCAGCAGGAACTTGAAGCCATGGCTCCAGCCGCTGATCATTTGGCGACAATATCTCTCATTTAAGCCGTCGTCTGCCGAGAGTATGTGAATATGGGCATTCCACAAGTCACCTGTCACGCACTTCAGCCCATGCACGCTTCCGGTCTTCAGACTGAATACTACACCGTACCACTTGTTGCTACTGCCGCTCCCCATTCACACCCCGCTGCAGAAATCCATCTGAGTGGAAGACACCAGACGATCGACTAATCTGTTTTTCTTGCTCTCGCGTCGGCCACATTTCACGCCACTGCCGCAATCGTCGGTATTGCCGACCCAGCTTCGCCGGTGACCGCCGCCAGCATCGTAGCCCGTCTTCTAGCACATCTCTTCTCGACGACCACCTTCCGGCCCGTGAACCTAACCGTCTATATTCGCGCTTTGCACCGACGTACGCCGACATTGCCGCAACAGGACAATGGTCTAGCCAATCGCCGTCCCCTCAGAGTCGCCAGTCGCGCTCCCCTCAGCGGCATCGCTCTCCCTCATCCGCTTACTCTGGCCATCACCCGGGAAACTAGCCCGTACAGCTCCGGTAGGTGAAGCTGCATTGACGACAAGAACCAAAAAATCTCTATTGACCCCCTCCCCCCCCCCCCCCCATCTCAAGACGCAATTTGCTCGATGTTCTCGTCGACGGCGTGACCGTTACTACTCTCAATGATACTGGCGCTCACATATTTGTTATCAGTTCTACGCTCCGAAGTCGCCTACGAAAACTGCTGACATCTGCCGTCTCTCCTACTGTACGAGTAGCTGATGGCACCAGAACACCGGTTCTTGGTATGTGCACTGCCCGCGTTACTGTTTCCAGCCACCACATTTCAGTTCTCTTCGCTGTTCTCGACGCTTGCCCACATGATGTCATTCTTGGTAATGACTTTTTGACAGCCCATTCTGCCCTCGTCAATTGTTCTACTGGCGTTTTGCGGCTCGAACTGCCATTGTGTCCTGATGACACCGCATCGCGCAACACTCGCCTACGTTCTGTGGAGTTTCTACGACTGCCTGTTCAGGCTGCTACCTATGACCTTCTGTCACCGTTTCCCCCAGTCACTGATGCTGGCTATGTGGTCGTTCTCCTCACAGATCTGATCCCCTCGCGCTACATTTCACTTCCTCACACTGTAGTGGTTGTTGCCAACAATAGAACGATGCTTCCAGTCCTCAACTTTTCTACTTCAACCCATATTATTCCACAAGGAATTTCACTAGCCGAACGGTCACCGCTGGATGAATGTACAGTTTCCGAATTTGCAGCTGACGATGAGACTATGCCCTAACCTGTCATACCAGCGCCAACCAAGGCTCGTCTGAACAAAATGATATCCCCCGACCTCCTACCTTCCGGAAGTGAAGCACTCCGTGCTGCCCTCTTTTCTTACCTTGACGTTTTTCATTTTGAGAACAGTTCACTAGGCGTACACATGTCATGACCCACCGCATCGACACTGGAGACGCCAGCCCCCTTCACAAGCACACTTACCGAGTGTCTCACTCTTAGCGCCAAGTCATCCAAAAGGAGGTAGAGAAAATGCTTCACAAAGATGTTATAGAGCCTTCCTCTAGTCCTTGGCCATCCCATGTGGTGCTTGTGAAAAAGGGCAACAGCTGGCGGTTTTGCGTCGATTATCGCCACCTCAATCACGTCCAGCAAATTTGGACATTCTCCTTTGGAACTTCACAGCAATGCACAAGTGTAACTGAATGGTAATTTTTTTTTTTCAAAGTTATATTTCAGAATATAGGCCGAGGGCCAAAACGTTTCAACTGACTACAACAAGAGGGTAGTCCCTTCTAAAAACATATGCATTTTGGCACTTAGTCGGAACATTGGTAGAGAGTTAAAGCAGTTAAAGCAGGTCAGACAGGGGCGATGAAGTCCCACAAGAGGAAATCGTTTTGCAGCCTCCCGGCAGAGCGCACATTGACTTGAAGAAGCGCCGAATTTAAGCCATAAAACCATTTATTGCAGTTGGTATTGAGACGGTAATGGTAGAGGGAGTGTCATGAAGTCCGTTAGCACGGGGCGGTTTTTGAGAGGAAGCCGAGATGGTATGGAGTGCTTATGCGTGTGCATATCTTGAGCGTGCCTGGCTATGGTTGTAAGTTGTGTGCGCGTGTGCACTCTGTGTATGTGTGTGCGGGCGTGTGCTTTGGTATTTGAGTTTGCATGCGCGCGAGTGCGTGTATGCGTGTGGGAGCGTTCGTGGCCTGTGTGCATGCCTGCGCGTGCCGGCGCGTGTGAACATATACGCGTGCCAACGTGCGTTTTCCAGTTTCAGCATGCACGAGTGCAAACAAATGTGTGCGTGTTTTGTGCGCATGGATGTCTGTGCTTGCTCAGTGTGCGTGTGTGCGTGTGCTTGCGCGTGTGTGTGTGTGTGTGTGTGTGTGTGTGTGTGTGTGTGTGTGTGTGTGTGTGTGTGTGTGTGTGTGTGTGTGTGTGTGCGTGTGTGTGTGTGTGTGGGAGAGAGAGTGTGCGCGTGCTTGTGCCTCCGTGTTTGCATATGCTTGCTTGCGTGTGCGTGTATGCTTGTGTGAGCGTTGGCGGCGTGTGTGCATGCCTGTATCTGGGCGTGCGTGAGCGTGTGCGCGCGGGTTAATAGAGAGATTTAGTTTACGGGACGCAAGGCATTGAGGGCCCTAGCGCTTGGGTGCGTTTGCGTTTGCGTACGCAAGCAGAAACACGTTATATGTTAGCGGCCCCAAACGGAACCGCACTGACGTCGCATGCGCTCGCAGTGCCATCAGTGTCTGGTCGTTGCTACGTTATCATTCTTTAAAATATGAAACCAACCATATGACGTAAAGTAGAATAAACTGATTTTATTAAAAGCAGTTAATACACATAAAAACCATCTCTGTCAACACGAGGCAAAGGATTTATAAGATTATCTACGCGCATATACGCTGCGACTGAGGCTGAGCCGAAGCAATCCAAACATTTACTACATTTTGCTACATCAAGAGAACAAAAGAGAAGAGTCCTGGTGGCAGGCGAAGTCCCAATTAAGGGTCTAGAGAATACGAGAGGGCGTTGGTGAAACCAGTTGAATTTGAGTGTATATATGTCATGTGGCGAGCAAACGATTACAGTCACCACCCAACATCCATCCTTTGCAGTGGTATAGGCGCCCGCAGTTCCTGGTAATAAACGTCTCCTGAATACCATTCTTAGCAATTATTTCGTCCTCGGCCATACTTCATTGCGTATTTCTTAGAGGCGGGCGCTGTGAACTACAACTCCGTTGTCGTGACAACGTACAACTAAAAGAACAGGTCACACTTTTGACTCTTGCGATCGTGGGAATACTAACAATATGGGTTCAGTGAAACGCTATTCTAAACAGGCAGTTTGGAATAGCGTGTCTCGGCTTACATACGTAGGAGAGATACGTTACACGTGTTAAACGTAAGCAACACTACCGCATGTTACGATGCGCGTCCCTTTAGAACTGAGTTTACTGTACGGGAACGTCAGCATAACAAGACGTTAGAAGACAGGATGTTGTCTTTGGTCTCCTGACAAACTTATCCAAGTCATCAAAATGCATTAGCAACCATCCTGTCGTTTCTAGGCCGACGCGTTTCGTTAGATCTACGGAGGCTGGACACTCAGCGCCTGACGCTCCATGCTCGGCTCCAGGCTTGTGCTGTGCTTCTCCAAAACGACTGCAGACTATATACGAACGCTCGCGACCGTTAGCGGTCATTGCTCTTGGAGTTTGTCCACTGTGGCTATCCCTTCACTATTCTTGTTAGCTCTTTTTCTTTTTTCCTTTGCTTATCTTTCCCTAGCTTTTCCTCTGGTCGGTATCAGCGTGCAAAGCAAGAACTCAAATGAATCGTTTCGAAGTGAACAGACTTTGAAATATGCTAAAGATTTTTGTTGAATTTCCTTTTTCTGCAGTCCGGCGAAACCTGAATAATAAGCAATAAAATCTTCTTTTCTCTTGAGACATATCCATGCTCCTCTATTTTGCAATCTCTTAAAGGAAAAATTTGGTTGTGATTTATAAAATGTTGCATTAGGAGAGTAAACGCAAGCGGAACAAAAGTATGCGGTCTATTTACGCGTATACAATCAATGAAAATGAAGCATGCCTTTACTGCCACGTAGGAATTATAGTGAAGAACAAAGACAATTCCTAAATTGTGAGTCGTGAATTCAACTCCATATTTCGCGCGCTCATCCTCGGAAAAATAAGTAACGCTCAAAGCCCAACGCACTGTCTCACTTCTACTGCCCAGCCCTATATAGCTACAGTTCCGTGCATTTGTGTTCTCCGTGAACAAAAACTATCATCATCGATGGCTCGTACCTCCGTAAGGCAGAGGTTACAAGCACTCAGCAAAGTGAAGCGAACAGTGCTTAAATTCTGTCTAATTCCTCATATAACATACAGAACAGCATGTTGAAAAATGTCATCATAAATGGCTGATAGCCCCGTGAGCAAAGGCTCATACCCCGTAAGCAAGCACAAAATGCAATGACTCATAGTCCCGTAAGGTTCATGGCTAGTCACTTTGAGTGAATTAGCTGCGATGACACTCCCTCTGTTGTCGTTGTCGGTGATTTCAATGTGTATGTGTCGGTACCGAAAAGGGAACCGTTTACGCGTTCCGTGTTGCAGACATATCCCTTGCAATGCCACACCAATCGGGCCCAACCTACCACCCAGTGGCGTATGTGCATCGATTTGACATTGTCAAAGAATATGACTGCATTGATTGCACGCCAGACCTCTCTCACGACACACCATATCGACACTGGTGACGTACACCCTAGTCACAGGTAACCATACCATCTGTCCTTGCACGAACGACAAGTCATTCAAATGGAGGTCGAGAGGATTCCCTCTCGAGGAATCGTTGAACCATCATTCAGTTCTTGGGCGGACCCTGTTGTTCTAGCTAAAAGTGCGCCAGCTGGTGCTTGTGCGTAGATTACCGGAACCTCAGCAAGGTCACCAAGAAAGACGTTTATCCTCTACCATGCGTTGATGACGCCCTCGACTGACTCCATGGTGCAAAGTACCTTTCTGCCATCGACCTTGGCTGCGGCTACTGGCAGACTGCCGTCGACGACATGGACCGCGAGAAAAACCGCATTTATAACACCCGATGGCTTATACACGTTCAAGTTTATGCCCTTCGGCTAGGTAATGCTCCATCTACTTTTGAACGCATGGTGAACACACTCCATTATAACTTCAAGTGGCCCATCTGTATTTGTTACTTAGATGACGCCGTCGTGGTCTGTACCGATCTTTCCGCCGCTACGTCGCTTCTTGAGAGTTATGTCAACGCCAGAAGAAGCTATTTCTGCTCACTGCTGGTTTACTCCAATCTCGTGGCGTTCCTACAGAACCCTTTTATCGCGTTGGTGTAGACTTCTTGGTACCTTTCCCCACATCTGGCTGATACAACAACTGAATTGCCGTCCCAACTGATCATGCAACTTTGTTCGCGTTCACCAGAGCGCTTCCAACAGATGTAGCCTACTTCCTGTTGCAGAACATCATTGTTCAACACGGCGCTCCTGGTCGACTTCTTACAAACAGGAGTGGCTCCTTCCTCTCTACATTTGTGGACTGCTGTTTCGCTCCTGTTCTACCAAACACAAATTTAGTACACCATGCCACCCTCAGACGAACGGTCTTACGGAGCGGCTTATTCGAACAATAACGGCAGAACTATCCATGTGTGTTTCTGATAACCATCGTGATTGGGATACTGCTCTCTCTTTTGTCTCATTCGTGTACAATTTATCTCGCCAGATTACTCGCCATATTATTACTTGAACTGCGAGATCTGGTATTGGTTTTTATTACAATACTGCCTACCACTCAAGAGTCCGTGTCTCAGTATAGATGTGAGGTCATTGCTCGAGCCCGAGAAACACGCCAAGTTACTCACCATCGCCTTTGTGCTTTTCAGAACAAGCGGAAAAGTATTTGGGACAGTCGTCACCAGGACGCCGATCATTTTCCCGGGGATATTGTCTCTGTATGATCTGCCAACCGCCGCTTCGGCCTCTCGAAAAAAACTAATGTCCCACTACTCCGGCCCTTACCGGCTCGTCGGTCAGGTAACCGACGTAACCTACGAGATGCCTCCGGTCGCACCTACGACTCACTCCATCGTGACTTCCCATCACGTCATTCAGGTCAGCCGCCTAAAACGCTTCCAATTCTTTTCCGCCTAAAAAGCAGTGGGACGGCGCTTCCACGCCAAGTGGAAGTATATTGCGAACTCTGCACCACCCTGAGGAAGGTGAGCACGCCCCTAGGTCTGAAGAAGTGAACGCTTCAATGACTAGCCTGCTGTATGCTTGGCTTTGTCAATTACTTCAAATTATTGCACATTCTGTAAATAAAAAATAAATTAAATTATGGGGTTTCACGTGCCAAAACAACGATCTGATTATGAGGCACGGAGTAGTGGGAGAATCCGGAACATTTTGGCTACCCGAGTTTCTTTAACGTTCACCTAAATCTAAGTACACGGGTGTCTTCGCATTCCGCCCCCATCGAGGTGCGGCCAGCACAATGTAAATACGCTACCCGTCTTGCTTCTTCTCTCAGAAAAAAATATTATTGTAAACCGAACTAAACGGGAAGCTTTAGCTTCTGCATGGGAAATGAGCAATACTTCCTTCTGACAGCGACTCGAACGCAATTCCTGAGTTATGTTGAACTTAGAAGTAACATTTAAAATGAGATTTCAGAAAGCGAATACTTATTTAACTTCCACTTTTTTAAATTCTAAAAAATGCGAAATTTCAAGAAATAATACTTGAAGTATACGACTCCATCTCAGCAACTAAAAACAATATCATAATTCTGTAAGCTGCACCTAATATTTGATTTATAGCGGACAGAAATGATATATTGTATGCCACCCTGAAATACAAAACTAACTCCTGAATATGGCATTCGAAAAATCTTCACAACCGTTGTAACAACTTCAAATAAGTTATAAATTCATCCATCAACTTTATTCCGATTGACATGCTCCAAGTGATGCAATGTATAGAGATGCGATATCAGTTTTTGATGCGAACTAACGGATTTATAAACTTCGTACTTCTATTCATTTTTCATATTTATCGATTTCCGATAATTCTTGTCAATAATGCCACAGCCCAAATCAATGTCATTATTGCAGCGATCACTGTTATCTAACGTTCAGTCTTGAATGCAACAATTCTCATTCAGGTCGGTTGAGCGGTTGACAAATTTTCTCATAAAATCGTTCATGAGTTTTACATGTATTCGAGCAGCGGGCATCGAAGAAAGGCCCGAGCTAAATCGTTTCGGATCCTTGCATTTGTTTCTTATTTTGATAAGTACACTATGTGTCATACGAACCTGTCTTGAAATGAAACGTACCGCTGCTTGCACCAGCGACGATTACGGTTGTGTAACTGCTCATTATACTGTAAAATAATGAAATAATATAATGGCATTGATTCATATTGTCACGTAGTCTTTAGTCAGACGTAAACCAAGTTGACTAGAGACGTAAGTGATGAGCACAAATTATATATAAAGCTAATAAAAACCAGAAAAATAACTCATTAAATAGTTTTGCTTCACATTGTTGCATCTGCTTTACATGTGTGCCTTTATGTGTCATTCCGTGCTCTACTCCTGTTGCCATGAATTACGAACTTGCCCAAGCCCTTGTCAGCTTTATTAAACAAGGATTCAATACATTTGAATCTAATACTGCAATTCAAGTGACTGACGTTTTATTCGTTTTATCTAACAATTATAGAATGACAGCAACTTCGCAAGCCTTAAGCTGCAATATTTTTTATTGCACTTAAGCTTCTGGTGTCATAGAGTGCCAGAGAATTTTTATCAAAACAGCCAGTGAAGACTTGGAAAAAGATCAGGCAATTTGAAAAGGTCCACATAGGTATGCTGTCTTGTTATATGCCATACAACGTTTTTAGAGAATCTCTCTATTAAACATATTTTTGAAACGTTTCACCTCAACAAAAATTGAGACTAATTGGTACGATTTATTAAAAAAAATGAAAGTGAAACATACCGACATGGCACTTCTTACCCAGTTTTTGTGCTCTAACTAAAAGGCCTGGACCTCGAAACCCTAGAAAAATCACTCATGTTTTACAGCACTTTAAATAATTTACTGTGATAGCATTCGTTCGAACTATAGCTTCAGTTTTGTTTCCCAGGAGGTGCATATCTGTCGTGCCATTACACAGAAAGTGCTCACGTGGTATTTCGGGTGCTCATGTGGTATACCTAACTTGCAATCGTGTCAGCATGACAAAGAGGCCTTATTACCAATAACAAACTAAGAAGTGACCATATCAATACAATCAATTTATCTGCCTTCTGTTGAAGTTATGGCCAATGATGCGTTCGTTTCATAGTATGAGCAAGACATTTAAATGTGCATTAGGGAAAATAAATTACAATCTTTGGAATGATACTGCCAGTACTCCAGTCACTCTTCTGAGCATATCATTCTACGCGGGCATATTTTATTACCCACCAAAATATGCAAAGATAGTCCATCTGGGTAACTTCATTTCAGCGATTGATATAGAGATCATTCGGGATATGCACAATAATGTGTCATATATGAACTTGTCATAAAAGGAACATACTGTTGCTGCATCACCAGTATACCATGTGACTGCGCTCCCACGCGCATCATAAAGCAGCACTTTCGAACAAACTCCCTCCGAGTTAGCCAGAACGAAATGAAGGAAATAAAGAAAAAAACATCGTGATCTAGCTTGTTCCTTATCTAGTACACGTCCGGTTTGGTGTTATTTGGAAACAAGCTGTGATAGCTGTTGTCTTAGCGTAGATAAAGTCCACAGGTTCCTTTTCCTTTTCTTTTTTTCCCACAATACTTATCAACGCTAAAGCGAATTACATCAGTCCAAAGGTTTAAAGGTGCGTTTCGTTTCGTCCCAGTTGTCGTGAATGAGCAGAAGGAAAACATGATCCTTGCCTTGGGAGCTGAAATTGACAAGATGAAGGCCATAAATATATATCCGTCATGGAAGTGTGGCAGCAGACCAAACGCGTCGACTATAACAAGAAATTATGAAAACCTGAGAAAAACCGGCAGCTTCCAGAAACAGCGGCGAAGGACTCCATCTTTGAGTTCAAGCCTAGGCACGGATGTTCTACCATTTATGGCATCAAACCCTCATGCTAGCGTGCGCGACGTGGCCGCCTAGGTACCGATTTCCAAGTCATCAGTTTGGAGGATTCTAAACGACGGCATTGCACCCGAACCACCTTAACCTGCACCAACGCTAGGAATATATAGGGACCTAAAGAATCAGCTTGATTTCTCGAATTGGGTCCTCAGAAAAGCTCACCGGACTTTTTGATCAACATCACGTGCACAGATGACGCCAATTTTTGAAGAAACGGCGATGTAAATCTCCTTAACGCACACTATAGTAGACTCAAATCCACAGTGGGAAAAGTGCACTCGGCACCAGTAACAGTCAGTAGTCCAATGTGTGGTTCGAAATTTACGACGGCGCTATAATCGGACCCATCTTCTTCGATCGCATACTGACTGGACAGTGTTACATGGACGAAATCCTTCAAGGAGTGGTGGATAAGTTTCTCAGCGAAGTCCCGCTGTCACGTCTTCGTCTTCCACTTCTGTGGTATATCAGCAAGATGGGGCGGGGCGCCAGCACATAGCAACAGCCGAGCACAGAACTGGCTGGATGCGAGTTTTCATGCGAAATAGATTGGAAGGCACGGGTCTATAATTTGACCGGCCAGGTCATCTGACCTATCTCCACTCGATTTCTTTCCTTAGGGTTATGTGAAAGGTCGTGTTTACATGATCGCGACGGCCGCCAGATGAGCTCAAGGCAAGGATAACGGATGTCTGCCGTAGACTTCCAACGTCGGTCATCAAGGAAACCGCAGAAGACGTGTTAAAGCCAACTCGGTAATGCTTTTACCTGCAGAAGGGGACCTATTCAACGACGTACTCTAGGCAGCAGCTGATGTCCAACGGCGCTTACGAATTCACAGATAATAAAGACACACTGATGGTTTTACATCCGCAAGTATTTCTATCCTAACCCAACTGAAAAACCGACCCTCCGTCCGTCCCGTAAGACGATTGCTTTCAAGAGGGTGCCCGTATGCGGTACGAGCAGAGCCGAGATTTCGAAACATTCTATGCCTCTTCCATTGCTTTCCACGTTTCGTGCGTGGTTTCGCGCAATTCCACATTGCGCAGAAGAGTGTTCATCGTCGCCCGACCGCGCACAAACGGCGTTCGGCATACGCCGCTGGCTGCGCTTTCGTGAGGGAAAAAAGGCCCTTTCGTTTTCGCGCCGAAGGCAGCGGATGTTTTCGAGCGCGCGGCACGCCGGTGGCGCCACCCAATTTCAGTAGCACGAACCGGCTGGTGCAAGGCGTCAACGTTCCCTAACGTTTCTTCTCGCTCTCTCCTTTACCCTTGTGTTCGGATTCTCGGAAAAATTTGCGCTGTTTCCGCGTTATTATTGTGCGCGTTCAATTTGACGATATAAGAACTTTTATCTGTTGAAATAAGAGAAGCACGTCTGGTAAATAAATGGAACAGGTCGATAACTTTAATTGCGTTTGATAAAAAGATACTTGAAGAAACTGAGTTTAAACTGCACTGAACACTTGTTGCTCAACGGAGAATGTTTTATAGGTAGAAAACTGCAGCCTGAGTTCGGGACCAACACATATATCAGTAAGCTCAGGCACAGTACACTCTCAAGTTCAACAAATGGCCACACAGGGCGAAAAATCAATCGAGGCGCGTTTCAGCGTAAGCGCGCAAGTGGAGTTACTGTAATTTGGTCGAGTACTTTATTTTTTGCTTTCTCTGCTAGGGGCGCTAAACATGGTGAATTTTTTACTTTACACAAACCATTCACATAAACAATCGAGATGTCTAAAGATGTTTTGTTACCTCAGGCAAATAGCCAGTTGATTTTTTTTAAATTTGATTGTTGAAGCTGCTTTTTAGTCATAGCGTCAAGGTTTTTGTACTTGATTAACCACCGACAGCCTATTGGCATCGATGTGTTTCCTGGCCGTTGGCGTTCGAATACTACGGCGGTAAAACATTTTCGAAAGCATGCTGGTTTCGTCTGCGAGTCATTACATAGACTTGCTGTAAAGAGGTCTACTCTTGGCAAAAAATAGTGCTTCATTTTGTTTAGGCGTTGATTATCATGATGAATGCGGCGGAGGTTGAGGGAGTACGCTTGAAGGTACGTTTTTATGCCGTTGATCTCCATAACACCGTAAATGCGCAAAGCGATGTCACAGAACACCCGATCATTGTGTGTTCTCCGTCATCGCTTGTTTGCTGTACGCCTACTAATTCTTCATTTCTTCAAGTGTTGTATCCTCCTTTTCTCCTTGTTCTCTTGTGCTTCACTTACAGTATGTCGTTCCGTCAGCTGTAATGCGCATTTGCGAAACCAATATGTTTGATAAGACGCACTGGTTGTCATAATTTCACTACACATGTATTAAGCTGGCACATATATGGTTCAGATACAGATGCCTGTATGCGGACTTGCACGACGTTGATGCGGATATTAGGATAATTATGACAGAGGCAGCTGACGGCCGTAAGCTGTTGCATTCTTTCCGCCAAACTACCCGGCCTGGTACTGCTGTAAAGATGCTGTATAAAAGTGACACGCGGTGACAGGGAAATTATTATACTTAGCAGCCGACCGTACGTTTTGTAGCTTAGGTCTTCTTTCTGGTGCGTTTGTGCTACCCTTATTAATGAGCCATTTCTTGCCTATGTTCTTGACTATGTAACCGCGTTTGTGTGGATGCGTAGACGTGTGCTTTTTGTTGTACTTGTAAAATGCAAATAAAATATTTTCAGGCTTACTCAATCTTTGGTGTCGTGTGCGTTTATTCCAGTCGAGGCAATCGTGCCACCTGGAAACCGCATTTTGTCAGTAGCCCTACACGAAATGCAACAGCTGGAGCGCGGCGGCACAACTCGGCGTAACGGCGGCGTAATAAACGAAAAACCGCTCGGGATGCCCTTAAAAGTCAGTTCAGAGTGTGCCTTAACTCGATATGACTCAGCGCTACATGTATTCTGCGCCTCGATCGTGCTCCCGCCAGTTTGGTTGCTGTGTGGCAAACGTAGCGCCTACTTAATATAGGCGCTACGTTTGCTACACAGCAACTAAACTGGCGGGAGCACGATCGAGGCGCAGAAGCCAGAAACCTAGTAAAGCCACAGAACACCTGGTAAAGCGTGTGCAAAACCCCGTTTCCGTTTCCTGTTGTACAGCGCCACCCGTGGTCACATACTTTAGTTCACGACGCCACGGCTACGCTTATTTCCGTAGCACTGTGGAAGGTACAGTTTCCCTTCTCTAAGTTTGTATAGGTGTTCTGTGGTAAGCTCTCAGGACACGCAGCGCTTGATGTTTACATACGACTCTTATGTGCGATTCGGGGCCGTAATCTGTCACTAAGGGAATGTAACGATTGGCGGTGTATCGAAGCGGATGAAGCATTTACAAGTTGTGGGGATTTGGGGAATTCGACGCGCCATGGCGCAGGCGCATTTCACCCATGTCTGCAATCCTAAGCCATGCCGTTCTTGCTCCGAACCAGTTTTAGCGGTGGCGCTCCACTCGCCGTGGTTCGTGGGTGAGGGCGGAGCTAGTGACGTCACGGGAGTGGTCCCTGGTGGCTACTGCCGTGACGGTACGGGCTCTCTTCTCCTTTGGGACAGCACCCGGTACGTACGATGCTCTCTCTCGTCCGCCGACACCTTTGTGACTAGGATTGAGCTCACGCACGGCGCCTTTGCCCGTGCGGGGAGCGCGTACCTCGTGTTGTTTCCTATCCCGACGCTAAGCCTAAGAACGGGTGCCTAGTGCTCGCGCGAGGTCGTACCACGCCGAGCCGCACTTATCGAAGGCCCAAGCCGAAGGAGATTGCCCGAGCTCTCGCGAGTTGGCCCATTGGTTATCGCCAGAGCAAGTAGCATAGCCGCCGGGACTTTTCCTAGCGGCGCTTCCCAGCTTGAGCCTGTGCTCTCGCAGCGACGTGCTACAGGCGCCCCTAGCTGTATTTTCCGCCCTTGGTGCGGGACCCCTTTGGTTCCCCGCCGTCCCGGGACCGGGCGTTTGTGCAGTGTTGGGTGCCGTTGGAAACAATAAACGGTTTCCTTCATTTTAGGGCAATACTGTGTGTTTTGCGTGCGTCGCTCGGTAGCCCCTTGTGGCCTGAGCTCGCGCGCAGCGGCGCTAGAGGCTGACGGCTGACGCGGCCCTGTGGCTCGCTAAGCTCGAACCCGCGGTGGTCGGTACTCCTGTGAGACCCGAAGACCCCACACTGGCGCCCAACGCGGATTCAAAGGCTCATTAAGCCTTTGTCTGTGCTTAGCCGAGTTAGTACGCCGTTGCATATTATACTTGCCGCGTTATGTCTGCTAGGCCTAGTGACCTTTGTCATTTGTTAGGGGACTTTTGCCCTTTGTTACCGCGAGCAGACGCCGCGTTGCTCGATAACGGGGGGGCCAGTGCTCCCCTTGAGCAGCGAACTTATGCACCCTCACCTGTCGCAGCCCCCTGTGGGGACGACAACACGAGGCGCTACGTACCAGCTCCCAGTGGAGCAGTAGCGTTGTTTGGGAACGGGGCCAGAGCCCTCCCCGAACAGTGCACACCAGCACATTCGTCTGCCACGGCTCCCTTCGGAATGCAAGGCAGTGCGATGTCGCAGCGCTCTCGATCGGCTCCCTGTGGAGTTTACGGAGCGCGGCACGGAAACGGGGCCTTAGCCCTCTCCGACGTGTGCCCGATGGCTGCTACTCAAATGAGCAGCCAAAACCAGTGGTCTGCCACGGCCCCCTGTGGGGATTACAATGCTGCAGCCACGAATTTCGCTCATTCGTCTCCCTTTGGAGTACATTCGGTTGTGCCCAGTGGCGCAACCTTCGAGCGCGCACCTGTTTTGTCGACGCTGGCTGCAAGCGGCCTAAGCAATTCACGTATAGCTGCCTCAAGTGGCGGCTGTGAACGACAGCAGGCGCACCCCGCTAGGAGCCCGTTTTGCTCTGGGGCTGGCGGCGCCGCGGCTGGTATCCCTGTGGAAACCGCGCCGCTGATCGAGCTGGAGGACTGTTCACCCTTGCTCGACCACGCCGCTAACGCGCCAACGGTTCCCTTTGGAGCAGGCGCACAGACGCTGTTGCAAAACGCCGCCGAAATGATTCAGTCACTCTCGGGGGCAGTTAAGACGCTTTCGGCTGTACCGAAATGCGCGCACCCCGCTGTACGGTTGGCAGTCCCGACTTACAGCGGATACGGTGACATGCTCAGTGCCAGGGATTATTGTGACTCCCTGGTACGCTACCAGATGGCAAATCGTTTGGAGGATCAGGAGGTGCTGGAACGCGTCGTTCCCGTAGCACTTACTGACACGGCGGCTAGGTGGTACCGGCTTTCCGGATACCGTGCAACAACCCTCGAGGAGTTCCGCGTGGCATTCCTGCGCGAATTCCTACCCGCTGACTACCAGAGTAGGCTGCGGCGAGAGCTTGAGCTACGTACACAAGCTCCTGACGAGTCGCTTCAGGAGTACGTACGCGCGATGCAAGACCTTTTCTTAATCGCCGAGCCCAATGCTTCGAACGAGGAACGCGTCGAACGGGTGATCAGGCAGGCACATCCGACCTTTTCGGCGTACCTGCGCGGCGGCCGCTTCCGAGATCTGGAAGAATTGGCCGCCGAGGCAAAGCGCATTCAAGGCGACATTCTCGCCGCGCGAGCCTATCGCCCACCGCCGCCCGCCAGCGAGGCCCTTGAGCCACGCTGCGCGTGGGGAGGGCCTGTGCCCCTCCCCCAACGGCAACAACCCGGCCAAGCTGCCTTTGCGGCTACAAGCGGGTGTGTTTGGGAGCTGAGCGCGCGCGCTCTAGATCCCTACACGTACGGGAGGCGGGCAGCCTGTGCTGCACCACCGCCCGAAATGCATGCGCAGGGACGCACTTCGACCCAGCGCATCGCAGAGGCGGACGCTCGTGATAACAGGCCCTTTGGTCAAGCAGCGAATCGACCCCGGCAGGGAGCTGAGGCCGCTCCGCCTCGGGAAAGGTACCGAGAAGGAGTGCGCTGTTTTCGCTGCCAACAACGCGGGCACATAGCAAGGGACTGCACCGCGCCCAGGCCTCCTGCGAGGTCGGGAAACGGGAGCGTGGGTCGCTCGTGAAGGCACGAGTGACCGAAACCTTGCTTGTCCCCTCGGCGTATCGCGCAGGTTGTGTTGCTGGGGCGCACGCGCCCTTCATTCCGGTGACCATTGTCGGCCGCGAATTTCCTGCGCTGCTGGACACGGGCGCAAGCGCTTCGTTGTTCGGCGAACAGGTGTTATCCCACTTGCAGAAGCACTCAGTGCGCTTGCGGGATTGCCGAACGACATTCAATCTTGCGAAAGGCGTGGCCCATTCGGCGGGCGCCGCAAGGCTGACTGTCAGGTGGGGAGAGCGAATGAGACGCACGCGTTTCGTTCATCTCCCCGGGCTCAGTGTTCCTGTGATCCTCGGAAGGGACTTTCTCCTTAAAACTGGAATCGTTGTGGACATTGCGAATGGCGGCTATCGCGACGGACCGTTCACGTTGCTAAAGCCGTTCATCAGCCCGCCGGCGTCCGATCTTGCCTGTGCAGATGGGGCGTCGGAAATGTGCCGCGCGCCAAGTTCGGGGGCGAGCCCTCGAGCTGTGCGCTCGCCTGCTGCGACTCCCCTTTGGGAACAAGAGGCACGGCACGAACCGCGTCGCGCGCAGAATTCGGGGGCAGGCCCTCGAGCTGTGCGCTCGTCCGGTTGCACCAACGTGGTAGCTGACGCGCTATCCCGTGCCCCATTGTGCACCAAGAGCATTCCTCCAGGTGTTACAGCCACTGCCGGTGCCTTTGCGCCAGCAAGCGTCGGGGGCGAAACGAGCGCAGAGAGAGGCGAGTCCGCAAGCGGGCAAACCTGTCATTCCGCTCTCCAGGCAAGCAGCGCGCCGCAAAACGAGCGAGCGGGGGAGCTTCTCGAAAGCGAACCTACAACGCCGTTGGCTGCAGTCCTGAGTGGGGACGAGACCAGACTCCCCTTTGGGAGAATTGGAATCGCATTCAGCAGGCAAGAGTTACTGAAGGCCCAGCAAATTGATTCGTTTTGTCGCGGAGTGAGCGACGGTCTCAGGGAGACGGAGCGCCGAGACGCTGCTGGTAGTGCGGCGGGCGCAGGGGGGCCGGAACCAGCGTGTGTCGCTGGGTCCCCCGCGGATTCATATTTGCTGGATCACGATGGGCTCCTGCTGAAATACATAGCTACCGATGACGAGGCTGTGGACCCGTTTAAGGTGGTTATCCCCAAGAGTCTGAGAAGCGCACTGTTGCGATCATCTCATGACGAACCCTTGGCCGGTCATTTGAGTGGCTCCAAAGTTTTTGCGAAACTAAGCCAAACTGTGACCTGGCCTGGCATAAAGCGTGACATTTTTCGCTATTGCCGTTCCTGCCATGTCTGTCAAACGGTGAAATCAAGGGGTGGCAAGCCGCCCGGGTTGATGAAACCAATTGACAGTGAGCGTCCGTGGCAAGTGGCCACCTGCGATCTTATGGGGCCTTTCCCCAGGAGTAAGCAGGGGTTCACACACCTGATGGTAGTCGTCGATCATTTTTCGAAGTGGGTGGAGTTGTTTCCGCTTCGAAAAGTGACCGCGCGAGCAGTGCTGGAGAGGCTACAGGAAGTTTTTTGTCGGTTCGGCTTTCCGAAAAGACTAATTACGGACAACGCGTCCTACTTCACTGCTCGGGTGTTTGGTGCTACGTGCCGTTCCCTGGGAATTGATCACTGCACCACGTCGCCCTACCATCCCCAGTCCAATTTGACGGAGAGGGTCAATAGAACCCTCAAACCAATGTTGGCGGCCTTTGCCGTGAGTCAAAAGGATTGGGCAGACCACTTGAGTGAGCTCGCGTTCGCAATCCGAACCGCCGAGAATCGCTCGACTGGTTTCTCTCCCGCTTTCCTCAATTTTGGAAGGGAGCTGGCAAATCCGGTGACCAGTGTCATTCAATGTCAGCTCGGGGATGAGGAGGCGCCGGCAGACTGTTCTGCGTACGCTTCAGCACTTCGGGACAGGCTTTGTCGGGCTCTCTGTAGAGCAAGGCAGAGTTTGACTTCGGCCAGGGCCCAGCAGAAGGCTCAATACGACCGGAAACATCGCTATCTTTCATTTAAGGTAGGTGATTTAGTCCTGAAGCGCAACCACGCTCTTAGCGACGCGAGCAAGGGGTTCTCAGCCTCGCTCGCTCCTAAGTGGCTTGGTCCGTACCGAGTAGAGAAAGTTTGGTCTCCGCTCGCGTACTTGCTGAAGGATTCCCCTTCGGGAAAACTCAGCCGTGCCCATATCGCCGACCTGAAAGCCTTTGCGTCGCGGTCCGACGAGCTCGCGCCGGTGCCCAGTGGCACCACCCGCAAGCAACAGGGCACACCCGGGGCGAAGGACCGCATTCGGACCACGCACCGGTACAACCTGAGGAGACGGTCACCTGTGTGATATCGCGCCTGACGGCGGACTTTTTCCGCCACCGAAGGCCCTCAGTAACATTGCTTAGCCTCAGTGGGTTAGCTTCTTTGCGGCCAGTGCACGAAAAGAAGCTGGCCCCAGCCCAGCTGTAGCCTTGTTGACAGTGTGTTGTGCAGTGTGCATTTTTTTTATTTTTGGGTACGCATGCTGAGTGTAATTATTGTTTTAATGTCTTAAGTGTACAGTTGTATAGTTCATTTTTGTTACTTGTACATAGATTTTGACCGTTCTTGTTTTCTTCTGTGTGTGTTTTTTTCTTCTCGTTTTCGTTTTTTTTCCTTGCTTTTTTTGCCAAGAGGGGGGTCGGTGACTGGCGTGTCGTGCAGCGCGGGGGGTGACAGTGGTCCCCTTGACTGGTTGGTGCGGGAGAGAGGGACGCTTCGCGCCTGGATCGGCGCGGCGCGTTGTGGCCAACGGGCGGCATGGCGGACGGCGAGGAGCGCGGTGCCACGAGGAGTGTGCGCGTGTGTGTGTGCGTGCGTGCGTGGGGGCTGTTGCTCGTTGAAGCAAGCTGAAGCAGCCGCGCCAACTCCATCGGATCGCCGCGGATACCGTTGGTGGACGGGACCCTATGACATCACGCCAGGAGCTCGACTCTGCAGTCGCCGACGCCGTGCGAACGCACTGCAGCCGCCACTGTGGCTGCCCATCCATCCTGCATACGGCGGCGTGGCCAGCTGACCTGGCAGTGTCCTGCCCCGTCCACCTGGAGTTCGGGACCACCACCACCACGAAAGCGACACTCCTCGGTTTCGCCGGCAACTCCGATAGAACAACGGTGAGCCCGTTCCTGCGTTAACTGGCCTGCTATCAAGCCCACGATCGCAACTCCCGCGACTTCGGCCACCGCCCTAGCCACAGAACTTTACGCGCCGCGTTCTCTTCGCACCCCCGGACATTGTCCCGCGCTAGCAGCAGACTCTTTTGTTAATATTTCTTTCCCCCTTTGCGGCGTCATTTTCTTGTATTTTAGAGTGTATTTTTTGATTATTTTTCCATTATCATTGTATGTATGTTTTCTTGTACGCATAGTGCTTGCTGGGCTGAGGTAGCAATTAGCTAGTGCATGAAAGGCTCAGTTGTCTTTGGTGCATTAGCCCCTACCAGCTTCTTCGCCAGACTGGTAGGGGGGCAATTAAGGAGAGGAGGATGTGGGGATTTGGGGAATTCGACGCGCCATGGCGCAGGCGCATTTCACCCATGTCTGCAATCCTAAGCCATGCCGTTCTTGCTCCGAACCAGTTTTAGCGGTGGCGCTCCACTCGCCGTGGTTCGTGGGTGAGGGCGGAGCTAGTGACGTCACGGGAGTGGTCCCTGGTGGCTACTGCCGTGACGGTACGGGCTCTCTTCTCCTTTGGGACAGCACCCGGTACGTACGATGCTCTCTCTCGTCCGCCGACACCTTTGTGACTAGGATTGAGCTCACGCACGGCGCCTTTGCCCGTGCGGGGAGCGCGTACCTCGTGTTGTTTCCTATCCCGACGCTAAGCCTAAGAACGGGTGCCTAGTGCTCGCGCGAGGTCGTACCACGCCGAGCCGCACTTATCGAAGGCCCAAGCCGAAGGAGATTGCCCGAGCTCTCGCGAGTTGGCCCATTGGTTATCGCCAGAGCAAGTAGCATAGCCGCCGGGACTTTTCCTAGCGGCGCTTCCCAGCTTGAGCCTGTGCTCTCGCAGCGACGTGCTACAGGCGCCCCTAGCTGTATTTTCCGCCCTTGGTGCGGGACCCCTTTGGTTCCCCGCCGTCCCGGGACCGGGCGTTTGTGCAGTGTTGGGTGCCGTTGGAAACAATAAACGGTTTCCTTCATTTTAGGGCAATACTGTGTGTTTTGCGTGCGTCGCTCGGTAGCCCCTTGTGGCCTGAGCTCGCGCGCAGCGGCGCTAGAGGCTGACGGCTGACGCGGCCCTGTGGCTCGCTAAGCTCGAACCCGCGGTGGTCGGTACTCCTGTGAGACCCGAAGACCCCACAAAGTAGATATGAATTTACGAATGCAAAAGTTTGGTGAAGTTAAGTGGGACATCCTGCATATACACTGTTACACTACGGGTGTGACTTGTTGATTAGTTGATACCGTGGAATTCGGACTTTCAATAAAGATAATAATTCCCGTTTCTCTGTGCAAAACCAGCCTAGGTTTGTCGCGGCGTCGCCACAAATATGCAGAGTCCACCAGAGAGAGAGCGTAATTACGGAGATGAAAAGGCGCTATTTTCTGCAGTAATGAATACATTTGTTGCATAACTAATTAATAATCACATAATTAGCAGTAACTAAATATTAATTTATTTCATTTACTAATCAAGAAAATGTCGCACCGGGTGAAGCAAATCTTACCACGTTGCGAAAGCGGCGAGGTACATCAAGAGAAGAGTCCTAGTGGCAGGCGAAATCCCAATTAAGGGTCTAGAGAATACAAGAGGACGTTGGTAAAACCAGTTGAATTGCAGTGTAGATATGTCATGTGGCGAGCAAACGATTACAGTCACCACCCAACATCCGTCCTTTGCAGTGGTATAGGCGCTCCCAGTTCATGGTAATAAACGCCTCCTCAATACCATTCTTAGCAATTATTTCGTCCTCGGCCATACTTCATTGCGTATTTCTTACAGGCGGGCGCTCTGAATTACAATTCCGTTGTCGTGACAACATGCAACTGAAAGAACAGGTCACCCTTTTGACTCTTGCGATAGTGCGAAAACTAACAATATGGGTTCACTGAAAACGCTGAAACGTCATCGAAATGCATTAGCAACCATCCTGTCGTTTCTAGGCCGACGTGTCTCGTTCGATCTACGGAGGCTGGACACTCAACGCCTGACGCTCCACGCTCGGCTCCAGGAGCTGAGAATTAGCCGCTTGGATGGCAGACTGCGCTCGGAGGAAAACTACTGCAGACTATATACGAACGCTTGCGACTGTTAGCGGTCATTGCTCTTGGAGTTTTTCCACTGTGGCTATCCCTTCACTATTCTTCTTAGCGCTTTCTCTTTTTTCTTTTGCTTATCCTTCCCTAGATTTTCCTCTAGTCGGTATCACAGTGCAAAAGCAGGATCTCAAATGAATCGTTTCGAAGTGAACAGACTTTCAAATATGCTAATGATATTTTTTGTTGAATTTCCTTTTTCTGCCGTCCCGTGAAACCTAAACAATAAGCAATAACATGATCTTTTCTCTTGAGACATATCCAAGTTCCTCGTTTTTGATATCTGTTAGAGAAAAGATTTGGTTGTGATTTATAAAATATTGCGTTAGAAAAGTAAACGCAAGCGCAGCAAAAGTTTATGGTCTATTTACGCATATACAATCAAGGGAAATGTAGCATGTCTTTACTGTCACGTAGAAGCGATAGTGAAGAACAAAGACAATTCCAAAATTGTGAGCCGTAAATCTAACACCATATTTCACGCACTTATCCTCTGAAAAAGAAGTAACGCTCAAAGCCCAAAGCCCAGTTTCGCTTTTACTGCGGAGCTCTTTATGGCTACAGTTCCGTGCATTGGCTACAGTTCCGAGCACGTACGACCGTGTCGGGCGACGATTCTTTCGGCCTGGTCTGTACCGATCTGTCCACCACTACGTCGCTTCTTGCGAGTTATGTCAACACCAGAAGAAACTATTTCTGCTAAGTACTGGTTTACTCCTATCTCTTGGCGTTCCTACCGAACCCTTCTATCGCGTTGGTGTAGACTTCTTGGTACTTTTCCCCACATCTGGCTGATACAACAACTGAATTGCCGTCCCAACTGATCATACAAGTTTGTTCGCGTTCACCAGAGCCCTTCCAACAGACGTAGCCTACTTCCTGTTGCTGAACATCATTGTTCACCACGGCGCTCCTCGTCGACTTCTTACTAACAGGAGTCGTTCCTTCCTCTCTACATATCTGGACTACTTGTTTCGCTCCTGTTCTACCAAACACAAATTTAATACACCATAGCATCCTCAGACGAACGGTCTTACGGACCGCCTTATTCGAACAATAACGGCAAAACTCTCCATGTGTGTTTCTGATAACCATCGTGATTAGGAAACTGCTTTCACTTTTGTCACATTCGCGTACAATTCATCAAGCCAGGTTACTCGCCATAATATTACTTGGACGGCGAGATCCGGTATTGTTTTTTATAACAATACTGCCAACCACTCAAGAGTCCGTGTCTCAGTATAGATGTGAGGTCATTGCTCGAGCCCAAGAAACACGCCAATTTGCTCACCGTCGCCTTTGTGCTTTTCAGAACAAGCGGAAAAGCATTTGCTACAGTCGTCACCGGGACGCCGATGATTTTCCGGGGATTTTGTCCCTGTGTGATCTCCCACCCGCCGCTTCGGCCTCTCGAAAAAAACTAATATCCCACTACTCCGGCCCTTACTGGCTCGTCTGTCAGGTAACTGACATAACCTACGAGATGTCTCCGGTCGCACCTATTACTTTCTCCATAGAGACTTCCCATCACGTCATTCAGGTCAGCCGCCGAAAACGCTACCAGTTCTTTTCTGCCTGAAAAGCAGTGGGACGGCGCTTCGACGCCAAGTGGAAATATGTTGCGAACTCTGCACCACCCTGAGGAAGGTGAGCACGAGCTTAGGTCTGAAGAAGTGAACGCTTCAATGACTAGCCTGCTGTATGCTTGGCCTTGTGAATTACGTTAAATTACTGCGCATTCTGTAAATAAAAAATAAATTAAATTATGGGGTTTCACGTGCCAAAACAACGATCTGATTATGAGGCACGGAGTAGTGGGGGAATCCGGAACATTTTGGCCACCCGAGTATCTTTAACGTTCACCTAAATCTAAGTACACGGGTGTCTTCGCATTCCGCCCCCATCGAGGTGCGGCCAGCGCAATGTAAATACGCTACCCGTCTTGCTTCTTCTCTCAGCAAAAATATTATTGTAAACCGAACTAAACGGGAAGCTTTAGCTTCTGCATGGGAAATGAGCAATACTTCCTTCTGACAGCGACTCGACCGCAATTTGCGAGTTAAGTTGAACTTAGAAGTAACATTTAAAATGAGATTTCAGAAAGCGAATACTTATTTAACTTCCACTTTTTTAAATTCTAAAAATGCGAAATTTCAAGAATCAATACTTGAAGTATACGACTCGATCTCAGCAACTAAAAACAATATCAAAATTCTGTAAGCTGCACCTAATATTTGATTTATAGCGGACAGAAATGATATATTGTATGCCACCCTGAAATACAAAACTAACTCCTGAATATGGCATTCGAAAAATCTTCACAAGCGTTGTAACAACTTCAAATAAGTTATAAATTCACACATCAACTTTATTCCGATTGACATGCTCCAAGTGATGCAATGTATAGAGATGCGATATCAGTTTTTGATGCGAACTAACGGATTTGTAAACTTCGTACTTCTATTATTTTTTCATATTTATCGATTTCCGATTATTCTTGTCAATAATGCCACAGCCCAAATTAATATCATTATTGCAGCGATCACTGTTATCTAACGTTCTGTCTTGAATGCAACAATTCTCATTCAGGTCGGTTGAGCGGTTGAGAGATTTTCTCATAAAACGGTTTATGTGTTTTACATGTATTCGAGCAGCGGGCATCGAAGAAAGGCCCGAGCTAAAGCTTCCTCTTGCATCACACCGGTTCTATAGGAAACCCACGAAACATAAGGCTGACTATACGGAAGCCCGCTGCCGCAGTGGTTCGCAAATAATAAGAAAAAAGAAACAGCGAAGAAAGGAAATCTAACGGAAGCTTTGCGGGAGCCGTTATCTGGGCCAGACATTTTCCCCGGAATGGCGATGAGCTGTCTGGCAAAGAGTCAAGCAAGATCATCGATTAATTGCCAGCCGAACAAGTAGCAGGTTGTCTTCAAGATAAGACTGATACATAAGCGCGCTCGTACCGACGTGAAGCAACAGTCTCAGGGTGTGCTCCTGTTCGTGTTTTCCTTAGTTTTGCGTCATGGCATACGTCACGGCGCGAATTTCAAATCTTTAAGCTCGATACGCCACGTGGCAGCGAAAAAAGAAACTAAACGCATGTCCACAATTCTTGGGTATGCAATCGTTGTCCTGTTAGCGAAGTTGAAAATTACCAAGAAAGCTCGTCGCTAGCACAATTGTTGTGGCTTTCCAACGGCCCAAATGCTGCATTCCCCGCTTCCTGTTTCTCGGTTCCTTCCTTGCTAGTTTCGTCGCCACTCGTCACCTGAACCGCGGTCTCTGGCAGCTGTGAGAGCCTCAGCAGCAAAATCCCTCAAAGTGAATCTCGAAAAGCACATCCACGCTATTTGAAAATAAATAGAAAAAGCGCTTGGGCACGTTTCGCAACTCTGCAGTCAAAAGCAACTGTCAACCTCAGATGTTACGCAAGCTATTGACAAGCGAACAATTTATTATATTGTTTTTCTTATCCTCAGCAGTGTTTCTTACCATTTGTTATGCTTGCACAATTTCCCGCGAAATCTGCATCTGTCATTTATGCGGGATGGACAATGTCCTTTTTAGAAACTAAGTTCTGAAGTACTCTGAATGGCCTTCGATTCTCTTCTGCCCATTGTGAACAAGGCTTCCGTAGCGCAGCCGAAACGTCTTTTAGATTTATTCATTTTTTAGCACTTCTGTTGGTCGGTGTCCTTCGTTTTATTTTTCCAATGCTTCATCCCGACCAGGCGGGCTTCCATCGAACCCTCGATTTCAGTCCATAACATGTTTGTTTCTTTTTGTCTGCTTCCCCTCTATGGGCTGCCATGTAGACGAAAGTCGATACAATCTCTATTTTAGTTCTGTTCATTAATTCTCTATAGAATGTCTATAGACGAGATTCGATAAGGTTTCTAATTCTTTTTGTCTACTTCCGCTCTATAGACTATCTATAGACAAAAGCTGATATCGTATCTACTTATCATTGTTCATGCCTCGTGTATAGACTGTCTATAGACGGGAGTTGACAAGGTGTGGATTCTTTTTGTCTACTGCGGCTTTATAGATTGCCTATAGAAGAAAGTCGACAACATGTTCGTTTCTTTTTGCCTACTTTCACTGTATAGATTACCTTTAGACAAAAGCCGGTACACTCTATTTATTCTTGCTGATTATTCGTCTGTCGACGAGAGACGCTAAGGTGTTGATTATATTTGTCGACGCTCAATAAATAGATTGTCTATGGACAAAAGTTAATACAGTTTCTATTTATTGTTCATTCTTGGTCTATAGACTGTCTATAGACGAGAGTCGATAAAATGTTGATTATCTTTGTCTACTCCCAGCTTATATATTGTCTATAGACAAAAGTTAATAAGGTTTTTATTTCTTTTTGTCTACTCCCGTTCTTTAATCAGTATATAGTAAAAAGTCGATATGATGCTTGTTTCGCTTTGTATATTCCAAGTCTATCAATTTTTTCACACATACGCGCATGCACATACTCATATGCACACACGAGCATATGCTATATACTATAACATAAGGAAGGTCCACCAGCTGAGTTATAATTTCAAAGAAAATGAACAAGATTCGTTGTCTTTTGCACGATATATTCTGAGGTTCTGATGGTAACGTATATAATATATATATATTGCGATGAGGTTTATTCTCGTTCACGACGTTGTGGAACGCTAGGCAAAACAAGGCACTGCAAGGGCTGTCCGAAGCACGGGGTCGCTCGAGATCACGGCACGGCCCTTCGTCTTCCTCTTCAGACGGCACATACACAGGGGCGCGTCTGCTTCATTACAATGCCCCGGGAGCTAAGCGTAGCCATCCTGGCGACTCAGGGCGCGGAGAAGATGAGCGGGTCGTAGTAGGGTTTCAGGCGGTTGACATGTACTGTCTCTCGCCCACGACGACGCAGGTCTGGTGACACGGTGAGCGGCTCGACGATGTAGTTGACCGGTGAAGTGGCCTCGATTATACGGTATGGACCGTGATAACGCGCCAGGAGTTTGAAAGAAAGGCCAGGAATGTTGGCTGGTATCCAAAGCCACACAAGTGAACCAGGAACAAAGTTGGGCGGTGGTTGATGAGCACGGTCATGTCTTGTCTTTTGACGTTCTTGAGTCTCACTAGTCAGGGCACGTGCCAGCTGACGGCAATCTTCAGCATATTTGGCGACTTCGGAAAGCGGAGTATACTCTGTAGCGTCAGGTTGGTACGGCAGTATGGTGTCCAAAGGGCATGATGGCTCACGGCCATACACAAGGAAAAAGGGGGAAAAGCCGGTGGTCGCTTGCGTCGCGGTGTTGTACGCGAACGTAACAAAGGGGAGTACGGTGTCCCAGTTGGAGTGGTCGGATGAAATATACATCCGCAACATGTCGCCAAGTGTGCGATTGAAGCGCTCGGTAAGACCGTTGGTTTGGGGATGGTACGCGGTCGATTTGCGATGAATTATCCTGCACTCAGCGAGGAGGGCTTGGATGCCCTCCGACAGGAAGACACGGCCCCTATCACTCAGTAATTCTCGGGGAGCACCGTGGCGAAGGACAAAATTGCGAAGGATGAAAAAACCAACGTCACGGGCGGTCGCTGCTGGCAGTGCTGCAGTCTCAGCGTAGCGAGTAAGGTGATCTACGCCGACAATAATCCACCGATTTCCACGCCCGCTGCATGGAAACGGGCCGTAGAGGTCGATGCCGACGCGGTCGAACGGACGAGACGGGCATGGCAGCGGCTGCAACGGTCCTGTGAAACGCTGTGTAGGTGTTTTGCTTTGTTGGCATGTAGTGCAAGACTGAATGTACTTTTGCACAAAGTTGTACATGCCTCTCTAATAATAGCGCTGACGCAACCTTGTGTAAGTTTTGAGGACGCCGGCATGAGCGCTTAGGGGGTCAGCGTGAAAAGACGCGCAGACGTCAGAGCGCATATGACGAGGTATAGTGAGGAGCCATTTGCGTCCGTCGGGCATGTAGTTTCGGCGATATAGAATGTTGTCCCGCACTGAGAAGTGGGTTGCTTGGCGACGCAGTGCTCGTGTCGAAGGGACATCAGACGGAGCAGCAAGGTAGTCGAGTAACATTGCAAGGGATGGGTCCTTGCGCTGCTCTGTGAGCATGTCAGGGATGGTGAACGGTGACAGGGTGGACGAGGAAGCTGACAACGACGCCAAATCAGGCGTCAGTGGAGAGTGAGAGAGCGCATCAGCGTCGGAGTGCTTGCGACCAGAGCGGTACATGACGCGGATGTCGTACTCTTGCAAGCGAAGCGCCCAACGTCCCAAGCGTCCAGACGGGTCTTTCAAGGAAGAAAGCCAACAAAGGGCATGGTGGTCAGTAACAACGCCGAAAGAACGGCCGTAAAGGTATGGGCGAAACTTGCTTACTGCCCAGATGATCGCTAGACACTCCTTTTCTGTGACGGAGTAATTTAATTCTGCTTTCTTTAGAGTACGGCTCGCATAAGCGACGACGTATTCATCATAGCCAGCTTTCCGTTGCGCTAAGACCGCGCCAAGGCCAACTCCGCTGGCGTCAGTATGGACTTCCGTGGGAGCATCAGGGTCGTAGTGGCGAAGAATCGGTGGTGAGGTCAACAAGTGGCGCAATTGCTGAAATGCTGCATCACATTCAGGTGACCATGCTGCTATGCCGTTACTGGCGGAAAGTAAACTTGTCAAAGGCGCCATGATGGATGCGAAATTGCGTACGAAGCGACGAAAATAAGAACATAAGCCAATAAAACTTCGGAGGGTTTTGATAGACGTGGGCCTTGGGAACTCTGCAACAGCGCGGAGCTTGTCTGGATCCGGGAGGACGCCGTCTTTTGAGATAACGTGACCCAATATGGTTAGCTTGCTTGCAGCAAAGCGGCACTTTTTGAGGTTAAGCTGTAGACCGGCAGAGGCGAGACAGGTCAGAATGTCATGCAGGCGAGCGAGGTGCGTCGGAAAATCGGTTAAGAAGACGACGATGTCGTCGAGGTAACATAAACAGGTCTTCCATTTGTGGCCACGAAGGATGGTGTCGATCATACGCTCAAAAGTAGCAGGCGCGTTGCACAACCCGAAGGGCATGACGTTAAATTCGTAGAGGACATCGGGTGTAACGAATGCGGTTTTCGGACGGTCAGGCTTGGCCATGGGAACTTGCCAGTACCCGGAGCGCAGATCCAAGGAACTGAAGTATTCTGCGCCTTGTAAACAGTCGAGAGCGTCATCGATTCGAGGCAGAGGATAAACGTCTTTCCTCGTTAACTTGTTTAGGCGTCTGTAGTCGACACAAAAGCGAATGGAGCCATCTTTTTTCCTCACCAATACGACAGGTGAAGACCAAGGACTTTGAGAGGGACGGATGACTTTACGTTGGAGCATGTCGTCCACGTGCTCCGTGATGATTCGGCGCTCTTCGGCAGAGACACGATACGGGCGCTGTCGCAAGGGGGAGTGGGAACCAGTGTCGATGATGTGAGAAACACCGGTGGCACGGCCCAGTGACGTCTGATGACAGTCGAAAGAAGAGACAAACTTGTGAAGGAGAGCGAGAAGTTGGCGGCGATGAGATGGGGAAAGTGCAGGGTCGATGGCCTTGTCAAAACCCACTGAAGGTGATGAGCCGGAGACCGAAGCGATGGCGTCAAGGTGACGGAGGGAGGCGGCAGGAACATCGAAGTCGTCGACGTAGTCGACCGCTTGAAAGTATCCTACCGTCTCTCCACGCAGTAGGCTGATCGGGTACTGGTAGTAGTTGGTGACCAGCATCACAGTTGAGCCAGAGGTTACAGTAAGCACGGCAAACGGAAGAACAATGCCCTTGCGTTGAGCAAACACATCGGACGGCGTGAACACAACGGTGGCGTCAGATGCGGAATCAGACGACAAGACAACAGCCATCGACGACTCAGGAGGTACGGTTGTGTCGGCATCAACAGTGAGTTTGTCGGCAAAGTGAGGAGAGCTGGTCGGCAGTGATTCACATAGTGGTAAAAGCGACACTTCTGCACGTGAACAGTCAATGACAGCATGATGACGTGACAGGAAATCCCAACCAATGATGAGGTCGTGAGAGCACGATGGTAGCACGAAACACTCGATTATGTACAGAACGTCGTTGATGACGACACGGGCCGTGCATACAGCTGAAGGGTGAATTCGCTGCGCGCTGGCAGTGGCGAGCACCAGGCCAGAGCGAGCTGTAGTCACTTTTCGTAGCTTGCGGCAAAGGCCCTCGTGAATGACGGAAACGGCTGCTCCGGTATCGACTAGTGCCACTGCTGGTACTCCCTCTACAAAAACGGTAATTACATTTTGCGGCGAAGATTGAGGTCTTGAGAAAATCGACGTATTTGCAGTTCTTGCCTCAGGAACTGCAGCAGTCAGTTTCCCTCTTCAGTGGGAACTCGACGACGCAGGGGCGAAATCGAACGCCGACGAGGGGAAGGGGAACGCCGAGTTTCCAACCGGCGATCAGTGTCGAGACGTCGCGGTGATAATGGAGGCGTGGCGGCGTATTGTGGTGCGTAGCGGGGCCTGTCAAAGCTGGTACACGCAGTTGAGGCGCGGCGGCGACAGAAGCGTGCCACATGGCCAGCAATGCCGCAGGCGAAGCAGATAGGCCGGTTGTCTTGAGTGCGCCACGTCTCGGTGGGACGAAAAAAGTGTGGTGACGGTCGGGCAACTTGAAATGAAGCCGGATTCATGGGCGATGGAAAAGAAGCGGTCTGCGCAGGTGGCCGTGCAACCACGGCTGCATAACTGAGCGGCAGCGACGTAGGGTGGTTGGCAAAGTTGGTATGGGCCAGCGGCACACTCATAGGGTTGGGTGGGGGCGGTTGCAGGAGCTGCAGGAAGCGCTTCAGATATGTGATTTCGGATGGCTTCCTGCAGCGTTGGAGGCAAAGCTGCCGTAGGTGCGTCACTGTGAGGCAGCAGCGAGAGCTGCCTGGCCACCTCTTCACGGATAAAATCTTTGATATGCTGCGAGAGGGTCGAGTTGGTGAATTCGGTTGAAACCGCGATGCTGGTGACGGAATCGGCGTGCTGGATGTTCTGGCGGGCGATGGAACGTTGGCGGCGCAGCTCGTCAAAGCTCTGGCAGAGGTTAATGAGGACGGATACGCTAGTTGGGCCTTTGGCCAGCAACATCTGGAATGCGCTGTCCTCGATGCCCTTGAGGATGTGTTTGATCTTGTCATCCTCTGACATGCTGGGATTGACCCGCTTGCACAAATCGAGAACATCCTCGATGTAGCTGGGGAATGTTTCTCCAGGCTGCTGTGCGCGCTGGCGTAGACGCTGTTCAGCGCGTAGCGTACGCACAGCTGGGCGATCAAACACTTCTGCAAACAGAGTCTTAAAGGCGGACCAGCTTGTAAAGTCTGATTCGTGGTTGAAGAACCAAAGTTTGGCTACGTCGGCGAGGTAGAACGGCACGTTGGTCAGCTTAGACTGGTCATCCCATCGGTTATGGGCACTTACACGTTCGTACGATGAGAGCCAGTCTTCCACGTCGTGTTCGGCGGTCCCACTGAAAATGGGTGGGTCGCGCTGACGAGGGACGCCGGCGCAGATGACAGTGGCAGCCGGTGGGGCGGGCAACGAGGTGGCGGGATCAGGCATAGTGCAAGGCGATCTTGTTGGCAGGGTTCGAGTGCGGAGCTCCAGGACGAGGCGAAGGATCTCAGCAACCTCCACCAAATGCGATGAGGTTTATTCTCGTTCACGACGTTGTGGAACGCTAGGCAAAACAAGGCACTGCAAGGGCTGTCCGAAGCACGGGGTCGCTCGAGATCACGGCACGGCCCTTCGTCTTCCTCTTCAGACGGCACATACACAGGGGCGCGTCTGCTTCATTACAATATATATATATATATATATATATATATATATATATATATATATATATATATATATATATATATATATATATATATATATATATATATATATATATATATATATATATATATATATGTTTGTGTGTGTGTGTGTGTGTGTGTGTGTGTGTGTGTGTGTGTGTGTGTGTGTGTGTGTGTGCGCGCGCTACCATCAGAACCTCGGAATATATCGTGCAAAAGACAATGAATATTGTTAATTTTCTCTGAAATTGTAACTCCGAGGCCAGCGTCATTGTATCATTATTATTATTTGTTGTGAGAACATTATTACATTTAACAGAAAAGGGAAAGTGAGGAACAGGCATGCGACTGCAACCTGAATGGGCCCAACGCCCGCTTACTCTTCAAAGGAGGAGTAAAAGCGATTGGGACACAGGGTGCCCCAATTAACTATCATGCACCATGATTTGAAAGTATGCAAACACCATGTAGCTTGTCATTACCAAGGTAATCCTTGCCGTCACTTGTAGATACTAAGATTACCTATTACACTCCACCTAATTAGATGATTAGTTTTAATCAAATAATCAACTTCTCCATTTTATTGTTACATGAAAAGTGTCAATGAGAACATTGTAGAGCAGTACCAGAAACGCCCGATACAGCTTTCCGTTGATCAATACGTGCTACACAAAAAAAGATTTTCCGAGCGTGAAAGAGGCCCGCGAATAGACGCGACATTGCCGCGCGACTTGCCACTCGGGGCACATGGCGTGTATTCGCAATGTGCGAGAGGTTTGACGATAGTTGGCAGATCTCTTTTTCTTTTCGGGTCTCTATTATTAACTGTTTAGCAGCAGGAGTTATTTACCGGGCTATTTGAAAAGCATTAAGTCCCTTTCGATGCTTCGGTGTTACGAAGTTTACGAGCTCTTTTTCAAACTATATCAGCTGGTTGTATAGGCAGCTGCTGGCGCAGATCCGCATTTTGAGACTCATGGATGGTATGAAGCCCTTGTCGTGCGTAATAACTGTTCCGGTTTTCATTACTATTGCATTTAGTGCCGTCGTCTCGTAGAGACTGTATACTACATGGACTGTGAAAAAAAAAGGCCAGATTATCAATTTGTTGACCTTCTTCTAATATATAACGTACAGATCATCTAAATAACTTAGTGGACATTGCACTTGTTCGACCCTTATCCACACACCTAAAAGACCTTACAAAGCTTTAGCTCATAAGTAACCTTGTCAACACGCCCCATTCATGTACATTCTACTGAAAGTGTGTTAAACAATGTATTCATCACAGAGTATTGGAAAAAAAGACATTGCAGGCTGTTCTAAGCAGAAATAAATTGCAATTCTTAACGTGATTGTTCAAAACTGCAGTCACCATTGTGAGCATGTTCATTCGGCACTGACACATTGCACTAACACCCGAAAAATGAGCGCAGTCATGCCAGGTATTTTTGTTTCAACAATTACTATTATAGGAATCGTTTCGGATTCTTGCATTTGTTTCTTATTTTGATAAGTACACTATGTGTCATATGAACCTGTCTTGAAATGAAACGTGCCGTTGCTTGCACCAGCGACGATTACGGTTGTCTAACTGCTCATTATACTGTAAAATAATGAAATATTATATTGGCATTGATTCATATTGTCATGTAGTCTTTAGTCAGAGGTAAACCAAGTTGACTAGAGACGTAAGTGATGAGCACAAATTATATATAAAGCTACTAAAAAACCAGAAAAATACCTCATTAAATAGTTTTGCTTCACATTGTTGCATCTGCTTTACATGTGTGCCTTTATGTGTCATTCCGTGCTCTACTCGTGTTGCCATGAATGGCGAACTTGCCCAAGCCCTTGTCAGCTTTATTAAACAAGGATTCAATTCAGTTGAATCTAATACTGCAATTCAAGTGACTGACGTTTTATTCGTTTTATCTAACAATTATGGACTTGTAGCAACTTGGCAAGCTTTAAGCCGCAATATTTTTTATTGCACTTAAGCTTCTGGTGTCATAGAGTGCCAGAGAATTTTTATCAAAACAGCCAGTGAAGACATGGAAAAAGATCAGGCAATTGGAAAATGTCCACATAGGTATGCTGTCTTGTTATATGCCATACAACGTTTTTAGAGAATTTCTCTATTAAACATATTTTTGAAACGTTTCACCTCAACAAAAATTTGAGACTAATTGGTACGATTTATTAAAAAAAATGAAAGTGAAGCATACCGACATGGCACTTCTTACCCAGTTTTTGTGCTCTAACTAAAAGTCCTGGACCTCGAAACCCTAGAAAAATCACTCATGTTTTACAGCACTTTAAATAATTTACTGTGATAGCATTCGTTCGAACTATAGCTTCAGTTTTGTTTCCCAGGAGGTGCATATCTGTCGTGCCATTACACAGAAAGTGCTCACGTGGTATTTCGGGTGCTCATGTGGTATACCTAACTTGCAATCGTGTCAGCATGACAAAGAGGCCTTATTACCAATAACAAACTAAGAAGTGACCATATCAATACAATCAATTTATCTGCCTTCTGTTGAAGTTATGGCCAATGATGCGTTCGTTTCATAGTATGAGCAAGACATTTAAATGTGCATTAGGGAAAATAAATTACAATCTTTGGAATGATACTGCCAGTACTCCAGTCACTCTTCTGAGCATATCATTCTACGCGGGCATATTTTATTACCCACCAAAATATGCAAAGATAGTCCATCTGGGTAACTTCATTTCAGCGATTGATATAGAGATCATTCGGGATATGCACAATAATGTGTCATATATGAACTTGTCATAAAAGGAACATACTGTTGCTGCATCACCAGTATACCATGTGACTGCGCTCCCACGCGCATCATAAAGCAGCACTTTCGAACAAACTCCCTCCGAGTTAGCCAGAACGAAATGAAGGAAATAAAGAAAAAAACATCGTGATCTAGCTTGTTCCTTATCTAGTACACGTCCGGTTTGGTGTTATTTGGAAACAAGCTGTGATAGCTGTTGTCTTAGCGTAGATAAAGTCCACAGGTTCCTTTTCCTTTTCTTTTTTTCCCACAATACTTATCAACGCTAAAGCGAATTACATCAGTCCAAAGGTTTAAAGGTGCGTTTCGTTTCGTCCCAGTTGTCGTGAATGAGCAGAAGGAAAACGTGATCCTTGCCTTGGGAGCTGAAATTGACAAGATGAAGGCCATAAATATATATCCGTCATGGAAGTGTGGCAGCAGACCAAACGCGTCGACTATAACAAGAAATTATGAAAACCTGAGAAAAACCGGCAGCTTCCAGAAACAGCGGCGAAGGACTCCGTCTTTGAGTTCAAGCCTAGGCACGGATGTTCTACCATTTATGGCATCAAACCCTCATGCTAGCGTGCGCGACGTGGCCGCCTAGGTACCGATTTCCAAGTCATCAGTTTGGAGGATTCTAAACGACGGCATTGCACCCGAACCACCTTAACCTGCACCAACGCTAGGAATATAGGGACCTAAAGAATCAGCTTGATTTCTCGAATTGGGTCCTCAGAAAAGCTCACCGGACTTTTTGATCAACATCACCTGCACAGATGACGCCAATTTTTGAAGAAACGGCGACGTAAATCTCCTTAACGCACACTATAGTAGACTCAAATCCACAGTGGGAAAAGTGCACTCGGCACCAGTAACAGTCAGTAGTCCAATGTGTGGTTCGAAATTTACGACGGCGCTATAATCGGACCCATCTTCTTCGATCGCATACTGACTGGACAGTGTTACATGGACGAAATCCTTCAAGGAGTGGTGGATAAGTTTCTCAGCGAAGTCCCGCTGTCACGTCTTCGTCTTCCACTTCTGTGGTATATCAGCAAGATGGGGCGGGGCGCCAGCACATAGCAACAGCCGAGCACAGAACTGGCTGGGTGCGAGTTTTCATGCGAAATAGATTGGAAGGCACGGGTCTATAATTTGACCGGCCAGGTCATCTGACCTATCTCCACTCGATTTCTTTCCTTAGGGTTATGTGAAAGGTCGTGTTTACATGATCGCGACGGCCGCCAGATGAGCTCAAGGCAAGGATAACGGATGTCTGCCGTAGACTTCCAACCTCGGTCATCAAGGAAACCGCAGAAGACGTGTTAAAGCCAACTCGGTAATGCTTTTACCTGCAGAAGGGGACCTATTCAACGACGTACTCTAGGCAGCAGCTGATGTTCAACGGCGCTTACGAATTCACAGATAATAAAGACACACTGATGGTTTTACATCCGCAAGTATTTCTATCCTTACCCGACTGAAAAACCGACCCTCCGTCCGTCCCGTAAGACGATTGCTTTCAAGAGGGTGCCCGTATCAGCGAGCGGATTAGCCGGCGTGCTGCCTCTTGCTTCAACGCCAACGAAGCGGCGAGAGCACAACGGAGCTCTGAGCACATGCCGCACTCCGCCGCTTCCGAAAACCGCGTCCAAGATACGGGCCACGCCGACGCGCCACACGTAGACGCCGCCCAAGCGCCGTTGCACAGTGTTCATAATGGTGTAGTGTATATATACGTAATAAATGTTGCATAAATTTCCTTCATTTGCTACATCTCCCGGTCATATTTCATCCAGCGTCCACATCCGCTGCGGGCTATCTATTACACCAGTGACTGTCCCTCCTACTCTCCTCTTCTACGTTCTGTCGTACAGGTCTCACTTCTCCGTTTCTCCACACGCGTCTCCGTTTCACGGTTCTTTCGCCGTTGCTCTCGCAATTATACCAAACACACCAACATACTTCCACGAAATGCCACTTCAGTACTACGAAATGTTTACGCGTCATTCAGGTACATCTCAGAGAAGATTGAGCGTGGATTATTATCATTATCATTATTTAGCAAAGACTGCCACTTCGGCTCATATAGAAGTGGTACATTTACTTTCTTGAACGCAGCGGTTTTGCCTTTTCTTTACAGGGGAGTCGCTCCCCGGCTTAATTCGTCTTTATTTTTTTCCACGAACCTTTTCTTACAGCACATATATAGACTCCAATGAAAAACAATTCCACCACTTTAATTTTGCTTTGGTCCGAGGCAAGCTTCCGGCCCGAAATACCTCCGCGGTGCACTCTTTCAATGCGGTACGAGCAGAGCTGAGATTTCGAAACATTCTATGCCTCTTCCATTGCTTTACACGTTTCGCGCGTGGTTTCGCGCAATTCCACATTGCGCAGAAGAGTGTTCATCGTCGCCCGACCGCGCACAAACGGCGTTTGGCATACGCCGCTGGCTGCGCTTTTGTGAGGGAACAAAGGCACTTTCGTTTGCGCGCCGAAGGCAGCGGATGTTTCCGAGCGCGCGGCACCTCGGTGGCGCCATCCAATTTCAGTAGCACGAACCGGCTGGTGCAAGGCGTCAACGTTGCCTGACGTTCCTTCTCGCTCTCTGCTTCATGCTTGTGTTCAGATTGTGGGAATAATTTGCGCCGTTCCCGCGCTATTATTGTGCGCGTTCAATTTGAAAATGTAAGCATTTTTATGTGTTGAAATAACAGATGCACGTCCGGTAAGTCAATGGAATAGGTCGGTGACTTTAATATCGTTTGATAGAAAGATACTTGAAGAAACTGCGTTTAGACTGCACCGAACACTTGTTGCTCAACGGAGAATGTTTTATGAGTAGAGAACTGCGGCCTTGGATAAGAGTTGCCGTATTTCGTAGACGTGTTACTCTAAAAGCATTGCAAAGGAATTTCAACAAGAGCAGGTACTCCCATAGAGCCCAGCGGCCGAATTGACTGTAGCGCACCAAGCGAATGTTGTTGACTCCTTTGGGTGCGCGTGTTTTGAACACCCGTTGGTACACGCCGCGCCGGTTCCGCTGCTCGGCGCGGCATTCATTATTTTCGCTTCTGCTGAACCTCGCGTGGTCTTCGCGTGGAATCGTTTCATTATTGAGTAGAAATGATTGCGATTGACCTTTACAAGACTGCGCCGAATCTGTCAGCTGCAATTTCTTAAAGGGCCCCTGAAACGGTTCGGACAAATTTTGTAGACGCGTAGGGTACAGCTTAAGTAGAACATTCGCACCACAATTTAAGTGAAGCGTTACGTATTAATGGAGCTACAAGCGATTATAAGTTACCCTCCTCCCCAGCCATGCTTTTCCTTCTCAACTCGTCCGCCGAGCGAGCGGGGCTAAGCTCCGCCTTCACTGGTCCTGCGTCACGATGCGACGTCACATCGTCCACTTCCGGTTGTTTTGAAGCCCGCTCCCGTCCGCGCGAAACCTCTCCGCTAGCCGCTTGGCTGTCGACCCCAAGCGAGAGCTAGCGAAGCAGCGTGCGTTGCGAGCATTCTGTCGTAGCGCCGAACGTGTCTGGTATTCCGTTAGCCACAGGCAAGCTGGTCATATCGGCAAATGACTGGTGGCATAAACTCAAGCTGATGAAGGAACTTTGGCGCAGACGTACGTGAGCGGCCTGATCGGTCTGCACGGTCCAGACACTTGTTGGCGCAGCGCTTAACCAGCCAAACAAAGCGCTAATATTGCTCTAAACAAGTGTAAAACATTTTAAACATTTATAAAAACAACGTGTTGATGATTACACTCCTGCGAAAAATACGCACCAGCAGCAAAAAAGAATACGCTTCGTTGCTGCTACTGTGTATGGTTGAGCTCTATGCCACCAGGTGGCTGCACCGTGCAGACAATTCACATTTGCCCTTCTGCTCATTTCGGCTCATCCCGTTACGGCACAGTCAAGCGGCCAGATCCTGTCCCCTTGCGCTTACGTTTGCCTTAATGCGGGACTCGCGAAACGCTATTGCGTTAGTAATCTTCCGGTGTAAAGTGACGGCCACAAACGCGCAAATCCTGCGCAGCAGCCAGTTCGCCCGTACGCTGCCTTGCAGAGGGACACGATGTCGCAGCTTGACATATTGCCAGTCGCTACGTTTGCAGCCCACAAGGCAACAAAGTCGAATCATAGTGCTCGCGAAAAGACTGACACCAACTCTGACCGCGGAGCTCTCGTCAAAAAGGAGTACGTTGTAACGCAAGCAGACGACACTTGCTGTGTGCCGGAAGTGATTAAGTGTACTGAAAAATTGTTCTTGTGCATTCTCTTTATGCTACTTTCTTTTTATAAAAACAAATTAACTAACATTCCAACTATTACGAAGATCATTTGTTTACCATAAAGTTGGAAAAATTATCGACCACGCGCCCTGGTCAGCCAATCAGATAGCTCGCCCATGTGACGTAATATGGGTTATTTGCATCATATGGGTAGGGGCGGCTTAAAACTCCGCCGAGCACTGCGCTGCGATCGACAGCGATGTGCATTTTTAAAACCTTATAATAAATTACACGCTTTACGCAGAGCACTTAGATGTGTCAATTAATGATCAGAAGGACCTACTCTAACGATTCAGTACGTTTGTAGAAAATCGCCAAAATCGTTTCAGGGTCCCTTTAAAGAAAACGAAAGACGTCTTCTGACATGATGAAATGTTTATTTTCCTCTATATAAATGCTCGTTCCCGGCTTCTTCTGCATTCATCCAAAGTTGTGGCACCAGGTAAGCAGCAGTCGTTGCCGTACGATGCTCCACCGGATTCCATCAGCTGAAAGAAAGTAAAGTACAAGCATGTATCATTTCGGTATATTGACCTAACAGGAGTATTGCGTGTAGAGGCGAAACGTGCGTAAGTGGTGAATGACTGGCATTACAGATAAATTCACTTTTAGGTACATTTCGCAGCAAATAGACTCCTGCCAAACAATGCCATAAAATCTGACCATCCGATTTCAAAGCACCCCTACTTGCCCGGGCATTATTTCCTGCACTTGAAGTGCACAAATACGCGGGTGACTGCGTGTTTCCCAAACAACTTGGCCTCGGCCGACACGATGGTACGCCAAGTACACAAAGGTAGCTACAACAAAGGCTCAGCCAGACCATGTTACACGCTCGCAGAATGCCTTCTAATCGCACTCAAGTCAGACTCGTCGGTGCAATGCCTGTTTTCAGTCGCTCAGAATACATAAATGTCATGTTCTTGAGCTCCTCCGTGTTATCTTTTACGCGTCCTGCCGGCGCATGCAACCCTCCCGTGTTATCACTCTCAGCAATCGCTCCTCGCGTTTTCGAGAAGCGTGAGTACCGCAATAATGTATATGTTGTTGCAGGGCTACAAAATGCGTCACAAACTTGTCCCACTAAAATTCAGTACACGCAAAACCATCTCACTATGGCCGGCTTGCTTTTTTGCTAACAGCTTCACAACCCCAGGCGCGGCGAGCAAGCCTCAAGGTATCCCAAAAAGTTACCAAATAATTTACGATACTTTTTTCGGGTCAGAGAATGCGTCACGAACTTCTACCAGTAAGATTCAGTACACGCGAAACTGGAGCACACAGCCGAGCTGCTCTTCGCTAACTGCGTCAATAAGCCGGGCGCGGCAGCCGTGCTTCTAAACTACCCCAAATATAACGACGTTAGTGACAATAATGTTGGGGGCCACAGAATGCGCCAAAACTTGTCTGTCTTAGGCGCTACGACGTAGTACACGCATATACACGCGCAAATGCTTCACATGGCCGAGCCGGTTTTCGCTTAGCTGCGTCAATAAGCCGGGCGCGGCAAGCGTGCCTAAAAACTACCGAAATAAGTTACAGTAATGTTGGGGCTCATATAAAGCGTCGAAAACATCTCCCAGAACGAGGCATTAACTCAATTTAACTGCGCCAGGACGGCGGTGCTGTTTTTCGCTAACTGCGCCACTCGAACTAAGCCCAAATGTGATTCAAATGAGCCGCACACTGTCAAACACAATTTCTCACTTTGCCGTAGTCCAGTAGTGCAGCGGTGCCGTGTCCAAATGCAGACGACACGCAAGAGAAGCATATAGAAGGCCGGGAGCCCAATAAAATGGGCTATATCCAAAACAAACGGGTCGCCGAGCACGCGAGCTTCGGACGTACGACCATCCTCGCTCACTCCTGCGGCTTGTCTGGCGCATGACGTATGCATGCGCGTCTGGCGTGCCGCTAGCTTGTTGCTAGGCAACGCAACAAAAAGTTGCAAACTATAAGTTCATTTACACGCAATACTTTTTCACTTTTAGTGGGAAGGAATAAAAAAAAATCGTTGTCTGGAAGTTTATTTCACATTCTTTTTTTCTGATGCTCGCGTCAACTAACGGATGTTGTTGAAACTAGGCGTGACGTGTTTCCTGTTGCCAGTTTTTGAAGAGTGTCCCCTCATGCTGAATTTCTTTCTCTATGCCAAAAGCGCAGCAGTTGAAGGTGCCAAGTCCTCTTCCCATCTCGCAACGGTTCAGTTGATGATTGCGTACGACTCTGACGTCTCCAACAAATTTCGGAGCCGTAACCACTAAATAAGATAATGTAACAATTGGTGGTATGTTGAAGCGGTGAAGCATTCACAAATAGATATCAGTTCACGTGAGACACTCTGCATGTATATTGTTTGACTATGGATATGACCTGTAACATTAGTTCACACCAAGTAATTCGTACTTTCATTAAAGATCATAAATCCCGTTTCTCTGTGCAAAACTGAGGCCTAGGTTTGTCGCGGCGTTGCCACAAATATACAGAGTCCACCTGAGAGAGGGTAACTACGGAGATGAAGAGGCGCTATTTTCTGCAGCAATAAATACATTTATTGCATGACTAATTAATAATGACATAATTAGTAGTAACTAATTATTAATTTATTTCATTAACTAATCAAGAAAATGTCGCACCGGGTGAAGCAAATCTTACCACGTTGCGAAAGGGGCGAGGTACATCAAGAGAAGAAAGGCAAAGAGTCCTAGTGGCAGGCGAAGTCCCAATTAAGGGTCTAGAGAATACTAGAGGACGTTGGTAAAACCAGTTGAATTGCAGTGTAGATATGTCATGTGGCGAGCAAACGATTACAGTCACCACGCAACATCCGTCCTTTGCAGTGGTATAGGCGCTCCCAGTTCATGGTAATAAACGCCTCCTCAATACCATTCTTAGCAATTATTTCGTCCTCGGCCATACTTCATTGCGTATTTCTTACAGGCGGGCGCTGTGAATTACAATTCCGTTGTCGTGACAACGTGCAACTGAAAGAACAGGTCACACTTTTGACTCTTGCGATAGTGGGAATACTAACAATATGGGTTCACTGAAAACGCTGAAACGTCATCGAAATGCATTAGCAACCATCCTGTCGTTTCTAGGCCGACGCGTCTCGTTCGATCTACGGAGGCTGGACACTCAACGCCTGACGCTCCACGCTCGGCTCCAGGAGCTGAGAATTAGCCGCTTGGATGGCAGACTGCGCTCGGAGGAAAACTACTGCAGACTATATACGAACGCTTGCGACTGTTAGCGGTCATTGCTGTTGGAGTTTTTCCACTGTGGCTATCCCTTCACTATTCTTCTTAGCGCTTTCTCTTTTTTCTTTTGCTTATCCTTCCCTAGATTTTCCTCTAGTCGGTATCACAGTGCAAAAGCAGGATCTCAAATGAATCGTTTCGAAGTGAACAGACTTTGAAATATGCTAAGGATATTTTTTGTTGAATTTCCATTTTCTGCCGTCCCGTGAAACCTAAATAATAAGCAATAAAATGTTCTTTTCTCTTGAGACATATCTAAGTTCCTCGTTTTTGCAATCTGTTAGAGAAAAAAATTGGTTGTGATTTATAAAATATTGCGTTAGAAGAGTAAACGCAAGCGCAGCAAAAGTATATATGGTCTGTTCACGCATATACAATCAAGGGAAATGTAGCATGTCTTTACTGTCACGTAGAAGAGATAGTGAAGAAGAAAGACAATTCCAAAATTGTGAGTCGTGAATCTAACTCCATATTTCACGCACTTATCCTCTGAAAAAGAAGTTACGCTCAAAGCCCAACGCACTCTTTCTCTTTTACTGCGGAGCTCTTTATGGCTGCAGTTCCGTGCATTGGCTACAGTTCCGAGCACGCACGACCGTGTCGGGCGATGATTCTTTCGGCCTGGTCTGTACCGATCTGTCCACCGCTACGTCGCTTCTTGCAAGTTATGTCAACGCCAGAAGAAGCTATTTCTGCTCGGTCCTGGTTTACTCCTATCTCTTGGCGTTCCTACCGAACCCTTCTATCGCGTTGGTGTAGACTTCTTGGTACCTTTTCTGGCTGATACAACAAGTGGATTGCCGTCCCAACTTATCATACAAGTTTGTTCGCGTTCACCAGAGCCCTTCCAACAGACGTAGCCTACTTCCTGTTGCTGAACATCATTGTTCACCACGGCGCTCCTCGTCGACTTCTTACTAACAGGAGTCGCTCCTTCCTCTCTACATATCTGGACTACTTGTTGCGCTCCTGTTCTACCAAACACAAATTTAATACACCATAGCATCCTCACACGAACGGTCTTACGGACCGTCTTATTCGAACAATAACGGCAAAACTCTCTATGTGTGTTTCTGATAAGATCGTGATTAGGATACTGCTCTCACTTTTGTCACATTCGCGTACAATTCATCAGGCCAGGTTACTCGCCATATTATTACTTGGACGGCCGAGATCCGGTATTGTTTTTTATAACAATACTGCCAACCACTCAAGAGTCCGTGTCTCAGTATGTGATGTCGTTGCTCGAGCCCAAGAAACACGCCAAGTTGCTCACCGTCGCCTTTGTGCTTTTCAGAACAAGCGGAAAAGCATTTGCTACAGTCGTCACCGGGACGCCGATGATTTTCCGGGGATTTTGTCCCTGTGTGATCTCCCACCCGCCGCTTCTCCCTCTCGAAAAAAACTAATGTCCCACTACTCCGGCCCTTACCGGCTCGTCTGTCAGGTAACTGACGTAACCTACGAGATGTCTCCGGTCGCACCTATTACTTTCTCCATCCAGACTTCCCATCACGTCATTCAGGTCAGCCGCCGAAAACGCTACCAGTTCTTTTCTGCCTGAAAAGCAGCGGGACGGCGCTTCCACGCCAAGTGGAAATATGTTGCGAACTCTGCACCACCCTGAGGAAGGTGAGCACGCCCTTAGGTCTGAAGAAGTGAACGCTTCAATGACTAGCCCGCTGTATGCTTGGCGTTGTCAGTTACTTTAAAATACTGCAAATTCCGTAGATACAAAATAAATTAAATTATGGGGTTTCACGTGCCAAAACAACGATCTGATTATGAGGCACGGAGTAGTGAGGGAATCTGGAACACTTTGACCACCCGAGTTTCTTTAACGTACACAAATCTATGTACAGTCGCGGACAGAATATTATGGACCATGAAATCTAAGAAAAAGCTGAATATCTCCGCAACTCACAACGCAATCTGGTATTTGCATTTTGGACCTCGACTAGAATATGCTAACAACGTTGTCGTGGGCAGTTTTACTGGTTACTGTAACAGGCTGCTCGGGAATTGAACGTTCTCGGAGATCCCGTGGTCCATTTTATTCTGTCCGCGACTGTACACGTGTGTCTTCGCATTCCGCCCCCATCGAAGTGCGGCCAGCACAATGTAAATACGCTACCCGTCTTGCTTCTTCTCTCAGCAAAAATATTATTGTAAACCGAACTAAACGGGAAGCTTTAGCTTCTGCATGGGAAATGAGCAATACTTCCTTCTGACAGCGACTCGACCGCAATTTGCGAGTTAAGTTGAACTTAGAAGTAACATTTAAAATGAGATTTCAGAAAGCGAATACTTATTTAACTTCCACCTTTTTAAATTCTAAAAAATGCGAAATTTCAAGAATTAATACTTGAAGTATACGACTCGATCTCAGCAACTAAAAACAATATCAAAATTCTGTAAGCTGCACCTAATATTTGATTTATAGCGGACAGAAATGATATATTGTATGCCACCCTGAAATACAAAACTAACTCCTGAATATAGCATTCGAAAAATCTTCACAAGCGTTGTAACAACTTCAAATAAGTTATAAATTCATACATCAACTTTATTCCGATTGACATGCTCCAAGTGATGCAATGTATAGAGATGCGATATCAGTTTTTGATGCGAACTAACGGATTTGTAAACTTCGTACTTCTATTATTTTTTCATATTTATCGATTTCCGATTATTCTTGTCAATAATGCCACAGCCCAAATTAATATCATTATTGCAGCGATCACTGTTATCTAACGTTCTGTCTTGAATGCAACAATTCTCATTCAGGTCGGTTGAGCGGTTGAGAGATTTTCTCATAAAACGGTTTATGTGTTTTACATGTATTCGAGCAGCGGGCATCGAAGAAAGGCCCGAGCTAAAGCTTCCTCTTGCATCACACCGGTTCTATAGGAAACCCACGAAACATAAGGCTGACTATACGGAAGCCCGCTGCCGCAGTGGTTCGCAAATAATAAGAAAAAAGAAACAGCGAAGAAAGGAAATCTAACGGAAGCTTTGCGGGAGCCGTTATCTGGGCCAGACATTTTCCCCGGAATGGCGATGAGCTGTCTGGCAAAGAGTCAAGCAAGATCATCGATTAATTGCCAGCCGAACAAGTAGCAGGTTGTCTTCAAGATAAGACTGATACATAAGCGCGCTCGTACCGACGTGAAGCAACAGTCTCAGGGTGTGCTCCTGTTCGTGTTTTCCTTAGTTTTGCGTCATGGCATACGTCACGGCGCGAATTTCAAATCTTGAAGTTCGATACGCCACGTGGTAGCGAAAAAAAAAACTAAACGTATGTCCAGAATTCCTGGGTATGCGGGTAACGAAGACGGATGTGTATCCTCTCCCTCGAATTGATGATGCGCTCGACTGACTCCATGGTGCCAGATATTTCTCATCGCTAGATCTCCACTCGGAATACTGGCTAATTGCCGTCGATGACCGCTACCGCGAGAAGGCCGCCTTCTCACACCCGACGGCCTCTACCAATTTAAGGTTATGCTTTTGGGTTGCACTCTTCTACGCGGTCTTAAGTGGTCGACCTGCCTTTGTTATCTGGACGACGTCATCGTTTTCTCGCCCAGTTTTGAAAGCCATCTCCTCGTCTGTCGGCCATTCTCAACATATTTCGCCGTGCTGGCCTCCATCTCAATTCCTCTAAGTTCACCTTTTTGCGCCGCAAGATCAAATTACTTGCACACCTAGTTGATTCTGTGGGTGTGAAACCAGACCCGGACAAATCCCGTGCCATCCGTGAGTTCCCGGTTCCGCGGTCCACGCATAAAATACGCAGCATTCTTGAGCTCGCTCTTACTTTCGCCGCTTTGTTCTCAACTTCGCGGACATTGCTCGACACCTCATGGACCTCCTCGAAAAGGATGCGAGCTTTTCTTGGAGAGCGGACCAAGCGACTTCCTTTGCATCACTGACTTCTGCCCTCACATCACCACCTGTGCTGGCTCATTTTGACCCAGCTGCTACAACAGAGCTTCGCACCGATGCAAGCGGCCATGGCATAGGTGCTATCCTCGCCCAAACACAGAACGGAGTTAACCGTGTAATAGCGTATGCCAGTCGCCTCCTCTCACGGGCGGAAAAGAACTACACTATTACTGAGCGGGAGTGCCTAGCTCTCGTCTGGGCTCTCACGAAATTCCGTCCGTACCTATATGAGCCGCCGTTCGTGGTCATAACAGACCGTCATGCGCTCTGCCGGCTCTCAACGCTTAAAGACTCCACAGGGCGGCTCGGCCGTTGGGCATTACAATTACAGGAGTACACGTTCTCGGTTGTGTACAATTCTGGAAAGTTACACACTGACGCCGACTGCCTATCCTGTCGCTCCGTTGAACCATCCGACTCCACTGAAACAGACCCCGACATCTACGTCTTAGCAATCATAGACTTCACCCATGTGGCCGACGAACAACGCAGAGATCAATCGTTGCTCTCTTTTATTGACCGTCTGCAATCCGACACCCTCGACTCCTCACTAAACATGTTCTTGCTTCAGGATAACGTTCTTTACCGCCGCAACATGCACCCCCAGGGCGCAGAACTCCTACTAGTAGTCCCGCGTCATGTACACAGAGGTGTCCTCGTCCAGTTTTATGAAGCCCCAACTTCTGGGCACTTAGGCGTTGCCAGAACTTATGATCGCATACGACGATATTTCTTCTGGAAGGGGCTTCATCGTTCCGTTCGCTGCTACGTGACATCTCGTGACTCGTGTCAGCGCCGCAAGAAACCTGCGACTCAACCTGCTGGCCTCCTTCAGCCAATTGACCTTCAAACCGACCCGTTTTATTGAGTGGGTCTGGACTTGGTCGGCCCCTTTCCAATTTCTACGAAAGACAACAAATGGATTGCAGACGCTACAGATTATACCACGCGACATGCACTTACCCGAGCGTTGTCAACCAGCTGCGCCACGGACGTAGCCGACTTCCTACTGTACGACGTCATCCTCCAACATGGTGATCCACGTCACCTACTTACAGATCGCGGTCGGTATTTCCTGTCTCGTGTAGTTGGCGATCTACTTCAATCATGTGATACTCATCACAACTTCACCACCTCATATCCCCCTTAAACCAAGGGACTCAACGAAAGCCTCAGCTTTATACTGATCGACATGCTTTCCACGTACGTTTCTGACGATCACCACGATTGGGACGTTGCCCTTCCTTTCGCCACATTTGCACACAACTCATCGCGTCATGACAGTGCCGGCTACTCAACATTCTATCTTCTCTTTAGCCGCCATCCCTTATTACTCTTCGACACCATGCTCCCTTCTGATCCGGCGTCCACGTCCACGACTTCCTATGCGCAAGATGCCATCACGCGTGCGCTCGTCGCGCGCACAGTAGCACTCACTCGGCTCTCGTCATCGCAGACCGCACAAAAGTCCATTTATGATCGTCGACACCGGGATACTGCTTTTCCACCGGGCTCTCTTGTCCTTCTGTGGCTCCCATCTCTTCGCGTCGGCCTCTGTGAAAAGTTAACGTCGCGGTACGTCGGGCCCTACCACGTGATGCGCCAGGTGACTCCTGTCACCTATGAGATAACTCCCATGGCATCCACTTCATCGACGGCCACACCAAGAAGTGACATAATACATGTTTCCCGCCTCAAGCGTTACAACTGTGACAACCCATTTTGAACACAACCAGGGGCCCTATAACGTAAAACTATTCCAATATGTTTCTATTCCAATTTCCTGACGTCAAATTTGCGTAACCACCGACGCAAGCACCGGGCGGTCACCCATAGGGTTGTCTGAACAGACCAATCAAACGCTCTCCTCCTTCATAGGAGGTCCCTTTTGTTTGCTTGAAAAACGAATAACATTGCCTACACTGAGCGGCTTGTTGTATATCATTGGCTGACAAGAGGCGAGGAGAACGCTGAAGTTGAGAGGGATTCACTAGGGCAGAGCCAGTGCACTGAAAACCGATAACCGGATGAAGCGGGTGGTGCCGGCGTCTGCGATTGGTCGGCTTTCCCTTACTTAGCTTGTGGTGGCTGGGCGAAAATCGCGGCGGCATGCAACGGAAGCTTAAAAATGACGCTAAAATTGACCCTCAGCAAAGAAGAGTTGGCAGAATGAGGTAGTAAACGTGTCGAAAGTGCTTAAAAACGTTACACGGTCACGCAAGAAGTTTTATTATACGCAAATACACCCATGCTCTCCGGCAGGTGCGAGTAGCCAGCGTCTCAGTGATCGGCGGCAGCTATCTTTTATTCCTTTCGGAACGGGGCAGCCTGCGGCTATTCCGAAAAAAATTCACTTTTGTTCGGCATATTAATGCATCTTTATCGCGTACACGTCACTTTGACGCGGTGAGTTCGTGTGGTTTTGTGACGTCGCGTGACAGGCAGGTGAAGTGGGTGCAGCCCGAAAACTTTTTACCAATAGCCGAGGGCTAATGGCGAAAAGTGGTCGAATCAGAAATAACTGTTTTTCTTTTTTCTGTCAAATCATGCATAATCAGTGTGCACACATCATATCAGATGGGGAGGTATTGCGGTTTTTGTAACGTCGCGTGACAGACAGGTGAAATGGGGGGTGGTCGAAAAAAGTTTTTGACCAATCGCGGAGGGCTGATAGCAGAATTGGAATAGAAAAGTTTGGAATAGTTTTACGTTATAGCGCCCCAGGACCAGGACGGTGCTTCACCGACCGGGGATAGTGTCATGAACAGTGGCGAAGACAAAGACCTATAGTGGTGGGGCTGGGTCTCTCCTGTCGGACTGAAAGAGCTGCTAAAAGCTGTGTGCCTCGTACAATCTTGACTAGGCAAGTGCTAGCCGTTTACTGTTGAGTGAATACTCCCCGTAACAATATTGAAATCAATCCCAGACCTCACTAGCCTATGATCACTGCACTTTGCCCTACCTAACACTTTTACATCCTGCCCTACGCTGGAATTGGCAGAAAGTATGAAATCTATTTCATACTTTCTACTAACATATTTCGTACCTTTCTACTAAGTTGCAAGACCAGAGGGAAGCTAGATATAATGGTAGAGAAGAGTGGGAGAAGTGACAGAGAATGGGCAGAACCAATGCAGTCGCGAAACGAGCGATTAACAACCTTGCCACTCTTCGTTGAGAAAGTAAGGAAACGCTACTGTTATAGACGCGACAGCGGTTGCGGGCAAACAGGATAAATTTAAGTTCAAGGTAAGGTGCGATATGTTTCTGCTATTTCTGAAAAATAGCCACCATGCAAATGTGTGAATTGGACAATTTACGCAGGGCGTGCAGAATCAGAGTGGCATTAAAGCACATTCCAGGGCCTAGGCAAGACTACGGAAGCGGTCACACGTCAAATGAACACTTCTGTGCCTACCGCGGTAACTTTGCAGCTATAACATTGCTCGAGGTCGCGGGTTCGATACCGAACTTCGGCAGGCTCATTTCGACGGGGGCGAAAAAAAAAAAGGCTCGTGCGCTTTGATTTAGGGACACGTTAACGAACACCCCGGTGTCAAAATTAACCCGGAGTCCGCCACTGGCATCATAATCCGATGGTGGTTTAAGCACGTACAGCCCCACAATTCAATTAAAATTTAATACTTCAGCCACGGTACAATGTCCCATGTGAGGCAATGACAATGCACAACCCTCTCAGACGTTATGAAATAGGGCACACAACAACACCTCAAGCAAACACCTCTCCCTTTGTGTTCTGTGTGCTACGCAGACAAACAGCAGTGGCGCACGCAAGGTAACGTTTAGCATCAACTCACCACTCCTTTGTTGACAAAACGTTGAATAAATTAAACATTCACCGTCAACGTCACTGCTAATTATCGTTAATCAAAGCAAACAGCACAGAAAGCTTCGCTTACATCGATTCCCACGGTACGTCGGATCTGCATAATTCTTCATTTCCACTGTGAACACCAGGTACAAACACAATATATTTAAATATATACACAGGAGAACGTTTACTATATTAGTTGCGTCTACCTTTTCCCTTAGAATATTGTTGAGGCTAAAATCTTACTGCATCATTGTCGGCGCGGACGTGCACAGCTTTTAATTAATACTTTCGCTTTACTTCTGCAAATCCTGACAATAAGAGGACGAGCGCATTCGAAGCAGTAGCGGCAGCTACCTCATCCGTATTTTCTAACTTTAACATTTTTTTCTGTTTCCACTGTGATGCACAGAAATATATTTAAATATATACAAATGACAAAGCTTATTACATTTTTTTTTCAAGAAAAGAGGTTTCCAACTAAACATTATTTGTAATGGTATGCTTAGCCTACGCCTAGAAAGTAAATATGTTTCTGTATGTTCACCTCGCTTCAAATTACTTTGCGTGCTTTTTTGATCCTGAAATAAACCTGCAGACTTCAGCGACCCCTTCTGCAGCGTATATTATCAAAGTCGTGTCATATTCGCGTGAATTATGTGTCTCAGTATATTGTTTCTCATTCCAGTAGGCAATGCTAACTACTAATGAAAAAAAAAGCTCTTCTAATAATCTACCACATTTATTATGGAGGAAAACATCGCCACTTGCATGCAGAGGTCATACAAATATACATAATTCGCTCAGTGACCGAAATGAGGCCGAGCCAGATTCACTGGAAATCGGATTCAACAGTAGTTGTGCGCAGTAGCGCTTATACTCGGACTCGCAGGGAAAAGAAAGCGAAAAGAAAATGAGGTTGCAGTTTCACCGGAAAGACGAAGCCGTATTAGTGATAGCAAAACATAAAACAATTACACGAAGGAAAAATTCTGACCGCATAAATCCGTGTAAGGGCCGCGCACATAAAAGGGTCGCACCCCCAACTTGACAGCAAATATTTAAAAAAAGATCCAACCGAAAAGCAATCGCTTTCGGTGCGCCGATTCCGATCACGCGCCACAGCGTACTTTCGATCGTCGCTACTAGGTGGCGATCGTGGTAGTTTACGGCGGATTTCATACATGTAGTTGGAAAAATTAGGTCGAATGGCCCAATCCTATGTAAGGCTCGACAAAATCGTGTCAAAAAAGTGTGGCCCTCACACATGTCTATACGTTTCCTATATCGGCCATATAAAGTGCAGTAAACCTTCAGTTACAAATTAAAATAACAAGCATAGTGTAATGCACTGGCCACGTAACCTTGTAAATATATCACTGGATGACGACGAGCACTCACTGTCACAATGCTGGCATAATGAAGAACGCCGGCAGTGGGGGCGAACGGTTCGTACAGTCGCGCGATTCACCGCGACACCGCAAATTAGTTTCATCACTATCCCCACCTGCTAATTTCTATGTCCACTACACCAAGACGCTCTGTGTAAGCGATATCTCCAATAACCGCCGTCTCTTAGACTACGCGATCTGCAACACTACAGGGGAGCGGAAAAAACAGCTCAGGAAGGAAGACAGCGCGCTTGAAGTGAGCAGCCATCCCTGCTCGCCGTTTATCACATCACGGCGACGGCGAGAAACAAAACGATAAATAGAAAACATGCGTCGAGTCCGCTTCTGCCGCGGCTGCGGGTGTCACAATGTGCACCGGCTACAAACACAGCATGAGCTCCAACGACAAAGCCATCAGTGGGCACGTCGCTTATCGATACTTCGCCAGAACCAGTCTGACGCTGAGAAGGAAGCGTATTTCCCACCGTACAAGCACCAGCGGAAATATAACACTAGGTGCGAGGGGAGTCAGTTGCATGCAGAGCGACCAGCCATCTCGGATCGCAAACTTCAACCCGGCCCAGATTAGCTCCAAAATAAAGCGCGCGGTCAGCGTATGTAATACTCCTCAGGCGCGCGGACAGCCAAGCGCAGTCACTAGAAACTAGGAGAAACTGCACTTATTCGAAAAATTGTTTCCTCTCATTTTAATGGAGGGGTACGCTTTCATGAACGTGGCGTGGCTATAAGACTCGATAAAAGAAAGAAGTTGGGAGCTATCGCACAGCTCTGACCCGTACTGTACCAGTTTAAAGAGTGCTCATTCTACAGTATAAGACATGCATGTGGTGTTCAATTGGCAAAAGTTATCAGGCGCTAATACGAGGCGATGAGGCAGTGAAAGAAACTTCAGAGAAGTGAGGCAAGCTTCAAGCAAACCACCTAGCTGAGGAAAGAACGCGATAAGTTATGCAAAAGAAGGAAAACGGGGTACATAACAGCGCAGGCAGCGTGAGGAGTTTGGGTACGCAAGGATGCTCGGTTGCGCTATTTGCAAAATTGCATAGTCTATGCGGTGTATTTTAATTGTTAATTTTTATTCGTCACATGCTTTGTCAGCTGCTCAATTGCGTAATTCACGCTGTTCCCAGTTGCTCTCGTGCCTTTTCGCGCTTTTGAAAAATCGCTGTGTCTTATTATTTATTGATACATTTGATAATACGGTTGTTCATTTGTGCGCCTGATAATTTGTTGCTCTATAATCCTTTATTCCGCCGCCGGCAAATAAATGAAACCAATGGCATAAAGCATGGTTTGACAAGTAATTAAAATATTGCATTATGAACTCGCATTGTTTCGTGCTAATAAGTCTAGTCATAAATTGTGTTCAGAAATTGTTATCAATTGTGTAATACTTACTTATATTATGCCTTCTCAAATGACCTTTCGTCAGGGAAATATTTCTTGATTGCATCTATGTGTATTATAGCTTTCAAAAGGCGGTACATGGCTTTTTTCATTTATGTGTATTCGTGCGACCTTTAATAAGCACAAAACACATATCAATTCGTAACATGTTTAACTGAATCCGCTTGTCGTGTGGCTCATCCGAGAAACGCCAGTCTCATGGTGGTGCGAGGGGACTCAGGCTATGCAATTCAACTGTCTCTTATTATGAGATCTTGTAACTACTCATATAAAGTTCTCACTTCAGTGAACAATTCTTCGACGTTAGACGAAAGTCTCTTCAAGTGCGATTGCTATTGCGAGTAGTAGCCTGCGAAGGTTTCTAGCCACTGTCAAGAATAGCGAGCTGCGAAACAAGATTGCCACACAGTTACGACAGGGCGACACGACGCGCACCTCTCCCTCTCCGTCGCTGCAGCTGGGAGGCGTTCAAAGAAGCGGCCTTTGCGCTGGAATCCGCCGCCTTCCACCCGCCCCATCGACATTGTGACGGAACTAGTTCGGCGTGTGTGAACAAAGATTCCGGAGTCCCCCAACGCGGAACTGATTTGACACGCATGGACAAACTGCCGTGGGGACAACGTATTTTGGTGCGTCTCACGCTTCGGCACCCCGCCAACGCCGTCGTCGGGCAGCAGAGCGCGGTTGCCTTTGTGTCTGTAAACTGATCTGCAGAGCCGCGGCGAGTTGGTGATGAGTAAACGAACAGTCGCCGCGTCGTAGGACCGGCGGATCGAGTGTATAAAAACTGTGGTTGTGCGAATGCTGAGGACACACTTCTCTTGAGCAGTCATGTTAGACTGAGTCACTTCTCTCATGCAGTCCTGTTGGACTAATACTCTTTTTCTCAAGCAGTCATGTTAGACTGTTTTAGTTTCTGTAAATAAACCCTTTTCCTCGTTCTCGAGGAGAAACAGTTCTTCACTTCATCAACGATCTCAGCGTAAATAAGTTGGACGACGGCATGGGCCAGCTACCTTCGAATTCATGCCGTACTCCAATCTTGGCAAAGGACCACGGACGATGGGATTGAGCCCCCAATCCTGACAACTGGCTGACAGCGGTGAGATGGACTTTGCGACATGGCGCTGTATCTGCGGTGAGTGCTTGGTTTTTGCTTTGACCCTCTAGGCTTCATTTTGTGGTTGTTTTGTTTAGAACAGTAGGGAAGCTAGATTGTTGTGTGTTAGCTAGGTTGTGTTTTCCTAGCTAGATTTAGAGAGCAGAATCAAGGCAGTAAAGCAGCAGTCATGGAATTAAGGACACTGCTGAGAGACGAGTTGTTTATTGTTAGTGAGGAACTGGGCCTAGATGTACGTAAGGAAATGCTAAAATCAGAATTATTGCATATCATTTCCGAACAGGCCAGTGAGGAAGAAGTTGAACTGGGGTTTGAACTTCTGAAAAAGAGAGAAGAACGAGAGAGAAAAGAAAGGGAGGAACGCGATAAAGAAAGGGAGGAACGCGATAAAGATCGCGAGTTAAGAAAAATGCAACTTGAACTTGAAAGCAAACGTTTGGATTTGTCTCAAGGAAGTGAAGGCGCTCTGGGACGATCAAGTGAGGCAGAATCATACCGCATGGACAGGCTATTAAAGCCATTTGAGGTCGGGACCGACATAGGCTTGTTCCTAAGCAATTTTGAAAGGACTTGCGAAAAGATGAACTTCGGCCCGAGTACATGGCCACAGCGGTTGCTGTCTATGTTGCCGTGTATAGCGGCGGAAGTAATCGCCAGATTGAGTGTGCAGGATGCATATGATTATGCAAAAGTTAAGGCTAGTCTCCTGAAGAAATACCGCCTTTCAGCCGAAGCTTTTCGACAAAGGTTTAGGAGCACAGGCAAGAAAGATAGCGAGGGCTATCCGGAGTTTGCATATAGCTTAAAGGCCAACCTAGTCGAGTGGCTTAAAAGCGCGGAAGCGTACGACAGCAGAGACATGATCATTGAATGCATGTGTCTAGAGCAGTTTTACGAAACCATCCCCCAGGCTGTGAAACTGTGGGTGCAAGACAGAGGTAATGTAAACACTGTGGAAAGGGCGGCTGAATTAGCCGAAGAGTACGCAACCCGTAGAAAGTTGAACGCCGAGGAGGGAAACTGGGACGGTCGAAATGGACCGCGGAAACCATTTCCGTTCAAAAAGGGTGCGCAAACTAGACGATCCGAGCCTGTAGACCTGGCGGAAAAGCCCGCAGAAAAGAGCGAGGAGAAACTTCACGGAGAAACCGCACAAAAAGAACAGAAAAGAAAATTCGAATCTTTTAGACCAATTCGCTGTTACAAATGCCACAAACTGGGACATATAGCTGTAAACTGCGAGAAGTCTAGCGTAGTTTTTTCCTACGTGGAGGAAAAGGATGAGAATATGGAACTTTTAAGTCCATACCTCCACGACCTGCAAGTTAATGGAAAACCATGCCGAGTGCTAAGAGACAGTGCCGCCACGCTGGACATTGTCCATCCGTCTTACGTGATGGTAGATGACTTCACCGGAGAAGTAGCATGGATAAAACAGGTTGTAGAAGAACACAGCGTGTGTCTGCCCATGGCCAAAGTCAAAATCAGTAGACCATTCGGGGAGCTAGAGACTGAGGCTGCAGTTTCCAAATTTTTGTCACTGCAGTATCCCTACATCTTTTCGAATCGTTCGAATCAGTTACTGCGTGACAGAGGGCTCAAACTGGGAGAGGGCATAGTACAGGCATTGACCCGAGGCCATGCTCGTAAGATCGCGGCTCTTTCGGCTGAAAATGCTCAAGCTCCTCCAGCGGAAGCAGAAAAGGGAATAACTTCAATACCCGAATCCGAGCTAGGCCCGAGGGACAAAAGAACAGTTGAGGAGAGCCTGCCAGCTGACCAGCTCAATGAGAGCGTAGTACTAGAGTGTCAGAGTTCTGGCCTGCAGGAAGAGAAAGCAGACGCGCTCACAAGCGAGACAGGGTCGTTATTATCACCGGCCTCAAAGAACTTTGATCAACTCTTACGCGTGGATAGAGAGTCACTGGCAGCTGAGCAAAAGAATGATGAGAGCTTAGCTAAATTACGTGACACAGCTAAAGAAGGCATTGCTAGGTGCAACGTAACGATACATGAGAGAGGAGGATTGTTGTATCGGCATTACAGAGATCGAAAGGGTAGGATTTTAGATCAGTTAGTCATACCTACTAAGTATAGGGAGGACCTTTTGAGTATTTGTCATGGAAATGGGTGGTCCGGCCACCTAGGCATAAACAAATCAAAGGAAAGATTGCTTATGGAATACTACTGGCCTGGCTGTTTCAAAGATGTAGAAAACTTTGTAAGATCATGCGACGCCTGCCAGCGTTCTGGTAAACCAGGAGAGACTTGGAAAGCTCCACTGAAGGTAGTGCCCTTAATAACAGAGCCTTTCAGACGACTTGTAATAGACACGGTAGGGCCTCTTCCAAAAACAAAATCAGGCTACAGGTACTTGTTTACCATGCTGTGTCCGGCCACCAAGTTTCCAGAAGCAATCCCTTTGAAAGAGCTCAGCTTCACCGAAGTAGTAGACGCGCTTTTGACAGTGTTTGCACGAGTTGGGTTTCCAGCCGAAATTCAGGCAGATCAAGGGTCAGTATTCACGAGCGCACTGACTTCCACATTCTTGCAAAAGTGCGGGGTAAAGTTAATACACAGTTCTGTCTATCACCCTCAGTCAAACAGTGTAGAGAGGTGGCATTCGGTGCTTAAGCGAGTTTTGCGTGCGCTCTGTTACGAGCACAAGGAGGACTGGGAGAACTGTCTGCCGGCAACTTTGTTTGCTTTGCGAACGGTTCCACATGAAGCGACAGGGTTCTCACCAGCAGAACTAGTGTATGGGAGGACACTCCGTTCTCCACTGAGAATGTTAAGAGAAATGTGGGACGAAAGAGGGGAGAGCTCAACAGTGGTTGAATACGTGCTAAATTTACTGAAACGGCTAAGCGCAACCCAAGAACTAGTCGGAAAGAACATGGCAATAGCTCAAATGAACGCCAAAGTCTATTACGACAAGAATGCGAGGCTTCGTACGTTTAAAGTTGACTTAACGATGAAAGCGGAAAAGTGTAGGTTTGGTTGTTCGCAGGTTACTTATCTGGGCCATGTTGTCGGTCAGGACATGAGACGGCCGGCTGAGCTGAAAATAGCTACGATTGGAGAATTTTCTCAGCCGCGCACGAAAACGGACGTTCGTTCATTTTCGGGACTTGTGGGGTACTATCAACGGTACATTCCGAATTACTCGCAATTGGCAAGTCCATTAACAGACGCCCTCCGAAAGGGAGCACCGAGTAACGTACACTGGGATAAGGACAAAGAGAACGCTTTCCAAAGTTTGAAAACTCTATTGGTTTCTCGCCCTGCAGGTGCTTCGCGCGCCAGACTACACAAAGGAATTCATAGTTCAATGCGACGCAAGCGACAGAGGTATGGGCGTGGTACTTAGTCAAGTCGGCGACGATAACGAGGAGCATCCTATCCTCTACGCCAGCCGTAAACTAAATGTAAGTGAGGAAGCCTACAGCGCTTCAGAGAAGGAATGCGCTTGTTTGGTTTGGGCCGCCCAGAAGTTGTCGTGTTACTTGTACGGAGCGAAGTTCATCTTCGAGACCGACCACTGTCCTCTGACGTGGCTCAATCAAATGTCACACAAAAACGGCCGCTTGCTCCGATGGAGCCTCACTCTCCAAGAGTACAACTTCTCCGTTAGATATAAGAAGGGAAAGTTGCATAGCAATGCAGATGGTTTGAGCAGGCTAATTTGAATTCTGCGTTTGAGGGTCCCGCCTAAATTTTGGGATTACTAGTGTTAGCTTTTCTTTAGGCGAAGAAAATCCCCTCTCATTCAGCAAAATTCCCTCCATTAATTGCTGAATTTGTCAGCAGGAATTTGCTTCAGAAATTGGCATAGTGAAATGTAGCATTTTTTTTGTTTCTGCACTTATGTTGTTGTTTTTTTTAGCCTAGCGAGTCTAAAGTGAGAGCCAATGCACGTCATCTCGGCGCAGAGCCGTGTTGTGGGGTTCATTTTGCAGTTGCCTGTCCTTGTTGGATGTTTTGGGGCGGTGACATCAATGCACAAGTGGTCGCTGCGAGCCAAGACATCAATCCCGCCCTGACCAGCAGCCGTTCTCTTCCTGCCTAGCGGTTGTCAGCGCTAGACAGTCGAGACTTTCCGGGCCATGGAGGCGCTGTCAAGAATGGCGAGCTGCGAAACAAGATTGCCACACAGTTACGACAGGGCGACACGACGCGCACCTCTCCCTCTCCGTCGCTGCAGCTGGGAGGCGTTCAAAGAAGCGGCCTTTGCGCTGGAATCCGCCGCCTTCCACCCGCCCCATCGACATTGTGACGGAACTAGTTCGGCGTGTGTGAACAAAGATTCCGGAGTCCCCCAACGCGGAGCTGATTTGACACGCATGGACAAACTGCCGTGGGGACAACGTATTTTGGTGCGTCTCACGCTTCGGCACCCCGCCAACGCCGTCGTCGGGCAGCAGAGCGCGGTTGCCTTTGTGTCTGTAAACTGATCTGCAGAGCCGCGGCGAGTTGGTGATGAGTAGACGAACAGTCGCCGCGTCGTAGGACCGGCGGATCGAGTGTATAAAAACTGTGGTTGTGCGAATGCTGAGGACACTTCTCTTGAGCAGTCATGTTAGACTGAGTCACTTCTCTCATGCAGTCCTGTTGGACTAATACTCTTTTTCTCAAGCAGTCATGTTAGACTGTTTTAGTTTCTGTAAATAAACCCTTTTCCTCGTTCTCGATGAGAAACAGTTCTTCACTTCATCAACGATCTCAGCGTAAATAAGTTGGACGACGGCATGGGCCAGCTACCTTCGAATTCATGCCGTACTCCAATCTTGGCAAAGGACCACGGACGATGGGATTGAGCCCGCAATCCTGACACCACGCGCTCGCTCTCCTAAGATCACGAGTTACGTGACGCCATCGGGCAAAAAAGGATGTTCCACATTCGCTCACCTTCTAGCACTTCTAAGGCTAGACTTAGTAAACATAAATACCCAAGTTAGTGGGCGGTTTGATAGCCGCCACCGTAGCACAATTGCTAGTGCAACTCAGGCGTTATGCGAAGATTCTGGGTTCTGGCTTCTACCGGCGAGAAGTAATCTTTTCGTCCACTTTCAATTCCCTTTCCTCATTATTTTCTACATTTCAATTTCAACTACAGCTAGTTTCCCCGATGCTTTTCTTGGTTTCATTGTTAGTTAGCTTTATATATATATATATATATATATATATATATATATATGTGTGTGTGTGTGTGTGTGTGTGTGTGTGTGTGTGTGTGTGTGTGTGTGCGTGTGTGTTTGTGCGCGTGTGCGCGTGTGTGTGTGTGTGTGTGCGTGTGTGTGTGTGTGTGTGTGTGTGTGTGTGTGTGTGTGTGTGTGTGTGTGTGTGTGTGTGTGTGTGTGTGTGTGTGTGGCAGTCACAACGATGGTCGGGCCCCAGCCCCCCCCCCCTCCTCCATCCCCACAAAAATGAAAATTTTCCGCATATGGCATACACTTCATCTTCAACTTTTGGCGCTGATAGAGTTGCCTGTACTCATTTGAAGGGCAGCGGTCCGTGAGCACCGAGGCGCGGGTTTTGCGTCACCTCGACAGAGATGACCCCATGCTGCGTGGCGATTTTCTTCTTCTAGTTGGGCAGTATACGCTCTGTCTCCCTGGCGTCTTTCGCTGCCTGTGATGCCGCCTTAAGAAGAAGCTTTAGCACGGGCCCAACTCCGACCCGGCCTATTCAAATACGTATAAAACGCAAAAACGCTTTTCTGGGGTAACCCCAGGACCGATTTCAATGATTTTTTGTTGCATTTGAGAGACAAAGTTAAATTCTAGTGACTGTTGCAAGCGGAATTTCAATTTAGGGCCTGCATTCTGTACAAAATATTTTTAGAAGTTCGATAGTTAGAAAAAAAATAGAAGCACGAAGTTTACAAATTAATAGCTCCGTATCAAAAACAGATATCGCGGTTCTGTAAACGGCATCCACTAGATCATTCAAAGCGGACCAATTCTTTATGTCAATTTATATCTTACGCGAATTTGTTGCGTTGTGTACAAGGTTTCTGCAAAAGCTGTATTTCCATAGTACTACATTTCTTTCAAATTTATGTGTAACAATCAAATTTGTCCACTTTAGATGCACTATGAGGTGCAATTCACAGACATTTGATATGAATTTTCATTGCTGAATCACATAGTTGTAAACTTGATAGTTTCGTTTTCTTAACATTTTCGATTTTTGCCAATTTTTAATAAAGAATTGACGACCTAAATCAAAGAATCTGAAACCAACACTCGCTAGATTTTAAGCTTATCTTATAAATACAACAAACCTCTCCAAATTCGGTGCAGTGGTTGCCGAGAAAAACTAATTCTCCTCTTACATGTATTCAGATAGGAGCACCCGAGCTGGGCAGCGTCCATATGGACCAGTGCACCAGTGACCAGTGCAGGCGTAGTGCGGTGCGGTGTGGTGGCGTGCGCCGTTGCGAACATGCACTAGAACTATTTTAAGAATGTGGCCTGCATCACCGCCAATCAATCTGCTTTGCCGGTTGCAATTTCATGCTTACATCTACCCTCGATTACGGGAGAGCCAGCAATTTTTGCATTCTTTCCTTACGACCTTGCGCGACGAGTGGTCCACGCCGGTGATAATGGTAGTACGGCTACAGTAGAGTGCGAGTCAATGACCAAAGGCGGAAATAATAGAAAATTAAATAAAACGTTAGTAAAAAAACTGGCTCCTTCGAGCCGAGTTTTCTAAAGATGCATTTCATTTTTCCATTCTTTTGGCCCTTCGTCACTGGATCAGACACTGAAACTTCGCCGTTATCGCTCTGATCCGCCACTCGGCGTGAAGGATCATGAAAAGGGAGAAAGAGAGAGAACAGAAAATTAAATGAAACGTTCCAAAATCTGGCCCCTGGTTCGCGTTGGTGGGGCGTGTAAGCTGATCGATAAATAAAACTGGCACTTTAATTAACTACACGTGCGCCACTGGAAAAGGTCAGACCAATTTCGGATGGCAATGTGAACTCATTGCCGAGTATTACAACAGGCCAACGTGGTTCAAATGGAAAGCTGGTCATTTCATTGATCGGCATAGCCAGAAGCTTAATAGAGTTCCACGGTCAATAACATTTCAAAACGGCCTTCTTTATTTTTTCCTCCTGTTTAAGGCTGTCTGCCTGTCTGGTTTTTTTTTTAGTTTATATCGATTATTTATAAAACGCCTATGAGCACAGTCAACGCGGCGATGTTATAGAGGAGTTGTAAGGCGATACGGAAATACTTTACCGCAAATAACGTATTTCGGCAGACTAATTAAAAAAATTTAATTTAATTGTTATTACGAAGTAGACCTAAATTACTTGTCTTGTCAAAAGGTTACTTCAATAGTGCTACCACACCCTACCTCGTTTCCAGGCAAACTAGAAATGTCAAATCAAGCAAAATTTGCATGTTTGCAATTACTTGCGCATTTCTTGATGTATACGCGCATTCATTTTCTTCCGCGAAAAATAAAAGAATTCAACTGTTTACCACTGTCTGTTCTATATTCCAGTTATATTGAAACTTATAGAGAACATCTTAAAAAACCTTTCATAAAATAAGCATTTTGTAACTAGCATGCGGACATTCCCGTAATTCTAAAATATATCCTGCAGTGTTTTTATGTCATGTTACACACATTTTCATTGTCATAGTGTCACAAATATGTATGTTATCCGAAATAGTGTCCAATCTTTCATATTTTCTTTATGCATGCTCTGTTCACTCTTACTTTACATGGTATTGCGCTGCTAAGTATGAGGTCGCGGGATGGAATCCCGGCTGTGGCGGCCGCATTGCGATGGCGGGCGAAATGCAAAAGCGCCCATGTCCCGCGCATTAGGGGCACGTTAAAAATGTCCTGGTGGTCATAATTAATCCAGAGTCCCCCACTACGGCGTGCCTCAGAATAAAATCATGGTTCTCGCACGTAAATTGCAGAATTCATTCATTTATTCACCTGCTTTATTTTTCAGTGCTATGTGCAAATTTGCTGTGTCCACCTTGTTACAGCCGAGACGGCCAACATTTATCTGGATACAAAATAATATTAGATGCTTAAGGGCAAATGTTTGGGCGATTGTAACTATTTAAGGCTTCCCCTTATTTCATTATTATTTTTTAATCTTGAACGTTACTCCTACTTCGAGATAGTCAAACACAAATTTCAACGCTCAGTCCAGGCAATATCGAAACCGAGTGCTCCAGCAGCGCAGAAAAGGCGTAGCCCCGCGGTTATGACAGACGGAAGCGCAACGTGACGAATTGTTTGATGAATATTGAACGATGGCGTGTCGCGGCAAATGCTAATACGGATGCTTGGGGCAGATGCTTGCCGGGCAAAATGTGCCGCATCAGTATTGCCGCGACCGACGTTCACGTTTAACTTCGTCGCGCTTTCCGTCGCGGGTCCGTTTATGTTTAACATGACAGATCTCCCTCTTCTACGCTCCCGGCACGCTTGGTTTCAATAATGCCTCGATTGAGCGTTGAAATTCGATGATGAATATCTCGAATTAGCTGCAATTTCCAAGCCTTCTTAATGAAAGTGCATTAAAATGTGACTGCCTCCAGATTTTCCATATAAACAACCACCCTGAAGCTTCTAATCAAAATTAATTAAAGGTTTTTGTGTAATTAATATTCTGAAACTTACGTTGTATGTAGCAAAGTATATCCATATCGCAAACTCCTATACAGAAACACCTCTTTCTACAGAATACGTGTCGTCTAAAACACCCTGCATAATGGCTATACCAGACAAATGTGCTAGGCTGTATCCTGTTCGCAACGAATCGCGAGTCACTCGATGAAAACAGCCTGTTCTCCCAAAGAGAAAGCGACAGATATTTGCATTCAAGTGCTGTTCAGCTGATGCGTCTTTTTTTTTTTTGGATCTCACTAAAAGGTCTTCGGGAGTCGCGATGTCGCTCTCTATTTGGTGAAGTGGCCCCTCTCTGACATGACATAAGAAAAAGCCAAATTTCACTAGTGTGTGGTCGAGGTCAGTAAAGCATATGTGTCGCTTATTGCATTGGGAGAAAACGTGTGTTAGTAATATTCTTGCAAGGACACTGCGCTTGGCTATGTTCTTATTGCGATAGCAATTAAACGGACAGTTCAGGCGCATTTCTGCCGTCGGAGTCACCGCAAGATTCAGTACAAAGTCCAAGGGTGATAAAATCGTCACCGCGCGCCGTATGCCACATGTGTGATTGAAAGCGTGCGATGGTAAGCCGGCGATCGCGGCTCAATCTTCCGAACGTAACGCAGGCAAGCGAGGAGGAAGTGCACCGTCATCATCGCGCAAGGCTCCGGGTGGAGTGTAGGGAAAAAGTGGGGGGGGGGGAGCGTTTTACTCCGGGCAGCAGCGCGCGCCCACCTGGGCCGCTGTATCTTGAATGTCATCTGCGAAGGGTTCAAAATCGGCCGCGTGCTGTGTTTCCGCAGCTTACTATGCGCTGATGCGAGACGCAGCACAAAGGCGAATTCGCTCGCTGCTGCTGCCGCGCTTCCTCGCTCCAGCGTTTTCACGGCGAATTTTCGGAATCATCGAGTGAGATGTGTTCATGTTTGCTTGCGCGCACGTGACACCATGCTTGTTAATTTAGTTAGTATGTCCATTTTCACAAGTTTCTACAGCCGATGAAACTACTATCCTTACTTCGTGTAGCTGCCTACAACTTTGCTATCGCAATCGATGATTCGCCTTCCGGGGGAAACTGCGACTTTTCTTATTGTCATAGCAATTATATGAACAATCCAGGCGAATTTCTGCCATCGGCGTCGCCGTGATGTTCCCTACTAAGTCCGAGTGTGATAAGATGGCGGCCACGCTCCGTATTCTGTAGGTGACAGCGAGCGTCCGCGGCCATCAAGTGACAGGTGTTCTTGTTTGACTGTGCGTGCGTGACTACGTGCTTCTTAATTTAGTTAGCAAGCGAATGTTTACAGCAGTTTGTGCAGCTGATAATAGTACTATACTTATTTTGTGTAGCTGTCTAATATTTCCTATTGCAAGCAATGCTCGCCTGCAGGGCGGAACTGCGACTTTTTAATTTACATCGAAGCTGTTAGCCTCTAGTTGATCGGGATGTTGCGTGGACTGCTCACCCAAAAGACAATACCGCCACATAGCGGCCGCGGCCGCTCAAACAGACCTGAAAGGGCAGATGAAAAAGTGCTTTGGTGTTTGAGTTATGTTTTCTCGTGTATTCGAATTACGAATTATCTTCTCTCGTATACTCAAATTACAATTCAGTGATATCATGTCTGCAGGTTGTGTGCTAGCCACACATTGCAAATTTTCTGACGCATTTCACTTTGAGGCATTCAATTAGTTCGACAACGCACTTGCGCTAGGTAGATGGTCTGCAAGGACGAGGACATATGCTGCAGTTCCGCACACGTGTGTGCACGCCTGACGAATGTGCGCACACAATAGAGAGCTTTAGTTTAGGGGGACGCAAGGCGTTGGGGCCCCTAGCACTTGGGTGCGTTTGCGTTTCCGTACGCAAGCGGAAACACGCTATAGGTTAGCGGCCCCAAACGCAAGCCGCAGTGATGTCGCATGCGCTCGCAGCGCCATCAACGTCTGATCTTTGCTACGTTATCATTTCTTAAAACTGCAATCGAGCATATGAATAAGCATATAAAACTATTCTTATTAAAAGCAGTTAATAGAGGGGTTTAGCGTGTCCGGTATTCGGTTAAACGCAGGCGGAGCAGGTTGGGGCGGAGCCGTAAACAGGAGCTGCCTGCATGGTGCAGCCACCTGGTGGCGCAAAGCTACTGCACCTGGTGCAGTAACCAAAGGTAATTTTACTCTGCTGCGGATGTAAATTTTTGGCAGCAACACGATTACGCCAGTGCCGAAAATTTACACCAGCAGCTAAGTAGAATAGACTTGGTTACGGCAATATTAGCTATTTTTGTCCGTTTGAGCTTTGCACCACCAGGTGGATGCACCCTGCAGGACGCTCCCGTTTACTCCCCCCCCCCCCGCCTGCGTTTACCCGAATACCGGACACCACGGAGGAGGGAAACTAAGGAGAGGCCCTATTAAAATAATGTACACCCTTGATGGTGAGAATTGCGAATCATAACACCCTTGAAGGGTGTTTTCATTCAAGAAACATCCCATCATCATGACTTTTTGCGAAGCATAGGGAAGTTCTAGGTGCCATAACACCCTTTTACCGACCGAAAGGGTGCACTGACTAAGAATATTGGGGGTGGGTGCAAGGGTGTTTTTGTTTGTTTTTATCACCTTCACAAACATACAGTTGCACGAAGAGACGGCGTGTCCCGCGGCACTAAAAACCAGTGGGGGATCCAGAAATGTGCCCTCCCCTACCCCAACCGCTTCCCCCCGAGACATGTCGGGCTTTCAGTGCCGACAAAACTCCTGAAGAGAGTCCCCCTCCGTTTCACTGTCTGTTTTGATAAGCCCTTTTTAAATATGTCCTGCGAAAAACCTGTTGCTGAAGCACTACTATCTACTATGTAACAGTGTTCCAGGTGGCACACAGTTCTTGAATGTCGTCACGCACAAATTCCGAGGAATCCAAAAGCGCGCACCTACTTTTTCTAGTATTGAGTATTTAACCAAAAAGAAAAATGTTCAAAATGTTTTCAGCACGGCAGAACTAGTGGAGCTCTTGCTTTTGGGACGCCAGGAATCTACCAAAATGAATAGGCCACGTGACAGCATGCAGCTGGACGCGCCACAATTGCTCTAAAGCAGTGCGGTCGTCTAGGTTTCTTTCAAGCATGACAAAACAGGCAGAAAAGGGTGCGACGAACCATACGCGGACAAAAGATACGCCGATTCGAGAAGCTTTGACCCCACCTGACCTTCTTTCGCCGAATCAATAACCCCAATTCGTTCTGCTTCTCTCAAGTTTATAAACAAGATAGGTTCGTTGGCAAACTTGAACCTTCTCACCCACCACAATGCTTTGCTTAAGCAGCATCTGCGGAAAGAGCCGTGCAAAACGCTCATGGCTTCGCGTCTGCGTCAATTTACGATGCTGGCTGTACAAAAAGAAACTGTTAAGTTTGTAGTTGTATAGTAAGGGAAAGTTCTACTGGCTTACAAACAGCTGCCTGAACGGAGTGCTCAAAAAGAAAGGGAGAATAATCTAAGAAAGTATAGAGAACGAACGTACAACTTGCGATGCATAAAGTATTTACAACACCGACTCACAGCGGTATTTATTCAAATATTTCCCCTCCCAAACTGGCGACAGTATTATTGCATGCATGAATAGGATATTAAGCCAATCATTGCAGATATAACGAGATTCCAGAAATTGCAGGGGCATTTGCAGACCCATCTTTGTTCACGGAACAGTGGTGAGCCATTTTTCAAGTGTGCGCGCTACTGCCCACCTGCCAAGTACGTTCGCGATGTCTTCGCATATGCAGACCCGTCTCGCGAGACTCGCCCGTCTCCCCTCACTAGACGGGTAGGACAGATGCACATGCTGAATACGGGAAAGAAACACTTTGCAGAATGAAATTGAATTTTGTCAAAACACCAGAGCTCCGGATTGCAGGTTACAGCGTGCACAGGGGCGTTCTGCCAGATTTTAAAACGAAGCTTTCTATGCCTACTCCCTCACTCTTTCCAATTCTGCTGCTGCTGCTGCTGCTGCTGCTGCTGCTGCTGTCACTGGCTTGCCAGCCGCGTCGGTGGGTAGTTTGAGGGCGTGCATAATGAACATGAGAGGGACGCGGGGAAGGCGTCTGCGAGTCCTTTTAGCGAGAACTTTGTGGGCATCGCTACAATACTTCTTGGACCTCTTTGGCCGTCACAATGCCCACTGAAACACCCTAGTCATCGACACAATGCCCTCTGGAAGACTAATTACGCGTTAGCCCCCTTCTGCCCACCCCAACCCACCGCAAAAGTAGTGCAGAAGGTGCAGCACTTACTTTTTTGTACTCACATGCAACAGCGCAGAGGAAAGACAGTATGATACTAAGGGGAGACAAGAGAATGCTTAAAGCCAACACCCAGACGAAATGTCATCACAGTTCCCACACTTTACCTAAAAATTGTTGTTGTCATTCAATAGCCTTTACCACAGCTGCACCCTCGCCGAGCAAAGGGGTTCGGCGATGGTATAGGCACAGCTATTGAATAGGAACAATACTAAATTGCCCTGCTCGTGGTAGTTTGAGGGCGAGAGTAGTTGGGTTGAAAATGACTTGTCTACCGCATGCACAAAATACCTCGATTGTGAATATATCTTCCTCATTACCCGTCAAACTGCTATTATAAGCAACTGCAGTAAGACAAAGACCGACATCAGATTGTAAGCGACAACTCACGGGGCTGTCCACCAAAGGGGAGTCGTTGTTATATTTGTTCTTTCTTTTGAGCAGTCATCGGCCGCACTTGCTCACCCGCTCTTAAAAAAAAGAAAGAAAAAAAATTCCGAGATCTGGATTCGCATCGGTTGCACTTTCACGACACCACGCAAAGACTTCGTACTTGGAAACTTAAGGGTGTAGTTCTGCACACGTGAAATTTCGTGGTGTCGCCTATATGTTTAGAAAGCTAGTATGCAAGTACTTTTATATCTGCTGTTCGTCCAAGCTATTTAAAATTTGCGTGAGCACACCAATTCAGAAATATGAGCATTGTGAACTTGTTGAAAATGCCAATTAAAGCTTTTTTTTTCTCTCTCTCATTCTCTGCGCATAAAAGAAAAGACAGACTCGCAAGTACCTCTGTATCTTATAAAATCAGGAAGAGCCACGTCTCTTTACAAATGAACGTCCAAGCAAACAAACAAAAAAAAAGCATCGAGAAATAAATTCACTTACACGCAGTTACCAGCCCACCTTTGCCCCATTTGATTTGATATCAGCTCATGTATCTGAGAATAAATTTCCAGTGAAACTACCCGTAAACACAGAAAATGGCTTAGAGGTAGCGTAAAATAAATAGCTTTGAAAGTAATACACACACGTAGTTTAAAAGAATATTTGTTTTTATGCCTTGAAAACGAAACCGAAATTGAAATAACTTCCCCCGACGGGTGTCGCCGCTATCGCCGCTACGTCATTTTCTACGTCTCGCGGCGGGCCGTCGGGTGCACGACGGAGCATATTTTATTAGAATGTGAAGACATCTATCCAGCGGTCGATTTAGGCACCACTGGCCTCCTTGAAGCCCTTGGGTTCAGCGGGAGCAGTGGAAAAGCAAACAGGTCCGCAATAGACATAAGTAAGAGGCGATTGGAGGATTGGTGGAAGAAAAGTAGGGAAACGACAAAGGACGGAGACGTACAAAAGCACAGTTCGCAATAGGGTATCAGAAAATTTGGACGTGGTAGTTCATAGTGTGTTTTTTTGTTCTCATGGGTTAACCTAGGTAGGATATTAGGCAAGAGCTTGGTGGCGCAAGCCACCGCCCCGTTCCAAAGGGGACGCTCATAACATCCATCCATCCATCCGTGTGTTCTTCGTGACATTCTTGAAGTTGTGAGTGATTATATTGTTTTTTGCTGCGTTTAGGTTGTACCACCTCGTTGTTCTCGCGTACTTTTGTGCTCATCGACGCGAAGTGAGCGTCCAGAGTGAAGACGACGCGATTGTGCGTGAGAAAGAAGGGCAGCAGCGGCCTACGACATCGGTGTTTCTTTGTGACAGTGTGTTTACTACGCCTACGACGGCCGTCATTCGTGGCGACGAAGAAAACATCTTCCATTCGGCCTGTACAGTGATGAAGTGGACGTTTTGTTTTTCGGCGGAATCCAACGTCAACATCGTCCATCCACTACGTAATCGAATTGGTGTGCCCACAGTACACATCGTGGCAGCGCTCCGCCTTCAAACCGAGGGCCTTTTGCAAGGCGCATGAACTGCTCATATAAAAGGTACGTACGTAGCCACGTTCAGCGTCGCGTTTTTATGGTGCGTCATTGTGGTAGTAATCTTCGCGCAATTTATTTAAAGGACAGCGCAAGGTGTGTTGGATGCGAGTGTAGTATATGTACTCCAGGCGTAGCCTATGGGCACCGAATGTGAAAAAGAAAAAAAAATGAATGTTTCATTGTTCACGTGTCCTCAACTAGAGTTGTAGAGAATTAAGTACTGCTACGCGTCAGTATCCGGCGCAGGCAGGTAAATAATACTTTGGTTTGGCTAATTAGTTCATTCTGTTACTAAAGATGGGCGCATACTTATACCGGTGTCACACGGCCACTTTCGATCTCGATTGAGCCTGTTCTGGGTCGAAATTTTCAACCGTGATTGGCTCCCGTCCGTAGATTGTGCAACGAGGCCAAACGCCTCCAGAAATTCGATTCCAGTCAGGATCGATCGCGGCCAAAAGTATGCAGTGTGACAACCGTATTAAATGTCGCTTGCGTACTTTCGCTCAATTGTTATTGTTCTTTTTTGTGTGTCGGAGGTGCCGTGGTAGGTAATGGCGCAGGCAGCTTGCAATGCTAGTGCTTTCATGACTAGAACTAATGCAAAACAAAAGAACCACGACCGTCCCGGCTGTGTACTTATCCTTCGCTTTAAGTTGTGCTCGTTCGTTCTAGAAGCACTTGTGCTGTTGCGGATGAACGCATGGTTGCGCTATTTGTTTATAATTTTATCTTTTTGTATAAATAAGCACACCGAGCCTAATCAATTTTTTTCTCGTCCTTGAACTCGTTTTTTGGTTTCACGCAGGCGTGCTTATTACTACTACTATTTGTTTTCTTGTTGTGTGACTGAACCCTGCCTAAGGCGTTCTGTCAGTTGTCAACAGTATTTCTGAAATGAATTGCACTGAGCGTCCTACGGTTAGAGTACGTTTCACTACCTTATTTTAATGTCTAGTTATAAAGGGTATGGTTATTGTGACTATTCTTGGCCTTTAGATATGTATTTGTTATGCTGGTAAATGCTTAATTGTATTTGCTGTTTTGAGAGGTTCTTTTATTGAGTGGTCAATCTCGGATGGTAATAATGGTGGGTTGTTTTCTTGTGCCCATGCAGTGACAGTCAGCATGAAGCTATTGCATGGGAACCGACTGGCTGTCTTGGGCCTACACATTGCTGAAAAGACAGTGAAGACGTCTGAGCTGACAGGTATACTTTTTTCATAACAATTGGCCTACTTTTTTTTTACAGGAGGATGGAGACCTCGCCCAGTGAGCTCCAATTACCCCTGTCTTGCGCTAGCTGATTCAAAGTGAAGCCTGCAAAATTTTTTGACTTCATCATAGTCTACTTCTCTACCGTCCTTGACTACCCTTCTCATCTCTTGGCATCCATTTTGTAACTCGAATGTGCCACCGGTTATATGCCCTATGTATTACATGGTTGAAGAAGGCACTTTGGCTAGTTGGTGCTCATTGCAGACTTGAGACATCAATAACTAGCGTGAAAAAGACAACATCAAGAAGCACATAAGGAAGAACTCTAAACTTCAACTGAAATTTTTGCTACACAGAAACATGGAATGCACAGAATGCCGACGGACAGAAACAACAAAGGAGCTACCGGAACAAATTTATGAACAGGTTAATTTCACTTACGACCATTCTTGGTAAGAGCCAGAGATGGGTGCTTACACACCTATTCCCCGCTTTTTTGTTGCAAAGTGGTTCATATATTTCCCTATGTACCTGCTTCTGGAGCTGTCTGAGCACACGATTGCGTTGAAACTGCTCGGTGCATTAGCACGTATGGCGATGATTGGCCATGTGGCCACCAGCCACCAAGGCACTCAAAGCTGCCCTATGTTTCTTCAAGCCAAACAGGTCGGTGTTTAAACGACCGCTTGGGGGAACAAAGATAGGGCCGCTGTCATGGCTGGTGGCCATCTGGCCAATCATTGCTGTAAGTGCTCATGCACTGAGCAGTTTCAAAGCACTCATCTGCCCAGGCGGCTCTAGGTGCAGGTCGACATAAAAATATTCGAAGCACTTCGCATCGAAAAGCGGGTGATAGGTGTGTAAGCACCCCTTCCCTGGCTCTCGCCAAAAAGGAGTGTTCATATCTCGAAATGAACCTGCCCATCGATTTGCTCCGATACCTCCTGTGTCAGGCAGGGAAAAGGAAAGATAAATGTTGCTTCCATGCGTCGAGGTCGCATCCCCTGAATCCTATGTTTTTGTGTAGCCAAAATTTCAGTTAAAGCCTAGAGTTCTGTCCTGCGTGCTTCTAGCTGTCGTCCGTTGTCTTTTTCGCGCTAGTTAATGATGTCTCAAGTCTGCACTACATGGCCTGACCAGCTCCCTTCTTTACTCTTTGTCAGCTAGGATATCAGCTCCTTCGTCTGCTTTCTGAACCACGCTGCTGTCTTCCTGTTTCTGCTGCCATCAGGATAGGAGTGGACATGACAAATGAAACTGAATGTCATTTAGACAGAGGAGCAGTGAGACTTCATGTGCTTTACCTTTTGTTGTTGTACATAATAGTTGAAATTGCAACAACACATCTTTTCCACCTTGTGATCTTCCCATAGCTGCGGCAAATAAATATATAGGCTTTAAGAAACTAGAAATGCAGTTTGCCTAAGAAAGAGAATATTCTTGCACTTAAAGGTAATGTGTATGATGCTCTGACTCCTTTGATGCATGTGCCTTGAGAGGTGTTGATGCTGTTCTTCATTTCTTTCCCAGCGAGCTTTACTTGATGGGTCTGACTTTGTATAAAGTAATAAGTTCTAAAAAAACCATAATACCTAACAGGCAGAATTGTCGAGGTTGAAATCCAAGTTTTCTTTCATGACATTTTTTTCAGACTGTACTAGTTGATCCACAATGTTCGACAGCGCAGACTTGTACAAGGGACGTCAAAAGTGGCGAGAAATGGAACAAATGCTATCGCCTCTTTCTCCATCCTTTGTCGTGTTCACATTGTCTAACGTCATCGACCAGTCCCAACTAGCCCGTTTGCGTACCTGTACTAGTTGGGCCATTTATACTATGGTACTCTAAACCAAATGTGATAAATTCAAAATTGGTGCCTTTTCTATCTTTGTACAAATAACTGTTTCATAAAATCGTTTAAAGTGTTATAATTTATATCATGTTTCGACACCACCATAACCTCATAAAATATCTTCATGGATGCAAAAGGTGCCTCTTGTGCAAGTTCCGTGCTAGCCTGACATGGAGAACAAACCTTGCAGAAGATAGAGCACATGCTCTTTTGTAAACAAAACGCATGATTGCATTTTCTAAGCAGTTATTGCAATGTTTTCTGATGTTTATTTGCATGAACATTAATTATCTCAGCTGCTAAAGACACATCGCTAGACACCGTGAGCAGAAAAAAGTCTGATTGTGCAGTACTGTTGAAGTCATGCAACATTATGTTTAAGCAAACTGGCAGGGATGCTAGCTGTTAAAAAGAAAAAGCTGACTTCAAGAAAAATTTGCACTCCTAAATGTGGAATTGAAGTGCACTATGCTTATAAGCTACAAAAGATTTCGAGGATGATCAGACTAGTTACACTGGCCATTTGCTGATTCAGTAAGGTTCACTGAAGCTTGTTTTTAAATTCACACTGTTTTTATACAAGGTGATGATTTTCAGTTTTGTGGAATTTTTAAATATAGCCCTGTTGCATATTGCATAATTCTAGTCCTTGAGCAGGAATATTCAAACAGGCAGATATATCTTGCACGAGAAATCGAAACATATCAAGCTAATTAGAAAATTTTATTATCTGTCGAATGAATTACATTATAGCTAATATAAACGAAAAGAAAGCGGCTTAACCAATGAACCTGATGTTTATTAATCATATCCTAAGAAGCCAGCATACACTGACACCAAGGACAAGTTAGGGTAAATTACTTGTTATTAACAAATGAAATAAAGAAATGATAAATAAATGGAAATGAAAGTGGATGAAAAAACAACTTGCCGCAGGTGGGGAACGAACCCATGTGTTCGCATTACGTGTTAGATGCTTTACCAATTGAGCTACTGCGGGCGCCGTTTCCCCATCACTTTCTTGGGTATTTATGTTTCCTAGTAGAACCCTGGGAGTGTTTGCCAGCGCCACCACATATCTGGGGTACATATTGTAATTTACGAATCATAGGCAGTGACATTACAAGGTGTATCTACTTGGAATTCATTTCCAGAATGGCGTCAGTTTGGAGATATGCACCATCAAACTTGCTGTAAAAATGCACTGTTGTTCCACTTACTTTTTTAACAAAACGTGCACCCTTGTGTATTGATCTTTATAAGGGAAATATTCCTAAACTGGTGTCATTCTGGAAGTTCAAATGCATATGTCTTCCAAGCTCACTGGCTACAATTAATAAATTGCAATATGTGCAGTAATATAATTAGTTACGAAGTTAATTAGTGATTTTTTTTATTTAGTTGAGCATGTGTTTCGATTTCTCATGCTAGTAATGTCCACCTCTTCAAATAATCTAGCTCAAGGACAAGAATTATGCCATCTGCCGCAGGACATTTCTTAAAATTCCATAAAACTTAAAAATGATCACCCTGTACAATCCTACTACAGTGCTAAACATCATCACATATAATCATCATCACATATAATCCTAATCATCACAAATAAGAATGCCGTAACAACACTGACAAGTGCACTAAAGTTTTCTGCGCTTCACAGATGAAAGATGTTGGCCATTAGAATGTTTGATCTCAGTGTAAATCACAATCATATAACCAGCAAGATCAATTGAAAGCAGATCACAAACTTCATACATGAAAGGCTTTAACTGTGCTTTGATTAAAATAGCTAAACTTCTGTTAAGCATGATAGATTCACTGTGTTGTTTCAGTTAAAAGCATCTAAATGATCAAATGCTAAGTGTTCTTCCATGGAAGATCTTTAGGGAAAACCTCTGTAAAAAAATACCAGCAGGATTATGTGCTTCCTTAGTGGAGATGGCTAAGATGATGTCAGAAGGTGTAGGTAGGGCTTGTTTGTAGTAGAGATGCCAAATAGTTCTGACATAGGGGTTGTTACCAGCCATTGTGTAAGTCGGAGATTAAAAAAAAATAAAGGTCAGCTTAGTGATGCTTAGTATAAAGAGAACAACAGGAAAACGAAACAAGTAATGCTCTCAACTAACATTTTAAAATTTTCGTTGAATATATTACAAATAATTGTGTCAAATATTTTAGAGGAACCATGCTTGATAAACATTTGCAGAGCAACCACCATGGCAATTAGGAATCAAGAGCACACCAGTGAGGCGAATTTAGAAGCCTAAGATCACTAAATTCTAGTTTTGGGTCAAATGTCACACACAAAAACAAACTGCACAGCGTTATTGCTGTAATATGAGGGCGGTTAAGAAAGTAATGCCTCCAAACCCACTACTTTACCAGCAGTACTGCAAACATTTTGGCTCTTTATCATTAATGCACTGATGTTTAAGCTATAGAATGTCACTTGACCCATCTTCCTATCTCTTCGCGTTCCAAAGTAATCGAGCAATGCATCACATCCAGTGGTGATGTGCGGTTGAAACAGTGGGCTGTAATTGAATTGCATTTCTCACTGCGTAACGTTCTGCACCCTTCAACATTCATTGCCATCTGAAAGCAGTTTACGGGGATGCCGGTCTTGAAGTCAGCATTGTGCGTAGGTGGGCAAGTACTGAGAAACATCAAAATTCAGCCGCATCAAATGTCCAGGATCAGCACCGAACTGGACGGCCCACTACGGCTTCTTATGAGGATCATCAACATCTGGCAAACGAGTTGAATCAGGTCAATCGTAGGATCAAGCAACACCAGATTGCTACAACACTCGCTATTTCCATTGGTTCAGTGAACCACATAATTAAAAACCTCCTGGGTTACAAGAAGAATTGAACTTGTTGGCTATGCTTCGACTTTTTCATGTCAGTTGTCAGTTACCGTGACACCCAACAAGCGCAAGTCTTCTTGTAACGCAGGTCGTTAATGATGTGGTTCACTGAGCCAACGGAAATGGCGAGTGTTGTTGCAATCTGGTGTTGCTTGATCCTGCGATTGCCCCGAGTCAACTCATCTGCCTGATGTTCATGACCCTCATCAGAAGCCATTGTGGGCCGTCTATTTCGGTGCTGATCCGGGAGATCTGATGAGGCAGGATTTTGGTCTTTCACAGTCCTTGCCCACCTCCGCACAGTGCTGATGTCAACACAGGCATTCCTGTAAACTGCAGTCAGATGGCCATGAATGTTGATATGCACACAACCTTCCACAGTCAGAAATTCAATTACAGCCTGTTGTTTCAACTGGACGTCACTACTGGATGCCGTGAATTGCTCGATTACTCTGGAACGAGAAGAGATAGGAAGGCGAGGCAAGTGACATTCGATAGCTTAAACATAAGTGCATAAATGATAGAGTTAAAAATGTTTGCTGTAATATTGGCAAAGTAGTGGGCTTGGAGGCAATAATTTCTGAATTGCCCTCGTAATTCTGTAGCCTGTCTCTCCTACATTCATGATGTGGCAGATTGAATGCCTTATTCTTTCGAAATAACAATTTCTTGGAAGTAAGCACTATCTGTGCTTGTTTCTTTAACCTGCTCTTCATGTGATCTTGAAATATTAAAGTGAATGATGCAGGGAAGCACAGCTTGTCATGTTTCGTGTACTTTTCCTGACATTAAATTGCAACAAATCATTTTGCAGGTAGAAAAGAAACAGATGGCAACAGCGATCAGTGAAGAAAAGGCTTCATCTATGATGGCTCGCCTTAGGACATTAGAATGCAGCTACACAAAGGCATCATCATCCTCGCCTCTGCCCTGGAACTTTGGTTTGAATGCGACTGTTCTTCAACGTAGAACGGCCACAAGACTTGTCACCACATACAAGGCATAGTGCAAGCTCTAAATATTGTACAGGAGGCTAGAATAAATGACCCTCCATGCAGTCACTCTGTGTCCATGGTAAATGGGACCATCGCACATGATTATGTGTTTTCTCTCAAAGTTGCTATGCCGTGCATTTGGAAACACATTACCTATTGTATGCACACCATACATAACATTTCTGTGTGCTAGCCTGACTGTGGAGTTACGAAACAAACAATGAAGTGCATATGAACCCGCATCCACATGCCATACTTCAAGGGTTATTATATTGCTCATTACACCCGATAGGTGAAGGGGTAATATATTCCTGACCACACCCTTACACCCCTTGGGTCGAAGGGTAATATGTTGTTCAAAACACCCTCAAGGGATAGGGTGTTATTGGAATATAGAATAACCATCATAAGGGTGTAATGCCCTATAGAACCCACCATTTTCAAGGGTGCTAGGGGGTTAGTTATAGACACCGAAAAAAACCCTTAGGGGTGTAAATTATTTTACAGTGTACCCCCTCCGCGCGCTAGGAGAAAAGTGTGGCGGAAATGATGTATAGGTTCTCATTTTTTGCTGCTTTTTTATTTATTTTTTGCTGCGTGGCCACGTCTTTTGGGCCACAATGGCGGCGTTGTTCTGATTTTTTGAGCGCTCACACGTGTTGCTCTGGTAGGTTTCGTGCCGTGGCAAAGGCGCTCTGTGGGCGGGTTTGCGTTAGTCACCCTGTCTTGTTGCGCTGCGCTACAGGTTACATTCCGTGACTACTTGGTTGGATGGATGAGGTTTCCACCCATGAATAAAACAGTTTTGGCTAGTAATAGCAGCATACCTTACAGTCTGAATTAAGCTTGTCCAGCAAAGCGACCGTTTACGAACTACGCGAGCGTCCTAAGCAGTAGTAGGTGCTGGATTACAGATATTCTTGTTCTATATAGCGCATGGTCCAAGCATACGGCATCAGCGGTTATATATTTATAAACGTTGTGCGGCGTTAGCCCGTTTTCTCTTGCTTTTTAGAGAAAGAGGATGATAACCGATTTTTTTTTTCGGTTGTGTTCGTTCAGTTCTCTACGACACACTCGCACGTTTTTATTATTATTATTTGGGGTTTTACGTGCCAAAACCACTTTCTGATTATGAGGCACGCCGTAGTGGAGGACTCCGGAAATTTTGACCACCTGGGGTTCTTTAACGTGCACCTAAATCTAAGCACACGGGTGTTTTCGCATTTCGCGCCCATCGAAATGAACACACTCACACGTATTACGGAAAATTTGCGCTCAGAACTAGCCATCGCATTCTTTTTATGCGAACCCTTCCATATATTATTGCTGTACACAGGCCAAAAAGGTAATGCCGAAGCAAACAGCTTGTATGTGTATCGTGCTAATGTAAGTAAATGTCCGAAACACAATAAGAATAATGTAGTTATATACAGAACGCCCATGAAAAAGTTCACGCAGGAACTCCTCTGGTAGTTGTCCAAGTATATGCGCAAGCATTGTGCTACTTGCTCATTTCCACGCAGCCCGGAGTCATTATCAATGTTATGAAACTTGATCGGACCAGTATAAACTCTTATCAACCTTCATCGATTGTTCCCTTACCATGTTCGATAGCAACCATGATAAGGCAGCTTTAATTAATTTAGAGTTCATTACAGTTCTTGAACCCAAGTCTGTTTGTGTTAGTTACGGTGAAGATAATTAGCCACAGTTACTTAAGACATATTTTACTAAGGCACTCGGACCCGCGACCTTTGGTGGTAGTCGAACCCACGACCTTTGGTGTTAAGTTGAATTAAGATTAATGTAACGAAGCTGTTGCAAAACCACCGCTACGTTTGCTAAGGGGGTATAGGGGGTATGTAATGTTTTACTGACGTTTCGGATAGTTGTTCTGAGCTTGTTCTTTGTTGAAAGGTATGCTGTCCTGTGTGCTGTATGGGTGATTTCAATGAATGTATGCACTGCTTCACTTTGCTGAGCGCTTGTCGCCTCTGCCTTAACGTGGGAATGAGCCATTCCATTTTTTGCTTCCTTACGGGGGTATCAGCTATTCATGAGCGAGTCAGTATGAGCGGCAAATTTCTCGTTGGGTAGGCACAGAAATACTTACGCATTAAATTTTTTTTAAATTCTAGAGAACGTACGTTGGCTTCACTAAACTAGTTTTTCTGCGCTAATACAGTAATCAAAAAGTTAAGGTCCCAAACACAACTGATGTGGCCTGTGGAAAGTCCCTGGCCAAAATTTCAGCAATCTCCCGGTAGTTTTCCTACGTGCTTCTATTCTTTAACCTGTTTCACATCCTGTTACTGTGATTCAACGCCTCACTGACACACACACATAAACACACACACACACGCACGCAGACACACACACACACACACACACACACACACACACACACACACACACTCGGCCTCCTCCTTATAGAATTTGTCGAGGGATCAAATACTGAATAATAACTGCATTGCAATTGCAAAAGAGGCAGCAAACGAATTTTTAAACACTACGCATTGTCAAGAGAAGTAAAATACGTATTTTTTTCATAAAAGAACATACTCGTATGTCCCAAAAATTGTGCCCGAAATAACTGTTATCAATGCTTCGATGTTTTTTGTATATTTAATAGGTAAAGAAAATATCACACGAACTTTAGAACTATATCAGTTCGAAACCAGCAAAGCAGTACATGCCGCCGATATGAAAAATGTATATAAAGACCGTGAAATGAAGAAGTCCAAGACAAATATTTTAATGAAACATTGTCATTCAAGAACCCTGTTTCCATTTTTGTGCATATGCAACGGCCAGGGAAAAATCTCAATGACGTTGTTCTTCGTTCCAATGTATTGTGCAGGAGCAGCTGTCACCGGTCGCGTATTGTAATTGCACCGAATTTATAGTGGCAACAGAGAGCGCATTTAAAAAGCAGTTCTGCAAAATATACAAGGGCGAGTAAAATGAAAGTGAGTCAATGCGAATGTATGACAAACGGGGCACTTTATGTAAAAGTAGTTTCCATGAGCATTTAGACATTTGTCCCACTGACTTGCCTTGATAGAGTCGAGTCGCCTGATTCCCGTCTCATAAAACTCCTTAGGTTGCTGCTTCAAAAAGTCTGTAACTGACTCTTTCACTTCATCGTCTGACACGAATCTGGTTTCCGTGAGCTGTTTCTTCAAATGCTCCATAATATGGAAGTCGCCAGGGAGCTGTATGGCGGATGTTGCAGCGTTTCCCACTTGAACTTTGCCAGTTTTGTATTAACCACATCAGCGACGTGGCGACGGTCGTTATCGTGGAGCAAGATGACCCCATTCGTCCATTTTCCACGCCGTTTGTTCTTGCACGTAGCCGATGCGGCGTTTCACAATATCGGAAACGATTGATAGTCTCTCCCGGTTTACCGAATTCGATCGGTACTGTCCCCTGACGATCGAAAAGAAACTCAACAACACCTTTCCGGCGGAAATGACGCCCTTTGCTTTCTTTGGGGGGGATGAATTCGAATGTTTCCACTGTATGCATTGCCGTCGTGTTTCAGGCTCGTAATAGTGGCCCCATGATTCGTCCCCGGTGACAATTGCAGGCAAGAAGTCGTCACCCTCATCGTGCATGATACCGGATCGTATCAGTCAAGGAAGCGCCGAACCTCTCCGTCTTCTGGCGGTGGCTCAAAATCTTGGGCATCCATTGCGCACACAAGAGCCGATAACCGAGATGTTCATGAGTTATGGTGTGAACCGAACCGTGACTGACCCCTACAAAGTTTTTTTATAGAAAGTCTATAGACAGTCTGTAGACGTCTGTAGACTGTTTATAGACTTTCTATAAAAAAATTTGTAAGGGGATGTTCACACGCCCTGCCAATTCATCGATGCTTATCCTCCGTTACTGTCTAATAGGCTCATCAAGCTTTGCAATTACGTTGGGGGTGACTGCACGGTGGCTTTGTCCCGGTCTTGGATCGTATTCGCAATTTTCACGTCCTTCTTTGACGAGTTTGCTCCAACGCTTCACAGTGGCCAATGAAATCCAATGTTCAACGTACACGGAAGCCATACGGCGACTAATTTCTTTTGGGGAAACGCTTTTAACGGTAGTGCAGGAGAATTTCTCTGAACGTAATCATTCGGTCCCGCGCGTGACCACGATGCAGAACAGAGGGCTGGTCGGGATCGGAAGACGCAGGTGAAGGATGATGCGCCCGGTGTGCGAGAGCTCGGGTGGCATCGTGGGCGGCTTCGTTTCCAGCCAGACACGAGTGACCAGGGGCCCAGATGATCTGCACGCGGCGTTGCCTTGGGGGAGGAGTGCCAGAGAGAATCTTCTGCGCTTGGGGTGCTATCAGTCCTCTTGCGTAGTTACGAATGGCCGTTTTTGAATCGCTGATGATGCAGTGTGCATTGGTAGCCGCGTAGGCCAAAGCGATGGCCGTTGCTTCTCCTACTTCGGGTTGCGTGGCGAATATTGATGCGGCCGCGGAGAGGCGATACTGCGAACCCGCGACTGCGACGACCGCCATGGCGTTTTGGTTGGGGTTGTAGAGCCGTGGTAAACGAGACGGACACACGTCTTTTCGGTAACAAGGTCTAGTTTATTCTGTCAAAAGAGAGAATTGAGCGGGCGCGCGCAGCGCGCCGGAAGTGGCGAGGGCTTTAGATAGCGAGAGGAGAAAAGAGGGAAAAGGAGCATAGAGAAGTGCGGTGCACGGACCTAGTGCGAAAGGAAGGCAGTAAACACAGTAACAAGAAAAGGGAGCTCGCGCACGACGTTCGGCACAATGAGTCGGATCATGTGTCCGTGTGCCTGGTGTCCAACACTCGCGAAGGTCCGCTTACGGGAGGCCCGCGGGACGCCCCGCGGAGTTGTTTATGGCTGCGGGGGTGGTGCGCAGCTCCATCGCCGCGCCGCTACAGGGTACTCTGCCGCCTCCACGTAGGTTACGTCAGCGGCCTGGTCGTAGCGCTTTTGTAGTTGCTTAGCTCTTTCTGCACGTCGCTCCGTATTGTGTTCAGGGTGCATATTGGGAGTTATGGGCGGGATAACTAGCTGAGCACGAATGTTTGGAGGGATGGGTACTTTTGGTCCGAATTCGGTGGTGTAGGTTATGCCTAGGGTGCCTAGAATGTGCCTGCCCGTGGTGGAATTGGCGAGTCGTTCGTATTGGCTAATACGGTGCGCTTCAATAAGCTCGTCTATTGTGTTATGAATTCCTAGGGCGTCCAGTTTCTCGTTAGAGGTGGTGATGGGAAGATGTAGGGCTTGTTTATAGGCCCTCTTGATCATGGTATTGAGTTTGAGCTTGTCAGTTGCATTGAGGCTAAGGCACGGGGCGACATAGGTGATCCTGCTCAGGGCGTAGGCGGTTACCAGGCGTATCAGGTTGCTTTCTTTCATGCCGTGATGTCGATTTCCGATGCGTGCAATGAGGCGAGTGGTTTGGTGTACATGATTATCTAATTGCTTGAGTATATCTCCGTGTTTCTGCCATTTTGTTGGATGCGGAAGCCAAGGATACGAATGCTAGGTACTGTAGGTATGCGTTGCTGGTGCACGTGGAGTTCTATCTCGGGTGGGTGAGGGTCTGGACGTCGACCTCCCCAATTAGGCTTGTACAGAAGGAGCTCCGATTTCTGTGGGGAACACGCAAGGCCGCGCGGTTCTACGTATGCAACGACCTCGTTGATGGCTTGCTGCAGTGTGTCTTGGATGTCCCCGTCGCTGCCCCCGGTGACCCACAGGGTGATATCGTCTGCGTAGAGGCTATGCTTGAGGTTGGGGATGCTAGCTAATGCAGGCGGTAGTCCGAGCAAGGCCACGTTAAACAGAAAAGGGGATAGAACCGATCCTTGCGGCGTGCCTCTGCTGCCGAAGTGAATAATTGGGGACTGCAACCCTCCGATGGCAATGGTGGCCGTGCGACCTGTAAGAAAATTTTTCACGTAGTTATATGTTCGATGTCCAACCTGGAGTTGTGCCAGTTGGTACAGTACGGCCTCATGAGTGACGTTATCAAAGGCCTTGGTTAGGTCTAGCCCCAAGGTGGCTCCGGTGTCCAGCCTGGAGCTTTTGTCGCCATCGATAATTTGGTGCTTGAGCTGAAGCATGATATCTTGAGCAGAAAGTTTCGGGCGGAAGCCAACCATGGTATTGGGGAAGAAGTCGTTGTCGTTCATATGTCTGTGCAAGCGTGTGAGGATGACGTGTTCGAAGACCTTTCCGACACATGAAGTCAGGGAGATAGGGCGGAGGTTTTCGAGTAGGAGGCGCTTCCCGGGTTTGGGAATCATAATAATTTTGGCTTCTTTCCATTGTGAGGGGAGGTTTCCAGTTTCCCAGTATGCGTTAAAATAAGCTGTGAGGGCTAGTATGAAATCTTCATCTAGGTTGCGAAGCATTTTATTAGTAATGCCATCAGGTCCCGGGGCTGAGTTAGGGCGAAGTGCGAGGATGGCTTCACGTACTTCTGCTGCTTGTATGGGCGCGTCCAGGTGGTCGTTAGCGGTGCCTGTGGATGCTGGCCGCAGCGGGTGTAGAAGGTTGAGGTCCTATGTATCGGTCTATCAATTCTTGAAGAACTTGTGCGTCCGTGCCCGGATGGGTGTGAATAATTTTTTGCAAGTTGTGCTGTTGTGTGTTCTTGCTGTTGGCCGGATCGAGGAGGCAACGGAGAATATTCCACGTTTTGGGAAGGTTTGGTTGCCGCTCCATGCTGTCGCATGTGCTGTGCCAATTTTGACGAGTAAGTTGTTGTGCGTAGTCTTCGATGTGAAGGGTGAGAGTACTAATACGTTTCCTGAGCATTCGATTGAGCTTGTGTTTGTATCTGCGTTGCAGACTTACGAGGGCTCAGAGAAGCCGCCGCGAAACCTGCCGCTATGTTTCACGCTTTCCTTCTTACCCTCGAAAGTTTCAGAAAGTTGTTGTTCTTGTGTGACTTCATGTCACAAGTACAGTGTCTGCGTCAGCTGCACAGAATCTTACAAAAAGAAACGTGAATTTTGTAAGGATATTTCCCGGTATTCTATGAAGTTATGCGTCTTTGTGATTATACTAGGAACTTGGTCGCGTGAAAAATATGGCAGATAATAACCATATCCTTAATAATTCCTTAATTAGTACTTATAGAGGAAGCACTTCAATTACAGAATTGAGGACTCGAGGTCATATTATTAACTCAACAAAAACTTCTTAAACAAAATCGTTTTGGGTGCTACAACCGACAGCATACTTTGGCACTGCGGGCGGCGCCCAGTATGGCAGTAGCGAAAGAAATATGAAATAGTGGACCAGTGAGGTTGATCCCTCAACCCTCTCCATTGCTAGCGCAGACCAACATGTTTCGCTGGCACGGGCTTCATCGCGGTCTTCTTTTTTTATTATTGTGACGCCAAGAATCGACGCGAAGCGTGCTGTATTCTGTTCCCAATCTTTTGGTGGTACCGAAACTCGGATAATCACGTTTGTCCGTATACCAGCAAATAAAAACACAGGTCTTTATTGATCACAATGAAGAGAACTCGTAATTGCCATAACATTGGCGCCCGCGCAGCAGGGAGGCAGGTGGCGTTTTCCGTTTTTCTAATATGGTGGGTACATCAGCGTCAATGAGACACAATTTAATTTTCGTTTCCGTTCAGGGCTGCCCACAGGCAAAATACTGCGGGCCATAGTACTTGCGACGATTTTTGTGAAGTTCTTGTTGGGCAAGATATGAATGTCGGCCTTCAATTTTGCAAATGCAATGTTGCCGCTAAAATTGGTAATTCATCAGCATCAGCCTGGTTACGCCCACTGCAGGGCAAAGGCCTCTCCCATATTTCTCCAACAACCCCGGTCATGTACTAATTGTGGCCATGCCGTCCCTGCAAATTTCTTAATCTCATCCGCCCACCTAACTTTCTGCCGTCCCCTGCTACGCTTCCCTTCCCTTGGAATCCAGTCCGTAACCCTTAATGACCATCGGTTATCTTCCCTCCTCATTACATGTCCTGCCCATGCCCATTTCTTTTTCTTGATTTCAACTAAGATGTCATTAACTCGCGTTTGTTCTCTCACCCAATCTGCTCTTTTCTTATCCCTTAACGTTACACCTATCATTCTTCTTTCCATAGCTCGTTGCGTCGTCCTCAATTTGAGTAGAACCCTTTTCGTAAGCCTCCAGGTTTCTGCCCCGTATACGTGAGTACTGGTAAGACACAGCTATTAAACACTTTTCTTTTGAGGGATAATGGCAACCTGCTGTTCATGATCTGAGAATGCCTGCCAAACGCACCCCAGCCCATTCTTATTCTTCTGATTATTTCTGTCTCATGATCCGGATCCGCAGTCATACCTGCCCTAAGTAGATGTATTCCCTTACCAGTTCCAGTACCTCGCCACCTATTGTAAACTGCTGTTCTCGAGACTGTTAAACATTACTTTAGTTTTCTGCAGATTAATTTTTAGACCCACTCTTCTGCTTTGCCTCTCCAGGTCAGTGAGCATGCATTGCAGTTGGTCCCCTGAGTTACTAAGCAAGGCAATATCATCAGCGAATCGCAAGTTACTAAGGTATTCTCCATTAACTTTTATCCCCATTTCTTTCCAATCCAGGTCTCTGAATACCTCCTGTAAACACGCTGTGAATAGCATTGGAGAGATCGTATCTCCCTGCCTGACGCCTTTCTTTATTGGGATTTTGTTGCTTTCTTTATGGAGGACTACGGTGGCTGTGGAGCCGCTATAGATATTTTTCAGTATTTTTACATATGGCTCGTCTACACCCTGATTCCGTAATGCCTCCATGACTGCTGAGGTTTCGACAGAACCAAATGCTTTCTCGTAATCAATGAAAGCTATATATAAGGGTTGGTTGTATTCCGCACATTTCTCTATCACCTGATTGATAGTGTGAATATGATCTATTGTTGAGTAGCCTTTACGGAATCCTGCCTGGTCCTTTGCTTGACAGAAGTTTAAGGTGTTCCTGATTCTATTTGCGATTACCTTAGTAAATAGTTTGTAGGCAACGGACAGTAAGCTGATCGGTCTATAATTTTTCAAGTCTTTGGCGTCCCCTTTCTTATGGATTAGGATTATGTTAGCGTTTTTCCAAGATTCCGGTATGGTCGACGTTATGAGGCATTGCGTATACAGGGCGGCCAGTTTCTCTAGAACAATCTGCCCACCATCCTTCAGTAAATCTGCTGTTACCTGATCCTCCCCAGCTGCCTTCCCCCTTCGCATATCTCCCAAGGCTTTCTTTACTTCTTCCGGCGTTACCTGTGGGATTTCGAATTCCTCTAGACTATTTTCTCTTTCATTATTGTCGTGGGTGCAACGGTGGCGTAGAGGTAGAACACCCGCCTCGCGTGCAAGAGGTCCGTGGTTCGAATCCCGGTGCCGGCAATATTTCACCGGATAAAAAAAAAATCCGCGTGTTCATAAAATTGCATAAACAGGCCTGGAGTGTGGCCTGATCCCGGTGACCAGAACCGGTAACGCACTCCCTCACCAGAGCAGGATTGGCCACCCTGGTGCAAACGACAATCACACAATCAAACCCCGGCCCTCAGTCCCCAGCAGCTGCGAAGCAACTGACCACGGCGGCGGTCAGACCTGCGACGCTGCAGAGGGTGCTAAGAATCACTGGCTCCGGACAGGCCGCCATTGGAAAAATTGGTAATTAAAACTTTATAAAATGTTTTTTACTTGTGACGTGAGCCGTATTTGCCACGATGCCGCATTTGTATTGGTTGCCAAGCCTTACAGTCCCACAGAAGATGTGCACATGCGCTTATCACAAGTTATCAGTGCAGCACCCTGTGTTATTTGGTGCAGAAAAAACAGCGTGTATTGGCCTCGAGCTCCACCACTGGAAAAGCCGGCGCCACCGTCGGCGTGACGTCCTATTAGGGATCGCGTGGACAGCGGCCGCGTCGGCTGCTTCGTGTTAGGGTTGGCGTCTGACACCACGTAGCAAAAGGAATTTCATCCGACCATCTTCGCCGAAATGAGGCGTGACTTCTAATTCGCCATGACCGTTTCGAGTGTGCCTGTCTGCCGGAAGCCCCGCAGTGTACAGCCTTTTTGTGTGCGTGTGTGTGTGTGTGTAATTCCGGGAGGCGGGACAACTTCTTCCTTCAGCAGGCTCGGTATAACCAGAGGAGGAGGGGCCCTCTTTCCGTGCCGGTCACGTGACATCGACGGAAGCAAGATCCCGCTCACGATTGTAGAGAGCCTATTTAAGGGGCTCCGAAATGTACTTTTGATCACTTCATGCTCTTCTCATTTTCTTTCATCTACCTTTGAATAAACCGTGCAAGTTTCGCACTAGAAAATCGTCTCGCCCTTGCTTGGTCGCCATGGTCTACCGGATGCCTGCAGCCCGCCGACAACGCCACGCTCCCCAATAAGTAACGTCGCTCGAGCTTCGATAGGCAGGCGCCGCTACTACTCGCCAGCAGCACGATACGCTACCCTGGAGTACGCAACATTCGGGAGCGCCGAAGCGAGCTGAAAACGAGAGGTTAAGTTCCCTCGTACGGCTGCGGTCCTCATTTAGTGGAGAGATTTTCCCGCTTCGAGTGTCTCCTTTACAACGCTTGAAAGCACTACAATAGGTAGTGGCTCCCTTTGAAGGCGCGCAACATGGTAGGCTACTGCTCGGTGCCGCAATGCCGGACGTACGCAACGGAGCCCGGTGTCAGCCTTATTCACACGTAGCCGCAGGACAAGCCGCGTGAAGCTTGGCTCGCGAAACATAAAACCGGCAAACAGTCATCAGCCACAACTCGGGTATGCAGCAAGCACAGGCGCGAAGATTTCTGCTGCGGCGCCGAGTCTGCGATCTTCGGAAAACGCGCACTGAGACGCTCGCCCGAGTCCGCTGCCCGACTAACGTCATGACGGTTTGGTCTATGAACTTGATACTGGCAAGTTCACTGGAGTGGAAAGGGAGTGGTAAGAAGCACATTAAAAAAAAGCATGGCATATGGTCATGTTTGCCTTATGAATTAATGCACTGGATTACAAAAAAGGAAGCAGCGGGAAATCGCACGCTGAGAACGCCGATAAACATATAGTGCGACGCAACTCGAGAAATAATATTGAAGCGTACAAGAATTTAGAAAAAAAAGAATATTGAATCGTCGCAACGGGGAGTAGGCGTCGAAGTCTCTACAATGAAATCATTTTTGAACAGCTCTCATAGCGCCCACGCAACAATGTTGCTTGTATACTGTCAAATGCTCATATTCTGGGGCCTAAAGCTCATGGCACGGTGAGAAAACGCGCACGCGCCGAAAGCGAAGCAGTGCGCGGACAGGCATGCATGCAGACACGCAGTCGGTCGCTGCGAAGCTGTACGTGCGATCGCTGCATTGAGGCTTCATTCTATTACGCTCCTTTTAGTAATACAAACACAATAAGAACATATTTCACATAGTTTGCTCTCAGCGTTTGACTACCTTTCACGCAAGAAGCTGGTTCGGGAGACACCATTGCGGCGACCGCGCGCAGTGGCGTTCACTGTACGTATTCGGTAAAGAGATAGCGTTTGTAAACGATTCTGTGCTTTCAGTTTGCCCATGATTATTATTGAGACATTAAAAAACTTCTCTCGTTTCGAAAGTACTTACAGAAATGTCCGGGAGGGCTGACGCGTGGTGTTTTCAGTGAGCGCTGACAGCAAAACCTATGAGGAGCGCGCCGCGAGATCCCTCATACTACGCCAGCGAGGCGCTTCCGATAGATGGCGACTCCGTAACTCCTCGCCGCCAATACCTGCTGCATTCGCGATCTCTGGGAAAGAAAGCGAAGGAGAGGGGGACGCGGGGAACGTGCGCGGTATCCAAGGCGGCTTTATTGGTGCTGAAACCCGGAAATTCTCGATATCCTCGCCTTCCTTGACTACATCCGGGAGGGGGGTGACAGAAGACCTATGGGCCCCGGGTGCCAGACGACCTAGCTACGCCACTGAGTGCGACTGCACGATTTGTTGCGAATTCTTAACCTTTCGAGGACCACTGCGGCTTACCCAAGCACTTGGAGCTTTACCCGAGTCCTCATTGTCCATATATCTGGAATGGACCCAATGGAGTTCGACTCCTACCACGCTGCTTGGAGTTGCATGGAGAATGTGCGAGGCTGAACTCGTGCATACCATCTTCAACACCTCGAGATTAAAGGCTTTTCTCACGTGCAGGAGCCACTTTTTCTTCTCGACTTTACGAATAATAGAACATCCTAGGCTTGATTCGCCATGTGAAGCATCTTCGTAATGACAATTTCTCGAACCTGGCAGTGTTCCTAGATGTAGCAATACCTAACAAGCGCCTTCTGGCGTACGAATGCTTTTCAGCGTTTTGTATCCGGCTGTCTCAGTGATTCTTGAAGCCAGTTCTACTTGGAGCTAGGTACATATCTTCGAAGACCCAGGGGACCGTCTATTCTGCATTTACCAACTGTTTGGTGTAGCCTTTTAATATTCTGGGTTGGTTTAAGACCATCACATCGTGTAAAACCATTTCAACCGACTACTGTTTCCTCAAGGATTTACATGTCTAAGGCTAGTAGTGTTAACTCATTGCCTTCCTTCAGGATGCTACCCTGGTAGAACTACAAATAGGATATTCATATGTTAATACAGAACACGTAGATCAGGCAGAACATTTGCCGTCACTTCTGCCAGGGATTTCCTCTTGTCCTACAGCGTTCATTCATCTATCAATGATGGAGTGGATGAATTTTCATTGGCATTCATGTACGAGTACAATATTAGCACTGGTGGTGTTAGCTACCAACAATCGCAGCTCTGGAAATATCCTTTCAACCACACTTAGTGTCTGAACTTATAAGCTGGCAACTGACCAATAAACCCTCATATGCTACCTCATGGCATCAAGAGTTTATTAGTTGCCTGCTCCCAAGTTCAAGTACTACGTGCCGCCTGCAGTTGACAGGACATGACCGTAACGGGCGCAGGCTAACACTACCAGGGCTAAGATTGTACAGGCGCTCCCAGAATAATTTGGAACGCCACACACGCGGCCGCTCGCCGCCGGAGCGCACCCGTGGAAGAAGTAGTACCATGGTCTGCGCGTGCGCGGTCTCCCTAGCGAGCAAGGTTGGCTCCCTAGTGCATCTAGTTTGTGTTGCGTTGCTTCAGAACGGTAGCCCTAGATGCCCCTTAACGTTTTGTCAAGGGGGGCTGGGCCGGTGGTGTCTGTGACAAGCTGTGTCTGCGCATGCACTCGCCTTGGAACATAAGCGCTCGTGTCTGCATGTTCGCGTGCTTGGCTCTTTTTTTTTCATTTTTCGTGTGGGCCGTATTTATCATTTGCTAAAAATATTTATGGTAGGTTACCGTGACAAGCGCTGGCAAAGGGCGGCGTTTTCGTCTGATGCAACCGTGATGATATCGGCGGCCCGATTGATAAAGGGATACGAACATATTTAAACAACGACAGTTACGCCGATTCCGCCCTATTCCAATCGAGGCAACATGCCGAAAAGAGGGCCGATGAATGTGCGGAGAAATATAATTAAGCTCAGTTCACAAGGTATACCTCAACGTGAGATATGCCGCCTCCATGGAAAGTCTATAAGCGCGGTCAACCGAATAATCCAAGCCTACAGGGATGAAGATGGCCGACTCAAAGATGCAGCACGATCGGGACGACACCGATGCACATCGGAAGAGTCCGATTTTATAGTTAGTGCAGCCGTTGCTGATCCTTATCAGAGCGCCCGCCAGACCAAGACAGCTCTCAACCTGCAAGCCAGTGAGGAAACAATTACAAGGCGCATGCGAGAGGCTGGTCTTCGTGGATTTGTCGCGGCACAAAAGCCACACCTTACGGAGCACCAAAAACGCCGGCGCCTTGAGTTTTGCAGGGCATATGAGCGCTGGACAACTGCAGAATGGAAGGAAGTCATATTTTCAGATGAATCGACATTTTCATCTAGATGGGACCAAGAGCGCCGCGTATGGAGACCAAATAGCAGCAGCTATTTTCATTTTCTTTCTGGTCTTTTAAGCACAAATTCTTCGGACGCGCCAAAGGTATTTCATCTGAAAAGACCATTATCTATTCCCTTCTTTTCGTGCAGATACGAGCCTGGGTATGTTTCTGAGATCTACAGCAGCGGCCGCTGTACTGTCAACGTTTGGGGAGCAATTAGGAAAGAGGGCCTCGGTCCGCTAATCCGACTGTCCCCATCGTTCACAGCTGAAGCTTACTGCGACATTCTGGACTACCACCTATTGCCATACGCTCTGGACGGGCCATTTAAAGATGGCTGCTACTTGTTCCAGCAAGACCAGAGCCCGGTGCACACCGCCAAAGCTGTGGAAAAACTTCTTCAAGAACGTAGGGTTCGCGTTCTTGACTGGCCTCCGAAAGGTGCAGACTTCAATGTCATGGAGAACGTGTGGCGCATGATGAAGGAAAGCTTATCCAAGCTGAATCTGGGAGGGGCCAGCGCCGACGAGCTCTGGCTCGCCATAACGCGCGAGTGGAAGCGTCTTGGTGAGAGGACGGACTTCGTCGATGCGCTCTACGAGTCAATTCCACGCCGCGTACAAGCTGCGCTTCGCGTGGACGGCGCATTCGGGAGACATTGATAGCGGAACACGCCAATCGCTTTAGACGAAACAGTTACGTTTGGATTTTTTTTCTTTTTTTTACTATGAAATAAAAAAACACCATGTTCTTCCTGTTATTTAAATTTCCTATGTTCTCCTTTCTACTTTTTTGCATTCAGCTCACACAGCCTATCATTGTATATTTCCTCTGCGCAAAAGAAAATGAGTATCAAAAAACGCCGACTCGCGATCAATACGTAAGGATACTCGCTACCAATGGTCCAGATTCCGTGATTGATTGGAGCACAATATATACGAACCCCGTAACGCGGTGCGCCAATAAATGACTAGAGTCGTGAAGAGTTCATTAGAGTGCCCTTTGCATGATGCGACTTCCTGTGCGTGAAACTGGCTTTGATGAACGTGTCGAGTTATTTCATTTTGTGAACTCTTTTATTGCCACTATCGCAGACACACCCGTTAAGAGGAGTCATGTAATAGTGGAAATTGTCCTCGTATTGCGAAGCTAGTAGTAACACGGATAGGGAGACATTTTACTAAGAGCTAATACTTCGCAGGACAGGCTAACACGGTGGGAAAATAAGGCAGCGTTGCCATTGTAGCCAAGCCGCCCCACTAGCTCGTAATCACGCAAAGCATTGCTATCTCCCAGACGGGATGCAGACCATGGCGAGAATGCGCTGCAAGGAATGCAGGAGCCTTTATTTGTAGATTACGGTGCATGCATGCTGTGCTACAGACATTCATTCGCCAGCCCCCATGGCACAATGCTAAAGGGCACCTAGCGCTACCTTTTTAGAGCAAGGCAACGCCAATCTAGATGGACTAGGGAGCGAAACTTGCTCGCTAGGGAGACCGCGCATGCGCAAATCTTGCCTGTATTTATCCGCCGGCGCGCTCCGCCGACGAGCAGCTGCGCGTCTAGCGTTCCGAATTATTCTGGGAGCACCTGTACACATGCATAAGAGCCCACGACAGTTGAAGGGAGAGCAGCCACTGCAGAAAAGCTTCAACGGCAACTCCAATCATTTTACGATGTTCACGGATCCTAATGAAATATTGAATATACGTTCTATTTTGCAATCTACCTGTGCCAAACAATATGACGGCAAGTAATTCAGTTTTTCTGAAAATGAATTTTGAAGATTGGTTGCGTGTTCTCGACATGACTTTTCACTGGCCACCCTGTGTTTATGACATCAGAGGCTACAATGCCACTGTCACTGAAATCATCGCCAAAATTGCCGCTCTCACGGCCACACTGAGCAACGAAAATGAAACCCATCGCACAAACTCAAAAAACAAACGACAGAGCGCGGCTCTGCCAAAGCGGCATCAAATAAGGGCACCCAAGCGCTGCCACGTCAGATTCCAAGCCCCGAACCAACACACGACCACAAGAGGCAACAAAAATGAAACCAAGGCAAGCCAACCCATCGCACGAGTGTCAGGCATTTCCTGTGGAATATGCAATTAGGATTTCTGTCACAAAACAAATGAAGAAAATTATCTTTTGCTGCTGCAAGAGTGAAAGTTGTTCGTTCTGATACAAACATGAACTGGGACTAAGCACGGGCATGTAGCAGCTATAAAAAATGTCTTAATGCAAGCATGAAGCTCCTGCTATTTTGTACCTGACTTTCCAGCCGGTGGATTCTATTTCCAGCTGGAAAACACTCAATCCAGTTGTTACCAGCTGGACTTTGAAAACTTCCAGCTTGAAGACCAGCTGAGGTGGATTCCATTTCCAGCAATTTCCAGCTGGAGGGACCAATTCCAGTTAGAAACCTCGCTGAAAAGACCATTTTCCAGCTGGAAATTCACAGCCCATTTTCATATGGGCACTTATCTTAATAAAACTGAATATACATTCTCTTTTGCACTACAATTATTTGTACCAAACAATATGGCTGCAAGTAATTTAGTTTTCCTGAAACTGAATTTTAGAGAATGGTTGCATTCCCGACTCGAGACTTCTTACTGGCCATCCTGTGTTTGCGATGTCAGACACTACGCCGCCACTTGCTGAAGTCAACACTTTATAGTTCGGAAAATCTGTAAAAGCTCCCTGTGTCTTTCGGAGACATCATCAGCTTCAGTTCTTTGGCGTTAGCGCCACGTGTACTGCGCGTTTAGCCCGTGTTCTGCATGTTTAGATTATGGTAGTGTACGGTCTGACATCGACTCGTGATGTCACACAAAACAGCTACCCATTTTGGTTTTGGTATCTCGATTATTGGTTATTTAAAATTATTGATGAACTTCTAAGCAAACTGAACCACTCTGTCAGTGACAGGACTGTCAATGCCTTTGAAAATGACAGCATCCTAATATGGTAAGAAAAAATGCTCGAGTTGCCCTTTAAGGGACAGTCGATGCGTTGAATGACACCGAAAAATTGCCAGAGTTGCCCTTTAGGCTCTATCGAGACAGATGCTGCGACTAAAGGGGTCCCCATAGGAGTCAAGCACATAAATATTGATTGGTCAAGTTCAAAATGTACAGCGAAGGCCAATTGTAGGATCAAAATAACGAGAGTTTGGGTCCATAGAAATTCATGGGCGCCAGCCGGGACTTTCGGCCAGTGTCGAATTAACCAAAAATTTGAATTGACTGGAGGCGAATTAATGGAAATCTACTGTATAGCACACCAGTTATTTTTCCTGACAAACGATGGTTCTTGCCAGGGCAGAGTCACATGTGCAGGCATACATTACCAGGACGCACTCTGATTGGCCACCTTATGATCCCCCTTCAGGCACATTCCCACCCAGAACCACTGAGTGCCTGACCGGTCCTATACTCTTGAATGCTTCCTTGCTGTGGCAGATTCCCCAGAAATCCGCTGAGAGTTGGATGCTGGACCTTCACACACACGACTTTTTGAGCTCTGAAATGCTACCTGGCCACCCTGGCATAGCAGCCTCAATCAATATTGCAAGAGTCTGAACTGCAGCTGTCATACTCTGGTGTCTTCAGTCAATAAACAGGTTTGTTGGTGATCTCATTATGAAGTCATCTCTGCAGTGCGTCAGAAAGCCTAAGAACTTAGACATATCATCCTTTATACACTGCAGAGTAGAGGAGCATCATGCCCTTGTCTGATTGTTGCTTGCTAGGTAAGCCTCATAGAAGCCAATCTTCACATTGCTACAGGCACCGCCATGGTTGCGCTGTGTAATGGTCAGAAAAGGACAATGCTCCTGCACTTCACAGCACACAAAGTATGTTACTGCTGGGTCCATCAACTCCGCTACAGGTTACAAACAAAGCTGCAGAGTCTGATTGTGAAAAAATGTGGGATTCAGTAACTTAAGGTTCGCCACAGTACAACAGTTGCAGCATATGAGAAAAGGCTCTATCAAGCTTGATTGAGTTCATGCAGCCACTGCACTAGGCTGACCAGATAGGAGCTCAAACTGAAGAAGTCGCAGGAGCAAAGGTCCCACATCCAACTCGCAGCAGGCCTGCAGAGATTCTGTTGTGGCATGGAAGAGCTCGGGAGGCTCAAACTGCTCAGGCACTCAGTGGTTCCAAGCTCAGGGTTGAAAGGGTGCCCGGAGGGTGATCACGTGGAGACCAATCAGGGTGCATCTTGGTGAAGTGCGATTGCACGATTTGAGCCTGGGAATGATAACCATGGTATGTGCAGAAAAGTAGCTCCTGCTTGCTAGCCCTGTCTGCCACATTCCCACCAGGGTGGTGGTTCCCATAGACTAAGCATGGCAGATAGTCCACGGATGTGAGCTCAGGATGAGGTGCAAGAAGGCATCTCAATCCAAACATGGACCAGGAAGCCTACAATTTTGCCCTTTCCATCAGCCCCTCAAAATCTGTCACTTTTTTGTGCAGCTTACTGCAATTAACTACTAAGCCCCTCAGCTACTCGTTCAATTTCTTTAGATGCTATGACATGGCAATGCCTCTGGCAGGGCCAAAATATTTAAAAATCGCATGACCGAGAAGACAGTGGTTTCATATGGTTGCGGTGAACCACACGACAGTGCCATATACTATGGCCTCCAAGATTAGAGGGGATGAAGGGAAAACCTTCAAAGCCGTGCCAGTTTCAAAGCCTAGTGCGGAGAGCAATACAGTAGTCACTCCATGTCGGAAAAGCAACACATGTACAAGCCCAGCAAGAATGACAAAAACAACGGGAATGCCATGCAGGCATGGCCTAATGAAATTGCATCGCTGATCGCCCCACTCATACGGAAAAATCTTCTGTAGGAAAAAATTCATGAGGTGAGGTTTCTTAATACCAGAAAATTTAAGTATGTTAAAGTGCATTGCAAAGCCCCTTTAACAATCATGTGTTCCACAAAGAGAAACATGAAAGCTATATTTTCTTATCTGTATAACAATTCCAATCCACCAAGCTAAATTAGCATGCAAGAGGAGAACTGTGCTAAAATGTTTGTGGATAGTTAAACTAAATTATGGGGTTTTACGTGCCAAAACCACTTTCTGATTATGAGGCACGCTGTAGTGGAGGGCTCTGGAAATTTTGACGACCTGGGGTTCTTTAATGTGCACCTAAATCTAAGTACCACAGGTGTTTTCGCATTTCATCTCCATCGAAATGCAGCCGCCGTGGCCGGGATTCAATCCCGCGACCTCGTGCTCAGCAGCCCAACACCATAGCCACTGAGCAATCGGGGCGGGTTTTGTGGATAGTGTAAACAAGCCCAGAGCACTCCTGAATGCTCTGTGCTGCAATGGCATGTTTAAAGGAGTACATGCAGTATGAAGAAGAGATCTAAAATACTAGTGGACAGCTAAAGGAGTAGATAATTATGCTGGTTAAATGGGGGGTAAACTTTATTGGTTACACACATCAATGCATAAAACAAGTGCTGTAGTATCCCTACACATCAAGACAAAAATATAAATGCCTTCATACATCTTGGTATCATACATTGATATTACACTGTCGAGTGTTTCCAAATTCTAGTATTAACGATTGACACTTACCACACAAAATACATTTGGTAAGCATTCAAAAGTATTTCTAGAAATAACAAGCACAAACAGCAACACCTGCTTCAATGGTTACATCATAAATGCAGAACAATAACATAATGGTCTCAATAAAAAAATGAAAAAAAGATATTGTTCTGTAAGAGCCTGGTAAACAACAAATTGCTCTTGTAAAATGCAACATCTTGTAAGTCCTTCAATGTAAGCATTTCCAAAATAAGCTTGAGTACAATGTATGTACATGTAAATGTCAGGTGGTTCAATATATAAAACCAGTATCAATAGGCTCAACATGCTCAATAAAGCTATCATGAACATATGGAGCAGAAAAGGTAGGCTGGCACATATTGCTATTTTCTTCTTGTATTCTCTAGTAAAAGCACAAAACTGCAATATATGCCAGACTATACAAGCCACCATTGTCCTTAAGTTAGGGTAAAAATCATCCACACCTTGTACATGCTATCACTGTAACTTATTGATCCATGTTTAAAAGAAATGCTTGCCATATATCAAACCCTTGTGCAAAAAAGCAACCCAAAATTTTAGTATACTGTCACCTGAACCTCGGGGAATCTTATGTCACAGTAAAGCATCCATTCTTTGAATGGCTGATATACATGACTATGAAAGAGCCCATACTTGAAACGTCTCAACATAAAGTGACTGAACTTAACAGTGTAGGTCTCTTGTTATTCACAACAGCTGCCGAGTAATGGTTGTGTGAGCCGTACCTTCAAAACAATTCGTCGCAATTTCAGAATGATCTATGGCAGTGGCAATTTAATCTGGAGGAAGCTTTTCTAAAAAAATCCTCTATTGTGCATGTGTGGAACAGCTTCAACAATCTTCATTGCATAATGCAGACGGCAGCTGGCCTGATGACCAAGGCAACCTCTATAGCTATCACACTGCTCACGGTGAACACAGTGGGCTACTATATCTTCAACTGGAGCAAGCCCCTTCATGGCTACATGCAGCGACTACCAGTACCGCGAGGACAAATTGGACCTCCGAACCTGACTCGCTGCCTATTTGACATCATGCTGCCAGCCTCTGATCACACGCTGCTACATCGCATCTCGTTTATAGCACATGGGGCTGCACATAAGCAAACAGATTGCCTGAGCACAATGCATACCAGTGTTGATTTTACACTCGCATATTAATTCTAGGAGTTATACAAACAGCGTGAACCATTACTTAAAACAGTCACTGTATCGGCATACCCAAAGTGTGAATGGGCACTGACAGAAACCTGTGCATAAATCAGCGGAATGTCTTGCTTTGAATACAGAGATAACAGTCACAAATCTTTCTCATAACAGCATTTGTAAACTGCCAAGTTATACTTTTGTTACAGAAGAATGTGAAAATCAGTGACAAAGGTTGTGCTTGGAGAAGTTTGGCAAAGCCTAACTATGCCCAGTTAGAGAACAGAAACGTCTCTTATATAATGTGCAAGGGAACTCTCTTACAAACACAGTAACAATATCCAAACTATCCTGTCTGATAATCAGTTGAACACTTACATGGTACCAAAATGCACTCATGTTTTTCAGTTACAGCCAACCCTTATTGTGTGGCTTCATAATAATGCAGTGATAGGTAACCAGGCTGATAAAATTGAAATGCTGACAGCAACCACAGAACATAAAAGTTATTTACTTTACTTACAGGGAACCTGATAAACTGCCATGACAACACAGTTGAGCACGAATTCCTGACACAGACAAGGCATATATAACGATTCGGTTAATGTCAAGAAAAGCTCAAATACAAGTGAACGGCCTGCACCAAAAATTGCGTTGGCTGCCAGTATATCTTTAACACAGGCATAATGTACCCATCTCTTCTTGAAGTGAAGCGCAATAGATGGGACAAAGGAAGGCGACACAGATGATACAAGCGCTTGTCCCACCTGTCTCACCCTTGCTTCGTCCTGTCTGTCAAGCTTCACTGTAGTGAAATATGTATCATCAACTGGTCCACAAGTATACTCTTCTTACAGAAGTGGATTTGGGGCTATTATAGCGCAGATCTCATCTCCAGGTGCAATTCTGCCATCTTTAATGTGAATTGAGCCGATGCCAAGCAATGGGTGCGACTCGTACCTTTCAAGCCCTAGCTTGGACCTGTCAACTCTGTACCTGCAAAGTGAGACCATGGTCACATGAAGGCCACATTTAGATAAAGCACATCACTTCTTGCACTTACTTTCTCAATGTCACAAGTGGTTCCTTGCCCGTCTTGATACCAGTGTCTTGGTCAACTGTAGTCATTACACATCTGGTAATGGTGCACCATTATTAGTAATGCTATTTCACACAAAAAACCTGAATGTGCAACAGGACGGTAGAATAAACTATCAGATTTGTGATTCACCAAACATAATTTATTTGGCAACCACAAGTGCTAGACATGTTTACCGATCAGATATTGGCATATACCCTGATGATTCATTCAGTTCTACTGAGGTTACCAAGGCAGTAAATGTATTGAAACTCTTATACGGAATGTTACAGGGAAACAAGCCATCAAGATTTGTATATCCTCAATCGTCATACTCCTTTACAGTCACACCCACTTATTACAACCCTAATTATGGGCAAGCTGTCACTTGGTACCAACACCTTTTGCTCAAGTCAATTAAAGAAACAAGGTTTAAGTTGAACCCACTTATAAGAATATGCAAGTGCCACGAAACTGTTATGGTTATAACCGATAACTGTTATAACCAGATTGCACCTAAAAAAAAGCAAAATAGGGGGATGGCAGAGCTATATAATGGCGGGGAGACCAGTGCCCCTCCCCACCACTTTCCTCCACCCAGCTGCTGATCGTGTTGACTCATTTAACTGTTTAACCCTGTTTCCTGCACACTCCAATTGCATGTAACAAGCCATGGCTGTCGGCGTTCAAGAATGGCAATGCTATATAACAACTGCAAAGAGAGATCACGGGCGGCAAGTGACATGCGAGCTCCGCTGAGGCATCGCGTTGGTGGCCCCAAAAGGGCTTATTAAGAAGTGTGAGAAGGTTGGCGTGGCAGCCCCTCAGCTTGAGAAATCCAGAAAAAACACACTGGGAGAAATCGCCACAAGCATCTCGCCACGTACTTCTCACTGGCTTGCATGAGAAAACCCTATGTCCATCAGCCTTACTTGCTTTCCGTGAAGCTTGCCGACATCCGTTGTATTCGGCAGCAGGAAAAAAATTTCCACCCTTGAGAGCTTACACCCTTAAACAAAATTACACTTTTTGGGAAGTCTCTTGCAACACAACAATAATTGCCATCTGCCTTGTCCGCATTTGATTTCTTTAATGCTGCGAGCTCGGTATTTCCAAGTCACAAACGGCATGCGCATTATCAGCATGTCGGAGCATTCTTGACAGGGAAGTAGCGAGTGCAGCATTTTCAAGAAAGGGAATGCAAGCAAGACAGATGACGATTATTGTTTTGTGGAAAGATAGATGCAAAGGGTGTACATTGTACAGTGTACAGTGTAGGCATGGAGTGGTGGGTACCACAATTATCTAGGATGAGCACTATCTTCCTCTTAGAATGCTCGATATGGTGATCAAACTCGAAGAGCCACTCGCAAAAAAGTTCTCGTGTCATCCATGCCATGCGGTTGTGACAGTAGTGTACAGGTATCCTGGCAGCACCGCGGAAGAAGTGGGGATTTTTTCAATCCTTAATGACAAGTGTGGGGCACCTGTCTCTCCCACCCATCTTGGCACGCAAAAAATACAGCGAGACACAGCTTGCTGTTTTTACTGCCCTTACACGTGTCTCCTCTGAGTGCATGCGTCTTGGATGGCAGCATCTCGCAAAACAGTCCTGTTTCGTCGCCATTATATATGTCTGTGTCAAAGCAGTTGTCAAGGATGCGGGGCAGCATTTCCTCCACCCACTTCTGCTTCCCCTCCATGTCAAGCGAAGCTCCCTTGCTGATGACGGCTTTGTAAACAATGCCGTGCCTCTCCTTGAAGCGTTGTGCCCAGCTGCCACCTGGCTGGAAGTCCAGATTTTTTATGAGTAGGGCAAACTGCTTCGCCTTTGTGGCCAGAATTGGCCCGGTGATGGGCAAGTTCATAGCACGAGCATCAAGGAACCACTCTTCCACCTCCCTATAAGCACCTCGAACATATTTGCACCCGTTGTCTGCTGACCAGTTTTCTTTGCCCAACTTCTCTGCCAAGTGGATGATTGTCAACACTGTCGGTTGCGACAGTCCGTACTCCTTCACCAAGTTGCATACTTTTTTACTTTATTTGTAGTCCTTCATAATACTGCACTTCGTTTCCAAATCTATAGCAGTGCCCTTTCTTTTCACTGGCAATATTGTGCACTGCCGATGATCAGTGGGCAGATAAGGTACCTTCTGTTTTGGCGGCAAGTCAAATGAGGTGGAGAAACCATGTGGCCAGGAACAACTTCAGCGCAACCAACAAAGACGAGCACAAGCGACTTAATCCATTGGCAGAACTACGCAGCATGAGGGGCCAGCGAGCAATCTGGGAGCAGCACTGTCAACACAGTTGACGTGGCCCATTCGTGTTTCGGAGGTTGGCGCGCGGCATAGAGCTACGGGCACAGCCCACTCATGTTCGGAGGGGCAAAGGGCGACTGGAGAGAGGTGCACGAGGGCGGCGATGCAGAGAAGGCTGGAAAACAGGTTATGCAGTATGACAATACAGCAGCCGTTGGAGCAGCCAGTGAGGGTGCGACGGCTTTAATTTCTCTTCTCAAGGATTTTGCATTCCATTACCTTTTGGCACGGACACCTAACAGCCAGACTTCATCATTATAACCGATAATGCAGCATGGGAGCATTGTAGTAAGCAGGTTATTTCACCATAGAAAGCATACAAAAGTTGATGGAGCAGCAGCTTCTCATTGTTATAACCTATATATTGTTAAAACCGGTATCGTTATAAGTGGGTTCGACTGTATGACATTCTTTTTTCTGGTTATTGTTAACACCATTTCTGCCATGCTTTCCCCTGACATGTGTAAAGTAATCATGACCAGCACAAATGAACACCATTTTAAAGCTTTCCAAGGTCCACTGTGTCTGCTCTCCTATGAACATCGTACAAAACACCTCTGGAAGTGTTCCATTTCTCTCCAGAATATTTTCTGCCAGCTACATCGAGACAATCTCCTGTCTTAAGCACACAATGCCCTCTAGCCAACACCCAACAAGCTGCTTAGAAAAAACTTGTGTGCTTTTGCACAGTACACAGCAAAGTTTGTGGCTCCACTCTAATGCACTCAAGTGTTTGGAATTAAGGTTGAATTCTTGAGAAAAACCTACATTTTTGGTACTTCAAATAATTACAGAGAGATGTGGCTGTGTCCAAAGACAAAGGCCACAAAAAAGAATGTGCTTGGAGGTGCCGGGATACAGACTACAGAGTATGCACAGGCAATTATGAACAATAAGTTACACAGGCCACTTGTGCAGCTTCTTCACGAAGAAGGACTGCATCCATTTATTTAGAGGGACTGACAGCTAATTTTTATGGTACCCGTTTTTTTAGTGCAACAGAAAGCTTACTGGTGAGTGTCCAATCAAACAGTGCTAACGCATTAAACCCTGTGGAACATTTTTTATCAGAATTCTCTGGTCTGCACTGAGGATGGAGTCATGCTCAAGAAACATGCTGGAAGCAGTTATAGGTGAGTGCAATCAAGATTATACGCCGACTGTAATAAAGTAATATTTTGTGTATCAAGCCAATGTTCCTGCTGTTAATATTTCCTGAAGCGCTTAATTATTTTTACAACAATAGGTGGAGTTTGAAGCTACACCCCAGTGAGCAACCCCTCCAAGTAACAAACTGATCTCAAAGGCTGTGCTTTTGCTGGCTGCATGCGCCAGGCTTGTTTTTTTTTTTTTTTTTGTTTAGACTAAGCCAAGCTAAGTGGAAGGATATGCCAGTAGTGCTATTACTGCAGTGCTGGCACCCATTCATGACACAATTCGTCGACGGCATTTTGCATCTCGGAGACCACAGTTCTCGGGGTACTAAGTCGCAAACTCACGCGCATTACAACAGCCCTCATGCATGCCGCGATGCACTGAACAGCTCTGCCTGCTCTGCCGCTCCACTTGTTAACCTGAAGGCAGCGACGCTGATTAGTGTGGGCTTCTTTTACTTCGTAATATGCATAGAATAAAGTGCGCAGCTCACATGTCTGAAGATGGGAGCGCTGGCCCCCAGACTTTGTACATCGCTACGGTGGCGATTCTCCATTCATATATTGGCACCATAGCACAAGGCCACCACTCTTGCATGTGCCTGCCACCTGTACTATGTTTATAGAAGTTTTTTTTTTTTTCTTTAGTCTCCTACTATTATCACTACAGCACACCTTTTCAGCGACGAGGGTGCTCCTTTTGTTGGTAAGCTTTCTCCAGGAAGCTCTGCCCTCTGTTGTATCTCTTACACTTGTTGCTCTCTTTGGTTTGTCTGGTCAAGTTCGAATAAATGAAAGCGCTCCTCTTTTTAAAAGGACCACACAATTGTTTTAAGATGGCTGCTTGCGCAGCACCTTCAACTGTTGATTGGAGCAGCGACTCTTCAGACTCCGAATGTGAGCCAAGCTCAAACTCAGATGACAGCTTGGCATCCGAAGACACTTCAACTGCATCAGAGTCTGACCCCAACACCATGAAAAAGTACTAAAAACAATAGTGCTTTTCAGTCTTCTGCAGTTTTTATTTTATGCTGTGGGTTTTTATTCCTTTCGTCATATAGGAATGTGAGGACTATCTCAAGAGACTATTTGCCATCATCCATGTCATTCTTTCCCTACTGCATAACCAAAAATAAACTGTTGTGTTTGTCTTATAGTATCCAAGAAAAAATATTGATGCCTGAGGGTACATCACTTCTGAAAGAACCGGGCATTGAAAGGGTAAACAGTTTCTAGGCCTGTAGCACTTTTAATCTCCTTTAGTCCCATACAGGGTGTTCTATGCAACTAAAACCAAACTTTAACATAGACATGGTGCACTGTTGACAGATCAGCCAAACTGCATATTGCTAGCAGGTTTCTCAAGCTACTCAGTCATTCTTATTAATCGTATCACGAGAAGCCAACGAGCGAAGACACCAAGGACAACATAGGGGAGATTACTTGTACTTACCAACTGAATTAAAGAAATGGGAAATTAATGGCAATGAAAGTGGATGAAAAAACAACTTGCCACAGGTAGGGAATGATCCCACATCTTCGCATTACACTTGTGCTGCTCTAACCAATTGAGCTACTGCAGCGCCGTTTCCCCATCCACTTTCTTGTATGGGGAAACGGTAATTTTTGTAGTAAATTTAGATAGTTAGACTCAACCAAGTAATATGCTAAATGCTCATTTTAAGGCACAAGTTATATTCATGAGGGTTGCAGGGAATTTCCGGAAATGCTCAATGCAGTTGTTTACGGGGAGTTATTCATTGTGCACTTTTCTTTTTCTAGACTTGGTGGCAAGTCCCTGACGTATGTAAAAAGGAGGCCACGATGCGTTTGCACATCTGTAGTACACTGTACATCTAAAGTGTACTTTTAATGAATGGCACCCATATGCCGGCCAAAAAGGAAGCGACAAAAAAATTTCAAGCACATTTCCCTACTCCATACTCCATTTCCCTGTGCTACGGACATTTTCCTGTGCTACGGACATTTTCCTGTGCTGCGAACGTTTTTGTGAATCGCCTACGCCGCCCCCGCGCGTGCACGTCAGGCGCCAGATGCGCGACGCGCATTCGAGCGAGCTCCGTATCACCGATCAAGTTTCTCTGCCCCAGCAACGAGCATGGACCTCGAAGTGGCCGCCGAGACGGGCTGGCGAACAACTCGCCTTCACCAACCGGTGAAGCTGAGGGACGACTCTTCACCCCAAACTGTCTCCACACAAACCTCAAGCACTCGTTCTCATTCCAAGACCAGGCCACCAGTCAAAGCACAAGTTCTCAAGGCTGGACGCATGCCTCCGCTACCTTCCAACCAAATCAAGTTTGTCATTCGCCCCAAGGGAGCCCTCAACATCGCCAAAATTGGTAGTCCTACCGTGACTACAGCCGTTCTCCAAGCCGCACAGCTCAGCCCAGCTGACATTCAACAAGACACAGTGTGCCCCAACACCCAACAAACCATTGTCGTTGTTAGTATGCCAAGTCTGCAGAAGGCCGACAGGTATGTCTGCATAAAATCCATTCAAGTCAATGGGGTAACGCACGATGTTAACGCGTATGAGACGGCCGCCGAGGACACCACGAAGGGAGTCATCCGTGGAATCCCCCTCTCCGATACCCCACAGCAAGTCAACGCCAATATCGTCAATACTCGCAACCCCCTCGCACTAGCTGCAAAACGAATTGGAACGACAACCACCGTTGTTATCGCCTTCAGTGGCCCCGACGTGCCATATCTGGTCCGTTACGGAGCTACCTGAATCCCATGCTCATTATTCCGCAAGCAAATAGAAATTTGCTACCAATGCGGCCGCCTCGGACACCGGATGGATGTCTGCCCTTTTCCCAATAACAAGATCTGCAGAGGTTGCGGAGTCCGCAACCCACCTCCCGATCACACTTGTAACCCCAAATGCTCACTGTGCAGCAGCCCTCATCTTACAGCGGACAAATCGTGTACGGCTCGCTACAAGACACCATACGTTATTCGCAAGCGCATTGGGGAACGCCGAGCTGCAATGCAAGCCACCCTTCAAGAAAGCGACTTCCCGCCCTTGAACTCCAGGCCCCGCTCCAGATCCCGGACTCCATCACGCTCGAGGCAACATTGTTCCCGGACCCCTTCACGTTCGAGACAGCGCCGTTCCCGATCCAGATCTACTTCTGCCCCACCCGCCAAGTCTCCTACCAAGGTGAGCTTCGCAGAAGCCCTTAAGGGCGCCTCGCGAGAGGGTCGCAGCACACCTTCTCCACAGTCCATGAACACCAATGATAACGCAGAAATAGCTCACCTCAAAAAAGAAGATGCCATTATGCGCGACCTAATACACAAGCTCTCGCAAGAGGTTCGCGATCTTAAACAATCCAAGACATCCGCTCCTACACCACTTGCCGAAGCGTCCCACTCCTCTAGCCACGATGCTCCACTGACACCAGCCCCCAAAAAGCGGGCCCTCCAAGAGGAAGCCACGGGCCAAGTGCGCTCAGAGGTTAAGGACATGCTAGTTGCACTTCAAAGCATGATGACCACACTCCAGAACGCAGTCAAATCCATGCAACACGCCGTTCTCGCACTGGCACAGTGCATCACAAACATTGAAACCCACCTACAAGCGCTCCCCATGCCCGCTCCTCCTACCCTCCAAACCCCAGCAGTGCCCCTGACGGCATCCCCCAATCCCCATCATGGCCCACAATAACAGAGATACACTTATCTGGCAGTGCAACTGCCGAGGCTATCTCCGCAAACAGCCAGTCATCTGTCAACACCTTCGTACCGTCACCCGGCAACCGGATGTCGTCATGATTCAGGAAACCCATATCGATTCGGTCACCCTCCCAGGTTACCAACCTTTCATCCCGCCACATGCTTCTCGCCGCCTCTGCACTTTCGTCCACAAGAGAATCACCGCCATCGAACACAATATCCACGACCGAAACATCGAACACCTTCTCGTTGAACTTATCCCCACCAGGAGACGTAAGGAAAGTATTTTTCTCCTTAAAGTGCACAGCCATCCCTCTGCCAAAGTTCGAAGCCGTTTTCTCACCCTCTTCAAGAAGGCCCTTAACGTAGCTGGCACCAACCCCCTCGTCATCGGTGGAGACTTCAATCTCCCCCACACAGTATGGGGATATGGCTACTCGACGACGGCGGCTCAAAACCTCTGCAAAGACTCCCAAGACCTCGGCCTCACTTTCATTACAGACCCCACGTTCCCCACACGCCTCGGTAGCTCCACTTCCCGCGACACGACCCCCGACCTGACATTTACCAAGAACGTCACCAACGCCCAATGGAGCAACACACAACATGATCTCGGTAGTGACCATTGCATCATTGCCATACTTCTCCCTCGGATAGCTGCAGTTACTGCCAAACCCCGCGAGTTCACGTGGGTTGACTGGGATGCATTTCGCAAGCATCAATCCGCTGACCAGCACGCAGAACGCACAGCGGACATTGATGCATGGACCCAAAATCTCCACTCCGATACCAATGCAGCCACGCACACCATTACCACCGATTCCCCTGTCGAGCGCATAGACAGTAGACTGGCCCACCTCCTCGCGGCTAAAACATCCATCCTATCCCGCTGGAAAGGGCAACGTCTCAACAGGCACCTCCACGCTAAAATAGCCCTCCTTAATAGGGAAATTGAAGCCCATTGCCTCACTCTGAGCCGTCAGCAGTGGACTGAACTGTGCAATACTGCTGACGGACAGATCCATTGTCCCTCTTCTTGGAAGCTTCTCAAACACCTCCTCGATAGTCAAGCCACCCGCTCTTCCCAACAAGATCGCCTCACCAAACTTCTCTATACGGAAAGAAAGAAACAGGGCCACGCCCAAGTCAGACTACCTCACCAACAAGTATCTCCCCGTGGGCCCAGTGCAATCTCACGGCTCCTCCACCGGGGCCCCCAACCCCCCACTGGACGAAGACTTTAGTGTTGCTGAGATCCAAGCCGCCCTGCATAAATTAAACAGCCGTTCTGGCCCTGGGCCCGATGGGGTCACTAACAAAGCCCTCCGTAATCTGGATGATGCCTCCGTCACCCACCTGACAGACTATATCAATGACTGCTGGCGTAATGGTGCCATTCCGCCGGCCTGGAAAACAGCAAAGGTCATCCTTATTCCAAAACCTGGCAAGTCTTCTAGCCTCGATCATCTTCGCCCCATCTCACTAACCTCATGTGTGGGAAAGGTTATGGAGCATGCCTTCCTCACGCGAATTAACACCCATCTGGAAGACACTGCAGCGTATCCTCACTCTGTCATTGGCTTCCGGGCCCACCTGTCGACCCAAGACGTCATGCTACAACTTAAGCACCATATACTAGAAGATAGAACACGTACTACTAAAGCTATACTCGGCCTCGACCTCGAAAAAGCATTTGACAGCATAGACCATTCCACCATTTTTGACCGCATCTCACACCTTAATCTCGGTGCGCGCGCTTATAATTACGTCAGAGACTTTCCGTCTAATCGCACAGCCTTCCTTTCGGTGGGGGATCTCCGCTCCGACGCCCAGACTTTGGGCAGCGCAAGAACTCCCCAGGGCTCCGTTATCTCCCCAATGCTTTTTAATCTTGTCACGATCGATCTTGCCAAGGAGTTGCAGCAAGTGGACGGTGTCACCCACACCATATACGCTGACGATATAACCATCTGGGCCCACAAAGGCAGTGACGGCGAAATAGAAACGGCACTACAATCCGCCATTGAAACAGTCGAGACCTATATCCAAGGCACGGGGCTTCGCTGTTCCCCTGCGAAGTCCGAACTCCTTCTCTACAGGCCTACTCTCCGTGGCCGCCGTCCGAAATACTCCACCGCTAAACGCCATTACGAAGACATCGCGCTTCATCTCATGGATGGGAGCCCCATACCCCTAGTCACCAATATCCGTGTGCTCGGCTTGCTATAGAGGCGAACGAAGCGAATGGCATGGCCCTCGCCAAAATCACGATGAATACAGCCAACACCATGAGACTTTTGAAGCAGGTCTCCAACCGCCGTGGGGGTATGAAAGAGGAGAATCTGCTCCGATTAATCCAGTCATTCGTAATTTGCCACATCACCTACGTTGCTGCGTATCTAAACAGGTACAAGGCTGAACACACCAAGATCAACATACTTATACGCGGTGTCTATAAACAAGCCCTCGGCCTCCCCAGTTGCACCAGCACTGACCTCCTCCTTCAACTAGGCATCCACAACACACTGGACAAGCTCATCGAGGCCCAACGTCGCTCTCAGCTGGAGAGACTCACTCCCACAGCGACGGGTCGCCATATCCTCACCTCGCACGGTATCGCCTACCACCATCAACACGGCCATAAGCACCAGATCCCCTCCACCATACGAGCTTGGATTCACGCCGATCCTATCCCCAGAAATATGCACCCCGAATACAACCACGCACGTCGCACAGCACGTGCCACGGTTCTCACCAAATCCCTTACTCGGCACGACAGTGCGAGTTTCGTCAACGCCGCCGAGTATCCCCACGGTACCCGCTTTGCAGCTGTCACCACGCGTGAAGGCTCTCTCCACCATGCTATCAGCCTAGTAACCCCACACGCTGAGGAAGCTGAAGAAGTGGCCATCGCGCTAGCCACACTAGACCCAACATGCCATACCATCGTCTCTGACTCCTGCTCCGCCGTTATCAACTATATCAACGGCCGTATTTCACACCAAGCCTTGCGCATCTTGCACCAAGTGCCCCGCTCAACCGACCATCAGGCTACACTCGTCTGGTTCCCAGCTCATGTAGGCACCGTCCACCCGCACCTCCCCAACCTCAACGAGGTTACCCACTCCCTAGCGCGAGGCCTAGTTAACCACGCGGGAGAAGGGGAGGCTGCCCCCACCGGTAGGGATCGCCTGACACGCTACAATGATCTTGTGAAGTCCTTCTACTTAGAGCGTAGAACCTTCCCCGGCCCACACAACAAACTATCCCAAGCGGAGGCTACAACTTTCCGCTTGCTACAAACCAATACTTACCCCTCGTTACAACTTTACAACAAGATCTACCCAGACATTTACCCCAATCCCACGTGCCATATCTGCAAGACACAGCCAGCCACACTTCCACACATGCTTTGGGACTGTACACACCAATACCCCGACACTAACCCCACGACCCTCTCGTCGAGATGACACGCTGCCCTGCGTAGCCCCAACCTTGACGACCAACTCTGGGCGACCCAGCAGGCCTGCGAGGCGGCGAAGAGGCAACACCTCGACGTCCCCACGTGGGAGGCCTAGGCCCAGCCACCATCTCTTGCTGGTTTCAATAAAGTTTATTCAGTCAGTCATTTCAGCATCGTGTTCGTGATCAGTTGCAAGTGTGGCGCACCATGTTCAAAACAATGAAGCTGACATGGCTGTCTGGCCTACATGCTGAATGACAGTGCCACAAGCTTTCTTGTAAAACCTGAAGGCAGGCTTCATACCTCGGAAAATGCTTGAGGTCTCTACACTCCAGATGCGTAAATCCATAATGCAGTCTACTGTTTTGTTATGCAGGTTTTCTTCAGAGCTGCTCCCACTCGGCAAACATTTTTGTGGAAGATACCCAATTAATGGAAACAAGTGCACAACAAGGTATGCTCGCAATTATATGAACCGCCTCACATAAAAAGAGTCTACTTCACATCTGAGCTAATTCATCATTTTGGCGGTGCAGTTGAAGTTTCCAATGTCTTTTTTTCCAGAAACAGTGCATTACCTTCTTGTGCGCTCCAAGAAAGCCATCTCTGCCTCTCCAATCCTGTAGCGCAACCAGTGGTCCTACAAAGAGGCAAAACGAGAGGGCCATTTGTCGTGTGGTGGCAAACACCCTAGCCCTTGACTTCACAATTACCTCTGAATGGGCTTTACAGCCTTCAACAAAGAGTGAGGGCCGAAAATTGCGCTGCCTGATGTTGCTACCTGGAGGCAGCCTCGATACTAGCTCATCCAGTGATGCCTTTGAGAGGACTTGAAATGACGACTTATCTTGGAAGGCAACCTGAAATCAAGACAATAAAAATTTCTGCTAAAAAATTACTGCTCAGGAAGAAGGAGACTCAAATCACGCAAAGTTGAAACTGATGCAACAATGACCAGTTAAGTGCCTAACATGATAGAAAGTATCGCAAAGAGCTCCAAGTATGTGCAAGGAGCAATGGTAACTGCTACGGCAACAGCTTAACATCAGCTGAAGAAAAAGTGCAGCAAAAGCTTAACATCAAGTGAAGAAAAAGTGTAGTATATTCGAGTATCATTATAACAGCTTAATAGAGCAATACTGACACAAAGTTATTTTTTTCTTTAATGGTCAACCCACGGTGTGATGCCTCAATTCAATGAGAGCACAAGTAATTAAGTACATCATATTTTATAGCAACTACCCAAAAAATTGTGCCAAAGCAGCAGAGCTTTGGGCTAGAAGCACCGCTCATTCTATCCAAATTACTCTAACAGGCAAAATAAATTGAAATCCATGATGCCACAACAACATATCTGTGGTGCTGTTTAAGCACGAAATTCAGAAAGGGAACATTTGGCCTTCATTTCCTCCACTAGTAACGAACCTTTCTGTCAAATAATTTCAAACAGAGCCTTGAACACACATTTGATCCCCATAAACATATTTGGTGGTGCACATTAGTGTCCCTTTAATGCACTGTAGGAAAACCTGGAAAGGTGTCCAATTATGAAGGTGTCCCTCAAGGACATGGAGGATGAACAACAAGCACATCTGAAAGTGTGGTACCCACACAGTGCATTTTGCTGCTGAGCACAAGGTCGTGGGTTGGATTCCCGACTGCAGCGGCCGCATTTTGACAAAGGAAAAAATGCCAAAACACTTCTGTAATTTGAATTGTGTGCATCTTAAGGAACTATAGATGGTCTAAATTAACATGGAGCCCTCCACTATAACATCTATTGTGACTCATTGTGCCCCCCAGTTTCGGGACATTAAATGCTACATAAAAAAAGTATTAGCAAATATTTTTTAAATAAGTGTGGTTTTTGCAGTCACTCTACCTAACATAGCAAGGTGCAACAAAATGCAGGATTTTTGCATGATTCTACTTTTTTTTTTGTCATACCAGCATAAATAAATACATTACCGAAGCACTACCATCTCTTCCTCGATCAATGGTCTCCTTGTCCAAAACAATTCTGACGAGTCGAACGCTGTCACAATTGAGGAAGTTCCTGAACCACCGGGAAGCTTCTTCCGACACTTCCACAGCCTTGTAACTGTTTTTTCTGACCCTAAAAGGAAACCATTCACATGGATTAGCTACCGGGTAAAGTAAAACAGACGGCCTAGAATACGCTTGAATAGAAAGAAAGGTACCAAAGTGAAAATTCACGAGCAAGTTTGGAAGCGCAGCTTCAGAACTGCCAAAGTCATGCTCTGAAATGTGCTTAAGAGCAATACTCTCCGCTAAGTACAAAAATGATGTAGGTCCAATGCACATTTTGGAATATATGTGAAGCAAAGCGTGCATGAAGTAGCTTATAAAATGCCATAAATTTGCCCATTTCATTCCCGAGTCACTGGTGTAAAGGAAACTAAAGCATGTGCACTCATGCACGCATGCTATGTAATGAGACTTCTTATATTGGTTTGCATTCCTTACGCATTATTTTAACAATTCAACTTTTTCTGGGGGGTGGGGGGGGGGGGTGCGTTATTTGGCAGAACAGCAGCAGCACCCACCCAGCCAGCCAGTAGCCACAATAGGAAAAGCCTGGGAGGGTTCACTAACAAAGCTAAACTTTAATAAACCCTCCTTACAACAAAGTCATTGGGATGCGAAATTAATTTTCTATATCTAGCAGCACAGCGATGAGGGGCATTAGCTAACACTCTCAGGGTCAGGTCTTGTACATAAGCAAATACCTTTCACATTAGATTGGAGAACAGTTGCTGTTGCTCAAGTGGTAGAGCTTCACACACGTAATGCTAAAGACGATTCGTCAGGTTGTATTTTCGCCCAAATTCATTTCCCTTTACCTTATTTCTACAGTGGGCGCGGCGAAACCGAAGGGATCATGCCGCTCACCAAACGATTTATGTTCCTTCCCCAGGTTTTGCTGTTTGTCAGCGCCGTTTCATCGACTACAGCAAATTTGTCGACAGTGCTCTCAGTGTGTGACGTGGACGACAGCCACTCCCCTTCTCCTCACTTCCTATCATCCGCCGACCTACATGTGCACATGTTCCATACTGCGCACGCCAAATCACCGCCTGTGACCACATCGGATTGGGATATAAAAGACAGTCTGCACCTTTTCTTCGTCAGTGGGCACGGCAAAACCGAAGGGATCATGCTGCTCATCAAACGATTTATGTTCCTTCCCCAGGTTAGTTTGTCTGTTTCTACATTCCGCAGTAATGATATTACATTGGTGGTTTTACCGTGCCCATGGACATGCTTGTCAATTGCTTACGACTGTTTCTGTGTGTGTAAATTGCTTGTCTGTGGAGACATTGAAGAAAACCCAGGCCCCACAGTTGAACAAACGTTCGAGAGCCTTCAGTTAGGGCAAGCAAGCATATTAACTGAGCTAACTGGTATTCGGAAGTGTCTTACATCGAATGAACAAGCTGTCGCCACTCTTAATACACGATTGAATGCAATCAATAAGCTTCTGCTAGAAATTAGCCAAAAAACCTTCCAAATTTAAACACTAGAAGACAAAATTCGGTCTTTAGATCAAGTAGTTATGATACAGAACGAAAAAATAGCTGACCCTGAAGACCGCAGTCGCCGATCAAACTTAGTTGTTTTTGGCGTCAAAGAGCAAGGCGATGAAGATGATAAAACGTTACGAAAATCAGTCATTGATGACATCTTTTAAAAAAAACTGCAGCAATCATGCAAATCTATCGCGCGTATTCATAGTCTTGGAAGACAGCCAGGAAAAAGACTAGTTATCGTATATTTCCACGACTTTTTGGAAAAAGAGGCCGTTTTTTGCAACGTGCGTAAGCTTAAGGGTAGTGGTATATATCCAGAATGATTACAGAAAGAAACTGAGAAAACGAAAACTTCTTTGGGAAACTGTCAAACAGGATGTCGACAATGGAAAACGTGCTTTTCTTATCAATGACAAAGTGAAATTTGATGGCTGCGTTTATGCTTGGGATGACAGTATAGCTCAACGAGTTGTCGTGAGCCGCGAAAACAAAACTTCTAGTAATGCGTGACAGAACACGTGCACCATTTCTAAAACCCTGCGAGTGCTAAATTTCAATGCCAGAAGTATAATAAATAAGGCAGAACAACTTGAATGCCTCTTCAGATACGACCCCCATATTGCAATTGTCACAGAAACCTGGCTGCATGATGGTGTTATAGCAACGAAATACTGGTATCACCATCACATAAGATTTTCCGTCGGGACCGTGGATCGAGGGGAGGAGGTATTGCGATTATTCTAAAGAGCATGTTTTCCGCAGAAATACTTCCTCAGATCGAAAACCATGAGAATGTTTTTGAAAGTTAATTGTTGGGGTAATGTAGTTGTGGTATGTGCGGTTTATAGGTCACCATCATCCCCCTCCCGAGTTCTTGTCCTTGCTGCATGACTATATGACTGTGCTGAAACCCCGGAAAATTATCATGGCAGGCGATTTCAACCTACCCGCAGTTAATTGGCTGCACAGGCCCCAGATGCAGCTGGCCGATAGCCCTCTTCTTGACAATGTTTGCATGTGACATGGAACAGGTTGTGCTTGAAAACACGTGACAATGCTGATACTGCTTCAATTTTGGATCTTGTATTTCTTAGCAAAAATATGACAGAGCTCGATTTCCGAGTGGAAGAGGGCATATCGGACCACAGGCTTGTACTGGTCAGTAGTAGGCTTGATAGTTGTGAAAGGAAGCACGTTAAGCCCTGCAAAACTGTCAAAGACTTTATTAATGCCAACGATCAATCTATCCTTGATGAACTTTGAAAGCTGGTTGACAGCCTACCAAAAGCTGATGTTACTTCACTGTGGCGTGCGTTTGTGACCTGCATTAACTACTGTTTTGATGCCTTCGTGCCGACTAAATTTATTAAACCACAACGAAGAAACCCATGGATTGACAGAAAAATTATACATATAAAACACAGGTTAAAACGTGCCAAAAAAACGCTGGAACAAAAATCCTGAAGTTATTAGCCACCTGCAAGTCCAGCTTCCAGACGCATTGTCTTTTGCCCGTCAAAAATATTTTTCCAATACTTTGCCGAATTACATAAAAACCAGTCCCGATAAATTTTGGCGATATCTTGGCAGTGGAAACACACATTTGCAAGAAATAAGGCAACGTCGGCGATGTTGTGATCACCGATGCTCAGGAAATATCTAACATAATGAATGAATATTTCCATTCTGTGTTCACCTGCAGTGATAGAGCCATGGAGGCTCCTACTCCGTGCCAAGTGTCAGACTTCATATCTTTTGAAGGCGTGTTTTCCTTATTGCTTAATGTTAAAGAAAAATCTTCTGGGGGACTGGATGGCATACCAAATTCTTTTCTTCGCCGTTACGCTGAGCCTGTTGCACACATCTTAACAGCTGTCTTTTCTGTATCTATGAGCACAGCGACTTTACCTGATGACTGGCGTGTGGCTCGTGTTATTGCAGTCCACAAGAAGGGTGATCGCCTAAGCATTGAAAACTATCGTCCCATTTCGTTGACATCCACGTGCTGTAAAACACTGGAACACCTCATCGCTCATTATATAACTAATTTTCTTGAAAGTAACAGCTTGCTCTCTCTATTTCAGCATGGCTTTCGAAAGAAACTGTCGACATCTATGCAAGTTTTAACAACTGTTCACAAAATCGCTCTAACGCTTGATTCTTCCGGACAAGTTAATCTTATCTTCCTTGATTTAAGTAAAGCGTTCGATCGCGTCCCTCATGGTAAACTTCTTGGAAAACTTACTAAGCTTTGCCTTCCTACATTTATCATAAATTGGATAAGAGCCTACCTTTCAAACCATAGCCAGTTCATAGACGTTAACGGCCATGCTTCTACTGCATTACCAGTTCCGTCCGGAGTACCTCAAGGAAGCGTACTTTTCCTTTTCCTAATCTATGTTAATGATATAACTAGCACAATTCATCCACATGTTAACATGAGATTGTTCGCAGATGATTGTCTTGTCTTTAAAGAGATTACTTGCAGTGATGATCAAGTTCAGTTAACCACTAGCTTAGCCAGACTTAATGAATGGTGCACCACCTGGTCTATGACCCTAAATGCTGACAAAACTGTCTTACTTCGTGTCCCGAACAAAAAGCAACTTATGGCATTTCCATATTGCATCAATAGTACACAAATAAAGGAAGTCTCGGAATATAAATATCTAGGCATAACAATTACCAACACTCTATCGTGGTCGAAACACATTGCGAACATTTGTGCATCCGTCTCTCAATAGCTTGGATTTCTGCATCATAAACTGAAAACAGCACCTTCAAATTTAAAACTTCTAGCACACAGAATTTATATATTGCCAAAACTAGAAAACGCCCTAATAGTATGGGACCCCTATTACATAAAGGATAAGCATAAGCTTGAAATGGTTCAGAGGCGAGCAGTAAGGTTCATTTTGAACAAGTTTAGGTCCACTGATTCGCCATCACAACTAATGACCGAAAACCATATCCCTACCTTAGAAGCATGAAGAATTGTGGCACGACTAAAATTTCTTTTCACGATGTACGACAAGTCGCTTGAATTTAATGGACGAATATACATTCAACCTTACCTGTCACGCGTGTCCCGACACCGTCCCGCTCACAACTTGCTCCCTTTCCGTGCCCGCACTAACCTGTCTAAAAATTCATTCTCTCCTCGTACTGTTGTTCAGTGGAATGATCTACCCTCAGAAATTTCCTCTGCTGATAATTTTGAGCAGGCACTACTCATGCATTTTGCACAATGTTATGGAATGTTATTTTTTCCCCTCTTTTATTCATGTTATTTTTACTATCGCATATGCAAGTGCATTTTGTTCTGATGAGAACTTGTTATTTTGATGTTATGTTGACTATGCCCACCAGAAATTTGCCCACCTGCTTGGTCTGTATAGACTGCAGTATGTACAAGCCAATAAAAATAAAATAAATAAATTTCTATTAAAACCCCAGGTAAGTTTCCCCCAGTGCTTTCCTTAGCTTCCTTTGCTTGCTGACTTTGTGCAGTTGTGTTGAACAAAGCTCGAGCCCCTTGTCTGCCCTAGTTCATAGCATTTGGTAACAAAGGAAGATCTTTGGAGCACAACACAATGCAACAATTCCTGCATCTGTGGCAGGAGCAGAAAAAACATGTTGGTCAGAGAGTACAAATTGAAATTCATCCTTCCAGTATTTGCCAACGATCTGGTTTGTACAGCTTGCACAGCTCCTTACAGCTGCAGGTTTCAGCCACTGATGGGAGACACTTAATAGACAGAACCCAACATATACGTACAAAGCAGTTAGCATTTGTCGAATTTTGCTGCTGCCCACGAGCAGCTGCCCCTCATTTGTGGATTATCAATGCATGACAGACAGCTTGAGAAGCTGCTGTCATGTTGTGTAGTGGCCTTTGCTGCTTTCTCAACTTTCCACATTAACGTTATGAAAAGAAAATGCTGTACAGCCTGTTCTATGCTGCATCAAATGGTTCCATAAAAATTTCTGGCTTCAAACTGAGTGCAGCCTGGCAGCACCCTCATATGAATAATGCAACCTAGAATGCATACACTGCCATAGAAGCCAAGAAAAACTGAATGTAGCAATAATTCAACCAAAGTGATTTCTTTATAAGACAACTTTCCTGTGCTGATAGAGGCTGCCGATATATACTAAGATGTTAAATAACACAAGAAAAACCATAAGAAACCACAGGCTGTCGAATATTTGCTACAGTTGAACTTACAATTTACTGCGCTTATACATTTTGTGAAAATTGACAAATGCTGAATGTTAACTTAAAACATCCATATACTGCTGAGCATTGCTCAGTGAAACTGCAATACTGACTATTAGAGGGGAGAAGTACTACAGGTCTTTTAAGGGAAGGTGCACCTATGTGATCAGTTTTCATCATTAATAAAGTTCATTGGATATAATTTATTTACAGTATAGACCTTAATCAAGTTCTGAATACAATTTTAGTTACTCAATATCATATTTGGTTATCTTTCTGTGTCCCCTGGAAGTAAGAAAAGTAGGATCTCTTGTGCAATGTTTGGGCTTCATACCAGGCCTAGAAGAGTTATAAAATAGCCTATATTTCCCCCTTTTAAGCAAATATAAATGTAAATAAGCTGAAAAACTTTTATACTAATTTTATTATTTAAACATACTATTTTTAATCTAGACTTCAGTGATCGAGAACATTGATGGCTGCTTTCCTAAAATGCATGTGACCAAAAATGCTTCAAATTACAATAAAGCCTACCGTAATATTCCACAAATCGAGCGAAATGAGGGAGTGGGCTAACTTCCAATGAACAATCAAGAAAAGCTGGAAAAAAATAATTAATCTTAGCCAAAGGTTGTGAAGGTTTGTTCATATGCCCTTGTTCAGTCTTCCTCAAAACCTTTAAAAGAACAGTAACTATCCCTGTTCTATTGTGTCACTCAAGTTCCATAGCATCACTTCCTTGCAGTCCACCCCAAATTGATGGGCAGTCTTACATTGTTGCTGGTGTTCCGGTGCCATTGAACCGCCTCGGCTTTCTCTTCAATCGTGAAGCACTATTGCGGCACGACCTCCTTGCTACTCCGTGACAAAAGACGAAGTGACCAAGTTTTACAAGCTCGGGTATTTTTCAGCATTGTTCGCTATCTTCCATGTACCTAGCTTCTACCAAGGTCAGCATTTTATCAAAGGGGGATCAGCTGAAGATCGCTGTCCTTCACAGTAAGCGTTGTTCCTTATTTCCGGCAGTAGCTAACTGACCCCGTTTTTACCACGATCACCATTGGTGGCAACAGCAGTGGTGCCACTCTAGGGCAATGGTATCATAAGAACTGGGCTATCTTTTGGTGCTTTGGTAAAAACACCAAATCATGCGAAAAACAGGGGCGGGGAATCTATCAGGATATTACGGTAGACACTTGCGTTGTACACATCTATATGCACGTGCATGCAAAATTTGGCAGTGGTTAAACCAAATTATGTACAAGAATTTTCGGGCACAAGCAGTGAAGCATCGCTAAATTGAAAGAAGAGAAAAATAAGTTGAAAGTTTGAAAACATGCGTATTAGCATTGCAGATAGTTTTAAAGAAATTTGGCAAGAATGCAGACCAGTCTTTCGAGAAGTGTAAAACTTCGAAATTCTCCTGTGTAGGTGGTGCCCTCAGAACACTTGCGAGCTTTTTCCTTCGGCCAGGATTTTTTTGCTATACTGCAATGACAAGATTTAGCTTCAGCTGTCTATGTTTCAAAGATTCTTTTGATTCTTCTCTGGTGTTTCTGCCTGCTTACAGTGATGAACTCTGTAGTTGGAAGGAAGTCCAGCTACTGTAGAACTTCCTTTGAGGAATTCTACAGCTTGTGGCTTTTGTTGAGCCACAGTATGGCTAAAAAACATTATTAAATTCTTCGATTCTAAATGCCAGAGAGAGAGAGAGAAAAGGAGGAAGAAAAGGCAGGGAGATAAACCAGACTGAGTCCAGTTTGCTACCCTACATGTGGGAGGGGGAGTGAAAGAGAGAGAGAGAAGCCATGTCTACATCACACTTTCACATGCACTAAGTCAGGTACAGGATGTCTACAGTCGGGCACTCAAGTCTGTTGCCTTCAGGTACTAAAGAAGCACTCGAATGGCTGTCTGGGCTAATGAACTGTGAGGCCAGGCTCCCAAGACTTTTGCTTCTGTGAATGGCCTATCGTTTAGTCTATTCAAGGCACACTGGAGAGTCTGACATTGGTTATCGAAGTAAGAACAGTGGCACAGATGACAACTGATGGTCTCTTCACACTTGCACTTAGCGCACATTGGTGAGTCCGCCATTCCAATACGATAGCTGTAGGAGTTGGTGAATGCTACTCCTACCCACAGCCAACACAGCAGTGTTGCATCACACCGTGAAAGGTTTGCTGGTAATTTCAGTTTCAGTGATGGGTCGAGGCTGTACAAACGACGGTTAGAGTTCTGTGGTGTATGCCAGTAACTGAACATGATGGTACGAGCGAGACTGTGAAGCTCTCTTGCAGCGTCTACTCTCAATAAAGGTGTAAGGAGTGTCGGTGCTCCAACCTGGGCACGTTGGGCAGCATCATCGACGAGATGATAACCAACAATGCCACAATGTCCTGGCAGCCACTGAAAGATTATATCATGTCCTCGTTCAGAAGCGCAATGGCGAATTTCATAGATTTGGAACACCAGCTGTTTGTAATTACCACATCGTAAACCTCACAAGCTCTGGAGGGCTGCTTTCGAATCACAAAGTATTGCCCATTTGCTAGGTAGCTCTTTTTCAATGTATTCAACAGCAGCAAGAAAGGGGGGCCAGTTTGGAACCTGTAGATGTCGTTATGTGCGAAGTCAAACTTGATGACCGATTCAGATGGTATAACAATGGCACCTGCCAAACTTTCCAAGACCGAACCGTCCATGTAAACATGGATTCGGTTAGTGTACGAACGATGCAAAAGTTCCAATGCGATCTGCTTGAGAGCTGCGGTGGTCACACTAGCCTTCTTCGCAATTCCTGGAAAAGCAAGGTACACAGGAGGCTTTGTTAAGCACCACAAAGGGGATGGCGTTCTTGTTGCGGACGAGCAGCTCAATGACAAAGAGTGCTGAATAGCTGCAACTAATCTGGAAAACGCTGCCTTGGATCTTTTCTCAGGCAAGCGAGCGAGATGGTGGTCAGGGATCTGGATATATGGCAAACATGCGCCCAGAGTGCATGGACAGCTATGCAAGTCGTTATTGGGTGGTCTCTCGCAGTGGCAATTGTTGCTACGCTTGAAGCACATCGAGGTAGCCCCGAACATGTTTGAAGGGCTTGGCCTTGAATGCTCTGTACGGCACAAATGTTTGTTTTGTTAGCATTAGACAGCACTTGTGTGCTACATCGCAAGTATCCTAGGAAGAGTGTCCTGTATAGTGGAAGCATAGATGCCACGGCTGTGCCCCACAATTTACCAGCAAGAAACCTTAGTATATGGGCGATAGAGGTAAGCCTCTTCTTGAAGTATGAGATGTGGGGGCTCCATGAAAGGTCCCTGTCGATAATAACGCCTAGGTATCAATGGTTTTAAATGCCAAAACCACAATCTGATTGTAAGGCACACCATGGTGAGGGACTGCAGATTAATTTTTACCATTTTACCATCTGGGATTCTTTAATGTGCACCTAAATCTAAGTGCACAAGTGCTTTTGCATTTCGCCCCCATCAAAATGTGGCCGCTGTGCCCAGGATCAAAACCGCAATGCCATAGCCACTGGAAGACCATGGCGGGTGAATCACAGTATGGCTATGAAAGTGGCCAGCTCCACAACAGTATGTAAAGCAAATCTTGGGGCATGGAAACCAAATCTTGCTGGGGTAGTGGGCAGGGCAAAACGGCTGAGCACAGATCAATTACCATGCATTTTGCTTTCACCCTTCAGGCGTTACTACTGTCAATTGGCGGGGCACTGTTCCCTGCTTCTGCTTCAGCTTCGCTGCTACCAGCGTCTACGGCTACAAGAATGGATGCGGACCAAGGACAAATCTACATCATCGACGCTGCTCTGTTCTTTGCTTCAATCCATTGCTCTGTGATGTCACAGAAGGCCCTGCTATACAGACTGTACCGTTCTGGACCTTCTTCAATGGGCACAGTGAAACGGCTGAGCAAAGGTCGCTTACCATGCGTTTTGCTTTCATGCTTCAGGTTAGTTATGGCTCCTGTCTACATAGTGACAACCGATTTCTCATTGTTGTGCCATGCCCATGGAAGTGCTTGCATATTGCAGATGATTGTTATTGCATTTGTAAATTGCTGCTTTATGGGGATGTGTAAGGAAACCTCTGACCTACTGTAAAGGTAATGCTGCACACTCTTGTAGAAGGTCAATCAGGGTGTCTACCAAGTTGACATTTCCAAATTCCCTGAGTTTTCCAGGTTTTCCCTGAGCACCTTTGCGAAATTCCCTGAATGAGTCAGATCTTTGTTTTATGTCAAGACAGGCTGACACCACGTTGCCCGATGCTGTCACTCTCTAGTAAGCATGTTGAAACAAAAAAATGGCTTAATCCAGTTTGAATAGTAAGGAGTAATATATATTTTATTTAAAAAGAAAACAGAAGGAAGGTGTTAGTAAAATGCACAGCGAAAGAAATGGTAGAGCCCATTCCAAATTGAGTCGAACATTTTCAAATACGAATGAAAAGGAGATGCATACATAAGTAACTATTTTTTTAATATCAGCTATTTCTATCAACTGATAGCAAGCTCATCTGTATGAGGTCCTGAACTTTGTCACAACTAAGGTTCTCTCTCAGCAGCTGGGAAGTCAACGTCAACTGTCCTGACATACTCTCAGCCCGTACACAACATCTCAGTGTTGGGTTTTACTGCGTAAACAATTTATTTTGGTTTGGATGAGGGACACCTGTGTCTCAGCATCAGCCATCACTTAGTTTTTTTAGCTCAAGCTCCTTCAAAGAGGTGGCGGCACCCTTCCTTTCCCATTAATTCCTCAGTGCGTCGGTCCTTTCTGTTCTCATCCTCCTTCTACCACGCTTTCACCACATGGATCATCTGAAGCATCCTCTTGGTCAGTTGTACAGTCAACATTTGATTTCTTGGATTTGATTTCTTGGGGCCGCAAAAAAAATTGAAAAAAACGGGCAGTCTGAAAAAAATTAATGCATGTCTTTAACTGCCTTTAAGGGCTAAAATTACCACAGGCACGTCTCAAAAAGCTCTGAAGGCCTGCCAGTACGCTTTTTAGGCATATCAGGGCTTGTACTGTGACAGAAGACGACGTGCACGCATGTGTAATTAAGTAATGTATACTGTGTCCCGCGACGATTGCCCCCTTCCCACGCTTGTTATGCTTCACCGCCTAACACTGGTGTACCAAGGCGAAGCCAACTTTCGCAGACTGGCATTACGCAACGCGCTCTGCTCTGCGAGCTTCAAAGCCAATCGCTAGGATTACAAAGGCGGAGTCGGTGCCATTGGTGATAGCGGCGAATTCTTTCAATGAAAAACACGGCACCGCACGGCAAGAAGCTTAATAGCGAACATAGAAGCAGCTAGGCCTGACGAACGTTGCCGCGGTGGTGGTTACGGATTTGCCTGCGAGAGTGCCGGTTCGAGGCGGCGAGATAATCAAAATAGCGGCGGTGGCGGCTTTGATTAATGCCATTTCAGACCTGCAGTCGGGGCAATATACATTGACTATATGGAGTACGTGGTGGTGCCGCAAAACCGTGCAAATTATCGGGCATGTCCGAAAAATCGGGCGTCTAGAAAATCGGTCGTTAACTACTCTGGCAATACATCGTGCCGATGACACGGCGTCAATAATGATTCGTTGCGATTCCTCTGTTATTGGAGCCAGCATTAACACGACCTTCGTTCCCTTTCAATAAAGTTACAGCTAATTTTCCCTGATGGAAGCACAAATTCCCTGAGTTTTCCCTGAGTTTTTCCAGACTGTTCAAATTCCCTGAGAATTCCCGGTTTTCCCGGTTTTCCCGGTTGGTAGACACCCTGTGAGTCAACAATAAATTAGGTCAGATATATCAGACTTAAGAACACGCCTTGAGAACACAGAAAGACTCATATGGAGTTTTGGTGCACGTTTAACAGACCTCGAAGGCAAAGTAAATGAGATGCAGGGAAAGATTACCTTGATTTAAGTTGTAAGCCCAGCTGTCACGGCAGAAGAATCTGCACTCGCAGCACGAAATATTATTAGATTTGGAGGACAGAAGCCGCAAATCGAACTTCATCGTTTTTGGAATCCCAGACACAACTGACGAAACAGAAACAACCCTAAGAATAAAAGTTATAAAGGGCATTTTTCACGATAAACTAGGCTACCTGTTCATCGGTTGTGCAAATGCATAGACTAGGAAGGCCGAAGTCAAATCGACCAATTATTCTTTCTTTTCAGGATTTCCGCGAAAAGCAAGCTGTCTTGGCAAACAAAATATTAAAAGGAACGGATACGCAAATTCAGCATAATTACTGGGCAGACACATTAAGGAAACTCAGGTTGCTTTGTGCTAGTGCTAAATGCAAAAGAGATGCCAAGAAAAAGGTATTGCTGGCATACAATAAACTTCCAACAAGTGACAAAATTTTCCTGTGGGATGACACGTTGAACACTCGAAAAGAAGTGCCAAATTCAAACAGATTATCTTCTTCTAGCTAGCAAACAAAGCCTCGCCAGTTATGTTTGCTGTGTCTGAACGCTCACAGCATCGTACATAAGATAAGCTTGACGATCTTCTGCTGCTACATGCACCTCATCTTTGCGTAATCACCAAAACTTGGTCGAACAAGTCGATTCATGACGACGAAATAGTTCCTCCAGCTTATCAATTGTATAGAAGAGACAGAGGCGCTCATGGCAGTGTAGCAGTCATTGCCAAAAAGTGAATAGAAGTAGAAGTTTCTATTCAAATCCACAATCACGAGAGCTTATTCCCAATAGTGGCATTGTCAGAAATAACGTTTTGCCTTGTCACAGTCTATCGATGCCCTGATGCTAATGAAGATTACACGATTCAATTACTATATGATGAAATTGTAAAGCTACAAAGCAGAAACTTAATACTCACAGGTGACTTTAATCTGCCAAATATTAATTGGAACAATCTCAGTTAAAGTTGTTCCGCTTCTGAAGACTCGATTCTTGACATTATTCTTTCTCTTAACCTCGAACAACTAATGAAAGTGAACACAAGAGGGAATTCGATTCTTGACCTTATGTTCGTTAGTGAAATCTTTGGTAGTGCACATGTGACAGTTGAGATCGGAATCTCTGACCATGAATTTATTTTTTTCACGTGGGCTAGAGCTCTTGATAGCAAGAAAGAAACTTCTGTAAAAAATGCAGTTAAGGATTTCGATCAAGCAGATGATGTGGCAATAACAGACTACTTTGCGGTCCAAGGCATATTGTTGAAAGCACCATGGCAGATGTTTCATAATACTGCCGCATACTATGTTGAAAATTTCATATCGTTGAAATACGTTTGCAAACGTCATTCAAATCCATGGATTACCAGAGAGAACCCCTCGTAAGTGCAAAATAAAAAAAGAAAGCTAACAGGAACAGAATGTTTTACTCATCTTAAAAATAATTTCTTGACTCAGATTAAGCAAGCTAGACATAACTTTTTTAGCAACAGTGTGGAAAAGTTTACTAAAAATGACCCTTCCAAATTCTGGCCATTTCTTGGCCAAACTAGAATAGGATTATCAAAAATAAAGGTTGGCAACTGTACAGTGACAGACCCTTGTAGCATATAGGAAAATTTTAATCACTACTTTCAAAGTGTATTTTCGAAGCTAGATGAAACTGAGCATAGGGCACCCACATGTGATTGTGCACATGAAATTTTAATCATACGCGAAGGTGTTCTGGCGATGGTTTTGAATATCAATGTAAGGAAGGCTAGTGGACCAGATGGCATCTCTAATTTATTCTTAAGGCGCTATGCTGCACAGATTTCTGGATTTTTTAAGGATATCTTTAACTTATCACTGAGATCATATGAAATACCATGTGATTGGCGAAAGGCACATATTGTTTCAATACATAAAAAATGGAGTTGCTGCTGGGAGGCGCCTGCTCGTTACTGTCATCCAGTTTCTATCACCAGTCAATGTTGGAAGCTGTTGGAGCATGTTCTAAGTTCCCAGCAGAAATCCCTTGTTGAACATAAGATACTCTCCGTTTACCAGCATGGTTTTAGAAAAGGTCTGTCTACAGTCATGCAGTTAGTCGCAACAGTTCATGAATATTTTAGTGTTCTTGACATGTCTGGCCAAGTGGATGTTTTCTTCTTGAATTTTTGTAAGGCCTTTGACAAGGTGCCTCATGGTAAATTATTGTTGAAATTGCGGTACATTGGTCTACCGTCCAACATCATAGGATGGATTGCTGCATATTTTAAAGTTTTAAAGACAGACAGCAATTTGTTCAAGCGCAAAATTATTCATCCAGCATGCTATCAGTCACCTCCAGTGTTCCCCAGGGAAATGTACTGGGGCCGTTGTTGTTCTTAATTTATATAAATGATTTAATAGATGTGTTACCAGATGATGTTTCAATCAGATTATTTGCAGATGACTGAGTTTTTAAAAAGATCTTGTGCACAGACGACCATAATTGTTTACAGGCAGCTCTCCAGGCAATTGATTAGTGTGCAGAGTGGAGTGGAGTGTGGAGCTAAACAGGGACAAAAAACTGTTCTACGCATCACAAGAAAGAAAATCCCAGCATATTTATGTATCACCTCGGCAGGAGTGCGATTTGCAAACTTGACAAGTATAAGTACTTAGGAGTCACCATTATGGGTGACTATCATAGTATTATGGAATCTATTATGGTCCATACATATCATGGACATTTGTAGTTCTGCTTTTCAAAAGTTATGTTTCCTTAAAAGAAAGGTTAAAAATTCCCCTGTGAATACAAAGCTTTTAGCATATGATGTATGTGTAAGGTCCAAGTTGGAATATGCATTGGTACTGTGGGATCCCTACATAAAGAAGGACACTGAAAAATTGGAACATATTCAAAGAAAAGCAGTAAGATTTATATACGGTAAATACAAAAGACTAGATTCTCCTTCCTTGCTCATTCAAGAACACCCGATTTCAACGTTACAAATACGCTGGAAAATAAGTCGCCTTCTCTTCCTTCAAAAACTTCTTTCACGAAAAATCCCGGTAAAGTTTCAGAATGGCACACAGCAGGCTACTACCAGGCAGACAAGGCATACAACGCAACACACATTGGCTCCAATTTTTGTAAAAACAAACTCCTCTAAGAACAGTTTTTTCCCTAAAACAGTGAAAGAATCGAACAAATTATTGAAATTACCACTAACCACTTTCGAATCAAAAGACTTCACCACTGAACTGGAATATATTTTTTGCAAGCAAATGGGCCTTGAGCTGCAATGTGTTCTTGATTTGTGAACTTCCTTTGCGATAAAAGATTAGAGTTGAAATGGTAGTCTGTCTTCATGTTTTTTTTTTTTCTGGTAATCTATTTGTAAGCCTATTTGCACTTTTGCCCTTCTAACTTTTGTGTTCTGGTACTTTTTCTTGTTAACTTGACTAGGGTTGAATTAGAGATAGATCCTTGCGACAAAAAAATAATTATCCTTTGTTATTGTCCCGCCGTGGTGGCTTAGCAGCTTTAGTGTTGCGCTGCTAAGCATGGAGGTTTGGCATTGAAATGAGGCTGCTGCGGCTGCATTTTGATTGTAGGCCAATGAATACTGCAGGCCAATTCATTGGCCTGCAGTATTCATTGGCCTACAATCAAAAGATAGCTTTGGAGATAGCTTCACTATTGCGAGATTTATCATGACACAGCACCAGATGTGTAGGTCACCAGATAAGGTCAACGTATTTGATCTGTTGCAAGCATGCTATCTTCACAATGTGCCAAGAGCACTGTCGGATGTACACTTTGACACGTCCAGTGCAGAGTCTCGCTATGTCCTGCAAAAGTGAAACTATCTCTGAAGGTGACTGCCCGAGAATACCACCCCTGTTGAGACCGTCTCTCATATGTAGGAAGTATAGCCTTCGCCTTAGCACTAATGAAAAGTGCAGAATGAGCTGGTGCCAGATCAGCCAGGGCTCATGCTTGTTTATTGTTACCCAAAAAAAGTTCACCATATCGGTGAAACTTGTGGTTGTGAGTCTCATCAGTACAACGCATGAATGGAAAAATGAAGCACCTACAGCTACCACACCTCGATTAGAAACGTTCTTACATCTACGGAATATGAATCGACGGGCTCCACCAGTCCTGCACAGTAGATTCCTCCTGTATGTGTGGCTCCACAACATGGGCGGATATAATGTAGGGATTCGTTCTATTGAATTCTATGCCCCTTTTATCATCCAATATTTCTGGCTAGCTGACACCAGTGATAATGCAGGTGGAGTGCTGCTTTGACCACTGACAAAGCACGACAAGGAATGACATTGGAAAAGAATCGTTACATTCTCCTGACCATGGATTACGCCGCATTCACGGTGCTGTGGGAGCACTGACCTGACAGAAGCAAGAAGAACGAGTCATACCACAGAAAAACCCTCCACTTCAATTTCAGTTGATGCAATGCTAAGAACAAAGATGGCACTTCTTTCTTATGCAACAAAGCGAGAATCAATAGGACATAGTCTTTTCGAGCAGTTTTGCTGCCATCCATGTCTCTGAGTTGCTTTGGCAAAGGGCATCTGAAGGCAGATGGCCACCCTAGAAAAACACTGGCTTCATAGATATAAAGTAAAAGCTCATTAATTTGAACCGCAAAGGAAAGCCGCTTCATTTCAAATTAATGAAAGTTTGAACTAACGAAAGTGAAAGAGAACAACAGTACACTGCGATTTGGAAGCAGTAGGGCATGTCAGAAATTTAATGCTTGAAAACGTCCAAGATCGTAGTCTGCCTTTTTTCCTTGAAGGTGATAGCTAGCACTTTTTATTGCGAAAGCAATACTGCTCGAGGTTTCCACTCTTGGCCGTCATCCTGGAGAATCCACCATTGACCTTTAGCGTGACCTATATGTGACGTCATACCAGCTGTGGAAAAGCGGGGCCCCAACTTGGCTCGCCGCGATCGTCCCAGCGAATCCTCCATGCTACAGCTGCGCGCCGCTGCCACGAGGGGCACTCGCTGTACGTGACGTCATGCCAGCTGTGGAAAAGCAGCCCCCCAACTCGGCTCGTCGCGATCGTCTTAGCGAATCCTCCACGCGCCGCTGCCGTGGGGGAGGCGCTCGTTCTATGTGACGTCATGCCAGCTGTGGAAAAGCGGCCCCCAACTCGGCTCGTAGCAGTCTTCCCAGCGAATCCTCCATGGTATGTCGGATGATGTGTATAAGGTGAAGCTGCAACAATGTGCTGCAGCTAAGAGGCGGCGGCGTGCGGAAGAAACGGATGAAGAGCGGGAACAACGTTTAGGTAAACGGCGTGCATATTATGCAGCCAGGCGAATGCGTTCAACATCTCTTGATCTGGGTGCATCTACAAGTATCATGCATGCTCTCAATGCTGACACGACTTTGGCGGTACCTGATCATTCAAAAGCAAGCCTTATGGATGCTTTAAATGGCGACGAGACTGCATCTACACGTTCGATGAGCAGGAGGAACTCTACAACCTGAACAGAAGATTGCTTTCGCAATCCACTAGGCTTAGCCAGGCTAAGCCTCTGCCAGTTTCTGCTCTATTGAGCGAATGTGGCGGAAGGCCTCCTCTTCGCCTTCTTCAAAACTGAAGAAGAGACGGGCAGCTTCAATCCAGCCATGACCTCCACAGCGGAGGGCCGAACTGGTGCTTCGTTTTCCTCTTCCTCGTCGTCACTGGCAGCGACAGGTTCAGCGCTTCTAACCTGAGAAATTATGTCCTAATCTTTCAGCCCACCACACACCACTGCACCCTCGTCCACGTTGACATAGTCAGCAAAGGAGAAGTGCAAAGCCCCCAAGATTCGCGACGGGCAAGAAGTCTCAGAGGTCAACGTAGAACGGAGAGAAGGCAGCTGCCGCTGCCTTCTGGCCAACACCGCGCCGGTTAGATTTTTCCCGATTTTGCCTTCTCTCGCCGTTCTCTCCATTCCGGAGGCGACGCAGCCTTGTGTGTAGGCAGTATGCGCGTTTCTCTGGCCGTGTGCCAGGTGCCAAGCCGGCGGCACTATGGCGCATAGTTCGAATTATCCGTGGCGGAACCTTCTCGGGTTCAAATTAACTAGCTTTTTTATGCATAGACTTCTGTGGAGCTTGGCCAGACCAAATCGTACAGTTCGAATTATCTATAAATTCGAATTATTGAAGTTCGAATTAATGAGCTTTCACTGTACTTGTCAACCTCTAACAAGACTCAAACAAGAAAAAGTTTTCACAGGAAGACGGAGACTTGAAGTGATGAACAATTTTGACAAGGAAAGTTGTCTTTGTCAGGAATGAGAATGTGGGAACAGCCACCACCGCTGTAAAATTGGTAATGAAACCCACACATAGTGCAAAAGTTGTGGGTTCATATTCCACCTGCACTAAGTTGTTGTCTTGTCCATATTTATTTCCTGTTAGGTAATCATATCCCGAGATTTTAACACAATGCAAAACAACGAGAGCCCGGACGAAGAAAGACACGGACGCAGCAGTGATTCAGAACTAATGTTTATTCATCGCAATTTATTAGGTACAATTGAATTCTCAGATGCTTTTATTGGCTTCTGTTGGTTTCATATTCTTAGAAATTTACTTGTACAGTAACAAAGAAAGAATTCTGGGATTTTACATGCCAATACCATGATTTGATTACGAGGCACACCGTAGTGTGGGACTCCGGATTAATTTTGATCACCTGGGGATCTTTAACACACCCCCAATGCACGGGTCACAGGCACTTTTACATTTTGCCTCAATCAAAATGCAGCCGTAGCAGCCGTAGCAGCCGCATTTCAATCTGAAACCTCATGCTTAGCAGCACAACACTACAGCTGCTAAGCCACCACGGCAGGACAATAAAGAATAATTCTTTTTATTGTCACTTAAGAAAACAGTACGTTGGCCAAGTTTGGCTCTTTCTTCAATTTTCCCTAATTGAGAAAAAGGTTTGGCACCCACCTTCAGGTTCTGGTCACTTGAAAGAATGCATTACAAGTTCTGTGCTAGTAGTGCTGTTTGCAAAGACTTCCTTAATGTTGCACCCATTATTCTTTCCACAGCTCGCTACGTCATCCACAATTTAAGTAGAACCCTTTTCGTAAGACTCCAGGTTTCTGCCCCGTACGTGAGTACTGGTAAGACACAGCTGTTATACACCTTTCTCTTGAGGGATAATGTAAACCTGCTGTTCATGATCTAAGAATGCATGCCAAACACACCCTAGCCCATTCTTATTCTTCTGATTATTTCAGTCTCATGATCTGGATCTGCAGTCGCTACCTCCCCTAAGTAGATGTATTCCCTTAACATTTCCAGTGCCTCGCTACCTGTTGTAAACTGCTGTTTTCTTCCGACCCATTTTTTTTTTAAACCCATCCTTCTGCTTTGCCTCTCCAGGTCAGTGAGCATGCATTGCAATTGGTCCCCTGAGTTACTAAGCAAGGCAATATCATCAGCGAATCGCAAGCTACTAAGGTATCATCCATGAACTCTTATCCCCAATTCTTCCCAATCGAGGTCTCTGAATACCTCCTGTAAACACACTGTGAAGACCATATACATGGTCTTCACACTGTGAAGACACATTGGAGAGACCGTATCTCCCTGCCTGATGCCTTTCTTTATTAGGATTTCATTGCTTTCTTTATGGAGGACTACAGTGGCTGTGGAGCCGCTGTAGATATCTTTCAGTATTTTTACATACAGCTGGTCTACACCCCGATTCGGTAATGCCTCCATGACTGCTGAGGTTTCGACTCAATCAAACGCTTTCTCGTAATCAATGAAAGCTATATATTGAAAGGTTATATTCCGCACATTTCTTTGTCACCTGATTGATAGTGTGAATGTGGTCTATTGTTGAGCCTTTACGGAATCCTGCCTGGTCCTTTGGTTTACAGAAGTCTAAGGTGTTACTGATTCTATTTGCGATTACCTTAGTAAATACTTTGTAGGCAATGGACAGTAAGCTGATCGGTCTATAATTTTTCAAGTCCTTGGCGTCCCCTTTTTTATGGATTAGGATTATGTTAGCGTTCTTCAAAGATTCCGGTGCGCTCAAAGTCATGAGGCATTGCGTATACAGGGTGGCCAGTTTTTCTAGAACAATCTGCCCACCATCCTTCAAGAAATCTGCTGTTACCTGATCCTCCCCAGCTGCCTTCCCCCTTTGCATATCTCCCAAGGCTTTCTTTACTTCTTCTGGCATTACTTGTGGGATTTTAAATTCCTCTAGACTATTCTCTCTTCCATTCCATATTCTCTTCTCTTCCATATTCTCTCTTCCCTTCCAAGTTTCACAACAAGACCTGCCACCCTCTCGTTAATGCTATAGAATTCCTTTATGTTACCAGCTATGTCCTTACTAATCAGGAATCCGACTCCTAGTTCTCGTTTCTCCGCTAAGCCCCGGTAGCACAGGAGGTGCCCGCTTTTTAGCACTGTATATGCTTCTTTTGTCCTCCTAACTTCACTGAGCCCTCTTATATCCCATTTACTGCCCTCTAACTGCTACAATAGCACTGCTAGACTCGCCTCACTAGATAACGTTCTAGCGTTAAACGTTGCCAGGTTCAGATTCCAATGGCGACCTGTTTGGACCCAGGTATTCTTAGCACCCTCTGCTGCGTCACAGGTTTGACCACCGCCATGGTCAGTTGCTTCGCAGCTGCTGGGGACTGAGGGCCGGGGTTTGATTGTGTTGTTCATATAGGAGGTTGTGGCTAAGTACTGCAACAGGGTGGCCAATCCTGCTCCGGTGAGGGAGTGCGCTACCGGTTCTGGTCACCAGGATCAGGCCGCACTCCAGGCCTGTTTATGCAATTTTATCAACATGCATTTTTTTTTTCATCGGGTGGAAAATTGCGCAGCATCAGGATTCGAACCACGGTCCTCTTGCACGCGAGGCGGATGCTCTACCTCTACACCACCGCTGCACCTGTTATGTGCTAGTAGTACTAAAAAAGCCTATTGAAAAGCTATCAAAGGTCTTTGTTATTGATAAACCTTTGACGTGTTCCGTGAAAACTTGGAGGCATTCTTTTACTCGGTTGTAGTTTGCCACACCATGTTACAATAAATTTCTGCTAATATGATTACCATCGGAGTTTTGTTACCCTGTTCTACGTTTCCATTCTGCTGTGTTCATGAATGGCTGTTCATTTTTACATTGTCAGTGGTACTGCACTTATAAACTGGTGTACTGCAAGTGTTGCGAATTTCAAAATATAATCATACTTCATCAATATCTGTCTGGGAGTCTACTCAGTACAGTCCAAGAACTTCCTTTTGCATGTGCTGTACGAACAGTTAGGGAAATCACTGCCTACCGGGCTAGCGAAATTGTGATATGCGATGTTGTGCCAGCACATGCAGGTAGCGGGTGCTGGGCTCTTTCTTATATTTTTTACATGTCAAAGTCAGCACTTATCGACCATGGCAACAGCGCAATTATGGATCCTTATCTCATTAGTTTAGGCTCATTAGTTTGACCAGTCGTCAAAACCAAATTGTTACTTCCAAATCGCAAGTTGTACGTCGAACTACCCTCGAGTGTGAAGAGTGGGAACGGCCCAGTACTCTCACTCATTAGCTGCAGTGCCAGGTGTCGTAATTTTGCTGCTCAAATCACTGGTTAGTCACGCTGACCTTTCTGTTGCGACTGTACAAAAAGTAAAGCTAAGCTGCAAAAGCAAGCGCAAAATAACGAACCGAATTCTCCACGACACCTTGTAAGTCTTAAAATTGATTTCCACAATGGTTTCGATGAGATGCCTTAGGAATTTCTGCATCTCTTTTCTACACATAATTTTTTGCAATGTTTCTAATACCAGACTTGAAGCTGCTATAAAATGCGTTCAAGCCGGACATTAGACTAGATATGCAATGGTTTCTGCAGTATGAGCTTCTATCCCACGTCTTCTTTCGGACGTTTTCATAGTCTTGGATAAACGGTGAAAAAAATGTCATGTACCCCTTTTGTGCTACCTGGGCTGTAGTCAAAAATCATAACCAGACTTCAAATGCATCTTTAGAAAAACCAAGAACAGAAGCGTAGACAAAAAAATTGCGAGACATTGCTGTCTTGTGTCGCCTTTCCCCTTCATTCTTCATGCTTTTCTAAAAAAACCCTTACTAACTTGCTGGAATTTAAACTCTTCTGTAGGCCTCAAATGCCTTAAAACGCTGTTTTAAGGCATTTAAGGCATCTTAGGTGGCCTTGCACAGTTGGCTAAGCAAAGCTTAGAACTTTCCACGTATTCTGTATTGCTGCAGCTGTTTTGCCCATTGTGCGAGATTAGTGCAGCAGGAGCTGAATGTGAACAATGACACACATGGTCAAGGTGGCATATTTTTTAAGGCAAACCCTAAATAAAAAAAAGACATGAAATATAATTTCATTACATTTAAATCACTTAGGATAAGTGATATGCCACAGCTTGCAACACAGAATTGACTTTTCTTTTTTCCCCACCATTCCCAGCATTACTGAAATGCAGTTGATAAAGAACTGCAGTCCCATATAAAAATGAGACAGTTGACATAACTAAATGTGGTCACTGGCAGCTGAAAGGAGCACATGTGACATATGGATAAACACTAGCCCACTATTCAGCACTAATATGCAACATGAAAGACACTTGCCTGACAGTGAATGAAGGCACATTCTGTTCCTCTGAGTCATGGAGATGAACTACCAGTGGTGGATACCCGTTCACAGTCAGTGTCAACATCAAATTGTTTTCATCAAAGACGACTCTGATCATGCCAAGACGGGGCTCTTCGCGCATTGAAACAAAGTAGTCATCTTTTACAAGGAGCATTTGCCTGAAAGTAAAAGTCACCATTTCAAAAGGAAGCTACAGGAATAACCTTTTGCGGCATTGCACATCATCTTGTAAGCAAAGACCGAGTACCAAGGCACCTTTCTTGACAGAACAATCAGCGGTGCCGAGGCTATGTCAAATGATATAATTCAAGACACATCATAAGTAGTGGAAACATGTCCAACACAATGTTAACAGCACTGATATCCATTGGCACAGAAACCAGTGGTGCTTAACCCACGAAGAAAAGAACTCAAATAAGTCCTCCAAGCCACCTTCCTTAAGTGTCCATGCTTTAAAATATAAAGAAAAAAAACACTTCAGCCTCCTACAGAGTTCCAAGCTTACTGCGGTCAATGCATAATATGTTTGGAAATTTCATTTTATGGACATTTACAGTATGCAAGAGGTATTTGAGTGCATGCTGAAGAATTCAGGAATGGCAACAGCATTTCAGAAAACATTTGTTAATCTAGAATCTCACTTATACAATTTCTCGGTGCCAACGTTCGCGACTGATAACACAAAAGTGACCCAATACAGTTATGCTTACTTTTACTAGTTCATACATTCCCGGAAAACATGATCCTTCGGTACCAACTTTGAGTACACCCACAAACTGAAGTCGTACGATATGTTTTCAGGCAGCTAAATCACCTGTAAACAAGAAAAGGCACAAGGCACGTATGATCAGCAATAGTAGCTGCCTGCCGCAACAGCTTTCCCATCATACTCGCCCACCAGTCGAGCATAAAAATGCTGGCACGCACTGAGTTTCCTGTTCCGGTACCAGCAAAACTGCCGGGTGGTTGCACACCACATTCACAACTATCACTGCTAACCGTATTGCAATAAGCATCTTCACCTATCTGTTCACAGCATGTGGGGCGTAGTGCCATTGGAAAGTGCACTGCACACACTTAATAGGCAATAACCCAAACTCGCCGGCATTCTAACCTGCAAGCAGCGCGAAGTGAGCATCACGTTTTGCCCTAGTGGCATCGTAGGCACCATATTTGCATTGTAGGCACCAGCATCATAGGCGCCTCCCAGCTCAATCTCATTTCAATTTTTCTGTCGCTGTTTTAAAGCACTACGTCACAGGAAAACGACAGCTTGCATCTCGGGTTGGTCGGGCCCAAAAGCTCCACGCAAGCAGACATCTCTTGCCCCAAAGATATGCACCAAGTGGGCATGTTAAAACTTCCCGCCAAAATGCCCTGCTCGTCTCGAAGAAGCTGCTGACCCAGACTGAATTTGAGCAGTGCAAACGTAAGCCTGCTGAAGCACGAAAACGACAACAGGCAACTTGGGCCCCACTAGCTTGGCATGCATTGGTATCTCATGCTAAATGATTCTCGCAACACTTTACATTGCGTAGGTATCAACTACAGTTGAGCGTTGAATTTTTTTGCGAGTTCAGACAGTGTGTTCTCCCGGTTAAAACTATTATATACTATATAAAACTAAAAAAATTTATTAGTTACATTTTTTACATTGGTTCTTTCACTGCTGTTTCCTAAGACTGCTCAATAAGATCGTCTTCAGCCTCAACAAGTGACCGACTTTGGCTTCAATAACGACTGCATGCTTGGATCAAGTGCTGTGTTTTCACGTCCGCCAGCGCTTCCACAATAGCAGCCTTTAGCCAGCTTTTAAAACTGCATGGCTGTTTATTCGATGCCCTCTCATTGATGCCCTCCCCCATATAAAGCAGCATAGCAGGTCTAAATTATCGGGAACTAAGATGCCACAGTGAGGGTGATGTGGCCATAGAAGTTCATAGCCAGCCACTTTTGAGCTGTGCAGGTGATGTGGGAGGAATAAAATCCACTACTTAGGAGCAACCCCTAATGATTGTATGCGCACAAGACCTGACTGATGTCTTCGCCACATGAAGCCGATCTGCCAAGAATATCAATAATATAAGGGCTCTCACTTATGATGACCTCCACCTGCTGGAGAAACTAAACAGCCTGAATGAAATTGTATCACAGGCAGTGCTTGTTTCTCTTGTCGCAGATGACAATTGAGCATGCCCTCCTGTCTCACTCCAAAAAGCAGGAGAGAGAGAGAGAGAGACTCTTAGAAAAATAGAATTTCGCCGGTGCGTATACAACCACTGGCATGCTACTCTGTATAGGGATGGGGAATCGGATTAAAAAATTTCAGAAGAGAGTGGAAGAGAATAAAAATAAATATTAAATATGCAAGTGGACTTGATACTGATAGTTACAGGTGACATGGCGGGTAAATTTGGACTTTTGTCTATGAAATGTAGAATCTTTAAAGCTATCCTATTACACCTATTTCTGACAGGTATTTGAACAATAAATCCAAAACCCGCCACTGTTTTGAAGGGCTGGGTTTTGGACTTAAATACTGGGTAATGTCAAAGGATCGTGGCAAATCATGTCCATTTGTTGCTCAAAAAATTGTCTCTCGTCACAGTATGCGGGGAATTCTAGCAATATGTGCTCCATTGTCTCTAAGTTGCCATAGTTATTACAGTAGGGGTTAGTGGTAAGCCCTATGCCGTAAAGATAATTGTTTGTGTATGCCACGTTCAGCTGAAGACAATGGTACGTCTCTAAGTGTCGACGAAGTGGTCGTGGAATTTTCCGTCGCATTTCTGGGTAAATGTACCGCAGGAAGTTATCTTGGTGAAGCGGCAGATTCCAGATGCGGTCTTTTTCTTGATAGGCATATTTTTTTCGCCATGTTTGAAGCCATATTTGAAACTTCAAAAAGCAGGAGATTTCTCCACAGCTGAGAATGTGGCATTACCCAATTGCTGCGGTCAGCATGTAAGGTAACTAAGATTGCATGCGGCTTCATATCTTGTGTCAAACTAGAGGCTGCAATGCTCGAAAAAATGTAAGTATGTAACAGAGGGGTCAATGAATAAGAATTGCCTAGATGGAGAGACTTAGAACTTAAATGTCCATAGCATACGAAGCAGTGTCCTCAAATGCCTCACCCACCCTGTACTTTGAACGACCTGCCAGAATATTATTCATTTGCTCTTCAAGTCCTTTTTCTAGAGAAAATAAAAATATATGCCGATTCATATGACGACCCCAACAAGGTGACCAACAGACTACAATTACAATCTTCAAATAATACAGGAGCATTATCCTTGAAAGGCATCTCACAGATCATGCATAGGCCAGGAAAGGTGTGTGAGTGTGTGTGTATACACACATACATATATACTATACTACACGGTGTTTCAGCCAACACTCAAAATATTTAAAGTTGCCTGTGGCAGATATCACAATTCTAGTCTATGAGCTGGTCTACTCAAAGACACAGAGACTACTAGCAAAACAAATTAAAATGCATAATCAATTACCAAAAATCACTAATGAAGTTAACTAATTACCTTATGGCTCATATTACAACTTACAAATTCTAGAGGGTGGGACTGCACGGCGTATGCACTTGAAAAAGAATTGTGCGGCTGACACTATTTACAAAATATGGACCATCAAACTTGCGGTAAAAATGCACTGTTGTTCCACTTGCTTAAAGGGACCCTCAAAACAATTTTGATGATTTGGTACAAATATACTGAGTCATTCGAGTAGGTACTTCTGATCATCAATTGATGCATGTAAGTGTTCCGCGTAAAGCGTGTAATTTATTACAAGGTTTTAAAAATGTACATCGCTGCCGCTCACAGCACATCACTCGGCAAAATTGTAAGCCGTCCCTATCCATTTTACGTAAATTTCCCTAATGACGTTAGTAGGGCGCGCTATCCGATTACGTATATGTCCAGAGCGAATCATGGATAATTTTTCCAACTTTATGGTGAACAAATGTTGTTCATAATAGTTTAAATGTTAGTTAATTTGTTTCTATGAAAAGAAAGTAACCGAAAGAGAATGCACAAGAACAATTTCTCCCTACAACTGAGCACTTCCGGCACACAGCAAGCGTTGTTTGCTTGTGTTACAACATGCTCTGTCTTTGACGAGAGCTCCGCGGTTAGTGTCAGTCAGTCTTTTTGTGAGCACCATGATTCGCCTTTATTGCATTGTGGGCTTCAAACATAGCGACTGGAAATATGTCAAGCTATGACATCGTGTCCCTCTGCAAGGCCACAGACAAGCGGAGTGGCTGCAGCGCATCGGATTGTCGCTATGTGATCGGCGCCAGGATTTGCGCGTTTGCGGCCGTCACTTTACACCGGAGGATTACTACAATAGAGTTTCATGAGCCCGGTATTCGGGTAAACGCAAGCAAAAGGGGACAGGGCTTGGCCATTTGACCGTGCCATTTCACGAGATGAGCAGAAACGTAAATGTTAATGGTCTGTACCATGCAGCCACCTGGTGGCACAGAGCTCAACCAAACAACACCGTAGCAGTAACGAAATGTATTCTCCTCTGCTGCTGGTGTGAACTTTTCACTGGAGTGTAATCATTAACACATTGTTTTTGTAAACGTTTAAAATGTGTTACACTTGGTTAGAGCAATATTAGCTCTTTGTTTGGCTGGTTAAGCTCTGCGCTAAAATCTGGCTGGACCGTACAGACCGATCAGGCCGCTCACGTATGTCTACGCTAAAATACCCATCCGTCAAAATGCAAAGCTCGCCTGCGGTTACCGGAATACCAGGCATGTTCAGCGCTGCGACAGAATGCTCGCAACACACGCTGCTTCGATAACTCTCGCTTAGGGTCAACAGCCAAGCAGCTGGCGGAGAGCTTGAAGAGACTTTGCACGCGCTCGTAGAGAACTGGAAGTAGATGACATGATGTGCCATCACGACGCAGACCCAGTGAAGGCGTGGCTATGGAGGATGCATGGCTATGGAGGAGGATAACTTGTAATCGCCTGTAGCTCTCTTAATGAGACACTTCACACAAATTATGGTGCGAATGATTAACATTACCTGTACCCTGTGCATCTAGAAAATTTGTCCAAACAGTTTCAAGGGTCCTTTAACAAAATGTTTTATGCATTGAAGCACAAAATGAACTGGAATGCCAATGCATTTCTCTACAAAGTTCAGGTAATAATATCTCAAAACTGGCGTCAGCCTGAGAATTTGTTCCAAGTGGATCTGCCTTCAAACTTGTTGGCCTTGTTTGCCTTGTCAGAGTTGTTTTACTCGAAGCACATACGAAAGTGCACAATTTTCTTTAGGGTCATACCCACACTGACGAGAAAAGCGACCATAATCCTTTTACTGACATAAAATGCTCAAACATGTGGCCCTGTTCCTCTATTACAAAAACACTATTCAACAGAAGCTGCCCACCACAACAGGTATGTATGTGCAACATTGATAAACCCAAATATCAAATCTATTAAAATAAAAAGAAATGAGTGGCCACTGCTTACTCCACTTTTCCCAACCGCGCTGCACTTATCTTTCAGTCACTGTCACGAAGGACTTGTTTATTGAACAGAAACAGTGGCATTTACAGTAGTGTGGGTGTGGTTAACTCTACTTCGACGCTTCTTCCTACATTCAGCTTACCACTGCATGGTGTGGTTTCCCCGACAAATGCCGCAGCTTGCAGGAGATTGTTAAAACAAAAAAGAGGATGTTACCTTGGCCTTAAACTACTACTGATGAGCAACACGAAAAATTTAGTCACGTAACTTGCATACAACCATGTTTATACCTTAAATGAGTTCAGACAATAACAGTTTAATTACGCCCACCACAACATTGTTTCCAGTAAGATACTTGTAAAGAAAACCTATAATAGGAGAAAACAGGAATATGTGCAAGTAAAACGCTGCACTTTCTTTTCAAGGTACACTCTAGCCAAATTGCATAACCAAATTATCATATCAACAAAAGAGTAATTACTTTTTCTGAAAGATGTACACAAGCAAAAAATTAAAAGACCAGTATTCAGGCATGTAAGTTAAGAATAACGACCTGTAAAAAAATGTATAGTATAGTAAGGAAAGAAAAAGACCAAAGCGGTAATGTAAAAGGAACTGTCAATATGACTATATGAAATAGTACGCCAATATGACCAAAATTTATTGCACTGCACATTATTCCACTCTGTCCTATTTATTAAGCTTTTAATGCTTTCTCTAGCAGCCTGCCCTGCAGCATAGATCTGTATTTAAATAAAAGCATGGAGACCCTTTTCATGTATAAAATGCAATAGCAGGTTAACAAACTTATCGTCCATGAACAAAGGCCTATAAATGTCTGCAGGATGAGCTGACAGCTCAGCAGCCATAAAAATACCCTCTCGAGAAGCTCTCAGTCTTGGGAAGAATCTCTATAGGCAGTGAATGTACACTGTAGACAATGGAGCAACACACACTGGACAGTTCACACAGTCATCATGAGCTAATATACACATTCCACAAAACACAAAAGCTGTGCCTCCTGGCTGTTTCAGTGCTTGCACAAAAATTGCACAAAATTAAGCACTGCAAGCAATGGGCAACACATAAGCAGTACATTCACACAGACAAAAAATACAAAACAGTGAAAACCTAGGTTGCACTTCATATTTTTTAACAAGCTTTGTACGAAAACATTAAGACATCAAAGGAGTACTCGCATGACATTTTCAACTCTCCATTTTATTTTTCTTTAAATAAAGACCCTAGACCTAGAAACCTTAGAAAATGTACTGGAAAACGTCAAAGTACCCTAAATAATTTATTATAATGGCTCTTTCCTTTTCTTCCTCCATGAATGAGTAGTTCCATTAATTTTTAGGAAGCTACGAATACACAAAGCAATGTTACTGTTCAACCATTTACTGAGATGTTTTTAGCCGTTGGATTACACTTGTAAAATTTCTGCATCGAGCAATTCCACTCTAAAGAAACTGCTTTTGTAATAAATTGAAAAGCTATACCCAAACTATACACACAGGTTTACACACACACAACTAAACAAATTACTAAGACCCTGAGAAAGATATGGGATTCAGTTTGCAGCTGGGTACTTCTAAGGCCAGACAACTTCCAAGCAACAATATGTCATGCACTTTAATCTACATACCTCACCATCATTCAATCGTCTTCACAATACATGAACGTCATACTTCACCTTGTACACACCGATACATTATGATACTGTTGTCAGTGCACATTGAAAATCATGCCCACATGCTATTTATGAGCCCTCACAATACTTATGAACAAAATGAAGTAGGTTACAGTCGAATCTCGTTAAAACAAAGTCCCATTCAACACAAAGATATTTTTGTTATATCCAATATTTGCTATAAGCTCCCACACTTAGATCGGCTTTAATAAAATTTACTATCAGGTCTTTCCAAAGTAAACGCAAGTGTAATATGGCTCTAATAGACAAGCAAAGGTCTCCTAAGGATTTTGATGGCTCATCAGTGACTTGCCATGTCAATACGTGGCACCAGTACAACAAAAAATTACATGCACTGGCTTCGAGTCATCACTAATATACGCGTAGTGCACGCCGATGGACGCGCCATTGGTGGCGGCTTTGCGCCAAACACACGGGGGACGAGCCAGCCACGCGCCGTAGTTTGTTGTGCAGTTGATAGTGCTTCTCTGCCTTATTCACGTTTTCGGAGCAAAATAGGCAACCCCCTTCATATGTGTGGGGTGGCCAAAGCTTCAAGGAATGTCGAAGAATTGTTGCAGGGTGGGGGGCTCAAATACCGGCAAAAACGTGCCAGCGATACGCTTCTAATAACCCCCGCGCCCCCAGGCCTCATCGGCGAGAGCAACGGTAGCAATGGATCGTCGCTTCGGCGAGAAATTTCTTGTTCGCATCTTTTCCTTTGTCTTGCCAGTGTTTGTTGCCAGTGTCGTGCCACTCGATCATAGACGCGTAAGCGGCGAAGTTCGTCTGCAGTGCAGCATGTGGTTTAAAGGCATTTTGCTAAAGTTCGGAATGCCGTTTGCTGCTTATATTGTTTTCCGCTTCTTTACCGCGTTGCGCTAGCTAGGCAGCACGACTGCACTAGTGCATTGTGTTGTACATTAAAGCTACTGCAGTTTGCAAGAACTGAAATTGTTGTTTTTATGTGACTCGATAAATCCTCGCACCAGCTGTCCCGCACTTAATGTTTCACATATATTTTATGCGTGGCTTCACACATGTTTAACTGTTGCTAGTTGCTTCATGAATAACTCTTGTTGATTCATTTCAGCTTCGAGGTTTTCACCCTGCCTCGTTTGTAAAGGGTATAAATCAGGCTGTGTCTTATCAGAATGATACCAAGCAAGTGCTTCTTTAAGAGCTTTATTCTTTTCACCCAAAGGTGTCTCAGATATTGTGGTTTTTTGGAAAATGTGTTCAGAAAATAGGTATTTCAGGGCGAGAATTGCTAATAGTTGCTGCATATGGTATTTTTGTTCCATTTTTCGCTGCAAAGTTCGCGTCACGTTTGGGAAGTCATCACACCTCGACACTGTCTGAGCAAACTTAGCAAGCCGACTGATTTGTTTGTTTCAGAACGTAGTCCCTTCTTGCATGTGAACTTTGTACTCAACTTAATTCTTTTTTATTACGCTTACACCACAGAACACTAAACCCGGCCTTGCCGCCAGCGCTCATCTACTTTTACTGGTGCTGCTCTGCCTTTAAATATATTGTCTGGCACCTCTATCTAGTAACATTTTGAAAAAAGTACTGGAAAGTTAATCGGACTTTAGCTTTGTACGTTTCCAAGCAGCTCCCTTGGGGAATTTAAATTTGCAAGAACTGCAGCGGCAGTACAGCGCTAACACGCGCTTTTATTAACCCGTGCGTTTGGTGACTTTGTTGACTAGTGTACGCGTTTCCATCAATAAATTTGCAATTACTCTTCTTGAGGCGACTTTGACTGCACTTATTCGGCGATGTCACATGTATTAATCAGCAGAAAAATCACAACGGCATATGCAGACATTGCACTGTGCGGATTTGTTTGACAGAAGTCTGCGCTAACGACGGGTGCTTATTATTAATGTACAGAAGGAGCATTACGGTAAGGGTAGAATTTTAAGAAAAACAATCAATACATCGCATTACTCAACAAAATTTACCTGCTAGTTAACATTAGCTGCACTTCGTGTAAATGGGATTCCTGGCGTTTGTCTGCGGGATGCACCTGGCACATATGTGGACCATGTTGTCCCAAACGCCAGTAACATTGTGTCCATACCCGCTTCCACAGAGGTCTGCGTCTTCCCTACAGCTGTTACCACAGAAGAATCAGTCTGGCACCTGAATAAAAGAGAAATCGCAACCGCGAACTTCAGCCATCCTTGCGGCAAAGGGTTGTCTGCTACTGCTCCCGCTGGTACTGTTGGGAGCACCCAATAGGTGGCTATCAGTGGCGCCTCTATGGGCGGTGCACGAGGCGTATACAATAATGTGACTGGTGTTATCACCCAAGATCAGCATGTTTGTTTGCCAGTTGTATGTAATTGAAGTGTGTTATGTGTCACTTGAAGTTGCTTTTGCCGAGTACAGCCACCAACAGATCGGCAACAGCTCAGCAACAGAGCTGCAATGCATGGAATAATCACCTGTCCTTGAGCCCCTTGTAGACTGGCCCAGCCACAGTGCAGTCAGCATATGGCACCTCTATGCCAGCAAGGGACTTGATAGGGTAGATGGTGATGTTGACCAAACGAGCCACAGGCACAAAGTTGCTGGCGGCAGCCTTGCGCTTGAGCCAAATGTAAGACGCCGCTGCGACCGCCCCACCCACAACTGTGGCTGTGAAGGCAACTGTGCCAAGATGGGGTGCTCTCAGGATTGAAGATGCCATGACCAAGTTTCTTCAAACGCAGAACCTGCACACACCTTCATGTCAGCACAAACGGTTGCGTGAAATCTCATTGGGATACTTTACTACATGCAAAATACTGCAACCGTGGCTCTCAACATAAGCACACTATGGTACCCAGACAGCTTTGGGTGCTGCACTATGAAACACTCTTACCCAGCAAAGATAGCTGGCTTCAAAAGTAGTAGGTAAGAAGGGATTTGAAATCCAACAGTCAAATCAGTGCAAGAGCTCAAGGCTCCACTCAGGAGAGTGAAGTCTTGAAGCTTTCTGTAGGGAGTGACCTTGCTGCTACTGCATGCTTTCATCTCCTTCAGACCCTTCTTGCAATTTCCATTTGCACCACTGTCTAAAAGCACAATCAGTACATTATCACTAAGTGCAGCAGTGGTAGGAAGACACTTCACTTTCACTTCGCTTGAGAAGAGAAAGAAGCTTGCATATATATGAGTTTGCACTGACGTCATCCTAGCCACCACAATGGAGCACCAGAACTGCGAGAAGCTGCATCTGTTGGCATCTCATGTCATGGTTCTGCCAGTTTTGCCATGGTTCTGGCACAGACGGCGTCAGCATTCCAAACACGTCTCTATGACATTGAAGCAGTTTATTTGTGGCAGTGAATACAATACACTGATGGCTGACATTATCCTGGCTGCCACGTTGGAGGACCAGCATGGTGAGAAGCTGTGTCCATGATGTGACATGCAAGCTATCTATAGTACCACTTGGACTGCAACCGACTCATAAGCATCGAGGTGACAATGCAGTGCTTGTTGTTCTGGCTTTCTTCGTCTCAATCTCTTGCGCTACCCATACCAATGAATCTATATGTGACAACCATGCATTGGAGAGGCATAACAACCATACACATGGTGGGAACAATGATCATAGTGAGAGAAATGTGACTGGGGATGTTTCTTTATAGGTCGTATTTGAGCCTCGCAATAAACATACATTAGGCAAAGTATTCTTTGCTCTTTCAAAATCGTTTAAAGCTATGGTCATAAACCTGTGCACATCTTAAAGTACTACGCAGCAAATCTACTAAATGTTTTACAACAGATGCATGGAATGGCAGTTTGCAAATGTGCATGCACTATTTACCTACAGCACGTAGAATGTAAGCTGGCTTGTGCAAGCTTTTGTGCAACAATAAACGAAGAGGAAGAATTAGCTTGAACTTCTTTTTCAGAAAGCGAGAGGATGGAACAGACCCGTCCAGTCGTTCTTGCTGTACATGGCAGAATGCAGAATATAAGCCTGCGAAGGCCAATACCACAGTCATGGGATCTTCTTGAAGACACGGTAGCCCGCGTTAGTCACAGAGCAATATTGTCCAGTGATACAAGTTAAAGGATTCTGAAAAATATTCAAGTGGCTGATGCTGACACAGATGTGCTGGCACAGAAAGTGCACGAAGACTGGAAATAGCACAGTTCAGCACAGGTAATGAGCTCACTGTCACTGTCCATATTCTTCAATCGAAGTGTTGCTGTCACCATACAGCTGGCGACAGACCTCTGTCCACATCCCTGGGTCGATCACCTCATCCTGCTGTTCGGCTTGCACTCGCACAGGAACGAAAGGCTGGATTTATGCCAGCAGTTTCCGTTTGTAGTTGGTGTTACTGTCCACCAGGAGCCTCAAGTTTGTTCAAGTGCAATTTCCACTATTCAGAAATTCATTTAAGTGAAAGATTTTTGCTTAGAATGCATGAGAAAACCGGCGGAGATTTTCTAAGAGTTTGTTATTCATAAATGTTCGTTGAACTGACGTTAGTACAACAAAGAACTTAGTGTATATCACCATCAACTATTGCACTGAGTCGACTGTCACATGCTTGAGTTGTTTGTGACACCACATGAATTTCAACTATAGTTTCGGTGATGAGATTAGTCTCCTGATAAAATAGTGCTGCACTTGAAGCACATATTAAACTAGCTGTATAAAATGTGATATAATAATTATTTGTGTTACTCAGGGAATTGAGGCTGCACATCATAAATGTAGGGCCGGGGCACAATGTTTTTGTGTCAGTACACCCTTAATGAATTTCTCTAGGTGCAGTAACCGATTTTAAAAGACTAATAATTTTGATGCACAATTTGTTTTGCACTGTTGATGTCTTGTTTTAACTCGTGCAGCATACTAGAAACCACTGAGCCTGCCAATCCCTGTGTAAGCAGCTGCATCTTTCCCTGAGGTGGCACAAAGGACATTCTGTAGCTGTGATTTCATCAACCAACTTTCTGTGTGGTAGTCACAGTTGTCCACAGAAGATTGCAACAAAGTATTCCAGCATGCAAATCAAGTCTTTCTGGTTAGTGTAAATGGTGGGCCTCCTAATCAAAATATGGCTCCAGGGCCCACAATGAGCTCTTTGTGGTAGGCCAGCCACAATTCAGTTGCCACTCTAAGTAGTAATTTTTGAAAGCACCCCAAATCAGTTTTATTAGTTTATTTTTGTGTCTGTATAAGTACGTGTGCATGCATGTGTGTGTGTGAGAGACAATAGTATAGTTTTTTCAGCCATTATTTAAGCCAAGTAAGTCTTTTATAACATTGGTTACTGGGCAGATATATTCAAGAGAGAATTGTGAATGTGCCTTTACTGCCTTTTAAGCTTACGATTCCGTCAAGTCTCAGTTTGTTCTATTCCTGCACTGCTTGCCCCCCCCCCCCCCCTTTATTTGAAAATGAAGCCTACTATATTTAGTGATGCTCTCAAAAAAGGTAATTGGTCCCTGTACCTGTTTTATAAACATTTCTATTACCATTTTAACTAAGACAATGTTATTTTCTGTTACAATGACAATTCAGATTTCTAAGTTCTCTGTAAAGAAGTTGCAATTACTAAGGACCCACTCTATTAGTCACATGCATAGTAGCCACACTGAGTCACACTTGCATTTATGAAATAAACTGCAGTGTTTACTGCTTCCCTTAAGCATATATAAGCCATTATGCAAGGCTGTGTCTGTGTAGAGACAGGAAACAGCCTTTATGCATGCTGTTTTATCCTCCTTAATATGCGCTCTCCAAAAAATGTTCACTCAATATGTTCATCTGCCATTAATACTGCATGCAACCATTTGTTTAGAGTACAGTTTACCTGAAATGATAGCGGTATTTATTGGCTGTATTCGTTCGTGGAAATGGCATATGTGGCTCCTGCATATGGATCCATGTATTTTCATACCAGTGAAAGTCTACTGGTACACAAGATGCACACGCAGTTCAACCTACTGATGGCTTGTGGAAAAAGGGAAATAGAATCGTACATTTGTGGCACTATTTCACACAGACACGCTTATTAAGCGAATTGCTACAGCCGACATGCATGGTATGGCGTAATGTCAGGCAATACTCACCCCCTACTATCAAAACAATGATCCTTTCAGATTATCAAAATGTAGAACTGTTTACAAGCATGGTGCTGAAATTTTGAGAATGGCTGTACAAAATGACTGGACTGCAATGTACTATGTGCACTCAGCGCGTGCTTAGGCTGAACTGCTAAACTTATTTAAGCTGTATCTTAAATTCTTAAAAATAAAGAGGCATAATGAAATCCCCCTTTCTCTGCTGCACATGCATGGTGGCAGATATGTCATACTTTGTATGAAAACCTCCAATAATGTTACATTACCAAGTTTGGTACACATTAAAGTTGGTGAGTGCCGACACCATTTGACGACTAGAAATGCCTATACTTGCTCGAGCTAGGTAAGAACTGTAGTATTGCAGCTTACAAGGAGCAGTTTACAAGGTGAGGGAGAACAATACAGAGAGCACAAATACATTTCTTTGTGAATTTTGGAATAACGATTTCAGCATTTTGTTGCACTGTATTTATTACTTTAATAAATGATTATCAGTTTGGTATTTGTGCAATATTAGTGGCATGAAATCAAGGGCTTGACAACAGCTCATCTGGTTGGAAATTAACTTGGTACAAGAAAGACACTGACCACAATTAAAGTGAAAATTTTACTGTAGTTGCTTTTCTTGTGCGTTTGTAGTGACATGTAAAATATGAATTCAGCCTCACAGGATCGTAAACATGGTACGTAGAGCTAACTATAGCACCTGCGAAGCTGGCTGACCAAGCCTGGACATTGAATGTCTACACCGCAGCTACAGCAGTGCTTCCCAAGGTGGCTACTAGCCGTAAGGGGAGGGAGCATTAGCTAAGCTACCAGCTGGCTTGTAGAGTTCTAGATATAGAGCACAGCTTACAGAAGACGGCTACTAGCTGTGACCTAAACTAAATCAAGCTGGAAGGTAGACGTCTACAAGCTAGCTGCGTGCCTCCTTGGTCAGGGTCAATTTAAACCGCGCAACTGACCTCATTACCACCCTCCCCCCCCCCCCCCCCATCACAGCTATTTGCTACCAGTTACAACTAATGGAAACCAGAAATGAGGACAGCCGTTATAAATTACGAGGTACTGGACAGGGACACAGTTGGCGACGGTTACGTATGCCAAGAGGCGAAGGAAGCAAGCTGACACAATCGCGTACACTTGGCCACATGTAGCATGTTACGACAAGTAAAGTCGCAGGAGTGACACAAGGAGGAATCTGAACTCACCGCAATCCTTCAACACCACTCGCGTAAACAAGTTGTCCTTGCGATACAGGGATAAAAAACGCTGTCGTTCCTTCGCGCGCCGGGGTGCAGCTCAGAGCGAGTGGACGATAGCTCGAAGACCTACAACAGGAGTGGGACCTCTGTGATAAGCATGGGATCTTGTGGAGTGCCCTCCCCTCCCCATGTCTCGGCTCATGCTCTAAATAACCTGTCGCTTCAAACGTTTCGGCGGCTTCGAGTTTCGCAGCAGAATGACAACACGAAAGCGCGCGTAAACGACGTCAGTCAGCATCCAACAGATCCCGCCCCTGTCGCCGCTGCGCCGATGCTGCCGCAGCCCCGCGGTACTGTGGCGCTTCTGTCAAATGCTCGACTTATCAGTTTCGCTTTCGTTTTCTAACTGGTCTTCGCCAACCAAACAGGATTTTTTTTCTTTGCTTTGAATTTAGAGAAATACAAGGACTTGCTCTGGGCGCAAGGCATGCCATCATCATTGAACTTTTCACTTGTGGCAAGCTTCGACTATTTGAGTAATTCCTGCACCTAATTGACGGCATCGCAACTCCGGCAATTTTTCGAGGTCAGCGGATATCAATGAAATTTGCTGCGTGCGTTCTTCCGCATACTTCCGTAATTTCTTGGAAAGATCAGTTTATTTATTTCTTTCATGAGCTGGCGCTCACCCCCATTCATGTAGTCGACTCCTCTAAGGAGTTCGCGTACGAAGATTCCAGCAACGAAGTGGTCGCAAGGAGCCAAGCATCCCCTTATTCAAGTAGCGGTGGAAATTTAATACCCTTAAAAAAAGAAACTGTTCAAATCAAATCGCCTCCGGTAATCGCCTGTAACTAATATTTCTGGCCACTGTACTTCTTGCAAAAAATTCTGGTTAAGTAAATCTTGCAGCAATGCATCACTTATCAGGCGAACTTTGCGAATTTGGCGCGGGCTAGGTGCGTGCAACAAACGTATCAGAAGCATCTACGAGCGCTAACACCTCGCTGCCGCGTTCAAGTGATATAAGTGCAACATTAGTGAGATATAGCCTCTCCCCGTGTCATTTCCACGTCAAGCCGGATCGAGCATACGGAAGAGCTCTTTCTGTTGGTGGGCGGTCGCGCGCTTCTGCATAGAAGTCAATGCGATGCTTTCGCTCGTATTTGAATACGTCATTTGGTATCAATCTGAAAGAAAAATACTGCGCGCTCAAAGAAATAAATTATATATATATATATATATATATATATATATATATATATATATATATATATACACACGAGGGGAAGTGAAAAAGTAAAGGAATTTTGAAATTTCTCGCACTAGGGTTTGGTAACCCTGCTAGTATCCAGCGCTGAATTAGAGTCGCCTGCAACACTTCTATAGAACGTGTCACTCTTATTCCCGCGTTAGTCGTGAGAGTGTAGTAGACTGTAAAACATGACAGCTCCATTGTCGATCTGCACCAAGGAAGAAATTAGAGCAGCGATTCGCTTCTTGTTTGCGCAGGTGTTGAACCTGCGGAAATATTTGTCGAATGCAAGGGCAGTATGGTGACAGTTGTTTATCGCGAAGCAAGATCTGCGAATGGATAGAGCGTTTCAAACAGGGAAGAACTTTATTTGACGAGGAAAGATCGGGCAGGCCCATCGGCGTCAACGACTGAGAACAATTTGAAAGTCGTTGAGGGTATGGTGATGGAAAACAGACGAATCACAGTGGACTAAATCGTCAATACTTTACATATCAGCCATGGTTCAGCGTATTCCATTTTACACGACAGGTTCAATTTTCGGAAAGTGTGTGCAAGGCGGGTCCCGAAAGAATTGTCAGAGCAGCATAAGGCAGAAGACTTGGACATCTCTCGTAAACATTTGGCCCGTTATCGTCGCGAAGGAGATGGATTTTCACAGCAAATTGTAACTGTAGATGAAACTTGGGTACATAATCACGAACCGGAAAGTAAGGCTGCGAGCATGGTTTGGAAACACTCATCATAGCCAGAAGTTGAGAAATCGAAACGTTATCCATAAGCTGGTAACATATTATGCTAACACTATTCTGGGAGATGGAAGGTGTGGTAGCCGTTCATTTCACCCCATGAGGCGAAATTGTGAACAGTGAGAACTATATATTGTGATGTGTTGGGAACAAAACTGAAACCTGCATGCAATCAGATCCAAACGTCGTGGAAAACTGTAAAAAGGTGTCATCCTGCAGCAAGATAACGCTCGGCCACATTCTCCCAAACGGACGGCCGAAACAATAAAGGAGTTGGGATTCGAATTGCTGGAACACCCGCCATACAGTCCAGACCTGGCTCCAAGCGATTTTAATTTGTTTGGACCATTGAAGGAAGCGCTCTGGGGAAGAAGACTTGCAACCGATGCAGAAGTCATTATTGCGGTGCAAAATTGGTTAGAAGTGCAACCAATGAACTTTTTTTTGCGACGGAATCAAAAAAGCTTTTCAAATGTTGGGCAAAGTGCATTGAAGTGCAGGGAGGTTATGTAAAAAATAACGTATGTATCAGTTTTCTATAATTAGAATAAATGTACCTTTTCTCATCAAAAGTCCCTTTACATTTAGACTTCCTCTCGTATATATATATATATATATATATATATATATATATATATATATATATATATATATATATATATATATATATGTGTGTGTGTGTGTGTGTGTGTGTGTGTGTGTGTGTGTGTGTGTGTGTGTGTGTGTGTGTGTGTGTGTGTGTGTGTGTGTGTGTGTGTGTGTGTGTACGAGAGAGAGGGGGGGTCCTGAATATTTCGCTGAGCGTGGTCGAAAAGAAGATTTCGCGTTCACCGCGGCACAGTCCTTGCTCACATTTGGCAAAACGATCGCATCTTGGCGTCGACTTCGTTTAGTATAACACTTGGAACAGTTATTTCCTGTTCTTTAAAAAAAAAAACAATTTGCCTGCGGTTATGGGGGGTTCGAGCTGCTGCCGCTGCGGCGCAAGTGTGTGTGCATGTGTGTATCACGACTGCGCCGTCCTTCAGAAATGTGTTTCCCAAGCGCTTCCAAAGCTGGGGCCTGTTATCATTTTCTGCTCTAGAGTATGCGGAGCGTTAAGTGAGGAAATTACTTGCGGCCTCCTTTTTCCTTCTCTTTTTCTTTCTTTATTTTTCAAGTTTTAAGCTTGCGACACCACGACCAACTATTTGGAAAATACAGAAATTGCAGGATAAAGGTGTATGGCCAATTTCATTTTACGCATTGTGGGGATTGCGTTCTCTCACTTCGTTGCTGCGCCATAGCCCAGCACGATTTAACCATAGGGGCCGAATCTCGGCGAAGTAGCTTTCGAAGTTCGCGCGCGCGGGCTACCGCCTGACGGTAGCCCGCGCGCGCCTGACGCCTGACGGGGCGTAAATCCGTCCCCCTACAGTACACAGTACAACACCGCGCACCTGCAGCTGGAGTAGCGCATGCGCAGAACACCGCGCCGCTCCGTGCCGCCTGTCGTGGAGCATCGAAACAAATCTTTTAGCGCGCTTTTTCTGTCGGTAGCGATTACCACCGCGGACCGGACTGTTGCTCGGCGATCGCACGGACGCAGACACATTCCGCAAGACGAAACATTTCGGCGTCCGATCGAACGTGTGGCGCCGCATGCTCCGGCATGCGGCATATGACGATTCGGGCACACGGTGCGTGCATCCGAACGGCGCGTAAGCTCCGCCCAGATCCAGCCCCCCCAGCTGACTGCATAGCCACGTCCAGAAACGCAATATAAACTCTGCACAACACGGCTTCGCTTTAAGGCCAGAATACATGGAGCGAATATGCGACGAATAGTCGGCGTTCGACGCCCGGCGGCGTACGCGCGACGCGCGGCGGCGGAGAAATCGTCGTTCGCCGCCGATCCAGCTGGCGCAGAAAAGTTCGTCGGGCGTCGGCGATACCGGAAGCGGCAAACGAGCGGCGCCCCAAAGCGAGCCAATCAGGTCTCACTATCCGCCCCGACTTCCGACCTGGCTTCCCCGCTTGTCCGTGTATGCCGATCCCGCTCTATCGTTCACGGTGGTCTCCCGCTTTTCGTGTTCGTGGTATTCAAAGAGGCGCGGCTGGAATTTAACGACAAATTAATTTCGGTTGTTCAGAAGCGTGCCATCCTGTGGGACATTTCTAAACAAAATTTTACGCGTTTTTAGAGTGTTCCGCAATTCAAAAGCAAGAATAGTTGTCGTTAAAGTTTTTTTTTTTTGTCATGTGTTTCACTACAGCGCTTTTGCCTCATCTAGCCACACCATAGAATAAAGAACAACTTTAGAGAAGGGAAACTGTACCTTTGGCAGTGGTTCGAAAATAAGCAGCGGCAGCGCATAGAACTAACTTTCGGGGACGCCAGATGACGTTGCTCAATCCGGAAGCGGAAGTGCAAACTTTTTTTTTTTTAGCGCAAAATTCAATATGGCCGTTTTTTGCCGGTCGCGTACGCTGGTACGTGCCGTGCTTGCCCTGCAGGCTATGCGGCATGCCTCAATGCCTTCGCTGCCGCTTAGCTGGTGCGTTCTAATTGCCAAGAGCCTCTACTGACGCCCATACAAACAAGCCACAAGTGAGTGAACAGAACGCGCGACTTTATTGGCAGAAGACAAGCAGTGTACATCCTCGTGCAATAGCAGAAATAAAACTTGCATGTCGAGATACGCTGGAATCATTGACGCGAGCTCGTAAACGGCTCACCGTCGTCGTCGCACGTGGTGGTCAGGTTAACGAGCAAGAACCAGCAGCGGAAACATATTGGACAGAGTGTGCCACTTATTTGCAACGACAGTCGCCGTTAAAAATGCCCAAATTGCATTGCGAAGCAATCGGGAGACGCAGGCATCTGCTGCCGCAGCCTACACAGCGACATGGGCTACCCCAGATTTTAGCCGTTCACTCCTTTCCAACCTGCACGTTTCTTTTCTTTCGGGGGCCGCTAATGTGTGGCTCACACTTGGTGTCTCACATTGTCTCGCTATGGACAAGTCGCTTTCGTGGGCATCGCCTCCATCAGCTACTTTTGCGGGCCTTTCCACCCATGTAGCTATCAACTTCATACGCATCGGACTATGTAAGCACGTATGCTGGTCTCCGTTCATGCCTAATCGCGGCCGAGAAAGGCCAGAGGCACAATATGCCCATTGCTGCAGCAGGAAAGCGCGAACGGGGAGCACGAATCACGGTGCATGAAAATTGGGAGTCTATGTCGCTGTGCAGGCTGCAGGAGCGAATGCTTACTTCGAGAGACTGCTTCCCAGTGCAACCGACCAGGCCGCAATATTCTAAAAACATAACACTGCGACCATAACCAAGTGACATAACAGCAAAATTAAACAGCAATCAGTCACCGCATGAGGTTCAGACAATACGTTATACATTGGCGACGAACTATATGGCAACAGTGAGCATTCACATACACGGGTCTCTTAGGGTACATTGAGCTGCCTACCTACAGGCGTAGTGCCCGACTTCGTCGCACGTGGTGGTCTACTAACGAGCAACAACCAGCAGCAGAAACAGATTGGACAGAGTGTCCCACCTGTTTGCGGCGACAGTCGCTGTTAAAGATGAGCAACTTGCAGTGCAAAGCAGTCGGGTGACGCAGGCATCTGCTGCCGCAGCCTACACAGCGACATGTGGCTCACACTTGGTGTCCCACATTGTCTCAATATGGACAAGTCGCTTTCGTGGGCATCACCTTCATCGGCCACTTTTGCGGGCCTTTCCACCCAACTTCATACACGTCCGACCATGTAAGCACTTATGCTGGTCTCCGTTCATGCCTAATCGCGGCCGAGAAAGGCCAGAGGCACAATTTGCCCATGGCTGCAGCAGGAAAGGGTGAACGGGGAGCACGAATCACGGTGTGCGTAAATTGGGAGTCTATGTCGCTGTGCAGACTGCAGGATCAAATTCTTACTTCGAGAGGCTGCTTCCCAGTGCAACCGACCAGGCAGCAATATTCGAAAAACATAAAACTGCGACCGTAACCAAGTGACATAACAGCAAAATTAAACGGCAATCAGTCACCGCTTGAGGTTGACAATACATTATACATTGGCTACGAACCATCTTACAGGCATAATGCTTGCCTTTGTCACATGTGGTGGTCTGGTAACGAGCGACAACCTGCGGTACAAACAGATTGGACAGAGCCTTGCACCTGTTTGAACCAACAGTTGCCGTTGAAGATGAGCAACTTCCATTGCGAAGCAATCAGGTGACGCAGGCATCTGCTGCCGCAACCAACACAGCGACATGGACCACCCGGCATTTTAGCGTTAACTCCTTTCCAACCTGCACATTTATTTTCTTTCGGGGGCCGCTATGTGTGGCTCACACTTTGTGTCCCACTTTGTCGCAATGTGGACAAGTCGCTTTTGTGGGCATCACCTTCGGCAGCCATTCTTGCGGGCCTTTCCACCCATACGGCTATCAACTTCATACACTTCGAACCATGTAAGCACATATGCTGGTCTCCGTTTTGAGCAAATCATGGCCGAGGTAGGCCACAAGCACAATTTGCCCATGGCTGCAGCAGGCCAGAACGAACGGGGCGCACCAGTTACGGTGTGTGTATACTGGGAGTCTATGTCGCTTTGCGGACTGCAGGAGCAAATGCTTACCTCGAGGGACTGCTTACCAATGCAACTGACCAGGCCCCCACATCTGTAACACAGTTACCACAACCAAGTGTGGCAGCAAAACCAGATTCTGCAATCAATCACTTCACTGTAGCTTGCACAAAGACCCAGGCTATCAAGGAAGAGGAGCAATCATCAACGAGACTAGGAATATGGAAAATGAGAAAGCTTGCATTCAAGAGAGAAGCCACTCTGCTCTGCAAGCATTGAAGGCTAAAAACACCAAGAAAAGTAAAATGGTGCATAGCACATGTGCATAGGTTAATGCAAGACGCATGCCGATGCTGCATCAGCTATTTCAGGAGAGTAATTGCGCATGACAACATACACTAGAAGATACTGCTACAGATATGTTAGGCTGCTAGACAGTGACTGGTATTAAGTATCAGCGAAATATCCAAATATAAAGGTTGACCTTTATATTTGGATGAGGATGAATAACCTCTAACAAAAATGGGCAATGAGAAAGCTTGCATTTATAGAAGAAAAATTACACTTCGCACAAACGGAATTAACATGGCTTGGAAGCTGATTAAGGACGAACTGATGAAACTCAATCTTTTGGCCAGCGTCGTCCGTGCTTGGTCAGATGTTGCAGGTGCATCTGAAGACGAAGAATTTCTAGAAAGTCCTTTTTGAGTTACTTGGATGACTCAGCCAAATGTCCGTGCTGGTGGAATGGTGGCTGAAGCTCTTTGCAGTCTTAACACAGTCCTTTGCAGACTTGATATCTCATCCATATTCTTGTGCATGTGCTTCTTTGTTCTTGGTGTAAAAGCCTTGCAAATTCGGCTCCAGCCCCTTCCTGTTAGTGCAGATAGGAGCTCCTGTGATGACCAAGATGTGCTTGGCATAGACTCTGTTGGGGCAAAACGGTGACACGTGAGATATAGCACAGATTAGCCAAATTTATGTGGGTTTTATATGTTCGAACCAATTATACTGAACCATATATATGAACAAACATTCATATCTGCTGCAAACGGCAAGCCAATACAGCATAGATCAAACATATTTATTTCTGAACCATATGTTGTTTACCTTGTAGTAGTAGCCAATGTCCACACAATGACCTTGTCGTAGCAGGCAGCAGCTTCTGTTTAGTGCGTGGAGTGTGTTGCTTTATACTGGTGCCGTCCTCATTACTGCATGTCTGGAACAGAAATTTTGACTGAATCAGAAATTGAAAAAGCAAAGTTTTGCAATATGAAATGCAAAAAGGTGTGACATATATGTTGTAATGATTTGCGACTGCAGAACACATGCAAATGTACACTGTCTATTCTAGGGTGCTTAAGCAGCATGTTAAATAAATATTGCTATTGCCCATAAAATTGATGTCTGCCTAACTACAATGCATGTCAACAGCGCAAGTACTATTAAGATCACAAATGAGAACATTTGTGGGTTCATTTATGCTCTAGAAGTGATCACACTGCTAGTTACTCAAGCAAATGCATGAAAGTCATGAAGCTATTAGAACTGATGCATTATTTTTCTCCACGAACGTGATGCACCGCTTCACTACTGCAAAAATAAATTCCCTACGGTAAACCAATCTGAACAGCAAGAACATTTGGAACCAACAAGTACGAAATATGGGTATCATGCTTGCAACTGTTTAATACATTAAATTCTGTACTTTCACTTCATTTTACCAAAGGATTATTCGGTTTTGTGGACGAAAGACGTTGCCGGCCGACTCGAAAAAAAGTTTAATCTGTATATTGATAAGGCTACTCAGTCACCTACAACCACGGCTACAATAACATGAAAAATGAGACGCGCGTTCCGATATCGCTCTTTCTTTCCTGGTTGTGTGTGTAAACCAAATGACAGCCTCGCAAGTAAAGGTTTATTTAGGAAACAGCAACTGAGATCCTCACTGCCCATATGTAATGCAGGATCTAGTTCGTTAACTTGTGCCCGCCTGGAAGGTAATGAGACAGATATTATATAACGATTGAAGCAGCGGTGTTAAACGACTCACCGTTATTGCCGTTGTCAGCCGCAGCAAAATCCAGCTCCCGTTTCGATGCAGACCTGTTCCGAATGGCTCACGACCGAAACCCAACTGCCGGGCTTACATGTCCGCTTGCAAACACGTAACTTCACCCCAAGTTACATAGAAGCGCAAGAAACTAGTTTTAGAAACAAAGAAGCAACCAGTCTTGAGTGTACGAACGAATGAATCCGTGCCGCCGTGCACTCGGAAATACCGGTAAAAATTTTAAATCCAGGCCAGAGGTCACGTGAAAGATCGATGATGCTGAACGCTATTTGCGTTCATAATGGCGAAGAAACAATAAACTTACTAACAAAGAGTACAATATCTAATTAGCAATGATAATTTTGCCCTGTTTTTATGTAAAAGAAAATGCTTCGGTAATTGTAAGAGAAAGTTTGTAAGATAAAATTGCGCTTATTACGACGCCTCTACCGGGAAATGTTGGAACTAACGAACGAATCCCGAGGTGATGCTACTAGGTCGGCTTTGTTAGCAGCGGCGCGCGGTCGATTTTTTCGCCCTCTGTGGCCATTAGTTGAACTTGAGAGTGTACGGGGCCTGGCCACACTGATAACAACGCAGCGGCTCGCCGGCGGCGGCCGCCGTGTCTTCGCTCCATGTAGCGCAGCCTGACGAACATACGGTGTCGCGCCGCGGCTGATTTTCCGCCGCCCGAACATCGTCGTGAAAGTTCGCTCCATGTATTCAGGCCTTTACGCGAACCCTGCAGTGTCAATAAAATTATGCCCCTGCGAGTGACAAAACACTTCACGAAGGCGCGTTGTCCACTGACGACTCCGCTAAAGCCAGCGATAGGGCCGGTAGGCCTAGCTAGGCAGACGGCGCTTAGGATCCAACCCGAGCTCGTCGAAGAGCTCTTATGTTTGCCAAAACAATTAACACCGTACACTTAGGTCGCCCGTAATTAAATACAATTGGTTTACTCGACGCAGTCGTTGCGAAGGGCAAACGTTCAAGCGAAGCGAGCAGCCTCGCTCAGACGGTCGGTGTGGGATGTCTGCCCGCGAAATTCTCGCGCGTCGCGGCTCCCGATCTCGCCAGCAGCTTAGTTAGGGTGGCTACCCTAGCTTAGTGCTAGTGTACTAGGCGCTGCTTTGCATGACAGGCACACGTTCGAGATAATTTTACTGAACTGGTAACTATTTCTTGTCGAAAACAAACTGCAGCAGGCAAGGAAAAAAAAAAACACTGCGAGAAACCGGCCAGCCAGCGCCGCCTCCGTGGAGGGAACGTCGGAGAACGTCACATGCCAGCCGCGCTGTCATTGGCTGCGGCCAGACAACGGTACGTCCGATCCGGCGCTTCGGCACGGCAAAACACCTCGATTCCGGCGCGTCGGACGCTGGATCGGACACCGAATCGGACCGTGTGTCTCCCGCTTCGTCTGCGTCGCATGAGGAACAGGTCTCTCTACATAAAACACCCACGTAGCCGCTGCCACTCCTTTTCGTCGCTTCAATAGCTTTCAGGTCCCTCAGCCGCTTCCATAGTTTCAGGCACTCTTCGACTGAAACAGAGAAAACAAATATGCATGTCCGGCACACGTCCGTAGCATTGACGCTCCTGTTGAGAGGCCAGAGTACATGCGTATCTGCTCCCACACGTTGTTTTCCCGCTCCGCATCGCGGTAGTCCATACTTTTGGTGTCGTAGAGACAAGGATGTTGCTTGACGGCGTCCAGAAACTTTTCGATTTCGGAGCCGCACAGGTCGGGCATGTATTCTTGGAAGAGGCCATCTCGTTCTGGCTCAGCCTGCCGAGTAGTGAGTCTCTACCTCGACGAGAGAGGGCGCTAGGCGCTAACTTGCTCGGCGCGGTCGGCGCGAAATGCAGTCGGTTGCATTCGGCGCCGGACGACGTCGACGACTTCCGAGCGCGCTGAATGCCGCCGGTCGCGTCGGTGCCAGATGCCGCCGGACTGTGAAGGGTCGTGTTTTCGCCAACGTAACGTCGCCATGACGAGCGCGCGCGCGCGTTACGTCGGAGTGTATTCGCGCCTTAAAGCACTTGCTGCTGTCCGTCCCTAAAAAACAGACGTGGGGCTCATCCGATTGGTCTGTTTGGGCGGGAACTCACGTCCCTCTTTCCTGGCCGCTCGAGTCGACCGGGGGAGCGGCGAGAAGCTCTCGAACGGCGACACGATTCTCCCGGCCAACCCTATTTGTTGGCCGGCCCTGCCGAGTGCATGCTCAAACCGAGGCGGGTGCACATATATTCGCTGCTCCCGTTGTGGAGGCTACGTCAAAGAGACAGGGCTCACTTCACGCGCGTTGTCTCTGCGCCGGGTCACCCTCGGAGGAGATATACTGAGCTGAAGGAACACTGCCCTGGTAACGCAGTCGTTGGAAGTGATCCTGCCGTATGGCGGCGTGTTACAGCATTTTCTGACACTGTTGTGCCACCCTTGAATTGCGGCAGCTCCGGCTCAGGCGCCCCGCGTCTACAGGGTGCAACGGTTAGACGACGCCAATTTAGTCGTCCAATAAGCACCTTCCTTGTACTATGGGCCTTCTTGCGGCGCTCTGTCTGGATCCCAGTGGAGACCGAACGAGCGTTCGCCTCGGGCACACAAGACACACGCGGCTGAGCGTGCTGTCTCCCTGAGGGCGCGGATCCTCGGACCCACGAAGGTGGTACGGGTGACTCCCGCGATGGAGCCCCGCGCGAGACAGAGACCACAGCATGGACCATCTGCTTGTTATCGCTCGATACTACATGACGAAGTAGTATCGTGCGTGGTCATGGCCGAAAGGTGGCGTACGATCCATCACTCGTCAGGAGCGAAAGGTCACGTGTCACCACTGCACAATGCGCCCCAACAATTACAGCACATCGTCTAGCTCCTCTCTGCGAGAAAAGGAATGAAACGAAATATGGCTGCATATTACGCTTTACTTCGAGCTAAAAAATTACGCATTGTTTAGCGAAGAACGTGTTGACTTTGGGGGTGAAAAACAAGAACGCCCGTACACCGTGCATTTGGCGTGCGTTAAAGAACCCCAGGTCGTAAAAATTCATCCGGAGTCCCTCACTACGGCGTGCCTCATAATCATATCGTAGTTTTGGCGCGTAAAATCCCACAGTCTGTTTGTTTGTTTTTTAATGAAATTTAAGCGTTTCTAACGCTATAGACCTTTTACAGCGAGTAGTGTGCGCACCAGGGGCAGCCTCAAGCCCGCCTCCATTGAACGCCTTCGGAATCGAGAGTCAGCAGGCACCAGTCACCGTTCGTCGCTCCAGAAACGTTCTGGCGAGAGGCCGGAAATCGCTCAGTACTCTTTTTTAATGTGGAAGAGCAGAGAGAAGGCGTGCTCCGTCGCCCAATAAAAACGTCCACAGCACCTCCGAATCATGTCCCCATTTCCATGCACCATTCTAGATAAATATAGGACATCCACGGGACGTTCCGTTTTGGGTATCCTATTATGGATGCCCCAATTAAGGATATCGCACATGAACCTGCTTCGGATATTCTACCATGGATGTGCCAAGATTATCCCATGTGGACATTTTTCGGCATATACGTGAATATTTGTCCTTAAATTGATACTTCTTCTTGAAGTTTCCTCATAAGCAGAATTATGTTTTGTGCGTGTACGAATTACAATCCGAAGATATTGTGTCTGCAGCTCGTGTGAACGCGGTAGTTTACGAAGTTTTTAACGCAATTTACTTTGCAAACTTCAGTTATTTCAATAAGTCACTAGCGCTTGGCGGAAGGCCTAGAAGAATGAGGAGTATACTGCACTTCCGCATATGTGCGAGTGTGCAAAACGTCAGCGCGCATGTACGTATTCTTGGTGCGTGAGCGGTCTGCCCGTTGCACCTGCTATGCAGCATGTGCTTCGACCGTGATCGACACTGATTATGGCAAGTACTGTGCAAAAGGCCCTCGCATATGTACGCAGCGAGTCCCGTAATGCCCGTTGTGGACATGCAAAGGATGCCCGCAGGGCACGGAAAGTGTGGCCAAATGGTCATGCGAGGGACGTCCGCAAGACATATTCCACACATCCCTATAGGATATCTATGTCCTGGCAGTGGACGTGTCAAAAGGACATCATTGTAGTCTCTTGCTCGTGAACAGGAAGAACTGCGACACAGACTTGAATGTGGGGGATGATACTGCGTGCGAGCTTCATCCGCGTCAGATGCACAACGATCGAAGTGACCGTATTTACGACCTTTCGTCATGCACACCTTTGCACAAGGTGAGCACCAGCGCTGGATTGCAAAGTGCCGGCAGTGACTGCCAGGGTCGCCACCTGCATCAATACACAATGGGCTTCTTCGATTTCCCACTTCTGGCTACCCGCGGGCTGCCAGAACCTGCCAGGACGATTTTGGCCTGGCTGCTGTCCGGAAGTTCTCTGGCTAGCAGACGACTAAAAGAGGAGATGGGCTCTCGCCGCCATCTTTGCGGGGACTTCCCGGATTGCAACGCGGGCGCTTGAGGACTTAAATTTACCTCGCTCAGCCAACTGTGTATACGGTCATTTTCGGATTTCCTTACTTCTAGCGTCATCTTTTTAGGCGCTGACGCTCCGTTCCGCATCGCGAAGCGGTGTGATACGAGCCGTGGTGAACCGTTTGAAGCTTTTGTGTGTGGGTCCCCTGATCGCTTCTTCGCGGCGGTGAACAGCGCGCCGCGCTCTCGTGCGTGCATGTTATCTGCATCGTGTTCCACGCAAGTTGTAGACGCTCATTCACACATTGCGGTACATTTTGGGTTCGTCTTTCTCTGGTGGCGTTCCTTTTCACATATCTCACGTATGTATATATCTCCTTTCTCTGCAGTTAGCGAAGGCTTTGCAGCTCGCTCCGTCTATTCGTCGTATGCTTAGGTGGCAGCTCGAAACCGATATGTTTTCGAACCGCAGGCTGTTGATCTAAGAATACACTGATTGCACTCGGTACATTAGACACACGTACATTGGCTTATTGCTCTCATCATCGCGACCAATGTTGTTTTTCGTGTGAAACGTTTCGCTGGTCACAGGCGGCGTGTATTTTCATGCGCCAGCCGCGTCCCCAGCTCCTTAGGGTCAAAATGAGAAGCACAATCAGCCACAACAAACTTTCTGAAATCGAAGCCTAAGCAGGTCGGCGCGAAATATTATGCGTATGAAACGTACCCGATAACCTGCTTTTTCATGTCTTGTGATGACACAACGCCAACTCATCAATGTCGCCGGTGGGCGACGGGATCGCTGCGAGCAGGGATCCTCCAGCTATTGAGTTCGAGGATACAGTTACGATTTCGCGTCTTGTCATCCGCCGCGTCGGAGGCCATCTGTTGCGTTGCGCAAGGCGAGGTTGGCTCAGTGCGCGTCCAGCGCCGAGTCGCGCGAAATCGCGCGAGAGTGATCGTATCCCTGAATGCAACTATATATTTTCAAGCTGGCAACGCATAAGTAGGCCGACTACGCCGAGCGCGCGTCGGCCTCGCCGGGCGCTGCCATGCTGGTAGCATGTTTACATTTGGCCAGCTGTACCGGCGTTCGATTTAGCAAACTTCGGGCAGGCTCGGGTTATCTTGGGATCCCAGTCCACGTGACTTCCTGTCAGAACCGGAACTAGCTGGCTGCCAGCGAGCTGCCAGAACTCCGAAAATCGAAGAGGCCCAATGTCATCGTCACCGCACGAAAAAAATCACGCGATGTTGAACTTCGATAAGCATGCAAGCCAGCGCTATGTCCTCCCCACGCAAGCGCGACTGATATACTCGAGCAACTTCTACTTTACATCACAAGGAAGTCAAAAGTGCAATATAGGCGGGTGCACCGCGAGTTTTCTTTCTGCGCTGGAAATCAAACAGACTGGCGAGCAATCGCTCGGTCACTTGCAACGCATTTTTGTTCACGGGTACATTTTAATCTGCACTGTAGATAATCAGAAAACCATTCCGAAGTTACCTGATCAACTCCGGCGACAAGAATTATGCGGCCGGAACCAACCATGCAGCGCCGTCGGAGAAGGTCGTAAACATATATTTTCTGAGCGCGCACGCACACGCTTATTTCTGAGCGCAGGTTTTCTGCATACAGCTAACGACAACAGGCGTAAGACGTACCATAAGAGCCTTATAAATATGCAGCTTTAAATGATAGAATGTAAAGGATAAAAGCAAACAGGCTGGTAGATTCGTCGCCTTAAATTATATTATGGGGCTTTACGTGCCAAAACCACTTTCTGATTATGAGGCACGCCGTAGTGGAGGACTCCGGTAATTTCGACCACCTGGGGTTCTTTAACGTGCACCTAAATCTAAGTACACGGGTGTTTTCGCATTTCGCCCCCATCCAAATGCGGCAGCCGCGGCCGGGATTCGATCCCGCGACCTTGTGTTCAGCAGCCTAACACCATAGCCACTGAGCAACCACGTTGGGTATTCACCGCCTTGAACCGACAAGCTTGCATATTAAGGTTGCAGTGCAGACGAAACGGATAAATGAGAAGTACACTTACACTGCCTCTGCAGCTTTAAAGGGCCCCTCACCAAGCCACACAGCAAACTTCGGCTATACGCTGGAAGTTGTTACGTGTCTTCTAGGGAGCGTTCTGCCACAAAAAAATTTCAGATCGGCTCATTAATAGCCGAGATAGAAATATTTCAGTGCCGCGAACCCAGGATTCCAGGAGGTGAGCTCCACTGCCCAACGAGATGCACTCTCCACTTGCCCCGTCTAGCTTCCGCAAGCGAAATTCCTTCCATGCGTTCTCTCACACCGGACCTCAAAGGATCGCGTGACGCCTACGTCACGGGCCCCGCCTTCATTTTTTTTCTCCTCGCTTTTCTTTTATTTTCGCGGCGCGGCGCACTTTCGCTGACGGCGTCGCGCGCGAGTTGCTGTCTCGCTTCGCGCAGTGCACGAGGACAGCTACTAGCGGTCTAAGTCAGTGCTACACGAATACTGAGGCAGACACAAGCGGACCACAGAGCATGATCCCGCGCTAGAACACCGAAGAAAATGACAGTTTCGCTCTCTGCACGCGCGACTGCACGACGTGGGAACAAGCAGCCGAAACGGAAGTACATCTCTCTTTCTATTCCCGTCTATTTTATCTATTCAAGTAACATATTACACAAATAACAGATGCTGCCTTAGATAATTCTCGAAGTACCTTAGATAATTCTCGAAGTTACGTGTCACCACGATCGACGTCACAGCACGAACACGTGACCAGACCTGGCGAAGGGCCCTTTGAAATTCTGAGGTTTTATGAGCCAAAACCGCTAACTGAATGTTAGGCACACCGTAGTGGAGGACTCCAGATTAATTTTGACCACGTGAGGATATTTAACGTGCCCATTCACGGGACATGGGCATTTTTGAATTTCGCCCCCATCGAAATTCGGCCTCTGCGGCCGGGATTTCATCCCGTGACCTTGTGCCTAGCAGCGCAACACCATAACTGCTAAGCCCACACGGCGGGTCTATACAGCTTTGGCCAATGGCTTGTGCCGTCTATCCACTCATTACTGATCGTAGTGGCCGGGATAGTGACTGTCTGCCGTGCTGCGGATAGTGAATGAGCCGTGCCTGCGGCCTTCATGGCTATTGTAAACAAGCGTGCAGACGCCGCGGTCAGAAGGCGCTCAATGGTGGGCGCTGTCACGTGAACAAATATGGCGGCACCCATAGATATGGTCACAGTCCACTGTAACATGGTGCTGTAAAGGTCCATAGAATACAAATGGTATCAAACAGAGCATACAGTAATTACATATACATCGATCAGCTTAGGCAATATCGTAAGTGATAACTTGCTGTCACAACCTTTCAAACGTTTAGAAGGCTAAGGGCACAGAGAAGAATGGAACACGTGACAGAAGCAAAATGTACTCTCCCTGTTGTCTTCGTATTAAAAACTGCACTTTCCGCAAATGAGCACTGACACGTGACGATGTTTTCCTTTTCTTCCTAGCTTCGAGGAATGGAATGGAATGGAAAACTTTATTCACTCTTTAAAGGTTTTAGCGGGTCGAGGCCGAAGTCTTCATTCTTGAAGCTTGAGTCCTCTTCAGCCATGGATGGGCCCCTAGTCCAGGGCTCCACTGAGCCGGGCCGCCTCGCACGCGTGCGCTATTAGAGCTCTTTGAGTCTCTAGCTCGCGGCTGGTGAGCCAGCTCTCCCATTGCTCCGCACTTGGTGTTTTGTGTTTGTGGAATGCCTGGTTTCTTGTACACTCCCATGTAATGTGGTATAATGTTGGCTTAGCTCCACACCACGGACAGGTCGCGCTATACTGCGTGGGGAACATCCTACTTAGTAGGTGTAAGTTTGGAAAGGTGCCCGTTTGCAGTCTCCGCCATCCTGCGGCCTCCTCCTTTGTTAATGCTTTATGTGGTGGCGGATATTGATATCTTAGACCCTTATAGAGGTTTAATAGCTCTGAATAGCTGTTCGCGCAGTTGATCTGTGGCCCCTCTGGGGCGGTTGACGTTCCTGCTCGGCTGGTCATCCCTCGAGCTAGGCAGTCCGCCCCTTCGTTGCCCCTGATCCCTGCGTGGCTTGGTATCCAGATAATGTTATGTGTGGGTTGTCCCTCAGCGATTGGAACTCTGCTGAGGATCTTGAGCGCCGTGTTACTTATTCTGCCTCTTATATAGCTCCGGCACGCCTCTTGTGAATCTGTTAGAATATTGAGCGATATTCCTGTTCTATAACCTTCTTCCGCTGCCAGTGCGACAGCAATTTCCTCTGCCTCGGTTATGTTAGCCACCTCGGCCGTGAGTCCTGTGATTAATTCTCCTTGATTATTTACTACTACCGCTGCCGCGTTGTTTTTGTGTGCGTGTAGGGACGCATCGGTATAGACTGTATTGTCCCGATGTCCCATCGACTTTTCGTAAAACTCTGCCCTAGCCTGTCTCCTACTCGCATGGAGGTTTGGGTCCATGTTGCGAGGGATAGGTTGTATGCGTAGTTTCTTTCTTAGTGGGTCTAGTATTGTGGCCCTGCTACTTTGTGATGTTTCTACTTCCCGACCTAGCTTTGTCAGGAGCGCCCTTCCCGTCGTTGTATTGCTGAGTCTTCGTACTTGTGCGTTGAGCTGGCATTCCCTTAGTTCTTCAAAAGTGTTGCTGATTCCAAGTTGCATGAGTTTGTCGTTGGATGTGTTCCTTGGGAGGTGGAGAGCTGTTTTATACGCTTTCCGGAGGATGGTCTTCACTTGCTCTTTTTCGGTTTTGGTGATTGAATGGTACGGCAGTGAGTATGTGACCCGGCTGACTATCAGGCTGTTGACCAACCTGAGTGTGTCCTGCTCTTTCATGCCATATCGCTTGTGTCATCATCATCATCAGCCTGGTTACGCCCACTGCAGGGCAAAGGCCTCTCCCATATTTCTCCAACAACCCCGGTCATGTACTAATTGTGGCCATGCCGTCCCTGCAAACTTCTTAATCTCATCCGCCCACCTAACTTTCTGCCGTCCCCTGCTACGCTTCCCTTCCCTTGGAATCCAGTTCGTAACCCTTAATGACCACCGGTTATCTTCCCTCCTCGTTACATGTCCTGCCCATGCCCATTTCTTTTTCTTGATTTCAACTAAGATGTCATTAACTCGCGTTTGTTCCCTCACCCAATCTGCTCTTTTCTTATCATTCTGTTCCCTCACCCAATCTGCTACACCTATCATTCTTCTTTCCATAGCTCGTTGCGTCGTCCTCAATTTGAGTAGAACTCTTTTCGTAAGCCTCCAGGTTTTTGCCCCGTAGGTGAGTACTGGTAAGACACAGCTATTAAACACTTTTCTTTTGAGGGATAATGGCAACCTGCTGTTCATGATCTGAGAATGCCTGCCAAACGCACCCCAGCCCATTCTTATTCTTCTGATTATTTCTGTCTCATGATCCGGATCCGCAGTCACTACCTGCCCTAAGTAGGTGTATTCCCTTACGACTTCCAGTGCCTCGCTGGCTATTGTAAACAGCTGTTCTCTTCCGAGACTGTTAAACATTACTTTAGTTTTCTGCAGATTAATTTTTAGACCCACTCTTCTCTTTGCCTCTCCAGGTCAGTGAGCATGCATTGCAATTGGTCCCCTGAGTTACTAAGCAAGGCAATATCATCAGCGAATCGCAAGTTACTAAGGTATTCTCCATTAACCTTTATCCCCAATTCTTCCCAATCGAGGTCTCTGAATACCTCCTGTAAACACGCTGTGAATAGCATTGGAGATATCGTATCTCCCTGCCTGACGCCTTTCTTTATTGGGATTTTGTTGCTTGCTTTATGGAGGACTACGGTGGCTGCGGAGCCGCTATAGATATCTTCCAGTATTTTTACATATGGCTCATCTACACCCTGATTCCGTAATGCCTCCATGACTGCTGAGGTTTCGACTGAATCAAATGCTTTCTCGTAATCAATGAAAGCTATATATAAGGGTTGGTTATATTCCGCACATTTTTCTATCACCTGATTGATAGTGTGAATATGATCTATTGTTGTGTAGCCTTTACGGAATCCTGCCTGGTCCTTTGCTTGACAGACGTCTAAGGTGTTCCTGATTCTATTTGCGATTACCTTAGTAAATAGTTTGTAGGCAACGGACAGTAAGCTCATTGGTCTATAATTTTTCAAGTCTTGGCGTCCCCTTTCTTATGGATTAGGATTATGTTAGCGTTTTTCCAAGATTCCGGTACGCTCGACGTTATGAGGCATTGCGTATACAGGGTGGCAAGTTTCTCTAGAACAATCTGCCCACCATCCTTCAACAAATCTGCTGTTACCTGATCCTCCCCAGCTGCCTTCTCCCTTTGCATATCTCCCAAGGCTTTCTTTACTTCTTCCGGCGTTACCTGTGGGATTTCGAATTCCTCTAGGCTACTTTCTCTTCCATTATCGTCGTGGGTGGCACTGGTGCTGTACAAATCTCTGTAGAACTCCTCAGCCACTTGTACTATCTCATCCATATTAGTAATGATATTGCCGGCTTTGTCTCTTAACGTATACATCTGATTCTTGCCAATTCCTAGTTTCTTTTTCACTGTTTTTAGGCTTCCTCCGTTCCTGAGAGCATGCTCAATTGTATCCATATTATACTTCCTTATGTCAGCTGTCTTACGCTTGTTGATTAACTTCGAAAGTTCTGCCAGTTCTATTCTAGCTGTAGGGTTAGAGGCTTTCATACATTGGCGTTTCTTGATCAGATCTTTCGTCTCCTGCGATAGTTTACTGGTATCCTGCCTACCGGCGTTACCACCGATTTCCAATGCACACTCCTTAAAGATGTCCACAAGATTGTCGTTCATTGCTTCAACACTAAGGTCCTCTTCCTGAGTTAAAGCCGAATACCTGTTCTGTAGCTTGATCTGGAATTGCTCTATTTTCCCTCTTACCGCTAACTCATTGATCGGCTTCTTATGTACCAGTTTCTTCCGTTCCCTTCTCAGGTCTAGGCTAATTCGAGTTCTTACCATCCTGTGGTCACTGCAGCGCACCTTGCCGAGCACGTCCACATCTTTTATGATGCCAGGGTTAGCGCAGAGTATGAGGTCTATTTCATTTCTAGTCTCACCGTTCGGGCCCCTCCACGTCCACTTTCGGCTATTCCGTTTGCGGAAGAAGGTATTCATTATCCTCATATTATTCTGTTCCGCAAACTCTACCAATAACTCCCCCCTGATATTCCTAGTGCCTATGCCATATTCCCCCACTGCCTTGTCTCCAGCCTCCTTTTTGCCTACCTTGGCATTAAAGTCACCCATTAGTATAGTGTATTTAGTTTTCACTCTACCCATCGCCGATTCCACGTCTTCATAGAAGCTTTCGACTTCCTGGTAATCATGACTGGATGTAGGGGCGTAGACCTGTACAATCTTCATTTTGTAACTCTTATTAAGTTTCACAACTAGACCTGCCACCCTCTGGTTAATGCTATAGAATTCCTGTATGTTACCAGCTATATTCTTATTAATCAGGAATCCGACGCCTAGTTCCCTTCTCTCTGCTAAGCCCCGGTAGCACAGGACGTGCCCGCTTCGTAGCACTGTATATGCTTCTTTTGGCCTCCTAACTTCGCTGAGCCCTATTATATCCCATTTACTGCCTTCTAATTCCTCCAATAGCACTGCTAAACTCGCCTCACTAGATGACGTTCTAGCGTTAAACGTTGCCAGGTTCATATTCCAATGGCGGCCTGTCCGGAGCCAGTGATTCTTAGCACCCTCTGCAGCGTCGCAGGTCTGACCGCCGCCGTGGTCAGTTGCTTCGCAGCTGCTGGGGACTGAGGGCCGGGGTTTGATTGTGTTGTTCATATAGGAGGTTGTGGCCAAGTACTGCACCAGGGTGGCCAATCCTGCTCTGGTGAGGGAGTGCGTTACCGGTTCTGGTCACCGGGATCAGGCCACACTCCAGGCCTGTTTATGCAATTTCGTCAACACGCGGATTTTGTTTTTTTTTTGTAATCCGGTGGAAAATTGCCGGCACCGGGATTCGAACCACGGACCTCTTGCACGCGAGGCGGGTGTTCTACCTCTACGCCACCGCTGCAATCTTGTGCGCTTGTGTGTCACTCTGCTAATCATTCGGCCCACCTGTCCTGCTGCTTTGTTTAGCAGGCAAATTGTGTGGCTGCATTTCCGGCTTCCTTGCAACCACATGCCGAGGATTCTAATCATCTTTTGTTCCGGGATGTTCTGTCCTTCTAGCCCTACTTCGAGCGGGGCATCAGTGGGGTGTCTGCCCACCCTGAGGAGTTCGGATTTCTCCGTGGAGCATCTGAGGCCTCTTCGCTTTGTGTATTCTTCGATGCAGGTGGCAGCTTCTTGTAGTGCCTCTTGTTTATCCCCTAGTGAGCCTTGACTAGTCCAGATCGTTATGTCGTCCGCGTACATTGCGTGACTGATTCCTTGGATCTTGCTAAGTTTCTTGGTAAGGTTGACCATCGCTATGTTGAAGAGTACTGGCGAGATTACTGAGCCCTGCGGAGTGCCCTTGCATGGCGTTTGAAAGGCGTCACTCCGTAGGTCTCCTAGGCCTACTGTCGCTGTTCTGTCGGTTAGGAAGCTTCTGATATAGTCATGGACTTTCTTCCCGCAATTAGTGGTGTTAATCCCCCCTTAATTAGTGGTGTTAATCCTCCCTTAATGTCGATGGCCATGACCACGTTTTCCCCGTGTTTCGGCATTGTCTCGAGTACCTCTTCTTTTAGCTGTAGCAAGATATCTTGGGTAGACAAGTTTGCCCTGAAGCCGAACATGGTGTTGGGGTACCATCCTCCGTCTTCAAGATGCGTTTGGATTCTTCGGGTCACTATTCTTTCGTACAGCTTGCCTAGGCATGATGTAAGCGAAATTGGTCTGAGATTTTCAATTTGGAGTTTTTTGCCAGGTTTGGGAATCATCACCACTACGGCGTGTTTCCACTCCGCTGGTACTTTGCCATCCTCCCATAGTTTGTTGAGGTAGAGGGTGAGCTGATCAATTGCTTCGTCGCTGAGGTTTCGAATTAGCGAGTTTCGGATTTTGTCCGCCCCTGCTGCTGTGTTCTTTGTTGCAGCCCTTACAGCCTCGACGACCTCTTCTCTTGTGATGGGTCGGTCCGTAGTTGAGTTTTCGTCACCCTGGTAGTCGCCTCGGTAGCCTTCTATCGAGATCTTTCCGTAGCATTTTTCCCGTGCTGCTTGGAGCAGTTGTTCTTCTGTTCCTTCATACTGGTGGATTAACCTCTGAATGGATTTGCTGCTTTCCGCCTTGCTCTTGCTCGGATCCATGAGTGTTCTGAGGATATGCCATGTTCTGGCTGTGCTTAGGGTGCCATTCAGTGAGGTACTAAACTGCTGCCTTGCCAGCTGCGTTGCATACTCCTCTGCTTGCTGAGTTATTTCGGCAATTTTCTTCTTAAGCTTTCTATTTAGCTTCTGACGCTTCCACCGCTTGGTTAGGCCTCGTCGTGCCTCCCATAACCTGAGGAGTCGTTTGTCCACTTCTGGTGCTTGTTCTGTTCGTTCCACTTCTTTTGTGTAGAGATCTCCTATTTGTCTGAGTTGATGGCTCCAATCCTCTGCCGAGGTTATGTCCCCTTTTAGCTGTTTACAGTGGACTCTAAAGGCATCCCAGTCTGTTAGACTTGCCTTGCCAATCTTCCTCCTGGTGATTTCTGCCTCTGTGCTGACCCTGATGATGTAGTGGTCGCTGCCGAGGTTTTCTTGCAAGTTCTCCCATTCGACTTGCTTAGCGCCCCTGACAAAGGTTAGGTCGGGACACGTGTCCACGCTTAGGAAACAAAGTATGCAATAGATAATTGGCATATATATATATATATATATATATATATATATATATATATATATATATATATATATATATATATATATATATATATATATATATTGACGGTCGCTACTCGGCATTGCGTGCACAATGAAAAAGATGCGTTACGTATGCCTGTCCAGAGGGCACCTTTAATCATATTGGTACTGCGCCCTACTCAGCTGCCTTGCGCGATGAAGGCGGCCACAGTAATCCCTTTGACAACATACGTATTTTTCAGAACCAAATCGGAGGGTATGCTATTAATTGATGTCCTAAGGCTAAACTACACGTTCGCTTGCCGGCACGCGAAAGCTCGTGGCTCACGCATGCGCAGATGGTGCAGGACAGATCGAACGCGTAGAAGCGCGGTGCGAGCACAGCTGTCTTCGCAGATAAATATCGGTATCGGCTGCCTCACAAAAAAAAAAAAAAACAGTCACCGTCCTTTCCAATCACCGAGTGTTACACCATGCAAGTCAAACTTCGCAAGCAGTCTATATTGTAGAACTTTTGTTTCACCATTCCTCACCTCATTGTCGCTTTTGCATGCTTCGCGTGGTGAGGACGCTGTGCTTTTTTTTTTTTGCGGTTCTCCCAGCGGCTCTTTCTTCTTCTTTTTTGCGCGCGTAAGGTTTCTTTCTGTGTTTTGCCACTGGAGATGCGGGCGCTGCAATCGTTTTGACAATTGGTTGGATTGGTTCAGCGTGACGTCACTGGGATTTGTCTTCCCATCTTGGCGCTGGTTGGCAAAAAATGTTCAGCCGACCGGTTCTCTGCATGGGAACGCTGCCTGTATCTAAGCGGCTACGATCCAAAATGTTGCATATTGCTATTTTCTGAAGTGGCGGTATCTATGAACTGCGCTCAGAAAGTAACCATCCTCATTTTACTAGTACAACAACGTAGCGTTGTCGCCAAGTGCATGGCGCCTTTAAATCAGCATATGGTGATTTCGTACGAATGCCTCTTCCGTAGATCAAACAGCCACAAAAATTACATTACTCTTCGAAAGCGAATATATTACCACAGGAGATGAACATTTTCCTTGTGCCGAAACGACACTTCGCTTACATGCGTGGCCGTCGGAAGAAAAAAAATTGCATTGCGTTGACATGAGTCTACTTACTGTACTTACTGTTACTTACACTGTAATCTTAAACGGTTGTTGTGTTTGTGCCCTGGGATTTGCCTGACGGGAGGCCAGTGCTGTCGTGTGTCGACCGTGGAGGCAGCATTCATCTGCATGGTGCCCGCTTCGGGCACACGACGACTACGTGCACAGCTCGCGTTTTCTCGCGGCTGCACGGCGTCAACGACGGAAGCGGCCGCCGGCTCACGGACTGCTATTCGGCCCCTCCTCGTGCCGGCAGCAATGCAGCCCCCCTCTTTCGCGTGGCGGCGCCCGGGGCACCACTTTGACCGACCGCCCAAAGAGGGCTATGTTGTTTTGACCCCGTGGCTTGCAGCTGCTTACCTATGTCCTATGCCGGGCCATAAAACTTGCCCGGCGCACCATTCCGACCGACCGCCAGATGGGCCTGCCGACGCAGCGCTATGGTGGCTAGCATAGCAGCGCGGTGCCCGGAGGCGCCGGCCACTGAAAGCGGCGTTGGGACCACGGAAGCTGCCCGGACCCACTCTCTCGCGACCTTGTCAGTCCTTAGGGACTGTATGGGGAATTTGGGGACTGGGAGGTGTTATTTAAGCAGCTTGCAGCTGCTCTGTTGCTCTCTCCTGATAACCACGACAACACGTAAACACTGTATAAAGAATTCTTCACCAAAAAATCTCTCCTCGTCTCTGACTCTGCGTGAAGTGGGGTCCAGACCTCCTGCCGGCCACGCTTACCTCGGCACACGCAACAACTGGATGGCGAGCGGTGGGATCGAGCCTGAAGTATGACGGACGACAGCACACCGAGATCACAGTGACGAATAGCTCAGGGCTGGTGAGTGTTGGCTTTGCTCTTTTGAGTGACCAGGATGACTGGATAGAGGTGTAATCCTAGTGGCTGGTAGGGACCTGCCGCAGAAGCGTGTGTTTTGGTACTTCTGGGTAGAGGTCGAGGCATTGTCACAGCAGTCTTAAGCGATGGATCTGAAATGGTTGCTTAGAACTCAGCTCATATCCCTTTTCGAAGAGCTAGGCGTTGAAGTTCAGCTTCAAATGACGAAAGCAAGCATCATTGAAGCGATTGAGAGCACGGATCTTGCGAGAGGAAATCGTAGAAATGTGGAACGAGATCCGAAGGCGCAAGGCGGACGAGCAGAAGCTAACAGAGCTTCAAATAGAGAAACCTTATATATATATATATATATATATATATATATATATATATATATATATATATATATATATATATATATATATATATATATATATATATATATATATATAGAGAGAGAGAGAGAGAGAGAGAGAGAGAAACTTAGAAAGAAAGACAAAAAGACCCAGTTTTGCGTGTTTATGCGCATCATCACAGCGCACATTTTCTGTCGTAAAGAGAAGTATAGGAAAAAAGAAATAAAACAAGAAAGTTCACTGTTTTAGCTAAAACCCCTGATAACCGCTGTAAAGCGTGATTAGGTTAGTGGGTCGCCTTTTGTGCAATCCCCGTGGCGAAGCGTACACAGCAGCTGCGGCAACGGTAAAAAACATGCTTATAGCGCACGCACGTTCCGTGAATGCGAGAAGCTCATTTACAGTCATACCTTTAGGGCCGATAAATTATGCTGCAACAATTTTTTTTTCTCCACACAGCGCAGACGACACTGAGATAAACGCGCTCCCTGGTCATCGCGTCTCGTTCATTCCCACTTGTACAAAAATGACGGGCCCTGAAATTCTGCCGATGCCTGGTCACTAAGACTGCCCCTATTACATGTCATCACGTCCACATTTTCGCAAACATGACGCATTGCTAATCGCGCATTACAGGACACATACATCCACACAGCAATGTGCTCCGTTTCCTTATGCAAAGATGAGCCCATACTGTCGCTTTTTTTTCCCGCACACTTTATCACGTCAAAACAAACGTGGTGCATTTCGGAAGAAAAGGCGATGTTGCTGAGCGCCATAAACCATCATGTTGTTAACTGCTGCAATTAAAAAGCCAGCGTCGACAGTTTTACATCACGCCGTTTACCACACACCGATGCTCTCCGGCACACAATACGGCTAATCTGACTGACCAGAGTGGGGTCACGAAAATAATAATTAAAAAAAAAGCGTCCACGAGGCACAAACCGCGCTGGCGGAGGCGATGTTTTGCCAACCAGGTTCACTGCACGTGTGCCGGTGACGTCACGTCGCCAGCGTGGTGTGACGTACCCCAGGAGAGGTCTATAGACGTGGCTGCCGGCACTGGACACTGTTCGTTGCCCGCAAACTGCCAGAATAACATTTATTTCTTTCACGGCAGGGTGGAGTCAATCGTCGACAAATTCGATGCCGACCTGGCTCGATCGCCAAGAATGCACCATGTGATAAGTACAAGATTCGCGTATAAGATAGCATTCTCACAGAGGGAAAGCGGTCACTCCAGCCCCTTTCTCTCCTGCTGAGCTGCTCTTCTTTTCCTCTCCCTCTAGGTCACGTAGCCCCTTTTTAGCGAAGTCCGACAACGACGGCACAGGGTCCATATAAACAGCTTCACTGTAAAACGAAGCGATGTCTACCAAGGCGAAAATAGACAACCAAATGCTAGGCGCGCGTTTTGCGCGCATCTTGTCGGTTCCAACCGCCATTACTCGCGACGAGGGGCCAACGCAAGGCGCGTGGCCGCCAGCTGTCGCGCGCTGGCACGCGTAGGTGTAGTTTGGCCTGCATGGTACGACTGGGATGTAGCGATTGTCGAGGCTTCGTAGCAAAAACAAGAGGATAGTGCTGAATACTGCTTTTACTGTGCCATAGAGGGTTATTACTACTATTTTTGACTGAATTGCTCTAAATGGGCGACATATTACTTGCTTGAGAAATCGACATGTACTGTTTTTTAATAAACACTTCACTAATCATATTAGGGCATATATTGCAATTAACGAATTGGACTTCGCAATATTTAGAAGAAATTATGAAGCTGACACAGTTTAGATATTCGTTTCAAATGGACGCGTCTTCAAAGCCCATCAGCTTCAATGACCAAACTGCAATATATACGCCCTGAAGTTTTTACAGAACTAGCTTGTTAAAAGAAAAATTATTATTCGTCAATTACGCATTTATATTTCTCGCGCAAGTAACGTCCGCTTCTTCGAGTAATCCAGCTCAAAAAGAAAATTTATGCCGCGTTACTATACCAGCGGCAATTTTTGTCTTTTTTTAGGGTTAAAAAAGGATAAACACCTGTTATAATGGTTTTGCTACTCTGAACGCCTAAAGTTCGCAGCCGTGTCGTTCCTTTTTCCCGGTCAGCTGACCTTCCGCACTTATGCGTTCTCAGGCTGACGTCGTGAACTATCGGATGGACGTCGCATCCTGTAACAAACGTACGTGCCACCAGCCTCACGCTGCGAGTACTGCGCGACATCATTAAGCGGATTCTCTTCATTCTGTCACTGAGTGGGCGTGCCTTATTATTGCAAATGTCTTTAAGTATACACACTAGCAAAGGAAGCGATAGTGCGGCTCTAACCACCACCAACTGACTCGCATGTGTACGCTTTGCGCCGCGAAGTGGGTAGCACACGTTCATGTATAATTTGCAACTAAATAAAGCGCTATAGTATAATTAGCAAATTAGCGCCATTTATCAATTTCTAGTACCTGTTGAAAGATACTTGAACATATCATCTCGAAACATCTGTTAAACTATATTAATGAATATAACTTGTTATCTATCCACCAACATGGCTTTTGTCAAGGCCTATCCACAACATCTCAGCTCATCGAATTATCCCATGATCTTTCAGAAACTATTAACTCTCAGGGTCAGACGCATATGATCTTCATGGACTTTGGGAAGGCATTTGATGAAGTGTCTCACCGTAAACTACTAAGAAAAATTGATGGTATGTTAAAAAATGCTGCTATTACGCAATGGTTCTCATACCATTTTCTTTCTCGCGAGCAATACGTCGTAATTAGTGGTACAAGGTCTCAGATTTCAGGTGATACGTCGGGAGTTCCCCAATGCAGTGTTTTGGGCCCCCTTTTATTTCTCTTATTTATAAATGACCTCCCGAATGAAATAGACGTTTCCATCAGGCTCTTTGCAGATGACTGCATTATATACAATAAAATTGATACAGTAGGAGAGCAGGCTAAATTACACGCAAATTTACAAAAGATAAAGAAATGGTGTGATGAATGGCAGATGGTGCTAAATACGTTAAAGACTGTAGTTATGACAGTGCCTAGAAAGTTAAATTACTTAAACTACTCTTATTTTATTAATAATCATGAACTTATAAGAGTTGAGCAGCATAAGTATCTTGGCATGATTTTCACAAGTGATCTTCGCTGGAACCGCCATATACATTATGTGTGTGCCAAGGCCAGCAAGACGCTCTGGTGTCTGATGCGTAATTCACCATTCGCAACTCAAGAAACAAAACGACTAGCTTATAAAACATTAATTAGACCTATAATTGAATATGCTAAGGTTGTCTGGGACCCTTACAATGCTATAAATATATCAAAAATCGAAATAATACAGCTTCTGGCAGTCAGATTCATATTCAATAAATATCGGCGGACGGACTCCCCTTCTAACTTTGTGTATACAGGCAGACCTACCGACATTACAGGCTAGAACTAAATATTAAAGAGTTAAACATCTTTACCTAATAATTCATCATTATGTTTATATTAGGTATTCAAACTTTTTTTTAATTTCATTCCGGTGAAGCCACTAGACATCGTCATTCAATGTTTATTCGTCCCCCTGTTATTCATAACGATTGTTTCAAAAATAGCTTTTTTCCAAGAGCTATCAAAGAATGAAACTCCCTGTCGGAAGAAGCCGTTTCATCCTCATCAATTGATTTCTTCGCAAAACACATTGGAGATATCCTAGTTTGTACGTAATATACTTTACTTTGTATCTATGTTATCTTCAGCGGTTTATGCTGTTACCTCATTTGGCAGCAGCACCCATTTCCCATTTCCCACCACCCATTACCCCATTTGGCCGCAGCAGCAGTGGCGGCGAACGGACACTCGTCTAATCGAGGATTTTCTACTGTCGTTACAGTGCGCAGTCGTCGCATCGTGTTGAAGTTATTCAGCTGCCCGGATCTCCACTACACCGCACACTGCACGTGTGCAGATTGGATTTCGAGCACAACAAGGCCCGCCCCACCTACTGATCCTGCTGCCGGTATCTGCTCACCGCAGATAGCCGCGTCACGACAACGGAAGTGAAAGGCGCCACCGTCGTCTACAAATACGGGCGTCACTGCAATGACCTCCCCATTTGGCAGCAGCAGTGGCGGCGAACGGACACTCGAGCATTTTCTACTGTCGTTACAGGTTGGTGATTGCCGTCGCTGTTTTAGTTAGCCGACTAAGGATAGTCTGCCACTGCTGCTGCCCGTTGTTTTAGTTCTCTGTCTATATTGTTCACTTGTTACTGCATCACTTGAACCAACCTCCCTCGAGTACGCCCGTCAGAATGTCTCATTCTGTTTGTGATGAATGTGATGTGGCCATTAAGGCAAATGATGAGTATCTGCTTTGATGCGAATGCTCGGGACATTTTCACATCAGTCATAATTGTTCGGGAATAACCAGGAAAAAATTTCGGTCCAATGATGTTGAATTTAGGAAGTCCTGGCGCTGCCCTTCGTGCCGCCGTAGTAAGGCCAGCTCCGCCGTTTGTAAGGGGCAGGATGCCTCGATCGCCACCATGCTCCTGGAAATTAACAAAAAACTTGATGAGCTGCTCCCACTCAAGCAAACTGTTAGTGAAATCGAGGCATCAGTAAAGCTGCTATCGGAGAAGTACGATGATGTCCTTGTGAACCTTGCCAAGCATGATGGCGAAATAAAGACGCTCGCTGCCAAAGTGACTAAAGTTGAGGCATCGTGCGCAAGCATCGAAGTGCAGGCCTTCCGCGCCGCGGTTAACGACCTGGAATATCATAGTCGAAAGCTTAACCTCGAAATTCATGGCATCAAGCAAGACAAAGACGAATCGCTCATGGACAAGCTAAACGTCATGGCGTCTAAACTGGAACTAGCTCCGCTAACTGAGGAAACTGTCTCCGCCATCCATAGACTAAAATCAAGAAACACGACCCCGGGCATAATCATTCGTTTTACTCGCCAGTCAACAAAAGACAAATGGCTTGCCAAAAAGAAACAGCTTCCAGGTATCGTGCCCGATGCATTCATGCTGGAAAATCTGACGACACAGGACCGAATGCTTCTGAAGACTGCGAAGGACTGGGCGCGTCTCAATAAATTCCGCTTCGCATGGTACCGTAATGGCAAAGTCCTCGGGAGGAAAGAAGAGGGTCAGAATGCTTGCCTAATAAAGTGCGCGGCAGACCTTGATAAGCTGGTCTTTTAGGTCCAAGCAACACACACTTTTTTCTTTCTTTCATATCATAATGGCATCCTTATGCGAACCTTATGTTTTTCCTTCCGAATTAAAGGCGTTCGTAGGACCTGCGCACAAAGGATCTGTTCGTTGTATTCATGTAAACTGTCAGTCGGCGAAAAACAAAACAGCTGAACTTGACGCCATGTTTAGCAGCCTGGATCTGAAGTTTGATTTTATTATGCTGTCAGAGACGTGGTACCACCATAGCTTGTTTCCCTGGCAGCTCTCGAACTATGATTATTTTATTCGATCTAGAACTGCTTCACGTGGCGGTGGTGTCTGCATGCTAGTGCGAAACAGCCTCAACGTGAAGTGTGTTCAGGAATTTTCCTGCGTCACTAATGATTATGAAGTGCTGTCAATCCTTCACGCGCGTACAATTTACTCTGTATTTTATCGTCCACCGAATGGAAATTCCGATTGTTTTTTTGCTATTCCTTCAGAGGCTTCTTGAACACACTTCCGATTTCCAGTACAATATCATCATTGGTGGTGACTTTAATATTGATCTTTGTGTTAACACTGTCCTGAGGCGTGATTTTGAGCTATTGTTGCACTCTTTTGCCTGCCGTAATGTCATACGTTCCCCTACTAGTCGCTTCTGATACTTCAACATGCCTTGATTTGTTCATCACGAATTGCGGTCAGGCTGATATCAAATCTGGTGTTCTTTCATATCACATCAGCGACCACATGCCAATTTTTTTTAGCTGCAAACGTAAATCAAAAAATAAAAACAAATGTCTTCCTGTATTTCAAACCATCACCAGCGATAACCTTCACCGTTTTCGAGAAGAACTGTGTAAAGTTGACTGGAGTTGTGTTTATTATTCTCAATGTGCTGACACCGCGTATGAGCTGTTCATTGACATCTTTAGCATGTGCTATCAGAAACATTTTCCGTTCCGTCCACGAAAGCCTCGCGCTTCCCGAATTCGCAAACCGTGGGTCACGAATGACCTATTTAAAAAAATTACAGAGAAAACTAGGCTCTTTAACCAGTTTATCATTTCCAAAGATCCTGGTGATTTGAAAACATTTAGGTCCTTCCGTACAAAACAGCTACGTACGGCTCGTACCTCATATTTTGAAAAGAACTTTTTAAGATGCCAAAATGATGGCCGTAATATTTGGCAGAAGTTAAGCACTATAACAAACAGAGAACCGTATCATACACCCGAGATGCACATTGTCATTAACGGTGAGGAAATCTGTAGTGATGCGCTTCCTGGTTGTTTTAATGATCATTTCACCAGTACATGTCACCAGACTGCCAGCCTGAGTGCCTGTCAATTTATAGATACTCATTGCGCGGAATCAATATTTTTGAACCCTACTAATGAACATGAAATAACACTGCTTTTCCGTAACCTGAGTAAGAGTAGTGCCTGTGATGCTGATGGCCTGCAAATCAGGCCTGTTAGCTACGTACTTGATATTATTTCACCTGTTCTTGCTCATATCTACAATATCTGTCTCTCCCAAGGCCAATTCCCAAAAAGAATGCAGGTGGCAAAGGTGCTTCCGATTTTTAAAAAAAGGTGATAAAACACTTATTTCGAACTACAGACCCATCTCCATACTTCCGATTTTTTCCAAAGGACTAGAGAAGATAATATTTTGTAGTTTATCCTGTTTTCTTGACAAACATAACTTATTAACCCCACATCAACACGCTTTCCGCAGGTTCATGTCGACTGAACTAGCACTCCTTAAGCAGAAAGAACTAATCCTTGAAAATTTTGAGGCACGTTTATTAACGTTAGGCGTTTTTGTCGACCTATCTAAAGCCTTCGATTCTATTGATCATAAACTTCTGGTTCATAAACTTATTATGGCATCCGCGGCATTGCTCTCAGCTTACTTGAATCTTACTTGAATGACAGAAAGCAATTTGTGCATGTAAATGGATTATCATCCAGTGTCCTTCCTGTTCATGTGGGTGTCCCACAAGGAAGCATCTTAGACCCTCTCTTGTTCAATAATTTCGTAAATGACTTTATTAACATTGATTCTGCCACAACGTACATTATGTATGCCGATGACACCACACTTCTTTTTTCATCCAAATGTCTGGATGACCTGGTCTTACTTGCTAACAGCGTGCTCTCGAAAGTACACCAGTGGTCCCTTGAAAATGGTCTCACAATCAACTCCGCAAGAACCAAAGCCTTGCTCTTTCATCCAAGAAATATGAATGTCGTGCTACCTGGAGATATTGTCCTAAACTCCACCCAGTTGAAAATGACAACAGAGGTTGTGTTCAGTACTACAGAAATTTCTGTTGTACAACAGGATTTTTCTGTAGTAACTACAGATTCCTGATGGAGCGACAGACTTTTCTGATGTACAACAGACATCTGTTGTTGCTACTACAGAAGTACAGTCTGTCGTATGTCTGTTGTTACAACAGAAAGCTGAAGCTCTACAACAGATTTTTGTAGTACTACAGAAATTTCTGTTGTACAACAGGATTTTTCTGTAGTAACTACAGATTCCTGATGGAGCGACAGACTTTTCTGATGTACAACAGACATTTGTTGTTGCTACTACAGAAGTACAGTCTGTCGTATGTCTGTTGTTGCAACAGAAAGCTGAAGCTCTACAACAGATTTTTGTAGTACTACAGAAAAAATTGTCATCACTACAGGCACCCTGTTGTCCCAACAGAAATGTTCCTGAAGTAACCCGAAAAACTTCTGTAGTGCTACAGAGAGCTGTTGAAATACTACAGAAACCTATTGTGGCAACAGGCCCCCAATTGTCACAACAGAAGTGTTCCTGAAGTAATGCGACCAACTTCTGTTGTACTACAGAAAAATGTTGTTGTACGACAGAAGCCTATCATTGCAACAGGCCTCCAGTTGTCATAACAGAAGTGTTCCTGAAGTAATGGACAAAGTTCTGTTGTACTACAGAGAACTGTTTCACAACGGAAACCTATCGCCGCAACATGTACCCAATGATGACAACAGAAGTGCACTGAAATTGTGTGATGCGACAAGCTTCTGTAGTGCCCGGTTGAAAAAGGCAAAAGGAATTCCTGTCGCAACTACAGAAATTCTGTTGTACGACAGAAGTTGTTGACATTTCTTAATTGGGAGACATTTCTGACATTACGACAGAAATTCTGATTTCGCAACAGAAGCATTCTGTCGCGACAACAAGAGTTCTGAAGTCGGAACAACAGCTTTATATCCTGACAGCGACTCCGACGTTACGACACCAATTCTGACGTCGCAGCAGAAACATTCGGTCGCGACGGCCAAGAGTTCCGAAGTCGCAACAGAAGCGCTTTCCGTCGCTGTCCTTTAAAATTGTATGTTTTCGCATCGGTGGTGTACACTGTACTTTTCTCTTGCGCGGTATTCAATCGCGCTTCTCTGAAGCCGGCAATGCTGATGGCACCGACACCGGTAATAAAGTCGACGTGGCGAATAGTTATAATTGTACCGTGACGACGCGGCACCACCAACGCCCTACCGGCCTCCTCAAAATCGGCCGCTGATCAAAATCATACCATCCGCGGGAATGGCTGCGTATCCGTTTTTTTTTTGGTAAGATGTGGCACACAGGCCTGTGGACTTCCATGTGCTGTTACACTGACACATTAGTTAATTTCACAGGAATATTTCACAAGCTTATGCGAAGCGGAAAAGAAGATTTGGGTTGTTCCACAAAGTTGCGTGAAAAGCTGTCTCGCTCGGTTCTCATTAATCTGGTACAGTGCTGCCGTGAGAAGCCAGTATGCTGTCAGAAAGAACTCTCATCCACGAATGTTCATGTAGCTATTTTGCATTGAACACACGAATTATATGCGCGCTCAAAAGTGTAAAGAACGAGAGACAACTGTCGAAACTAGCAGTAATAACCCTAAAAGTCAACGTTGTCTATTTCTGAATTTCTTATTTGATAAGGATATCGTACATCAAAATCGATGTTCTAGCACTGCAAGAGGTACCTGTCGATGGTACGAACACTCTTGCTCTTCTAGAGATGCGGCACTTGACGCGGTGGAGTGATAGCGGATCTTGGCTCTCAAAATGCAAATGTAAACATCAGCGCATCGGCTCGTCGTACTGTTCACATGGCCAAAACGTACACTCCAAAAGCATGTCAGGGGTGGTGCAGTGGTAAGATGCCGGGCTCGGAATCGTGAGGTCGCATGTTCGAATCCTAGGCGAAGACGTTTTTTTTTTAAATTTTTTTTTACTTTTATGTTTTTCTTTTTTGTACTAACAAATTTACATAACCTTACGGATGTCTCTGTCAATTTTTAATTAAATATTGATCAAGAACTACACAACTTTCTACTACAGGACGTCACACTACAGACAACAGAACTACAGGCAACAGAACTACAGGCAACAGAACTACAGGCAACAGAACTACAGGCAACAGAACTACAGGCAACAGAACTACAGGCAACAGAACTACAGGCAACAGAACTACAGAAACAACGTCCCAAAATACGACAGACTCTTAAAATTTCCTGTTGTGTTTTTCAACTGGGCAGTACTATTGAAGCTGTCCAATCAATCAAATGTCTGGGTGTTCACTTTGATCATGATATGACATGGCGCTCTCATGTAGATTTTCTCACCGGCAAACTGTCACAGGTTTTGGATGTTGTCTATTCCTTTAGATACCTGCCGCAATCCGTGAAATTGCTGATTTATAACTCACCTTTTTTCAGTCATCTAAATTACGGCTCCCACGTATGGGGGACAACTTCAGCCACAAATATTCAAAAGCTGTTTGTAATCCAGAAGAAATTTCTTCGTGTCATTTGTAATAAGCCTTGTGATTTTCATTCTGCTCCTCTTTTCAGCGCGCTTAAAACCCTTAAATTGCCTGCCCTAATAAACCTGCGCTTGTTGTCAACCTACAGAAGATATGAGAAAAATATTGGTGCCCTCAGCTCTCTCGCTAATCTCACAAAACGAGAAACCCCCTACACAACTCGAGCTCCTGAGACTTGGTGTGTTCCTCAACTTCGGACTAATTATGGCCAGCAAATGTTATGCCACTGGCTGCCCAGTCTACTCAATGATCTTACCAGATGCAATATCGATGTGTTGACTTGTTCCGCAAAAAATCTGCGTGATATGTTCCTCCAATCTTGACTGTGTACCGTTGTACTTAGTGATTTTTTGCCCTTAGTGCTTTTGCTCTTCTCTCTATTCTATCCTTTTTTTCTTCTCTTTTTTTTCCCTTACCGTTTCCCACCTGCCCTGCTGCTGCCATTGTAAACGGAACCTGGGGCCAGTCAAGCTGCTTCTCCGCAGCTTTTTTCCCCTTGTTTTTCCGCCACAACCATGTACCTCCTTGCTTGTGGAAACAAATAAAAAAAAAACCTCTTGGTGTTATTAATTTTAATCTATTGTCCCTTTTTGTGTTTCTATGTACAATTTTCCATGTACAAAATATTTGATTTGTAAATGTTCGTATTTCCCTCCTGCTATAGCCCTGTATAAGGGCTGGCAGTGTCTGTAAATAAATATATAAATAAACTTGAGCGTTTGACCTGCAGTCCTTGCACTGGCGTGCATGCGAAAATTGTCGCAATTCTTTCATCTCAGATTTCCTCGCGTCATTGCAGTAAAACGCTAATATTCACTATATAGTCAGACACAATTATGGAAAAGCGCTTGGAAGCTCCAAAATCCTTCGTTATGCAGGCCTCTTCGTTGTAAAGAGGACGTACCGTACCACTCGCAATAGTGCCAGGAAAAGCGCATTATGGTAAGCAAAAGAATGCATCTATATTTAACACGAATTCAAGCGATACTTTGTGAAAGAGGTTGATAATTTTCTTTACACTTCGCCCGACGAAATGTGCGACCGCAGCCTACCTTACACGGCACCGAGGCTCACGGCATGCTCCCGCGTCTTTGTTGCGTCGACCGTTTCTCCTTGTGAGCACCGGGGCTCAGATAGCGGCTGCGGAGGACAGCGGCAACTGTGTGTTCGCATAGAAACACCAAATCAGCCGTTGGGGATGCCTGAATTCCTTCGCTGTACAAGCCAATTCGTTGAAGCGGTCTTCGCTGTTAGACGCTTTCACAATAATTATGAAGAATAGGAATTTCGGCGGGACATACGCAGGAACCCTTCGTTCTATAGGTCATGTCATTATTTCGTTGTAGAGGCGTTCGACTGTAGAGCTATTCCCTTTTCGAGTGTCGTTACAGTATTGCATTGCACACTTTTGTATTGGAATCTGTAACTTACTGAACGTCGTCTTCTTTAACTCGGCGTGCCTTTAGCACACGTATAGCTAAAAAATGATCTTCACATGGTCCATATGATAGTGACCTTGAAATGACCTGGCTTTGCGGGTGACAGTTCAGCATATATATGCGTACTTACCTGGAGATGTCAGGTGCGGATCAACAGAAACAAAGAAATGAAAATAACGCCAATTATAGCGACATATCTTGTCTCCTCATTTCTTCTGTTATTTTTGTTTCTGACGTTTATATATATGTAGTTTCTGCTATATATATATATATATATATATATATATATATAGGTGCAGAAATGACGTAACCAAATATGCAAGTCACATTTATTAACGCATTAAAAAGCCTACATGCCTAACTTATACGTATATTACAGCAAGTAGGCGTTCGGTGTACTTTCGCAATCGTCTCGTTCACTATTGAAAAGTGTGCCCGTTTGTTTTGCAAATGGTGTTAGGTACAGAAGTGACCCCCCCCCCCCCCCCCCCCCAACTGCCCCTACTGGTGGCGCCCGAGACTGCTCCGAGCTCGCCGCACTCTACGATCGTTGGGGTTCACTCTCAACTTCCTGCGACGGACCCAATCCGCCGACGTCAAAGGGGTCGGATAGGTCGGATATCTCTCTGTCTTGCTGCCCGAGTCTCTTCACGTCATTCGTGGGCCCTATGCGTGTCGAACGAAGTATTAGCTTGACAAATTATACCTATATTATGGCGCACTGAGCTCTCTCAAACGCGACCAGTCCTGCTTGGATATGGACCGTTCATCCAATTTACTACCGTTATAGCTCACCAACCTGTTCTTATACTTCGAAATAGGCAGCAGCGTGCACTTGCGGCTTGTGTCTGTCATGCGTTATATAGGATAGGATAGGGACAACTTTAATAAAGTGCCGGCAAACGACGATTTAACGAGTCGTGACGCTGGCCAAGCGTCGACCCGGGGTTATATCATGCATTGTATCTTATCGACTGCATGGGCGTCTCTCGCCACTCTTTTGCGTGGCAGGTGCCCCATGGGTGCCCTTTCGAGTGATTGCGCGTGACATTAGCCGACTAGGCATACTATATCATGCAGGTGCTGCACTTGAGACGTTATTGTTTGTTTGTTTGTTTGAATGTCCGCTCGCAGCGGCAGACGTATAGTTCAGTCCACGGCTACAGCTTCCTGCTTCGAGCACGAGATGAAGGTTCGATCTTCGTTCGTATTCCGATGAGGGCCGAATGCAAAAGGTTCACTCCAGTCGTTGTGGTGTGAACCTCTCCTCTTGTCCTCTGTGTTTTTTTACTCTTTTTTTTCCTTCAAGTATGTACTAACTGGCCCGGATTTCAGCCCTTCTGCGAATGCAAAAAAAAAACCAAAAAAAACGCGGGAGGGGCGTGGCTTCGCGTGCGCGTTAATAGTTCGTATCCCTCCCTTTCAACTTCGGCGTCTGTGCTTTCTCAAGTTTCCGCACTATAAGGAAAGTCCAGTACGAAAAAAAAAATGTTAACTGGGACAGCATATGTCATTTCACGGGCACATTTTTCAGTCCGCATTTCTCGAAACTAATGCTCTATATGTAGATAGAACGTTTCTAGCAAAAAAAAAAAATGCTTTGAGTTGTGGGGCGCTATAACGTAAAACTACTCCAAACTTTTCTATTCCAATTCTGCTATCAGCCATCCACGATTGGTCAAACACTTTTTTCGACCACCCCCACTCCACCTGTCTGTCACGCGACGTCACGAAAACCGCGATAGCTCCCCATCTGATATGTGTACACACTGATTATGCATGATTTGACAGAAAAAAGAAAAACAGTTATTTCTGATTCGACCCCTTTTCGCCATTAGCCCTCGACTATGGGTAAAAAGTTTTCCGGCTCCACCCACTTCACCTGCCTGTCACGCGACGTCACAAAACCGGACAAACTCACCACGTCAAAGTGACGTGTAAGCGATAAAGATGCATTAATATGCCGAACAAAGCTGAATTTTCTTCGGAATAGCCGCAGGGTGCCCCGTCCCGAAAGGAATAAAAGATGGCTACCGCCGATCGCTGAGATGCTGGCTACTTGCACCTGCATGGCGGAGAGCATGGGTGCATTTGCATATAATAAAACTTCTTGCGTGGCCGTGTAGCGTTTTCGAGCACTTTCGGCACGTTTACCACCTCATTCTGCCAACTTTTCTTTGCTGAGTGTAAGTTTTAGCGTCATTCTTAAGCTTCCGTTGCATGCCGCCGCGATTTTCGACCAGCCACCACACGCTAAGTAAGGGAAAGCCGACCAATCGCAGACGCCGGCACCACCCCCTTTATCCGGTTACCGATTTTCAGTGCACTGGCTCTGCCCCAGCGGAAACCTCTCCACTTAAACGTTCTCCTCGCCTCTTGTCAGCCAATTAGATACGACAAGCCGCTCAGTGTAGGCAATGTTATTCGTTTTTCAAGCAAACAAAAGTGACCACCTATGAACGAGGATAGTGTTTGGTCTGTACAGACAACCCTGTGGGTGACCGCCCGGAGCTTGCGTCGGTGGTTACGCAAATTTGACGTCAGGAGATTGGAATAGAAACATATTGGAATAGTTTTACGTTAAAGGGCCCCTGGCTGACTTCAATTTGTACGATTACGACATCTCCCTAAAAGTCACATAATTTAATAAAAGTCCATGACTCAAAGTTTGTTCGCGGTTAATCGTATTATAGATTGTCACGTAAATTTCTGTCTGCCACCAATATAAAGTTTGGTCAGAAAAAGAAATAACTGAAACATTTTATTGCGAATCACCCATGTTTCATTATCGGAGATAGCTCTTCGTCGCAGAAACGTGTGGTATGTTCGATAATGACTCTAATATTCTAGTGCTAATTTCTCGTGAAAATATTTCTCATACAAATAAAACGACGACACAGCGCCGTGTCTTTGTCCTTGTCTTGTGTTGCACTGCAACGAACCATTGACCCAACTTGCCGTCTTGATGCAGTACCTTTAAAATCAATGTGTTGCAGAATCCAGCGTGCACCTGTTTTTTCGCGCGTGCTTTTTCCTGTAACTGCGACGCATTCAGTTGCGCTCTGTAAAGATACGTCCACACTAGCGACAAAAACGCGCGCGACACGCCGCACGCGGCAAGTGCCCGTGCGGCAGACACGCGCGGGCAAGTCCACCGTCGCGTTTTGCGACACGCGGCAACGGCCCGTAGAGTCCCACGTTGTCTCGTTCCATTCAATACTTCTCGTGACAACGTGCTCTCCGTTCTGCCCATATCGTGTTCCATCGGAAGTGTCTGTGTTTCTTTGTACCACTGCCGGCCACGCTTAGGCATGTCGGATACGGACGAGGAGCTACTGGTGACTGTGAACACTAATACTTATTTGTTCTTTACTTGTGCGACGCCGACGTGCTAGAAAGCGGACGAGAAAGTTTTGGGTGCCGTACAGGGACACTGAGGGCCAGGCGCACACTCTGCTTCCCCGCCTTCACCAATTACTTACCTGTCATGCGAAACTGCTGCCCAATAAGTATAGCCTCAGGTGCGCTCTCCTGGGGCCTCCGTTTGTCGGTTACATGTGCCCTCCTGGAGCAGTGCTTGTAAAGAATGCAGTCTATCGTCGCGACCAAAAAAGCGACCCGCGACTTATACAACACCAGTCAGAACCTTGCCCCTTCAGACAAAGCGATCACCAAATGGGCGTCCCTGCCCACTGCCTCAGCGCGTGCAGCCAGCGGCGGAGTGTAAACGAACACACACACACACACAAAAGAGGCCTGAAGACACTGCGGGGCTTCCGCCAGGCCGGCACACACTCGAGATGACCATGGCGAATTAGGAAGTCACGCTTCATTTCGACGAGGCATGGTGGGTGAAAATCCTTTCTGCACGAGGTGCTAGACGCCAGCCGTCACACCGGCCATACAGGCAACATCGCGTTTGCCCCAAGTAAAATCTTTAGCGCTATTTAGTATCTCACAGTGACAGGCCAATTAGCCCAAATTAGTGCCTTGGACTAAACCGCTACACGTCAGCTCCATAAAACGACAAGCGCATTTTTCTAGTGCCGCTATTCACTGTAAAATAAGTTACGCCATTGAAAAGTGAACAAGGGCGTAAATGGGAATATAACTCACCTCCTTGTGCCCAAAATGGTGTAAAAGTGTTAGTTATAAAAGAAGTCACACCCTTATTCAATTTTAAGGGCGTAACTTATTTTACAGTGTAGGCCGGCCGATTGCCCGTAGTGGGTTTGTGCCACTTCCTGTGAAGTCAGCACCAGTGCATGATGCACGCGAGTCACGAGCCTCACGAGGTCCGTGCAGTGACAGCAACGCGGCAGCAAGCTCGATCGTCTCGGTCGCCGTCAGTGCTCTCAACCTCGCCATCATTGGCCTCGAGAACCCACCTCTAACCTTTCCGAGAGGTAGGTCATCGTAGCACACAATCTTCGGCGCGTTGCTACAGCGAAAGCTGAGGTTATCGAGAGCAGCAGCCCGCCCTTTACGTCTTTGTGCCTTGATGCGACAGCACTCAGACAGGTATCCTCTGGTCTGTCACAAAGGTCTCTTTGATTTGTCATCCCGTACTGCCAAAGCCACCTAGAAAAAAATGTAAGGCCACCGCATCACCTCCTCTCTCCTGTCAATACGTCACGAGAGTCGGATGGTAGCGGTGGATGGGGGAGCGCTGCGTTTCTAGAACGCGGCGCGCGTTCTCCGTGGGTGCAACGCTAGAGCGGCAACGCGTGGAGCAATTGCTTGGTGGCTTTGGTGGGGAATGCTGCACCGTAACCGCGATTGCTTTTCTTCAATTGTGCGTGGTTCGTCGTACACGGAGGCGCAACGATGCCTGGCTGTTGTTGCGTAACAAACTGCAAGTCCAATTATGACGGAGGACAAAGTGTCCGAGTGCACAAGTTCCCATCTGACCGAGCCACTCGGGAAGCATGGACGAGAGCAGTTCCTCGGAAGGACTTCTCGCCAACGAAGTACACAGTGGTAAGTATTTCTTCCCTCTATTGTTATTCTGGGTTTCCGGACGAATAGGATCCGTCAGCATAGTGCGCAATGCATTCGTGCATGCGTGCACAATAGATGGGTCTCTGCACCTGTCGACGCGCTTGTAAATTCAACATTTTCGTCGAGCGTCATACCTGTAACGGCTTGTTTTTTTTTTGTTTCAGCCCTGTGAAAAGCATTTCTTGCCATCAGATTACTTGAAGACGACATCTTACACGGACGTCAAGACAGGAAAGTGGTCGAAGTTGCCATGAAAAACATCCGTCTGAAGAAAACTGCAGTTCCGAGCTTGTTTCCCAATTGCCCTGCCTATTTATCGCGTCCGCAAGATTGCGTTCGAGAAGCTCCGGCTGCCAGAAGAGCGCGCTTGGAAGCCACATATTTGCAAAAAGCAATAATGCTTTTGCAGCCAACCCAAGCAGAAGAGGACGCCAAAAATCTGGTTGGTAGCTTTGCGGACTTGCTGAAGGCCTTGCCAAGCTTTCGGTGTTCGGACTTCTGGACAGTTTTGAACAAGGGCTCCAAGGTTTTCTTTTTGGACTTGTCACTTCAATCTGCTCCCGCAGTCCGTACTTCGGTGATCGTGTCCACAGACCTGCGCGTCGAAGTATTTTTTGGTGAAACGGGTGTGAGGAAGTGTGGTGATGTGTTAGTTCCTGAAAAGCTGTGCGACTTGAGAGATTTGAAAAGAGTGTTACACATGATCGAACAGACACGTAAGGGTATCAGCACTGAGCGTTCTGAAAAGGCCCGTCATCTACTGACATTGGTTTCGACATTGCTAGAGGAAGTAAGTGGAAAACATTTCGCACGCGAGTTGCAAGAATGGCATTTGGAAGTGCTTAAATTCTTGAAGAGTCAAGTTGATCTTCTTTTGAATGATGCTGGCCGATACCCCCCCGATTTATGAGTTTTTGCTAGCCTTTTGTTCACAATTTCACCTCATGAATATAGATTCCTGAGAAGTTCGATGAAGCTTAAGATGCCGCATCCTGATACGATCAGAAGACTGTCTTCATCGTACGAAACGGAGCAGCAAGAATGTAGCTTTCTTTCCTATGCAAAGCGTATTGTAAGAACATATAAATAGCATGAAAAGTCTGTAACGTTAATGATTGATGAGATCCACCTTCAATCATTTTTTTATTACAAGGCTGGCTTTGTTACTGGTGCTGCGGTAAATTCATCGACTGCAGGAAAAACTGCCCACGTATTTATGATACAGAGCCTGCTTTCTTCAAACAAGGATGTTGTACACATTCTTCCTGTGGCACAAATCGTTGCTAAGGCGCTGCACTACTTCCTTCGGAAGATTGTTCTTGATCTAGAGGCATCTAGTTTTAGAATAATCGCAGTGATCTCGGACAATACTTCTGTCAACAGAAAAGCCTTGTGCTACTTCGCTAAGACGGCAAGTGTCAGCATTGTTTACCAGCATCCTGCTGACCCATCACGACCCCTGTTTTTCGTGGTGGACCTAGTTCACATACTAAAGTGTATAAAAAGTAACTGGCTGAATCAAAGAAACATTGGCAAATTCATGTACTTTCCTGAACCGAAGAGTGATGAGGCTGAACCAAAGATACTTACAGCATTTTTCAAGGTATTATGCCAGCTGCACGAAGCTGAAAAGCATGAGCTCTTGAGGCTAGCACCAACGCTCACTTTGAAGGCACTGAACCCCTCGAACATAAAACGGCAGAACGTTAAACTGGCCTTAAAGATTTTTAACTCATCTACTGTTGCTGCTCTGGGTGTCGCAACGTTTCAGCATGCAAAGGAAACATCTCAATATGTCGACACCATTTTGACTTGGTGTAACATTATTAACGTCAAGACGCCAAAAAAGGGACAGCGGTTGCGAGATCAGTTGTAAGGTCCAATAGTTTCACCGTCATGTCTTCTAGAATTCTTAGTGAGAACAGTTCAATGGCTTGATCACTGGGGAAGCCTCAAACATGACAATGGCCGCCTGACACGTGAAACGCACACAGCTTTCAGCCACACTACCCACGCCTTGCACGAACTTGCCATATACTATCTCGAAGAGCTTCATTTCGAGTATGTCCTTTTGGGCAAATTTCAAACTGATAGCTTGGAAAATCGCTTTGGAAAGTATCGGCAATTGTCTGGTGCCAATTACCGTGTGTCTATAAGGCAGATATATGAATCTGAAAACAAATTGCGTTTGCAGAAGGTTCTGGACCTGCCACATTTGGACATGCTACTACCACCGAGCGCGAGCACGTTGGAGACAAGTGTACATTCAGGAAACGGCCAGTTTCAAGTCACTGTGACCGACTCCGACATTGAGAAAAAAACGTCGAGGCTACCAGACCAAACCTATGTTGCCGGCTATTGTGCCCATGCAGCTCTAGAAAAGCTGACATGCGCATCTTGCAGTGAAAGCCTTGTGATGCAAGACGTCGATCTATATGACCCTGAGAATGCATTAATCACGAAGATAACAAGGGGTGGCCTGAAGTTTCCACGAGCAGTTGTAGTTAATGCTGTACTCTTTACTGAAGTTATATTGGACAAGCTCAGGACACCAGAATATGCGGTACAATTTTTCAGCTTTCCTAGGCAGAAAGATACTCTTGTCGGCCTTGTGTTCGCTACCCTTCATGACTTTGAGGATGTCGATGTGTGTGATTTCGGTCATCCTGCACAGGAGGTAATGGGGCATGTTGTAAGTGCTGCAGCGAATACACTGCTGATCTACTTGTGCCGCACAGAAAACGACAAATTACGCAACGCCAAGAACGACCGAAAATTGCAGACCTTGAAGGCCCAGGATGTTTCGCATTATTTATTTTTTATTCTTGAAGCTCTGTTTTGTTGAACATCTACGTACGTTTGTGTTCACAGAACCCTTGTAAAAAGAAACCTGTCGCGTAGCTAGGACTTATTTGCCTACATTATCAAAATTGAAACCCAGCATTTTGGCCCATTCAAATGTTATTTGAGTGCATTGTGCTACCTGTTTATGATTCGAACTCTCCATGCTACCGCAATTCATTATTTAAATGTTTTCCTTTAGGACTGAGAGTAGGCCTCTCGTTTTTTACTTACTTTTCACCATTATCTCAGTATTTTATGAAGACTAAAAAGGCCAGCAAACAAGGAGGGTGGAAATAAAATAACCACAAGAAATGGTACAACAAAGACGGAAGCTTATTCTATTTGAGAATTAGTTGTGCGTGACCCTATAATGATAAAATGTTCACAATCAAATTAACCTCGATATTCGTGTGTCTAGCGAGGACTGTTTTACGCAATGCAAGAGTGAGAATGATAATTGTATATGGAAGATTTAAAATGTTTGTTTCTGAATGCAGCTCTTATCATTTGTGAATAAAGTATATTCTGTGTCTTCAATATGCAGTTTTCCTCTTTCTTTCGTTCCGTCTAAAGTTGAGTGACTAAGCAGCATGCAGTTTGCTTGTTTTAGTCCCGACCAAACATCAGAAGCACAATAAGGCAGGTCGTGTTGCGATACACGCAAAAAACAAAAATGTTGCCAATCAAGTAATCTAAGGAAGGTATGAAAGAACGATGCTTTCTATGGTGGTGTTGACTGCAGTGAACCAGCGGCTCCCCCTTATTTTTTGCGTCAGCTATACGTGTCTTGCTTTGGAAACGAAGCATCTGAATTTATATGTTGCTGTCACTTTAAGGACAGCACTAATTTTCTCATGCCATAGTATCCGCGACGCGCAAAGAGGCACACTGCAAGCGCAACGAACCTAGGCGCGGAGACGCCGACGGCGTCGACTGTCCGGCCCATCCGACTAGCGTGACGTCACACCGGCGTGCGGAGGCCTTACATTTTTTTCTAGGTGGCTTTGGTACTTCCCGGGACTGTCCAAGTCTCAGCATGTTGGCACGCGTCTCGGGTCAGTAAATCTAAAAGACCCACTGTGAGTGCAAAAGAGAAAGAGGTGTCAACAGTGGCAGAGAATTAGATAGTCATGATATTGGGAAGTTCGCAGGCAAGGTATAATGGAATCGGGGTAAAGGGTAACTGGTAATCTCAGGGAGATGACTTCGTCCACCACTGAACAGTCAGCTTAAATCCGGTTGGTGTCGACCACGAAGAATAGCGGCGTCTGTACTCTGCGTTGAGCTGACGTTCGAGGTAGTTCACCGTAGACACTTTTCTTTCCGTTCAGCCTGTTGCGTTTATTGCGAACTTAAATAGCAATTTCGTTTTGATATTACACATAAGTACAATGTTAACCAAGAAGGCGTGTTACTGTCATTACGCAAGTGCAGTGTATGGGATCTTAGGGTCTCACTGGAGTACCGACCACCGTGGTTTCGAGCTTACCGAGCCACAGGGCCGTCAGCCTCTAGCACGCCGCTGCGCGCAACCTCAGGCCGCAAGGGCTTAACTTGCTGCATGCCACTCGCTCTCGTGATAATTAGTGGGCCAACTTACGAGAGCTCGGGCAATCTCCTTCCGCTTGGAGCTCCGATAAGTGCGGCTCGGCGTGGTGAGACCTCGCGGGAGCACTAGGCACCCGTTCTTCGGCTTAGCGTCCGATAAGGATCAACACACAAGTACGCGCTCCCCGCATGCGCTAAGGCACCGTGCGCGAGAGCTCAAGTCCTAGTCACAAAGGTGTCGGCGGACGAGAGGAAGCATGTACGTACCCACTGAGATCCCTGAGGTAAGAGAAACGCTCCCGCCGAGAGCCGCGGACAGCCGACCACGTCATGACGTCAGCGCCCCGCCGCCACCGCAAACCATCACGAGTGGAGCGCCACCGCTGACAACCGGCCGCGAGTGGGAAAGGGGTGAGGTGTAGGGATGGCAGAACAGGTGAATGCCCTCGCAATGGCGCCGGCGCATTCCTCAATCCCCACAAGTGAAGGCGCAACTGCGGTCACACACCGTGATGTGCGCGTTACGTTCGCTTAGCGTTATGCTTAGCATTAGGCTTAGCGTTAGGCTTGACATTAGGCTTACCGTTAGCCCTATCAGAAATGGTCAGTACCTACCATGGCTGCTTAGTGGCTAAGGTGTTAGGCTGCTAAGCGCGAGGCCGCGAGGTCGAATCCTGGCCACGGCGGCCGCATTTCGATCAGGGCGAAATGCTAAAACAACCATGTACTTATATGTAGATGCAAGTTAAAGAACCCCAGGTGGTCCAAATTTTCCGGAGGCCCCGCCATAATCAAATAGTAGTTTTGGCACGTAAAACCCTATAATTTACTTTTTAAACGATCATTCGGCAGATTCACAGACGCACTCGAAAAAAACATGAATATACATAGTTTGCGTTGACTTCATCATGGCCGCCAAAATAAGACGCAAACAAAGATGATAGGATGACTGCCCCACAGGCGTATGTTGCGCCGAACGACAGAGCGATAACAGCGACAATCCGCTAAAAAGACAGTCACTGTCAGAAAGCAAAAGAAAGTGCACCCGTTAATACGGTGCAGTGACGTCATCGAAGGCCCCACCGTTTCATCGGGCGAGGAGGATAGGGCGCGCGGAGAGCCTTTCCTCCTCTCTGGCGTGGGCGATCCGGCGCGGGGCTGCTAGAAAGTATTGCTGTCGCGTGCTGCGGAACGATTTCTTTATGTTTTAGATCGTACTCTGTGAAATTTACGCCGTGTCCGTTCATATAAGGTCGTCAGGGAAGTCTTTCGGTGCATCAGTAACTACAGTAGGCGGAAATATCTCTTGGGGACGCAAAAATGTGGCGCATTTTATCAGCCGCGGTGTACGCACATTATCAGTCGCGGTGTGTGTATGTGTTGTGAATTATTTTGCTTATATCGGTTTTAATTCAACAAAGGAAAGCGGTGTCTCTGTATTAGCAGCATGAAAAGGTAAATCTGCTCACTATCTGATCGCTTGGCGTAGGGAGTAAAACATAAAGCATAAGAGCGCATGCTCGTGTACGGCCAACCTAAAGCAACCACGAAACATCTAAGCGGCAGGCGCTATCAAATACTTGTGATGCGCCGGCATCGTTCTCGCGCATTTCAAGTCTTCAAGGCTTCAATTTCAAGTCTTCAAGGCTTCAAATTACCATATGTCTACGCTAGCCGTCCTGCATGAGGCCGATGGCGCTGCTCAACACAGCGATCAATGCGATTGGTGAACCAGCACGATACATATATGTAAGCTGTACGCTCCGGCATTGCCTTCTTGGCCTGTATACCGCCATAATATATGAGAGGGATCGCATAAAAAGAATGCGATGCCTATTTTTGAGGACAAAATTTTCGTAATACGTGTGAGTGCGTCGTAGAGAACGGAACGAACACAACCGACAAAAATATTTCGGGTATCATCATCTTTCAAGAGCAAGAGAAAACGGGCTAACGCCGCAATAGGACCTCGCATAGTCACGCCGCACAACGTTTATAAATATATAACCGTTGATGCCGTATGCTTGGACCATGCGGTATATAGAACAAAGATATATGTAATCCAGCACCTACCACTGCTTAGGATGCTCGCGCAGTTCGTAAACAGTCCCTTTGCTGGACAAGCCTAATTCAGACTGTAAGGTATGCGGCTATTACTTGCCAAAACTATTTTATTCAGGGGCAAAAACCTCATCCATCGAACCAAGTAGTCACGCAATGTAACCTGCAGCGAACAGTTTGAACGGTTGTCAAAGTTTAACATCACAGCTCCTATCGTAGCAGAACGGTACCCACGCTGTTACGATCATCGCGTATGTTTCATGGCTCGTAAACCGCAGCTTAGAATTAGAGGATAATACTGCAATAAGGTCACATTAATGACTAGAACATTCAGAAATACACAATTGATCTCCGAGGCTGATTGCAAGCTCAAATATGCGCGCACACATCGCGCTGCGTGTTCCGTCCACCTCAACGCCAGCAGAAATTCCGGCCATAACGCCTTAAACCACTTCAGCACGTCTCACAGAACCGTTTACCCACGTACGATACGCACGTTATACTAAACAGAGCGCACGACCGCGAAAACAAACGCCAGAACCGACCGCCGTGCGTATACCTGCCATGCAAAAGACCGCTTTCACCCAAGCCAGTATCAGGGGGGGGACACTCCTCGGTTCCGGTGGATGGATGGATGGATGGATGTTATGAGCGTCCCCTTTGGAACGGGGCGGTGGCTTGCGCCCCCAAGCTCTTGCTACTATGCTGCCTAATATCCTACCTAGGTTAACCCATGAGAAAAAAAAAAAACACTATGAACTACCACGTCCAAATTTTCTGATACCCTATTGCGAACTGTGCTTTTGTACGTCTCCGTCCTTTGCCGTTTCCCTACTTTTCTTCCACCAATCCTCCAATCGCCTCTTACTGATGTCTATTGCGGACCTGTTTGCTTTTGCACTGCTCCCGCTGAACCCAAGGGCTTCAAGGAGGCCAGTGGTGCCTAAATCGACCGCTGGATAGATGTCTTCACATTCTAATAAAATATGCTCCGTCGTTTCCCTAGCTTTACCGCAGCAAGCACATGCTTCTTCTTCCTTCTTATATCTCGCTTTATACGTGCGTGTTCTAAGGCATCCCGATCTCGCTTCGAAAAGTGATGAGCTTCCCTTTGAGTTATCATAAATGGTTTCTTTCCTAATTTCGTTTTTTCCCCTTAAGTAGTTACTCATGGCAGGTTTCTTTTCCATTGCCGCCACCCATGAGATTAATTCAGCCTCTCTGACTTTCCGCTTGACCTTCTTTGTTGCTGTGTTGCCCACCCCACAGGCCGCATACTTGCTGGTAAGCTTCCTAGTTCTTTTCCTCCACTGTGAATCAATGTTTTGCCTGTACAGATACCTGAACACTCTCCCAGCCCATTTACTTTCCTCCATATTCCTCAGCCGTTCTTCATACTCAATTTTACTGCGAGCTTCCCTCACTTCAAAACTAGTCCAGACCATATCCCCTTGCACAGCTTCATTTGTAGTCTTCCCGTGAGCGCCCAATGCGAGGCGACCCACTGACCTTTGGTTCCCGTCGAGTCCTGATTGTACCCCTGATTTAAAGCAAACAACCGCATTTGCAAAAGTAAGTCCTGGAACCATTACCCCTTTCCACATACCTCGGAGGACTTCGTACCTATTGTATCCCCATAGCGCTCTGTGCTTCATTATGGCTGCATTTCTCTTCCCCTTGACTGTTATGGTTTTTTCCTGTGTTTCCATATATCCGTTGCCTTCGTTTATCCATATACCAAGGTATTTATATTCTGTTACCCGAGGTATTTCTTGGCCCTCTATCTCCACTGTCTGTTCACTGTTTTCATTGAATACAATAACACCTGATTTTCTAACACTAAATTTCAAACCTAAATTGTTGCCTTCCTGTCCACAAATATTAGCCAGACGTTGCAAATCACTTTGGTTGTTTGCGAGCAACACAATGTCGTCTGCATAAAATAAACCTGGGAGTTGCTGCTCTATTACTGTACCTGCCTGTTTGTATGAGAGATTAAACCCGATATTACTTCCTTCTAGCGCCCTCTCCATCCTCACCATGTACATCATAAACAGCAGCGGGGATAAAGGGCACCCCTGCCTCAGTCCCTTGTTGATATGAACTTTCTCCGCGCTCCTCATCCCTTCCCATTCAACGCAAACAGTATTTTCTAGGTAAATCTCTCTCAAAAGCTGTATACAATCGTTACCTAAGCCTTCCCCTTCCAGAATATCCCACAAAATGCTGCGGTCTACGTTGTCGTATGCTCCTGTAATGTCCAAAAAGGCCACATACAACGGTCTGCTTTTGATATTTCAATACACTGAGTAAGAACAAACAAGTTATCATCCAAACGCCTACCTATTCTAAAGCCATTCTGAAGCTCTCCCAAAATGTCATTATTTTCTGCCCATGCTTGAAGCTTTAATTTGATTGCCTGCATTGCTAGCCTGTATATTACCGATGTAATGGTCAACGGTCTATACGAGTGAATTCTGTCTTTCTCCCCCTTACCTTTATAAATTAAATTCATTCTACTTTGTCGCCAACTGTCTGGTATTCGTCTATCTTTTAAAGTTTTTTCAACTGCTTTCACGAGAGCTTCCTTACTTTTTGGTCCCAGTTCATTTATCAGCCTAACGGGAACCTCGTCTAGCCCTGTGGCTGTGCGCTTAGGAATTTTCTCTTCCGCTTTCTTCCAGTTTAAATTTGTAAGCACTAGCTCCTTTCCCCCTTGGGTCTCTTTCATGCTCTTTTTCTCTTCAAATACAACCTCGTCCTTGCCTTGGAAAGATTCAGCTGTTACTTTTTGGATGTAATTTATTGCTGCTTCTCCTTCCAGTCTGTTTTCATCTTCGTCTAGGATATGTTGTTGTATTGTTGTTGATTTCCTGCCTAATAATTTTATGTGATTCCAAAATATTCTAGGTGCGGCCTTCTTTTTCTCACGTATTTCTGACAACCAACTCTCACTTTCACCTTTTAATTTTGCTTGCACCAGTATTTGAACCATAGACTTTTTCTCCCGGTATATTTCCCATTTACCGGTTACTTCATCCTGTGGCAACTGCGCCTTCTTTGCCTGCCTGTGCTCTCGAGATGCTTTCTGTCTTTCGGCGATCGCTTCTCGTATCTCCTTGTTCCACCAGCTTTTCGGTTTCTTTTTTCCTTTCCATTGAACGTGTTGTTTCTCTTTCCGTATTTCTGTCGTTACTACACTTAGAAGCTCACCATATTCCCACCCCTTACTTGGCGACTTGCCAATTTCTTCCTCCACTCTAGTGACTATATTTGCTATTTGTTCAGCGTTCAAATTTGGGCTGGCCATTTTGCTTTCGTTGCTCTCTTTCCCAACTACATATCCCATTTTCAAAATGATGCGTTTATGGTCACTCCCTATGCTGCTAAACCCTTCCTCATCGATGACCATTTCTCTCAACTTATCCTGAATTCCTTCTGTCATCAGACAGTAATCAATGGTCGATTGCCGGTTTCCCACTTCCCACGTGATCTGTCCTTCACACTTAGGCCCTGTATTCACGATCACGAGGTTATGTTGCTCGCAAAGGTCTAGCATTAACTTCCCGTTATTGTCGGTATAGCCGTCTAAATCCTCTATGTGGGCATTCATGTCACCTAATAGGACTATCTCAGCACCATTCCCGAAACCCCTAATATCAGCGCTTATGCATTCTACTAATTCTTTATTCTTCTCTGTGCAATTTATTCCGGTCCACAAATACGTAACTCCAAGCTAAGTTTCTTTCCCACTCATTGTACCTGATAACCAAAGATGCTCTTGACATTGTGAATTTACTCTTTTCCATTTGGCTCCCTGATGGATGAGCATTCCGACTCCCCCTCCCTTTCTTTCCGACTTAGTTCTGTTGCACCCTTCCCATACATAATTCTCAATAAGTGGCGGCTCTTCTGAGTCTGTAAGGTGCGTTTCTGTAACCGCATATACCCCTATTTGTTCTCTACGTAACTGCTCCTCAATCTCTGCCCACTTTTCCTTTCTTCTGCCGCCCTGCATGTTTATGTAGCCTATTGCATGGCGAGCTCTTGTTCTTGCTTTCCTCCTTTTCCTCTTATCGACGGCGATGCTCTTCTGCTGTTCCCCTAGGGGACCTTCTTTATTACTACCTACTCTGACCTCCCGAGCGCCCGCGGGCCCCCTAAAAAAGCAACAGCGCGACCCCCAAGTCGCCAGCCCACTTCTCGTGCTAGCCTGTAATTGAAGTGGATCCCATCTCGTTTAAAACCACCACAACTTCTCACTTCCCTGTTTACTTCGACAACCTCGAAGCCTTTCTCTCGGCTCATTTTCCATATTGCCTCATTGGCAGCCATTACGGCTCTTTGTACGTGACTGTCACGCACAGGCACCTCCGGCACCGTGCACACCACGATCTGCACCTGAGGGGATAGCTCGCGCAAGTCGTCCACCCCCTTCGCCAAGCGCTGGGCTAGTCCTGGCCCTTTCCTGTTCAGGACGTCATTTAGCCCACCTGCTACTACGACAAGGTTGCGCACGTGGGCATTCTCCGTGAGCTTTTCTTTTGCTCGCTCCATGACAGAACCCAGTGTCTGCCCTGGAAATGTCCCTACCGCCACTCTTTTGTCGCCTTTCACCCTCTCCACAATTGCTTTTGAGCACCCAGCCATGTTTGAGTCGCCAGCGATGATCACCCTTTCACTCTCTCCTACCTCTCCCTGCTTCCCGGCTTCCTGTGGCTGCAGCGTCGCCTCCCGCGGGGCGTGTTGCGCTGCTTCGCTATAACTACGCCGATTCACCGGCGGCGAGCTGACTACCGCTTGCCCTGCCACCCTGCCCCCGACTTCGCATGTAGGGTCTACCCTACTTTCTGTGCTTTTGCCTCCGGCTTGGTGTCCCGACCCATCATTCTCCGCTGCGCGCGTCTCAAGCGCATCGAGACGCCTATGCAGTTCTGCTCTCCTTTCCTTCTCTTCTCCAAGCTCGGCCACGGTTCTTACTAATTGCGTGGCCTGCACCGCTTCCACCTTGACCAACTCGGCGACTTTCGCCTGCAAAGCTAACCGCCTCTCCCGCTCCTCCTTCAGGTCTGCTTTCAGCTCCTCGAACTTGGCTGTCCAATTTCCTTCCAGTTTTTGGACTGCTTCCCTGACCTTTTCGCACAGCCTGCACGTAAAGCTAGACTCTTCCGCGTCTGCTAAGCTCTGGAAACTGGTCTCGTCGAGGGAGCACCAGCGCAGGCACTCGTCGCACTGCACTTGCTCCGCATCCCCCGCGGCCTTCCCTTTGTTTGGTTTCATCGCTAGGCCTACTTCCTCAGGCTCAACGAGCACGTCCGCCAAATCACTTCGAAGAGCTAGCTGAGATAGTTACATAGGCCTATCAAACAGGTCCCGCCTAGCACCCAGGCCCAACGAGGGAAACCGCCAGATCCAGACAAAGCCGGCACGTTTACCACGCTTACCACGAATTCAAAATTTGCGCCCCCGCTCCATGCAAAACAAAAGAAGAAAAAAAGACCACCTAGCCACGAACGAGGTCGCTAAAGCCTCGACACAGGAGCGTCCGCACGCCCAATTACTATTTAAATACAAAAAACAGCTAATAAAAACAGAAGCAAGCTCAAAGCATGCACAAAAACTTATGATTTCGTCGTCGCCACGGAGCTCCGAAACGCACGTCCTTCCGCCACAAAATCTGCCGGTCGAGTTCCGGTGGCGCAGGAAATTGGCGCCATCTGTGTACAGGGCGACGCAAAAATCCGTTTCCCTTGCATGGCCTCGTAGATCATCGCGCGCACGCGCGCCGATCCAGGTGGCCAAGCCCTTCCCCCCGCTAGGCTCCTCTCCCTACGCCCTCTCTCGTAATACACTCTCAACTCCCTCACCTTCGACTGTCTACGCGCCGCGCCGCCGTGCCATCCCCGCCGGCCCGGCGGCTGCTGCGTTGACACCACAATCAAAGTGATCGCTGTGGAAAGAGCTTCGATAAAGCAGTGCAACGTGGATCCCGGTAGCTCTTGGAGTAACTCAGGGGCGAACTTTGGCAGCGTCTGCTAGCTGTACCCGGCCTAGGTGCCGCCACCGTCGGCGCCCCGGAAGAGCCGAGAGAAGGAGCGCTGGCACAGGAGGAGGAAAGAGCTGTCGTTACCTTTAGATCATTTATTAGATCTTATGGGCATTTTAGGCATTTATGGGTGTTCTGTGGTGCCACCGCCGCACTCGCGCGTTGGCCGTCTATCTCGCCTGCCTTTGTCTACGTATATGTGTAGTTCTGTGTTTTGTCTGCGCATTTGTTATTTCGTGTGCATTCTCTGACTGATGAGGTGACATGACGAAGCCTCGTCGGAGGAGCTACTGTTGCTTCGCTCCCGGTTGCAGAACTGAACGTGTCGAAGTTTAACACCCGAGGACGACGAAAGGCGCTATGTTTGACATCGGAACGTTCACCGTGCTCATAAGCCCCTGGAACTGACTGGCGCTGTGTGTGAGCTGCAGTTCGAAAGAATATACGTGTTTCGAGACTACGTTCACATGATTGATGGAAATGAGGAAGTGCGGATACCGCGTGGAAAGCCCTCGCTTTCACCGGACGCAGTACCCGTGCACCATGCTGCCGAATGTTCCCATGTACTTGTAGAAGGTGCCAGCTAGTACGCGAAAAATTTCCAAGAGGTGAAAGGTGTGCGCAGAACCTACAGAGCGTGGCTCACCTAAAAAAAACCTTGCTTGCAAGTTGATGAGCTTCAAACGAATGGGCCTGCTGTCGACGTGCAATAGATATGCCGTTTGTCTTATGGAATGTGGCTCAACGGACAGAGCAGTGGGCCGCTAACAAACTTCCCAGCTGTGGTGGTGCTGCTGATGTTCTGGTCTTTTATAACAGTGAGTGTCACGCCATCATAATTGAAAAAATAAGGCTGGCTTCATCAACTAAGGAAGTACACAAGGGGACATCTGCCGGACGTATGTTTGCCATACATTAATATTAGAACCACTGTCACACACAATGGATGAAGCGAAACAGGTGCTGCATGACTCTTCTCGTGCGATTTTACAGCGGAGCTGTAGGATCCCAAGATTTCTTCGTGGTGTAACGTCGACGGAAAACGATCATCTATGCCTCCTACCTCCGTAAGGCAGAGGCTACAAGCACTCAGTAAAGTGAAGCGAACAGTGCATGCATTCTATGTAGTCACTACATATACAGAACAGCATACGCTTCAATAAAGAAGAAGCTCAAAACAAACATCCGAACCACGTGCATAATTGATGATAAGGCACTCCTGCGCCTACATGCAATGCAGCACGTAGCTCTCTCCGCATACGTTTCCCGGTAAACATTGCCGTTGTGCTAGCTGCCGCGGCGACGGCAGCTTAGTGACGTAACTACATTTTCGTACGTGAAAGAAGAACCCACCTAGCAACTGATTTGTCTTGTGTCACGTAAGCATAATAAGGACTCCTGAAGAGCAGTGCATATACGAGGCGCGGCGAATTTCTCTTCTCTCTGGTCCACTCTTTGCATAGGTGCGCAAAGTAGAGGCGCAAGCCAAGTCGCAAGCCGTCGAAACATACTAGGTAAAGTGCATGCGAATGTCGCCACATGAATGATTTCAACCTACGTCGCAATGAGTAATTGTTCTAGTTGTCGTTTACAGCTTCGCTGTCCAACCATCTTTACAGCATGGATTGGAGCCCATTCTTTGCGCGTAAATAAAGCGCTCACTGCAGAACTAAATCTGCGTGTGCACTGAATGTCCTCTTTTCTGTGCGAGTTCCGATAAGCCAGTCGTGCCACCGGCGCGTGCCTGGACTCGCATGTACCAACAAATTTTTTTAAACTTGTGTCCTCGCAAGAAAAGGAAACGAATCATCTCTCTTTCTTTACCCTCTTTCTCTCTATTCTGTAGATTAAAAAAATGGCTGTGGCTTAGTTAAGGTTAAGCCCAGGATGCGAAGCATACTAGCCATTATTTTAACGCGACAGCGTTAAGGAGCTCGTGTCGCAGAAAAGGCGGTGTCGTCGGCGTCGGCTCAGGCGTGCGGCGCTTGCTCAGGCGCACATTTCGTTGTCGCGCCGAACGTTGCGTTGCTCGACGCTCACCGCGTCCGATGCGGGGGGCGACGCCGCGAGCGACGGCGCGAGTTGGAGCCCCGTTTCTCCTCTGTCGTGACGTCGCGGTGTCACGTGGTATTGAAGGCGACACCGCCGCGCCTGAGGAGCTGGGTTGAGCTCTCGAGCGACGGCGCGAGTTGGAGCCCCGTTTCTCCTCTGTCGTGACGTCACGGTGTCACGTGGTATTGAAGGCGACACCGCCGCGCCTGAGGAGCTGGGTTGAGCTCTCGAGCGACGGCGCGAGTTGGAGCCCCGTTTCTCCTCTGTCGTGACGTCACGGTGTCACGTGGTATTGAAGGCGACACCGCCGCGCCTGAGGAGCTGGGTTGAGCTCTCGTAATATGCTTCGCATAAAAAAAAACGCGGTGGAGCGTATTGAAACGTGGTTATCACCCGTGCGAGGAGACATCCGACACGTGTGCGTACATGAAGGGGCCCAGGTGAAAGGCGCAGCTGCGCCGCCTGTGCGTTTTCGGGAAAACTGCTTCACCACGGAGTTCCCACAGCCCACTACCCCTAATCTAGTATACCATAATTTGACGCCTGTTAGATCGACATATCCCCCGGTGTAGGGTAGCAAACAAGGTGCACACTAGTCAAAGGAGTGGTGACATATAATATTTATGAATCATTTCATTTTTTTTCTTGTTAAGAGAAGGTCCAAACGCTCTAAACATTAGTAAAATACAGGCACGTGTCACAGCGTTGTATCTACGTGCGGGAGAGTTTTGGTCCTCGCGTGACTTTTGCAGCAAGACATCATTTTTTTACGTGCCTTGCATGGAGAAAGAAAAAACATCTTATTTCCTTCCTATGTGTTACCTTGTTTATCGAGAGGGTCTCACGTAATTATTGTTCAAAACATAGCGGTTATGACGTCACCTTCAACATTTTACTACTCTGTGGAGGTTGGTAATGTAGATATGACGCGCCCACACGCATGCCTAAAGTTACATATTCAACGACCCCAACAACAAAATGCTGTCTTGGTGTGAAATTTGAGCAAGAACAACGTGGTATCCGTGTGAACATTTTCTTCTTCTTTCAAATAACGTGCAGGGGCCCGGAAAACGGGTTTGTCTCTTAAAATGGCAGAAAAAAAGGACACACATACGAATCACACTATGGCACTAAAGTAGACATTACTCACGTCATAAGGAAGCAGCTTATTATCCCACCGCTACCCAAAAACAGGAATCCCGATCACCACAGGGAAAGGCGGGAGGAAAGGGGGAGGATATTCCAACGCTCTCAGGACGTGGTGTACGTGGACGTGGTGCGTCGTGTACACACGACTGATCAGCATATGTCTGTCGTTGCAGTGAAATCGGAGGGTGATCTTAAGGTCAGCGGATCTATTAAAGCATTCAGAGCCGAGGTGGCTGAGGAATCGGCCATTGCTCTCGCAATGGCCTCGATAATAGTCAGCGATTCTAACCGCAATTTTAAGTTACGCAAAGGGGCGCTTTTCGCCGGAGTCACAACTAATCCTGGCAAACTTCCGCGGTCAGCGGGTGGTCCATATCATCTGGGCGCCTGCGCACACCTCCCCTCCCCGGCGACGAGGCGGCCGACACCGTGGCTCGAGGACTCGCAAGCCGAGCCACCGGGGCGCCGCGGCTGACAGGGGACCGGATGGTTGGCTGCAGGGAGATATATCTATTACAGATTGGGGAGGGTGCGTTTTCCTCCCGCACACCCATCACTTAATAAGCAGCAGGCGGTGCCATGGCGCCTCCTTCAAACCAATCTATACGTATCTAAATTCAGTGCACTATCGTCCAGAACAATATTCGGCCAAATTTTGTCAAGAAAGGGCGGACCTGGATCACATTATCTGGGACTGCCCTCGGGCGCTCCCACGCTCCAGAAGTTAAGGATCGGAAGCAGTGAGCAGCTCGGCCCCCGAAGACCAACTTTTGGCCGTCCAGCAGGCCGAGGATGCTGCCAGAGCTCAAGGGCTTCTGGCCGCCACCTAGGCGGGGTAGCCCTCGCCACCAATGAAGAGGAAACGAATCGCCCAGGAAACAGACGAACAGCGCGCCGAACGACTGGCTAAACGCCGCAACATAGCTAGACAACCAGACTAACCTGCACTTGCAATCAAGATTAACCAAGGCTAACCATGCTATGGATTATCTTTCGCTGCGTATATCCTGGCATAGCCGAGTTAAGCAACTGCCAATTTTTGCTCTCTCTTGCACTTTGCGGGGCTTTCTTAGCTCGAATTTCGCATAGAGATTAGATTTTATGGTCCCATACGTTCGGTATACTTGTCCACAGAGTTTGTTCAAATAGCTTTCGGCTCTTGCAGTTAGCAGAAGCATGGCCTTTGAGATTGGCATTTGTTACCAAGCGAGAGACGCAGTTGAGGTGTTGATTTTAACAGCACTTATTCACAGTGCTTCTTTTTTTCACACATGAAGTGTCAAGTCTAATTGTTATATTGAACGATGTTTACAAATATGGACTTTAAGAGCTCCAAATCTCTTTTAAACGATTTATCTTCAGAAAATGCACGTTCATGTATTATCCTTACGTGCGATAAGCGTATCGCAGCGCTTCTACAATTTCAAAAATATGCGAGTATATATATATATATATATATATATATATATATATATATATATATATATATATATATATATATATATATATCACTCTTAGGGCAGAGTTACACCCTATGGCTTGCCCCTTCTGATAACGCGCGTGCCGTTCGTTACTGGAAAGTTCCGGGCTCGCAGCGTTAAAGAAAGGAAACGCATCAAGGCAGGTAACGATAATTGTGAGGCAGAAGGGGCAAGCCAAAGGGTGTAACTTTGCCTAAGAGTGTACTCGCCAACTTTCTGTGGCAAGGAATTAAGGCAAAGCGCGCACAAGTGAGAGCACTTCTGAAAAGGGTCCCATGTTTTCATCCTTGTTAGTTTAAGCTGGGGAAGAGAAAACAAACACCTTACTAACAGCAGTTAAATAAGATAAATTAAACCACTGAATGTAAAAGTTTGCGCGCGGCCGCGCGCGTTTGTTTAAAGTACTATAGTGCGGGTTAATAGTCAATGGCTCAACCGTATGCTCGCCAGCCAATGGCAAGCGTACAAACGCTTGAGAGAGAGAGAGAGAGAGAGAGAGAGAGAGAATAGACATTTTTATTAGGTAAATGCAGCTATGGAGAGGCGTCCTCATTCCAGAATGCCTTGAGCTCGGGCCGCGTCCTGGGCCCTCGCAATCAGCCGTTGCTGATCCTCGAGGTCGGAGCTGGCCAAGGCTCTCTCCCAAAGCTCGTTAGTGGGGTAAGGGTTCGGAGGATTTAATGGTGCCGCTCTGCAACCCCCTACTATGTGCCTGAGGGATACGGGCTCTGTGCAGAAGCGGCATTGCGGAGAGAATTTTGTAGGGTCTATGAGGTGATTTCTGGTTGGGTGGGGGAATGTATTAACCTGTAGAGCTCGGAGGAATCGCTCCTGCTCTCTAGGTAGTGACTTGTGTGGGGGTGCATATGTTCTGCAGGTTAGCTTGTAGTGTTGTGTGATGTCTTGGTAAGAGACTAGAGGGTGCATGCGCTCAGGTTCAGATTCCTCGGCGTCGGCTCGGTGGGTCAGATCTCGAGCCACGTGGTTGGCGACCTCGTTGCCAGGAATGCCTTGATGAGCTGGCGCCCAGATGATCATGACTGATCTCGTTGGCGGCTTTTGATTGATGATCCGGAGCGTAGTAGCATGAATTCTGCCGCTAGCAAAGTTGCTGCACGCCTGTTGGGAGTCGGTCACTATGACTTCAACCTCTGTTTGGGAGAGCGCGAGGGCTATGGCCGCTTCCTCGGCTTGGAGGGGATTGTTTCGTGTGAGCGAAATGCTGCTCCGATGTTCTGTGTTGACGACTACGGTGGCTGTTGTGGCTGCGCGTCTGGAGTAAGAAGCCGCGTCAGTGTAGGCTGTAGAGGGCAGAGTTCCGTATCGCTTGTGTATGGCCAGGGCGCGGGCCTCCCTTCGCTCTGCGTGGTGCACTGGGTGCATATTGCGAGGTAGAGGACGTACGGTGATGTTTCTCCGGATGGCATGGGGTAAGCTCACATTCTGAGGCGGCGGATGGCTCAGAGGGGCAGAGAGCCCCAGGCGTAAGAGAATGGACCTCCCTGCTTCCGTAATCGCCAGCCTTGTTCGCTGACTGGATAAATGTGCCTCGATCAGCTCCTCGGCCTTCTTGTGCACACCTAGTCGTAGTAGGCGTTCTGTGGACGTACTGATTCGCAGACCCATCGCCTGTTTATATGCCTTTCTGATCATTGTGTTGATTTTCTTGGGTTCCGTATCGTTGAGTAGTGCGTACGGAATAGCGTAAGTTATTCGAGACACGACGAAGGCTTGGACAAGCCGAAGCGTGTCCGCCTCCCCCATGCCTCTTGTCTTGGTTGTTATTCGCCGGATCATGTGCGTAACTTGGGCTGTTGTATTCTTAAGCTTTTGAATTAATATTGTATTGGTGCGATCCGACTGGAAAACCATTCCCAATATCTTTACGCTCTGAGACGGAATGATGGTGTGTCCCTCGAGTTGTATGTTGATAGTGGGCGAGTCGCACGTGTGTTTCTTTCGCGGTGAGACCAGGAGTAGCTCCGACTTTTGGGGGGCGCAGCTGAGCCCGCATGACTTAGCATAGTCGCTCACCACGTCTGCAGCTTCCTGCAAGTGGTTCTCCATTTCCCCGATGGACCCTGTGGACGACCAGATGGTAATGTCGTCGGCATATAGGCCATGCCGGATCCCTGGGATGTTATCGAGGAGCGGCGGTAGGGCGATATTGAAAAGGAGAGGAGATAACACTGCGCCCTGTGGTGTGCCGCGCCCGCCCAGTAGGAAGAGGTTTGTGGCTTTGTCCCCGACCTTTAGGATGGCTTTTCTATCTGAGAGGAAATCTCTGATATAGGAGTACGTCCTGGCCCCACAACCCAGCGCGTTTAGCCTCTGTAAGATTGCTGTGTGCTTGACGTTATCGAACGCCCCTTTAAGATCTAAGGCGAGGATAGCCGTGGGGGAGTTGCGTGTCGCTGGTACAATCACCTCCTCTTTCAGCTGAAGTAGGATGTCTTGAGTTGAGAGGTGTGGACGGAATCCTATCATCGTTGTTGGAAGTTTCCCCGAGTCCTCCAGTAATGGTTGTAACCGACTGAGAACGATGGGCTCTAGGAGCTTTCCTACACACGAAGTGAGGGAGATCGGTCGTAGGTTCTCAATGGCTAGTGGCTTGCCTGGCTTCGGTATCAGACGAACCTCGGCTATTTTCCAGTCCTCGGGAAGGTTTCCTTTCCTCCATACTTCGTTAAGATGAGCGGTAAGCTCTAGTAGCGAGGGGATGTCAAGATTTACGAGTGCCTTATTGGTAATTTGGTCCATTCCCGGGGCTGTGTGGCGTCTCAAGCCCATTATCGCCGCTGTTACCTCATGTAGATGAATGTCCTCATCTAGGAGCTCGTTAGGGGTGCCGGTGTAGGGTGGCAGATGCTCCGGTGGCTGTGTGGGGAAGTACTGGGCTTCGAGAGTCAAAAGGAGGTCCGCCTCATTTCCAGGAAATTGGTGAATTACTCGGGTCATATTGTGGTGGGATTCCGTTTTGCTGCTGACCGGGTTGATTAAATACCTCAATAATTTCCGCGTCTTGGAAGTACTCAGTCTTCCTCTCAAGCTGTCGCAGAGGGATAGCCAATTCTCTCGGCATAGCGTGGTAGCATATTCCGCAGCATCTTGTGTGAGTAGTGCTATTCGATCGCCTCTTGAGCTTGCGATTTAATCTTTGCCTTTTCCAACGCTTCAGCAGGCTACGCCGGGCTTCCCACATGTGGAGCAAGCGGGCGTCGATGCTTGGAGTGGTGGTGGATGTTTCAAGCACTTTGGTGTGCGCCTTCACATCCTTCTGAAGCTGAGTGATCCACTCCTTAATTGACTGAAGCTGTTGGCTCTGTTCGTTCGCAGCTCTTTCTTCTCTTATCTCCCGCAGCTTGGTCCAATCCGTGAGGCGAGCCGTGCCTATCCTGGCTTCGTATTCGAGCCCATGGAGAGTGGTGGCTAGCAGCGCATGGTCGCTGCCTAGGTACTCCTTCAGATTGGTCCAGCAAGCTTGGCGGATATTTCTGGTTAGGGTTAAGTCGGGGTTCGTGTCTCTTTGAACACTTGTGCCGAGCCTCGGGTCATTCTTTGGATCGTTGACGAGTGTGAGATCCATATCCTCAATAACATTGTGAAGCACGTTTCCCCTGGGGTTGGTGTACGTATAACCCCAGAGGGGGTGGGCTGCATTAAAGTCGCCCACAATTAGAAGCGGATGGTTGCGTGCTGCGTGCGTGGCTTGCTCCAAAACCAGTTTGAGGACCGATGGCGCACTTTTCGGCCGACAGTAGACGTTTAGAACAAACATGGGACTCTTCTTCTTTGTTGCCTGTGGGATAATTTCGAGCAGAATGGCAAGCGGGTCGGATTGCTGGAGATGGTGTTGAACGGCCACTAGCTTCTTACTGACCAGGGTGTGAAGGCTGCTGCCTGTATCGGTGCCATAAGTGACGTATCCGGGTAGGCGGACGTGTGTGTTCGTTTCTTGCAGTGCGATGATTTCAGGTGGTCTTGTTGATGTAGCGATGTATTGTATCAGTGATCCATACTTGTTCTTGTAGCCCCGGCAATTCCACTGCCACACCGTGGTTTCGCCTGAGGAGCCCCCGCGCTTACTGCATATATGTTGAGGCGGAGCCATCTTGGTTATCAAGGGGTGGTGATGCGTGCACAAGATGGGGTTCTGGGGAGCCCAGAGAATCTGGCAATTCTGGTAGGGCCTGATGAGCTGTTTTCTTGGGGCGCCGGCTCTGACGAGCTTCCAGTGCTAGTATGCGTTCCTCTAGCCTCATGATGCGTTCCGCCAACTGAGTGTTAGAGTGTTGTTGTTGAGTTGCGTATTGTTGTTGTTGTGCCGCTAACTGTTGTATAGCTGTGAGTTGTTGCTGCATGGTAGCTTGTAGGGATGTCTGAAGGCTCTGAATAGGTTTTGCTACTACCTCTTCTACCTTCTGGAGAGTGGCATATTGGACGGGTATGACTCCCTGCGGTGCAGTGGGCTGCGCGGTTGCTCGTTGCAGTGTCGGGTTTGAAGTGACTGTGTGAGCTGGCTGTTCTTCCCGTTTCCGCTTCTCCGGGGGTGGGGTAGAAGTGTTTTGTGTAGGGGTAGTGCTATTTCTTCCAAGCAATTCATCTTTAAGTGCTACGAATTCTGCGTGTACGCTAGTGATTTCTGATTTGAGTTTTGCGCTTTCTTCAGTGAGACGCCTAATCTGGGCATGTGTCTGTGCCGTCAACAGGGGGGGATGAGCTTTGGGAGAAACAACCTGTGCCCAGCTCACCTGCTGCGTGACCTGCGCTGCTCCCTTGCTTCCCCTCCTGCCGCTTGCGGAACGACCACGGCTCGAGGTCCTGCCATGGGATGGCGTCCGTCGTCGCGATGAAGTCCTACGCCTGGAACCGGAACGCGGCCTGGAACTGCTCCTCCCCTGGACAGCTCCGCGTCGTTTCGGGGACCGCGACTTGCGTGATGCTGAGTGCTCGCCACGCGGCCTCGGAGACGAGGAGTCTGCTCTCAGGGTCTGCGGTTGACGGGCGGCAGGAACCTGTTGGGGCAGGCTTTCGCTGCTGTCGGGTGATTCCCGCCGCACAGAGAGCACCGAGGGTGGCACTCGTGCTGCTCCGTTGCTAGCGAAGTGCCGCACTCTCTGCACTTGGGTGTGGTGGGGGGCCGCGGGCAGACGTTCTCTCTGTGGCCTGTCTCGTTGCAGGTTCGGCAATGTGGCACGGTTCTCTTGTAGAGGTAGCACCGCAGAAGAAGGCCGGAAAATTCGATGTAATATGGTACTGTTTTTCCCAAGAATGTGATCACCATAGTGGTTGTGTTTCCCAGTCTTCTACATGTTAGTGCCTCGTATCCGGGAGATACCCGCCGTGGTTGCTCAGTGGCTATGGTGTTAGGCTGCTGAGCACGAGGTCGCGGGATCGAATCCTGGCCACGGCGGCCGCATTTCGATGGGGGCGAAATGCGAAAACACCCGTGTACTTCGATTTAGGTGCACGTTAAAGAACCCCAGGAGGTCAAAATTTCCGGAGTCCCCCACCACGGCGTGCCTCATAATCAGAAAGTGGTTTTGGCACGTAAAACCCCATATATTATTATTAAGTATCCGGGAGATTCAATGCGTTTAAGTAACATTTCGGGCGTGGTGTCGTGATCGATGTTGTATATTACCCCTTTGCAAGAGTTATCGGGGGAAATTCCGTATGATGCAATATCATATGTTGTTGCATCAATTGTAATTTTTTGCATCTTGCTTAGTGCCGAGGCCGTAGCTTCTCAGGCAGTGCTCAGAACAAGGATGTTTTGGTCTTCGTCGATGCGTATTTTGAATCCGGTGGAGCCGATTTGTAGCTTTGCCTCATTTGTGATGGCGTCCACTAACTTCCCTGGGCTCACCTTGTTGAGCTGCAGGCCGTTCCGTGGACGAACCGCCAACTTGTAATCATCGGCAGGAAGGGGGGGTTGTCGGGGCTTGCGCATCGCCGGTCGGCTGTGGCGGAGAACGGGCTTCGGTGGCGTTCGGGAAAGTTGGGGCGTGGTCGAGCGTGTCTGCAGCCGACGGCGACGGGCACGACTGGTAACATTGATCCACGGCTCATTGTCTTCTTCGTTCTCCTCAGCAGCCCGAAGGAGTCCTTGGGATTCGCGAATTTCCATGTACTCGTCCTCCGGGGCCCCGGTAGACGATTGGTGGGCTTTGTCGGCGTCGGCATTGAGCAGCGCGTTCGCCATCTGCAGCGGTGCGGCAGCCGAAGCCTTTGCTAGGCCTCGCCACTAGCGAAGTAGGTTTAGCGGGGCGGCCCCGCTTCGAAACTTGATGTGGCCGTAAAATGCAAAATATAGCACTTACACCCTCAAGTTTGGTGTTGACGTGCTCTGGCTGACTTCAGGCACAGGATGATTGCGTAGAATCTGGATGCGGAGGTGATTTCGCCGAAAATGTAGCTTCTGTGCGGAGCAGATGTGGAGCCCATCCGACCCGTCGTCTTTCACGCTTGAGACTTGGGATTCTCCTTTTTGAACAACGCTTGAGACTCGTTGTTCAAAAAGGAGAATCCCAAACCTCCCAAGCGTGCAAGTTTTGAAAATCGCGTTCTCCACCCTAGTAGGTTCAGTTCAGTTCACTGGCATAGCACACTTTCCACACTCGGTGACTGAACGTCGACGGTAGGTCCTCCTCCGGCCGCAAATGAAGAAGAGGTGTGCAAGTTGAAAGGTTGTTCGTGTGCGGCTCGCTAAGGGACGGAGACAAGAACTCTACGAGCGCTTGGCCTGTACGGTACGAGTGGTCTGTATTAGCGCTACGCCTGCGAACTAGTCATGCACTTTCATTGCTACGTCGTCTAGCTGTTCATAAGTGACCGGAGGAAAGTGTTTTGTCACTTCGTTGCTCCACTCTAGTTCGTCGTGTCCGTTTCTGCCAGAGGCCGGCTTTCAGGTTAACACCAGGAAAATCTATTACTAGTGCTTTAGGCTCTGTCCTCGCAGTCTATTTGCCGGCAAAATGTGCCATAAGTTGCCCCCCAGAGAATACCGGCTAACAGTGCTTATAAATTAAATCTCCCATTGCTCGAGGCAGGCGAGGGGTGCCATTCTGCTCGCCCCGTTTATTTTAGTGGGAACATCTTTAACGCTCTTCCATCAATCTTGAAGGGCACTGCCGCCTGTCGTTCACAGGTAGCATGTCGGATACTGCGAGTTGTCGTCCCGGCCACTTTATATTGCGCGAGACTGGGCTCTGTTCGTTAACCCAGCCGTTTGCGGCTGTTGCAGAGTGCTATTCAGCCGGTGTCAATGTATAAAGAGCGCCTATCGGCTACGGTGAAATATTCTGGAAACAAATTCACCCCACAGATACGTTGGCATTAATGAGATGGCCACGAAGCCAACCAATGCGGAATAACTGCCAGCAAGATTTATTTCGAGCTAGTGCCTGCCGGCTAAATGGCTTCAACATATGTAATGTCTTCCGAGACATTGTTTCTGATGGCCCAGGCAACTGTACCATTAGAAAATTCCTACAGTTAATAATTAAAAATAAATCAAAGTAATTTCCGCTCCCAATGAAATGTATTCTTTTTTTCACATTTGACTTTCGGACCAAACCGAAAGAATGTGACCCAGTTACCGCACAAAACATGCCTATTGAAGAGCGACAGCTATATTAATCTTTTTTTTTCCATTCCTGTTGCCATGTATACATATGGAACCAAGTGCAGATACACCTTAAAATGTTTAACATAGAGAAGGGTAGCAGATTGAACTGCTTGGTATGTCATGTTACTGTGGAGACTGGTAGTGTGAAGTAAAGGAACATTGGAGAATGAGACAGACAAGTACGTGAGTTGGAAGTAATGCTGTGAAGCAGTGTGCTGCATGGCTTTAGCATCTATCACAGCTGCTAGTCAGGGCATTTGCACACCTTCTGCAAGAGAGCTTCCGCCTCAAGACAGAGCCCCCGTGAATGGAGGATAGACAAGGTGAAAAAGGTACCTCGCCGATGTGTGCCAGTCTGAGCAATTGATACACCAAAGACAGCCAAGCTATTAACAGAAGTTCTCGTACCATTCAGAAGGATTGTGGGTCTGTTCGCTGGCTGCTGACGGCTCCCACGCAGATCAGCTTTAACTTTTTTAGCTGCATAAACTCTTAGCTGACCTTCGCGTAGCGAATGAGACATGATGTGAAAAACTAATTGCGAATTACTGCCCAAAAAGATGCACAAATAAGTTGTTTATTCAAAGGGGGTATATGTCTATTCGAAAGAGGTATGAAGGATACAAGGCAACTTTTATTTTGTAATCGTCTATAATTACGTTTCAAAACAAAAATTCGGGACTCCGGCTGTTCTTTAACGGTTAATACCGAGCACACCGCTGCACAAAAAAGGCTGTGAAATTCCCTTTAACAGCTTCAGTGAAAATTTTTAAAAACAGTAGCAACATATGATGGAAGACCAGAGCTGAATTTTCGCTTCATGATGGCTACTCAGAGCAATGAACAAATGTAGAGAACTAATGGCAGGATGTCCCTTTATCACCTCTTTTGCTGTGTGTTTGGCCTTCCTGGTGAGAAGGCCTTAACAACAAGGTCAGGCGATTCCAAAGCAACCAGATGCAGTCGGAGAGTGGGGAAAGAAAGTTTTATTACATGCGATGGATTATATACATCAATGTAATGTAACAAGGTGTGACATGATGTTGCAGAGGTTTGGCTTAGAGGTGTTATGTAGTGGCCATATCAAAACGAAAACTGGTGAAAACATTCGTGACACAATAGTTTCGTCCCTGTGAGCAGTATTTAGTATGCGCAACCAAAGGCAACGTCCATAGGTGTGCACAATTAAGGTTACCCACTAGGGGGAGGGTCAAGGCCCATTACATACACCCCCCCCCCTGTCTCGACGCTGTGCATGACTTTGGTCAAATGAACCTGCCTAATCCCCACGCAAACTGCTGCAGCCACTGAGAGGGCTAAGTTGCCACGAATTCAAACACTAAAGATGTCGCGATATTGATGAGTGCAAAAAACAACAAAACAATAAGGTGCATTGAAGTTGACTGAAGCAACACTCTCGGGGCTTTCTATCAGGTGCACTCCACCTGTGGCTGTAAGGTAATCAGGTAGCTAGTTTTTTGGTTAAAAAAAAAAAGAAGCTTTGCAGGATAGCCGTTTTCACAAACTTCACAAGTAGTTTATTTGTCCCCCCCCCCCCCCGCCTTCTTTTTGCAGAAGCCTATGGTTATGTCTCAACTGGCCATTCTTCTGCTGCAGAGAGAGAGAGAGAGAAATAACTTTTATTTATATAGCCGGCAGATTGGTGGGGGGGGGGGGGGGGGGGGCCAACCCCGCCTAGATGGCAGCCAGAAGCCCTTGAGCTCTAGCGGCATCCTCGGCCTGCTGGACAGCCAAAAGTTGGTCTTCGGGGGCCGAGCTGAGCAACACGGTCTCCCACTGCTTCCGGTCCTGAATTTTTCGGCCCTGTCGTGGCGCCCGAGGGCAGGCCCAGATAATGTGATCTAGGTCCGCCCTTTCTTGACAAAGTTTACAATTGGCCGAATATTGGTCTGGGTAATAATGATTATAAGACACCGGGTTCGGATATGTATTTGTTTGAAGGAGGCGCCATGGCACCGCCTGCTGCTTATTAAGTGATGGGTGTGCGGGTGGAAAACGCACCCTCCCCAATCTGTAATAGATATATCTCCCTGCAGCCAACCATCCGGTCCCCTGTCAGCCCCAACCGCGGCGCCCCGGTGGCTCGGTTTGTGAGTCCTCGAGCCACGGTGTCGGCCGCCTCATTGCCGGGGAGAGAGGAGTGCGCAGGCGCCCAGATGATATGGACCACCCGCTCACCGCGAAAGTTTGCCAGGATACGTTGTGATTCCGGCGAGATGCGTCCCTTTGCGTAATTTAAAATGGCGGTTTTATAATCACTGACTATTATCGTGGCCAGTGTGGAAGCCATTGCGAGAGCAATGGCCGATTCCTCAGCCACCTCGGCTCTGTTAGTTTTAATAGATCCTCTGACCTTACGCTCACCTTGCGAGTTCACTGCAACGATAGACATATTCTGATTAGTCGTGTACTCTGCCGCGTCGACGTACACCACGTCCTGAGAGCGTTGGAATCTCCTCTGTATAGCTCTTGCCCTTTCCTCCCGCCTTTCCCTGTGGTGTTCAGGATGCATGTTTTTGGGTAGCGGTGGGATAATAAGCTGCTTTCTTATGTCGTGGGGAATGTCTACTTTAGTGCCATACTGTGATGCGTATGTTACTTTAAGCTTGTTAAGTATGTGTCTGCCAGTAGGTGTTTGTGAGAGTCTTTCATATTGCGCTATCGTATGGGCTTCTATGAGTTCTTCGAGCGTGTTGTGGACACCTAAGGCTAGGAGCCTGTCATTTGATGTGTTTATCGGCAAACCTATGGCTTGTTCGAATGATCGTCTAATGATGCCGTCGAATTTTGTCTTTTCTGCTACTTGGAGATTTAGGTAAGGGGTTACGTATACTATGCGGCTGATGACAAACGCCTGGACTAGACGTACCAGATTGTTCTCTTTCATCCCATAATGGCGATTAGCTATTCTCTTAATTAATCTCAGTGTTTGTTGTGCGCTATTTTCTAGTATTCTGATTGTTTCCCCGTTGTGACCGTTCGCTGATACGTGGAGTCCGAGGACTCTAATGCTGTCGACAATAGGTATTTGGGTGCCATTTACAAAAAGCGTGATGTTTGGTTTACCCGTAGAACTCTTACGGCCCCTGCGTGTCGGTCGATATAGAAGTAATTCTGATTTTTGCGGCGAGCATCTCAATCCTTTATCCATGACATATTTCTCAACCGTATGTATGGCTGTTTGGAGGACTTCCTCAATCTGCCCATCACTTCCACCTGTTACCCAAAGGGTGATATCATCGGCGTAGAGGCTATGATGTAATCCTTCTATATTTTCTAGTTCTGCTGGCAGGCCAATCATAGCTACATTGAAAAGAAAGGGAGATAAGACTGATCCTTGTGGTGTGCCCCGGCTTCCGAGTTTTATCTCTTTGGATTTCACTTCACCGATTGTGATTTGCGCAACACGGTCGGAGAGAAAGTCTTTAACATACGCGTGGGTTCGTTGCCCCACTCCTAGGCCTTGTAAGTTTTCTAAAATAGCCCTGTGGGTGATATTATCAAAGGCCTTCGTAAGATCAAGACCAAGGATAGCTTTTGTATCTAGTGTTTGAGGTCCCGCGTCTATTATTTGGTGTTTTATTTGCAACATAATGTCTTGTGTAGACAGTTTTGGTCTAAACCCAATCATGGTGTGCGGGAAAAGGCCGTTATCTTCCATGTAATTAGTTAGACGTGTGAGGATGACGTGCTCCATGAGCTTGCCAGCACACGACGTTAACGATATAGGCCTGAGATTCCCAAGGTGAAGTTTCTTTCGCGGCTTTGGAATCATTATAACCCGAGCGGTTTTCCATTGACGTGGAATATTACCCTGTTCCCAGCAGGTGTTAATATACTTGGTGAGGGCCGAGATAGATTCATCATCGAGATTTCTCAGGACCTTGTTGGTGATTCCATCCGGGCCTGGCGTGGATTTCGTGTTGAGCCTCATGAGTTCCGCTCGAACTTCAGCCTCGGTTATGGGGCTGTCAAGATACGGGTTCTCCTTACCAGTATACGGATGTTGTTGTTCTTTGGTTGTATTTCCTACGTATAGCCTTTGTAGTTCCTGTAAAAGTTCTTCTTCCGTGCCTTTGTATCTGTGAATAATTTGTAGAGGCAGTGTCGTTGTGTGGACTTGCTGTTTTCCGGGTCTAAAAGATAACGCAGAAGATTCCAGGTTTTAGGTAGCCCTATCTGTCTCTCCATGGCGTTGCACGCGGCCTCCCAATTTTGACGGCTTAATCTATTCGCATAGTCCTCTATTTCCTTATTGAGCATGGCGATTTTCGTTCTCAGGTTTCTATTAAGTTTTTGCTGCTTCCAGCGTTTCTGCATGCTGCTTTTTGCCTCCCACATATGTAGGAGTTTGCTGTCCGCCTCCTCTATCCCTGCTTTTTCCGGAATAGTCTTAGTGGCTCGTATCACACTTTGATGAAGTTTTTTAGTCCAAATATCGATGTCTTGTATGACCTCATCAGCTTCCTCCTCCCGGATTTTACGGAAGAAGTCCCATTCGACAATTGTGATTGACTCAGACGGTAAATTCTGTTTGCCCCCGAAGCTTACACGGAGCAAAACATCATTGCTACACAGGATTCAGCTCGGCGTTGCTTTCACCCGTCGCTACGCACACCTCATCGGCCAATCGAACAGCCCTGATTGTGTACACAGCCAGATGCGCGAAACACTCCAACACGTACTGTGCGACTGCCCAGCATATATGCTGGAGCGAAGGACGTTAGACAGTTTCCTAGCCAGCGTTGGCAGACAACTACTGTCGGAGGAAGCTATTCTCGGCCCATGGCCTGACACTGCAATTTCAATGCGTGCCACAAAAGTATTGTTGAAGTTCCTGCAGGACACCAAGCTCGACGAGCGGCTCTAGCGAGGCACTGTCTCATTTACATAAGCACTCACCACTTCTCTTATCATCATCATCCATCCCAATACTTTCACTCCCCTTCCCTCTTCCCCAGTACAGAGTAGCAGACTAGAGCGCACTAGCTCAGGTCGACCTCTCTGTCTTTCCTATCAATAAATTCTATTCATTCATTCATTCCTGCCTTTCTTTCGTGATGGGGCTGCGTGTACAGTTGTTGCTACAATGAAGTGATCACTACCCAGATTTTCTTGTGTGTTTATCCATTTTGCATCAGGTGTGTCCTTTGTAAAAGTTAGGTCTGGTGTGGTGTCATTGCTGACACTGTTACCCATTCTAGTGGGCGCCTGTGGATCCGTTACGAGAGTGAGACCCTCCTGCTGAGCGTCTATAGCCATAGATTACGACCCTTGACGTTCTCCAAACGGTATCTTCAAGCCGCGTGGGGTGCATTAACTCTTTCGTTACCGCGAGAAAATGGCCGTTTTTCATAGGTCTCCGAATAAATTTTTTTGCCAGTACAAATAATATTCCAGAACACGTTGCAGCATGCCAAATTGCACATAATGAAATGCTCTTTCCAAAAACATAAGTTACAAAGCAAACAATTTATTAGGGAACATACAAAAAATTCGGAAAAGTGCCATTTTTGTGGCGAGTTGATAAAAACAAGAAAGAAAAGGCACAATATCTACATACACATTATTAAGAAAGAAAATTTAGAATATACATTTTGAAGATCAATGACTCAGGAATACTGTCTAAAAAAATTAATTCTCTGTACCGCGCCGTTCTTCAGCTACATAAAAAAAAGTAAAGACCGGGAACAGCTTCAGCGCTCGTGCCATGCGGTGAAGCAGATGCGCGTTTTCGTGAGGCACAGGTGCACTTCGCAGTTTTCGCAGAAAACGTTTGTCTTTTGTTCGATTTTGCGTTCCTGATAGCACATCCTTCAGTTTCGCCTTTTCGGCATCTTTTGCGGATGGTGCGGCACTTCTTTTGGGACAGGATGCACTCTGGGAACATCTAATCAAGCTCGAGCAGCTGTTGGGTGAGCTCCATCCGAAAAGAAAGTTGGTCGAAGTGGGCGCTCCTCTGCAATTCCGGTGTTGAGAGGTGTTGCTGGCGGTGCTCTTGAAAAAGAATGAAGCTATTCACAACAGCCATGTCAATACAATGAAAGAAGAGCGTCTTCCACCACCTCACGCACTTCATCAAAACGTTATAGGATGCAATCAGCTGATCCGACTTATCAACTCCAAGCATCCCGGAATTATAGTCGTCAATCAGCACCGGCTTTTCGATTGGGATGATAGTCCACACGCCGCCTCTTCTCTTCTTTCCTTCTCTTTCCTTTCCTATAAATGAGCAGTCCAATGAACTTCACTAATTCGTCGGGAGTCACTTCCTTCCACGACCCATCTCTTTCAGCATAGCTTGGAAGCTCCAAAATATGCATCCAAGCATATTTATTCGTGTTCTTGCAGATAGTATTTATTACTTCTGCGGTGAAGAACAGGAGGAAAAAATCGCGCACCGTTGTAAAGCGTCTTGCGCTGCTCCGAAGTGCTGGGCCGAGATGTGCTCCGGGCGGCCTTGTTGGCGTGAACTGAAGTTTCTTCACAGCCGGTGGCAGCACATCCTGGCCTAGCGACGTACGGACCCTGCAGATAGCAAGAATAGCTCTAAGCTTGTGCACAAAGGTCGGCAGATAAGCGCGCGCGACGCCGTGACTGCTCAAGGCCGTAAAGGTAACTCACCGGTGAGCAGCAGCGGATGTCCCGGGCTGACTCGAAACATCGTCGCCGTCAGAGCTTGAAGCAGAAGTACTGTCATCTTCGGACTCGAAGCTCGAATCCTCGTCACTAAAATCAGGTGCGGGTGAAGAATACTTTCGAGCAGAACGCTTTCCGCGCGGCGCAGTTGCGTCCGACGACGACGCCATGGCAGAGACCGGAGCGACTGGCGTTGTTGCGATAGTAACACCGGATGCGGCCCTCTGGCGGATTTAACAAGAGAAGCGAAACCAAAACTGCTGCAAACTGGCTGTAAAGGCTAGGTCAGTGCCTCCTCTATTTTGGCTAGGTATACATGTTGGACATGAGGCGGACCTTCAGGAATGCGTTTTCGTGGAATAAAACGACCCGAACTCCAAGTCAAAGCTCACTAGTGAATAGCTGGCGTCATTTTCGGGTAATTATCCCCACTCAACGCCGCCAGATAACAAAGCCGACAATATGATTCAATATTTGACTTGCTGGGAGCCTTTTGATCACAAAAATTTCACGCTAATGCTGAATTACCACGAGTGGCAGTATTTTTTCTCAAGCGCGGCCGCCACGCCCCCTTTTGCAACAACACGCGCACATTAGTTCTCAAAAAGGCGCATCAAAAATCAGAACGTCGCCAGAGCGGGAAAATTTAAACTGGTTCTACAAGTGCACTGCCTAGACTAACCACTGGATGGCGCTAGCTGCACGAGAAACGATTCCAACATGTCGAAATCGGCCGTTTAAAGCATCGATCACCGGTGATCGATTTGAATAGGCGTGGTAACGAAAGAGTTAAAGTCCCCTACAATTACCATTGCATTTCTTTCTGCTAAATTTAAGGATTTACGAAAAAGCGGGCCGAATCTCATCTTGTGTCGAGGGCTACTGTATACATTTAAGATGAAAAGGCTTCCTTCTCCCTTGCGCGTGGGAATGATTTCAATCAGGACGTGGTCTACACCGGTCACGCCAGTGGCGTGTTCTATGACCGTAAGATTTCTATGTACGAGAGTTGTAACAGACGCCTTCTCGTTAGAAGCACCATATGCTTTGTAACCGGATAATTTAGCCAGTCCCCCTGTTTCTTGCAGGGCGATGACGTCTGGGGCCTCCTTGCTACTTAGGAACTGCTGTAGGTGTCCCCGTTTCCGGCGATACCCGCGACAGTTCCATTGTCATATTATGTATTTATTACGCGGAGCCACGTTTAATTGTTTGATTCTCCCCGGTGACTCTACTGGTTTCTGTCACTACGGGTCGATGATATGGTTTGGTGGTCGCTTTTACCGGTCCCACTCCCGCAGGCCTCAAGTCCTTTTGCGCGTTTTCAACGACTGTTAATCGGGTGTCAATGCCTTCTATTCTTTGTATAATTTCCTCGAACTGCGCCTGCAACCCGGCGAATTGTTGTTGTAGCGTCTTAGTTAACTCCACAAACATTCCCTCTACTTGCTTTTCTAAGTGCGTTGAGACGCTGCTTTGCGCGTCTGACGCGTCTTCAGCTTTTCTTTTGTCGGGCGGCGTCCCTGTCATTTGCGCGAGAGCGGGCGTTGACTCGCGGCTAGGCGTCTGTGCCGTACTGGCGGTAGGCTTATGACTTGGCTCGTGTGTCCTATTCTGCTGAAGCCTAGCGTTTTCTTGCTTTAATTGTTGAATTTCCTCCCTCTGCTTAGCATTTTCACGAGTAATTTGCGCTAGCAATTTTCTAATTTGGATCATTTCCTGCTCCAGGGCGGACCCTTCTATATTAGGTGTTATATTAGACGAAGAAGCAGCGCCGGAGACCGTGTCTGCCCAGCTCACCTGCGTTTCGTTGCCGTCGGACCCGCCAGAGCCCTCCGGGGTTCCGTGTAGTGGGGATCCCCTCGATCTCGATTCAGACCTGGGCCGGGACCTGGACCGGGACTTGGAGCTGGACTGGACGCCACCGCCTCCACCGGGGAGTCTTGGTAAGGAACTAGAGCGGCTCCTGTCGCGGTGTCTCCTGCCGTGGCTGTTGGTCCATGTCGATCCCTTGTGCGATTCGGTGCTGCCCGACCGCTCCCTGGACCGACTTGGGCGATTGTCCGCCATAGCTTTCTGCGGTGGATGTTCATTCCGTTGTTGTTGTTGTTGTTGTTTCCACTGCCTCTTTCTGAGAAGATATGGGGTCTTGAACCGTTCACGGCACTTTTTGTCTCCTGTGAGGTGTCCCTTCCCACACATGAAGCATCTTGGCTCACACTGATGATCTTCGGGTGGATTGAGAGTTCCGCACCCGCGACATTTCTTGCTGTTCGGTGTCGGGCAAACATCCGCTCGGTGGCCGAGGCGGCCACATGTGGTACATGTCTCGTACTGCTTGCGATATAGTAGGCATCGGTATTCAGCTCCGCGGTAGTACACGTAGTGTGGTACGTACGTACCTTCAAACACTATCACAACCGAATCGGTGCGTCCCATGCGTCTTGCGTGTAGTATAGTCGGGTTTCTGCAGTTCACCAGGCTTTTTTCAACGTCTTCAGACGTGTCGTATTCTGGTACACCGTGCATGACTCCCTTGGAGGTGTTCTCCGGCGCAGTAATGTAAGCGGCCGTACTGTAGGTGTTCGATCCAAGTTGGATTTCCCGTATCTGGCTGTAGCGTTTCGCATTCTCCAGTTTCGGTGTGCTCATGATCATGGTGTTTTGTTTTGGATTGATGCGTAGCGTATCTTCTCCGGCATTTTCTGGTGTCAATGCGGCTGCCAGCAGAACGCCATCCTTTATGTACGCAATGCGTTGCTGCGCCATGTCGAGCCCACCTCTCGGGCGGATCACGACCTTGTAGTCTTCCTCCGGTAGCTGCGGTTGCCTCGGGGCCATTGGTCGCTGTAGAATTCGTGCGTTCTTGGTTTTCCACGCCGTTGAAACCGGCGAGTCTCCGATGTTCTTCGATCGTTCATCGAGGTCTGGGCGTCTCTTGGCGTTACTGCGGCGTTCGTGAGCAGCAATCCAGCCCTGGTCGTCATATTCTTCCGGGGAAATTGGCTCCCCTTCCACTTCTACGACGTCCATCCTCGCGTCTCGTGGCGAAGCGGGGGCCCGCCCGCACCCGAGTCAGGCGGCATTCCCGCCGAAGTGGTGGGAACAGTGGCGTCGTAGACCCAGCTAGTTAGGGTTAGCCAGGCCGCCGGCGTGGCAGTGTATTAAAACTGCCTTTGTGGCTCAAAAAATCGCCCACCTGGGATAATCCCGATGCTGCAACCTTTTTTTTTATCTGGCGTGCTGCACCTTCCTATCTCTTCCTTCATATTACCTCACATTGATCGCCATTACGAACCTCATATTCCTCAAGGAAACATTTTAATGGGTTCTATTGTATTCCACAAAGCTTCTGGCAGTTTCGGTTGTTTTATATGTTTATTTTTATATCTGCTATAGCTTTCATTCATTTTCTATACCTCATCATTTTTCTGCAGCGCAATGACCACCTTCAACATTTTGTGTGCCTTCCAATTCGTGCTCTTATTCTCTATTTTCCTTGAGCCATTACATTTAATGTGCATTTCATGAAGTCTGAAAGTGCTTTTTGCCCCCCTTCCCTCTCCAATGTAGGGTGTAATAGAATGAATAAGGGTGTAATAAAGGGGGGGCTGTAATAAAAGAGTGTAATAGGGTGTAATAAAAGGAATAGTATTAATAATAATCTCATCCCCATTATCCACAGATCTCTTGCACCATGGAGACCGAAAATTTGATTCCAGTGCGGGTTGCTGTGCGGTGCCGTCCGCTTCTGTCCAAAGAACTGACAGAGGGCTGCCAAGCCTGTGCTCGGACATGTCCGAGCAATCAAAGTATTGTACTTCGTGGAGACAAGACGTTCTCTTACGATTACGTTTTTGGAGTGGAGTCAAGCCAAGTGCAAATATATGATGCATGTGTGTCGAAGCTGCTGCCTAAAGTATTTGAAGGTGAGTGAACTACTGTCAGTTAATTTATTATACACTAGCAACAATTTAAAAATGTTGACCTTATTAATGAGACATTCTTAATAAATTAATTGATTAATTGGTTTCCTTGATTCACATTCGTGAGCTGAAAATAAAAACCTGTAATTCTAGTAGATAAACATAAAAAATTAACACACAAATGGCAATGTTATATATGAACAGGCAGTTGCCTTTAGTGTCGTGTAAACGACACCTTTCTTCAGTCTACTGAAGTCAGACATGTAACTCTGATGGAATTACCCGTTGTGGTGGCTCAGTGGCTATGGCATTGCTCAGCTAAGCACAAGGTTGTGGGATCAAATCTCTGCTATGGCAACCACATTTCGGTATGAGCAAAATGCAAAAACACGTGTTTACAGTGCATTGGGTTTATGTTAAAGAACCTGACATGGGTAAAATTAATCTGAAGTCCCCCCACTACAGTGTACCTCATAATCATATCATGGTTTCAGTGTGTAATAACCCAAAATTAATTTCAATTTCACTTTGACGTAATTATTAATCCAGCTGCAATTAGGCTATTCACTCTATCATTTGTCCTCGTTTCTTGAAGTGCTGTGTGTGTAGGTGGCTTTTGCCCCTACTCCTCACAAACGTGCACACAGGTGCTTGATCTGTGCTTCCCTTCTTCCCTTCCTCACAGTTTAGTGACGCAAGGATATTGGTGGCAGGTGACATTGCCTGATTTTTCTCATGTGATGTCAGCTGATTATTTGCCTTCAATAAATGTATTCTGAATATACTAGTTGATTAATTAGAGGATAACCGTGTAAGGACTCTAAAAGAAAAGAAAAGCAACTTGCAAGAGAAGAATTCTTTTTGCATGCAAACAATTCTATTGGTCATATAAAGCAATATCAAGCAAAATGTTTGTGTAAGAAAGTTGAAGCTTATGAACTTTCTTACACAGCAACAAAGTTAGGTTTCATAAAATGTTTTCACTTTTCTTATTTACATGGTTAAACATACAACGCCTTGTATTCAGGGAAAGCAGGGGGAATGTGAGAGATGAAATTCAAAACGATGAGCAAAACAAGAACACGGTGAAAGCAAGAGCTAACATTTTGACAAGCGGATTTGTCTTCAAGGCAAGGCCTTAAAGAAGACAACTCCACTTGTCAAGATGTTGGCTCCTGTTTTCATCCTATTCTCGTTTTACGCAACGCCTTGTATCGCAAGATTGCTGTCACTAGAGGAAGCTAACTCTCCGAATCGCTACGCTTTCTTTTCTTTTCAACATGACTCGGAGCGTTCACTTGTCCTACAGAACAGGCCATCTTGAAATAGGTGGCGGGTGACACAACAAAACAAAAAAGTATCTTCACAGCTTCGCTCTTCCACATGCTCCTTGCTCCACCTGGTGTTTAAGACATGCACAAAGCAGCTGACGAACTCAAGTCATATTGAGGGCTGCATGAGAAATAAATGGTACTGCACTTGTTGGGTTTGTAATGTGTCTTTTTTGCAAGTAAGCGCTTGACAAGCCCAACTCGTCTTCCTTAGGGTAGAGTTAATCAATTGTGCAGCCCTTATCCAAGCCATTTATGTATTTAGAAAAGTCTTCAGTGTTGTAAAGAAATGTGCATGGTATTGTGCAGAATTAAGCGAGACAAGGAAAGGTTCATAAGCAGGCTTCACAATCAATCCTACTATACTGCATCTGCAAAACAAAATGGCGACACCAGGTTGCAATGGCTGTGGCCATGACAATTGGCTGCAATGTAGTGCGGCGCAGCCATGAAATTTGCACATTGCCTCTGAGGTGCATGGTGCACATGAACATTGAGAATTGTTTCCTCACTGCCCACACGCATTCGTGACACAGTGCTAAAGCATCAGGCTGTTGTGCTTGAGGAACCCATGTGACATAGGTTCGATTCCTCCCCTCACCATAGAAATCTTAAAGTATTATTTTAAAATATAAGAATGACATGAAAGAAGTTCTATACAGCTGTACCACATGCATACTTGGTACTTGCTTACTTAATACCGCAAAGTGGGTAAAGTTTCCCAAGAATGCAAATCACATTAATTAACCAAGCTTCCTATAAGCTTTATCACATTGGCCCTTGCTCCATAAAACTACATACATTATCATCATCATCAAGCTTTGCCACAGTATGGTGTTGCCAACCATGAACAAGACTGTAGATTAGAGCTGGTAAAATTCACCATCGGCTCCTGACATATGAAAGTCACTTATTGTTTTCATTTAACACTTAGTTGTGCATCCGTGAGGGTTGTGTCGGTACTGTATTTCAAATGCAAATTCCATGGTGCAGGCTTCAACGTCACCGTCCTCGCATACGGCCAGACCGGATCTGGCAAAACATTTACAATGGGCACAGGGTGCTCATCAAGTTGTGCCAGCTCCGAAGAGGCTGGCATCATCCCGAGGGCAGTCCAAGATATCTTTAAGCACATCTCGGTGAACACGGAGAAGATATTCCTTGTGAGAGTGTCTTTCCTCGAGGTGAGGACATTGATTTGCACCTGCTTTATTGCTGTGGTCACATGCAGAGGAGTGAGTGGCAATTATACTGGCATTTATGACTCATGCAGGCAGTTAATGAGGCGGCGTATTTGCTGACACAAAGGGAGAAGTGTGGTGTACTTTGTGTACGGAGCTCATTCTGGCTGCTTAGCTTGTCACCGAGTACAGCTTCTTGCAGATTGCAGTTTGATAGACTTTTGAAGTTAGTCTCTTGCATGAACATTTGTGGTGCAAGCGCATTTCTTCAATGCTGCATAGGGCCTTTAGTTTGTGCGAATGATGTAGGATTTTGCGTTTAGCTCGAGAATGCAGACTCCTTGGTTATTCAGTGTTAAGTTGCTAACCTCTCTTGCAGATATACAAAGAAGATGTGTATGATCTTTTCTCCAAAAATCAAGATCGAGAATCGCTGCAAATTCGAGAAGACCAGACTGGTGCCGTAAAGGTTAGGTTGCTTTGTTATGTGCACAAGTCCTTTTTTACAGAATTGCATCAGCTAGTAAAAGCGACGTGGGTGATTGCTGTTTGGCTGCACTGCAGCAGAGGGCTCCATATTAATTTTTGATCACTAGGTGGGATTTGTTATTCCTGGTTGGGATGGTCGTATTCCAATGAATACACGCTTAAACATGCCTACACAATTTTGCATAGTTGATGTTGGGAAGATACAGGTGGTTAAATTTGATCTGCAGAACACCACTAACTTGCTTTTTGATGGCTAGGCATGGCTTTAGACGGTTACACTTCCAATCTCGTGGCTGTTAAATTTAGCAGCAGAATGCCATAGCCGATCCACTGTAGCAGAAGGTTAAAAGGTTACTGTGTGAAAGCAAATCTGAAGAGTTTCTTAGTGCAAGCAGTCATCTGCATACTGCCATGTGGTTTGTAATTTGGCATTCCTCTGTGGGGATGTCTTGTGAGCTCTTGTGCTTAATGTAAATGCAGGTTATCATTTGTTACAGTCACAGTCTCTCTTTTGGACTGTGACTGTGTTATGCTGTACATGCCAGTTCTTGTTGGGTTACTGACACTAAGCAGCACAGATTGGTCAGTACATCAGAGGGAGAACATTTGCCAACGCTTAGTGCTGACACCATGAAGTGCCATTGCTCTTCCACCACAGAGCAGTTCTGTCTCCACCGGATGTCTCCCCTCCCCCCCTCACACTCTGATTCTTAGCAAGCATGTTTGGACTAAAGTCTAGCCTTGCTTTAATGAAATCACGTCCAGCACGAAAATGCCTTCCATATATCCAATGTTCGTTTTAAGCATATATGTACTCGTTACATAGTAATATCATTGAGAAATATTTTAATTTGCTCTACTATATTTGATCATTTGTCATGCACATGTTCTTATCATAAAGGTTTGTTCTGTGAACAGCACTATATGCTACACTGACACCAGAGAGAGAGAGAGAGACATAAAAGCCAAGTAAAGACAGGGAGGTTAACCAAATGATAGCTCCAATTTGCTACACTGTAATGGTGAAAGGGGTGCGAAACATGAGAAGAAAAAGAAAGAACACAACTGTCTCTCTGGGCTCTTGTCGCACAGTCTGCAAAGGAGCCAACGTCCCACTAATAACTGACACCAGAGTGTCACAAGATGGAGCTTAAGTTTGGTTTGCCTGAAATTTGGCGACTGTTTGTGTAGCCATGTTGTACTAGCCAGACTGTGAACAGGCTCTTCATGCACTTGAATTGCACATCTTAAGAAAGCTGTCACTGAGCTCTAGTCCTGCGAAGTCAAATTTAGGTGGGCAATAAGTTTTGTAGCTTTGACAGAACAACGGTTAGCTATGGAAAACTGTCAATCTTGTCATCATGCCTCAAACTCCACCGAGCAAGTGGAACTCTCTGCTGCCTGCAGTGAAGACCTGACAAACTTATCTTGGGCCAAAGGATCATACAATTCACCCAGCTTGAATTTATGCTTGAAATCTAATAGGGCTTTCTGTCAGTTATACACTGTCTCATTCCACATAGGTTCCACTAAGTGTAACATGTCTGCAAAATGTTCTAAGTTGAACCCATGTAAAACGCATGTAGGGCCATGACATGGTCGTCTGACTATTCTCAATTTTATCACTGTAACAGAGAGTATAGGGCACAATATGGTTCCACACACAGAAAAACTGGGCTCTCAGCACATATTTTAATTTGAAATTTCTATTTGGAATTGCTACCTCTAAATCCCTCCCACCAGTAGCAACAGCCACTTTGCTATCAACTGTGTGATGTCAGGAAATGAGGGGCGATCGCTGTGTCGTCTGTTTCGAAACAGTTGGTAACCACATTGAATGTTTTGCTCCACACATTCTGGCACTCAATGCGCAGCACGGTCGATGCAATTGGATTGTACCAGAGACCCTTCACTCGTGTGAAAGAAAGCAGCAGCAGACTGCCGAGGCTCGCACGCAGACAAAACAACGCATGGCAATCGTGACGTATATTGTGCTTCTGCAATTGCTTCTGTACTTGCAGTACACAAAGGCATGGCCTTCGAGATTGCATTCTCTTACTTAAAGAAAGCCATTTCCTGGGGTGTAATTCGTTTCGTTTCCACTTAGCGTTGCCAGACTACTCTACAGTTCAACTTTGTTATAAAAACAAATTGGAATAAAATTTTTCCATCGCACCGAATGCACTGAAACTTTGTCAGTTTCCTGTGCGATGCGTGGCGCTCAAAAATCAGTGGAGCTTCTTGCCACTGCTACTACATATCACTGTTAATTTCGTTTTATGTGTTTCTTAAGTAGAACATTTTAACCTTGTTCCACAAAGGTTCCCCAACTAAGCAGAACATACCATAATTACTCTGATAAGGTCCGCACTTCTTTTTGTGAATTTTTACGAGGTACAAGCCTTACACGAGGCAGGCTTATGGATACTCGCTAAAACCTACAACTGTGTCCAGACTCCTATACAAATAAATGCAACTACTGGCAGCTTACTGTGAACACATTTACAGTCACTGACTGGTTTTGAGATGCAGGTTAGCGCCATTTTGCAGCGGTTCGCGGGAATTCACCAGCACGCGAGTATGCATGAGAAATTTGTGATGAATCCACTGAGAAGAGACGGATTTCACCAGAAATTCAACGATGCCATGCCGTAACTTCTCGATTGGCGAGGTGGCTCGGCTGTTTTCAGCTTTTTGAGGTGTTGTCTGATATGGCAAGTAGATGTGGGGCCCAGCTTCCGTTGTACTTTCTGCTGGAGCATGTCTATTTTTTGTCAGTCGATCTGGACTGGGTCACCGCTGCTAGGTGTTGTTGTGATCTCCTGGATTCGGCACACTGCTCTAGATTGGCCAGTGCAATTTGCTGCTAGTGAATCGTGTTTTTTTTTTTTTTTAACTCTTCGCACTGTGAAGTGGGGGTGCGGGCCTTACACAAGGCTGGGCCTTACATGAGCAAATGGGGCATATCCTGAAATGTTATGCTTATACTTGCATGGGATGTTCTCTCTGCAGTGAAAGAAAGTCTGTGCTAAGATAATGGGTGAATCTTACAGTGAGCCCTCAATTTTACATACTTATTTAATAATTTTTATGCACTCAGTCATGTTACATTCTTTACATAAAAAATTACACAAAATGCATCTTAAAATGTCTGTCAATGTTAATGCCATTATCAATGAAACAATGTGTAGCATCAAGCCGTGTTGAAGACATTTACTTACAATCTGTAGTGGGGGTGAGTAGGCTAATAATGTTAATTGCATTAATACAACATGCATGCGTCACAGTGCCGCCACAGAACTCGGTATGTATATGTTCAGGTGCTACAAAGAAAGCTTTACTGAATGTCGTTTTCAAACTGCAGCCAGTTTTTTTTTTCATCCAGCTGGCAGTACAGAGATAGTGTTCAGCATATCTGACTTGGAATGAACTACGGCATGATTGCATATCCGTATATTTCAAGCATAAAACATTTATTCATTGTCAGCTAGAATAGCGAGTCTTCTCGCTTTTATCAGTCAAATGTGCATCTGTGGAGTGTGCTTCCATCAACACGTAGAGGCCAAAAAGATACCACTAATCCCTCCCTTCCCGCAAGCATTCATAGTGCGTTGAAGCATCGGATTCCTGTGCTTCAGGAAACCTGGGTGACGTGGGTTCCGTCCAGTCACGTAGATATATATATTTTTTAATTGAAGTTCGGGCGAAAACGGTTAGACTTGGGCACACAGACTAGAAAGTGGGCGAAGTATTTGAATGCCATTTGCATTAGAAGAATTGCATCACAGGCTCTCGCAGCACATGCACGAGTTGGTTATTGGCTGTATGCATTGCAAAAAAGGAGAAGTTATTCTTTCACCATTGCTGACAGAGCGCGACACGTTGAACATCATGTCAACTATGGTAATGCCTTCAGCAATGTCATCCGCTTAAGTGACACATAGCACAATAAGGCGCAACGGACTCGCAGAGTAGGACAAAAATTCATTTTACCCAAAGCTCTATGCCCATGGTTTCTTTTTCCTTCGCACCAGTGGACAGAACCAGCAAAAGCAAGTCACATACACAAATCTGTACACCATGGCTGAAGCAGATATCACTGTGCATGTTTTTCAGCCTGCATTGTGTTGACGGGTGGTCGTTCTCAAGCATCCGGTTGCAAAATGTTCTTGCTTCGCAGATTTTAAACTTGACGGAGCTGAACGTGACCACCCCTGAGGAGACAATCCGTCTTCTGGAGGTCGGCTCTGCAAGTCGAAGCACCGCCTCGACCAACATGAACGCGCGCTCATCTCGTTCGCACGCAATCTTCACACTGACTGTGGAGCAGCAGGAGAAGTCCAGTGGTGGTGCCATAATGGTGGCAAAATTCCATCTGGTTGATCTTGCTGGCTCGGAAAGGGCTGGAAAGACCAAAGCAGTTGGCGAAAGGCTCAAAGAAGGTTCACTGACTTTACAAATTTTTTTGTTTTTATGTTGATCTTATTGATTTTATGCACTTATCTGGCCCAAGCTGTGGCGTAAGAGCGCCAGCAGAAGACATAGACCTAACATAACCTTTTCAAGTGCCAGTTAATTCTGCCCTATAAAAATTTAGATTTGGCACATTTCTTGCATATTCATAAACAAGAGCATATGGCAGTAGAATGAAACAAAAATGTTCCAACTCTTCAGTGAGCATTCTCAAGTTTAGCTGATGTAGACTACATGCAAGAACTTTCTACAGGAATGTCACTTATGACAGCTTCAAATACTTGATGTCTGGCATACTGGGAAAGCACTTGTCCAGCCATTGAAAATATGCCAGATGTAACACATCGAAAAAGACAGTGGACGAAGTGAACCTCTTATATGACAGCATATGGATGCTGAGAGCAAACACTCAGCTGACAGTCTACCTTCCAACTTATTTTACTGAAAGACCTTACATATATTATTCAAACTTGCACCACTGGTCAAGTCGGAAGTGTTTCAAGATGTATGCAAAATGTTTTAAATATCGTTAATTTTGATCAGGGCTTTTGCTTTTGATGCACCTTTCCGTTCATTGTGCCCACAGTGCCTGTAAAGGAGAAATAGTTTTGTGGATTGGCATGTTTCATGGAACATTGAGGTTTTCTCAATTTTTAGCGCTGTTTTTTCTTGTGCACTGCCCATAAAAAACTTGCAAATTCGATGAAAAGGGAAGACAGCCTTGAAAGATAAGTCAAGCTTACCACATTAGTCACGATGCTAACACTTACATGTAAGCTTTTAATAAATTTGTTTCTGTGTGGCTTTTGTTGATGCCACCTCATGTGAACATCTGCCAAATGCTTCTCGTACTGCTTATCGTTACCCCCATTCACCTTTTTATCTTTGTGCTTATTGTAATCTGAAATCGCAACTAGGCAATCGTTTGTGCGTACAGTAAGCTCAGGCATAATTCGGAATGTCTTGTCCTAGGTAACTGCATTTTTAAAATATTGCTGTTTTTCGACACCGTCACTCTCAAAATACCTATTCTTTCTTGCTTTCTTTTTATATCTGAAATGGTTAAAATTTGTTTACTGTTATTTCTGTGTTATTGTGTAGGCATCACCATCAATCAAGGCCTACTGTCGCTTGGAAATGTCATCAGTGCCCTCTGCGACGGCCATTCTCATGTGCCGTATCGGAATTCAAAGCTGACACGTCTGCTGCAGGGTGCGTAACATGCTTAGCTCACATATAACATGTACTCAATGACTGGTAGGAAGTTCTTTCAGGAGTTTTTTTATGTTGCAGAAAACGGTTGTTCATCAGCTTGGAAAATGGAAAGCTCCATTGGTCAAATTTTATTTATCCATTCAATAGTGACTAGTTATGGCCTATCTGTACGCACCTTGCCATTTATGAAGATACTGTATTACCAGAGACATATACCGTGAAAGCATGCATATAATATGGACCTGCATATAATGCGGGGCGAGATTTGGGGATGGTGAAAGAAAAGTTTCATCCGCACATAATATCAGGGAGCCAAACTCAGAGAAAACATTTATTTAGTATCAGTTTTGTTTCCGACGAGGCTGAAATGCGAAAACACTCGTGTACTTAGATTTAGGTGCACGGTTAAAGAAACCCAGGTAGTCGAAATTTCCGGAGTCCCCCACTGCGGCGTGCCTTATAATCAGAAAGTGGTTTTGGCATGTAAAACCCCATAATTTTTAAATTTTATTATTTCCTTGTAGAACAACGTCGAACAACAATCTTTAGCCCTGGTTGAACTGTTTTAAGACAATTCCTTGTTTGGGAACTCTTCCCCAAGATGGTTGTCTTCTGTGTCATTGAGGATGTTTGAAATGCCACACTTCCTAAAAGCATGACGCACAAGGTCCTCTGGGATGCTCGCCCATGCATCCACAAGCAGGTTATGGCAGCCAAACCCACGCTGTCTCTATAAGGCACCTCCTGTACGCTAGAGGACGATGAGGATGCTATCAATGCAGCAGCAAAGATTTTGACTGAAATTTTTCTTTGGTTCTGCATATAGTACGAGGTGGAAATTTGAAATGCTAATAACTGGGAAAAATTCTCGTATTATATGCAGGCCTGTACAATAAGTGGCGCAGGGTTTAACCAGAGTTAAGCTCATTGCGCGATTTCAAGATACAGTCGAACCCACTTATGACAATACTAAAGTGCCACGAAAATTCCATTGTTATAACCGATAATTGTTATAACTGTGTTGCACGAAAAAATCTAAATAGGGGGAGCGCAGAGCTGATGTGAGAAAACTATAAGGGAGGGGAGGCCGGTGCCCCTCTCCACCACCTTCCTCCACCCGGCTGATGATTGTGTTCACTCGTTTAACTGCTTCGTGGGTCTCCGATCACTTGTAACAAGCCACGGCTGTCGGCGTTAAAGAATGGCGCTTCTATAGCAACTGCAAACAGTGTTCACGGGTGGTAAGCGATGTGCGAGTGCTACAGGTTATATCACCATAAAAAACATACAAAAGTTGACTGTGCAGCAGCTTCTCATTGTTATAACCGATATATTGTTAAAGCCGGTATCGTTATAAGTGGGTTCGACTCTATTAATCCCTTCCGTGCTAGGCTATTATCGTGAATTCTGTCCAAAAACGGTCAATTTATTTTTAAAGGCCTTAGCTGCAAGCATGCTTTACTTCCTCCACCAGAATAAACTAGCTCCTGCTTGTGCTGCACCATGGATTGTGTGCTGCCATCTACCAGAAGTACGACAAAGCAGAGACAAAACTAGCTTGTCTATGGCATTGCTAAACTGAAAAACACTGTCGATTGGCAGAGCTTTTCCTTGGCCGTTTTTACCAGAAACGCGTGGACGTACCAGCTTGCCCATGACACAGCAGAGGTTAAACCATATGACTTGAGAATCTTTTTTTTATGCGAAGCATATTACGAGAGCTCAACCCAGCTCCTCAGGCGCGGCGGTGTCGCCATGAAACCACGTGACACCGTGACGTCACGACAGAGGAGAAGTGGCTTTGGCTCAACTCTTGCAAGATGGGCTGGGTGGGAATCGAACCAGGGTCTCCGGAGTGTGGGACAGAGACGCTACCACTGAGCCACGAGTACGATGCTTCAAAGCGGTACAAAAGCGCCTCTAGTGAATGCGGTGTTGCCTTAGAAACGAGCTGTTTCTAAGGCGTGCGTGTCTTGCTCAGGCGCACATTTCGTTGCCGCGCCGAACGCTGCTTTGCTCGACGCTCACCGCGTCCAATGCGGGGCGCATAGTCGCTGCCCTGTAGCCCATTGTCTTACACCCCTTGGCGGGTCGACGGGAACGCTGTCGCGTTCCACTCTTGAAGGCGAAGCAGTAATGCATGAGTTGTTTCTTCGTCTAGCCGAACCAAATATAGCCAAGCAACAGCAGTTCACCAGGCTAAGCAGTGGTTCAACAACTAAAATAAAGGCTAGTATGCTTTGCATCCTGGGCTTAACCTTACCTAAGCCACAGCCATTTTTTTTTTTGTTTCCTTTAGTTTAGTTTGACCTGTTTAACTGATAACGGAGCTGTTATTGCAGTGGCCGGCGATATTCTACATAGCTGATGGTGTAAAGCATCGACAGTAACGCACCTGTCAATGTGCCGCATTTTTTTTTCTTATGCTAGAAACGTCCATTTAACACAACCATTTCTAACATGCTGCGGCTGGAAATAGCATCATAAGATGTCATTATCAGCATTGTGACTTGTCTGGATGTGGGGTAACATGGTATGTCGCGACGGGTAACATGCATACAAATAAGCTAAAGATTTCAGTGGTCGCATGGATTGTGATGTCCCCCATGAGAGATGTATTGCTGAAGCAATCATTGTTTAGTTCTGGCTCCACTGTGCTTAAAGGGACACTAAAGGTAAATATTAAGTCGAGCTAAACTGATAGGTTAGTGCTTGAGAATGTCTAAGCCATCAATATTAACGCGAACAGAGCTCAGTAATCAAGAAGTTGAGGTAAATGCAGGATACGATTAGGCTCCTTTGGGGCATTCAAGTACTAGCCTGATGACAAAGGCACTCCTAATTTTAAATTGTCATGAGTACCCAAGCGTATGTGATAAAAAGATAAGTGCATTGCAGTACAAGATGGAAAAAAAATTGCTACTTGTCCAGCTCCATTTGATTTTTAGAAAAAACTCATTGACAACTTGACAACAATGCGTACAGTCAAAAGGATGATTTCGCCACTCTGTGCTGCCCTCACTTTTGCATTTCACTAGTTTCGTTTTCGCATAGTGCTGCACTGGTTTTGCTCGCTTGTGAAACTCTCACAAACAGCAAGAAGCAGAGAATACCACGTCTGTGTGATGTCGTGGAATTCCCAAATGGTCTGTGCCGCTTCACCAAAAGCAGCTGCAGCAGCGAATCCAACTCTTCGCTTGGTTTCTCCACGGCAGCATGTTTGCGTTTTGCACAGCAAACCATAGTGCCGTCTGTTCGGCCCCATTTTGCTCACTAATGGGAGTAAAAGGCGGTGATGGCGTATGCAATGTCACCACTACCTGCTCGAGGGTGGGGCGGCTCAAATTTAACGAAGGCGGCTCAAATTTAACGAAAAGTATGTGGACAATTCAGAGGTAGTTTTCCCTTAAACTACCGTATTTGCTTGAATATAACGCGCACTGTTTTTTGCGATGAAACAGGTCCAAAAATTGCGTGTGCGTTAGAACCAAATACAGCCCTAAATCTGTGTTACCACATCGGGCCTCGTATGCGCTTGGAGCCTATAGTAGGATACAGCTTAAAGAAACAGCAGTTGGCAACCAAGGCACACAGACTGCAAGGCATTGTTTCTCCGATAGCCAATCACAGAAGCAAACAAAGTCATCGTCATGCGACATTTTCAAAATGGTGTCGCACTTAATACCTTCGGAGCGTCTGCTGTTCTTGCAGAGTCTTTTCATCAGTGGCAATGATGAGGTGTGCAACAGACATGGACAAAGTGTACGGAGTCTGAGCATTTCACTCTACCTCATTGCCAAGCCCGTTTTACTTGTGAAACTCCACTACCACTACCAACTGAAATGAAACTTGACAGTAAATAATTGCAGTGAAGCAAGCGTTTTATTTCAGTTCAATAAATAATTAGGCTTTCAGCATTCCACTATAACAGACTAATGAAAACGTATAAAATTACGCTCGTATAACGTTATTTTTGTGGTTAACGCCTTATTTAGGTAACAGGGAAAGCTTGAAGTACGAACCATTTGCAGCCTCGCGGAGGTACAGTGGCTGGCGGTTATGAGGGCTTGGGCAGGGCTTCACTGCAGACTTAAGTTGTATCTGACTTTAGCTGTATCTGACTTTAGCTGCCGTAGCTTCCTGAATGTGCTATAGTATGTGTTGCACTGTCTTGTCTTCCCGTTTTCTTCATTTGCGTTATCAGCATGGAAGTGCCGACTGCAAAGACATGCCGACTTCATCACAATGCTATAATTAAAAGGAAAGTGATTATGTGTGCGGAGACGAATGGAAATCGGGCCGCATCACGGGCGTTCGGAGGTACCGAAACTTGCGTGCAGGACACGCATTCTACTACGGAGGCTGCTACGCACGGCACCTACCTTGAAAGTAATATACGATGGAGACAGTGTCTGTGCATCTAGGCACGCCGCATTGTGCTCTCGTCGCTTAGTTCGCGTTGAAGCGAGAGGTCGCACAAAGATAAATTTGCTCCATGATTCCCTTGCTGCTACCGCTGATAAAGAGTTTCCACTTTCATTGCGCGAGACGTGTTCATGTTTGCTTACGCAAGCGTTACCACCATAGTAAGCGACTGTTTAAAAGTTTATATGGCCCATAAGACAACCACCCTTATTATTCGTACAGCTGTCTACTAATTTGCTATCACAATCAATGTTTTGCCTTTCGGGCGAAACTGTATCTTTTTTTATTTATTGCATTTTTAGTGTATTGGGAGTAAATCTTTGTTTTTCCAAATGAGAGAAAGTTGTATTTCTGTATGAAAGAATGAGGTGCACGGTACTGTAAAGAACCATTTAAGTGTTTAAATATTACTACTGTGCTTGCACTGTTTTACTTTTGGCTGGAGGTCACTTTCACTAAAGCATCAACGTCGTGTTATTGCTTTTAAGAAAAAATGTCCTTGCTCTACCAGAATATGAACGCTGTCATCATTTAAATTACTGGATGGGCTTATCATAATCAGGTCATACACTAGTCGCAAGTGCCGCAGTACTTACTTCGACTAACCTGAGCACCACTATCGGCTTTTGAATATAGAAGTACAATGACAGATATGTGCACAGCGGCTGGACTTCACAGTTTGACAACTGCTGATCACGCTCACTGCTGTGATTAACATGCAATTCTCTCCTCGCTTCGTGGGCACAAGTCTACCTACCTTCTAAAACAATCCTACTTATGTAATTCATTGTTCGGGATAGCGTTGCTGCTTGTGTGCCATAACTACACCATGACAACACATGATTTCTTGAAGTTATATTTCTTCCAAATCCATTTGTCTTTCACATAGATTCCTTGGGAGGCAACAGCCACACTGTGATGATTGCCTGTGTTAGCCCAGCAGATAGTAACTTGGAGGAAACCTTGAACACCCTGCGGTATGCAGACCGGGCAAGGAAGATAAAGAATAAGCCTATTGTGAACATCGATCCAGTGCAGGCTGAAGTCGCTCTGCTTCGTCAGCAGGCAAGTTACCCTTCTATGTGTGCAATGTTTAACCCTTAACTGTCTTGTTTTATCCAATAATTTCTTACCCGGAATTCTTATTTTTTATTTGCTGCTTGCAAAAACCTTGTCATAAAGAGTAGGTTTTTGAGGCAGCAAAACATAATTGACCCATAGAATGAATAATAGTTGGTTACTTAAGTTTATTGTATGCCATAGTACAAGTGCACCAACCACCTTCTAGTAATCGACAAAAATTGTGGAAGGGAATTTTTTTGTCTTTATCACATTAGCTGCTCATGCTAACAGAACGTTGTTTGGCTGAGGGAGCTTTGGCAGAGGGTGGTACTGCTCAAAACTAGGGATTACGCAGCCTTGAGCATTTGAGTATTTTGATTTTGAGTATTTTGATTCATTTCATCGACTGTCATGAAAAGCAGCTCCTCTAGAAAACACTCGGTATAATTCAGCTGGCGAGCTTACGGTAGACTTCTTGCTGAGTACAGAAAAGAAAGATACAGTGGAGGCTTCAGCAAAATGCTGTTTGCATCAATTCTAGTCCAGACGCGAACTTGTGATGTCGTCCTGCGAGCTTGCCTTTGTCTTCTTCTTCCAAGGAGCTGCTAACCTCAGTCATCATCGCTTTTGTCTTCGCTTCCTACAGTGATGTAGACCTTGGTGTCAAAACCATCATCGTAGGAAGACGATGAAGAAATGCCCCCTTTTTCAGGGAGACAAGCTGGCGACACACACGTTGCCTCCGTTGGACGCCATTTGGAAGTACAGGTTGCTGCATGATAAACATGCTCCAGATGTAGAAGAAATAACCAGGCACTTGCTGCGAAATGCCAACCTAAACACAAATCAAGCTGCGGACGAGTGTCTGTCCTGCAAAACACTCACGGAGAGAACAATTACTGCAAGGATGAGCAGCACTCGTCCTAACCACCTCGGAGATGTGAGGGCTTAGAGTAGCAGAGCTCTTCCAAAACTTAAAGGAGTTAATGTTCTTAACAATAAACAATAAATGGACAAAAGCAGACGTATGAAAAACAAGACTACACATCTTGAGGTTGCTGACATAACTAGGGAAATGTATAAACTTGAAAAAGCAAGAGATGTCTGTTGTTCATCACATTTCAGCATAAATAAGTTAATAAGTCTGGCACACGGGTCGGCCAGTCTTCTTATGCATATTTTAGAGTTTTCCATATATGGACGGGCCAAGAGATGTGTTAACGCTCGTGTAGGGACATTCTAGGGACGCTACAGGTGTGGAAGTTTCAAATTATCTCAACCTTCGCAAGATAAGCCTAACAGCATTTGTCGATCATAATTTGGAGGCAGCTTTCCTTTGCATTAGCTATTCTAAATGACACTGCCCTCCCCCAAACTCCCACAACAACCATCCTCAACTACTGTTGCAACACTGAAATCTCTAGCCTAGAGCGTCAGCGGATACGTCGTCAAAACTGTTTCATTGTGTCCCTTGTAAGGTATTTTCTTGCTTATGCTGACCTGCAGCTCCAGGAAGCAAGGATTGAGCTGATGAGATGCCGGACTCGGCAAGGTGAAGGAGGAGACCAGCCTGGAGGCGAGGAGTCCGGGGGAGATGGTGGTGAATCTAAGAAAGACCTGGCATTGGTGCTGTCACGCAACGCAGAACTCGAGAATGATAATCAGCGTTTGAGCGGGGAGCTTCACCGTGCACTTGACCAGCTTTGCGAGAACTCAGAACGTCTCATCATTGTGAGTGCAGTGTTAAAATTCTGTGTTGAGAAGTATGTTTAACTAAGTCATGCTGCCTTTTGAACAAGAGCAATGATGGGAAACAGCATGTCTGTGGCAAATAGCTGTGAGCCTACTCAACTTTACAGTACAAAGAAACGAAGTGTTGCTGTGAGGAGAGGCAGTGATGTAAAGTAAACTTGTAACACCACAATGATTGAGTTGTGAACACACATTGTATAACTGTAGTAGAAAGAATGCAGTTATAGTTATCCATGAGTATGTACATAGATAACTAAGCTGAGATGCTTATGTTTGTTCTTGAATAAAAAGACCTGGTTAACATACTTATAGTCGTCATAACCATACACATGGCGAGCCTGACCAAATTTTTTAAACAAGATGTGAAAAAAAAATTGCAAGTAGAAAAACCTCTCAACATTTGCCTATTAGTGCTTCCTTCAATTACCCCCCCCCCCCCCCCTCCTCTCAGGAGTCTTCAAAGCCTAGATTTGTTATTGCCCTTGAACTTTTTTAATCAATTCGTGCTTATATATTATTTTATCTTTCAGACTGAGCTTGAGGTTCAGAAGCTGAAGGAGCATGTTACTCAAATGTCTGAAAAGATAAAGTAAGTATGGTTTACTTTACCTACTTTCTTGGTTAAAAAGGGAGAGCTGTAATGCTGACTCCTGTTTATGTGACTTCTCCATTATTGTTTGTAAGGCAACATAAGTTCCACTTCAGTAGGATGTTTGCTGTTATGATATAGCGATCTGTGAAACATGCTCTATCTGTATTTATTATATGGTACTGTCGTGGACAAATGAAACGCGAGCGAATGAAGGCTAACCAGACTGTGTTCCTCTGCTTCTATCTTCGTGACTTTGTGTGGTGTGAGCATCATTTTGATTTGGTGCCTACCTTATATAGATGCTACAGAGAAAGTTCAGCTGTATTAGCAATTATGTTTTGCAGTGCCATAAAAGATATAATTCTGAAAGAATATTTAGAACGACTGATAGCTGAGCAAGTTAGCAGGCATTTGTTGTTACCACAAGGCACGCTTGCACATGACGGTGGAGGTGAAGGCGTGATGTGTACAGTCAAGTACAGTAGTCTAGAGACCACGGGATATGCAAAAAAAAAAAAAATTCTTCTAGCACAGCCCGTCAACGTAAGATTCTATAAAAGCATGGCGCTGCTCAAGCAGGCGCACGTGGGCAGTACGCTTGATTTCAGCCTTTATGCCTTCGCTGGGAAGAAAAAAGAAATTTAGGATCAACTTTTGCACTCGATTGTACATAGCAACAAAACAGTTGTTTTATCTCGATTAGCGTAGCAATAATATCTCGATTTGCTTGGCTTTTCATAACATTTTATCATTGCCGTCTGCATCACAGAGATGATCATGTTATGCTATTTCTATTTTTCATGACATGGGCAGTCACCTTGGTGAAGCTGATGGTGATCACGCAACCAGCCTCCTGAGGGACCTTCAAAACTCCATAATGGAGTTCTCGGTGAGTCCTTCGTTTGTTCCTTGTTTCCGTCGCACTGACACAGTGACTAATAAGTTTGTGTGCACTGCTTGTCCTTGAGTGCCAATTTTCACATTCTTGCCAAATTCTCAACAATGTATTTGGCATCTGCATTCGCATCTTTGATATGAATAGCATTTTCAATACCGGAGTTCAAACAATGAATGCAAGGGACAGACGTGGTAGACGGTGGCAGTGGATAAAATGGAGTGTTGAGACTAGAAAAGATTCAGGCATAGCATGGGCTTGGTAATTTGTTTCGCTTGTCTCTTTTTTTACACTTCATGTTATTATTATTGCTTTGTGTGTCCCTACATACTGCCCTTAAAGGGACACTAAAGACAAATACTAAGTTGGCGTGGACTGTTTAAATACCACTCCAGAAACCTCACAACGCTTGTTTCGTGCCAAGAAAATACTTGCAATACGAGAAGATTGCATCTGAAGAATCCGAGTACCTTTTTCAAAATTCAAATCTCCTGCCATCTGACTGGGGGAGTGGTGACGTTGCATATGCCACCACTGCCCTTTGCTGCCGTCAGTAAGTAAAACGGCGCCTGACAGACAGCGGTACCGAGCCAAATGAGAACGGTGGATTCACCGCCGCAGCTGCTTTTTGGTCAAGTGGTGTAGACCGTTCCGACATATCGTGACATCACATGGAAGTTGAATTCTCTGCTACTCCCAGTTCGTGCTAGTTTTGCAAGCCAGCAAAACCAGCGCAGGACTACGCAATAACGGAACTACTGAAATGCGAAAGCGTGGACGGCGCAGAGTCGAGCGAAAATGAAACGTTTTGACCGCCTGCGTCGTTGTCGGGGGTAAATTCAATTAGTCCTCTTTTCTAAAAATGAAATAGAATAGGACAAGTAGCATTTTATTTCATCTTATAGTACAATACAAGGATGTTTTCTGCAACGAGTGGTTTAATACTGGTGCCAGAATTTAACTGAGGAGTGCTTTTGTCATCTGGCAAGTACTTGAATGTCCCAGGGAAGTCTCTAATCGTGTCCTGCATTTACCTAAATTTCTCGATTATTAAGGCTCTGTTCACGATAGTATTTACGCCTTAGAGATTCTAGAGCACTAATATATCACTTTGGCTTGACTTAATATTTGCCTTTAGCGTCCCTTTAAAAGCCTGGAAAACGCTTGTGCAAGGGAATAATAAACACTGCACTAAATGGAGACGGCTAGAAGAGGCCATCTCCATTTATCTAGTATTTATCTTGCAGGGAAGATAAATAGTAATTACGTTGTCTTTGCATAAAGGAAGCACTTGTCTGGTTTTCTTCTTTTTTTATAGGCTGGTGAACAGAGAAGGCGCAAGCTGAATGAGGCACTTTTCAAGGTGAGGTCAAACTTGACTTGGCTTTTGCTATTTCTGTGTTCTATTGCCCTGCTTTCAGCACATCTGAGAAGCAGTGCTTAAAGCAAATGACAAATACACCGAGCAAAGTGAATGGGACAAGCACTGTACTTCGACCAACTAATTGGAGCCCAAATTGTGGCCCATCCGCCTTTTCTCTGTGTACACATCGTATTCACTAACTTCTGTTTCAAAAATATGGACCAACTAACCCATAATAGACTGACTATATTTGTTTTCCTCAGTTGTGCATTATAGTACACAGTTGATGAACGTCGTTTACACAATTTCATCGAAAGGCAGTGCAGCCTTCATTGAAAGATATTGAAAGTGGTGGAATGAAGCTTTCTGCATTCTCTAATGAGTCCTCAAAATTACCTCGTATAATTATATCTATATATACAGTACAGTCAGTCATGCTTCATTTCTGTACTTAACAAAATAAAGCTTGAATCGCTTTCTTTGAGCACATGGACATTTTATCTACTGGCCGCATTCATTATGAGAAAGCACAAACGATTCTGTCACCATTGCCGATGCAATGTGGCACGTCGAACATCCTGTCAAATGTGGCACTGGCTTTAATGGAATGCATTTTTACTTACGCGCAAACGAACAAGTAAGGACAAAGAAGAAAGACGTACTGTGAGCTTACTCACGACTCTTACAAACACCACATAAATAGGGGTGTTTACAAACACCCTCGTTTAAGTGATTTTTGTAAGAAATAAACTCGTTCGCGCTGTAAGTAAACGTACAGTTGTACTCACTCGCCCAGCTAGCTACAGTACTTCAATAAGGTGGTCGCTTGCGCAACACTCAGTACATAGATGTGGAATGAAGACACATTGAGTATAGGGGAGGTTCAATTTACCAGAAACTCAATGTTTGCAGTTTCTTTACTTTAACTGACGAGAACTGGCGAATAAGTTACGCATACAAATTCTAAAGAGGATATTTGTAACGCATCTTGCAATCTAACTTCTCAGTGGTACCAGTAAAGAAAAAGTGCCATACGTTATTATGTCTTTGGGAATATTGCCAACTGCCAATATGGAGTGCACTGTTGTCATGTTTCATCTAGAACTACGCACCTCATTTCTGCTACAGCAATTATCTTTTCTTCAGCACTCCCTTAGTTTTACAGACATATGTTTCTTTAAGCCCAATCCAAGTGCCTGCTGCACATTTAGTTTTTCCCATACAGTTGACTTCCATTAATTTGGTCTTGACAGAACCCATGGAATTGGAGTTATATATTTGGTAGTTGGAATAAAGAGGGCAGAAAAAAAGACATTTATGCACTGCTGCTTCATTTGGCAGTGTTTACCTGATTCTAACATGTACCCAGTGGTTACGGTTTCAAAGTAGAAAGCAATGCACGCACAATAACGTACACCCGATTTTAATGCCTTTTTTTTTTTTAACCTAGCTTGCCTCTGATACAGTAAAAGCTAGTTCATTTGAATTCTGCGGGGATGCTACGAAAATTCGAATTATACAAAATTCGAACTGATGAAAGTCAGAAAAAAATTGCTTGGTTAGGCACGTATATAGTCCAACGTGGCGTGAGCACGTGCACACATACGCTACGTCACATTGGCGTGAACAACGTCTCGAAGCACTGGCGCAGCCAGCGTAACCGGATGAGGCTGACCCTGTTTGACGTGCCCGACGTCGAGATGGCTCTTGCTCCATCTGCGCGTTCATCGCGCCGATTGGCACGGAGAAAAAGAAAGCAGCAGTTTTGCCTGAAAAGCAAAGCATCGATTGCGATGGCTAATTAGTAGATAGCTATACGAAGTAAGGATAGTAGTTTTACCGGCCATGTAAACTTGTACACATTCGCTTCCTAACCAAATTAACAAGTATGGTGCCACGCGCACACATGTAAACATGAGCACATCTCACTCGATGACTGCAGAAACTCGCTGAAAAACGCTGGAGTGAGGAACCGCGGCAGTAGCAGCGAGCGAATTGACCTTCGTACAGCTCTCGCTTCAACGCAAATGAAACGCAGAAAGCACATCGCATACGAAGCTACCGGCTTACGTGCACTGTGCAAACATCACAGATCACGTTGAAGATGAGGCCCACGCAGGCGCGCACTTTGGCCCCGATGCACATCAAGATACGGCTTTCAAGATACGGCACCCGCATGGTCGTGCCGTAAGCAGGAGCCGGCGGAAAACGTCCTCCCTCCCCTAGGGGTCGGAATGCACCCAAAAAATCTGGCAGGTCAAAAAAAAAAATGAATGCATGCCTTTTACTGCTTCCAAGAGCTCAAATCACCAGAGGCACATGTGAAATTGCTCGTAAAGTGACAGAAGTTGGGGGGTGAATGCGTGTTTAATTAAGGACTGCATGTTGTGTCCCGTAATGGTGGCCCCTTTCCACTCTTGTTATGCTTCACTGCAATACAGCGCGTAAGCTTCATCGCTCATCGGCGAGAATGACAGTGAGCACCGTTTTTGACAGCGCCGAATACTTTCTATGAAAAATACGGAACCGAACAGGAAGCTTGGTACCTAACGTTAAAAGCAGCTAGGCCTCAACATTGCCGCAGCAGTGACTGCAGCTGGCAGCGAATCGGCATACAAGAGCACTGGTTCTAGGCAGCAAGACAATAAAACTGGCGGAAGTGATGGCTTTGGTTAATGCTGTTTCGGACCTGCGGTCACAGCAAAAAGTCTGAAAAGTCTGATAACGAAAGTTTTCAAGTTCTGAAAGTGCTAGTGTTCTCATACATTGCCTCTATGGTGTGCATGGTAATTCCATGAAGGCACTCAAATTATCGGGCATGTCCGAAAATTCAATAATTGACTCTAGCTCCTTTTCCTACATTGCAGGCCTTGCCACAATACCTATGCTGGTTATGTGGTCATAGGTACCTGTTGCCATTAATTTTGTAAAGAACTGTAAAGTCTTATAAAGGATCACTTCATGCATTATAACTAAAGTGTGCAACTAATTTTGCATACATTAGTTGTTGCATGCATATTATGCAACTAATGTTGTATAATATCTTTGTATATTTCTTCCAATATGTAGCGCGGTATGATTTCATCAGGAATGTGGATGATGCATAGTGTAAGCTATACAGAGAGGTTGTAAAATTGTCACTCCATTTGTTTCATAGTGAATAAGCTTTAGTATGCAAATTCTTAGACCTAATAATTAATAAAGTAGTAACTTTAATTGGTAAAGCAATTATTGCACCTGATCCACAATTTTAGTTTAAAATTCAGGCATACTGAAAAGTAGCGCAATCGCTAACAGTTTTGCCTGTTGCATCTGAAATGAAGCATACTATAGCCATTTCAGTGAGTATATTGAGCGGTCCTTCACACACAGTGTGACGGCCATGCAGATCTTATGCAACAGTGGTTCCGCAACAAATGTGAATTCCTGTACTTTAAATGGATCGCTGTGCAAGTCTCGAACTGCTTCAGGTTGAAATTTCAAATTTGTTGCTGGAATTTGCCTTCTTCGCACATACCGAGCCCTGTAAACTCCTGTGGGCGACTGCACCTGTGTGATTGCCTCTACCGTTTAGCTTGTGGGGTTTCGGTGACGAGCGAACTTGGGAGCCGTTTAACGAGCGAGTCCCTTTTTTATCTTGTTCAGGTTGAAAAGCCACCTGCAGAAGATGACAGGGAGATGACAACCATCGAGGAGGAAGGTTTGGACACATCCCTCGGCGAGAGCTCTGCAAAGGGCTCGGCCGAACAGATGCAGAAAACGTTTCTGCTCTATCAGTCGCGTCTGGAGGCGACTATGCAACGTGCCGCACTGAGCAAAGAGCTTGAAGATCTCAACCGAGTGCTACAAGCCAAGGAGGAGCTCGCCAGCAAGATGTCCATGAATGACCAGCACCTTGAGGTCGTGAAGCTGCAGTATGAGGTTAGTGTGTTACCCGTGCGCGCGCTTTATTAAAGCAAAAGGTTTCTTTGCCTTTTCCTGTGACTTTCCCACTGCTGCTGCTGCTGTTCAGCATACTGCGTCAGGGGGTGGTTCAGAGCGTATATATACGTGGAAGAAGTGTGGCAGAGAAGAAAAGAGACGCGAAAAACTTGTTTGGACCACGCCGCGTCGAATGTGCACAATGCCCTCAGGAGCTCCCGGTTGGTCGCCACATTAGCCTCTTGACAGCTTACAGTAAGCAACTTCCGCGTTGGTAGAATTACCTTTCTACCAACGCGGAAGTTCCAGAGGGTAGCTAGATAGAGAGGAGGGGGAGAGGGGGCAGGGAATTGGTACAATCGACACAGTCGCAAAACAAGTGAATAACAGCCTTGCCACTTTTCGCTCGCAATTCCCATACAAATACAAGGGGAGGGTGGGATAGGGAAAAGGTAACGTGAAAAGGCAAGGAAATGCTGGATGACTTCAAGGTACGGTACAGTGCATTTCTGCTATTTCTGAAAAAGACTATGCAAACATGTCTAGCGGAGAACTTATACACTTATGCAGGGCGTGCAGAAGCAGAGCCACATTAATTAAAGTGCACCACGAGGTCTAGGTGACACAACTGAAGTGGTCGCACATCAAATCAACACTTTATTGCCTGCCGCAATAGCTTTGCGGCTATGGCATTGCTCGAGGTCGTGGATTTGACCAAGGCAGCCACATTTCAATAGGGGCAAAATAAAAAATCCTCGTGCACTTTGATTTAGGGACACGTTAAAGAAGCACCACAGTGCCAAAATTAATCCGGAGTGCACCACTACGGCTTGCCTCATAATCCAATTGTGGTTTTGGCAGGTACAGCCCCATAATTCAGTCGAAGTTTAATGCTTCTGCCACAATGTGATGTGCCATGTGAGGCAATGACAATGCTCAACACTCTCGGAGGTTATGAAATGTGGTGCACAACAACACCTCAAGCAAACACCTCTCCCTTCGTGTTCCATGTACTAAGCACACCAACAGCAGTGATGTATTCAATGTAACGTTCAACATCAACTTACCACTGTCGTGTTGGACAAAACATTTAAAAAATTAGACTTTTGTCATCAACATCACTGCTAATTATCGTCAATTAAAGCAAACAGCACAGAAAACTTCACTTACAATGATTCCCACAGTGCGTGAGATCTGCGTAATTTTTATTTTTATTTTTCTGTGCGGCAAAATACCCATGGTGTTAAATTTGCAGAATGAACAAAAAGAATAACTGGATCCCAGGAGCTCGAGGGCATTTGCTATGAGGGGTTGTATGTTGTAAAAGTCACATCTGACAGTGACACACTTTGTTGTATGTCATTTCTTATTAAATCTACCATATGTCCTACATAATTTGTGCCAAAATTTTTAAATGTAGAAGTGCCACGTAGCTGGACAGAAAAGGTGATGTTGATTGCCTTTGCTTGGAGAAAGTCAGACTGTTTTTTGTATTTCATCTAATTACATAATCAGTTATTGTTAATCAACTTGTCAAATATTATAATCGGAGCATTAAAGTGTCGGTGAGAAAATTGTTAACCATTCTGAAAAATTCCTGATTCAGCTTTCTGTTGCTCAATATGGGCTGTATAAAATTCTTGCCAGCCTAAAAGAAAGCCTGTGATACATGAAAAAGTGCCGCGCCGCAATTTTCGCCACTTTCTTAACTTACCAATAGCAACTTTCAAGGAGGTATTTTTAACCCACTCAGTATGGCAAGAAAAGCTCTGAACATCTTGTGCGCAGAAGAGGGCTTGCGCTTGCATTCTAAACAATCGGACCAAACAAAAGATGCAAATCCCGTGTTTTCTTAAATTCATGCTGTGATGAGCGTGTTGAGCATCTAGACGGCACCGAGCAACTTTTTTTACTGCTAATATTATGGGAATCGGAGCTATTCATCGACATATGGTTATGTATGGGGCAATGAAATTAAAATAAACCTCTTACATTGTTGAATAGAACGATGGCCCTTTCACTGTTTCACTCAGTCTCGCTGCACTGAAGTGATGACGTTTGATCCAAATTTCCATGCAAAAACGATGACAGCTTCAGTGGTTCCAGTGGTGGCTCTCCTGCCAAATGTCGAGGTTCAGCTGGATTTGTACTTCAGTCAGATCCTTCTGTAACGAAGTCGGAGGAACCAGGATTATCCCTTGTTATACAGGCCAGTTTGTCCTAAAATTTGTGTCCCTTATATCATTGAATTGTGGCAAAATAAGCATACTAAAACAAATCAAGCTTTCTTGTCACCATACGCAGATGTTTGCTTTAAAAAAGCGATTGTGCATACAAAGGCTTGTCAGCTTACTCAATCGGCAATCTGCCAAAGACGCAGGAATGAGGGAATGATTTATTGAACACAGTTCATCTAGCATCGCAGCGTATAAGCAGGTCACAGTAGCAGATAATTTATTGCGCTGTGCGAAAGAGCTCTATTCTAAACCCACGAACATGGTTGCATTGCTCATTGGTAGTTTGTGTTTAAATACTTACACAGTCGACTTCTGTTAATTAAACCCTGATGAGACCGGCAGAATTAGTAAAATTATCCAGCAAGTCAAGCTATAAGAAGACGCAGGAAAAAACATTCGAACACACTGCTTCTCTTCTTTTTTTTTTTTGTGGTAATTACCGAGTTTTAATGTGTCCCTAAATCTAGTGCACGTGCAGTGTTTGTGGTTTTTTGTAGCAAACCTTTGATTCCGGCAATCGGAAATATATCTGCTGTTCATGCTCTCAGAATGGAAATTTATTTACGCTAATGTCTATTGTAGTTAATCTCGAGCAGCTTTTTTTGCTATGGCGTACATGTTGGCCTTCTGAACTGTTTTTACAAATAAGTACAGTTGCCGATAGATTTTTCTTACACTGAAGGGATCGCAAAATTTTCTGCAATATCGAGCAGTCAGAAAAAACAAGTTAGGATGGGAAAAAACATTCATTTTCGTTTAATTTGAAATGAAAGCTACCATATTTACACGATTGTAAGTTGACTCGAATGTAAGTCGACCCCCCCATATCGCACGTGACAAGGGAAATAAAGGGCATACCCGCGAGCGCATTCCATAATGAAAATTTATTAGTAGCTGGCATGGTCACTGGACTACTCGTCTTCACTTGTGCCATCGTCCTCACTAGTGCTGCCATGGTCATTGCTGCTATGGTCCCACAGCACGCCGTTGTCCAGCGAAATTCTGCATTTGCATATATAAGTGCATTTGCACACATACATAAGTCCACGCCGAAAACACCCAACCACACACAGCCGTCAGGGAGGCTCTTTTGACATGTCCGGTTGGCGTAAGTTCGGGGTCTTCTCCCGCCAGCCACGCATACTCATGGCAGAGCAAGTCCTTAAAAGGCGAAGATCCTGATCGAAGGTCATGACCATGTCGAACGTCACTGGCAGGGACCGATCACGCATTTCAACGATGTACACCACAAGCTTGGCCTCAGTGTTGAAAAGTATCCCGACTTCCGCCCACGGAAACCTCTTAGCTTGCCGTCACAGGTGAAAATTTTGCTCCACTGCAGTTGCCACTCTCGCACCACCCATTAAGAAACATCAAACTTGCGGCCCGCTGCGCAGTTATTTGTTTCTCAGTGTAAAGGATGGCAGCCCTCTTGAATGCTGCTGTGGACGAGCCCCGAATGTTTACTGGACTCGGAGCACTCATGACCACTGAGGAAGCACGGAAGTAGCGTGTGGCCGGCAGTCAAATCGACCGCATGAAACTAGAGCTGCACGGAAAGAGAAACATGTGAGCGGTGTCTGCTCTTCCATGAACTATCGATACTTCTCACAAGTGCCACTGTTCCTTGAGTGTCACCATAAATGGAACAGCGGCACTTCCACGAACTATTAACAACCCCCCATGAGTGCTGTGTGTGCTGTAAAACTATAAAAAATTTTAAAGGACCCTTCTAAAAAGCGAACAAACGCGTGGGATAGCGGAAAGCGACATGTAGGGCTGTAGAGCAAACATAAAATTGTAACTACGTTGTAGCTCCCTTGATATCTTGTTGGTCTCGTTTTTTTTTTTTTCCGGTGCCATGTTTTGGTAAACTGCCATTGTAAGTTGACCCCCCACTTCAGATATTTAAATTTAAAAAAAAAAAATAGGTCGACTTACAATCGTGCAAATACGCTACGGTTTCAAGCTGTGTCAATGACATCTTCACGTCGGCGGTACAATGTTGTACGAGTTTGGCGCACGTCTCCTTCACTAGAGTGGCTGCAGGCTCTACGTGCAGCCTGCATGCCCTGTTTTAGAGGTAATGTGCGACGCGTGCAGAGTCTAGGCAAGCTCGCTGAGATGGCATGGCATCGTGCGCTGTCTTCCTGTGCATGTAATGCTGGAGGTTGCATAAACTTGAGTTTGGAGACGCGTTGAAGCGAGAAGCAGCCGAAGCATTCGCTCCCCGCACTGCCGGCAATACTATCAGCCACAGGGGACGGAGTGGACGGGAAAGCGTGGTTGGTCTTGCTTCATGCCGCTGACATGAAGATATATCGCAGACATGGCACGAAACCGAATTTTTCGTCGTCGATGCTCAAATTCTACAAAATGTTTTTTTTTTCCCTCAGTAAAAGTTGCTTTTTCAGATTTTCCAATAATACAGAAAGTTTTGTAGCTCCTTCTGTTTTCAAATATCAAAATTCATTATAATGAAGTGAAGTTCCGATTTTACGGACTCTAGGTTTCACTGCATTTTATTTTCAGAGCCATCGGCACTCCCTCTCATGTTATATATTCATTACCCCATTATGTTCGTGCTTTCAAGCGTTTGAAATAGCGTGGAGAGTTGAAAGTACCCTGCAAAACTAGTGGCCCCCATTGTGCACTGAAGCAAAAGCTGGCAAGTGTAGCTGTGCTTCATCAGTTGTGTTTATCGCATAACATTTCTTGTCCATTTCTTTGTTTTACACAGGCAAACAATCGTGAACTTGAGCGTGAGGTAGCTATTCTCAAGAAAGAACGTGATGACCTCTCTGCCATGCTATCAAGCCAGCAAAACACTAAAAGGTTAGTTTCTGCACGTTTGCATTAGCGGTTCATGTGGAATTTATATGCTCTCTCTATGCTCTCTCTTAAGCTCTAAAGTGAAGATAATCAGCATTGTGGTAGTGCGAAACACACTAATATGTGAAGTGCCAAAACTACTTTTTCTTGCCTAACATCTTTCTATCAAAGGGACACTATTTCACTGAAGGCTGTACAGGACATGTAGCATCACACAATATTCAATTCATAATATGGTATAAACTTCATATGAAATAAATTTCTGATTGATGTTAGTGAGGCCTGATCAGCAAAGACCTCTTCTTCAATAAACCTAGCACTGGATACCCCGCAGGTAGGCTTATCTGCACGAGCACCTACGAAGAAATGTGCCGGGGTCATGGAATACGCTTGTGCCTCCTCTAAACTGACATACTCACCGACAGCTTCATGCTGATGTTGCATGACTCTCATGCTGATAAACGCTTGCCCATAAAAGCTCCACCCCATTTGTGGGCTGCGTGGCCCCCTTGAGTTCTTTCTAGCCATAATGATGCACTTCTAGCTAGGGCTACAACACTTTGACTACGATAGATTAGCAGTTGTCAGGATTGTGCAAATTTTAGCTCCTTTATATGTCACTCTGACTAAGAAGAGATGGTTTTGTACACCAGAAACAAGGATGCTGATGTTGGCTAATGAATTGTAGGGACTCTATTACATGCTGTGTTCGCTCGATTCTAACTGATCTGACGTGCACCCAATTTTCACAGGTGCCGAAAAAATAAAGATGCATCTGAATATAACCTGCCACCAATTTATAAAATAAAACTGTAGGATACTCATTCGTTTGCAGCCAGAAGAGCGACATTGGCTTGGCGCTCTTTGGCCGCACCTGGCCCTTGCGCCACTAAACACCGCACAGTCAATTCAAAGAACGAGACGTGAGCAATTTACCGTCGCAGAAGCGAAAATTTATTTTCGTGAGCTTTCATAGTGAATGTGTCAGTCGTCACCATTTGTGCTTCAGTGGCCACAGATACCCAGCACACAGAAACAGCATTCTCAAGCAATCACTTCTAGAGATACGACTGTCACTTTCATGGGATTTTACCCGGCTCTGCACTGAACTTGTCGAAGTGTGTGGCTGACAGCGTTTCCGGCATGGTGCCAGCAATGCTGGCAGCAAGTTAAGCCAATGTGTCTGGCACCTATTTGTGCAAAATTTCACTGATTGCCCAAGAATGCCACTATAGGCCGTAGTTTAACACAAAGTGAACTCGCAACAACGTTCACGTAAACATGCCCTGTCGCTTTTGTGATGGTTATTACGCTGCCTCTGACAGCTCTGACAGTGGACTGTCGCCAGCGCCGCAAACGTAATTTCGGTTTCCTATCCCACTGTAACGTGTAGGTGACTTCCAGACTTAATTTCTCTGAAAAAAATGTGCGCCTTAGCTTCGGGTACATACTGTATCAGGTTTAATGTCAAGCTTGTTTGGTGTATTTCTTAAATAAATTGATACAGCCATACCGCCTCGCTGAGCAAAAGTAGCTTTACCTGCGAGAGCTTGTTTGACTCCTCAGTCTACCATAAGAGTGCCCATTCTCGTGAAGGGCAAGATTTGCCAGCAGTGCATTCCCGCCAAACATTGACTGACAGTAAACAATGACATTTTGAAATTGGTTCTTGGTCTTTGTCGCCAATTTATAGTGCGGCTGGGAACAAGGTAGCAGAGCAGCGAAGCAAGCGCATTCAAGAGCTGGAAGATCGCGTCGGCCAACTGCGTAAGAAGGTTGAGGAGCAGTCCCGTATGATCAGACTCAAGGAGGATGCAGAACGCAGTGCCAAGAAGCTCCAGCAGGAGATCACGGTGGGTCTCGCGTCACAGTTGCAGTGTTGCCCTTGTTTTGAAGTGATGCTTTCTTTGTGCATTTGGGAAAAGTTTGATGCTGGGTACAGTCGCTGGACTGGGTTATTGCGGCAATTACTTTACTTCATTTCTGGGGTTCCTTCTGGGGCTACTTTCATCGGATACTAAGGAAAAACACTCACTCAGTTTAGACTGATCAAGTATTCTTTCAAAGCTGTTAAATTTTATGATTAGGGGTTCAATCAACCAAAAAGTGAGCTTTATTTAAACAAGTCAAGGAATGTGTACAAAAATAGTTGGACCAATAGCCTGTGTGGCTAGTAGCTGGTCCAATACACAAAAGTACATATACAGGTCAGCCAAATACATATCTGCTCAATGAGTAAGAACATTATTTACATGAACAAGTACTTTTTTTTTTATGTAAAGCTATTACGTTTGGCTAGACAAGAAGAAGCGTTTGCATACAAGATCAAAATTTCTGGTTACATTTATTTCCACAGGCACAGTGTTCCAAGTTATAGTGCTCTAATAAAGAACTCTAATAATTGTTCACCATATACATTGCTGCAATAAGGAAGGTTTAAGTTAAAGCTAGTTGCTTGCCTGGTGTTTGCATGTGGGAAGTTAAATATGGTGTTGGGTAAGGGAAGTTGGTGTTGAGTATTTTGTGAACTATAAACAAGTGATCTTATAATTTCTTAAAGGGACACTAAAAGTTACTATTAAGTCGACGTGGACTGTTGAAATACCATCCCAGAAACCTCGAAACGCTTGTTTCGTGCCAAGGAGAGACTTAATTTAAGAGAAAATGCCTTCTGAAGCATCCGCATACCTCTAGCGCAGTTCAAATCGCCCACCCTCCGATCGAGGAGTACTGACATCACAGTGCCATAGCGACGTTGAGCCATTGGTGAGTAGAACGGCATCCGCAGACGGCGCTACGGCTTTTCTGCGCAAAACGCAAACATGCGGCCAGAAACAGAGCCAAGACAGAGCCGACAGCAGAGCGAAAGTGGGAGTATGGTGATTAGCAGAAGGAGAAACGCGCGACCATGGGGCCCTTGCATTGCCCAGGGGGCGCTGCGAGAAAGGTGTTAAAAAGCGCCCTCTGTCCTAAAATGGGTCGTACCAAGCTCGGTCGTCTGCTTCGGAAAGCACGTTTACAATATGGACCCGCCACTTTTGGTTGTGTTGTAGCACGGCCTGCTGCGTATATCGGGCGCCGGAGATTTTTTCAGGGGTGGCACGGTGCGTAAAGGCAAGAAATTATGCAGTGCCGAATACGTGTACGCCGTTCAAGAATTAGGCGGCGAAGTTTTAGCACGGTGTCAATCGCAAGTGAAGCGAGTCGCGTACGAAGTGGAACTACAGGTAAGGTTTGCACGCTAGCTGCTAGATTCAGGCGCACAAATGCGAGGAAATGCGTGCTATAAATGAATCCACAGCAGCGATAAGCAGACATCATGTGTACGGAACTGCTCGAGCACACGACGGTACGCGCTGCGATGTACAAACTGCTCGAGCGCACGATCGTACGCGCCGCTACGGCAGTGGTCTTTCGACATGCCGCCAAACGGCGGGCCTCCTGCAATCTTTGTTGACTGCATGCCGCTAAACTGATGCAATGGATATGAGCTCGCACGTACGTGCGAATCGCACTGTGGCGCGAGCTTGTGCGCTGCTCGCTTGATGTAGCTTTTAATGACAGCGCTCGAACATCGATGTGCTGCAATCAATACTGCCTTGCTGCGCTGCCTCAACGTGCTGGCTTGAGATCAAGGATGAGCACATTTAACTCTCTTAACCTGTGCTGCTCGTAGTGGAGTAGTGAACTGTCATCGAATGAGCCCGACCATTTGTGCTCATTTGCACACACTTCACCACTTCGCATCGGTTGAATTATTAATTGTCGCTGTGGCCAGGTCTCGAATCGTGAATTACCAGCCATGCCTGCTGATATGTCGGTCTGCTGTCGGGACTGTAGGTGCAAAAGAATGAAATTTCGAACGCAGATAATCGAGCAAGCTTCAAGACAGGCGAAGCAGTCAGCATGGCACGAAGTTTCACTTACTCAGCGCGACGAACTGCAGCTATGCAAGCGCGCCTGACGCTCCACTTCGTGAGGCCTTGAAGGAAAACGGTAGAATCTGATGTTGGGATTCAAGCCTTCTTGTTCACGGCAGCCCACGACGCAGAAGTAATGACGGTGACGCCTTTTCGAGGCTGGGCTAGGTCTCTCCGGATCGGCATCACCGATTCCTTCTGCTCACAGCATTACGTCCCATGGCACAGGGAGAGTCCGTTTTCGTTAAACTATAGGCTGCGGCGAGCTCGCAGCGTGGTCAGCGTGGTCTGTGAGAAGTGACGAGCCTTTTCGCACTCGCAACAGGGCATAAAAAAGTGCGAATCGACGCAAAACTCGGCCTAGAAACGTGCTTCGCCACAGCCAGGGCTCAATACGACCCAAGCTGGTACGACCCAGATGTCGTTTCCCGCACCACCACCAGGCGCCGCTACTATACCTCAAACTCCAGCGCAAGACGCCCATAAGCTGGTACTTTATTCTATGACGCAAACGTACACGCTCGTCGCAATGGATCCTGACACCGACAGATTGACTCGCGATGGTGGGCTCAACTTCAGCGATTTGAGCACTGACGAGCGCGACCTGCTGCTGAGGGCTCGCGCTGCCGGCGTCGTTGCGTACTACGACGGGGGCCTCGACACCGGCTCTCCAGAGCGAGAAAGCAACGAGGGCCTCCCACGACATCACATGGACGTGGCATTCTCGCTGCTTGTTCCAAATGAAAGTTTCGCGAGCCAGCAGAACCCTCACAGCACAACGCGATAACCAAACTACTGAAACTCCAAAGCGTGCGCGGCGCAGTCGAGCGCGCAGAGTCGAGCGAAAACAAAACCTTTCGAACACCCATATTACTGAAGGGTAACGTCAAAATGTTATTTTTTCTTAGAATCGAATAGACGTAGACAGGTAGCATTTTTTCCCGTCTTATAATCGAATGAAATGATATTTTTAATAAGAGTAGTTGAGTATTAGTAACACAAATTATGAGGAGTGCTTTCGTCATCGGGCTAGTACCCGAATGTCGCTGGGGGTTCTCAAATCGTGTCATGCACTTACCTCAATTTCTCGGTTACTAAAGCTCTGTTCGCGATTATATTGACACCTTAGACTTTCTAGAACATTGCTATACCACTTTAACTTGAGTTTCCGGTAACCTTTAGTGTCCCTTTAACGCCGTGAAAGAAAGAAAGAATACGAAGGTCAGTAAACAGAACGCTGCTTGGGTAATGAACAGAGGAAAATGTTATTATTCTTAGGGCGCGTTTTTGCAACAAGTAGGGGTTGATTATTACAAGAGAAAATAAAGGGTAAACTAAACTTGAGTCCCCTGATAGCATTGCCTAAACAGCATGTCGAAACAGGTAAAAAAAAAGAACAAAGCAAGTGGACAGGTAATGCCCTGTCCTCATTTCTTTTTCTTCTTTCTTTCTTTTCAGTGTTGCATTGCACTGCCCAGGCAAATCTATGAATCCACACCTGTTTGCCCCACATTTCAATTACTCTGGTAAACTTCAGTAATTTTAATTGTGCGCTGGAGTTCTGCACCATTGCAGCAGAGTGATGTCGGAGATTTGAAAGCACTTTCTCATAATTCGGCTGTTGCAGCAAAAAAATTCTCAAAAATACGATGTAGTCCTTCTCTACCAATAAAAAAAAATTAAACTAGGCTCGAGCAGACACTTGTCAGCACTTGTTACAGCGAACTGAGGCAGGAATTTCAAAGTGGCACTATTGATGAATAACCGTTGTTCACTTGCGAAGTGCATAGCAGTGGTCTCTTGTGTTCCTCCTCTTCAGAACATGAAGCAGGTGCGGGTGCAGCTCATGAAGCGTATGAAGGAGGAGTCTGAACGCCACCGGAGGCAGCAGACTGAGCTCAACCGCGAGGTTCGAGCCCTGCGGGTGCGCGAGCAGCAGCAGTCTGTACAGATGGCACGCATGGCACGCCAAAATGAGCTGCACATCAAGGTGCTGCAACGGCGTGTGGAGGAGGCCCTGGCGGCCAAGAACCGCCTCGAGGCCGCTCAGCGTCGCCGCCTGGAGAATCGTGCCAATGGCCAGGGCTCTGACAGCATGGCAGCACGTGTCAAGGCAAGGACTATTTACCTCTCGTTTTCTCTCTTCTTTAACCTTTGCCTGCATATTCTAAAGCATTTTCTTTCGTGTAGAGGAGACTGCTAACAAGCTTAATGCATTGAACTTGACAAAACAGAACACGTTCACTATGGAAAAAAGCCGACCCCAGGTGTTAGGGGTTGCCTTGTCAGTGGACTTTACTTTGCTCTAACATATAGGGTGAAAAGTGCATTGTGATGCAATTTTGCTTTAATACAGCTACAACTATACTTTGTAGACAGCCATCAATGTCTTTTCGTAATGATATACGATTGCTAGCCCCTATATTCGGTATGCAATAATCCCAGAGGGAAATCAAATGCCGCAGCTTAGCATTGGAGCATCAATTACTAGAATAGTGCTTACCACACTAAGCTATACCACACTTGCGCTTAAAGCTGGTAATTTTCCTTTGGTGTGTGCCGATATATAGTTTACTGAGTGTGATTCTTCAGCATGAGACCTATATAGCAAATAGCAGTGAGTGAGGTTCTCACTTACATTTTTGCAAGAATTGCTGTTCGAACTGGAATAAAGGGTTCTTTTATATTGGCACAGAGCATACAGTTATTGCAAGAAGATAACGCACTAGACAAAGTTGAAGCACATGCATGTACTGCTCCTGCCTGAATCTTGCGTTCCCTTACTGTACTTTAGCATGTGACATTGTGCCAACTATTTTCAAAGCTTTGATGAGGACAGGATCATTGCATCACTGCACGCTAATGAGCACAAGAAGGTTTGATGACCGCCGCGACATTTAGGTGAATCTCTAAGCAGTACCCGAGTGATGACAAGAAAAACAAGTTGCATTGGCAAAACGACTATGGGTGAAAACATTGAGCAAGCACATGCATATACTGGCAAAGCAACACACAACTGCAAATTTTTACTGTATCAAGACACCTTCCAAGACCGAAAACTGCGGTACATTCTAACAACTGCATGAAGTAACACTGCTTAGTGGACACAAGAATAGGAAGACTCTTGGTGCCTCATTGTCGTTAACAACACCATCTTGCAAGTAGTAGTTCTCCTGCACCGTGATGTCATGAAAACGATCAAATTGGCTGGCGCATCTATACAAGTTGGACAGTAGTGGAGTTGCTCTGTAATTGCTCTCTCTCTCTCTGTAGAGAGAGAGAGAGAAAATTCCTAGGTTTTCACCAGCAATAGCCACTTTTTTGTTCTGTTCAGCTTAGCTTCTGGCTGTTCCTGTTCAGCTCCTAAGCTCTCTTCTCTCTTTCGCTGCAGAGCTGGCTGCGAAGCGAGCTTCTCGTTGTGTCCGAGGGCAAGAAGCTAGAGCAACACCTGACTTTACTCATCGAGGAGCGCAAGGCCATTGCCAGTGAAACCCGCATGGTCGAGAAGCAGCTGAAGGACCCAGACATGGTAAGGCATTGTCGATATACTTCACCAGCCGGCATGCAAGCCACTCGGGCAGCAGCGGAAGCTCTATGTAAAGTACACAATCTGCTGTTTAAAGAGAAACATAAGTTGAGCTGTACAATAAAATAAATGGAGTTTGAACTAAGGAGAGCCTCTTTAAATATAGCAGCTGGTCGAGCTGATCGAAAACAGTCACTGGGCTGAAGTTGAATACACCTTATCTTTCCTTCATTAGCACGCGACTTGTGCCAAAAGGAGCCTAGGTTCCACATAAAGTCCAAGTGCGATAAGACTGTGCCTTGCACTCTGTTCTGTAATTGCAAAATGTTTATTCTTCAGTATATTTAGGTACAATGCCTGTACTGACTAGTGCAAAAATAGACAACTATCAATGACAAATGATCAATTTTAAACACAAGATCACCAATTGTCATTAGAAAAACAAGGCACTGCATGAATAGCCTCTCAACAATATTAGAGCCTGGTTGCAAACAATCTCCCCAAGGAAGAATAACTGCTGCTTGACTAGCTTTACAACAGCGCTGAAAAAAATTGTTACCAAGAAAAAAAGACAAGTTGTGCAAAAAGAAAAGTTATTGAAGGACTTGTGGGCAATAGACACATAAAACACCACCTAACAGCACAAAAGACATCACTGGCTGTAACGACCAAGATGAAACTGCTACATAGCCAGACTGACAACACTAAATGGTAGACTGCAAGCAAAGGCTGTAGATTGTGATGTAGAATTCTGCCACAAAACCGAACACAAAACTTGCAATACCCTTTTTGTTTCAGCATTGCTTTGAGAACTTTTGTCGTTACACTTATGATTAGTGACACGATTGACTTACAATTATTCGACTCTAGTTAAGTTGATCTTTTGGTTAATTCGATCCTGACCGAAAGTCTCAGCCGGCGCCCTTGCATTTCTATGGGCCCAAACATTTGTTATTTTGTTCCTAAAATTGGCCTTCACCGAAACTTTACCACTCAGCATGCATGTGCGTGACCCCTGTATTGACCCAAATATCGACCGCTTTAGTGGCAGCGTCGTTTCGGCTGAGTTTAGGAGACAGTAAACCCATTGAACACATGTTATCTCCCGTTGAAAACGGCCATTTTTGACTTGCCCTGGGAAGATCGTCAAGCAATAACAGTAGTTCACAATATCTTATAATCGTATTTACCAGATTCTAATGCATGCGTTTGTTTGTTTTTTTGCTTAAAATAAAATAGAGCCGAAAACTGCCTGCGCGGTGCAATTGGATACGAAACCAAAACTGCCTTCACGGAGTGTATATGCTTTATCGCCTAACAATGATGTATTGCCGCAAAGCTGATAAGAACCGGTCGCCATTGTGCAACACATATTTTTATTGCTAGAAAATCCGGTGTTCGTTATATTTATTCTGTGTTTAGGAGCTTTAATGTCATTTCTGTTCTCTACTTTGGACACACAGAAAACGGGTGCTCATTTGATTTGGGGGTGTGTTGACATTGGGCAAATAAATCAGTGTTGTGTTTTGGAGTTCTTTCTGCATCTTGTGTATTTTGACCCGCCGGATAATTCGATAAGTTTTGTTGGTCCCATGTAGTTCAAATTAACAGAAGTCGACTTTATTTTGCTTAGCAGATGGAGAACAGAAACGAGGCTTAAACGGTCTGCTGTTCCGAACGTTCTGGTTAGTTTGCAGTATTCGAAAATACCAAGTAGTTGATTTTAGAATCCAAATCAAATGCTACGCACTAACTATTCGTATTTGAAAGTGCAAACATTTGCCCATTCCTAAACGCACGGTCACTTTTTGTCAGAATAATGAAACGCTTATAAGGGGTTAACAAGGCTCCAACTTTAACATGTGAATGAACAAATGCTGGGCGTGCGGAACCAACATCGGTGGAACTCGCACAACAATGCAGCTTTACAATTAAGCTTGCTGGGCTTGACTTGTCCTGTACTTTGGGCGCCGTCAATGCTGCATAAACTAGACTTCACTAGTTTTGGTTTCGAGGAGATGCCTGCAAGATGGCCGATTACCACGCTTTGGCAATGTTTATAGTTTCTCGTACAGAAATGAATTATCGAATGGAGTGCTGTAAGGCATCTGAAATTTCTAGTGCCCTTATACACTGTCTATGGGACCAGTGACACAATAGCAAGGAAACGAAGGTATAGAAGCTTTGCACAGATATAGAGTGGAATCTCAATAAACGGAAATTGCTTAAACGTAACTGCCACCTAAATGGAACATCACCCTAACGTTTGGTTGGTTTTGTATTCATGCGATGCCCTCTGCAATGTCTCTCAATAAATGGAACTACTGATCAACAGAATGAATTTCTCTGGTCTCTTGACGTTCCGTAAGGAGAGTTGGCTGTAGTCTAATCCTTCTATGAGCTAACATAGATACAAAACTTGCCTTACAAAATTGAGAACATGTTTAACTGTGTTAATGGCACACCAGAGACATCATCATGTATGCAGCACATGTCACAGAATTGAAATGTGGTCACCGTGTTGGCTCAGGGGCAGCGGCATTCTGCTGCTGAACACGAAGTTGTAGATCCAATTCCATGCTGCTACAGCCGCATTCTGATACAGTCGCCGACCGTTTATTCGGACCTCACGGGGACTGCGGAAATGTCCGAATAAACAGGTGTCCGAAAAAGCAGATTATAAAAAAAAAGTGAAATCCTTTTTTTCCACGCACTTATTCGGGCTCGGCAGTAGGCTTGAAGAAATCGTGAATGCGCCGTTGCACGCTGTTCCGTTTACGCGCAGTCAGATAAGCCTGAATCTCGGAGAGGGTCGTACGGTCACTCTAGGCGGCTGAAAGCATAGTCACTGCTTGTACAGGGTCGTCCTTTTTGAAAGGGAACACGCGAGCGCGTGGCCTGTGCTCTGCGGCGGCTGCCTAGAGCGCCGGTCAGTGGCAGCAAGAGGAAGCACGTCCGCTTTTGGCGTCATCTATTGACGGTCAGAATGACTAGGCATGGCCGATTGGAAGCGCCTACTGGACTCCCTTACCCGTATTACTGATGCGCAAGGAGCGGGGCCTGCAGCTAGCAAATCGCGCTCGCGCTGCGGGCCCCGCTCCTTGCGCATCAGTAATACGGTGAAGGGTGTCCAGCAGGCGCTTCCAATCGGCCATGCCTAGTCATTCTGACTGTCGATAGATGACGCCAAAAGCGGACGTGCTTCCTCTTGCTGCCACTGACCGGCGCTCCACGCAGCCGCCGCAGAGCACAGGCCACGCGCTCGCGTGTTCCCTTTCAAAAAGGACGACCCTGTACACGTTCTGCATGCGACGGCAGCGTAGCACATAGAGCGTCAACTTCCGACTGCTGCACCGCCGGACAATGTCCAGCGGTGCAGCAGAAACGTGACGAATGATCTCGCCGTCGTTGCGCTCTGCGCATGTCAGTACAGCAGTGTCAGCACCTGTGAAACTGTCAATTAGACGGTGTCCGGAATCGCAATGCAACCACTGCACAAGTCTCGGCAGTTCCGCGTCGGTAGGGAGCACATCGGAAGGCGACAAATCTTAGGCCTCCCGGCACCCGCTTGCCGGCATTCCGCAGCGCAGTCTGCGCGGGCACTGTCGGCGCCATTAGACACTTGACGCGATGTTTCCGTATGCCACGTTGGATCACCGAAACCTCGACACAGCGCACAAAGCAAACACCCCCGTGCCGACACCAGTCACACAAGCGAAAAAACGCGGCATGCTCGCAGCATCGTGCAGGAAGCATTGGTCGTGCGCGAAGAAACAAATCAGCTGCTGGATTGTCTTGATATGGCTTACTAAGCTGTAACCGGAACTGCTGCAGAGCCACTCTATCGAACCAGGGAGAAACGATGATGATGAGCGGCGATTTCCAGTAGCGCCACTTCGTGGGGCAGCAAGGAAGCTCCGTTCAAAACAAAAATGGCGTTCAGCAAGTCGAACCATGCACCGGTCAGAGCCGGTGCATGGTGCTCTCGACCGAGTTGGCTCAAGGAGTGTCCGAAAAATCAGACGAGAGGTTGCAAGGTGTCCGAACTTTCGGCAGTTGTTATACATTATGGCCTATGGGGAGAACGGCGGTGCCGCAAAGCTGACCGAATAATCGGGCATGTCCGAATTTTCGGAGTCCGGAAAATCGGTCGACGACTGTAATGCGAAAATGCAATAACACTGATATGCCTAAAATAAGGTGCACACAAGGTCAAAATTATTTTGAGGCCATTCCCACTATGGCACCCCTCGAAGTTCCAGTGTCGCTTTGGGACAGTGAACTCCATGAATCAATCAACAGAAATGAAATAGCATACAGAGCATAGTTTATTGTATGGGCATGATCCTCTTTGACAAGGAAGTCTGACGACTTCACTGGTCATTGATGTATATTTCTTAAAAATCTTATTTATGCTAAAAGTTTTTTTCTAAAGGAAGCTATTCCACAGGGCGGAGGTGCATCTTAGGGATCATCAGCTACCCAGATCTTGTCAACAAATCCTATGCCTACAAATTTCATAATCTCGCTGCTCTAGTTAATCATTTGATCTCTTGACTGCTTATTTAACACATCATGCTTGCCAATCAGATACTTTTGTTGCACTTCAGGCTGAAGACAAGGCCGAGTGCAATGCACGTCTCCAAGAGCTCGAGCGCTCGCTGCAAGAGCACAGTGACAAGATTGCTGAAATCCAGCGAAAAATCTTGGATGTGGAGCCTGGTGAGTCGGGCACAGTCCCGTAGCTTTTGATGCCAAATCTAAAGTATACTTGAACACTGAAAATAGCATGTGATGGTATGTTATGGTATGCTTATTCAAAGGTACATAACATCTTGATGCATAACCATGCAAACCTTTTAAAAGATTGTGCCTTACACTGCTTTGATCTTGCTGAAATCTTACAGGAATTTTTATCCTATTCAGGTGCCAATATCTTCTGTCCATTCAAAATTTAGTTTCAGTGCACTTCTTGCATCTTCATAATCATGAAAGGCAAAGAACTGCAGAAAGAGTTCAGTATTTTCTTCCGTAAGTTTTGTGATGTTCACAAAATATGGATGCCATGCGAGAACTCTCTAGAGGACTATCAGATATGAGAACATCAACTATGTCATGTCTAGTACTTGGAAAGAACTACTAATCCAGACTCTTGAAAAATAAGCCTGATGGTTTAACATCGTGAAAAACAAAAATATGAACCCGCTACATGACGGCATGCTGACATCATAAGCAAACACGTAGCCATCTGCCGTCCAACTCATTTTATTCAAACTCTTTACACATATTTTTCAAACTTGCAGCACGTCAAACCAGAAGTGTGTTTAAGATGTACGTGACACATATTGAATACCATTATTCAGCACTTTTGATGGCACTACCTTGGCTTGTACAATTGTGTACACAGCACCTCAATTTAACGGAAGTCGACGGAAGGGGTCGACGGAAGGGGCTATGATCCTAATTGTTGAGGTTTTTTTTTTTTTTTTTCACAACCTTCATGAGGCGCAGCCCTTAAACGGGGCTGTGCTATGGCAGTCTAATTTTTCTTTCTCCATGTAGTATTCCTGATTTCTTAGTGCAGAAATAGTGAACATCTTAGTCAAGCATACGTACGGTAATTTGAGCTGTATTAGTAAGTTGCCCTTTCACAATACCATGAACTCATTTTTATCATGGGAAGAAGCTCAGTAAATTAAGAAAGCTGTAGAAACAGTACAAGTGGCAATGCCACCTTGAAATTCCAGTACCAGCTCACTGTGACTTCGTGTGTTTTGACACCATCTGCTTGGCATAGGCAATTTTTTATCACTTGAAATAACCACACCAAACTTGACAGCCAAAGATTTAATTTGGCATCAAGTTTCAAAAATTTTCACTGTGCCACAGTGGCCCAAGTACAAAAATGGGCTTTAAAATCTGTGACATCGCACTGACATACGGCACTGAGGTTTTGGTGCAAAATTGAAATGAACAGAACTTTGACCTACATATTCTCTTCTAGTAATTGACCTTCTACTGCAAAATTAACAAAGAGTCTTAAAGGAATACTTTGTCAGTCTAAACTAATTATATGTCCTTTTAACAAACCTTGAGATGGTCATCAATTAATCCAGAGCCCTCAACTATGGCATCTCTCATTACCCTGGAGTTTCTTAGACCGTCAACCTCCACGAATCCACCAGTAAGTCGAAAGTTTTTCTTTTTCCTTCACAGAGCAACGTATAAAGAACCTTGCCTCAAATGTGACGGACATCGTCGAAAGCAGGGTCATTGCAACGAGCCTCTTCGAGATGGTGAGGCTGCCTTTGGTCACTTTGAATAATTATGCAGCTGATTGGAATTTACTCTTCAGGGTCGATCTTGATAGTAACTGTCCTGCTTTCAAATTTTCACCAGCAGATAACTTTTGTTTATTATATATTGTGCTGTTGTGGAGTAAGAAAATATCAGTTCCTGCACTCTCATCGCTTTGTTTGGCTTGTTTTTCTTTTTTCAACTCTCCTCGGCATTGTGAAATGCTCACTAAAAAATGTTAGTTCTGATCTTTATAAGAGAGTCCGCAAAATGTCACTTGAACTTATAAAAATTTTAAAAGAAATAATGAACAGTATCTTGTTGTAGCCACTCTTTGCCGTAATATTTGATGTCTCAGCAAAAGGTTGCTTGTTCTAGCATACTGGACCCCTGTTCTTATTAAAGGGACCCTGGAACGATTTTGGCGATTTTCTACAAATGTACTGAGTCGTTAGAGTAGGTCCTTCTGATCATTAATTTACACATCTAAGTGCTCTGCGTAAAGCGTGTAATTTATTATACGCTTTTAAAAATGCACATCGCTGTCGATCGCAGCGCACTGCTCGGCGGAATTTTAAGCCACCCCTACCCATATGATGCAAATAACCCATATTACGTCACATGGGCGAGCTATCTGATTGGCTGACCAGGGCGCGTGGTCGATAATTTTTCCAACTTCATAGTAAACAAATGATCTTCGTAATAGTTGGAATGTCAGGTAATTTGTTTTTATAAAAATAAAATAGCATAAAGAGAATGCACAAGAACAATTTTTCAGTACACTTAAGCACTTCCGGCACCCAGCAAGTGTCGTCTGCTTGTGTTACAACGTACTCCATTTTGAAGAGAGCTACGCGGTCAGAGTTGGTGTCAGTCTTTTCGCGAGCACTATGATTCGACTTTGTTGCCTTGTGGGCTGCAAACGTAGCGACTGGCAATATGTCAAGCTGCGACATCGTGTCCCTCTGCAAGGCAGCGTACGAGCGAACTGGCTGCTGCGCAGGATTTGAGCGTTTATGGCCGTCACTTTACACCGGAAGATTACTAACGCAATTGCGTTTCGCGAGTCCCGTATTAAGGCAAACGTAAGCGCAAGGGGACAGGATCTGGCCGCTTGACTGTGCCGTAACGGGATGAGCCGAAATGAGCAGAAGGGCAAATGTGAATGGTCTGCACGGTGCAGCCACCTGGTGGCATGAAGCTCAACCATACACAGTAGCAGCAACGAAGCGTTTCCTTCTTTACTGCTGGTGCGTACTTTTCGCAGGAGTGTAATCATCAACACGTTGTTTTTATAAATGTTTAAAATGTTTTACACTTCGTTAGAGCAATATTAGCGCTTTGTTTGACTGGTTAAGCGCTGCGCCAACAAGTGTCTGGACCATGCAGACCGATCAGGCCGCTCTCGTACGTCTACGCCAAAGTTCCGTCATCAGCTTGAGTTTATGCCTCCAGTCATTTGCCGAAATGACCAGCTTGCCTGTGGTTAACGGAATACCAGACACGTTCGGCGCTACGACAGAATGCTCGCAACGCAGGCTGCTTCGATAGCTCTCGGTCGACGGCCAAGCAGCTAGCGGAGAGGTTTCGCGCGGGCGGGGGCGGGCTCCAAAACACCCGGAAGTCGACGATGTGACGTCGCATCGTGACGCAGGACCAGTGAAGGCGGAGCTTAGCCCCGCTCGCTCGGCGGACGAGTTGAGGAGAAAAAGCATGGCTGGGGAGGAGGGTAACTTATAATCGCTTGTAGCTCCATTAATACGTAACGCTTCACTTAAATTGTGGTGCGAATGTTCTACTTAAGCTGTACCCTACGCGTCTACAAAATTTGTCCGAACCGTTTCAGGGGCCCTTTAAAGGTGGCCTATTTTCCAGTTAATATTTATGGTGCGCCATTCCATCTTGTCTTGGTAATTACAGTAAAAGGCCACTATGACGAAGTTGAAGGGAAAACCAGAATTACTATAGTGTATCCATTACTCTGTGGTATCCATTATTGTATGTGCTACACTATGAAGCTCTAAGAGGATTTCAAGGGGAATTCCACTTTGCTGTATCCTGTTTGTATTGTATTGCATTACCATTATGTGCATGTGTGTGTGGCCTGTATACCCGTAAGTAAAAGTATACAGATTGCAGGCTTGCTAAGAAAACTGTTCTTCCATAATTCAGGCGCACAAACTCAGATAGACGAGTGCATTGGAAAGTTCACAGCACCATGTTTGAACTGCAGTGCTTGCCTTCATGTTACATTTTCACAGGCAGTGAAGAAAAACATCTTTCTCGCAGAATCTCTAGTTTGTTTGCTTTCATTGAAGTACATAAATACAGCACAACTGTCTGACACATGACTAAAGGAAAGAATGAAGCAGGGGTTAACAAAAACACAATATCCAAAAAGTGCGATATCTTTTACTAGTTTTAACGTCACGATGTCACTTGAAAGTATTCGCGCAGCTGATCATGGAATGATTGATGGTTGCATATGGATGCAATATTATTGGGAAGGTCATTCCAAAAAAACGATGAAAGGCTGATGAATTGAAGGCTTCTGTTCTGTATATGCGCTTGATGCTGTAGTGATTATGTAAATGGCTCAAAATGCGTGACGGTGCTTCAAGAGGTAACGCAGATTACCTGGTGCAGTGGCGATATTTATGGAGTAAGCATAAAAGGGTGATTGAATGTCGAATATGTAATGGTTCAAGAGATATGTCAAGTTTGATCTGTGTTGCGCTCGAAAGGGGACTGTAGTTACGTGTAATGAAGCGAGCGGCTCTATTTTGTACGGATTCTAGTAAGTTAATAAGTAGTTTTGATATGGGGACCATACGGGTGCTGTTATTTATTTACAATGCCTTACAGGGCCCAGAGACCATTGAGTAAGGGGGACGAAGAAGGATATAATAAGAAATGCAAAATATACAGGTCAAAAAGGGAAAGGAAAAGCATTGCACAGGGCTAGTAGTAAAAAGCAGCAACAAACATAAGAGCAAAGTACACAAAATAATTGAATTGAATCGAAATAATTGAATCAATCAGAGGTGCATGTGCATGTGTGTACACACCTGTCCATGTTTCTTTTTTTTTTAATGCGAGGGTAAATGCCTCAGGGCATACAGGGGTATGGGATGGGGTGAATAAGGATGATTAAATGGACAAAAGATTCATTAGATAAGCAAATTTTTTGCCCATGTTTATTAAGCACTTGAAAATAGGACATTCTGCTCGACATCATGTTTCTCATGTGAGCTGTCGTGTCCCGTTCTTTCTGTGTCCTGCACACTATTTTCTTCTAATTCTGAGAAAACCGCAGAGGTTCCAAAGCCTCAATAAAATGAGTGTGTACGGATCTGCGACTTTTAACTCCCCTGCAGCTTGTGTCCGAGAACATGACTGCTTACATGGTGACCTCAAAGTTGAGCGAGAAGGAGCGGGCACTGGACGAGCGCCAAAAGCAGATCGAACGACTGGAGGCCAGGGTGCAGCAGATAGAGAGGGACTTCGACATGAGGCTAACTGACCTCAGCAAGCAACACCAAGAAGAGGTTGGCTTCTCCAGACATTTATTGTTCTTTCTTCATCTCTGCAGTCTATGCATGTGTAATTTTTGGCTACGTGTGAATGACAAGAAAAAAAAACAACACTGGAAGTACAATGAACCCTGGTTATATGTCCCCCTATTCTGTAACGTCCTAGATTTTACAATGGATTAACGCAGTCCCTGCGAACTCCCTGTAGAGACACTGCATTAAAAAAAAAACCTCGATTATGCGATGTGAGAGTGTGCACGTCTCGTCTCGTATGACGACCCGCACGAAACTGTTAACTCTACGGCAGACACGTGAGAAGTGCCTCCAGCTTTCGGCAGCTCCCTCACACCACCTTACGGAAGGAGAGAACGTCCCTTTGCATGCGGAGAGCTCCGACTGATTTCCGAGCTTCCTCCTAGACTCCCTCTCCTTTCCCCCTCCTCACGTCACTCAACTGGTGCCCACCTCCATCCCTTTGTTGCTGCCTCCTCGCTCTTTCTCTCAGCAGTGCCTGTGCCAGTCACTGAACGCATTCAGGTATGCGGCCCACAGTGTTTCTGGTGCTGTGCCATGCTTGCTATCTTCATACAATGCCAAGAGCGCTGTTGGCTGCATACTTCGACGCATCCATTGACGAGTCTTGCGGAAGTGAAACAATTTCCAAAGTGATCGCCAGAGAATACTGCCCTAGCATGTAGGGAAAGACGAAAATGTGTGCGAAGATTGAACCGATTAGCCACCGAAAGACACGCAGATCGTATCGGATATCCATCAGTGCCTATGCATGCAGCTCAGAGCCTTGTTTGCACGACAACACGAGACTTCTCATGCATCTGTCATTGGGTTTCTGCCTACACTTCCGGCTGCCACCTCGAATAACAGCAACACCTCAGATGCTGTCGTGCTTCTGCCTAAGTTCGCATTGGCAACATTCGGAAATTCGTCTGCATGAGACGACACCGTAGTTGACCCTCCTGCGGATGTTGGTGCTCTTGAAAAACAACTTTTGCTATGCGACTCAAAGACAGTCTATAAGTAATTGACTGAATTTCAATGGTCTGTAAATGTGAAAGGAACGTTTTAGCATGCTGGCAGGCACAGATGATAGTACAGAGTATGCTAAAAAAAGCGGTTTTGGTTTCTGAATCTTGCAAAGTATTAGCCTGTATAGCTTAAACTGAAGCCCCTTGCTACTCTCTCGCGCAAAGCCTAGTATTGTGGACATAATTGTAGTTGGGTAGATTAAACGACATTTTTGCGTGGTACAAGAAAGTCGTCTAATCGGAGTTCCACTCTATTATGCACAATATTTTGTAAATAAATAATCAAGACAGAAACAGTATTTGAACAAAATATTTGTTATATACAAGGAAACAGATTAATCGAATTAGGGAGACCAATTTAAAGTTAGAGATTATACAAGCACTTTTTATGCACTTAAGAACACTTCAGTTCCCACTAATTGTCAGATGTCTTTGAAGTTGTCATCTAAACATGCATAACAATAGCGCTTTCCATTTGTGAAGTGAACTCTATAAAAAAAAAGGTCGAGAAACAGACTCAGTTTTTCGTACAGTGAAACCTCGTTAAACCGTAGTTGGCCGGAGCTCGGAAAAGGTACTTACTAAACGGTAGTACTGCTTAACCGAAATAGCGTGAGATCGCCCACTTACCTGTTAAAAACGGAACTCGGAGAGAATGCGAAGAAAGGGCAAAAAACGTACACTATTTATTCATTTCGGGCGACAAAAGTCGGTGATTTTTGTTTGATGGCGCGGCGGCCTGGCAGCGACGACAGCCGCCTCAAATTCACTTAAGCCGCGAGCCAGCTTTTCCACCAGCCCCCTCTTCTCGGCAAACACCCGCAGGAGGCTGACATAACGTGCAGCTTCTGCCACTGTCGGGCCTGGATCGCCCGTGCTGTCGCTGTCGCTGTCGTCCTCATCGCTGCCGTCACGCGACACTTCGGCTACAGCGGCAACTATAGCTTCGTCGGACATGTCCGGAGAAGTCTGAACATCGCTATCGATGTCTCTGAAGTCGGTGAAAGAAATGGCCTGGGTAACACCGTGCCGCTCCAGCACTTCGGCGAGCAGTGTTTCGCAGGCCTCGTCGACGGCGTCTGAAGACTGGTCGACGGCGTCGCTAGCATCCTCGGCGTCACCCGCACACACCGTGAAGCCAGCGCGCTTAAAGCAGTTCTGCACAGTCGTCGATTCAACATGGCGCCACGAGTATTCGAGCAGGTGAATTGCGCCCAGCAGATCAATGGAAAAAATCTTGCCACACTCAAAGGCCAGAAGAATTCTGCGCAGCAAATTCTTCTTGTACAGCTGTTTCACAGCCCGAGTGACACCTTGATCCAAGGGTTGTGCAATGGCTGTGGTGTTGGGAGGCAGAAACACCAATTTCACAGCCGCAAGGTTATCAAGCGCGACATGCGCCGAGGCATTATCCAAGATGACAACAACTTTTCTGTTTTTCGCCGCGAAACGGCGGTCGATGAGGCGCATGTACTCTTCAAAGAGTTTCGACGTCATCCACGCTTTCGTGTTGCTGCGGTAGACAACTCCGGAGGGCAGTCGGGTGCCTTTAAAACATCTCGGCTTGGCCGACTTCCCAATCACGAGAAGTGGAAGTTTTTCGGTTGCCGACATGTTTACACCGAACGCAACCGAAATCCGGTCCTTGGCATGCTTGCCGCCGGTGCACGTCTCACCTTTAAACGCAAGCGTTCTGTTTGGCAGCAGCTTGAAGAATAGCGCCGACTCATCTTGATTGAAGATATCGTCGGGCGCGTAGTCGGTCAGGATGTGCCTCAGCTGACCACTTTGCCAGTGTTCTGCCCCCTCCACGTCGCCAGCGGCACCTTCTCCTGAAACGACTCTTGTGTTAACGCCGTGCCTCGCCTTGAACCTCGCCAGCCAGCCATTGCTGCATACAAAGTCATCGTGGTTCAGCTGCGAAGCGAAAACCAGGGCCTTCTCCACAAGTAGGGGTCCGCTGACAGGCAAGTTCTTCGACCGCGCTGCTTTCAACCAGTTCACCAGCGCCTCCTCCACGTCAGGAAAAGTCGAACCTCGTATACGACATCTTTTTGCGGTCGCAGCAGCACTGCCGAACAACTTTTCCTTTGCATTCCATATGCCACACACGGTAGTTAGAGGTAAATCCCTTTCGCGTGCCAGCGCCGACTTCTTCATGCCACGTTCGATGGCACGAACGATGTCCACTTTTTCCTGAATGCTAAGCACGCGGTGTTTTTGCCCGAGCTTAGGCATGACGAGTCTTAGCTTGCACGACGTCACAACGCTTTCTCGCAGGAAATAAAAAACGCTCTCTGGCACGGCGCCGAAGTGATGTTGATGTTGATGTGGCTTCTCGGATGGGAGATGGATGAATGCTTCACCCTTCCAAGCGCCCTCTGCGTTTGCGCTTGGAGGCCGTTCGGATCTCTGAGGCTTGCTGTTGTTCTGCCGGGCCGCCCGACGGGGACGATGTATCGCCGTGATCGCGCGACGAAAAGTGAAAACACTACTTTTTAACCGATACGTACGCGACAAGCTGGTACGGTTTATGCGGATACAAAATGCATTATGTTCAATGGCCGCTGAGTCGGGGATTTCACTTTACTACTTTTAAAACGGAACTACTGTTTAAGCGGGTACGGCTTAACGAGGTTTTACTGTACTAGGTACCGTGGGGTGAACCCCCGAGTTAGCGCATAGCTTGGCCAGACAACAACCCCCTAAGCATGCAGGCGTTGCCTTTTATGCGGATGCATGTCTCAGTACACATGCGCCAAAACCAATAGCCACTGTGCCAGGTGCATGTGGGCAGAAGCACCTCGCGATACATTTAGTAGCATTAGCTTACACTATTCAGCAAACCGTATTCTGTTATGTACTAAGGCCAACTTGAGAACAAGGTATAAGAGAAGCATATTGTGTGTTAGACTAAACAAAAAAGACTAAAAACTCACTGCACTTATTCCAGAAACTCTTCCTGCTCAAGCACTCTGCCGACACAACGCTCCAGTCGAATCCAGATATGGATGCTTCTCTCGTGGAGAAACTGCAAAGCCAGGTACTGCTTTGGTCTGCTTGGATTATGCTGCCTGCAAAAACAAAGAGAGAGAGAGAGAGAAAATGGCAGAATATTACTAGTGGTGCTACAGTGGTCTGGTGCTAAAGTCAGTTAAACTTATTAGTTTTCAAACCTGTCTTCGTGCTTATTGAAGCTGTTGTTTGTTTTGAACATAAGTCTCTGTATATGCCTACTTTGTACGCATAGGTACATTCGTGTAATGTTGTAATGTAAGAAGGTAATGTTTACTTTTTTGTTAATCATTCGATGCCTCTCTGAAGCATACTTGCAGTTAAGCGGCCCATTACCACCAAAGGAGTGGCACACCACCTCTGTCAAGGTGCTCAGTTCGGTAGCTTTTGTGTGGCTGCTCCCTCCATGTTATCTGGAGAAAGTAAACTTGAAGTAAATCTGATGGCACTAATAAGGCCTGCAGTCAGTTTTGCTTGGGTCTTTTGCCAGGATCCCTGCGTTTGTCATTTATCTAGAAGCAAAAGCTACAGAAATATTCAGCAGAGAGCATTGAACTGCTGACCTCGTTAGCACGAAGGCAGCTGAAGCACAGTACCGGCCGCATTTGCTCAGCGGCTGTGGCGTTCTGCTGCCGAGCACAAGGTTGCAGGCTTCAGTCCCTGCCACAGCGGCTGCACTTCGGTGGGAGCGAAATGCGAAAATGCTCATTAAGTTAGATTTAAGTGCACAATGTAAAGAATTCCACATGGTCCGCACAAGGAAGCAACAATTAATCCGAAGCCCTCCACTGAGGCATCCCTACTAAACCACTGCAATTCCAAGACATTCAATTTTGCAATTCGGGACCTTTAGGGGAATATTCATAGAATGATGATGGTGATAAGTGAATTTTAATTTGGAAGCATAGTAGCAACCATGAAAAGCAAAGAAACAACTCTGTTAGTGAAGTTTATTGCACTTTCGACTGTCACAGACCAACTCACCTGCTCACAGCTTGCTTAGGGGTCCCCACAAAGCATGCAGAGAGTGCCAGGCATAATGCGGAAAGGAAATGGTCTCTGAAAGCCATCAACCGAGAATGCTGCCCTAGTGTGAATGGAAAGCGTGAAAGCATGTGCCAAGATCGAACCAATTAGCCGCCAGAAGGCACGCAAATATGCCTATCTTTATAGAAGCAACAAGCATATTATCTGGGGGTATTTTCATTCATCGCACATTGGTTAATTCAATTTTTCGCTTCATTTGGCCTTTACTGAAGACCCTTGTAACAAGCAGTGGCATTCATACATAAGCTGAACCTTCCATTGTTTTGTTCCTATATGAGAGAAGGTGTTGGATGAGTTGACCTCTGCTAATGTTCACACATACATTTGTGCAACCCATGGTAATAGTTTTACCACATAAAGACTAGCAGGCATTTGAATGCAGCATTTCTGCATGAGATAAACAAGTACAGTTGCAAGGAAAAGAGAAAGGTATTTTCTGGTGCATCTGACGCAGGTCCTGGAACTGTCTAGGTTGCAGTATGTCCACGACGAGCTGAAGAGAAAGACTGAAGAAGTGGAGTCCTTGGAAAGGGTAGGATGCCACTTTCATTTATAACTTTGTATGCTGAGTGCCAGCTGTCTGAGTCCTGTGTAGCACAGGGCGCCGTATGCAAGTTTAAAGAAATTGTGCAGAAACCTTCGAAGCTGATTGATTTATGCAAGGCTTCTCGTAGTTTCACTGTCTGTGCAATCTGTCACTGCCGTCAAGCATCTAGTCTTTTGGATTTAAGCAGCTTCATGTGGTGCGTCACTCTCCACTAACCAATGGGATACTACTTCATTTACAGCCATCTCTCTAGTATTTCGCCATGCATGCCAACACAGAGAACTGGTGTAACCTGTGTCACTGAGTTTTGTAACCCTTCATCCACGAACGAGCACAGGTGTACATTCACTGCAACGGAAATGACGTTGTTACTGCTGCAACCAAACGTGTATCGTGCCCCATGCCTACTCTCCTCCTCTCCATCTCTCAGCATTTTGTTGTCTTCCTCTCTACGCTTTCCTCCTCCTCTTCACAGCCCAACCACTGAAGCATGAAAACTCGCTCCGCTCTGGAAAGAAAGGTTTGCTTTATTGAAGTGGCACATAAATCGTGATAGGAATATGAGTGCATGACACGGATCACATACAATGGCAATTAGCCTATTGGCACAGGTGAAAGAATGTTGGATTGATTTCATTGCTCTTCTGTCCATACCCTTTGGGGACGTAAGCTAAATTTTTGTTCACATTGCTCTCGCTCCGTGCACGTTTTTTATGTGCTACTGTTACTTTCAAGTATATCCCCTTCACGTGCCAATTCATTCCCATAAGAATTTAGCTTTACCACATGTCTTGCATCTTCATAACCATCAAAGGTGTACAACTGCTAAGTGAATTAAGAATTTTTAATGCTTAGAGTTCCGTCAAGTTTACAGAATCTGGATTCGATGCAAAAACTCTACAGGAATGCTGAGTATGACGTGCATTAACCATATCATGTCGAACGTACATGAAAAATACCTGTACAGCCACTTGAATGATATTCCTGATGTAGACCATTGAGAAAAATGATGAAACAAGTGAACCCACTACGTGATCACACACTGACACCAAGAGATAGCATCCAGCAGTTTACTTTTCCAACTTGTTTTGCTGACGTATTTGCAGCACACGTGCAATCAGAATTGGTTCGAAATGCATGGAAACCTCTGAAATACATTATCAAAATGTTGAGGCACTATGTGGACATGCACAATTAAGTACGCAGCACCTGAAGGGGATATATACCACTCCTGAGCAAGTCGCAGTACATTTGTACCAATAGCTGCAGCCTTACTAACCCGGCTATATTTGTCCTCCCACTTTGACTGTTTATTCGAAGGGCACCTTTTTTTCTCTCTGGAAAAGGTCTATAAAATATGACGTACTCATTAGATTCGAGTACGAAACCAAAACTACGACAGGTGCTGTCCACATCCCATCCCCCGTTTTTGGATCCCGTCTACTATAGTGTGCAACACAGTTAAAGAAATAATGGACCTCAAATGCCATGTCTGGCACTGTAGATAACAGGCTCAGGTCAGTCAATAGTGATAAAGGCTCGGACAGTGATCACTAGTGATGTTCAGTCCGCTGTGGCTTGGATGCAATACATTCTATTTTTCCAAGTGAGAGATGGCTTGGAAATGCTAAATGCTATTTCTGTCTCTTATTGTGAAAGTCTGATGAGGGAACAATCGAGGGTATTGCGTTACGAATTTTCTGAAGTATGAAAATTCGGGTGTGCATTTATCGAGGGCAACTGCCTATTTCGTTTCTAGCCGTAAGGAATTTGGTGTGCATTACAGTTGGACATATAAAAAAAAAGCATGAACACTAAATACAGTAACTGCATTTCCTTTCCTTCCATACAAGAAAGGTTGTAATATCTCCATTGGGATATGCTAGAAACTTTGCTGGATGACTTACAGAACCAATTCTTTAATAGAAACCTAAATTGCGGCTGCCATTACACCAATGTTTCATGAGTATACATTATAAATTGTCCTTTTGTTTGTCTCTGTTGCTGTTCTAGCATCAGCTGTAAAGCAGAGAACCTGTTCAAAGTCCTTATGAAGCAGTCTGTGGTCTAAAAAAAAGAAAACTGAACTGATACAGTAATGTAACTTTTAGTGTTTGTTTGTACGAAAATTTAGTATTTCTTGGCATTGGCTGTAGCATTGTTCAAATTTTAAGGTTGGCGAGTCTGCAGTAGCTCTAGTTCTTCGCCCATGTGCATTTTCGCTCATTGTACTATACAGTAACTGTATTGGTAGCGTCTTATTTTTGTACCTTTTGAGAAATTGGAACGGTTTTATATGGTTTTATGTGGCATTTGTGTAGCAGCTAATGTAGCTCTAAATCATAGTAGCATGCTTGGCTGGCACACAATAGGTCCATAATCAGTGGAATCCTGAGATAGTTATGAATTTCCTTCTTTCCCTTCTGTATTTAAATCTGCTATTTACATTGGTTACATTCAATGTAGCATGCCAATTTGTGCCTGAGAAAAGTTTAGAAAAGCTATTGCATTGGTGTAAAGCTCGCATACTTCAAGGTCTTGTGGGGGCAAGCGAAATTGAAGCACAGCCTCTTTTGCAAGGAGTCACAGAGCGGAATGATCGTGAATCACTAGGGTGAGGCTGAGAGCAGTGTAGTAGTGAGAAGAATGAGGTAATTCACCCACTGCCGATGTGGTACAGTGAAGGCATTGTTCATTGCTTGCAGGAACTCGCAAACGTCAAAGGCAGCCGCGTCGAGTTCTTCGAAGACATCAGTTCTGCCAAAAAGATCAAGCGGAAGCCTCGAGCCGTAAGGGTTGTTTGTGATCCTGTTGGTATTTTATTTGGTACACCCCCCCACCCCTCTCTTGCATTGCTTTTCTGCTCATTGCTGGTAAACGGTGTGAAAAGACAGAGAAATGCATAATGCAGCATCCCTTTTTTGTAATGTACCTTGTTGCACTTTTCGACAGTGCTTTATTACTAACCCAAGAGGATAAGGCAAACGTCTTACAGCAGTTTCATCTGATAAAAAAAATGTCATAGTTTATCTGCAGGTTTTGTAGTGTTCCTTGAAAGTGAAACTGTTTTACTCGGCGTAGTGACTTCGCAGCTATGATGCTGCACTGCTAAACATGAAGTCATGGGATCAAACTCCTGCCATGGCAGCCACATTACAATACAAGTGAAATGCAAAAACACCCATGTGCCATGCATTGGGTGGTCAATAAAGCTCTTCAGGTGGTCAAAATTAATCCAGAGTCCCTTACTACACTGTGCCTCATAACGAGGTTGTGGTTTTGGCTAATGAAACCCCAGAATTAAAAAAAAGAAAATGAGACTTATGTTTAAGTCTTTCAAAGCCCTTAAAGGGACACTAAAGGTAAATACTAAGTCAACGTGGACTGTTTAAATACTATTCGAGACACCTCGCAACGCTTGTTTCATGTCAATAAAAGACTTAGTTTACGAGAAAATTGCATCTGAAGGGTCCAAATACCTCTATCGCAATTCAAGTATCCTGCCAACCTACGAGGGAGTGGTGATGTTGCATGTGGCATCACCATCCTTTGCTGCCTTCAATGAGTAAAACGGCGCCCAACAGGCGGCGTTATGGATTTTCGCATGGAACGCAAACGCGCGGCCATGGAGAAACCGAGCCAAGACAGAACGGTGGATTCACTGTCGCTGCAGCTGCTTTTCATCAAGTGGTGTGGACAGTTCAAGTTTCCCGATACATCGCGTGGAAGGGGAGTTCTGTGCTACTTGCAGTTTGTGCGAGTTTCGCGAAACAGCGAAACTATCGCAGCACTATGTTATAACGAAACTACTGACACAGGAAAGCACGGGCGGCGCAGAGTCGAGCAGAAGGATGGATAAGTAAGCTAATTGTTGTGTGCTTTTAGCATTGTGTAGTTCCTGTGTGCTTTTAGCGCTCAAAGTGTTTATAATAATGCAGAGTCAAGCTGTGTTGTTGTCAAGGGTAATGTCAATCGATTCTTTAAAAAATAATGAAATGAACTGGGCAAGTAGCATTTTATTTCGTCTTATAAAGCTATACAATGGTGTTTCTATAACAAGTGGTTGAGAACTAGTGAGAGAGATTAAATGAGCAGTACCTTCGTCCTCGGGGGAGTCTCTAATCGTGTGCTGCATTTACCGCAGTCTCTCTATTACTAAGGCTCTCTGTTTGTGGCACTTTTAACGCCTTAGAGATTCTCGCGCACTAATCTATCACTTTTGCTCGACTTACTATTTGCCTTTGGTGTCCCTTTAAGTTTTACGAAGTGCTTAGAAATTCTTGAATTTTGCTTACAGCAAAGTTTAGTGGATTTTATTTGTGTATTTGACCATGAGATTTTCGCAAGCTGTAATTTCAGGCTATTCAACCCGATTTATGTCTTTCTGGTGGTAGGCAGAGGTTTATGTGCAAAAGGCCTAATGAGCATTTGTAAGCAATAAAAAAAAAAGTTTGCTTGTTGTTTACACAATGTCTTGCTTTGAAGATTTCATGCATTATGTGGTGCTTTATTTCTTATAAATGTACTATTGGGGTGCTTAAAAGCCATGAAAGCCTATTTTGTACGCCAGTGCTGTTGCAAACCCTGTATCCAATATTCGTTAGCGTATATATATATATATATATATATATATATATATATATATATCGTAACCGCTGATATCGACAACATTCTAGAGTTGCTTTGTTATATCCAATAATTTGACACTTTTGCTTGTTAAAGCGGGGTTCAACTGTGCTATTTCTGTATTGCTCCCCCGGACTATTCCATGGCTAGTGTATCAGTTTGTCGTTTTGTCTCTCTGCTCGGTACTTGCATCACAGGCAATGATAAAACGAAAGTAATATACAGTCAACTGTCGATGTAATGAAATTCTAGATATAATGAAGTATTTAACATGCTATTATTTCCTGTCCATGAACACTATGCATTTTGAAACTCAGCATAACGAAGTGTGTTTATGCACAATTCAGGCACATACCCAGGGGGGGGGTCTGCCCCCCCCCCCCCCCGGAATTAAGATGCATACCCCCCCTCTCCCAGCCCACGCCACCACTTCTCATACACATTCCTATAGCGCCGCCAAACCACTGTTGAAACTTGAAAGCCATTCGGCAGTCAACACTTCATTGCCTTTTTTCACTCCTTTTGGATGGCGGTAGTTATCGGCATCCTTTGGGGTGTGAAGGCCAGTTCCCTCATCGATTCGGTGCCCACGCGATCAACTCAAGATGCATTCAGTTGTCACCATCTTTTCGACGGTCTTGTGCTTCGCTGTCGCTTCTTTAGTGCAGCCTTCTTCGTTTAGACTGACCCAGGTACCAAGAAAGGGATTCGGTTCGTGGTCAGCTGGTCTGTATTCACATGGAACGAGTTGCTGCCAGAGAAAACGCCAATTGCGTTTAATTTTTCCTTTTGCTTCATTATTTCCTCGAGTAACAGCTCGCCGCAACGCTGACAGGTTCTCGGAACCATATAACCGCGATATGGGTTAGATAAGGTGAAAAAATAATGCGAAACAGCGTCCATCATGGAACCCTGCAATAACCGTTAAATCCATAAGCAACATGGATGTCATCCGTTACCTTGTCTGGTTTTTGCCTAATCGTAGAGCACTTTTCGTGCAAAATTGCCACCTGGAAACGAGAGTCTCAAGGCGTTAAGAAATTAAGTGACGTACTGAGGAATCCATTGTCGGCAACCGAGGCAACAGCCAAAGAGGAAGAAAAAGCGAAAGTTAACAAATTTAACCATTGTTTATGAAAATATTTATAGATCAACATCTTTTTATTTATAGAGGAAGTAGAAAAAACGCCGCCGAAAGTGGATAACAATTCCGTGTGCTTTGAATGATGCTTCTACAGTTACCAGTCGAGCGGCCTGACATAGCCACTTCTATGCTGTGCTTATATAAGTGTCTTGCTAAGCTTCCGCGGTGGGGATAGCACTTCCAGAATCACAGCGTCCTGCGCCCTACGTGGTTGTACTGGACTGGCAGCCAAGCATTGTTACATAACTTCCCAAATAACAATACGAGTTGTTTGCAGTACTTTACTTGGTAGAGCATAAACGAGGGATACGAAACAACTGTGACGGTTCCTCAAATATATATTTCTCTATAGTTCTTCCAGAGCTCATTCAAAAAGACGCTGCTGTAGTCGGATACAAATTAAGTCTGCAGTGAAGTCCCGCCCACGCCCTCATAACCGCCAGCCACTGTTCTTCCGGGAGGCTGCAAATAATTCGTACTTCAAACTTTTCCTGTTCCCCGAATAGGGCGGTAACCACAAAAATAAAATTATTAGCGCATAATTTTATACATTTTTCCTCGCCTATTACAGTGGAATGGCCAAACCCTAATTCTTTATTGAACTGAAATAACATGCTTGCTCTGCTGCCGCTGTTTATTAAGTTTCGCTTTAGTTGGCAGTGAAGTTTCATGAGTAAAACGGGTTCAGCAGTGAAATGGACAACACCGCAGACTTTTGAAGAGTGCAATGCTCAGACTCCGTACACTTGGTCCATGTCTGTAGCACACCTCATTGCTTCCGCCGATGAAAAGACTCTTCAAGAACAGCAGACGCTCCGGAGGTATCAAGTACGACTACATTTTTAAAAGACCACATGACGACGATTTTGTTTACTTTTGTGATTGGCTGGCGAAGTAACACAACCGCGCGCAGTTTGTGTGCCTTGGTTGCCAACTGCTTTTTTTTTTTTTAAATCGTATTCTACTAAAGTAATCTTTATTTTACACTTTGGCTTCTTTACTTCTTGGTAGTGTCATTACGGCGCATAATTTGACGTAGTTCCCTGTTTTCCAAGTAAAGGAGAGGTGTTAGCAAAGCGCGTACCTGTAAAATACACCTTATTTCATTTCTCTTTTCTGGGTTTACGAGTTTTTATGGCGAATGGTGGACGTTATTCACATTGATACTAGTAAAGTACACACTCCCCCCTCATTTGCATAGAAGTTACCTTGGGTTGCCCCCCCCGAAAAAAGATCCTGCGTATGTCTGATACAATTTGAATATAAATTGAATATAAAGAAATTTCACTGCCGCTGTGAAGGAATACCGAGGCAGTAAATAGAAATTTCTGAGGACTCATTTGGTCAAATGGTTGAAATACATGTGGCTGCTTAAGAACTTGCCTCTCAAATCATGCGACCCAAAGCGGTACAGTTTCATGTTCCGTATAAAGTGAAAATGTAACGAGATTCTATCACGCCTCATGTGTGACCTATCATGCCCCATGTACCTGGAGTACTGTGTGCTCTAGGTACAAGTGAAAGGATGGGAGGGCGAGCCAAGAAGGATGCTGGCTTGATGAGCACTGTCTACCCGCATGAGGAAGGAGAAAGGAGCGAGCTTCCGGTAACGCGTGGGTGATTGGGGCAGGCGTTAACGTGCGTCTCCTTTTCTAGCGCAGCTGTTGCTGCGCACGGTTGTCAGTGTGGCTTGACCGCATACACAGCCTGCGTGCCCTGCTTTTGAGGTGACCTGCTGCGCGTTCAAAGACTGAGCGAGCTGGGATGGCGTGGCCCTGTGCCTTCCCTCTTTTAGTGATGGAGGTTGCGCAATCTAGAGTTTGGAAGATGTATCTAAGCAACAAGCAGACGAAGCATTTGTCTCCCAGCTGCTGGCGTTTTTCATGATGGCATCGCCCCACTGTGACCAACACTATCAGCCACGGGGGCAGAGTGTACATAAAAGCATGGCTGGCTTCGCTTTGTACTAACAATGTGACGATACCGTCAACACGGCATGAAACCATATGTTTCGTTGCCGACTCTCAAAGTGAACAAAACAATTCTTTTCTCATTTAAACTTGCTTTTGCCAATTGCATAGTAATTCAGAAAATTTTGCAGGCCCTTCCATGTATGTAAGAGAAGTCCATCTGTGGCTGTACTCATTTTGCATGAAATATTGAAGTTCAATAGAACATAATTTTGATATAACAAAGCAATTTGCTGATATTACCAACTTAATTGTGGGGAGGTTTTTCGTTACATGATGTGTACATTTACGCAGTTCTAATGCCTACTTACTGATCGACTAACCCAGCAACAATATCCATACATTTAGAAACCACACCATGCACCTTGTTTCGTTGTGACACCTCGTGTGGCATGTACATTGTTGCAGACGAAAACTGGCGTCGAGCAACGAGCCCTCACCTTTGATGACCTGGAGTCGAGCAACGAGAGCGAACACAACAGCGATGATGAAAACGACCCAGACTGGTGTCTCACCAGTGAACTGGGCCAGGTAACCGCACGTTTCACTTTCACTACTCTGGAACAGTTCACAGTAATCTGCCCTGTACTCAACAAATGCAGTATTCAGATGTTTGCACCAGTTATTGTGCAACAGAATTATGAGGCTCTTTCATCCCAACTACAGACCGCTGAAAAGGAATAGGTGAGGCTAGATTGTTGGATTATATTTACGGATGTCAGTTAGTATCACTTGCCTAGTTTGCCATTCGTGACACCATGGACCAAGGAAATTCGTCGCCAAGTCCAAACATTGATGTTCCACATTATCGCATTCATGCATGTGCATTCCTAGCTACACACACAAGACATGCGTCTCACCTCCATTCGTTTTCTACTCTACTAGCATGCACAATCCTTCCCATTACCCTTGCCCAGGGTGCCCTCACGTGGAATTGCTCATAGGTTGGGCCTTACTGTGAACTGAGGATTCATACTTGAGAAAGGATTTAAAAAAAATTGAAGCCGGTGATAGCCAAGGGATCAGTTTCTCCTAACTGTAGTATTGGCTTCTTGTGACGCACAGCACAGAACAAACCATTTGAGACAATTGGCACGTGAGTCACGTCGTATACCATGTGAGAGTGCAGCAGTTTCCATTGGGTCACAAATAAAGGAATGAAACACGAGAATCGTAGTCAACCACACCACTATTTTTTGCATGCGTCGTATCATATGGCAGCAAGTTCCTCATAAGAGCAAGAGACTTGACAGGGGTAGGGGAACGGCTGGTGAGAACCAACCCTGTCCATGCTAGGAGCCCCCAGCACTTGACCTGCTGAGCAGATGTTCGACGACTGCCGACTCTGCGACACGTCTCCCTCAAATCCTTTGCCTCAATATATCACGAAATGAAAATGAATAAAGAGCTGCATTCAAATTTTGCATTGAGGAGCATTGTAATCACGAGTGAATTTTTTTTCACCTTTATGAATGGCCTTAGAAATGGTAAGCTGTCATGTAAGAAGTGTCATTCAAATCACTGTTGTGTTTAAGAAGCTTCTCCCAAGAAGCTCCTATCCTGGTACATGGGAATGAAGAAATCATTTTGCTCAGCATGCACTGCACCACATTTAATGTGATTTGTTGCATTTGAAAGAAAGTTAAAATCTGCCAACTGCAAGGAATAGACAATTTTACACCATTTTTTTTTTTACAAAAATTGTTGAAAATCACATAATTTAATAACTGTAGCATTGTGATTGCAACTCTAACTTAAGCATAATGAAACATAACTTACGTAGCTTGCAATTGTTTGACATCTTAAGTAGACAAAATTGATGTTTTGTGCAGCACTATGAAAATTCCACTAATACGCAAGTACTTTCGCAAAACCATCGTAAACATTAACAATTTCACGTAAGCTGCTATATATTGTCCACTTTAGATGCTATGACAGATGCTATTCTTTCTCAACTTATCAATTTTCTGTAATTTCTAATAAAAAAAATTGAGGACCTAGTTTGAAATTTTGGTTTGAGGCCCTAGGGTGAAATTTTGCTTCCTATGGTTGGTAGAATTCCACTCTTATGTGCAGCAAATTTCATTCATACTGGTTCAGCAGTTGTCTAACAAGGGCATTGCATTACTTCAGATGTAAATATGAAAGTGAGAGTTGGCCTAGAGTTATAATCTCCTGGCTGAATCCTTCTTCCTTTACTCTGAATGTGCACCTTCTGATGAGATTAAGGCCAAAATCCAATGATCGCAACTGCATGTAAGCAGTCCATCAATTCCCACTTCCTTCTTCATGCCAACTTCATTCTTTCTATGCACCTCCCCATGGGCATGCACATGTAATGCCTCTGTGCACACTGTACATAATGTAAGTACTTTGCATGTTGAATTAGGAGGAGGGCACCTACGATGAGGGCCACTATCAGCTGCACCCCAAGAGAACAAGAAAGATGAAATCTCGAGGGAGAATACCAGCTAGTCGGCGGCCAAGGATGAGTGGTATGCCGGACCACCAGCACTGCCCCACTAAATGTGGCTGCGGTCTCCTTCAATGGTACTCTCCGCAGATTGAACTAAACTGCACCGCCTCTTTGCATTGCGCTTTCTTACTGAAATCTGGAATGCTGTGATGGTTGAGCATGGACGAGGCCTATTGGAGTTGCCACTGCAGTTGGAAAGTGGGTGTGACATTCTGTCGCTTAACCTGTTCGCATGTTCAATTCCCGCTGGCAACATTTTGATGGGTACTGTGCATTGGGTGCACGTTAAAGAATCCCAGGTGGTCAAAATTAATCCGGAGCCCCCCACTACAGCGTGCCTCATAGTCGTATCATGGTTTTGGCACGTAAAACTTCGGAATTTAATTCTAATTTCAACATTTCGGTGGGGACAAGATGGGAAAAAGATAAAGCTTGTGTATCATGTTTTGGGTGCAAATTGAGCGATCCATAGTGGTGAAAATTAATCCAGAGCCCTTCTCTTCAGCACCTCTCATAGCCTTTGGGTTGGTTTGTGATGTTGAATTGAATCACTCTTCTTTTGTTCCCTTCAGGCCAGCCGCAAGCGGCAGTTGCAGGAGCCTAAATCCATGAAGGTATGTTATTGCTCTTCTGTGCCTTGGAAGGAGGACTTCATTAATGGAGTTGAGGAAATCACTCTTGTTATGCATTTGCATATAGGTAACTCCTGCACAACACCTGGCACTTGTCCGAAGAGGACTGGCAAAAATTTGTAGATTATGATTTCAGTGTTTTATGAAATCGCTGTTCTTTTTGATTTTCCAATTTTCTTTGTGGTATGAATGTTATGCTGTTTCTCTCACCTCCTCTTGTTTATGTGCAGCAACTACGGTTGACTTCCTTTAATTGGACGCTGCCAGGACCAACGAAATTGATCCAATTATCCAGCGAGTCGAGTTAAACAACATGCAGAAAAACACGTCAAAGAAACATAGCTGATTCACTTGGACCAATGTCATTCGACGCCTAAATAGACCTAGTCTGGCCACAATAACTCCTCGTGGGCTGTGTCAGCTGCATGGTCGGCAGCATTAGCCCGCTCTTGCTTGCATGGAGTGTGGGGTGATGAATATGTGGCGGCGCTTTGCACTGAATTTTTCGCTGCACAAAATTTGGCGCTAAAGATCCCTCCATGAAGGTTGGCCTTTATGCAGCAAAGCACACGAACATCGCTAACACAATTCCTGGCCCAATTTTCCTGGGAAAGAAAAGAAGGCAAACACCGTAATCAGACATTGAGCTACCATTATTACATGAAAAGTTTTCCTATAGCACGTAAAAAGTGAGTGTTTTGTATGGGAGGATGACATTCATTCAACACATTCACTGTCCCCTAAGCTCTGCCAAAAGAGGCTGCCAGTAAGGGAGTCACTATTGGGGTCACCAAAGAGGTTAGGCATACGTACTGGCCAAGTTAGAAATATTTCGAATTATTTGGCAAAAGCCAAGTTTAGGATCGAAATAAAAATTTGGGCCCATAAATATGCATAGGCGCCAGCTAGGACTTTTGGTCAGGATCGAATTAACCAAGAATTCAAGTTAACTGGAGTCGAATCAAAGGAAGCCTATTGTATATCCGGAGAGCGTGGTTTAGACAGCAGTCAGCTGTGTGTAAAAGACAGTTCTTTAGATAGTAAAACTCTTATATGAAGAACACAGATATAATACTTGGATGTAACGCAGTAAGTTTGAAATTTCCTTGGCCATGCTTTATTGCAAGGAATATTCTACTACTGTATATAAAATCAAAATTCAAGATCCAAGGCAGTAGTGGGTACATTGAAATGAATATTTGTTAGCCGACAGCTCAAAATATGTATTCTGGTGATAAGAATGTGAAGTATGCAGTAAGTGCAACTTAAGACTACACATTCCGGACGCATGTTCAGCAGCTTGACATGGCTGGCCCCTTAGTCGGAAAGCCCATATGCCAATCCTGAGTGATCACATGGTTGCTTATTAACAACCGTGCAAAGGGTTAGTATTGCTCACTTGCCATGCATTTACATGACAAGCCACTCATGAGCCATCACAATTGGCTCATCGGAGACATCACACTTTTGTTTCTTCTGCATACACTCGATTACAATATATATATATATATATATATATATATATATATATATATATATATATATATATATATATATATATATAAACGAGAAGAAAGGGGGTTAACCGAGGGACCCGATATTTATTAGTCATATAATGAGAAGCCAACAAACACTGACACCAAGGACAACATAGGGAAATTGCATGTGCTTAATAAATGAAATAAAGTAATGATAAATTAACGGAAATTAAAGTGGATGAAAAAACAACTTGCCGCAGGTGGGAACCGAACCCACAACCTTCGCATGTCGCGTGCGATGCTCTACCAATTGAGCTACCGCGGCGGCGTTTCCCCACCCACTTTCTTGGGTATTTATGTGTACTAGTAGAACCCTGGGAGTGTTAGCCAGCGCCCCCACACACAGACCTTGGCGGCGGACGTGGAACGTCTTGTTCGCCGCAGGCGTCACGAGAACGTGATCTTTTCGGGTGAAGGCAGCTGGTCAATAAACCCCATATGCTACCTGAAGGCATCAATATTGCCGGATTCGAGACCCTCGTTAAGTAATAAACGAGAAGAAAGGGGGTTAACCGAGGGACCCGATATTTATTAGTCATATAATGAGAAGCCAACAAACACTGACACCAAGGACAACATAGGGAAATTGCATGTGCTTAATAAATGAAATAAAGTAATGATAAATTAACGGAAATTAAAGTGGATGAAAAAACAACTTGCCGCAGGTGGGAACCGAACCCACAACCTTCGCATGTCGCGTGCGATGCTCTACCAATTTAGCTACTGCGGCGGCGTTTCCCCATCCACTTTCTTGGGTATTTATGTGTACTAGTAGAACCCTGGGAGTGTTAGCCTGCGGCAAACAAGACGTTCCACGTCCGCCGCCAAGGTCTGTGTGTGGGGGCGCTGGCTAACACTCCCAGGGTTCTACTAGTACACATAAATACCCAAGAAAGTGGATCGGGAAACGCCGCCGCGGTAGCTCAATTGGTAGAGCACCGCACGCGACATGCGAAGGTTGTGGGTTTGGTTCCCACCTGCGGCAAGTTGTTTTTTCATCCACTTTAATTTCCGTTAATTTATCATTACTTTATTTCATTTATTAAGCACATGCAATTTCCCTATGTTGTCCTTGGTGTCAGTGTTTGTTGGCTTCTCATTATATGACTAATAATTATCGGGTCCCTCGGTTAACCCCCTTTCTTCTCGTTTATTACTTAACGAGGGTCTCGAATCCGGCAACATTGATGCCTTCAGGTAGCATATGGGGTTTATTCATCAGCTGCCTTCACCCGAAAAGATCACGTTCTCGTGACGCCTGCGGCAAACAAGACGTTCCACGTCCACCGCCAAGGTCTGTGTGTGGGGGCGCTGGCTTCTCATCTAGAACTTTGGTTAGGCTGAACAGCAGTGGTGAAAAAACAAATTGACATACAAGGTTCCTCACAAAGTCTACCGCAGTATTGAAATGGGCAAGATTGCTACACTGTCTAGAAACAAAAAAATTAGGTATTCATGTTTTTGAACGAACATGGCCATTCATTTCAGCTGTCCCTGCTCTGTTTGTCCTTAAAGCGGCTAAAATTTGTGGCTAAGAAATGGCTAGAAAATGGCTATGTGAATTTCAAACTAGTACTTTGTTTTCTGGGCTCTCTGTCCCGGTGTTAGCAGATGTGGTAACACATTTCCTGTTAAGCTTAGGAGCACCCACAATCAACGGGCGCAAGTCATTGCAAATATTTTATTGCCCAAGTGAATGTGCAGATATTTTAAGACCGAAAGGTTGTGGATTCCATTTCAAGCTGTCACAACTGCATTTTGAAGAAAGCAGAGTGCAGAAATGGCCGTGTGTGATCTTTAGAAACACATCTGCCTCGGGTGCTCAAAATAAGCATGAAGTCCTTCCCTGTGTAGATTTTTAGATGTAAGGCCACACCAAATAAAGTATACTTTGTCTTGATGAACTCTATTAATGTGATAACAAGACAATCTTATGGTTTGTTCGGTTCCAGATGTATAATTCACTTCCTGCCATTCGTTATATTGACATGTGGTTTCTTAAAAGTGGCAAAATTTATCAAAGTGAGGAGTTCACCTTAATGTTGTGGACAGCAGTAGCGCATACAATGAAGCAAAATAAAGATGGCATCGCTTTGAAATGTCTCTCAAGAGCTATATATTGTAACAATCAATTTTTCCATTCTGTTTGTCCTTCATTAATAACTTGCATGACAGTGTGATGCTATTATTGCTAAGATAAGCCAGTAAGTGCTGCAGTCTATAAGAAATGAATAGAGCTGTACAAAAATATTGTTTGCAGTACACAGCCTTAGGGCTCTAAACTGCAGGTGAAGGCTTGCTCCAGGGGCCTTAGATGGGCAACTGCAACAAAATTTTGCTTTGGTTAAAGTGCTTACAAGTTAATAATATAAACAATCTAAATAACCTTGGCATAATGGTCTTTGAATTGTACCTTAGCAGATGACACGGACAACTGGTAGTAAATAGGCATTGCACAACTCCCTGAACTGCATGCACGCATGCCGATTCCGCTGTCACGCTGTGGACACCTGGATGTCCAGGCAGGCACTGGTTCTCAGCATTTCATGGTTTAGCATTTTGAGATGTGGTATCAAAACCATAAAGTTTCACAAGCTTTATAGGGCGTGTCCACACAATGTCAAATTAGCATAAAGACTGCTTCACGTTTATGCCAAACATCTATACTTATAATTCAGCACAGGCTCCGCCTGCAGAACTGCACGGAATTTCTCTCTGTACTGGAAAACATAGTTGCCAGGAGAGAGCAATGTTGAAGGAAGTTTGTCGCCACTGTGACATTACAAAAATGAATCAATGTAATTGGTTGGAAGAGCAGAAACGGGTAATGCCCGCCATATGCATTCCAACAAAGTCAGCTTACTGCTATCCTTTAAAAGTCCACAATCATTACATTTCACCAACGGAAAGATGAAGTTGAGTACCGCGCAATGACTGATGGAACGAAAAATGTTACGTGCAACATTGATAAACAGGAAAACAACAGTGCAGATTAGAGAGCAAACAAAGTTCGCCAATATTCTGGTTGACATTATAGAGAAAAGAAATGGAGCTGGGTAGGCCATGTAATGCGTAGTGTAGATAACCACCGGTCTGTTGAGTATCACAAAGGGTGCCAGAAGAAAGGGAGCTGCAGTCAAGGACGGCAAGGAAGTAGTTCATGCGATCAAATTTGAAAATGTTCAGGCACAAGAGGGGCTCACTGGCAGCAGACGTGGGTAATTGAAAATCTTCGAGAGAGGCCTGTATCCTGCAATACAAATAGTCTGATGATGATAGTGAATTGCTTGGCACCTCTATGCTTAAACTGTTTGAGTGTGACAGTGGTGTACTTGCTACTGCATTTTTAGGTTGTTTCGGGCTATATATACACGATTAGAAATGCTTGTTGTGGATGTCCTGAATCCTGTTGCGGTTGGCCTTCAAGTGCTTTTCTTGCTATCGTTTACTGAAGCGCTCTGCATCGGCGGCTGCCTGCAAGTGCCGAGGACTGTGTCGCTCGGGACGCTGTGGATGTTCCAAGAAGCAGAGGAGCTGCTCCTCCCTCTGCTCCTGCAAGGGGGAGTGTCCAGTGGCGCAGCACTCCGTAAGTAGTAATATACAGTTTGTTGCAAGAGCCACCGTGATACCAGCAATTTCTTGCGCCTAGTTAAGTTATTGGTGAAACGTAGACTGCATTGCATTCTAAAAAAAAAAAGCCATAAACTGACCTTGCCAAGATTGAGGATCTTTTACAGGGCCAAAACAGCACAAACTGTGAATTAAGTACTTTGAAATCTGACTCCACCCGGGCAGTGTTAAAGGCAAGTTGGCATTGGCTCAAAATTCAAGAAATTCAATTTTGACATTCACATTCTTCTAATAATCAACCTGTTACCGCAAAATTTACCAGCCTAAACTAGTTCAGCGTTTCTCTTTAGTAGCTCTTCAAGCTGCCTCTGGGATCAGCACCGACCACTCAGGGAGACAGCCATCCACGCACTGTGCGGGAAAGAGCCAAAGAAATCTTCGCTTTATTGCTTGACAAGCGCGGCTCAAGTGCTTGCAGGAGCTCGTATCCATCCTCACAGGGCTTCATTGGCAGCCACATGGTATAACGCTAAGCAATGCTGTGAGAAGGCAACTGCAAAATGCCCTGTGCCACTGTACACTTCAGAATGGCAGAACTCCTCTCTTATTTTATCTATTAAAATACATATCGTAGGGGAATGTTCATAAAAGTGTCCAAAGTGGTCTGGCTCTTACGTGTTCCTGAGTGGTACCTGCTGTAGTAGCTTAGCTTAGCTAGCGGCTAGGGCATTGTGCTACTAAGTTTACTGGTTCATCACAGCCGCGGTGGCCAAATTTCGATGGGGGCAAAATGCAAAAATGCTCCTGTACTTAGGTATACTAAAGAACCCCAGGTGGTCAAAACTAATCCCGAATCCCACCCACTATGGTGTGCCTCCTAATCAGATTGTGGTTTTGGCATGAATACCCCCAGAATTTTTTTTTTTCTTTCCCCTGAGTGGTTTAGGGCCCCATTATAAAGGTGTTGCAGCTTATCCAGAGGTGCTCATTTAAAAAATAATACAAACAAGTTGTTTGTAGTTACTGAAAGTGGCTTAGTCTTCCGACTATATTTCTTTATTTTTGTCCTGCATTCTTCTTTCAGGAGTCCGATTTGGCCATTCCAGAGGACACCTTGACCGAAAGCTTGCCAGAAAAGCAGCTCTCTCTTAGGAGCAAACAGTGACGTGGCACATTGTGTACATATTATATATTTATATGCGTGTCTGTACGAACGCTTTATGAATTGGATGACGTGAATTTGTGTGGCCGCTCTACATCATTCTTTTACCGCCTCTTTGAAGGAACACAGCTAGCGCTCTCTCATAATGAACTCGCTACTTTTAGTTTTTACCATTTCAATGTCTCCACTTATTTTAAGTCTGTTTTAATTTCATAATTATTGTCACCTTCTACTTCATTCATCACATTGCTCTGTGTCTGACAATTCAACCCTATGCTGTGTTTTGTGACAAACATTTGACAGCCACCAAGACAGCATGGCAGTGGCATCTAGAAGGTAACTTTAATCTACAAGTGTCATAGTGAACTGAGGTGCACTGAAGTAGTTGAGGCCTGTACAGGAACTGTTGGCATCTTATGTTCCTTCCATAATTCGTTCACCTGCATGGATTAGCTTGGATGACCTGCAATTTCCCATTTTTCAAAGGAAGGCAGGAGCTGGGACAAGTCAACCATCTAATATTCGTCTTGTGTGCCGTGCATGCGTGTACATGTGCGTATGTGTGTGGAGAGTGAGCAATGTTGGCTTACGTGGAGGTACTTCCAAAACACAAGTTAAACAAACCTGCCAAAAATATGTGTGGGCACATTGTCCTTTTCTGTCTTGGATGGCGTCTTTGTGGGGCTTCTTTTTTAGTGAATAATATGTGGATGTACAAATGAATAAATGTGTTCAGAAATTCAAGAGAGTCTGACTAAATGGTGTCGGCAGTCCTGACGCCTTAAAGCCAAAGGGTGAACAGATATGATGACGGAGCACATCTGTATGCCCTGATCTGCATTTTTAGACTGGTGTGGATCGGAGAGCAAATGGGGATAACCGATATTCTAGTTTACATCAAGAGAAAAGAAAAATGGAGTTGGGCAGGCCATGTAATGCATAGGACAGATAACTGGTGGACCATTAGAGTTATAGAATGTGTGCCAAGGGAAGGGAAGCACAGTAGAGGACGGTAGAAAATAGGCAAATTTGCAAGCGCAAGTGGGAATCGGCTAGCGCACGAAAGGTGCAATTGGAGATCACTGGGAGAGGCGTTCGTCGTGCAGTGAATATAAAAATAGGCTGATGACAATATCAGTATATGCATGATATGAATCACATACTCGTGGTCATGATGCAGTCATGGTAATTTCTCTAGCTCGATAAATCGGGATATGCATGACATGCATGCTATGATAAGAATGATGTCTGGTGATGCTTTGCAGAATGTCATGATGTTGGATAGCAAGCTACCTACAAAGTGGTTTGTGCAACATAGATTCCCACAGTTCGTGGATCTGCATAATTTTCTTCTAAGCCCAATAATGTGATAACTATACGACTTGCTATCACACAAACTCTTGCTTAATTGATGCATTATTAGCGTGAAAACTTACTGGGGCTTCATTTCTGCTTTTGCATGATAGCAACGTCCGCTGGTAGCGAGAGGCATTTTGTCAATGCACTTAATAACTGTGCAATGAAAAGTGTGCTTAGTTCTTTTTGGTCTGCCCATATGCCTGACCAATCAGTCTGTGCCAATGTGTACTAAATGTAATGTACACAAAGGTGAGTGATAGAGAATAGTGCTCAAGGCACTACCCAATAAATTGGGCAGAATTCATCTCGCAATGACTGTTGACTGTAAAGTGTTTAGCATTGAATCAATGCAGCAACGCAACGCACTGCCACTGTTGAAACTAGTTATGTATGTATCATGTACTGCTCTGGGGACTCCTCTTTCGCGCTTCCCTAAGATCACTTGGTGCCATCAGGCGCCGCTGCCACGAAGCCTGTAGGTGGCCAGTAAATGCATGGCACACCAGTGCATGTGAGTGTTGAGAAATGTGTCATGTGGCAACTGGGCTCTTGTGCTTCATTCTGGACACTCTCCACCATCTAGTGGCACTGCCGAGAAATTCACACGTGGCCTCTGATACAAGAAGTGCATAGCACAGGTGGCTCAGAACTCTGAGAACTGTTGCCTTGCTTATGCTCAGTGGGTAATACTAATTGACCCAAATTGGTGAGAGGTTCATTGAAGAGCGGTACATACACAGTGCATTCATAGTGCAGCTTGACAAAGTGTTGGCCTGAAAGGCATTCATTGAAAGCTGCACATACGCAGCGCATTTGTGGTGCAGCCTGCTAGTGCATAGCGTTGCTGTCCTTGAGGAACCCTTGTGAACTGGGTTTGATTCCACTCAGCATTGGATAAGTTTAAGGGATCTTTTTCGTCACTGTAGAGGCAACTCCTTCCGAGTGGCACATGCCGGGTTACCCAAGTTGGCGTCAGAGATGTTCATCGAAAAGCGCACACACCTACTGGATCATGCCCAGTGACCCAAGTTGGCATCAAACAGGTTCATTGAATACCAGCATAGACCAAGTGGCATATATCCGGCGCTCCAAGTCGTCGGCAGAGTTTTTTTTAACAGCGGTGCCTCCTAAGTCCTGCATCCACAGTGACCCATGTCGGTGTGGTTTGTTGAAGAGCGGCATGTATGTACACAATGGCACATACTCAGTGACCCAAGTTGGTGCAACGGTTGGTTTCAAACCTTGTTACCTCAGCACAGCAGCCCTATGCGCTAACCATCAACCATGGACTACCCAGTGACCCAGGTCGCGAAAACGATTGAAGACGAGCATAAATGGGTAGGCAGTTAGCCCCCAGAAAGTGTGTGAAGAGTGCTAGTTAACTGTATACATCATGTCATGTTCGCTTAACCCTTCAATGATGATGCATGTGAATGCCCGCCCCCCCAATTTTTTTTTTTTACCTAATCGATAAAACTCATTGAGAATAAGCATTATCAAGGAAAACAAAAAAAAATATTTGCCAGAACTTTTTTATCAATAGGGGCAAAACACCAGACAGAGAACTGCAAGTGGCTTCACCTCAAGCTACCTATGGCTTAGGTTGAAATTCATCCCCCAACTGGCGCGATGGGCTTAGCTCGATCTCCAGGAACCGCTGGTGTAACAGCAACATGGTGGACACAGCTAGCGCACTGGAGCTCATTTTCCGTGGAAACCATGCTTCCTCCTCCCGGGGCTGAGCCACTGCACGAGCAAGCGTCATTCAGCAGCGCCCTGATTGGCCTCCTGAGTGGCGGCCCCTGGGCATCCTCTCCACCAGAGCCTTTTATCGCTGAACACTTCATCGCCATGGCATAGAGAATCTATGCCCGTGGCAGATGCTCACAGGCCCGCAACTTCTCGTTCTGGCGCTTGGTGGACGGCGGGTGCGCATTTCCAATCCGCGTCTTTCATGGCGCGACGGCGCATGCGCCTGCCCTAGCGGATTAGCGTGAAACGGGCCGTGCGCCGGGAAGTCCTCCGAAAAAGAAGAAAAAAAAAAGCGCTCGGACGCGCGCTGCTGCAAACACCCGTGCCGTGTACCGCGTTGAAACTGTGCTGGTAGCTCGACGTTGGTGCGGTGCCGAAAACGTGCGTAGCGTAGAAACGGGTGAACTTTTTCAACTCGCCGCTGTTTTTCCTGATATTGTTTCTTTTTATGTCGGCGTCGCCTTATTGCAGGTCGGGCCGGACCGGGCCGCCTGTGGTAGTGTAGGGCCCGGGCCGGGCGCGGGCTCAGAATTGCGGCCAGTGCACAGCTCTAAATTGCGCTTGTCCCTGGGCGTGCCGGCAGAAGTCGTGGGGCGCGGTAGTGCTGAACCATCGCAAGTTGGCGGCTCGAAGCAATTATATTTATTAAATCGTGTGTTTTACTAACTAAAACAGCGTGTCATTATTTCGCGTGCCAGGGCATTTCGCGTGAAAGGGGAATATAAGATCGGCTGTCCGGCAGACAGCCAATTTTTTATGCGAACACCCCCTCCTGGCACGCTTCGGCCACCGCGGCCCCAACCCACGGGCCGCCCTGCTTCCTGTTTTGATCCCCCCGCTACCCCTTGGGTGCCCCGGAGATCCTGCGCCGTCTGCTTTAGTATAGCCTCAGGTGCGCTCTCCTGGGGCCTCCGTTTGTCGGTTACATGTGCCCTCCTGGAGCAGTGCTTGTAAAGAATGCAGTCTATCGTCGCGACCAAAAAAGCGACCCGCGACTTATACAACACCAGTCAGAACCTTGCCCCTTCAGACAAAGCGATCACCAAATGGGGCGTCCCTGCCCACTGCCTCAGCGCGTGCAGCCAGCGGCGGAGTGTAAACGAACACACACACACACACAAAAGAGGCCTGAAGACACTGCGGGGCTTCCGCCAGGCCGGCACACACTCGAGATGACCATGGCGAATTAGGAAGTCACGCTTCATTTCGACGAGGCATGGTGGGTGAAAATCCTTTCTGCACGAGGTGCTAGACGCCAGCCGTCACACCGGCCATACAGGCAACATCGCGTTTGCCCCAAGTAAAATCTTTAGCGCTATTTAGTATCTCACAGTGACAGGCCAATTAGCCCAAATTAGTGCCTTGGACTAAACCGCTACACGTCAGCTCCATAAAACGACAAGCGCATTTTTCTAGTGCCGCTATTCACTGTAAAATAAGTTACGCCATTGAAAAGTGAACAAGGGCGTAAATGGGAATATAACTCACCTCCTTGTGCCCAAAATGGTGTAAAAGTGTTAGTTATAAAAGAAGTCACACCCTTATTCAATTTTAAGGGCGTAACTTATTTTACAGTGTAGGCCGGCCGATTGCCCGTAGTGGGTTTGTGCCACTTCCTGTGAAGTCAGCACCAGTGCATGATGCACGCGAGTCACGAGCCTCACGAGGTCCGTGCAGTGACAGCAACGCGGCAGCAAGCTCGATCGTCTCGGTCGCCGTCAGTGCTCTCAACCTCGCCATCATTGGCCTCGAGAACCCACCTCTAACCTTTCCGAGAGGTAGGTCATCGTAGCACACAATCTTCGGCGCGTTGCTACAGCGAAAGCTGAGGTTATCGAGAGCAGCAGCCCGCCCTTTACGTCTTTGTGCCTTGATGCGACAGCACTCAGACAGGTATCCTCTGGTCTGTCACAAAGGTCTCTTTGATTTGTCATCCCGTACTGCCAAAGCCACCTAGAAAAAAATGTAAGGCCACCGCATCACCTCCTCTCTCCTGTCAATACGTCACGAGAGTCGGATGGTAGCGGTGGATGGGGGAGCGCTGCGTTTCTAGAACGCGGCGCGCGTTCCCAAGTAACCACGGATATCCGGGCGACGTCCGACGGACGTCCTTTCTGGATATTCGGGATGTCCGTGGGATATCCATGAATGTCCGACGTACGTCCGAGGGACGTCCCTGGGAAATCCAAAGGTAATCGCTTTGGCATCCGTAGTACGTCCGACGCGGACATCCAGCATGGACATTCAGGGGACGTTCAGGATATATATATATATATATATATATATATATATATATATATGTGTGTGTGTGTGTGTGTGTGTGTGTGTGTGTGTGTGTGTGTGTGTGTGTGTGTCTTCCCGGGGATATTCCAGATATACACATGCCTTCAAGCACCGGACCATTATATATATTACATTGGTCTAATGCTTGAATGCATTCTTGTTTTAAATAAACGAGAAATGAACTTACACCAACTTCCAAATACAATTAAACGTTTATTGTCACCTTATACATATACATAAAAAGACCAATAAGCAGATATATGCGTACTGTTCAAAGAACAAATAAATACACGGATAAAGAAGAAAACTTGCAATTTCAATAGCACAACAAGGTAGAGAACAGCAGAACAAAAATACTTATTGCCCACCCTGCTTTGACATTTGAGTTTGCAGCATGGAATAAAAAGAAAGAGCAAAAATACATCAATTAGCATTATTAAGCAGCGAAAGCAACAGAAATGACATGAAGGAATTAATCTTGACTACATCACTTCACTAGCACTCTGCGACACGGGCACAAAAAATGACATTAACTGGCTAATGCCTTAAACTTTCGGACATGCTTAATGGTATTGCAGCTTAAATGTTATTCGCGACGTAGTGCGTTCTCGTAAGTCAACTTGCCGTCAAATGCGTACTCTCGTTCCCAATGTCTCCACATTCTGACGTGGCTAAACGAACTATTAGTGAAGAACAATCAATATATTCTTCACTTTCTTTAAACAATAGCTCTTTCTCGTGGCGTAGTGCGTTCTTACAATTATTAAAAATCACTTGGCCATCGAATGCGTACTCTCGTTTACAATGTCCCCGCCGTGGCCGTAGTGACCATATTCTCACGATATTAAATAAACTTGTAGATAAAAACAACTAATATATTCTTCACTTTTTTAAAAGGAGCTTTTTATTTTCGTAGAGATCAGCAGGCGATCTTACCGCTACTGACGGCTACAGCTCTGATCATGAGCGCATTAGCCAGGAGAAGCTGTTTGCCAGGAGAATCAAAGGCCGCCGATGAAGAGTCCGCGGTAGCTAAAGCAAATGTAGACTCCGGGGTCCTGCTTACCAGAAAACCCGCATTGACTTGTGCGTACACCTCTCCTAAGGGATCCTGTTCCGTTCTCACAGCGAAGTGAACCATCCGAAGCGTCACGTAGAGTATATATCCATCAGGGAAGCAAGGCACATTGTCCTTAGTGCGCGTAGTGTCACAACCACCGTCCTGAACTTCCGATGTCGCCTCGGTGCAGCGACCAGCATCACAAGGCGTACAAATGTTTGCAGGGACAGCCCGAACGCACATGTTAATGCATGCGTGCGGGGTATGCGCGCCACTGCACAGTTCTAGAGTTGCGAATTCTCGAGCTGTTGACTGCTGGCTGCCGGTGCGAGATCCGAAGTCCTCGAATACCGTCTTTGTTTCCAGCGACGCTCTTTTTCGCGCGTGCGGCTTCTCCAGCAGTCTAGGCATCCTGGCACCTGTGAAGAAAACACATTTCAATACCCAAACGAATTAAAAAAGAAATCGATGTAGCTGTCATACCTTGGTAGCTGAGTAGGAGACTTCGGCAGGCACGGAAGGTGACAAACGCTGCTCCGCTGCCCTTAAAACGATCGCAGAATGAAAAATGGCGTGGCGACGATGGCTAGAGCTTGGATTGGGTTGGATGACTGCAGCGTTCTGCTTTGCCAAGGTTGTAACACTTCCACGTGCATCTACGCAAACATAAATAGGTTTTTAAAATATTCTATTATTATACAGTGAAATATTTACTTATTCTGGGAATATTCGGTATCTGATTTTCGAGTTTTTAGTTTCTGCTAAAGCTGTCGGCGCCAGAAAAACATAGCCTTTGAGATTACCGTCAATGCATGGCGGCTCTGACGCATTATAGCTTTCGTAATCGCTTTCAACGCACGCAGCCACCAAAAGCGTAGCCTTTGAGATTCGTTTTTGTTACCTATAATGATATTATTGTATGCACAATTGAACACTGCAGACAACTTCCTGTTTTAAGAAACCAGCCAAAAACAGGCGCACACAGGAAACATACGAGAAGACAGGAAAGAGGCTGGAAGAGGCCTGTCTTGTGTATGTTTCCTGTGTCCGTCTTTTTTTTTGCTGGTTTTTTCTTAATACAATGCACCAACTAGCCCAACAACGTGTTTTACTTCCTGTTTCAATGATAAACCTGAACCTACATGTTCGGAGGTCAGGACCAAAAATCAGGAACTTTTCATAATGAGGGATAACTTGAGTGCTTGGCTCTAGGTCGAATAAGTGGCTTCAAATGGGCGCTTATATATTCTGCTAGTCATCCACAAGCATTTTTTTTAAAGCAAACTACAAATTGTTTGTATGACCCACCGATAGAAAAAATATCGTATTTTAATACTGCGATGTTAAAGTGGTCAGAATTGATATCAAGTTGGAAATATATTTATTTTGCTTTGAAAAAAGAATGAACTGTGTCCGATAGAGAACAAAAATAAACAAATATAATATGAACAAACTAAAATTTCCGGCAATATATTTATGCTAGTTTATATATAACTCACTAGTGTATATCCTGGGCATGCCTATTTATGGACAGCCAGCGGACGTTCAAAATGGGATGTCCCATGGACATCCCGGTGGGATGTCCTTCGGACATCCAAACAGGATATGGACTTCTCCTGTACGTCCCACGGACGTCCGTGTCGGATATCCGGATGGATGGACGTTGGGACTTATGGTGGACGTCCCACGGATATCCGTGGTTACTTGGGTTCTCCGTGGGTGCAACGCTAGAGCGGCAACGCGTGGAGTATCAATTGCTTGGTGGCTTTGGTGGGGAATGCTGCACCGTAACCGCGATTGCTTTTCTTCAATTGTGCGTGGTTCGTCGTACACGGAGGCGCAACGATGCCTGGCTGTTGTTGCGTAACAAACTGCAAGTCCAATTATGACGGAGGACAAAGTGTCCGAGTGCACAAGTTCCCATCTGACCGAGCCACTCGGGAAGCATGGACGAGAGCAGTTCCTCGGAAGGACTTCTCGCCAACGAAGTACACAGTGGTAAGTATTTCTTCCCTCTATTGTTATTCTGGGTTTCCGGACGAATAGGATCCGTCAGCATAGTGCGCAATGCATTCGTGCATGCGTGCACAATAGATGGGTCTCTGCACCTGTCGACGCGCTTGTAAATTCAACATTTTCGTCGAGCGTCATACCTGTAACGGCTTGTTTTTTTTTTTTTTGTTTCAGCCCTGTGAAAAGCATTTCTTGCCATCAGATTACTTGAAGACGACATCTTACACGGACGTCAAGACAGGAAAAGTGGTCGAAGTTGCCATGAAAAACATCCGTCTGAAGAAAACTGCAGTTCCGAGCTTGTTTCCCAATTGCCCTGCCTATTTATCGCGTCCGCAAGTTTGCGTTCGAGAAGCTCCGGCTGCCAGAAGAGCGCGCTTGGAAGCCACATATTTGCAAAAAGCAATAATGCTTTCTCAGCCAACCCGAGCAGAAGAGGACGCCAAAAATCTGGTTGGTAGCTTTGCGGACTTGCTAAAGGCCTTGCCAAGCTTTCGGTGTTCGGACTTCTGGACAGTTTTGAACAAGGGCTCCAAGGTTTTCTTTTTGGACTTGTCACTTCAATCTGCTCCTGCAGTCCGTACTTCGGTGATCGTGTCCACAGACCTGCGCGTCGAAGTATTTTTTGGTGAAACGGGTGTGAGGAAGTGTGGTGATGTGTTAGTTCATGAAAAGCTGTGCGACTTGAGAGATTTGAATAGAGTGTTACACATGATCGAACAGACACGTAAGGGTATCAGCACTGAGCGTTCTGAAAAGGCCCGTCATCTACTGACATTGGTTTCGACATTGCTAGAGGAAGTAAGTGGAAAACATTTCGCACGCGAGTTGCAAGAATGGCATTTGGAAGTGCTTAAATTCTTGAAGAGTCAAGTTGATCTTGTTTTGAATGATGCTGGCCGATACCCCCCCGATTTATTAGTTTTTGCTAGCCTTTTGTTCACAATTTCACCTCATGCATATAGATTCCTGAGAAGTTCGATGAAGCTTAAGATGCCGCATCCTGATACGATCAGAAGACTGTGTTCATCGTACGAAACGGAGCAGCAAGAATGTAGCTTTCTTTCCTATGCAAAGCGTATTGTAAGCACATATAAATAGCATGAAAAGACTGTAACGTTAATGATTGATGAGATCCACCTTCAATCATTTTTTGATTACAAGGCTGGCTTTGTTACTGGTGCTGCGGTAAATTCATCGACTGCAGGAAAAACTGCCCACGTATTTATGATACAGAGCCTGCTTTCTTCAAACAAGGATGTTGTACACATTCTTCCTGTGGCACAAATCGTTGCTAAGGCGCTGCACTACTTCCTTCGGAAGATTGTTCTTGATCTAGAGGCATCTGGTTTTAGAATAATCGCAGTGATCTCGGACAATACTTCTGTCAACAGAAAAGCCTTGTGCTACTTCGCTAAGACGGCAAGTGTCAGCATTGTTTACCAGCATCCTGCTGACCCATCACGACCCCTGTTTTTCGTTTTTCACATACTAAAGTGTATAAAAAGTAACTGGCTGAATCAAAGAAACATTGGCAAATTCATGTACTTTCCTGAACCGAAGAGTGATGAGGCTGAACCAAAGATACTTACAGCATTTTTCAAGGTATTATGCCAGCTGCACGAAGCTGAAAAGCATGAGCTCTTGAAGCTAGCACCAACGCTCACTTTGAAGGCACTGAACCCCTCGAACATAAAACGGCAGAACGTTAAACTGGCCTTAAAGATTATTAACTCATCTACTGTTGCTGCTCTGGGTGTCGCAACGTTTCAGCATGCAAAGGAAACATCTCAATATGTCGACACCATTTTGACTTGGTGAAACATTATTAACCTCAAGACGCCAAAAAAGGACAGCGGTTGCGAGATCAGTTGCAAGGTCCAATAGTTTCACCGTCATGTCTTCTAGAATTCTTAGTGAGAACAGTTCAATGGCTTGATCACTGGGGAAGCCTCAAACATGACAATGGCCGCCTGACACGTGAAACGCACACAGCTTTCAGCCACACTACCCACGCCTTGCACGAATTTGCCATATACTGTCTCGAAGAGCTTCATTTCGAGTATGTCCTTTTGGGCAAATTTCAAACTGATAGCTTGGAAGATCGCTTTGGAAAGTATCGGCAATTGTCTGGTGCCAATTACCGTGTGTCTATAAGGCAGATATATGAATCTGAAAACAAATTGCGTTTGCAGAAGGTTCTGGACCTGCCACATTTGGACATGCTACTACCACTGAGCGCGAGCACGTTGGAGACAAGTGTACATTCAGGAAACGGCCAGTTTCAAGTCACTGTGACCGACTCCGACATTGAGAAAAAAACGTCGAGGCTACCAGCACTAACCTATGTTGCCGGCTATTGTGCCCATGCAGCTCTAAAAAAGCTGACATGCGCATCTTGCAGTGAAAGCCTTGTGATGCAAGACGTCGATCTATATGACCCTGAGAATGCATTAATCACGAAGATAACAAGGGGTGGCCTGAAGTTTCCACGAGCAGTTGTAGTTAATGCTGTACTCTTTACTGAAGTTATATTGGACAAGCTCAGGACACCAGAATATGCGGTACGATTTTTCAGCCTTCCTAGGCAGAAAGATACTCTTGTCGGCCTTGTGTTCGCTACCCTTCATGACTTTGAGGATGTCGATGTGTGTGATTTCGGTCATCCTGCACAGGAGGTAATGGGGCATGTTGTAAGTGCTGCAGCGAATACACTGCTGATCTACTTGTGCTGCACAGAAAACGACAAATTACGCAACGCCAAGAACGACCGAAAATTGCAGACCTTGAAGGCCCAGGATGTTTCGCATTATTTATTTTTTATTCTTGAAGCTCTGTTTTGTTGAACATCTACGTACGTTTGTGTTCACAGAACCCTTGTAAAAAGAAACCTGTCGCGTAGCTAGGACTTATTTGCCTACATTATCAAAATTGAAACCCAGCATTTTGGCCCATTCAAATGTTATTTGAGTGCATTGTGCTACCTGTTTATGATTCGAACTCTCCATGCTGCCGCAATTCATTAATTACATGTTTTCCTTTAGGACTGAGAGTAGGCCTCTCGTTTTTTACTAACTTTTCACCATTATCTCAGTATTTTATGAAGACCAGAAAAGCCAGCAAACAAGGTGGGTGGAAATAAAATAACCACAAGAAATGGTACAACAAAGACGGAAGCTTATTCTATTTGAGAATTAGTTGTGCGTGACCCTATAATGATAAAATGTTCACAATCAAATTAACCTCGATATTCGTGTGTCTAGCGAGGACTGTTTTACGCAATGCAAGAGTGAGAATGATAATTGTATATGGAAGATTTAAAATGTTTGTTTCTGAATGCAGATCTTATCATTTGTGAATAAAGTATATTCTGTGTCTTCAATATGCAGTTTTCCTCTTTCTTTCGTTCCGTCTAAAGTTGAGTGACTAAGCAGCATGCAGTTTGCTTGTTTTAGTCCCGACCAAACATCAGAAGCACAATAAGGCAGGTCGTGTTGCGATACACGCAAAAAACAAAAATGTTGCCAATCAAGTAATCTAAGGAAGGTATGAAAGAACGATGCTTTCTATGGTGGTGTTGACTGCAGTGAACCAGCGGCTCCCCCTTATTTTTTGCGTCAGCTATACGTGTCTTGCTTTGGAAACGAAGCATCTGAATTTATATGTTGCTGTCACTTTAAGGACAGCACTAATTTTCTCATGCCATAGTATCCGCGACGCGCAAAGAGGCACACTGCAAGCGCAACGAACCTAGACGCGGAGACGCCGACGGCGTCGACTGTCCGGCCCATCCGACTAGCGTGACGTCACACCGGCGTGCGGAGGCCTTACATTTTTTTCTAGGTGGCTTTGGTACTTCCCGGGACTGTCCAAGTCTCAGCATGTTGGCACGCGTCTCGGGTCAGTAAATCTAAAAGACCCACTGTGAGTGCAAAAGAGAAAGAGGTGTCAACAGTGGCAGAGAATTAGATAGTCATGATATTGGGAAGTTCGCAGGCAAGGTATAATGGAATCGGGGTAAAGGGTAACTGGTAATCTCAGGGAGATGACTTCGTCCACCACTGAACAGTCAGCTTAAATCCGGTTGGTGTCGACCACGAAGAATAGCGGCGTCTGTACTCTGCGTTGAGCTGACGTTCGAGGTAGTTCACCGTAGACACTTTTCTTTCCGTTCAGCCTGTTGCGTTTATTGCGAACTTAAATAGCAATTTCGTTTTGATATTACACATAAGTACAATGTTAACCAAGAAGGCGTGTTACTGTCATTACGCAAGTGCAGTGTATGGGATCTTAGGGTCTCACTGGAGTACCGACCACCGTGGTTTCGAGCTTACCGAGCCACAGGGCCGTCAGCCTCTAGCACGCCGCTGCGCGCAACCTCAGGCCGCAAGGGCTTAACTTGCTGCATGCCACTCGCTCTCGTGATAATTAGTGGGCCAACTTACGAGAGCTCGGGCAATCTCCTTCCGCTTGGAGCTCCGATAAGTGCGGCTCGGCGTGGTGAGACCTCGCGGGAGCACTAGGCACCCGTTCTTCGGCTTAGCGTCCGATAAGGATCAACACACAAGTACGCGCTCCCCGCATGCGCTAAGGCACCGTGCGCGAGAGCTCAAGTCCTAGTCACAAAGGTGTCGGCGGACGAGAGGAAGCATGTACGTACCCACTGAGATCCCTGAGGTAAGAGAAACGCTCCCGCCGAGAGCCGCGGACAGCCGACCACGTCATGACGTCAGCGCCCCGCCGCCACCGCAAACCATCACGAGTGGAGCGCCACCGCTGACAACCGGCCGCGAGTGGGAAAGGGGTGAGGCGTAGGGATGGCAGAACAGGTGAATGCCCTCGCAATGGCGCCGGCGCATTCCTCAATCCCCACAAGTGAAGGCGCAACTGCGGTCACACACCGTGATGTGCGCGTTACGTTCGCTTAGCGTTATGCTTAGCATTAGGCTTAGCGTTAGGCTTGACATTAGGCTTACCGTTAGCCCTATCAGAAATGGTCAGTACCTACCATGGCTGCTTAGTGGCTAAGGTGTTAGGCTGCTAAGCGCGAGGCCGCGAGGTCGAATCCTGGCCACGGCGGCCGCATTTCGATCAGGGCGAAATGCTAAAACAACCATGTACTTATATGTAGATGCAAGTTAAAGAACCCCAGGTGGTCCAAATTTTCCGGAGGCCCCGCCATAATCAAATAGTAGTTTTGGCACGTAAAACCCTATAATTTACTTTTTAAACGATCATTCGGCAGATTCACAGACGCACTCGAAAAAAACATGAATATACATAGTTTGCGTTGACTTCATCATGGCCGCCAAAATAAGACGCAAACAAAGATGATAGGATGACTGCCCCACAGGCGTATGTTGCGCCGAACGACAGAGCGATAACAGCGACAATCCGCTAAAAAGACAGTCACTGTCAGAAAGCAAAAGAAAGTGCACCCGTTAATACGGTGCAGTGACGTCATCGAAGGCCCCACCGTTTCATCGGGCGAGGAGGATAGGGCGCGCGGAGAGCCTTTCCTCCTCTCTGGCTTGGGCGATCCGGCGCGGGGCTGCTTGAAAGTATTGCTGTCGCGTGCTGCGGAACGATTTCTTTATGTTTTAGATCGTACTCTGTGAAATTGACCACTTGCAGAAGTACGACTGCGCATGCGCAAAAACCGGCCGCGGGGCGGCGCTTCGTGAGCGCCGTCTCCGTGGTTGGAAAGCAAACTGCGCTGCTCGGGCGTGACATGCCGGCCAACTGAGTCGCTTTCGGCTGCACGAGCTATTATTATGAAAATGGAAATAGTAACTTCTTCAGATTTCCGCCCGCGAAGGTTAATGTGGAGAAGTTTGCGGACGGCAGCGGTGAAGCGGTCGAACCCGGACGGCACGCCGTGGCAGCTAACACTGCATTCTAGGATCTGTGGCTTATGCAGGCAACTTCTATTCCCTTGTCATCTCCTGCCAGTTCTGCAACGCTGAACAGAAGGCCAGCGACGTGCTGGCAGGGCCCATTGAGGCTTTTAAATATAAAGAATGCAGTTTTCCTTCGCGCTCGTCACTGAGTGACCCTGAGTAGATGCGAGTACGATTAAGCGATTTGTGGAGAACGGCGCAAACAGATGCGGCCAGTCTATGTACGTCATGTCATTTGTGAGTCTGCGCTCGTCTTTTTTTTTTCCGTACATGTCAGTTGTGTTGCGCTCTCTTCCAACATGACTTCGAACCCATTCGTCAAACTATCTGCCTTGATGAGTATTCGCGAGTGAGCGGGAGCGTACAGGCCTGCGGACGCACGCGCTGCCCATATTTAAGCTAATATAACATATAATAAAATAGGTTGGCGTAAGCTTTGAGACCTTAGCGCTCGCAAAAACAAACTGAATAACCTACCGCATGCGAAATTTGGGATACGGCTTCGTAAACCACAAGCATGCAACACAGCAGTTTGGCGAAACAGCACGAGATGAATATCAAATTTGCAAGCTAGAACGTGTACACCTGTTGTTCCATGCAACAACTAAGAGTTCGGGGAATGCGACAGGCATAAAGCACTCATCCGGCCACACATTCACAGTGCTCTCCGGCAATGTCGACAATGGCTTTTGTGAACCATGCTGTAACCACGTAGATGCCCGACTTCATGGATGGTGTGTACGTAGCTCCTATGAGGCCAAGTGGAAGGTCCACGGTGTTTACGTTAAGTTTTATGTGCTTAACTTAACCCTCTTTTTTTAAAGCCCATCGGCGGTGTGCTTGACAAACGCACGAAGTGTTGGCATGAAGATAACCCCACGCATTGTCGCTCATTATCCAGCGCTCTGAGAAGTCAGCTGTCCGTCCCATTTGCAAAAACGGCAAGAGAATGAAGTCCTCTTCAATCATATTTAAGGCAGGTCATATATGGCAAGTACCAAAGAACGTCGACGCTTTCACAAAACGTGAAAGAAGCTCTGCAAACACAACGTCGCCACTCGATGCCGCCGTACCAAAGCAAGGCTGGAGCCGGGATGTTTTCCAACCAAGCGGCGAGGCGCAAGCTTCCCGTTTTTCGCGCTAGGTGGCGCTCCGACTTCTGCAAGTGGTCAATTTACGCCGTGTCCGTTCATATAAGGTCGTCAGGGAAGTCTTTCGGTGCATCAGTAACTACAGTAGGCGGAAATATCTCTTGGGGGCGCAAAAATGTGGCGCATTTTATCAGCCGCGGTGTACGCACATTATCAGTCGCGGTGTGTGTATGTGTTGTGAATTATTTTGCTTATATCGGTTTTAATTCAACAAAGGAAAGCGGTGTCTCTGTATTAGCAGCATGAAAAGGTAAATCTGCTCACTATCTGATCGCTTGGCGTAGGGAGTAAAACATAAAGCATAAGAGCGCATGCTCGTGTACGGCCAACCTAAAGCAACCACGAAACATCTAAGCGGCAGGCGCTATCAAATACTTGTGATGCGCCGGCATCGTTCTCGCGCATTTCAAGTCTTCAAGGCTTCAATTTCAAGTCTTCAAGGCTTCAAATTACCATATGTCTACGCTAGCCGTCCTGCATGAGGCCGATGGCGCTGCTCAACACAGCGATCAATGCGATTGGTGAACCAGCACCATACATATATGTAAGCTGTGCGCTCCGGCATTGCCTTCTTGGCCTGTATACCGCCATAATATATGAGAGGGATCGCATAAAAAGAATGCGATGCCTATTTTTGAGGACAAAATTTTCGTAATGCGTGTGAGTGCGTCGTAGAGAACGGAACGAACACAACCGAAAAAAATATTTCGGGTATCATCATCTTTCAAGAGCAAGAGAAAACGGGCTAACGCCGCAATAGGACCTCGCATAGTCACGCCGCACAACGTTTATAAATATATAACCGTTGATGCCGTATGCTTGGACCATGCGGTATATAGAACAAAGATATATGTAATCCAGCACCTACCACTGCTTAGGATGCTCGCGCAGTTCGTAAACAGTCCCTTTGCTGGACAAGCCTAATTCAGACTGTAAGGTATGCGGCTATTACTTGCCAAAACTATTTTATTCAGGGGCAAAAACCTCATCCATCGAACCAAGTAATCACGCAATGTAACCTGCAGCGAACAGTTTGAACGGTTGTCAAAGTTTAACATCACAGCTCCTATCGTAGCAGAACGGTACCCACGCTGTTACGATCATCGCGTATGTTTCATGGCTCGTAAACCGCAGCTTAGAATTAGAGGATAATACTGCAATAAGGTCACATTAATGACTAGAACATTCAGAAATACACAATTGATCTCCGAGGCTGATTGCAAGCTCAAATATGCGCGCACACATCGCGCTGCGTGTTCCGTCCACCTCAACGCCAGCAGAAATTCCGGCCATAACGCCTTAAACCACTTCAGCACGTCTCACAGAACCGTTTACCCACGTACGATACGCACGTTATACTAAACAGAGCGCACGACCGCGAAAACAAACGCCAGAACCGACCGCCGTGCGTATACCTGCCATGCAAAAGACCGCTTTCACCCAAGCCAGTATCAGGGGGGGGGACACTCCTCGGTTCCGGTGGATGGTGTAAAGAACGGCGGGTTGCACAACAAGATTGTCACCTTGCCACCCGATTACGACAAGGGGTGCAAGACGAGCACCTCCCGCTCTCCGCCGCTGCAGCTGCGAGGCGTTCAAAGAAGCGACCTTTGCGCTGGAATCCGCCGCCTTCCTCCAGCCCGCTTCGACATTGTGACAAGACGAGTTTGGTGTGTGGACAATGATTCCAGAGTTCCTTAACGCGGCGCTGATCTGACACGCCTGAAGAAGCTACCGCGGGAACGTCTTATTTTTGCGCTCTCACGGTTCCGCATGTTGCAAAACAACGAGCGTCCCTCGAGCGGCGTCGATTTTCCGGAACGGCACCACCTTCAACGCCGTCGCTTGGGCTTCGGAATGTGTGTGCCTTTGTGTCTGTAAACTGGTCTTCAGAGCAGCTGCGAGTTGGTGGTGTGTAAACGAACAGCCGCCGCGTCGTAGGACCAGCGGATCGAGTGTATAAAAACTGTGGTTGTGCGGTTGTTGGACACACATCTCTTGAGCAGTCATGTTAGACTGGTTCACTTCTCTCATGCAGTCCTGTTGGACTAATACTATTTTTCTCAAGCAGTCATGTTAGACTGAGTTAATTTCTGTAAATAAACCCCTTTTTCCTCGTTCTCGATGAGAAGCAGTTCTTCACTTCATCAACGATCTCAGCGTAAATAAGTTGGACGACGGCATGGGCCAGCTACCTTCGAATTCATGCCGTACTCCAATCTTGGCAAAGGACCACGGACGAAGGGATTGAGCCCCCAATCCTGACAACTGGCTGACAGCGGTGAGATGGACTTTGCGACATGGTGCTGTATCTGTGGTGAGTGCTTGGTTTTTGCTTTGACTCTCTAGGCTTCATTTTGTGGTTGTTCTGTTTAGAACAGTAGGGAAGCTAGATTGTTGTGTGTTAGCTAGGTTGTGTTTTCCTAGCTAGATTTAGAGAGCAGAATCAAGGCAGTAAAGCAGCAGTCATGGAGTTAAGGACACTGCTGAGAGACGAGTTGTTGATTGTTGGTGAAGAACTGGGCCTAGATGTACGCAAGGAAATGCTCAAATCGGAATTATTGGAGCTAATTTCCAATCAGGCCAGTGAGCAAGATATTGAAATTGGATTGGAACTTCTCAAAAAGAGAGAGAAACGGGAAAAAGAAAGAGAAAAACGAGAGAGAGAGGAACGCGATAAAGAAAGGGAGGAACGCGATAAAGATCGCGAGTTAAGAAAAATGCAACTGGAACTTGAAAGCAAACGTTTGGAGATGTCTCAAGGAAGTGAAGGCGCTCTGGGACGATCAAGTGAGGCAGAATCGTACCGCATGGACAGGCTATTAAAGCCATTTGAGGTCGGGACCGACATAGGATTGTTCCTAAGCAATTTTGAAAGGACTTGCGAAAAGATGAACTTCGACCCGAGTACACGGCCACAGCGGTTGCTGTCTATGTTGCCGTGTGAGGCGGCGGAAGTAATCGCCAGACTGAGTGTGCAGGATGCATATGATTATGCAAAAGTTAAGGCTAGTCTCCTGAAGAAATACCGCCTTTCAGCCGAAGCTTTTCGGCAAAGGTTTAGGAGCACAGGCAAGAAAGATAGCGAGGGCTATCCGGAGTTTGCATATAGCTTAAAGGCCAACCTAGTCGAGTGGCTTAAAAGCGCGGAAGCGTACGACAGCAGAGACATGATCATTGAATGCATGTGTCTAGAGCAGTTTTACAAAACCCTCCCCCAAGCTGTGAAACTGTGGGTGCAGGACAGAGGTAATGTAAACACTGTGGAAAGGGCGGCTGAATTAGCCGAAGAGTACGCAACCCGTAGAAAGTTGAACGCCGAGGAGGGAAACTGGGACGGTCGAAATGGACCGCGGAAGCCATTTCCGTTCAAAAAGGGTGCGCAAACTAGACGATCCGAGCCTGTAGACATGGCGGAAAAGCTCGCAGAAAAGAGCGAGGAGAAACTTAACGGAGAAACCACACAAAAAGAACAGAAAAGAAAATTCGAATCTGTTAGACCAATTCGCTGTTACAAATGCCACAAACTGGGACATATAGCTGTAAACTGCGAGAAGCCTAGCGTAGTTTTTTCCTACGTGGAGGAAAAGGATGAGAATATGGAACTTTTAAGTCCATATCTCCACGACCTGCAAGTTAATGGAAAACCATGCCGAGTGCTAAGAGACAGTGCCGCCACGCTGGACATTGTCCATCCGTCTTACGTGATGGTAGAGGACTTCACCGGAGAAGTAGCATGGATAAAACAGGTTGTAGAAGAACACAGCGTATGTCTGCCCATGGCCAAAGTCAAAATCAGTGGACCATTCGGGGAGCTAGAGACTGAGGCTGCAGTTTCCAAATTTTTGTCACTGCAGTATCCCTACATCTTTTCGAATCGTTCGAATCAGTTACTGCGTGACAGAGGGCTCAAACTAGGAGAGGGCATAGTACAGGCATTGACCAGAGGCCAAGCTCGTAAGATCTCGGCGCTTTCGGCTGAAAATGCTCAAGCTCCTCCAGCTGAAGCAGAAAAGGGGATAGCTTCAATCCCCGAATCCGAGCTAGGCCCGAGGGACAAAAGAACAGTTGAGGAGAGCCTGCCAGTTGACCAGCTCCATGAGAGCGTAGCACTAGAGTGTCAGAGTTCTAGCCTGCAGGAAGAGCATGCAGACGCGCTCCCAAGCGAGACAGGGTCGTTGTTATCACCGGCCTCAAAGAACTTTGATCAACTCTTACGCGTGGATAGAGAGTCACTGGCAGCTGAGCAAAAGAATGATGAGAGCTTAGCTAAATTACGTAACACAGCTAAAGAAGGCATTGCTAGGCGCAACGTAACGATACATGAGAAAGGAGGATTGTTGTATCGGCATTACAGAGATCGAAAGGGTAGGATTTTAGATCAGTTAGTCATACCTACTAAGTATAGGGAGGACCTTTTGAGTCTTTGTCATGGAAATGGGTGGTCCGGCCACCTAGGCATAAACAAATCCAAGGAAAGATTGCTTATGGAATACTACTGGCCTGGCTGTTTCAAAGATGTAGAAAACTTTGTAAGATCATGCGACGCCTGCCAGCGTTCTGGTAAACCAGGAGAGACTTGGAAAGCTCCACTGAAGGTAGTGCCCTTAATAACAGAGCCTTTCAGACGACTTGTAATAGACACGGTAGGGCCTCTTCCAAAAACAAAATCAGGCTACAGGTACTTGTTTACCATGCTGTGTCCGGCCACCAAGTTTCCAGAAGCAATCCCTTTGAAAGAGCTCAGCTCCACCGAAGTAGTAGACGCGCTTTTGACAGTGTTTGCACGAGTTGGGTTTCCAGCCGAAATTCAGGCAGATCAAGGGTCAGTATTCACGAGCGCACTGACTTCCACATTCTTGCAAAAGTGCGGGGTAAAGTTAATTCACAGTTCTGTCTATCACCCTCAGTCAAACAGTGTAGAGAGGTGGCATTCGGTGCTTAAGCGAGTTTTGCGTGCGCTCTGTTACGAGCACAAGGAGGACTGGGAGAACTGTCTGCCGGCAACTTTGTTTGCTTTGCGAACGGTTCCACATGAAGCGACAGGGTTCTCTCCAGCAGAACTAGTGTATGGGAGGACACTCCGTTCTCCACTGAGAATGTTAAGAGAGATGTGGGAGGAAAGAGGGGAGAGTCCAACCGTGGTTGAATACGTGCTAAATTTACTGGAACGGCTAAGCGCAACCCAAGAACTAGTCGGAAAGAACATGGCACTAGCTCAAAAGAACGCCAAATTCTATTACGACAAGAATGCGAGGCTTCGTACGTTTAACGCCGGAGACCAGGTAATGATCCTCAAACCTTCAAGAAAGAACAAGCTTGAAGTTCACTGGGACGGGCCCGTTAAAGTGTTGCACAAACTTTCAGATACCAACTATGCTTTGAGAACGCCCGGTCGCAGGAAGGAAGTGAGGATATATCACTGTAATTTGATGAAGCCGTACGTAGAGCGGAGCGGAGTCGTTAACTATACTGTCAAAGAGCCGGATGGCATCGGTACCAAGTTTAAGGAGGATAGGGCAACCTCCAACTCTGAAATCGGCCTAGAAGAAGTAGTAGAACACTCGGTAAGCTCGCATGCTCTAAGACCCGAGCAGCTAGATGAGCTAAAAGGGGTGTTAGGGGAATATCTCGACAGATTCAGCGATCGGCCGGGTAGAACCGAACTGATAACGCATGAAATTGAGCTGACCTCTACCGAACCAGTAAGATCAAAACCTTACAGGGTGTCTCCAAGACAGAGAGAGATTATGGAGGCAGAGATACAGCGCATGCTAGAGTTGGGAGTTATTGAGCCCGCTGAGAGTGACTACACGTCACCGCTAATACTCGTAGAAACCCCTAACAAGGACCCTCGTCCGTGTGTTGACTACAGGAAGTTAAATGCGATCACTAGGGATCAGCTGTACCCGATACCCAACATTGAGGAACGAATTGAAAGAGTTAGCGCTGCTAAATACATTTCAACTATAGATCTCGTGCGGGGGTACTGGCAAGTTCCCCTTTCAGAAAGTGCCAGCCGCTATGCTGCATTCATCTCGCCTGTAGGCACTTTTCGCCCTCTCGCACTCAGCTTCGGGCTGAAGAACGCGCCGTTTAGCTTCTCTAAGTTAATGGATATTGTCCTAAAGGACTTGCAGGAGTTCGCCTTACCTTATCTTGATGATGTAGCCATTTTTTCGGACAGCTGGGAACAACACGTATCGCACCTCAAACAGGTGTTCTCACGGTTGAGGGAAGCCGGCTTAACGATGAAAGCGGAAAAGTGTAGGTTTGGTTGTTCGCAGGTTACTTATCTGGGCCATGTTGTTGGTCAGGGCATGAGACGGCCGGCTGAGCTGAAAATAGCTACGATTGGAGATTTTTCTCAGCCGCGCACGAAAACGGACGTTCGTTCATTTTTGGGACTTGTGGGGTACTATCAACGGTACATTCCGAATTACTCGCAATTGGCAAGTCCATTAACAGACGCCCTCCGAAAGGGAGCACCGAGTACCGTACTCTGGGATAAGGACAAAGAGAACGCTTTCCAAAGTTTGAAAACGCTATTGGTTTCTCGCCCTGTGCTTCGCGCGCCAGACTACACAAAGGAATTCATAGTTCAATGCGACGCAAGCGACAGAGGTATGGGCGTGGTACTTAGTCAAGTCGGCGACGATAACGAGGAGCATCCTATCCTCTACGCCAGCCGTAAACTAAATGTAAGAGAGGAAGCCTACAGCGCTTCAGAGAAGGAATGCGCTTGTTTGGTTTGGGCCGCCCAGAAGTTGTCGTGTTACTTGTACGGAGCGAAGTTCATCTTCGAGACCGACCACTGTCCTCTGACGTGGCTCAATCAAATGTCACACAAAAACGGCCGCTTGCTCCGATGGAGCCTCACTCTCCAAGAGTACAACTTCTCCGTTAGATATAAGAAGGGAAAGTTGCATAGCAATGCGGATGGTTTGAGCAGGCTAATTTGAATTCTGCGTTTGAGGGTCCCGCCTAAATTTTAGGGTTACTAGTGTTAATTTTATTAAGCGAAGAAGATCCCCTCTCATTTAGCAGGATTCCCTCCATGATTGCTGAATTTGTCAGCAGGAATTTGCTTCAGAAATTGGCATAGTGAAATGCAGCATTTTTTTTGTTTCTGCACTTATGTTGTTGTCGTTTTTTTTTGAAGCCTAGCGAGTCTAAAGTGAGAGCCAATGCACGTCATCTCGGCGCAGAGCCGTGTTGTGGGGTTCATTTTGCAGTTGCCTGTCCTTGTTGGATGTTTTGGGGCGGTGACATCAATGCACAAGTGGTCGCTGCGAGCCAAGACATCAATCCCCCCCTGACCAGCAGCCGTTCTCTTCCTGCCTAGCGGTTGTCAGCGCTAGACAGTCGAGACTTTTGGGGCCATGGAGGCGCTGTAAAGAACGGCGGGTTGCACAACAAGATTGTCACCTTGCCACCCGATTACGACAAGGGGTGCAAGACGAGCACCTCCCGCTCTCCGCCGCTGCAGCTGCGAGGCGTTCAAAGAAGCGACCTTTGCGCTGGAATCCGCCGCCTTCCTCCAGCCCGCTTCGACATTGTGACAAGACGAGTTTGGTGTGTGGACAATGATTCCAGAGTTCCTCAACGCGGCGCTGATCTGACACGCCTGAAGAAGCTACCGCGGGAACGTCTTATTTTTGCGCTCTCACGGTTCCGCATGTTGCAAAACAACGAGCGTCCCTCGAGCGGCGTCGATTTTCCGGAACGGCACCACCTTCAACGCCGTCGCTTGGGCTTCGGAATGTGTGTGCCTTTGTGTCTGTAAACTGGTCTTCAGAGCAGCTGCGAGTTGGTGGTGTGTAAACGAACAGCCGCCGCGTCGTAGGACCAGCGGATCGAGTGTATAAAAACTGTGGTTGTGCGATTGTTGGACACACTTCTCTTGAGCAGTCATGTTAGACTGGTTCACTTCTCTCATGCAGTCCTGTTGGACTAATACTATTTTTCTCAAGCAGTCATGTTAGACTGAGTTAATTTCTGTAAATAAACCCCTTTTTCCTCGTTCTCGATGAGAAGCAGTTCTTCACTTCATCAACGATCTCAGCGTAAATAAGTTGGACGACGGCATGGGCCAGCTACCTTCGAATTCATGCCGTACTCCAATCTTGGCAAAGGACCACGGACGAAGGGATTGAGCCCCCAATCCTGACAATGGATGGATGGATGGATGTTATGAGCGTCCCCTTTGGAACGGGGCGGTGGCTTGCGCCCCCAAGCTCTTGCTACTATGCTGCCTAATATCCTACCTAGGTTAACCCATGAGAAAAAAAAAAACACTATGAACTACCACGTCCAAATTTTCTGATACCCTATTGCGAACTGTGCTTTTGTACGTCTCCGTCCTTTGCCGTTTCCCTACTTTTCTTCCACCAATCCTCCAATCGCCTCTTACTGATGTCTATTGCGGACCTGTTTGCTTTTCCACTGCTCCCGCTGAACCCAAGGGCTTCAAGGAGGCCAGTGGTGCCTAAATCGACCGCTGGATAGATGTCTTCACATTCTAATAAAATATGCTCCGTCGTTTCCCTATAGCTTTACCGCAGCAAGCACATGCTTCTTCTTCCTTCTTATATCTCGCTTTATACGTGCGTGTTCTAAGGCATCCCGATCTCGCTTCGAAAAGTAATGAGCTTCCCTTTGAGTTATCATAAATGGTTTCTTTCCTAATTTCGTTTTTTCCCCTTAAGTAGTTACTCATGGCAGGTTTCTTTTCCATTGCCGCCACCCATGAGATTAATTCAGCCTCTCTGACTTTCCGCTTGACCTTCTTTGTTGCTGTGTTGCCCACCCCACAGGCCGCATACTTGCTGGTAAGCTTCCTAGTTCTTTTCCTCCACTGTGAATCAATGTTTTGCCTGTACAGATACCTGAACACTCTCCCAGCCCATTTACTTTCCTCCATATTCCTCAGCCGTTCTTCATACTCAATTTTACTGCGAGCTTCCCTCACTTCAAAACTAGTCCAGACCATATCCCCTTGCACAGCTTCATTTGTAGTCTTCCCGTGAGCGCCCAATGCGAGGCGACCCACTGACCTTTGGTTCCCGTCGAGTCCTGATTGTACCCCTGATTTAAAGCAAACAACCGCATTTGCAAAAGTAAGTCCTGGAACCATTACCCCTTTCCACATACCTCGGAGGACTTCGTACCTATTGTATCCCCATAGCGCTCTGTGCTTCATTATGGCTGCATTTCTCTTCCCCTTGATGACTGTTATGGTTTTTTCCTGTGTTTTCATATATCCGTTGCCTTCGTTTATCCATATACCAAGGTATTTATATTCTGTTACCCGAGGTATTTCTTGGCCCTCTATCTCCACTGTCTGTTCACTGTTTTCATTGAATACAATAACACCTGATTTTCTAACACTAAATTTCAAACCTAAATTGTTGCCTTCCTGTCCACAAATATTAGCCAGACGTTGCAAATCACTTTGGTTGTTTGCGAGCAACACAATGTCGTCTGCATAAAATAAACCTGGGAGTTGCTGCTCTATTACTGTACCTGCCTGTTTGTATGAGAGATTAAACCCGATATTACTTCCTTCTAGCGCCCTCTCCATCCTCACCATGTACATCATAAACAGCAGCGGGGATAAAGGGCACCCCTGCCTCAGTCCCTTGTTGATATGAACTTTCTCCGCGCTCCTCATCCCTTCCCATTCAACGCAAACAGTATTTTCTAGGTAAATCTCTCTCAAAAGCTGTATACAATCGTTACCTAAGCCTTCCCCTTCCAGAATATCCCACAAAATGCTGCGGTCTACGTTGTCGTATGCTCCTGTAATGTCCAAAAAGGCCACATACAACGGTCTGCTTTCTGCTTTTGATATTTCAATACACTGAGTAAGAACAAACAAGTTATCATCCAAACGCCTACCTATTCTAAAGCCATTCTGAAGCTCTCCCAAAATGTCCTTATTTTCTGCCCATGCTTGAAGCTTTAATTTGATTGCCTGCATTGCTAGCCTGTATATTACCGATGTAATGGTCAACGGTCTATACGAGTGAATTCTGTCTTTCTCCCCCTTACCTTTATAAATTAAATTCATTCTACTTTGTCGCCAACTGTCTGGTATTCGTCTATCTTTTAAAGTTTTTTCAACTGCTTTCACGAGAGCTTCCTTACTTTTTGGTCCCAGTTCATTTATCAGCCTAACGGGAACCTCGTCTAGCCCTGTGGCTGTGCGCTTAGGAATTTTCTCTTCCGCTTTCTTCCAGTTTAAATTTGTAAGCACTAGCTCCTTTCCCCCTTGGGTCTCTTTCATGCTCTTTTTCTCTTCAAATACAACCTCGTCCTTGCCTTGGAAAGATTCAGCTGTTACTTTTTGGATGTAATTTATTGCTGCTTCTCCTTCCAGTCTGTTTTCATCTTCGTCTAGGATATGTTGTTGTATTGTTGTTGATTTCCTGCCTAATAATTTTATGTGATTCCAAAATATTCTAGGTGCGGCCTTCTTTTTCTCACGTATTTCTGACAACCAACTCTCACTTTCACCTTTTAATTTTGCTTGCACCAGTATTTGAACCATAGACTTTTTCTCCCGGTATATTTCCCATTTACCGGTTACTTCATCCTGTGGCAACTGCGCCTTCTTTGCCTGCCTGTGCTCTCGAGATGCTTTCTGTCTTTCGGCGATCGCTTCTCGTATCTCCTTGTTCCACCAGCTTTTCGGTTTCTTTTTTCCTTTCCATTGAACGTGTTGTTTCTCTTTCCGTATTTCTGTCGTTACTACACTTAGAAGCTCACCATATTCCCACCCCTTACTTGGCGACTTGCCAATTTCTTCCTCCACTCTAGTGACTATATTTGCTATTTGTTCAGCGTTCAAATTTGGGCTGGCCATTTTGCTTTCGTTGCTCTCTTTCCCAACTACATATCCCATTTTCAAAATGATGCGTTTATGGTCACTCCCTATGCTGCTAAACCCTTCCTCATCGATGACCATTTCTCTCAACTTATCCTGAATTCCTTCTGTCATCAGACAGTAATCAATGGTCGATTGCCGGTTTCCCACTTCCCACGTGATCTGTCCTTCACACTTAGGCCCTGTATTCACGATCACGAGGTTATGTTGCTCGCAAAGGTCTAGCATTAACTTCCCGTTATTGTCGGTATAGCCGTCTAAATCCTCTATGTGGGCATTCATGTCACCTAATAGGACTATCTCAGCACCATTCCCGAAACCCCTAATATCAGCGCTTATGCATTCTACTAATTCTTTATTCTTCTCTGTGCAATTTATTCCGGTCCACAAATACGTAACTCCAAGCTAAGTTTCTTTCCCACTCATTGTACCTGATAACCAAAGATGCTCTTGACATTGTGAATTTACTCTTTTCCATTTGGCTCCCTGATGGATGAGCATTCCGACTCCCCCTCCCTTTCTTTCCGACTTAGTTCTGTTGCACCCTTCCCATACATAATTCTCAATAAGTGGCGGCTCTTCTGAGTCTGTAAGGTGCGTTTCTGTAACCGCATATACCCCTATTTGTTCTCTACGTAACTGCTCCTCAATCTCTGCCCACTTTTCCTTTCTTCTGCCGCCCTGCATGTTTATGTAGCCTATTGCATGGCGAGCTCTTGTTCTTGCTTTCCTCCTTTTCCTCTTATCGACGGCGATGCTCTTCTGCTGTTCCCCTAGGGGACCTTCTTTATTACTACCTACTCTGACCTCCCGAGCGCCCGCGGGCCCCCTAAAAAAGCAACAGCGCGACCCCCAAGTCGCCAGCCCACTTCTCGTGCTAGCCTGTAATTGAAGTGGATCCCATCTCGTTTAAAACCACCACAACTTCTCACTTCCCTGTTTACTTCGACAACCTCGAAGCCTTTCTCTCGGCTCATTTTCCATATTGCCTCATTGGCAGCCATTACGGCTCTTTGTACGTGACTGTCACGCACAGGCACCTCCGGCACCGTGCACACCACGATCTGCACCTGAGGGGATAGCTCGCGCAAGTCGTCCACCCCCTTCGCCAAGCGCTGGGCTAGTCCTGGCCCTTTCCTGTTCAGGACGTCATTTAGCCCACCTGCTACTACGACAAGGTTGCGCACGTGGGCATTCTCCGTGAGCTTTTCTTTTGCTCGCTCCATGACAGAACCCAGTGTCTGCCCTGGAAATGTCCCTACCGCCACTCTTTTGTCGCCTTTCACCCTCTCCACAATTGCTTTTGAGCACCCAGCCATGTTTGAGTCGCCAGCGATGATCACCCTTTCACTCTCTCCTACCTCTCCCTGCTTCCCGGCTTCCTGTGGCTGCAGCGTCGCCTCCCGCGGGGCGTGTTGCGCTGCTTCGCTATAACTACGCCGATTCACCGGCGGCGAGCTGACTACCGCTTGCCCTGCCACCCTGCCCCCGACTTCGCATGTAGGGTCTACCCTACTTTCTGTGCTTTTGCCTCCGGCTTGGTGTCCCGACCCATCATTCTCCGCTGCGCGCGTCTCAAGCGCATCGAGACGCCTATGCAGTTCTGCTCTCCTTTCCTTCTCTTCTCCAAGCTCGGCCACGGTTCTTACTAATTGCGTGGCCTGCACCGCTTCCACCTTGACCAACTCGGCGACTTTCGCCTGCAAAGCTAACCGCCTCTCCCGCTCCTCCTTCAGGTCTGCTTTCAGCTCCTCGAACTTGGCTGTCCAATTTCCTTCCAGTTTTTGGACTGCTTCCCTGACCTTTTCGCACAGCCTGCACGTAAAGCTAGACTCTTCCGCGTCTGCTAAGCTCTGGAAACTGGTCTCGTCGAGGGAGCACCAGCGCAGGCACTCGTCGCACTGCACTTGCTCCGCATCCCCCGCGGCCTTCCCTTTGTTTGGTTTCATCGCTAGGCCTACTTCCTCAGGCTCAACGAGCACGTCCGCCAAATCACTTCGAAGAGCTAGCTGAGATAGTTACATAGGCCTATCAAACAGGTCCCGCCTAGCACCCAGGCCCAACGAGGGAAACCGCCAGATCCAGACAAAGCCGGCACGTTTACCACGCTTACCACGAATTCAAAATTTGCGCCCCCGCTCCATGCAAAACAAAAGAAGAAAAAAAGACCACCTAGCCACGAACGAGGTCGCTAAAGCCTCGACACAGGAGCGTCCGCACGCCCAATTACTATTTAAATACAAAAAACAGCTAATAAAAACAGAAGCAAGCTCAAAGCATGCACAAAAACTTATGATTTCGTCGTCGCCACGGAGCTCCGAAACGCACGTCCTTCCGCCACAAAATCTGCCGGTCGAGTTCCGGTGGCGCAGGAAATTGGCGCCATCTGTGTACAGGGCGACGCAAAAATCCGTTTCCCTTGCATGGCCTCGTAGATCATCGCGCGCACGCGCGCCGATCCAGGTGGCCAAGCCCTTCCCCCCGCTAGGCTCCTCTCCCTACGCCCTCTCTCGTAATACACTCTCAACTCCCTCACCTTCGACTGTCTACGCGCCGCGCCGCCGTGCCATCCCCGCCGGCCCGGCGGCTGCTGCGTTGACACCACAATCAAAGTGATCGCTGTGGAAAGAGCTTCGATAAAGCAGTGCAACGTGGATCCCGGTAGCTGTTGGAGTAACTCAGGGGCGAACTTTGGCAGCGTCTGCTAGCTGTACCCGGCCTAGGTGCCGCCACCGTCGGCGCCCCGGAAGAGCCGAGAGAAGGAGCGCTGGCACAGGAGGAGGAAAGAGCTGTCGTTACCTTTAGATCATTTATTAAATCTTATGGGCATTTTAGGCATTTATGGGTGTTCTGTGGTGCCACCGCCGCACTCGCGCGTTGGCCGTCTATCTCGCCTGCCTTTGTCTACGTATATGTGTAGTTCTGTGTTTTGTCTGCGCATTTGTTATTTCGTGTGCATTCTCTGACTGATGAGGTGACATGACGAAGCCTCGTCGGAGGAGCTACTGCTGCTTCGCTCCCGGTTGCAGAACTGAACGTGTCGAAGTTTAACACCCGAGGACGACGAAAGGCGCTATGTTTGACATCGGAACGTTCACCGTGCTCATAAGCCCCTGGAACTGACTGGCGCTGTGTGTGAGCTGCAGTTCGAAAGAATATACGTGTTTCGAGACTACGTTCACATGATTGATGGAAATGAGGAAGTGCGGATACCGCGTGGAAAGCCCTCGCTTTCACCGGACGCAGTACCCGTGCACCATGCTGCCGAATGTTCCCATGTACTTGTAGAAGGTGCCAGCTAGTACGCGAAAAATTTCCAAGAGGTGAAAGGTGTGCGCAGAACCTACAGAGCGTGGCTCATCTAAAAAAAACCTTGCTTGCAAGTTGATGAGCTTCAAACGAATGGGCCTGCTGTCGACGTGCAATAGATATGCCGTTTGTCTTATGGAATGTGGCTCAACGGACAGAGCAGTGGGCCGCTAACAAACTTCCCAGCTGTGGTGGTGCTGCTGATGTTCTGGTCTTTTATAACAGTGAGTGTCACGCCATCATAATTGAAAAAATAAGGCTGGCTTCATCAACTAAGGAAGTACACAAGGGGACATCTGCCGGACGTATGTTTGCCATACATTAATATTAGAACCACTGTCACACACAATGGATGAAGCGAAACAGGTGCTGCATGACTCTTCTCGTGCGATTTTACAGCGGAGCTGTAGGATCCCAAGATTTCTTCGTGGTGTAACGTCGACGGAAAACGATCATCTATGCCTCCTACCTCCGTAAGGCAGAGGCTACAAGCACTCAGTAAAGTGAAGCGAACAGTGCATGCATTCTATGTAGTCACTACATATACAGAACAGCATACGCTTCAATAAAGAAGAAGCTCAAAACAAACATCCGAACCACGTGCATAATTGATGATAAGGCACTCCTGCGCCTACATGCAATGCAGCACGTAGCTCTCTCCGCATACGTTTCCCGGTAAACATTGCCGTTGTGCTAGCTGCCGCGGCGACGGCAGCTTAGTGACGTAACTACATTTTCGTACGTGAAAGAAGAACCCACCTAGCAACTGATTTGTCTTGTGTCACGTAAGCATAATAAGGACTCCTGAAGAGCAGTGCATATACGAGGCGCGGCGAATTTCTCTTCTCTCTGGTCCACTCTTTGCATAGGTGCGCAAAGTAGAGGCGCAAGCCAAGTCGCAAGCCGTCGAAACATACTAGGTAAAGTGCATGCGAATGTCGCCACATGAATGATTTCAACCTACGTCGCAATGAGTAATTGTTCTAGTTGTCGTTTACAGCTTCGCTGTCCAACCATCTTTACAGCATGGATTGGAGCCCATTCTTTGCGCGTAAATAAAGCGCTCACTGCAGAACTAAATCTGCGTGTGCACTGAATGTCCTCTTTTCTGTGCGAGTTCCGATAAGCCAGTCGTGCCACCGGCGCGTGCCTGGACTCGCATGTACCAACAAATTTTTTTAAACTTGTGTCCTCGCAAGAAAAGGAAACGAATCATCTCTCTTTCTTTACCCTCTTTCTCTCTATTCTGTAGATTAAAAAAATGGCTGTGGCTTAGTTAAGGTTAAGCCCAGGATGCGAAGCATACTAGCCTTTATTTTAACGCGACAGCGTTAAGGAGCTCGTGTCGCAGAAAAGGCGGTGTCGTCGGCGTCGGCTCAGGCGCACATTTCGTTGTCGCGCCGAACGTTGCGTTGCTCGACGCTCACCGCGTCCGATGCGGGGGGCGACGCCGCGAGCGACGGCGCGAGTTGGAGCCCCGTTTCTCCTCTGTCGTGACGTCACGGTGTCACGTGGTATTGAAGGCGACACCGCCGCGCCTGAGGAGCTGGGTTGAGCTCTCGAGCGACGGCGCGAGTTGGAGCCCCGTTTCTCCTCTGTCGTGACGTCACGGTGTCACGTGGTATTGAAGGCGACACCGCCGCGCCTGAGGAGCTGGGTTGAGCTCTCGAGCGACGGCGCGAGTTGGAGCCCCGTTTCTCCTCTGTCGTGACGTCACGGTGTCACGTGGTATTGAAGGCGACACCGCCGCGCCTGAGGAGCTGGGTTGAGCTCTCGTAATATGCTTCGCATAAAAAAAAACGCGGTGGAGCGTATTGAAACGTGGTTATCACCCGTGCGAGGAGACATCCGACACGTGTGCGTACATGAAGGGGCCCAGGTGAAAGGCGCAGCTGCGCCGCCTGTGCGTTTTCGGGAAAACTGCTTCACCACGGAGTTCCCACAGCCCACTACCCCTAATCTAGTACACCATAATTTGACGCCTGTTAGATCGACATATCCCCCGGTGTAGGGTAGCAAACAAGGTGCACACTAGTCAAAGGAGTGGTGACATATAATATTTATGAATCATTTCATTTTTTTTTCTTGTTAAGAGAAGGTCCAAACGCTCTAAACATTAGTAAAATACAGGCACGTGTCACAGCGTTGTATCTACGTGCGGGAGAGTTTTGGTCCTCGCGTGACTTTTGCAGCAAGACATCATTTTTTTACGTGCCTTGCATGGAGAAAGAAAAAACATCTTATTTCCTTCCTATGTGTTACCTTGTTTATCGAGAGGGTCTCACGTAATTATTGTTCAAAACATAGCGGTTATGACGTCACCTTCAACATTTTACTACTCTGTGGAGGTTGGTAATGTAGATATGACGCGCCCACACGCATGCCTAAAGTTACATATTCAACGACCCCAACAACAAAATGCTGTCTTGGTGTGAAATTTGAGCAAGAACAACGTGGTATCCGTGTGAACATTTTCTTCTTCTTTCAAATAACGTGCAGGGGCCCGGAAAACGGGTTTGTCTCTTAAAATGGCAGAAAAAAAGGACACACATACGAATCACACTATGGCACTAAAGTAGACATTACTCACGTCATAAGGAAGCAGCTTATTATCCCACCGCTACCCAAAAACAGGAATCCCGATCACCACAGGGAAAGGCGGGAGGAAAGGGGGAGGATATTCCAACGCTCTCAGGACGTGGTGTACGTGGACGTGGTGCGTCGTGTACACACGACTGATCAGCATATGTCTGTCGTTGCAGTGAAATCGGAGGGTGATCTTAAGGTCAGCGGATCTATTAAAGCATTCAGAGCCGAGGTGGCTGAGGAATCGGCCATTGCTCTCGCAATGGCCTCGATAATAGTCAGCGATTCTAACCGCAATTTTAAGTTACGCAAAGGGGCGCTTTTCGCCGGAGTCACAACTAATCCTGGCAAACTTCCGCGGTCAGCGGGTGGTCCATATCATCTGGGCGCCTGCGCACACCTCCCCTCCCCGGCGACGAGGCGGCCGACACCGTGGCTCGAGGACTCGCAAGCCGAGCCACCGGGGCGCCGCGGCTGACAGGGGACCGGATGGTTGGCTGCAGGGAGATATATCTATTACAGATTGGGGAGGGTGCGTTTTCCTCCCGCACACCCATCACTTAATAAGCAGCAGGCGGTGCCATGGCGCCTCCTTCAAACCAATCTATACGTATCTAAATTCAGTGCACTATCGTCCAGAACAATATTCGGCCAAATTTTGTCAAGAAAGGGCGGACCTGGATCACATTATCTGGGACTGCCCTCGGGCGCTCCCACGCTCCAGAAGTTAAGGATCGGAAGCAGTGAGCAGCTCGGCCCCCGAAGACCAACTTTTGGCCGTCCAGCAGGCCGAGGATGCTGCCAGAGCTCAAGGGCTTCTGGCCGCCACCTAGGCGGGGTAGCCCCCGCCACCAATGAAGAGGAAACGAATCGCCCAGGAAACAGACGAACAGCGCGCCGAACGACTGGCTAAACGCCGCAACATAGCTAGACAACCAGACTAACCTGGACTTGCAATCAAGATTAACCAAGGCTAACCATGCTATGGATTATCTTTCGCTGCGTATATCCTGGCATAGCCGAGTTAAGCAACTGCCAATTTTTGCTCTCTCTTGCACTTTGCGGGGCTTTCTTAGCTCGAATTTCGCATAGAGATTAGATTTTATGGTCCCATACGTTCGGTATACTTGTGCACAGAGTTTGTTCAAATAGCTTTCGGCTCTTGCAGTTAGCAGAAGCATGGCCTTTGAGATTGGCATTTGTTACCAAGCGAGAGACGCAGTTGAGGTGTTGATTTTAACAGCACTTATTCACAGTGCTTCTTTTTTTCACACATGAAGTGTCAAGTCTAATTGTTATATTGAACGATGTTTACAAATATGGACTTTAAGAGCTCCAAATCTCTTTTAAACGATTTATCTTCAGAAAATGCACGTTCATGTATTATCCTTACGTGCGATAAGCGTATCGCAGCGCTTCTACAATTTCAAAAATATGCGAGTATATATATATATATATATATATATATATATATATATATATATATATATATATCACTCTTAGGGCAGAGTTACACCCTATGGCTTGCCCCTTCTGATAACGCGCGTGCCGTTCGTAGTTCCGGGCTCGCAGCGTTAAAGAAAGGAAACGCATCAAGGCAGGTAACGATTATTGTTGTGAGGCAGAAGGGGCAAGCCAAAGGGTGTAACTTTGCCTAAGAGTGTACTCGCCAACTTTCTGTGGCAAGGAATTAAGGCAAAGCGCGCACAAGTGAGAGCACTTCTGAAAAGGGTCCCATGTTTTCATCCTTGTTAGTTTAAGCTGGGGAAGAGAAAACAAACACCTTACTAACAGCAGTTAAATAAGATAAATTAAACCACTGAATGTAAAAGTTTGCGCGCGGCCGCGCGCGTTTGTTTAAAGTACTATAGTGCGGGTTAATAGTCAATGGCTCAACCGTATGCTCGCCAGCCAATGGCAAGCGTACAAACGCTTGAGAGAGAGAGAGAGAGAGAGAGAGAGAGAGAGAGAGAGAGAGAATAGACATTTTTATTAGGTAAATGCAGCTATGGAGAGGCGTCCTCATTCCAGAATGCCTTGAGCTCGGGCCGCGTCCTGGGCCCTCGCAATCAGCCGTTGCTGATCCTCGAGGTCGGAGCTGGCCAAGGCTCTCTCCCAAAGCTCGTTAGTGGGGTAAGGGTTCGGAGGATTTAATGGTGCCGCTCTGCAACCCCCTACTATGTGCCTGAGGGATACGGGCTCTGTGCAGAAGCGGCATTGCGGAGAGAATTTTGTAGGGTCTATGAGGTGATTTCTGGTTGGGTGGGGGAATGTATTAACCTGTAGAGCTCGGAGGAATCGCTCCTGCTCTCTAGGTAGTGACTTGTGTGGGGGTGCATATGTTCTGCACGTTAGCTTGTAGTGTTGTGTGATGTCTTGGTAAGAGACTAGAGGGTGCATGCGCTCAGGTTCAGATTCCTCGGCGTCGGCTCGGTGGGTCAGATCTCGAGCCACGTGGTTGGCGACCTCGTTGCCAGGAATGCCTTGATGAGCTGGCGCCCAGATGATCATGACTGATCTCGTTGGCGGCTTTTGATTGATGATCCGGAGCGTAGTAGCATGAATTCTGCCGCTAGCAAAGTTGCTGCACGCCTGTTGGGAGTCGGTCACTATGACTTCAACCTCTGTTTGGGAGAGCGCGAGGGCTATGGCCGCTTCCTCGGCTTGGAGGGGATTGTTTCGTGTGAGCGAAATGCTGCTCCGATGTTCTGTGTTGACGACTACGGTGGCTGTTGTGGCTGCGCGTCTGGAGTAAGAAGCCGCGTCAGTGTAGGCTGTAGAGGGCAGAGTTCCGTATCGCTTGTGTATGGCCAGGGCGCGGGCCTCCCTTCGCTCTGCGTGGTGCACTGGGTGCATATTGCGAGGTAGAGGACGTACGGTGATGTTTCTCCGGATGGCATGGGGTAAGCTCACATTCTGAGGCGGCGGATGGCTCAGAGGGGCAGAGAGCCCCAGGCGTAAGAGAATGGACCTCCCTGCTTCCGTAATCGCCAGCCTTGTTCGCTGACTGGATAAATGTGCCTCGTTCAGCTCCTCGGCCTTCTTGTGCACACCTAGTCGTAGTAGGCGTTCTGTGGACGTACTGATTCGCAGACCCATCGCCTGTTTATATGCCTTTCTGATCATTGTGTTGATTTTCTTGGGTTCCGTATCGTTGAGTAGTGCGTACGGAATAGCGTAAGTTATTCGAGACACGACGAAGGCTTGGACAAGCCGAAGCGTGTCCGCCTCCCCCATGCCTCTTGTCTTGGTTGTTATTCGCCGGATCATGTGCGTAACTTGGGCTGTTGTATTCTTAAGCTTTTGAATTAATATTGTATTGGTGCGATCCGACTGGAAAACCATTCCCAATATCTTTACGCTCTGAGACGGAATGATGGTGTGTCCCTCGAGTTGTATGTTGATAGTGGGCGAGTCGCACGTGTGTTTCTTTCGCGGTGAGACCAGGAGTAGCTCCGACTTTTGGGGGGCGCAGCTGAGCCCGCATGACTTAGCATAGTCGCTCACCACGTCTGCAGCTTCCTGCAAGTGGTTCTCCATTTCCCCGATGGACCCTGTGGACGACCAGATGGTAATGTCGTCGGCATATAGGCCATGCCGGATCCCTGGGATGTTATCGAGGAGCGGCGGTAGGGCGATATTGAAAAGGAGAGGAGATAACACTGCGCCCTGTGGTGTGCCGCGCCCGCCCAGTAGGAAGAGGTTTGTGGCTTTGTCCCCGACCTTTAGGATGGCTTTTCTATCTGAGAGGAAATCTCTGATATAGGAGTACGTCCTGGCCCCACAACCCAGCGCGTTTAGCCTCTGTAAGATTGCTGTGTGCTTGACGTTATCGAACGCCCCTTTAAGATCTAAGGCGAGGAAAGCCGTGGGGGAGTTGCGTGTCGCTGGTACAATCACCTCCTCTTTCAGCTGAAGTAGGATGTCTTGAGTTGAGAGGTGTGGACGGAATCCTATCATCGTTGTTGGACGTTTCCCCGAGTCCTCCAGTAATGGTTGTAACCGACTGAGAACGATGGGCTCTAGGAGCTTTCCTACACACGAAGTGAGGGACATCGGTCATAGGTTCTCAATGGCTAGTGGCTTGCCTGGCTTCGGTATCAGACGAACCTCGGCTATTTTCCAGTCCTCGGGAAGGTTTCCTTTCCTCCATACTTCGTTAAGATGAGCGGTAAGCTCTAGTAGCGAGGGGATGTCAAGATTTACGAGTGCCTTATTGGTAATTTGGTCCATTCCCGGGGCTGTGTGGCGTCTCAAGCCCATTATCGCCGCTGTTACCTCATGTAGATGAATGTCCTCATCTAGGAGCTCGTTAGGGGTGCCGGTGTAGGGTGGCAGATGCTCCGGTGGCTGTGTGGGGAAGTACTGGGCTTTGTTTGAACCGCACCGATGGCACCGGCTGTTGGAAGCTCAGTGCTGACGCCCGTTATTGCAACTGGGTCGCAAGCCCCAAGGGTAGCGTTGGCCTGGCGGCCTGGGGCACACTGGAAGCATCCGAAGGTCCCAGCAAAGCATGAGGCGACTGCTAACAGAACAACTTGTTTATTCTAGCATCGCAAAGAGCGGGCGGTCAGGTCGACCGAAGTAGAGAGACGGGAGAGCACGTTACTCAACAGCAGAAATCGGAGCCTCTCTCCTGGCGTCCGGGGGCAGCTGCTCTTATACTCTCGGACTTGAGAGCAAGAGGGAAGGTCACGGGACTTCACCACGTGACAGCGGCGACGGACGGACTGAAAGACACGTTGGAACAAGGAGGTGACGCATCAGCCGGGCCGGCGCCGGACAGACCTCCTCGCTTCACACTGGGGGAGCTCCTCTCCCCGGCTGCCGCGCTTTGACAAGCGTGGGCACACACACACACACGCACACACAAAGACACGTGGCACTGATCATGCCGGGACGCGCTCGGCGGGGCGCGCTCGCGGCCGCTCCGAACGGGCCAAAATGTCCGCCGCTTGGAACGAAGCTCCGGCGTACGTTGCATCCGCGCTGGCTTTACCGCGCGTCGTAGGCGAAACGTAACAGACCGCCCCGCCGGGGGAGGGAGATCCCGATGGTCAGGGGACTGCATCCGCTGTCCGGAGGGATGTCGCTCGATGATGCTCATAACCGAAGTCGGTCGTCCCACGGCGTTTCTTGAGCGCAGCGCACCGAGAAGGCCTCGTTCTCACGTTCAGGTTCACAGAGGACACTGCAAAGTGACTTCGGGAGAGTTCTCATTTTTCTCTCGTTCCCAGCAAGCGTTAGAACTACGCCGAAACTCAGCCGTTCAGTCAGCAAGCACGGCACAACCCTCACTAAGCCATGCCAGGCTCTTTCCCCTTTAATACTACTGCCTAGTTCCTTACAGTAGTCTAGCAGCACTCAGAACGCGTCCACAAATCGGAAAATTGCACTAGAAAGCACATCATCACTTTGAAACACTACACAAAAGCAATATGTTAAAAATCCTGCCTCAGGAAGAAAAACATCAATAACAAACAATTTTGAGGCTGATTCCCACGTTAGGGGCTTCGACTTAAGCCATCGGCGTTACCGTTGAGACTCCCCTTTTTGTAACGCACCTCAAAAGATTGTTGTTGCAAAGCAAGGCTCCAGCGCAGGAGGGGGCCATTTGTGAAAGAGATAGTCTGCAGCCATTGGAGAGGGCAGTGATCCGTTTCGAAACATGCGAAGCGGAGATCGCAGCGAGCGACCGTACACGAGCTCAGCTGGCGAACACCCCGTAGCCGCATGCGGCGCGGTCCTCAATGCAAACATCACCCCAGGCAGAAACAGTTCCCAGTCAGTTTGTTCTTCAAACCACAATGCTCTCAACACGCGCTTCATGACGGAGTGGAGCTTCTCAACGGAATTCGACTGGGGGTGGTGCACTGAGCTGTGTAGCAGCTTTATCCCGCACCTTTCGAGAAAGGCCGTCGTCAAAGCGCTAGTAAACACTGTGCCCTGATCTGATTGGATTTCCGCAGGAAAACCAACTCGCGCAAATATGGACAGTAGTGCATTGACTATCTCAACTGAGCTGAGTTCTTTAAGCGGCACTGCTTCAGGGAACTTTGTAGCTGGGCAGATTACAGTCAAAATGTGTCTGTACCCCGTGGCTGTTACCGGCAGAGGTCCCACTGTATCAATAACGAGCCGTCTAAAAGGCTCCGTAATGATAGGTACCAACTTCAACGGCGCCCTCGATTTGTCCCCTGGTTTGCCGACCCGCTGACAGGTGTCCCTACTAGAAAATCCTATTTGTTTTCAAACGGGTTTCATCAAATAGGGTTATGGAACGGGACCCCGTTTGAACCTGTTCAGTCCTGACCTGTTTAAATCCCGTTTGTTCCTGTTTAAACCTGACCCGTTTAAATCCTGTTTAAACCTGACCCGTTTAAATCCTGTTTAATCCTGACCCGTTTAAATCCTGTTTAATCCTGACCCGTTTAATCCCGTCCTATCTAACCAAGACCCGTTTGCCCCTGTTCAGACCTATTTTTTGCTACATTCATACCAGGTCCTTTCAGAATGGATTGATGTTGCTTAATATAATTTACTCTTTACACATATTTTGTGCACTTGTGTATTTGCGATCAGCATTGAAGAGAAGTAGATCTGCATTAGGTTCGCAACAAGAAGCCACTTTCATATGTAGGTTTGCCTGGTACATTGCTTGATACGAAGATGAACACAATTTTCGGCATAAATTGATTAGCACTACCAACACTGATGTGATACATTATGAACAAGTTTTGTATGACCCACGAGTACGTCCTCTATGTATGACCTACAAGAAAACGCACCCTGAAGAAGATTGTACCTCCTTTTCATATTTATACTACAAGTATGCAAATATAATTCTTGCTAGTTTAGTAAATGTTCGATTACTTGTACTCGTCTTAATGCAGTGCTTCTTGCTGTAATGGTTTGTACACAAATCCACAGTAAAGTGTAATTTTGGGGTGAAAAATGTCAGGCAAAGTATTGGCATGTACTTGTAATTGAAAAAGACAAGTATACTTTACGTAGGTATTTCTGTACACCCACTTGAGCTTTCATTAAGCCTGAAGTCCTCTGGCCTAAATAAAAGCATGTCATAAATGTCTCAAGCACTGTTTATTGGACCTTCTAACGGTATTTCGATGCATCCAGTCTGCCGAGAGAAGACCGCTGGAGTGGGTTGCTTGGGTGAGAGCGAGCAGGGCACCTGAAAAAGTAAAGCCAATAATTTATCTTGACTCATGCAACAGGTTAGCACATAGGCAAATTTGCCTATGTTCTCACAGATAAGAAAGGTTCAGCATTCCGGTCATAGAAGATAACGAATACATCTTATTGAAAAATATGTGGTTTCATGCACTGCCTATGTTTCAAGGGAACATGAATTACTGTGGGAGAATAAGCTGTCATAATTAGCAGGCGATTGAAGCAAGTCTTATAGGAAAAAGATGGACACATCGTTTGATTAACAATAATTACTAGTACAGTAAAACCTCGTTAAACCGTACCCGCTTAAACAGTAGTTTCGGTTTAAAAGTAGTAAACTCAATTCCCCGACTCAGCGGCCATTGAACATAATGTATTTTGTATCCGCATAAACCGTACCAGCTTATTGCGTACGCATCGGTTAAAACGTAGCGTTTCCACTTTTCGTCGCGCAAACACGGCGGTGCGTCGTCTCCATCGGGCGGCCCGGCAGAACAACAAGACTCAGAGATCGGCACAACGGCCTCCAAGCGCCCTGTGCGTTTGCACGTGAAGCCGCATCAACATCAACATCATTTCGACGCCGCGTGGACGCCGTGCCGGAGAGCGTTGTGGCGTCGTGCAAGCGAGAACTCTCGTCATGCCGAAGCTAGGATAAAAAAGACGCCGGGTGCTCAGCATAGAAGAAAAATTAGACATCGTCGGCGCTGGCCCGCGATATGGATCTGCTGTTGACTACAGTGTGTGGCATTTGGAATGCGAAGTTGCTCGGCAGCGCTGCTGCGACCGCGAAGAGATGTCGGCTACGAGGTTCGACTTTTCACCATCGTTGCCGCTGTTGTTGCCGAAGTGTCAACTAGCGACAGTGATGAGGACGACACGGAAAGCGACAGCACGGGCTATTCAGGCCCGACAGTGGCAGAAGCTGCGCGTTACGTCAGCCTCATGAATGCGATCGTCGCAAGAACGGGCGCGATAACGTAACTATTCCAAACGAAAAGTTTTCCAACTCCGGCACCCGGCAATGAAAAAGGCGCCCTGGGACTTATGCAGCACTACTGCGCGGGTGCACGGAGAATACGTAACGCCAACGAGGAATCTGCCGTGCGAGTGTTTGCCGAGAGGAGGGGGGCTGGCTGAGGAGCTGGCACGCAGCTTCAGCAAGTTTGAGGCCGCTGTCGTCGTGCTAGGCCGCCGCGATATCAAACGAAAATAACATTTACGTCCCGCGAACTGAATAAATACTGCATGTTTTTCCCCTTTCATCGCACTCTCCCTGAGTTCCGTTTTCGACAGATAAGTGGGCGATCCCATGCTATTTCGCTTAAACAGTACTACCGTTTAGTACGTACTTTTTCCGAGCTCCGGCCGACTACGGTTTAACGAGGTTTCACTGTATTGAAGCAACAGAATACAAACATGAAATACCTTTAAAAACAACACCAACAGGTTGAGATAATAAATTATTCAGAAACTAAACCCGTCTGCCAGCAAAATACCGTAGTGTACTGGCTTTGACATTGCGCTGCTCAGGCAGAGGGCATGGGATTGAATCCCAGCCACAATGGCTGCATTTAGATGGCAGGGAAATGCCAAAACCCCTATGTAAGGTCTATTGGGTACACGTTAAAGGAGACTAGGGATCCCGCCAACTTGAAGTTATAAAAACTGGGGTAAATTTCGAGATAAGTAAACTCACAAAAGTAGAAGGCCCTGGCCATGCGAAGACCATATAAAGCCTTTTAAGGTAGGTGCCAGCAGCCGCTAAATTTCTTGCAAAAGCGAAATATAGCAGAAGCGGTATTTTTCCGTAGATCACTTTTGCAAGGTATTTTACAATTTGACACCCGACATGTTGGGCATCTACGGGCAACAGCAATTCTGGCACAGATCATAGCAAACACTGTTGCACCTAGGTATACATAGACAAATAGGTATAGGTACAGTCGCCGACTGATTTTCCGGACATGACTACTCGGTCTGCTTCACGGCACCGCCATTCTCCCCATGGACCATAATATATAACAACTTCCGAAAATTCGGACGCCTTGCAACCTCTCGTCTGATTTTTCGGACACTCCTTGAGCCAACTTGATCGAGAGCACCATGCACTGACTCTCACCGTTGCATGGTTCTACTTGCTGAACGCCATTTTTGTTTTGAACGAAGCCTCCTTGGTGCCCCACGAAGTGGCACTACTACAAATCCCTGCTCATCATCATCGTTTCTGCCTGGTTTGTAGCTACAGCAGTTCTGGTCTCAGCTTAGTATGCGATGCCAAGACAATCCAGCAGCTGATTTGTTTGTTTCTTCGTGCACGACGCTGCAAGTAGGCCAGGTTTTTTGTTTGTGCAACTGATGTCGGCGTGACGATGTTTGACGAAGCAAGATGGGCCAATTCATTTCACTAATATTTAGAATAGCTACCTGTAAGCACCACCTACCTTTCAACAACATTTGCAAAGCAAAAAACCTCATCCTGAAAATCTGCACACGAAGACATCGGTAGCATCATCAGCGTGGGGCCTCAAGATAATTCGGCAAGCCAAGAAATTACTGACAGCACGAGTGCAATCATGCCAACAGGAAATCTGTGGCTGAATAATGCACCTTCTACCACTTGGCAGACAGTGCATTTTCGCAAGGCCCTAACTACGGCAGATCATTGTTAAGGAGTTCCCGAATGCACAACTCTATGCCATTTTCCCGCTGACTCTAGGGAAGCACCTCTGCACAGTTGCAAGAAAAAAAGCTAGATGCCCCAAGAGAAATGAGCCCACTCAAGCCATGGAAGTTATGTTTACCTTGTCTTCCTACAACTACTCTAAACCTAGGACTGCTGTTTTGCACAAGGGAACAAACGTCAACATTGGTGCCTCGCCCAACACAAGTGGTCTGCGCCGTAGAAGGTGCCATCAGTCAGCCCACAGATGAGGCCCACACCAGTGCTGTCAGTGTGCTGTACAAATTGCAGAAGCACAGCCTACAAGCTTGTCTGCCTTAGTGTGATCGCAATAATTAACGAAAACCAACGAATCAAGTTTGTTTCGTGCTGAGAACAGTTGCCTCATGCTGGATTTTCCTACAATTCTTTCTAAGCACAGATAATGCTTCGTTTGTTGTGTAGGCATGTAAATAATGAAAAGGCCTGCATCACTATCTCTGAAAAAAATAATGTAAGAAAGCACGTACAGTACACAGGTGCAGTGTCTATCACATACCATTTCGTGCAGTAGAGGCTACATCGGATAAACCGGCAAACGTATAAATGACTGGCAGCGTGACCAAGCAAACTTGATGTGTGGGTCAGTCAGCAGTGGTAGTGCACTACTCTCGGTGCACATGCACCTATGTTTAAAAGCTGCTTGATCGTGACAAAATAAAAAGACAAAAGCGCTGGAGAGATATCTGAAACTTTTCTTATATGTATGACGAGGAACCTAGCACTAGCTCCCCATGCAGAGAATTACTAGACAGTGAGACTGCTTCTTATCATTGTAAAACAAATGTCACACTCACCATGTGATGCATCCTTTTCGTTTCTGTGCGAACAATATGTATTCAGATCTATTCTCCCCCTTTCACCTTTTGCACAATATTACTGTGCGAGCTATAATAATGAACTGTTAGTAGCACTCTGACCTGTTGCCTCCTTTCTTTCCTTGTGAATTGTGTGCTAAATACGGCTTTTTTTGGTGAAAGAGTGCTAGTTTAACGCATAAACTAGCGCCGTGGCACTTTGCAATAAAGGACTGTTATAATTCTCTAAAAATATGTCCATGCAGAACAGTGTCAAAAGAACACCTTAAAGAAAGAACATGAGTGTATCTATCATAAAGACCAATCCTTGTCTTTTTTCCTTAACATAATTTTCAATACCGATATTGAAGTACAAGCTCACCATATTATATCACCTCGTCAATGAAGCAAGGCACAATGGCGCCCAACTGTCGCGGGACCAACTTGGATGTGGAGATCAGCGCAGATCAGCAACATAGCATCGTCTGCTTACACTTCTTCTCCAGGTCCAGCCGTACCTATAGCAGCTATAAAACAAGTGAGCTTAGAATAACAAGTGAAACAATATAAAAAGTGGCAGTGAACAAAGCAACTTTCGTTAGGCATAAATAGGATCGCATTGCTGACATTATGCACATAAGTAACTTCATTTTGAGCAACAAAGCATCCAATTTAAGAAACATTATATGTATGAGCTATCTATGTGAGAAAGATTAATCGAACGCCCTCTATTTGCTACACCCCTCCCCTTATGCATGGATGTCTCCCTGACTGAGTGAGCTGGGCTGATCCCAGGTATAGTGTAAGTAAAGGGTGTCACTTGGTGGGCCAATCTCGATACCATTGCATGACTTGTACAATAATTTTAATGTGTATTGTAATGCTGGCCATCCTGCAGGCACTGCAACATTATAGCACCCATAAGGCTAATGGTATTACCTGATAAGGTTAACTAATAAGTGTCCCCAGAAGCATAACTCGGCATGTATACTCGGAGGCCATTATTATAAGAGAAGCAATAGCAGAGGTGAAGCTTTATCCTGTGCCATATGCAAAATGGCCGAGCACGCCCAGCTTTTGGTTACATTCTCACTTGTGACCACTGCAACAGGCTGACTGACATGCGTAACCAGCAGTTTGTAGGACCACATTTTCATAACCTGCATTTTTTTTTACATCTGAAGAGATCAGCCTCAAGCTCCATGCTGCGCTGCACTCGAGAAGCATTATAAACTGGCAACATTTAAATGCTATGCTGCATGGTTTGTTGCATGCTTTAGGAATTTACTTATTTATTGTACACATAGCTCATAGTCTCCAGTTGGAGTATTGCATGAGGTGGCAAGAAAACAAATTCTGAACTAACAAGGAGAACATTCAACAAAACAAGTCAGACCAAAGAAAAAAAAATAACATACTCTCATAATGGGACTATGTATCTGGCAGCTAGCTTATAAAAAAGACAATTAGGAATGTTTTACTACTGGTAGCGCTTTAGGGGATGGAATGTAGAATTCCAAGCATCATAGACTTTTCCCGTATTCACAAACCAACCTTATACTTATCTTTTGCCTTCCTTACCTTTTCAGCGCCTTAACGCGTTTCATAAACAAACCTTATGCTTAAGCCGAACCTTTCCTTAACCTTACCGGCTCGGAAAAGGAGCGTTCCTTAAGGTAGCCCGGCAGCTACCTTAAGGCGCCACTTATTATGGCCGACCACGCAAGCAGCTTTTCGGAGCTAGTCGATTTTGTCACCTTATTAAGGGAAGCCGATGTTCGTGAAGCCCTTCCTTATGTAAAGCTCATCCAGCGTGTACTCAGGGACCGTCAGAATGTCATGGAGATGTACAATGACGGCGAGTTTCTTGGCGGGTTCCGCTTTTCAAAACGAGCGGTGGTACACCTTCTCTCCATCCTGCCACTTGCTCCGAGCCCAGACGATCGCGGTTCGCCCGTGCCGCCACTTCTCTTTCAAGTTGTCCCAACACTTGCGTAGCTGATGCTCCGTGCGCGGGTGGACTCCGTTCTTACTGTTGAACTGTTCTTCTATCTGCTGCCATTTCTTTTTCTTCTCGCTCAGGGACACCGCATCAGTACGCTTGATCTCCAGCACGTTGCTCTCTCTCGTCACCAAGTCAATCAAAGTTCCCCGCTCCTCCTCCGTAAAGTTGATTTTTTTCCTCTCAGTGGCCATTCCCACAACAGATCTTACAATAAGCAAACGAACACTTCAAAACACAAATAAATGAACAAATAAGGAAATAAATAAATAAATACGTGCAATATTTACAGCATCTAAAAGTACAAAGCGCAAGTTATAGCTAACACACAAGAGAAAAAGTGAAGCAACTGCGCTCGAGCACCGCAAAATGGAAATGGAAAATGAAGCACTGCAAATGAAAAAAAAAAACGGCAACGCGTGTTGCCATGGCAACACGCGTTGCCGTTTTTTTTGTGCGTCTCTCATCTGCAGATGAGAGACGCGCAACAGCTAGAACTCGCTCTTTCCACAACGCGTAATAATGCGCCATCCAATTTTTATATTTATTGTTCTCAGCGACAAAAATGTGTTTCCTTTTTAATAACTGAGCGGTTTAAGGCCAAGAAAAGTTCATAGCCTCGCACCCATGCTCATCTCTTATGACGATAAGGCTGCCTTCGATAAGGACGCCTTTTCACCCAATAAGGGACGCTTCTGAATCATACCTTGGCCTTTTCTCAACCTTATACTTTCCTCATCCTTATAAAAGGGCGCCTTATAGCGTTAAGATAAGGTTGGTTTGTGAATACGGGCCTTAAGCCACCTTTCGTGGTTTTTTGTTTTGAAGTCCTATTCTCTGTACTATTATAGAAATGAATAGCCCCCTCCAAAATAAAACAAAGAAAACATGTAATGCACAGTAATGTAACACAATAATGTAATGCACAACAGTGAATACTTAGAAAAATGTAATTAAGAACATGGAGTCTATGTGGGCACAGATGTTAGATGTCTACATGAAAGCATAATAATAAAGGTGGGCAGAGCATTTATGCTATTGTCGGGCAACCTGCTGCAAGACATACAGGTAAAAGGATATGCATGCCTCACAACACAGTCCCTAAAAATATATGTCACAATACAAGTGAGTAGGTATATCATGCTTATCTACAATAGCTCCTAATTATATTTATTTCAAACTGAAGGTGGGCCAAATTCTAAATATACGATTCAAGTAGACAGAAAAGGGACGTTATGAATATGGCATCTACAGCAAAAGTGTTGTACATTATGTCATACCTGCCAACCTGTGAACATAATATTTTGTAAAAATGCTGCAGACACTAAATTCTTTGTTGGGGACATAACACACATTATTTTAAAGCTTGCTCTCAGCACCCCCATTGTTGCATACACACACACATTATTAATAAAGGGAAAATCGCACATCCACCCACTCGTAGCAATTGCTACAAAAGAAACCCGTACGGATTCCTCGAAAGGAAAGCCTCATAGTTGAAAAAAAGAAACCGTCCAGGTCCGGGACTCAAACCCGGGACCACCGTCTTTCCGGGACAGCCGCTTTACAATCTAAGATAACCAGGCGGCTAGCAGATGGCCGGGCGAATTCGAATTTGTCGACAACATGAAGCAAAGGCAAGGGTGTGACGTAATAGTTCTGCGGAAACGCGCAAGGTGTACAGAGGTAATTAATAAAGGGGAAAAAAATATTATGTCAAACCCTTGCCTTTGCTTCGTGTTGTCAACTAATTCGACTTCGCCCTGCCATGTGCTAGCCACCTGGTTATCTCAGATGGTACAGTGGCTGCCTCGGAAAGGTGGCAGTCCCGGGTTCGAGTCCTGGACCAGGACGAATTTTTCTTCAACTGTGCAGCTTTCCTTTTGAGGAACACATACGGGTTTCCTTTGTAGCAAATGCTACGATGTCTGATTTTCCCTTTAATAATTACTTCTCTCCACCTCGTGTGTTTGCGCATGACTATTACGTCACACACACATTATCAACCATTATTTAACTTGTCGTGCAGCACAAAAAGCAGCAGCGCACTTGAAACCAGTAACTGACAACTTTGTTTTTTTTTTAGATTACAGAGCTTTTTCAGCGTGTTTGCTGCTGCCGCTTTACGCTGCTTCATGAATTTATCTGACCAAACTTCCCTAAAGCAAGTGCCCCTCTGATGTTCTCGTTAGAGATATTGCATCGCTAATAATGAACCATTACAAGTACCATTACAATTAATTTTTACGTGCATTTTAACAATGTCATGCCTTTAATCTCTCAACAGCTTTAAAATATCTTAACCAACACAACTTCATTGTCTTTCTAAAGTGACATCCATAAAATTGTAAAATGAGCCCACATTTGTAAACCCACGGAAAATTCAGGAGAGTTTCCAAACATGGATGATACCAACAAAATCTGCAGCTTCTGTAAGTGGCAGCAACTGCTTTGCACACACCTTGTCACAGCATGCACATCAGGTACTTTGCCGTGCTGTTGAGGCTGCAGAAGTGCCGCAGGTGCATATCTGGAGGTGCCTCTGGTTCACAAAATCTTGCCATCCCTAAACAATAATAAATGCTTAATTTATTGTAATCTCTGCTGAAACTGCAAACTTGTGATATAAAAAGATCACGTCATATTTTGAAAAAAGTCTCATACAACCAGTTACATGAAGCTGCAACTGGTTGTGCAAATATCTGACCGTAACATCACAGGCGGTTAAATAACACGTAAATTGAACTGTAGCAAACATGAATCTACTATGAAAAGGTTCACACAAACGTACAGCTGTATAACGTGAAATGTGAGTTGTACTATCAAAAAATTCCTTAGGACATGAAAAGCGTTCCAAAACCTAATTTGTTTATGCGGCGCAACAAAGCACTGCTCCCAAAGGACGATGCGCTCAAAATTTCAACAGACCACCTCTTTTTCTGGAGAGACAATACAGAAAAGAGAAAGATTTTTCGATTAAAAAGAAACATTGCTTTTGTAATTTCGGCTTCTCTGCAAGATCGGAACCCTTTACAAGTACACGAAAACACACAGGACACTAATACACGTCATCTGACGACACTCTATAAACAGACGAATTTCCATACAAGCTGAAAATCTGGCCATGCGTCGACGAAGAAATCGGGTGCTATCTCGCGCAGCTGTTAGCTGTGAAGACGACACATCGACGTACTACTTCTGGAAATGCCTATACCATTTCTCAATGAAAAATTATGTACACAAACAGTAACTTTCTTTGCTTGAATTTTTGTGCCCATTTAGATAAAAGAACCACCCGCGCTAGCGTGCTTCATAGGTGAAAGTAAATAAACCACAGATAGAGCTGTTGGTAACATGAATACGTTTTAGGGCAATTTCCATGGAACTTTTTGCTAAATGTGCACTGCGACATGAAGAACAACCATTTGAAAAGCACATTTATAATTCTTGCTGCTTTACTCATTCGGATTCGGTTGTTGTACGGATCTTGCGATACGTACAAGAACGCACACTTCACGAACCATAGACAGGAAGAATGCGCGCAAGCGCCGGACTTACCTTTCTAGGCGTACTCGGAAAACGCTCCTTTTAGCGTCACAGGTGCCGCGGCATCGACTGCACCAACGGTCCTTCCGGCGCACACACTGTTGAATTGCGGATCAACTACAGGACGTAAGAGCACAATTTTCACCAAATTCTTCCGTACAGTGTGATACGATGCGAGAGTGCCAGAGGAGGAGATCCTTTTCGTGAGCCCGGAACAAAGAAAGTGGTGAAGGCTCATACCTTCGACATCGGCGCACCACACGAAGGATACTGCGGGCTACATTACGCGGTCCCAGGGGTTTTGTGATTCTCAATGAATACAAAATGCACCACAATTACTCTCGGCACAGCGTACACACGATTAAACAACTGCATCGGACGGCGTCAATGCAGCGCGCACTCACATGTAGCTAAGGCTGAAGACGGCAAAATAATATCACCTGTAACTTTACCGGCGCTACCTGTGCTGCCATCTGTAGGCCGCCACCGAAAGCGACCGTGCTTTCGGTGATCTCATGGGTGGTGACGGCGTTGTATTTCGATGTTATGCGAGTCGTACAGCGTCTTGTACGACGTGTTTCAGCAACGTTGCTTTTAATAGAGAGGACGGCAATGTGCGTATACGCCGTATAGACGTCTCACCCACTTGAATAACGCAACAGGAAATTTTCAGTCTGTCGTATTTTGGGACGTTGTGACTGTCGTTCTGTTCTCTGTAGTGTGACGTCTTGTAGTCGAAAATTCTGTAGCTTCTGATCAATATATTTGATTAAAAATTGACAGAGACCTCTTTAAGGATAAGAAAAATTATTAATACAAAAAAAGAAAGTAGAAAAAAAAAGCTTTCGCACAGGATTTGAACTGCGGACCTCATGATTCCGAGACAAGCATCTTACCACCGCACCACGCCGAACATGCCCGCAACTCGACTAGGCCAGTAATATAAATCTCTCTCTGGGTTGCTGTTTACATTTACATTTTAAAAGCCAAGATGCGCTTTCACTTCACCGGTCGCGTCAACTGCCGTATCTCTATATGCGCAAAAGTGTTGTTACCATCGACAGGTACATCGTGGAATGCTAGAACATCAATTTTGCTGTAACGATATCCATATTTAATAAGAAATTCAGAAATAGACAACGGTGACCGGGGACACTGAAGGTTTTTACTGCTAATTTCGACAGTTGTCTCTTGCTCTTTACACTTTTGAGCTCGCATATAATTCGTGCGTTCAATGCAAAATAGCTACATAAACACTCGTGGGTGAGTCTCGATCCGGACAGTATACTGGCTTCTCACGGCAGCGCTGTACCAGATTAATGAGACCCGAGCGAGAAAGCTTTTCACGCAACTTTGTGGAACAATCCAAAACTTCTTTTCCGCTTCGCATAAGCTTGTGCAATATTTCTGGGAAATTAACTAATTTGTCAGTGTAACCGCACATGTAAGTCCACAGGACTGTGTGCCCCATCTTACCAAATAAAACAAAGCGGATACGCAGCCATTCCCGCAGATGGTATGATTTTGATCAGCGGCCGATTTTGAGGAGGCCGGTAGCACGTTGCTGGTGCCGCGTCGTCACGGCACAATTATAACAATTGGCCACGTCGACTTTAATACCGGTGTCGGTGCTATCAGTATTGCCGGCTTCAGAGAAGCACGATTGAATACCGCGCAAGAGAAAAGTGCAGTGTACACCACCGATGCGAAGCTGACATAATTAAAGGGCCGCGACGGAAAGTGCTTCTGTTGCGACTTCAGAACTCTTGGCCGTCGCGACCGAATGTTTCTGTTGCGACGTCAGAATTGCTGTCGTAACGTCAGAAATGTCTGTCGCAGCTACAGAAACGTTAGGAACTTCTGTCGTACAACAGAAATTTCTGTATTTGCAGCAGGAATTCCTGTTGTCTTTTTCAACTGGGCAGGACCGGGAATCGGTTTGAAATTCGCAGCTAGCATATCGCAGTTTGGTCTGTGAATGTTCCGAGGTGTTCACGCAATTTCTGTAGAGCTTGATAATGGCCCAATTTAGCACTAGGGGTTAAATTGTCAGGATGTCGAACAATAAAAAAGCTCCTCCCCAGTTATATTCAAGCATTAAACTGGTATGCATGATGCCATCCAGTATAGTTGCCACAAAGCTCCAGATTAAACCAGCTTTTGTGACAAACAGGCGACCCTATATGGTGCCACTGCGTCCAGTATAAGCCAGTTTAGTTGCAAACAGGGCTCCTGTTAAGACCCATTTCTGCGTGAACTGGTCATGCCTATACCTGCTTGCATGCCAAACGGGACCCCGTTCAGACCTGTTCGTGTGTGAACTGGTCCTGTTTATACCTCTTTGAATGCCAAACGGGACCCCGTTCAGACCTGTTCGTGTGTAAACTGGTCCAGTTTATACCTGTTTGAATGCCAAACGGGACCCCGTTCAGACCTGTTCGTGTGTAAACTGGTCCAGTTTATACCTGTTTGCATGCCAAACGGGACCCCGTTCAAACCTGTTCATGTGTAAACTGGTCCTGTTTATACCTGTTTGTTGCTAAACAGGTCCCTGTTAGAACCAGTTTAAACCTGTATAACCCAGTTTGAATTTAAATAGGATTTTCCAATAGGGGTCGCATGTCTTCACAAAGTGGTCTGCGTCCCGAAAACACCCTGGCCAATAGTACTCTTGCAAGAGACGGTCCTTAGTTTCCTTAACTCCTAGGTGTCCGGACCACGAACCCCCATGCGACAAGCGCAACAGATCCTGACGATAGCACTGAGGCACGATCAGCTGATCGAACTCCACTCCCCTGCGGTCTATATACTTCCGGTACAGAACCCCACCTCTTTCCACAAAGCGAGCATTTTTCTTGGCGACACCTTCCTTGACAATGCAGCGTATGTTTTCTAGGCTGCCATCCTTCTTTTGCTCGGCTATCAAAGCCGACCGGCTGACTTTTAGCAACCTATTAAGTCCGTCAGACGTAGGCGCTATGAGCAAATCTGCAGATACCTCTTCTAACTTTCCCGCATCGGGCATTTCCTCTCCAGTATCTGGTGCCTTTAACGCTACAGACTCAGTTTTATTCAGCTCGGGCGTGCTCTGAATATCAGCTTGCTGCGCCTCTGACCCTTTTTCATCGATCGACAACGTCGGCCCCGCAACTACCGCCTTTGCAGCGAGCTCCCGAACCTTCGATCTGGTTAAGGCCTGAACGCTAGCCTCACCAAACAAAAGCCCCTTCTCGCGCAGGAGGTGATCGGACCTGTTCGAAAATAGGTACGGGTACTGAGGGGGCAGCATAGATGACACTGCAGCCTCCGTCTCAAGTGCTCCGAAAGGTCCTTCAATAAGCACTTTTGCTACGGGCAGACACACGCTGTGAGCTTCCACGGCTTGTTTGATCCATGCGCACTCGCCCGTGAACATATCGGGTTCTACGTAAGAGGGGTGAACTACATCCATCGTAGCTGCGGAATCGCGAAGCATTCGGCACTCTTTGCCGTTCACGAGGAGGTCTCGCATGTAAGGCTCGAGAAGCTTCATGTTCTCGTCAGTGCTGCATAACGACAAAAACACGACTTTTGTTTTTGTTTCTGGACACTGCGCCGAAAAGTGACCCGGCTTCTGGCACGTATAACACACGCGCGCTTGCCTCGTCTCGAACCGCTTTCTGCGTTCGGCTTCGGCTGCCGCCGTCTCCTTACGTTCGGTCGGACTGCTTTCACTCGCATCCGCAGTACGTGTGTCCCCCTTTGCTCTCATGGGCGTGAACTTCGGCCTCTCGAACTTAGAGCCAAATTCACCCTTTTGACCGTCCTTAGCTCCGCGAGCCCGACGCGTCACAAACTCTTCGGCTAGCTCAGCGGCTCTAGCCACCGTACTAACGTCTGGCCTATCCAAGACCCAGTACCGCACGTTCTCAGGTAACCGACTATAAAACTGTTCCAGCCCGAAACACTGCAGAACTTTCTCGTGGTCACCAAACGCTTTCTCTTCTTTGAGCCACTCCTGCATGTTTGACATAAGCCTGTAGGCAAACTCTGTATACGACTCACTTTTGCCTTTCTCATTTTCTCGAAACTTCCGACGGAACGCCTCCGCGGACAGCCTGTACTTTTTTAGCAGACTCGATTTCACTTTGTCGAAATCCTCTGCCTCCTCTCTCTCCAAGCGAGCGACTACGTCGGCCGCCTCGCCGGGTAACAAAGTGAGCAAGCGCTGTGGCCACGTTTCCCGAGAGAACCCCTGCTTCTCGCACGTTCGCTCAAAGTTAACCAGGAACAAACCAATGTCCTCTCCAAGCTTAAACGGCCGCATCAGGTCAGTCATTTTAAACAATACTCGTTCTCCTGCACCGTGTGCCTGATTTCCATTACGAGCGCGTTCCATCTCTAACTCGAGACGTTTCATTTCCAAAGCGTGTTGACGGTCGCGCTCTCTTTCTTTCACTTGTTGCTCTCGCTCTTTTTCTTTCTCTTGTTGCTCTCGTTCTATCTGTTTCTCTTGTTGCTCTCGTTCTATCTGTTCTTTACGTTCACGCTCATCTTTCTCTTGTTTCTCTCGCTGTTGCTGTTGCTGTTCTTTAAGTTCGCGTTCCTGTCTTTTTGCCGTCTCCCTCTCCTCAATGGTCTCAAGGCATTCCGACAGCTCGTCATCCTCAGCTCCTAACTCAAGAATAACCCTTAGCAGTTCTGGTTTTCTGAGTTTGTCTGAGACATCCAGACCCAACTCTCTTGCAAGCTCCAACAATTTCGGTTTGCGCAACGACTTCAAATCCATGGCTGCTCTGAATGCTGCTTTCTCTACTGCCTACTATTGTCTTGCCGCAAACTAACCCGGCAGCAACGACAACCACAATTACCAGCTCTGTTTCTGACACTAACAAAAGCCTGGCAAAACTCAGAAGAAGAAAGTCCCGCACTCACCAAACCTCGCAGCCAAGATTTCAGCGCAGTCGTTCCGCTGCAGGCAACCAGTCATCACACAGGGCTCGTTGCACTGCTCCCGGATGGTCGTTGTGCTGCTCAGCATACAGTCAACCGCATTTCTTCGCTGCTGTCCTCCGTTGTCGCGATCTCACCGCTGGCAACCAGATGTTTGAACCGCACCGATGGCACCGGCTGTTGGAAGCTCAGTGCTGACGCCCGTTATTGCAACTGGGTCGCAAGCCCCAAGGGTAGCGTTGGCCTGGCGGCCTGGGGCACACTGGAAGCATCCGAAGGTCCCAGCAAAGCATGAGGCGACTGCTAACAGAACAACTTGTTTATTCTAGCATCGCAAAGAGCGGGCGGTCAGGTCGACCGAAGTAGAGAGACGGGAGAGCACGTTACTCAACAGCAGAAATCGGAGCCTCTCCTGGCGTCCGGGGGCAGCTGCTCTTATACTCTCGGACTTGAGAGCAAGAGGGAAGGTCACGGGACTTCACCACGTGACAGCGGCGACGGACGGACTGAAAGACACGTTGGAACAAGGAGGTGACGCATCAGCCGGGCCGGCGCCGGACAGACCTCCTCGCTTCACACTGGGGGAGCTCCTCTCCCCGGCTGCCGCGCTTTGACAAGCGTGGGCACACACACACACACGCACACACAAAGACACGTGGCACTGATCATGCCGGGACGCGCTCGGCGGGGCGCGCTCGCGGCCGCTCCGAACGGGCCAAAATGTCCGCCGCTTGGAACGAAGCTCCGGCGTACGTTGCATCCGCGCTGGCTTTACCGCGCGTCGTAGGCGAAACGTAACAGCTTCGAGAGTCAAAAGGAGGTCCGCCTCATTTCCAGGAAATTGGTGAATTACTCGGGTCATATTGTGGTGGGATTCAGTTTTGCTGCTGACCGGGTTGATTAAATACCTCAATAATTTCCGCGTCTTGGAAGTACTCAGTCTTCCTCTCAAGCTGTCGCAGAGGGATAGCCAATTCTCTCGGCATAGCGTGGTAGCATATTCCGCAGCATCTTGTGTGAGTAGTGCTATTCGATCGCCTCTTGAGCTTGCGATTTAATCTTTGCCTTTTCCAACGCTTCAGCAGGCTACGCCGGGCTTCCCACATGTGGAGCAAGCGGGCGTCGATGCTTGGAGTGGTGGTGGATGTTTCAAGCACTTTGGTGTGCGCCTTCACATCCTTCTGAAGCTGAGTGATCCACTCCTTAATTGACTGAAGCTGTTGGCTCTGTTCGTTCGCAGCTCTTTCTTCTCTTATCTCCCGCAGCTTGGTCCAATCCGTGAGGCGAGCCGTGCCTATCCTGGCTTCGTATTCGAGCCCATGGAGAGTGGTGGCTAGCAGCGCATGGTCGCTGCCTAGGTACTCCTTCAGATTGGTCCAGCAAGCTTGGCGGATATTTCTGGTTAGGGTTAAGTCGGGGTTCGTGTCTCTTTGAACACTTGTGCCGAGCCTCGGGTCATTCTTTGGATCGTTGACGAGTGTGAGATCCATATCCTCAATAACATTGTGAAGCACGTTTCCCCTGGGGTTGGTGTACGTATAACCCCAGAGGGGGTGGGCTGCATTAAAGTCGCCCACAATTAGAAGCGGATGGTTGCGTGCTGCGTGCGTGGCTTGCTCCAAAACCAGTTTGAGGACCGATGGCGCACTTTTCGGCCGACAGTAGACGTTTAGAACAAACATGGGACTCTTCTTCTTTGTTGCCTGTGGGATAATTTCGAGCAGAATGGCAAGCGGGTCGGATTGCTGGAGATGGTGTTGAACGGCCACTAGCTTCTTACTGACCAGGGTGTGAAGGCTGCTGCCTGTATCGGTGCCATAAGTGACGTATCCGGGTAGGCGGACGTGTGTGTTCGTTTCTTGCAGTGCGATGATTTCAGGTGGTCTTGTTGATGTAGCGATGTATTGTATCAGTGATCCATACTTGTTCTTGTAGCCCCGGCAATTCCACTGCCACACCGTGGTTTCGCCTGAGGAGCCCCCGCGCTTACTGCATATATGTTGAGGCGGAGCCATCTTGGTTATCAAGGGGTGGTGATGCGTGCACAAGATGGGGTTCTGGGGAGCCCAGAGAATCTGGCAATTCTGGTAGGGCCTGATGAGCTGTTTTCTTGGGGCGCCGGCTCTGACGAGCTTCCAGTGCTAGTATGCGTTCCTCTAGCCTCATGATGCGTTCCGCCAACTGAGTGTTAGAGTGTTGTTGTTGAGTTGCGTATTGTTGCTGTTGTGCCGCTAACTGTTGTATAGCTGTGAGTTGTTGCTGCATGGTAGCTTGTAGGGATGTCTGAAGGCTCTGAATAGGTTTTGCTACTACCTCTTCTACCTTCTGGAGAGTGGCATATTGGACGGGTATGACTCCCTGCGGTGCAGTGGGCTGCGCGGTTGCTCGTTGCAGTGTCGGGTTTGAAGTGACTGTGTGAGCTGGCTGTTCTTCCCGTTTCCGCTTCTCCGGGGGTGGGGTAGAAGTGTTTTGTGTAGGGGTAGTGCTATTTCTTCCAAGCAATTCATCTTTAAGTGCTACGAATTCTGCGTGTACGCTAGTGATTTCTGATTTGAGTTTTGCGCTTTCTTCAGTGAGACGCCTAATCTGGGCATGTGTCTGTGCCGTCAACAGGGGGGGGGGATGAGCTTTGGGAGAAACAACCTGTGCCCAGCTCACCTGCTGCGTGACCTGCGCTGCTCCCTTGCTTCCCCTCCTGCCGCTTGCGGAACGACCACGGCTCGAGGTCCTGCCATGGGATGGCGTCCGTCGTCGCGATGAAGTCCTACGCCTGGAACCGGAACGCGGCCTGGAACTGCTCCTCCCCTGGACAGCTCCGCGTCGTTTCGGGGACCGCGACTTGCGTGATGCTGAGTGCTCGCCACGCGGCCTCGGAGACGAGGAGTCTGCTCTCAGGGTCTGCGGTTGACGGGCGGCAGGAACCTGTTGGGGCAGGCTTTCGCTGCTGTCGGGTGATTCCCGCCGCACAGAGAGCACCGAGGGTGGCACTCGTGCTGCTCCGTTGCTAGCGAAGTGCCGCACTCTCTGCACTTGGGTGTGGTGGGGGGCCGCGGGCAGACGTTCTCTCTGTGGCCTGTCTCGTTGCAGGTTCGGCAATGTGGCACGGTTCTCTTGTAGAGGTAGCACCGCAGAAGAAGGCCGGAAAATTCGATGTAATATGGTACTGTTTTTCCCAAGAATGTGATCACCATAGTGGTTGTGTTTCCCAGTCTTCTACATGTTAGTGCCTCGTATCCGGGAGATACCCGCCGTGGTTGCTCAGTGGCTATGGTGTTAGGCTGCTGAGCACGAGGTCGCGGGATCGAATCCTGGCCACGGCGGCCGCATTTCGATGGGGGCGAAATGCGAAAACACCCGTGTACTTCGATTTAGGTGCACGTTAAAGAACCCCAGGAGGTCAAAATTTCCGGAGTCCCCCACCACGGCGTGCCTCATAATCAGAAAGTGGTTTTGGCACGTAAAACCCCATATATTATTATTAAGTATCCGGGAGATTCAATGCGTTTAAGTAACATTTCGGGCGTGGTGTCGTGATCGATGTTGTATATTACCCCTTTGCAAGAGTTATCGGGGGAAATTCCGTATGATGCAATATCATATGTTGTTGCATCAATTGTAATTTTTTGCATCTTGCTTAGTGCCGAGGCCGTAGCTTCTCAGGCAGTGCTCAGAACAAGGATGTTTTGGTCTTCGTCGATGCGTATTTTGAATCCGGTGGAGCCGATTTGTAGCTTTGCCTCATTTGTGATGGCGTCCACTAACTTCCCTGGGCTCACCTTGTTGAGCTGCAGGCCGTTCCGTGGACGAACCGCCAACTTGTAATCATCGGCAGGAAGGGGGGGGTTGTCGGGGCTTGCGCATCGCCGGTCGGCTGTGGCGGAGAACGGGCTTCGGTGGCGTTCGGGAAAGTTGGGGCGTGGTCGAGCGTGTCTGCAGCCGACGGCGACGGGCACGACTGGTAACATTGATCCACGGCTCATTGTCTTCTTCGTTCTCCTCAGCAGCCCGAAGGAGTCCTTGGGATTCGCGAATTTCCATGTACTCGTCCTCCGGGGCCCCGGTAGACGATTGGTGGGCTTTGTCGGCGTCGGCATTGAGCAGCGCGTTCGCCATCTGCAGCGGTGCGGCAGCCGAAGCCTTTGCTAGGCCTCGCCACTAGCGAAGTAGGTTTAGCGGGGCGGCCCCGCTTCGAAACTTGATGTGGCCGTAAAATGCAAAATATAGCACTTACACCCTCAAGTTTGGTGTTGACGTGCTCTGGCTGACTTCAGGCACAGGATGATTGCGTAGAATCTGGATGCGGAGGTGATTTCGCCGAAAATGTAGCTTCTGTGCGGAGCAGATGTGGAGCCCATCCGACCCGTCGTCTTTCACGCTTGAGACTTGGGATTCTCCTTTTTGAACAACGCTTGAGACTCGTTGTTCAAAAAGGAGAATCCCAAACCTCCCAAGCGTGCAAGTTTTGAAAATCGCGTTCTCCACCCTAGTAGGTTCAGTTCAGTTCACTGGCATAGCACACTTTCCACACTCGGTGACTGAACGTCGACGGTAGGTCCTCCTCCGGCCGCAAATGAAGAAGAGGTGTGCAAGTTGAAAGGTTGTTCGTGTGCGGCTCGCTAAGGGACGGAGACAAGAACTCTACGAGCGCTTGGCCTGTACGGTACGAGTGGTCTGTATTAGCGCTACGCCTGCGAACTAGTCATGCACTTTCATTGCTACGTCGTCTAGCTGTTCATAAGTGACCGGAGGAAAGTGTTTTGTCACTTCGTTGCTCCACTCTAGTTCGTCGTGTCCGTTTCTGCCAGAGGCCGGCTTTCAGGTTAACACCAGGAAAATCTATTACTAGTGCTTTAGGCTCTGTCCTCGCAGTCTATTTGCCGGCAAAATGTGCCATAAGTTGCCCCCCAGAGAATACCGGCTAACAGTGCTTATAAATTAAATCTCCCATTGCTCGAGGCAGGCGAGGGGTGCCATTCTGCTCGCCCCGTTTATTTTAGTGGGAACATCTTTAACGCTCTTCCATCAATCTTGAAGGGCACTGCCGCCTGTCGTTCACAGGTAGCATGTCGGATACTGCGAGTTGTCGTCCCGGCCACTTTATATTGCGCGAGACTGGGCTCTGTTCGTTAACCCAGCCGTTTGCGGCTGTTGCAGAGTGCTATTCAGCCGGTGTCAATGTATAAAGAGCGCCTATCGGCTACGGTGAAATATTCTGGAAACAAATTCACCCCACAGATACGTTGGCATTAATGAGATGGCCACGAAGCCAACCAATGCGGAATAACTGCCAGCAAGATTTATTTCGAGCTAGTGCCTGCCGGCTAAATGGCTTCAACATATGTAATGTCTTCCGAGACATTGTTTCTGATGGCCCAGGCAACTGTACCATTAGAAAATTCCTACAGTTAATAATTAAAAATAAATCAAAGTAATTTCCGCTCCCAATGAAATGTATTCTTTTTTTCACATTTGACTTTCGGACCAAACCGAAAGAATGTGACCCAGTTACCGCACAAAACATGCCTATTGAAGAGCGACAGCTATATTAATCTTTTTTTTTCCATTCCTGTTGCCATGTATACATATGGAACCAAGTGCAGATACACCTTAAAATGTTTAACATAGAGAAGGGTAGCAGATTGAACTGCTTGGTATGTCATGTTACTGTGGAGACTGGTAGTGTGAAGTAAAGGAACATTGGAGAATGAGACAGACAAGTACGTGAGTTGGAAGTAATGCTGTGAAGCAGTGTGCTGCATGGCTTTAGCATCTATCACAGCTGCTAGTCAGGGCATTTGCACACCTTCTGCAAGAGAGCTTCCGCCTCAAGACAGAGCCCCCGTGAATGGAGGATAGACAAGGTGAAAAAGGTACCTCGCCGATGTGTGCCAGTCTGAGCAATTGATACACCAAAGACAGCCAAGCTATTAACAGAAGTTCTCGTACCATTCAGAAGGATTGTGGGTCTGTTCGCTGGCTGCTGACGGCTCCCACGCAGATCAGCTTTAACTTTTTTAGCTGCATAAACTCTTAGCTGACCTTCGCGTAGCGAATGAGACATGATGTGAAAAACTAATTGCGAATTACTGCCCAAAAAGATGCACAAATAAGTTGTTTATTCAAAGGGGGTATATGTCTATTCGAAACAGGTATGAAGGATACAAGGCAACTTTTATTTTGTAATCGTCTATAATTACGTTTCAAAACAAAAATTCGGGACTCCGGCTGTTCTTTAACGGTTAATACCGAGCACACCGCTGCACAAAAAAGGCTGTGAAATTCCCTTTAACAGCTTCAGTGAAAATTTTTAAAAACAGTAGCAACATATGATGGAAGACCAGAGCTGAATTTTCGCTTCATGATGGCTACTCAGAGCAATGAACAAATGTAGAGAACTAATGGCAGGATGTCCCTTTATCACCTCTTTTGCTGTGTGTTTGGCCTTCCTGGTGAGAAGGCCTTAACAACAAGGTCAGGCGATTCCAAAGCAACCAGATGCAGTCGGAGAGTGGGGAAAGAAAGTTTTATTACATGCGATGGATTATATACATCAATGTAATGTAACAAGGTGTGACATGATGTTGCAGAGGTTCGGCTTAGAGGTGTTATGTAGTGGCCATATCAAAACGAAAACTGGTGAAAACATTCGTGACACAATAGTTTCGTCCCTGTGAGCAGTATTTAGTATGCGCAACCAAAGGCAACGTCCATAGGTGTGCACAATTAAGGTTACCCACTAGGGGGAGGGTCAAGGCCCATTACATACACCCCCCCCTGTCTCGACGCTGTGCATGACTTTGGTCAAATGAACCTGCCTAATCCCCACGCAAACTGCTGCAGCCACTGAGAGGGCTAAGTTGCCACGAATTCAAACACTAAAGATGTCGCGATATTGATGAGCGCAAAAAACAACAAAACAATAAGGTGCATTGAAGTTGACTGAAGCAACACTCTCGGGGCTTTCTATCAGGTGCACTCCACCTGTGGCTGTAAGGTAATCAGGTAGCTAGTTTTTTGGTTAAAAAAAAAAAAAGAAGCTTTGCAGGATAGCCGTTTTCACAAACTTCACAAGTAGTTTATTTGTCCCCCCCCCCCCCCGCCTTCTTTTTGCAGAAGCCTATGGTTATGTCTCAACTGGCCATTCTTCTGCTGCAGAGAGAGAGAGAGAGAAATAACTTTTATTTATATAGCCGGCAGATTGGTGGGGGGGGGGGGGGGGTGGCAACCCCGCCTAGATGGCAGCCAGAAGCCCTTGAGCTCTAGCGGCATCCTCGGCCTGCTGGACAGCCAAAAGTTGGTCTTCGGGGGCCGAGCTGAGCAACACGGTCTCCCACTGCTTCCGGTCCTGAATTTTTCGGCCCTGTCGTGGCGCCCGAGGGCAGGCCCAGATAATGTGATCTAGGTCCGCCCTTTCTTGACAAAGTTTACAATTGGCCGAATATTGGTCTGGGTAATAATGATTATAAGACACCGGGTTCGGATATGTATTTGTTTGAAGGAGGCGCCATGGCACCGCCTGCTGCTTATTAAGTGATGGGTGTGCGGGTGGAAAACGCACCCTCCCCAATCTGTAATAGATATATCTCCCTGCAGCCAACCATCCGGTCCCCTGTCAGCCCCAACCGCGGCGCCCCGGTGGCTCGGTTTGTGAGTCCTCGAGCCACGGTGTCGGCCGCCTCATTGCCGGGGAGAGAGGAGTGCGCAGGCGCCCAGATGATATGGACCACCCGCTCACCGCGAAAGTTTGCCAGGATACGTTGTGATTCCGGCGAGATGCGTCCCTTTGCGTAATTTAAAATGGCGGTTTTATAATCACTGACTATTATCGTGGCCAGTGTGGAAGCCATTGCGAGAGCAATGGCCGATTCCTCAGCCACCTCGGCTCTGTTAGTTTTAATAGATCCTCTGACCTTACGCTCACCTTGCGAGTTCACTGCAACGATAGACATATTCTGATTAGTCGTGTACTCTGCCGCGTCGACGTACACCACGTCCTGAGAGCGTTGGAATCTCCTCTGTATAGCTCTTGCCCTTTCCTCCCGCCTTTCCCTGTGGTGTTCAGGATGCATGTTTTTGGGTAGGGGTGGGATAATAAGCTGCTTTCTTATGTCGTGGGGAATGTCTACTTTAGTGCCATACTGTGATGCGTATGTTACTTTAAGCTTGTTAAGTATGTGTCTGCCAGTAGGTGTTTGTGAGAGTCTTTCATATTGCGCTATCGTATGGGCTTCTATGAGTTCTTCGAGCGTGTTGTGGACACCTAAGGCTAGGAGCCTGTCATTTGATGTGTTTATCGGCAAACCTATGGCTTGTTCGAATGATCGTCTAATGATGCCGTCGAATTTTGTCTTTTCTGCTACTTGGAGATTTAGGTAAGGGGTTACGTATACTATGCGGCTGATGACAAACGCCTGGACTAGACGTACCAGATTGTTCTCTTTCATCCCATAATGGCGATTAGCTATTCTCTTAATTAATCTCAGTGTTTGTTGTGCGCTATTTTCTAGTATTCTGATTGTTTCCCCGTTGTGACCGTTCGCTGATACGTGGAGTCCGAGGACTCTAATGCTGTCGACAATAGGTATTTGGGTGCCATTTACAAAAAGCGTGATGTTTGGTTTACCCGTAGAACTCTTACGGCCCCTGCGTGTCGGTCGATATAGAAGTAATTCTGATTTTTGCGGCGAGCATCTCAATCCTTTATCCATGACATATTTCTCAACCGTATGTATGGCTGTTTGGAGGACTTCCTCAATCTGCCCATCACTTCCACCTGTTACCCAAAGGGTGATATCATCGGCGTAGAGGCTATGATGTAATCCTTCTATATTTTCTAGTTCTGCTGGCAGGCCAATCATAGCTACATTGAAAAGAAAGGGAGATAAGACTGATCCTTGTGGTGTGCCCCGGCTTCCGAGTTTTATCTCTTTGGATTTCACTTCACCGATTGTGATTTGCGCAACACGGTCGGAGAGAAAGTCTTTAACATACGCGTGGGTTCGTTGCCCCACTCCTAGGCCTTGTAAGTTTTCTAAAATAGCCCTGTGGGTGATATTATCAAAGGCCTTCGTAAGATCAAGACCAAGGATAGCTTTTGTATCTAGTGTTTGAGGTCCCGCGTCTATTATTTGGTGTTTTATTTGCAACATAATGTCTTGTGTAGACAGTTTTGGTCTAAACCCAATCATGGTGTGCGGGAAAAGGCCGTTATCTTCCATGTAATTAGACGTGTGAGGATGACGTGCTCCATGAGCTTGCCAGCACACGACGTTAACGATATAGGCCTGAGATTCCCAAGGTGAAGTTTCTTTCGCGGCTTTGGAATCATTATAACCCGAGCGGTTTTCCATTGACGTGGAATATTACCCTGTTCCCAGCAGGTGTTAATATACTTGGTGAGGGCCGAGATAGATTCATCATCGAGATTTCTCAGGACCTTGTTGGTGATACCATCCGGGCCTGGCGTGGATTTCGTGTTGAGCCTCATGAGTTCCGCTCGAACTTCAGCCTCGGTTATGGGGCTGTCAAGATACGGGTTCTCCTTACCAGTATACGGATGTTGTTGTTCTTTGGTTGTATTTCCTACGTATAGCCTTTGTAGTTCCTGTAAAAGTTCTTCTTCCGTGCCTTTGTATCTGTGAATAATTTGTAGAGGCAGTGTCGTTGTGTGGACTTGCTGTTTTCCGGGTCTAAAAGATAACGCAGAAGATTCCAGGTTTTAGGTAGCCCTATCTGTCTCTCCATGGCGTTGCACGCGGCCTCCCAATTTTGACGGCTTAATCTATTCGCATAGTCCTCTATTTCCTTATTGAGCATGGCGATTTTCGTTCTCAGGTTTCTATTAAGTTTTTGCTGCTTCCAGCGTTTCTGCATGCTGCTTTTTGCCTCCCACATATGTAGGAGTTTGCTGTCCGCCTCCTCTATCCCTGCTTTTTCCGGAATAGTCTTAGTGGCTCGTATCACACTTTGATGAAGTTTTTTAGTCCAAATATCGATGTCTTGTATGACCTCATCAGCTTCCTCCTCCCGGATTTTACGGAAGAAGTCCCATTCGACAATTGTGATTGACTCAGACGGTAAATTCTGTTTGCCCCCGAAGCTTACACGGAGCAAAACATCATTGCTACACAGGATTCAGCTCGGCGTTGCTTTCACCCGTCGCTACGCACACCTCATCGGCCAATCGAACAGCCCTGATTGTGTACACAGCCAGATGCGCGAAACACTCCAACACGTACTGTGCGACTGCCCAGCATATATGCTGGAGCGAAGGACGTTAGACAGTTTCCTAGCCAGCGTTGGCAGACAACTACTGTCGGAGGAAGCTATTCTCGGCCCATGGCCTGACACTGCAATTTCAATGCGTGCCACAAAAGTATTGTTGAAGTTCCTGCAGGACACCAAGCTCGACGAGCGGCTCTAGCGAGGCACTGTCTCATTTACATAAGCACTCACCACTTCTCTTATCATCATCATCCATCCCAATACTTTCACTCCCCTTCCCTCTTCCCCAGTACAGAGTAGCAGACTAGAGCGCACTAGCTCAGGTCGACCTCTCTGTCTTTCCTATCAATAAATTCTATTCATTCATTCATTCCTGCCTTTCTTTCGTGATGGGGCTGCGTGTACAGTTGTTGCTACAATGAAGTGATCACTACCCAGATTTTCTTGTGTGTTTATCCATTTTGCATCAGGTGTGTCCTTTGTAAAAGTTAGGTCTGGTGTGGTGTCATTGCTGACACTGTTAGCCATTCTAGTGGGCGCCTGTGGATCCGTTACGAGAGTGAGACCCTCCTGCTGAGCGTCTATAGCCATAGATTACGACCCTTGACGTTCTCCAAACGGTATCTTCAAGCCGCGTGGGGTGCATTAAAGTCCCCTACAATTACCATTGCATTTCTTTCTGCTAAATTTAAGGATTTACGAAAAAGCGGGCCGAATCTCATCTTGTGTCGAGGGCTACTGTATACATTTAAGATGAAAAGGCTTCCTTCTCCCTTGCGCGTGGGAATGATTTCAATCAGGACGTGGTCTACACCGGTCACGCCAGTGGCGTGTTCTATGACCGTAAGATTTCTATGTACGAGAGTTGTAACAGACGCCTTCTCGTTAGAAGCACCATATGCTTTGTAACCGGATAATTTAGCCAGTCCCCCTGTTTCTTGCAGGGCGATGACGTCTGGGGCCTCCTTGCTACTTAGGAACTGCTGTAGGTGTCCCCGTTTCCGGCGATACCCGCGACAGTTCCATTGTCATATTATGTATTTATTACGCGGAGCCACGTTTAATTGTTTGATTCTCCCCGGTGACTCTACTGGTTTCTGTCACTACGGGTCGATGATATGGTTTGGTGGTCGCTTTTACCGGTCCCACTCCCGCAGGCCTCAAGTCCTTTTGCGCGTTTTCAACGACTGTTAATCGGGTGTCAATGCCTTCTATTCTTTGTATAATTTCCACGAACTGCGCCTGTAACCCGGCGAATTGTTGTTGTAGCGTCTTAGTTAACTCCACAAGCATTCCCTCTACTTGCTTTTCTAAGTGCGTTGAGACGCTGCTTTGCGCGTCTGACGCGTCTTCAGCTTTTCTTTTGTCGGGCGGCGTCCCTGTCATTTGCTTGAGAGCGGGCGTTGACTCGCGGCTAGGCGTCTGTGCCGTACTGGCGGTAGGCTTATGACTTGGCTCGTGTGTCCTATTCTGCTGAAGCCTAGCGTTTTCTTGCTTTAATTGTTGAATTTCCTCCCTCTGCTTAGCATTTTCACGAGTAATTTGCGCTAGCAATTTTCTAATTTGGATCATTTCCTGCTCCAGGGCGGACCCTTCTATATTAGGTGTTATATTAGACGAAGAAGCAGCGCCGGAGACCGTGTCTGCCCAGCTCACCTGCGTTTCGTTGCCGTCGGACCCGCCAGAGCCCTCCGGGGTTCCGTGTAGTGGGGATCCCCTCGATCTCGATTCAGACCTGGGCCGGGACCTGGACCGGGACTTGGAGCTGGACTGGACGCCACCGCCTCCACCGGGGAGTCTTGGTAAGGAACTAGAGCGGCTCCTGTCGCGGTGTCTCCTGCCGTGGCTGTTGGTCCATGTCGATCCCTTGTGCGATTCGGTGCTGCCCGACCGCTCCCTGGACCGACTTGGGCGATTGTCCGCCATAGCTTTCTGCGGTGGATGTTCATTCCGTTGTTGTTGTTGTTGTTGTTTCCACTGCCTCTTTCTGAGAAGATATGGGGTCTTGAACCGTTCACGGCACTTTTTGTCTCCTGTGAGGTGTCCCTTCCCACACATGAAGCATCTTGGCTCACACTGATGATCTTCGGGTGGATTGAGAGTTCCGCACCCGCGACATTTCTTGCTGTTCGGTGTCGGGCAAACATCCGCTCGGTGGCCGAGGCGGCCACATGTGGTACATGTCTCGTACTGCTTGCGATATAGTAGGCATCGGTATTCAGCTCCGCGGTAGTACACGTAGTGTGGTACGTACGTACCTTCAAACACTATCACAACCGAATCGGTGCGTCCCATGCGTCTTGCGTGTAGTATAGTCGGGTTTCTGCAGTTCACCAGGCTTTTTTCAACGTCTTCAGACGTGTCGTATTCTGGTACACCGTGCATGACTCCCTTGGAGGTGTTCTCCGGCGCAGTAATGTAAGCGGCCGTACTGTAGGTGTTCGATCCAAGTTGGATTTCCCGTATCTGGCTGTAGCGTTTCGCATTCTCCAGTTTCGGTGTGCTCATGATCATGGTGTTTTGTTTTGGATTGATGCGTAGCGTATCTTCTCCGGCATTTTCTGGTGTCAATGCGGCTGCCAGCAGAACGCCATCCTTTATGTACGCAATGCGTTGCTGCGCCATGTCGAGCCCACCTCTCGGGCGGATCACGACCTTGTAGTCTTCCTCCGGTAGCTGCGGTTGCCTCGGGGCCATTGGTCGCTGTAGAATTCGTGCGTTCTTGGTTTTCCACGCCGTTGAAACCGGCGAGTCTCCGATGTTCTTCGATCGTTCATCGAGGTCTGGGCGTCTCTTGGCGTTACTGCGGCGTTCGTGAGCAGCAATCCAGCCCTGGTCGTCATATTCTTCCGGGGAAATTGGCTCCCCTTCCACTTCTACGACGTCCATCCTCGCGTCTCGTGGCGAAGCGGGGGCCCGCCCGCACCCGAGTCAGGCGGCATTCCCGCCGAAGTGGTGGGAACAGTGGCGTCGTAGACCCAGCTAGTTAGGGTTAGCCAGGCCGCCGGCGTGGCAGTGTATTAAAACTGCCTTTGTGGCTCAAAAAATCGCCCACCTGGGATAATCCCGATGCTGCAACCTTTTTTTTTATCTGGCGTGCTGCACCTTCCTATCTCTTCCTTCATATTACCTCACATTGATCGCCATTACGAACCTCATATTCCTCAAGGAAACATTTTAATGGGTTCTATTGTATTCCACAAAGCTTCTGGCAGTTTCGGTTGTTTTATATGTTTATTTTTATATCTGCTATAGCTTTCATTCATTTTCTATACCTCATCATTTTTCTGCAGCGCAATGACCACCTTCAACATTTTGTGTGCCTTCCAATTCGTGCTCTTATTCTCTATTTTCCTTGAGCCATTACATTTAATGTGCATTTCATGAAGTCTGAAAGTGCTTTTTGCCCCCCTTCCCTCTCCAATGTAGGGTGTAATAGAATGAATAAGGGTGTAATAAAGGGGGGGCTGTAATAAAAGAGTGTAATAGGGTGTAATAAAAGGAATAGTATTAATAATAATCTCATCCCCATTATCCACAGATCTCTTGCACCATGGAGACCGAAAATTTGATTCCAGTGCGGGTTGCTGTGCGGTGCCGTCCGCTTCTGTCCAAAGAACTGACAGAGGGCTGCCAAGCCTGTGCTCGGACATGTCCGAGCAATCAAAGTATTGTACTTCGTGGAGACAAGACGTTCTCTTACGATTACGTTTTTGGAGTGGAGTCAAGCCAAGTGCAAATATATGATGCATGTGTGTCGAAGCTGCTGCCTAAAGTATTTGAAGGTGAGTGAACTACTGTCAGTTAATTTATTATACACTAGCAACAATTTAAAAATGTTGACCTTATTAATGAGACATTCTTAATAAATTAATTGATTAATTGGTTTCCTTGATTCACATTCGTGAGCTGAAAATAAAAACCTGTAATTCTAGTAGATAAACATAAAAAATTAACACACAAATGGCAATGTTATATATGAACAGGCAGTTGCCTTTAGTGTCGTGTAAACGACACCTTTCTTCAGTCTACTGAAGTCAGACATGTAACTCTGATGGAATTACCCGTTGTGGTGGCTCAGTGGCTATGGCATTGCTCAGCTAAGCACAAGGTTGTGGGATCAAATCTCTGCTATGGCAACCACATTTCGGTATGAGCAAAATGCAAAAACACGTGTTTACAGTGCATTGGGTTTATGTTAAAGAACCTGACATGGGTAAAATTAATCTGAAGTCCCCCCACTACAGTGTACCTCATAATCATATCATGGTTTCAGTGTGTAATAACCCAAAATTAATTTCAATTTCACTTTGACGTAATTATTAATCCAGCTGCAATTAGGCTATTCACTCTATCATTTGTCCTCGTTTCTTGAAGTGCTGTGTGTGTAGGTGGCTTTTGCCCCTACTCCTCACAAACGTGCACACAGGTGCTTGATCTGTGCTTCCCTTCTTCCCTTCCTCACAGTTTAGTGACGCAAGGATATTGGTGGCAGGTGACATTGCCTGATTTTTCTCATGTGATGTCAGCTGATTATTTGCCTTCAATAAATGTATTCTGAATATACTAGTTGATTAATTAGAGGATAACCGTGTAAGGACTCTAAAAGAAAAGAAAAGCAACTTGCAAGAGAAGAATTCTTTTTGCATGCAAACAATTCTATTGGTCATATAAAGCAATATCAAGCAAAATGTTTGTGTAAGAAAGTTGAAGCTTATGAACTTTCTTACACAGCAACAAAGTTAGGTTTCATAAAATGTTTTCACTTTTCTTATTTACATGGTTAAACATACAACGCCTTGTATTCAGGGAAAGCAGGGGGAATGTGAGAGATGAAATTCAAAACGATGAGCAAAACAAGAACACGGTGAAAGCAAGAGCTAACATTTTGACAAGCGGATTTGTCTTCAAGGCAAGGCCTTAAAGAAGACAACTCCACTTGTCAAGATGTTGGCTCCTGTTTTCATCCTATTCTCGTTTTACGCAACGCCTTGTATCGCAAGATTGCTGTCACTAGAGGAAGCTAACTCTCCGAATCGCTACGCTTTCTTTTCTTTTCAACATGACTCGGAGCGTTCACTTGTCCTACAGAACAGGCCATCTTGAAATAGGTGGCGGGTGACACAACAAAACAAAAAAGTATCTTCACAGCTTCGCTCTTCCACATGCTCCTTGCTCCACCTGGTGTTTAAGACATGCACAAAGCAGCTGACGAACTCAAGTCATATTGAGGGCTGCATGAGAAATAAATGGTACTGCACTTGTTGGGTTTGTAATGTGTCTTTTTTGCAAGTAAGCGCTTGACAAGCCCAACTCGTCTTCCTTAGGGTAGAGTTAATCAATTGTGCAGCCCTTATCCAAGCCATTTATGTATTTAGAAAAGTCTTCAGTGTTGTAAAGAAATGTGCATGGTATTGTGCAGAATTAAGCGAGACAAGGAAAGGTTCATAAGCAGGCTTCACAATCAATCCTACTATACTGCATCTGCAAAACAAAATGGCGACACCAGGTTGCAATGGCTGTGGCCATGACAATTGGCTGCAATGTAGTGCGGCGCAGCCATGAAATTTGCACATTGCCTCTGAGGTGCATGGTGCACATGAACATTGAGAATTGTTTCCTCACTGCCCACACGCATTCGTGACACAGTGCTAAAGCATCAGGCTGTTGTGCTTGAGGAACCCATGTGACATAGGTTCGATTCCTCCCCTCACCATAGAAATCTTAAAGTATTATTTTAAAATATAAGAATGACATGAAAGAAGTTCTATACAGCTGTACCACATGCATACTTGGTACTTGCTTACTTAATACCGCAAAGTGGGTAAAGTTTCCCAAGAATGCAAATCACATTAATTAACCAAGCTTCCTATAAGCTTTATCACATTGGCCCTTGCTCCATAAAACTACATACATTATCATCATCATCAAGCTTTGCCACAGTATGGTGTTGCCAACCATGAACAAGACTGTAGATTAGAGCTGGTAAAATTCACCATCGGCTCCTGACATATGAAAGTCACTTATTGTTTTCATTTAACACTTAGTTGTGCATCCGTGAGGGTTGTGTCGGTACTGTATTTCAAATGCAAATTCCATGGTGCAGGCTTCAACGTCACCGTCCTCGCATACGGCCAGACCGGATCTGGCAAAACATTTACAATGGGCACAGGGTGCTCATCAAGTTGTGCCAGCTCCGAAGAGGCTGGCATCATCCCGAGGGCAGTCCAAGATATCTTTAAGCACATCTCGGTGAACACGGAGAAGATATTCCTTGTGAGAGTGTCTTTCCTCGAGGTGAGGACATTGATTTGCACCTGCTTTATTGCTGTGGTCACATGCAGAGGAGTGAGTGGCAATTATACTGGCATTTATGACTCATGCAGGCAGTTAATGAGGCGGCGTATTTGCTGACACAAAGGGAGAAGTGTGGTGTACTTTGTGTACGGAGCTCATTCTGGCTGCTTAGCTTGTCACCGAGTACAGCTTCTTGCAGATTGCAGTTTGATAGACTTTTGAAGTTAGTCTCTTGCATGAACATTTGTGGTGCAAGCGCATTTCTTCAATGCTGCATAGGGCCTTTAGTTTGTGCGAATGATGTAGGATTTTGCGTTTAGCTCGAGAATGCAGACTCCTTGGTTATTCAGTGTTAAGTTGCTAACCTCTCTTGCAGATATACAAAGAAGATGTGTATGATCTTTTCTCCAAAAATCAAGATCGAGAATCGCTGCAAATTCGAGAAGACCAGACTGGTGCCGTAAAGGTTAGGTTGCTTTGTTATGTGCACAAGTCCTTTTTTACAGAATTGCATCAGCTAGTAAAAGCGACGTGGGTGATTGCTGTTTGGCTGCACTGCAGCAGAGGGCTCCATATTAATTTTTGATCACTAGGTGGGATTTGTTATTCCTGGTTGGGATGGTCGTATTCCAATGAATACACGCTTAAACATGCCTACACAATTTTGCATAGTTGATGTTGGGAAGATACAGGTGGTTAAATTTGATCTGCAGAACACCACTAACTTGCTTTTTGATGGCTAGGCATGGCTTTAGACGGTTACACTTCCAATCTCGTGGCTGTTAAATTTAGCAGCAGAATGCCATAGCCGATCCACTGTAGCAGAAGGTTAAAAGGTTACTGTGTGAAAGCAAATCTGAAGCGTTTCTTAGTGCAAGCAGTCATCTGCATACTGCCATGTGGTTTGTAATTTGGCATTCCTCTGTGGGGATGTCTTGTGAGCTCTTGTGCTTAATGTAAATGCAGGTTATCATTTGTTACAGTCACAGTCTCTCTTTTGGACTGTGACTGTGTTATGCTGTACATGCCAGTTCTTGTTGGGTTACTGACACTAAGCAGCACAGATTGGTCAGTACATCAGAGGGAGAACATTTGCCAACGCTTAGTGCTGACACCATGAAGTGCCATTGCTCTTCCACCACAGAGCAGTTCTGTCTCCACCGGATGTCTCCCCTCCCCCCCTCACACTCTGATTCTTAGCAAGCATGTTTGGACTAAAGTCTAGCCTTGCTTTAATGAAATCACGTCCAGCACGAAAATGCCTTCCATATATCCAATGTTCGTTTTAAGCATATATGTACTCGTTACATAGTAATATCATTGAGAAATATTTTAATTTGCTCTACTATATTTGATCATTTGTCATGCACATGTTCTTATCATAAAGGTTTGTTCTGTGAACAGCACTATATGCTACACTGACACCAGAGAGAGAGAGAGAGACATAAAAGCCAAGTAAAGACAGGGAGGTTAACCAAATGATAGCTCCAATTTGCTACACTGTAATGGTGAAAGGGGTGCGAAACATGAGAAGAAAAAGAAAGAACACAACTGTCTCTCTGGGCTCTTGTCGCACAGTCTGCAAAGGAGCCAACGTCCCACTAATAACTGACACCAGAGTGTCACAAGATGGAGCTTAAGTTTGGTTTGCCTGAAATTTGGCGACTGTTTGTGTAGCCATGTTGTACTAGCCAGACTGTGAACAGGCTCTTCATGCACTTGAATTGCACATCTTAAGAAAGCTGTCACTGAGCTCTAGTCCTGCGAAGTCAAATTTAGGTGGGCAATAAGTTTTGTAGCTTTGACAGAACAACGGTTAGCTATGGAAAACTGTCAATCTTGTCATCATGCCTCAAACTCCACCGAGCAAGTGGAACTCTCTGCTGCCTGCAGTGAAGACCTGACAAACTTATCTTGGGCCAAAGGATCATACAATTCACCCAGCTTGAATTTATGCTTGAAATCTAATAGGGCTTTCTGTCAGTTATACACTGTCTCATTCCACATAGGTTCCACTAAGTGTAACATGTCTGCAAAATGTTCTAAGTTGAACCCATGTAAAACGCATGTAGGGCCATGACATGGTCGTCTGACTATTCTCAATTTTATCACTGTAACAGAGAGTATAGGGCACAATATGGTTCCACACACAGAAAAACTGGGCTCTCAGCACATATTTTAATTTGAAATTTCTATTTGGAATTGCTACCTCTAAATCCCTCCCACCAGTAGCAACAGCCACTTTGCTATCAACTGTGTGATGTCAGGAAATGAGGGGCGATCGCTGTGTCGTCTGTTTCGAAACAGTTGGTAACCACATTGAATGTTTTGCTCCACACATTCTGGCACTCAATGCGCAGCACGGTCGATGCAATTGGATTGTACCAGAGACCCTTCACTCGTGTGAAAGAAAGCAGCAGCAGACTGCCGAGGCTCGCACGCAGACAAAACAACGCATGGCAATCGTGACGTATATTGTGCTTCTGCAATTGCTTCTGTACTTGCAGTACACAAAGGCATGGCCTTCGAGATTGCATTCTCTTACTTAAAGAAAGCCATTTCCTGGGGTGTAATTCGTTTCGTTTCCACTTAGCGTTGCCAGACTACTCTACAGTTCAACTTTGTTATAAAAACAAATTGGAATAAAATTTTTCCATCGCACCGAATGCACTGAAACTTTGTCAGTTTCCTGTGCGATGCGTGGCGCTCAAAAATCAGTGGAGCTTCTTGCCACTGCTACTACATATCACTGTTAATTTCGTTTTATGTGTTTCTTAAGTAGAACATTTTAACCTTGTTCCACAAAGGTTCCCCAACTAAGCAGAACATACCATAATTACTCTGATAAGGTCCGCACTTCTTTTTGTGAATTTTTACGAGGTACAAGCCTTACACGAGGCAGGCTTATGGATACTCGCTAAAACCTACAACTGTGTCCAGACTGCTATACAAATAAATGCAACTACTGGCAGCTTACTGTGAACACATTTACAGTCACTGACTGGTTTTGAGATGCAGGTTAGCGCCATTTTGCAGCGGTTCGCGGGAATTCACCAGCACGCGAGTATGCATGAGAAATTTGTGATGAATCCACTGAGAAGAGACGGATTTCACCAGAAATTCAACGATGCCATGCCGTAACTTCTCGATTGGCGAGGTGGCTCGGCTGTTTTCAGCTTTTTGAGGTGTTGTCTGATATGGCAAGTAGATGTGGGGCCCAGCTTCCGTTGTACTTTCTGCTGGAGCATGTCTATTTTTTGTCAGTCGATCTGGACTGGGTCACCGCTGCTAGGTGTTGTTGTGATCTCCTGGATTCGGCACACTGCTCTAGATTGGCCAGTGCAATTTGCTGCTAGTGAATCGTGTTTTTTTTTTTTTAACTCTTCGCACTGTGAAGTGGGGGTGCGGGCCTTACACAAGGCTGGGCCTTACATGAGCAAATGGGGCATATCCTGAAATGTTATGCTTATACTTGCATGGGATGTTCTCTCTGCAGTGAAAGAAAGTCTGTGCTAAGATAATGGGTGAATCTTACAGTGAGCCCTCAATTTTACATACTTATTTAATAATTTTTATGCACTCAGTCATGTTACATTCTTTACATAAAAAATTACACAAAATGCATCTTAAAATGTCTGTCAATGTTAATGCCATTATCAATGAAACAATGTGTAGCATCAAGCCGTGTTGAAGACATTTACTTACAATCTGTAGTGGGGGTGAGTAGGCTAATAATGTTAATTGCATTAATACAACATGCATGCGTCACAGTGCCGCCACAGAACTCGGTATGTATATGTTCAGGTGCTACAAAGAAAGCTTTACTGAATGTCGTTTTCAAACTGCAGCCAGTTTTTTTTTTCATCCAGCTGGCAGTACAGAGATAGTGTTCAGCATATCTGACTTGGAATGAACTACGGCATGATTGCATATCCGTATATTTCAAGCATAAAACATTTATTCATTGTCAGCTAGAATAGCGAGTCTTCTCGCTTTTATCAGTCAAATGTGCATCTGTGGAGTGTGCTTCCATCAACACGTAGAGGCCAAAAAGATACCACTAATCCCTCCCTTCCCGCAAGCATTCATAGTGCGTTGAAGCATCGGATTCCTGTGCTTCAGGAAACCTGGGTGACGTGGGTTCCGTCCAGTCACGTAGATATATATATTTTTTAATTGAAGTTCGGGCGAAAACGGTTAGACTTGGGCACACAGACTAGAAAGTGGGCGAAGTATTTGAATGCCATTTGCATTAGAAGAATTGCATCACAGGCTCTCGCAGCACATGCACGAGTTGGTTATTGGCTGTATGCATTGCAAAAAAGGAGAAGTTATTCTTTCACCATTGCTGACAGAGCGCGACACGTTGAACATCATGTCAACTATGGTAATGCCTTCAGCAATGTCATCCGCTTAAGTGACACATAGCACAATAAGGCGCAACGGACTCGCAGAGTAGGACAAAAATTCATTTTACCCAAAGCTCTATGCCCATGGTTTCTTTTTCCTTCGCACCAGTGGACAGAACCAGCAAAAGCAAGTCACATACACAAATCTGTACACCATGGCTGAAGCAGATATCACTGTGCATGTTTTTCAGCCTGCATTGTGTTGACGGGTGGTCGTTCTCAAGCATCCGGTTGCAAAATGTTCTTGCTTCGCAGATTTTAAACTTGACGGAGCTGAACGTGACCACCCCTGAGGAGACAATCCGTCTTCTGGAGGTCGGCTCTGCAAGTCGAAGCACCGCCTCGACCAACATGAACGCGCGCTCATCTCGTTCGCACGCAATCTTCACACTGACTGTGGAGCAGCAGGAGAAGTCCAGTGGTGGTGCCATAATGGTGGCAAAATTCCATCTGGTTGATCTTGCTGGCTCGGAAAGGGCTGGAAAGACCAAAGCAGTTGGCGAAAGGCTCAAAGAAGGTTCACTGACTTTACAAATTTTTTTGTTTTTATGTTGATCTTATTGATTTTATGCACTTATCTGGCCCAAGCTGTGGCGTAAGAGTGCCAGCAGAAGACATAGACCTAACATAACCTTTTCAAGTGCCAGTTAATTCTGCCCTATAAAAATTTAGATTTGGCACATTTCTTGCATATTCATAAACAAGAGCATATGGCAGTAGAATGAAACAAAAATGTTCAACTCTTCAGTGAGCATTCTCAAGTTTAGCTGATGTAGACTACATGCAAGAACTTTCTACAGGAATGTCACTTATGACAGCTTCAAATATTTGATGTCTGGCATACTGGGAAAGCACTTGTCCAGCCATTGAAAATATGCCAGATGTAACACATCGAAAAAGACAGTGGACGAAGTGAACCTCTTATATGACAGCATATGGATGCTGAGAGCAAACACTCAGCTGACAGTCTATCTTCCAACTTATTTTACTGAAAGACCTTACATATATTATTCAAACTTGCACCACTGGTCAAGTCGGAAGTGTTTCAAGATGTATGCAAAATGTTTTAAATATCGTTAATTTTGATCAGGGCTTTTGCTTTTGATGCACCTTTCCGTTCATTGTGCCCACAGTGCCTGTAAAGGAGAAATAGTTTTGTGGATTGGCATGTTTCATGGAACATTGAGGTTTTCTCAATTTTTAGCGCTGTTTTTTCTTGTGCACTGCCCATAAAAAACTTGCAAATTCGATGAAAAGGGAAGACAGCCTTGAAAGATAAGTCAAGCTTACCACATTAGTGACGATGCTAACACTTACATGTAAGCTTTTAATAAATTTGTTTCTGTGTGGCTTTTGTTGATGCCACCTCATGTGAACATCTGCCAAATGCTTCTCGTACTGCTTATCGTTACCCCCATTCACCTTATTATCTTTGTGCTTATTGTAATCTGAAATCGCAACTAGGCAATCGTTTGTGCGTACAGTAAGCTCAGGCATAATTCGGAATGTCTTGTCCTAGGTAACTGCATTTTTAAAATATTGCTGTTTTTCGACACCGTCACTCTCAAAATACCTATTCTTTCTTGCTTTCTTTTTATATCTGAAATGGTTAAAATTTGTTTACTGTTATTTCTGTGTTATTGTGTAGGCATCACCATCAATCAAGGCCTACTGTCGCTTGGAAATGTCATCAGTGCCCTCTGCGACGGCCATTCTCATGTGCCGTATCGGAATTCAAAGCTGACACGTCTGCTGCAGGGTGCGTAACATGCTTAGCTCACATATAACATGTACTCAATGACTGGTAGGAAGTTCTTTCAGGAGTTTTTTTATGTTGCAGAAAACGGTTGTTCATCAGCTTGGAAAATGGAAAGCTCCATTGGTCAAATTTTATTTATCCATTCAATAGTGACTAGTTATGGCCTATCTGTACGCACCTTGCCATTTATGAAGATACTGTATTACCAGAGACATATACCGTGAAAGCATGCATATAATATGGACCTGCATATAATGCGGGGCGAGATTTGGGGATGGTGAAAGAAAAGTTTCATCCGCACATAATATCAGGGAGCCAAACTCAGAGAAAACATTTATTTAGTATCAGTTTTGTTTCCGACGAGGCTGAAATGCGAAAACACTCGTGTACTTAGATTTAGGTGCACGGTTAAAGAAACCCAGGTAGTCGAAATTTCCGGAGTCCCCCACTGCGGCGTGCCTTATAATCAGAAAGTGGTTTTGGCATGTAAAACCCCATAATTTTTAAATTTTATTATTTCCTTGTAGAACAACGTCGAACAACAATCTTTAGCCCTGGTTGAACTGTTTTAAGACAATTCCTTGTTTGGGAACTCTTCCCCAAGATGGTTGTCTTCTGTGTCATTGAGGATGTTTGAAATGCCACACTTCCTAAAAGCATGACGCACAAGGTCCTCTGGGATGCTCGCCCATGCATCCACAAGCAGGTTATGGCAGCCAAACCCACGCTGTCTCTATAAGGCACCTCCTGTACGCTAGAGGACGATGAGGATGCTATCAATGCAGCAGCAAAGATTTTGACTGAAATTTTTCTTTGGTTCTGCATATAGTACGAGGTGGAAATTTGAAATGCTAATAACTGGGAAAAATTCTCGTATTATATGCAGGCCTGTACAATAAGTGGCGCAGGGTTTAACCAGAGTTAAGCTCATTGCGCGATTTCAAGATACAGTCGAACCCACTTATGACAATACTAAAGTGCCACGAAAATTCCATTGTTATAACCGATAATTGTTATAACTGTGTTGCACGAAAAAATCTAAATATGGGGAGCGCAGAGCTGATGTGAGAAAACTATAAGGGAGGGGAGGCCGGTGCCCCTCTCCACCACCTTCCTCCACCCGGCTGATGATTGTGTTCACTCGTTTAACTGCTTCGTGGGTCTCCGATCACTTGTAACAAGCCACGGCTGTCGGCGTTAAAGAATGGCGCTTCTATAGCAACTGCAAACAGTGTTCACGGGTGGTAAGCGATGTGCGAGTGCTACAGGTTATATCACCATAAAAAACATACAAAAGTTGACTGTGCAGCAGCTTCTCATTGTTATAACCGATATATTGTTAAAGCCGGTATCGTTATAAGTGGGTTCGACTCTATTAATCCCTTCCGTGCTAGGCTATTATCGTGAATTCTGTCCAAAAACGGTCAATTTATTTTTAAAGGCCTTAGCTGCAAGCATGCTTTACTTCCTCCACCAGAATAAACTAGCTCCTGCTTGTGCTGCACCATGGATTGTGTGCTGCCATCTACCAGAAGTACGACAAAGCAGAGACAAAACTAGCTTGTCTATGGCATTGCTAAACTGAAAAACACTGTCGATTGGCAGAGCTTTTCCTTGGCCGTTTTTACCAGAAACGCGTGGACGTACCAGCTTGCCCATGACACAGCAGAGGTTAAACCATATGACTTGAGAATCTTTTTTTTATGCGAAGCATATTACGAGAGCTCAACCCAGCTCCTCAGGCGCGGCGGTGTCGCCATGAAACCACGTGACACCGTGACGTCACGACAGAGGAGAAGTGGCTTTGGCTCGACTCTTGCAAGATGGGCTGGGTGGGAATCGAACCAGGGTCTCCGGAGTGTGGGACGGAGACGCTACCACTGAGCCACGAGTACGATGCTTCAAAGCGGTACAAAAGCGCCTCTAGTGAATGCGGTGTTGCCTTAGAAACGAGCTGTTTCTAAGGCGTGCGTGTCTTGCTCAGGCGCACATTTCGTTGCCGCGCCGAACGCTGCTTTGCTTGACGCTCACCGCGTCCAATGCGGGGCGCGTAGTCGCTGCCCTGTAGCCCATTGTCTTACACCCCTTGGCGGGTCGACGGGAACGCTGTCGCGTTCCACTCTTGAAGGCGAAGCAGTAATGCATGAGTTGTTTCTTCGTCTAGCCGAACCAAATATAGCCAAGCAACAGCAGTTCACCAGGCTAAGCAGTGGTTCAACAACTAAAATAAAGGCTAGTATGCTTTGCATCCTGGGCTTAACCTTACCTAAGCCACAGCCATTTTTTTTTGTTTCCTTTAGTTTAGTTTGACCTGTTTAACTGATAACGGAGCTGTTATTGCAGTGGCCGGCGATATTCTACATAGCTGATGGTGTAAAGCATCGACAGTAACGCACCTGTCAATGTGCCGCATTTTTTTTTCTTATGCTAGAAACGTCCATTTAACACAACCATTTCTAACATGCTGCGGCTGGAAATAGCATCATAAGATGTCATTATCAGCATTGTGACTTGTCTGGATGTGGGGTAACATGGTATGTCGCGACGGGTAACATGCATACAAATAAGCTAAAGATTTCAGTGGTCGCATGGATTGTGATGTCCCCCATGAGAGATGTATTGCTGAAGCAATCATTGTTTAGTTCTGGCTCCACTGTGCTTAAAGGGACACTAAAGGTAAATATTAAGTCGAGCTAAACTGATAGGTTAGTGCTTGAGAATGTCTAAGCCATCAATATTAACGCGAACAGAGCTCAGTAATCAAGAAGTTGAGGTAAATGCAGGATACGATTAGGCTCCTTTGGGGCATTCAAGTACTAGCCTGATGACAAAGGCACTCCTAATTTTAAATTGTCATGAGTACCCAAGCGTATGTGATAAAAAGATAAGTGCATTGCAGTACAAGATGGAAAAAAAATTGCTACTTGTCCAGCTCCATTTGATTTTTAGAAAAAACTCATTGACAACTTGACAACAATGCGTACAGTCAAAAGGATGATTTCGCCACTCTGTGCTGCCCTCACTTTTGCATTTCACTAGTTTCGTTTTCGCATAGTGCTGCACTGGTTTTGCTCGCTTGTGAAACTCTCACAAACAGCAAGAAGCAGAGAATACCACGTCTGTGTGATGTCGTGGAATTCCCAAATGGTCTGTGCCGCTTCACCAAAAGCAGCTGCAGCAGCGAATCCAACTCTTCGCTTGGTTTCTCCACGGCAGCATGTTTGCGTTTTGCACAGCAAACCATAGTGCCGTCTGTTCGGCCCCATTTTGCTCACTAATGGGAGTAAAAGGCGGTGATGGCGTATGCAATGTCACCACTACCTGCTCGAGGGTGGGGCGGCTCAAATTTAACGAAGGCGGCTCAAATTTAACGAAAAGTATGTGGACAATTCAGAGGTAGTTTTCCCTTAAACTACCGTATTTGCTTGAATATAACGCGCACTGTTTTTTGCGATGAAACAGGTCCAAAAATTGCGTGTGCGTTAGAACCAAATACAGCCCTAAATCTGTGTTACCACATCGGGCCTCGTATGCGCTTGGAGCCTATAGTAGGATACAGCTTAAAGAAACAGCAGTTGGCAACCAAGGCACACAGACTGCAAGGCATTGTTTCTCCGATAGCCAATCACAGAAGCAAACAAAGTCATCGTCATGCGACATTTTCAAAATGGTGTCGCACTTAATACCTTCGGAGCGTCTGCTGTTCTTGCAGAGTCTTTTCATCAGTGGCAATGATGAGGTGTGCAACAGACATGGACAAAGTGTACGGAGTCTGAGCATTTCACTCTACCTCATTGCCAAGCCCGTTTTACTTGTGAAACTCCACTACCACTACCAACTGAAATGAAACTTGACAGTAAATAATTGCAGTGAAGCAAGCGTTTTATTTCAGTTCAATAAATAATTAGGCTTTCAGCATTCCACTATAACAGACTAATGAAAACGTATAAAATTACGCTCGTATAACGTTATTTTTGTGGTTAACGCCTTATTTAGGTAACAGGGAAAGCTTGAAGTACGAACCATTTGCAGCCTCGCGGAGGTACAGTGGCTGGCGGTTATGAGGGCTTGGGCAGGGCTTCACTGCAGACTTAAGTTGTATCTGACTTTAGCTGTATCTGACTTTAGCTGCCGTAGCTTCCTGAATGTGCTATAGTATGTGTTGCACTGTCTTGTCTTCCCGTTTTCTTCATTTGCGTTATCAGCATGGAAGTGCCGACTGCAAAGACATGCCGACTTCATCACAATGCTATAATTAAAAGGAAAGTGATTATGTGTGCGGAGACGAATGGAAATCGGGCCGCATCACGGGCGTTCGGAGGTACCGAAACTTGCGTGCAGGACACGCATTCTACTACGGAGGCTGCTACGCACGGCACCTACCTTGAAAGTAATATACGATGGAGACAGTGTCTGTGCATCTAGGCACGCCGCATTGTGCTCTCGTCGCTTAGTTCACGTTGAAGCGAGAGGTCGCACAAAGATAAATTTGCTCCATGATTCCCTTGCTGCTACCGCTGATAAAGAGTTTCCACTTTCATTGCGCGAGACGTGTTCATGTTTGCTTACGCAAGCGTTACCACCATAGTAAGCGACTGTTTAAAAGTTTATATGGCCCATAAGACAACCACCCTTATTATTCGTACAGCTGTCTACTAATTTGCTATCACAATCAATGTTTTGCCTTTCGGGCGAAACTGTATCTTTTTTTATTTATTGCATTTTTAGTGTATTGGGAGTAAATCTTTGTTTTTCCAAATGAGAGAAAGTTGTATTTCTGTATCAAAGAATGAGGTGCACGGTACTGTAAAGAACCATTTAAGTGTTTAAATATTACTACTGTGCTTGCACTGTTTTACTTTTGGCTGGAGGTCACTTTCACTAAAGCATCAACGTCGTGTTATTGCTTTTAAGAAAAAATGTCCTTGCTCTACCAGAATATGAACGCTGTCATCATTTAAATTACTGGATGGGCTTATCATAATCAGGTCATACACTAGTCGCAAGTGCCGCAGTACTTACTTCGACTAACCTGAGCACCACTATCGGCTTTTGAATATAGAAGTACAATGACAGATATGTGCACAGTGGCTGGACTTCACAGTTTGACAACTGCTGATCACGCTCACTGCTGTGATTAACATGCAATTCTCTCCTCGCTTCGTGGGCACAAGTCTACCTACCTTCTAAAACAATCCTACTTATGTAATTCATTGTTCGGGATAGCGTTGCTGCTTGTGTGCCATAACTACACCATGACAACACATGATTTCTTGAAGTTATATTTCTTCCAAATCCATTTGTCTTTCACATAGATTCCTTGGGAGGCAACAGCCACACTGTGATGATTGCCTGTGTTAGCCCAGCAGATAGTAACTTGGAGGAAACCTTGAACACCCTGCGGTATGCAGACCGGGCAAGGAAGATAAAGAATAAGCCTATTGTGAACATCGATCCAGTGCAGGCTGAAGTCGCTCTGCTTCGTCAGCAGGCAAGTTACCCTTCTATGTGTGCAATGTTTAACCCTTAACTGTCTTGTTTTATCCAATAATTTCTTACCCGGAATTCTTATTTTTTATTTGCTGCTTGCAAAAACCTTGTCATAAAGAGTAGGTTTTTGAGGCAGCAAAACATAATTGACCCATAGAATGAATAATAGTTGGTTACTTAAGTTTATTGTATGCCATAGTACAAGTGCACCAACCACCTTCTAGTAATCGACAAAAATTGTGGAAGGGAATTTTTTTGTCTTTATCACATTAGCTGCTCATGCTAACAGAACGTTGTTTGGCTGAGGGAGCTTTGGCAGAGGGTGGTACTGCTCAAAACTAGGGATTACGCAGCCTTGAGCATTTGAGTATTTTGATTTTGAGTATTTTGATTCATTTCATCGACTGTCATGAAAAGCAGCTCCTCTAGAAAACACTCGGTATAATTCAGCTGGTGAGCTTACGGTAGACTTCTTGCTGAGTACAGAAAAGAAAGATACAGTGGAGGCTTCAGCAAAATGCTGTTTGCATCAATTCTAGTCCAGACGCGAACTTGTGATGTCGTCCTGCGAGCTTGCCTTTGTCTTCTTCTTCCAAGGAGCTGCTAACCTCAGTCATCATCGCTTTTGTCTTCGCTTCCTACAGTGATGTAGACCTTGGTGTCAAAACCATCATCGTAGGAAGACGATGAAGAAATGCCCCCTTTTTCAGGGAGACAAGCTGGCGACACACACGTTGCCTCCGTTGGACGCCATTTGGAAGTACAGGTTGCTGCATGATAAACATGCTCCAGATGTAGAAGAAATAACCAGGCACTTGCTGCGAAATGCCAACCTAAACACAAATCAAGCTGCGGACGAGTGTCTGTCCTGCAAAACACTCACGGAGAGAACAATTACTGCAAGGATGAGCAGCACTCGTCCTAACCACCTCGGAGATGTGAGGGCTTAGAGTAGCAGAGCTCTTCCAAAACTTAAAGGAGTTAATGTTCTTAACAATAAACAATAAATGGACAAAAGCAGACGTATGAAAAACAAGACTACACATCTTGAGGTTGCTGACATAACTAGGGAAATGTATAAACTTGAAAAAGCAAGAGATGTCTGTTGTTCATCACATTTCAGCATAAATAAGTTAATAAGTCTGGCACACGGGTCGGCCAGTCTTCTTATGCATATTTTAGAGTTTTCCATATATGGACGGGCCAAGAGATGTGTTAACGCTCGTGTAGGGACATTCTAGGGACGCTACAGGTGTGGAAGTTTCAAATTATCTCAACCTTCGCAAGATAAGCCTAACAGCATTTGTCGATCATAATTTGGAGGCAGCTTTCCTTTGCATTAGCTATTCTAAATGACACTGCCCTCCCCCAAACTCCCACAACAACCATCCTCAACTACTGTTGCAACACTGAAATCTCTAGCCTAGAGCGTCAGCGGATACGTCGTCAAAACTGTTTCATTGTGTCCCTTGTAAGGTATTTTCTTGCTTATGCTGACCTGCAGCTCCAGGAAGCAAGGATTGAGCTGATGAGATGCCGGACTCGGCAAGGTGAAGGAGGAGACCAGCCTGGAGGCGAGGAGTCCGGGGGAGATGGTGGTGAATCTAAGAAAGACCTGGCATTGGTGCTGTCACGCAACGCAGAACTCGAGAATGATAATCAGCGTTTGAGCGGGGAGCTTCACCGTGCACTTGACCAGCTTTGCGAGAACTCAGAACGTCTCATCATTGTGAGTGCAGTGTTAAAATTCTGTGTTGAGAAGTATGTTTAACTAAGTCATGCTGCCTTTTGAACAAGAGCAATGATGGGAAACAGCATGTCTGTGGCAAATAGCTGTGAGCCTACTCAACTTTACAGTACAAAGAAACGAAGTGTTGCTGTGAGGAGAGGCAGTGATGTAAAGTAAACTTGTAACACCACAATGATTGAGTTGTGAACACACATTGTATAACTGTAGTAGAAAGAATGCAGTTATAGTTATCCATGAGTATGTACATAGATAACTAAGCTGAGATGCTTATGTTTGTTCTTGAATAAAAAGACCTGGTTAACATACTTATAGTCGTCATAACCATACACATGGCGAGCCTGACCAAATTTTTTAAACAAGATGTGAAAAAAAAATTGCAAGTAGAAAAACCTCTCAACATTTGCCTATTAGTGCTTCCTTCAATTACCCCCCCCCCCCCTCCTCTCAGGAGTCTTCAAAGCCTAGATTTGTTATTGCCCTTGAACTTTTTTAATCAATTCGTGCTTATATATTATTTTATCTTTCAGACTGAGCTTGAGGTTCAGAAGCTGAAGGAGCATGTTACTCAAATGTCTGAAAAGATAAAGTAAGTATGGTTTACTTTACCTACTTTCTTGGTTAAAAAGGGAGAGCTGTAATGCTGACTCCTGTTTATGTGACTTCTCCATTATTGTTTGTAAGGCAACATAAGTTCCACTTCAGTAGGATGTTTGCTGTTATGATATAGCGATCTGTGAAACATGCTCTATCTGTATTTATTATATGGTACTGTCGTGGACAAATGAAACGCGAGCGAATGAAGGCTAACCAGACTGTGTTCCTCTGCTTCTATCTTCGTGACTTTGTGTGGTGTGAGCATCATTTTGATTTGGTGCCTACCTTATATAGATGCTACAGAGAAAGTTCAGCTGTATTAGCAATTATGTTTTGCAGTGCCATAAAAGATATAATTCTGAAAGAATATTTAGAACGACTGATAGCTGAGCAAGTTAGCAGGCATTTGTTGTTACCACAAGGCACGCTTGCACATGACGGTGGAGGTGAAGGCGTGATGTGTACAGTCAAGTACAGTAGTCTAGAGACCACGGGATATGCAAAAAAAAAAAAAATTCTTCTAGCACAGCCCGTCAACGTAAGATTCTATAAAAGCATGGCGCTGCTCAAGCAGGCGCACGTGGGCAGTACGCTTGATTTCAGCCTTTATGCCTTCGCTGGGAAGAAAAAAGAAATTTAGGATCAACTTTTGCACTCGATTGTACATAGCAACAAAACAGTTGTTTTATCTCGATTAGCGTAGCAATAATATCTCGATTTGCTTGGCTTTTCATAACATTTTATCATTGCCGTCTGCATCACAGAGATGATCATGTTATGCTATTTCTATTTTTCATGACATGGGCAGTCACCTTGGTGAAGCTGATGGTGATCACGCAACCAGCCTCCTGAGGGACCTTCAAAACTCCATAATGGAGTTCTCGGTGAGTCCTTCGTTTGTTCCTTGTTTCCGTCGCACTGACACAGTGACTAATAAGTTTGTGTGCACTGCTTGTCCTTGAGTGCCAATTTTCACATTCTTGCCAAATTCTCAACAATGTATTTGGCATCTGCATTCGCATCTTTGATATGAATAGCATTTTCAATACCGGAGTTCAAACAATGAATGCAAGGGACAGACGTGGTAGACGGTGGCAGTGGATAAAATGGAGTGTTGAGACTAGAAAAGATTCAGGCATAGCATGGGCTTGGTAATTTGTTTCGCTTGTCTCTTTTTTTACACTTCATGTTATTATTATTGCTTTGTGTGTCCCTACATACTGCCCTTAAAGGGACACTAAAGACAAATACTAAGTTGGCGTGGACTGTTTAAATACCACTCCAGAAACCTCACAACGCTTGTTTCGTGCCAAGAAAATACTTGCAATACGAGAAGATTGCATCTGAAGAATCCGAGTACCTTTTTCAAAATTCAAATCTCCTGCCATCTGACTGGGGGAGTGGTGACGTTGCATATGCCACCACTGCCCTTTGCTGCCGTCAGTAAGTAAAACGGCGCCTGACAGACAGCGGTACCGAGCCAAATGAGAACGGTGGATTCACCGCCGCAGCTGCTTTTTGGTCAAGTGGTGTAGACCGTTCCGACATATCGTGACATCACATGGAAGTTGAATTCTCTGCTACTCCCAGTTCGTGCTAGTTTTGCAAGCCAGCAAAACCAGCGCAGGACTACGCAATAACGGAACTACTGAAATGCGAAAGCGTGGACGGCGCAGAGTCGAGCGAAAATGAAACGTTTTGACCGCCTGCGTCGTTGTCGGGGGTAAATTCAATTAGTCCTCTTTTCTAAAAATGAAATAGAATAGGACAAGTAGCATTTTATTTCATCTTATAGTACAATACAAGGATGTTTTCTGCAACGAGTGGTTTAATACTGGTGCCAGAATTTAACTGAGGAGTGCTTTTGTCATCTGGCAAGTACTTGAATGTCCCAGGGAAGTCTCTAATCGTGTCCTGCATTTACCTAAATTTCTCGATTATTAAGGCTCTGTTCACGATAGTATTTACGCCTTAGAGATTCTAGAGCACTAATATATCACTTTGGCTTGACTTAATATTTGCCTTTAGCGTCCATTTAAAAGCCTGGAAAACGCTTGTGCAAGGGAATAATAAACACTGCACTAAATGGAGACGGCTAGAAGAGGCCATCTCCATTTATCTAGTATTTATCTTGCAGGGAAGATAAATAGTAATTACGTTGTCTTTGCATAAAGGAAGCACTTGTCTGGTTTTCTTCTTTTTTTATAGGCTGGTGAACAGAGAAGGCGCAAGCTGAATGAGGCACTTTTCAAGGTGAGGTCAAACTTGACTTGGCTTTTGCTATTTCTGTGTTCTATTGCCCTGCTTTCAGCACATCTGAGAAGCAGTGCTTAAAGCAAATGACAAATACACCGAGCAAAGTGAATGGGACAAGCACTGTACTTCGACCAACTAATTGGAGCCCAAATTGTGGCCCATCCGCCTTTTCTCTGTGTACACATCGTATTCACTAACTTCTGTTTCAAAAATATGGACCGACTAACCCATAATAGACTGACTATATTTGTTTTCCTCAGTTGTGCATTATAGTACACAGTTGATGAACGTCGTTTACACAATTTCATCGAAAGGCAGTGCAGCCTTCATTGAAAGATATTGAAAGTGGTGGAATGAAGCTTTCTGCATTCTCTAATGAGTCCTCAAAATTACCTCGTATAATTATATCTATATATACAGTACAGTCAGTCATGCTTCATTTCTGTACTTAACAAAATAAAGCTTGAATCGCTTTCTTTGAGCACATGGACATTTTATCTACTGGCCGCATTCATTATGAGAAAGCACAAACGATTCTGTCACCATTGCCGATGCAATGTGGCACGTCGAACATCCTGTCAAATGTGGCACTGGCTTTAATGGAATGCATTTTTACTTACGCGCAAACGAACAAGTAAGGACAAAGAAGAAAGACGTACTGTGAGCTTACTCACGACTCTTACAAACACCACATAAATAGGGGTGTTTACAAACACCCTCGTTTAAGTGATTTTTGTAAGAAATAAACTCGTTCGCGCTGTAAGTAAACGTACAGTTGTACTCACTCGCCCAGCTAGCTACAGTACTTCAATAAGGTGGTCGCTTGCGCAACACTCAGTACATAGATGTGGAATGAAGACACATTGAGTATAGGGGAGGTTCAATTTACCAGAAACTCAATGTTTGCAGTTTCTTTACTTTAACTGACGAGAACTGGCGAATAAGTTACGCATACAAATTCTAAAGAGGATATTTGTAACGCATCTTGCAATCTAACTTCTCAGTGGTACCAGTAAAGAAAAAGTGCCATACGTTATTATGTCTTTGGGAATATTGCCAACTGCCAATATGGAGTGCACTGTTGTCATGTTTCATCTAGAACTACGCACCTCATTTCTGCTACAGCAATTATCTTTTCTTCAGCACTCCCTTAGTTTTACAGACATATGTTTCTTTAAGCCCAATCCAAGTGCCTGCTGCACATTTAGTTTTTCCCATACAGTTGACTTCCATTAATTTGGTCTTGACAGAACCCATGGAATTGGAGTTATATATTTGGTAGTTGGAATAAAGAGGGCAGAAAAAAAGACATTTATGCACTGCTGCTTCATTTGGCAGTGTTTACCTGATTCTAACATGTACCCAGTGGTTACGGTTTCAAAGTAGAAAGCAATGCACGCACAATAACGTACACCCGATTTTAATGCCTTTTTTTTTTTTTAACCTAGCTTGCCTCTGATACAGTAAAAGCTAGTTCATTTGAATTCTGCGGGGATGCTACGAAAATTCGAATTATACAAAATTCGAACTGATGAAAGTCAGAAAAAAATTGCTTGGTTAGGCACGTATATAGTCCAACGTGGCGTGAGCACGTGCACACATACGCTACGTCACATTGGCGTGAACAACGTCTCGAAGCACTGGCGCAGCCAGCGTAACCGGATGAGGCTGACCCTGTTTGACGTGCCCGACGTCGAGATGGCTCTTGCTCCATCTGCGCGTTCATCGCGCCGATTGGCACGGAGAAAAAGAAAGCAGCAGTTTTGCCTGAAAAGCAAAGCATCGATTGCGATGGCTAATTAGTAGATAGCTATACGAAGTAAGGATAGTAGTTTTACCGGCCATGTAAACTTGTACACATTCGCTTCCTAACCAAATTAACAAGTATGGTGCCACGCGCACACATGTAAACATGAGCACATCTCACTCGATGACTGCAGAAACTCGCTGAAAAACGCTGGAGTGAGGAACCGCGGCAGTAGCAGCGAGCGAATTGACCTTCGTACAGCTCTCGCTTCAACGCAAATGAAACGCAGAAAGCACATCGCATACGAAGCTACCGGCTTACGTGCACTGTGCAAACATCACAGATCACGTTGAAGATGAGGCCCACGCAGGCGCGCACTTTGGCCCCGATGCACATCAAGATACGGCTTTCAAGATACGGCACCCGCATGGTCGTGCCGTAAGCAGGAGCCGGCGGAAAACGTCCTCCCTCCCCTAGGGGTCGGAATGCACCCAAAAAATCTGGCAGGTCAAAAAAAAAAATGAATGCATGCCTTTTACTGCTTCCAAGAGCTCAAATCACCAGAGGCACATGTGAAATTGCTCGTAAAGTGACAGAAGTTGGGGGGTGAATGCGTGTTTAATTAAGGACTGCATGTTGTGTCCCGTAATGGTGGCCCCTTTCCACTCTTGTTATGCTTCACTGCAATACAGCGCGTAAGCTTCATCGCTCATCGGCGAGAATGACAGTGAGCACCGTTTTTGACAGCGCCGAATACTTTCTATGAAAAATACGGAACCGAACAGGAAGCTTGGTACCTAACGTTAAAAGCAGCTAGGCCTCAACATTGCCGCAGCAGTGACTGCAGCTGGCAGCGAATCGGCATACAAGAGCACTGGTTCTAGGCAGCAAGACAATAAAACTGGCGGAAGTGATGGCTTTGGTTAATGCTGTTTCGGACCTGCGGTCACAGCAAAAAGTCTGAAAAGTCTGATAACGAAAGTTTTCAAGTTCTGAAAGTGCTAGTGTTCTCATACATTGCCTCTATGGTGTGCATGGTAATTCCATGAAGGCACTCAAATTATCGGGCATGTCCGAAAATTCAATAATTGACTCTAGCTCCTTTTCCTACATTGCAGGCCTTGCCACAATACCTATGCTGGTTATGTGGTCATAGGTACCTGTTGCCATTAATTTTGTAAAGAACTGTAAAGTCTTATAAAGGATCACTTCATGCATTATAACTAAAGTGTGCAACTAATTTTGCATACATTAGTTGTTGCATGCATATTATGCAACTAATGTTGTATAATATCTTTGTATATTTCTTCCAATATGTAGCGCGGTATGATTTCATCAGGAATGTGGATGATGCATAGTGTAAGCTATACAGAGAGGTTGTAAAATTGTCACTCCATTTGTTTCATAGTGAATAAGCTTTAGTATGCAAATTCTTAGACCTAATAATTAATAAAGTAGTAACTTTAATTGGTAAAGCAATTATTGCACCTGATCCACAATTTTAGTTTAAAATTCAGGCATACTGAAAAGTAGCGCAATCGCTAACAGTTTTGCCTGTTGCATCTGAAATGAAGCATACTATAGCCATTTCAGTGAGTATATTGAGCGGTCCTTCACACACAGTGTGACGGCCATGCAGATCTTATGCAACAGTGGTTCCGCAACAAATGTGAATTCCTGTACTTTAAATGGATCGCTGTGCAAGTCTCGAACTGCTTCAGGTTGAAATTTCAAATTTGTTGCTGGAATTTGCCTTCTTCGCACATACCGAGCCCTGTAAACTCCTGTGGGCGACTGCACCTGTGTGATTGCCTCTACCGTTTAGCTTGTGGGGTTTCGGTGACGAGCGAACTTGGGAGCCGTTTAACGAGCGAGTCCCTTTTTTATCTTGTTCAGGTTGAAAAGCCACCTGCAGAAGATGACAGGGAGATGACAACCATCGAGGAGGAAGGTTTGGACACATCCCTCGGCGAGAGCTCTGCAAAGGGCTCGGCCGAACAGATGCAGAAAACGTTTCTGCTCTATCAGTCGCGTCTGGAGGCGACTATGCAACGTGCCGCACTGAGCAAAGAGCTTGAAGATCTCAACCGAGTGCTACAAGCCAAGGAGGAGCTCGCCAGCAAGATGTCCATGAATGACCAGCACCTTGAGGTCGTGAAGCTGCAGTATGAGGTTAGTGTGTTACCCGTGCGCGCGCTTTATTAAAGCAAAAGGTTTCTTTGCCTTTTCCTGTGACTTTCCCACTGCTGCTGCTGCTGTTCAGCATACTGCGTCAGGGGGTGGTTCAGAGCGTATATATACGTGGAAGAAGTGTGGCAGAGAAGAAAAGAGACGCGAAAAACTTGTTTGGACCACGCCGCGTCGAATGTGCACAATGCCCTCAGGAGCTCCCGGTTGGTCGCCACATTAGCCTCTTGACAGCTTACAGTAAGCAACTTCCGCGTTGGTAGAATTACCTTTCTACCAACGCGGAAGTTCCAGAGGGTAGCTAGATAGAGAGGAGGGGGAGAGGGGGCAGGGAATTGGTACAATCGACACAGTCGCAAAACAAGTGAATAACAGCCTTGCCACTTTTCGCTCGCAATTCCCATACAAATACAAGGGGAGGGTGGGATAGGGAAAAGGTAACGTGAAAAGGCAAGGAAATGCTGGATGACTTCAAGGTACGGTACAGTGCATTTCTGCTATTTCTGAAAAAGACTATGCAAACATGTCTAGCGGAGAACTTATACACTTATGCAGGGCGTGCAGAAGCAGAGCCACATTAATTAAAGTGCACCACGAGGTCTAGGTGACACAACTGAAGTGGTCGCACATCAAATCAACACTTTATTGCCTGCCGCAATAGCTTTGCGGCTATGGCATTGCTCGAGGTCGTGGATTTGACCAAGGCAGCCACATTTCAATAGGGGCAAAATAAAAAATCCTCGTGCACTTTGATTTAGGGACACGTTAAAGAAGCACCACAGTGCCAAAATTAATCCGGAGTGCACCACTACGGCTTGCCTCATAATCCAATTGTGGTTTTGGCAGGTACAGCCCCATAATTCAGTCGAAGTTTAATGCTTCTGCCACAATGTGATGTGCCATGTGAGGCAATGACAATGCTCAACACTCTCGGAGGTTATGAAATGTGGTGCACAACAACACCTCAAGCAAACACCTCTCCCTTCGTGTTCCATGTACTAAGCACACCAACAGCAGTGATGTATTCAATGTAACGTTCAACATCAACTTACCACTGTCGTGTTGGACAAAACATTTAAAAAATTAGACTTTTGTCATCAACATCACTGCTAATTATCGTCAATTAAAGCAAACAGCACAGAAAACTTCACTTACAATGATTCCCACAGTGCGTGAGATCTGCGTAATTTTTATTTTTATTTTTCTGTGCGGCAAAATACCCATGGTGTTAAATTTGCAGAATGAACAAAAAGAATAACTGGATCCCAGGAGCTCGAGGGCATTTGCTATGAGGGGTTGTATGTTGTAAAAGTCACATCTGACAGTGACACACTTTGTTGTATGTCATTTCTTATTAAATCTACCATATGTCCTACATAATTTGTGCCAAAATTTTTAAATGTAGAAGTGCCACGTAGCTGGACAGAAAAGGTGATGTTGATTGCCTTTGCTTGGAGAAAGTCAGACTGTTTTTTGTATTTCATCTAATTACATAATCAGTTATTGTTAATCAACTTGTCAAATATTATAATCGGAGCATTAAAGTGTCGGTGAGAAAATTGTTAACCATTCTGAAAAATTCCTGATTCAGCTTTCTGTTGCTCAATATGGGCTGTATAAAATTCTTGCCAGCCTAAAAGAAAGCCTGTGATACATGAAAAAGTGCCGCGCCGCAATTTTCGCCACTTTCTTAACTTACCAATAGCAACTTTCAAGGAGGTATTTTTAACCCACTCAGTATGGCAAGAAAAGCTCTGAACATCTTGTGCGCAGAAGAGGGCTTGCGCTTGCATTCTAAACAATCGGACCAAACAAAAGATGCAAATCCCGTGTTTTCTTAAATTCATGCTGTGATGAGCGTGTTGAGCATCTAGACGGCACCGAGCAACTTTTTTTACTGCTAATATTATGGGAATCGGAGCTATTCATCGACATATGGTTATGTATGGGGCAATGAAATTAAAATAAACCTCTTACATTGTTGAATAGAACGATGGCCCTTTCACTGTTTCACTCAGTCTCGCTGCACTGAAGTGATGACATTTGATCCAAATTTCCATGCAAAAACGATGACAGCTTCAGTGGTTCCAGTGGTGGCTCTCCTGCCAAATGTCGAGGTTCAGCTGGATTTGTACTTCAGTCAGATCCTTCTGTAACGAAGTCGGAGGAACCAGGATTATCCCTTGTTATACAGGCCAGTTTGTCCTAAAATTTGTGTCCCTTATATCATTGAATTGTGGCAAAATAAGCATACTAAAACAAATCAAGCTTTCTTGTCACCATACGCAGATGTTTGCTTTAAAAAAGCGATTGTGCATACAAAGGCTTGTCAGCTTACTCAATCGGCAATCTGCCAAAGACGCAGGAATGAGGGAATGATTTATTGAACACAGTTCATCTAGCATCGCAGCGTATAAGCAGGTCACAGTAGCAGATAATTTATTGCGCTGTGCGAAAGAGCTCTATTCTAAACCCACGAACATGGTTGCATTGCTCATTGGTAGTTTGTGTTTAAATACTTACACAGTCGACTTCTGTTAATTAAACCCTGATGAGACCGGCAGAATTAGTAAAATTATCCAGCAAGTCAAGCTATAAGAAGACGCAGGAAAAAACATTCGAACACACTGCTTCTCTTCTTTTTTTTTTTTGTGGTAATTACCGAGTTTTAATGTGTCCCTAAATCTAGTGCACGTGCAGTGTTTGTGGTTTTTTGTAGCAAACCTTTGATTCCGGCAATCGGAAATATATCTGCTGTTCATGCTCTCAGAATGGAAATTTATTTACGCTAATGTCTATTGTAGTTAATCTCGAGCAGCTTTTTTTGCTATGGCGTACATGTTGGCCTTCTGAACTGTTTTTACAAATAAGTACAGTTGCCGATAGATTTTTCTTACACTGAAGGGATCGCAAAATTTTCTGCAATATCGAGCAGTCAGAAAAAACAAGTTAGGATGGGAAAAAACATTCATTTTCGTTTAATTTGAAATGAAAGCTACCATATTTACACGATTGTAAGTTGACTCGAATGTAAGTCGACCCCCCCATATCGCACGTGACAAGGGAAATAAAGGGCATACCCGCGAGCGCATTCCATAATGAAAATTTATTAGTAGCTGGCATGGTCACTGGACTACTCGTCTTCACTTGTGCCATCGTCCTCACTAGTGCTGCCATGGTCATTGCTGCTATGGTCCCACAGCACGCCGTTGTCCAGCGAAATTCTGCATTTGCATATATAAGTGCATTTGCACACATACATAAGTCCACGCCGAAAACACCCAACCACACACAGCCGTCAGGGAGGCTCTTTTGACATGTCCGGTTGGCGTAAGTTCGGGGTCTTCTCCCGCCAGCCACGCATACTCATGGCAGAGCAAGTCCTTAAAAGGCGAAGATCCTGATCGAAGGTCATGACCATGTCGAACGTCACTGGCAGGGACCGATCACGCATTTCAACGATGTACACCACAAGCTTGGCCTCAGTGTTGAAAAGTATCCCGACTTCGGCCCACGGAAACCTCTTAGCTTGCCGTCACAGGTGAAAATTTTGCTCCACTGCAGTTGCCACTCTCGCACCACCCATTAAGAAACATCAAACTTGCGGCCCGCTGCGCAGTTATTTGTTTCTCAGTGTAAAGGATGGCAGCCCTCTTGAATGCTGCTGTGGACGAGCCCCGAATGTTTACTGGACTCGGAGCACTCATGACCACTGAGGAAGCACGGAAGTAGCGTGTGGCCGGCAGTCAAATCGACCGCATGAAACTAGAGCTGCACGGAAAGAGAAACATGTGAGCGGTGTCTGCTCTTCCATGAACTATCGATACTTCTCACAAGTGCCACTGTTCCTTGAGTGTCACCATAAATGGAATAGCGGCACTTCCACGAACTATTAACAACCCCCCATGAGTGCTGTGTGTGCTGTAAAACTATAAAAAATGTTAAAGGACCCTTCTAAAAAGCGAACAAACGCGTGGGATAGCGGAAAGCGACATGTAGGGCTGTAGAGCAAACATAAAATTGTAACTACGTTGTAGCTCCCTTGATATCTTGTTGGTCTCGTTTTTTTTTTTTTTCCGGTGCCATGTTTTGGTAAATTGCCATTGTAAGTTGACCCCCCACTTCAGATATTTAAATTTAAAAAAAAAAAATAGGTCGACTTACAATCGTGCAAATACGCTACGGTTTCAAGCTGTGTCAATGACATCTTCACGTCGGCGGTACAATGTTGTACGAGTTTGGCGCACGTCTCCTTCACTAGAGTGGCTGCAGGCTCTACGTGCAGCCTGCATGCCCTGTTTTAGAGGTAATGTGCGACGCGTGCAGAGTCTAGGCAAGCTCGCTGAGATGGCATGGCATCGTGCGCTGTCTTCCTGTGCATGTAATGCTGGAGGTTGCATAAACTTGAGTTTGGAGACGCGTTGAAGCGAGAAGCAGCCGAAGCATTCGCTCCCCGCACTGCCGGCAATACTATCAGCCACAGGGGACGGAGTGGACGGGAAAGCGTGGTTGGTCTTGCTTCATGCCGCTGACATGAAGATATATCGCAGACATGGCACGAAACCGTATTTTTCGTCGTCGATGCTCAAATTCTACAAAATGTTTTTTTTTTCCCTCAGTAAAAGTTGCTTTTTCAGATTTTCCAATAATACAGAAAGTTTTGTAGCTCCTTCTGTTTTCAAATATCAAAATTCATTATAATGAAGTGAAGTTCCGATTTTACGGACTCTAGGTTTCACTGCATTTTATTTTCAGAGCCATCGGCACTCCCTCTCATGTTATATATTCATTACCCCATTATGTTCGTGCTTTCAAGCGTTTGAAATAGCGTGGAGAGTTGAAAGTACCCTGCAAAACTAGTGGCCCCCATTGTGCACTGAAGCAAAAGCTGGCAAGTGTAGCTGTGCTTCATCAGTTGTGTTTATCGCATAACATTTCTTGTCCATTTCTTTGTTTTACACAGGCAAACAATCGTGAACTTGAGCGTGAGGTAGCTATTCTCAAGAAAGAACGTGATGACCTCTCTGCCATGCTATCAAGCCAGCAAAACACTAAAAGGTTAGTTTCTGCACGTTTGCATTAGCGGTTCATGTGGAATTTATATGCTCTCTCTATGCTCTCTCTTAAGCTCTAAAGTGAAGATAATCAGCATTGTGGTAGTGCGAAACACACTAATATGTGAAGTGCCAAAACTACTTTTTCTTGCCTAACATCTTTCTATCAAAGGGACACTATTTCACTGAAGGCTGTACAGGACATGTAGCATCACACAATATTCAATTCATAATATGGTATAAACTTCATATGAAATAAATTTCTGATTGATGTTAGTGAGGCCTGATCAGCAAAGACCTCTTCTTCAATAAACCTAGCACTGGATACCCCGCAGGTAGGCTTATCTGCACGAGCACCTACGAAGAAATGTGCCGGGGTCATGGAATACGCTTGTGCCTCCTCTAAACTGACATACTCACCGACAGCTTCATGCTGATGTTGCATGACTCTCATGCTGATAAACGCTTGCCCATAAAAGCTCCACCCCATTTGTGGGCTGCGTGGCCCCCTTGAGTTCTTTCTAGCCATAATGATGCACTTCTAGCTAGGGCTACAACACTTTGACTGCGATAGATTAGCAGTTGTCAGGATTGTGCAAATTTTAGCTCCTTTATATGTCACTCTGACTAAGAAGAGATGGTTTTGTGCACCAGAAACAAGGATGCTGATGTTGGCTAATGAATTGTAGGGACTCTATTACATGCTGTGTTCGCTCGATTCTAACTGATCTGACGTGCACCCAATTTTCACAGGTGCCGAAAAAATAAAGATGCATCTGAATATAACCTGCCACCAATTTATAAAATAAAACTGTAGGATACTCATTCGTTTGCAGCCAGAAGAGCGACATTGGCTTGGCGCTCTTTGGCCGCACCTGGCCCTTGCGCCACTAAACACCGCACAGTCAATTCAAAGAACGAGACGTGAGCAATTTACCGTCGCAGAAGCGAAAATTTATTTTCGTGAGCTTTCATAGTGAATGTGTCAGTCGTCACCATTTCTGCTTCAGTGGCCACAGATACCCAGCACACAGAAACAGCATTCTCAAGCAATCACTTCTAGAGATACGACTGTCACTTTCATGGGATTTTACCCGGCTCTGCACTGAACTTGTCGAAGTGTGTGGCTGACAGCGTTTCCGGCACGGTGCCAGCAATGCTGGCAGCAAGTTAAGCCAATGCGTCTGGCACCTATTTGTGCAAAATTTCACTGATTGCCCAAGAATGCCACTATAGGCCGTAGTTTAACACAAAGTGAACTCGCAACAACGTTCACGTAAACATGCCCTGTCGCTTTTGTGATGGTTATTACGCTGCCTCTGACAGCTCTGACAGTGGACTGTCGCCAGCGCCGCAAACGTAATTTCGGTTTCCTATCCCACTGTAACGTGTAGGTGACTTCCAGACTTAATTTCTCTGAAAAAAATGTGCGCCTTAGCTTCGGGTACATACTGTATCAGGTTTAATGTCAAGCTTGTTTGGTGTATTTCTTAAATAAATTGATACAGCCATACCGCCTCGCTGAGCAAAAGTAGCTTTACCTGCGAGAGCTTGTTTGACTCCTCAGTCTACCATAAGAGTGCCCATTCTCGTGAAGGGCAAGATTTGCCAGCAGTGCATTCCCGCCAAACATTGACTGACAGTAAACAATGACATTTTGAAATTGGTTCTTGGTCTTTGTCGCCAATTTATAGTGCGGCTGGGAACAAGGTAGCAGAGCAGCGAAGCAAGCGCATTCAAGAGCTGGAAGATCGCGTCGGCCAACTGCGTAAGAAGGTTGAGGAGCAGTCCCGTATGATCAGACTCAAGGAGGATGCAGAACGCAGTGCCAAGAAGCTCCAGCAGGAGATCACGGTGGGTCTCGCGTCACAGTTGCAGTGTTGCCCTTGTTTTGAAGTGATGCTTTCTTTGTGCATTTGGGAAAAGTTTGATGCTGGGTACAGTCGCTGGACTGGGTTATTGCGGCAATTACTTTACTTCATTTCTGGGGTTCCTTCTGGGGCTACTTTCATCGGATACTAAGGAAAAACACTCACTCAGTTTAGACTGATCAAGTATTCTTTCAAAGCTGTTAAATTTTATGATTAGGGGTTCAATCAACCAAAAAGTGAGCTTTATTTAAACAAGTCAAGGAATGTGTACAAAAATAGTTGGACCAATAGCCTGTGTGGCTAGTAGCTGGTCCAATACACAAAAGTACATATACAGGTCAGCCAAATACATATCTGCTCAATGAGTAAGAACATTATTTACATGAACAAGTACTTTTTTTTTTATGTAAAGCTATTACGTTTGGCTAGACAAGAAGAAGCGTTTGCATACAAGATCAAAATTTCTGGTTACATTTATTTCCACAGGCACAGTGTTCCAAGTTATAGTGCTCTAATAAAGAACTCTAATAATTGTTCACCATATACATTGCTGCAATAAGGAAGGTTTAAGTTAAAGCTAGTTGCTTGCCTGGTGTTTGCATGTGGGAAGTTAAATATGGTGTTGGGTAAGGGAAGTTGGTGTTGAGTATTTTGTGAACTATAAACAAGTGATCTTATAATTTCTTAAAGGGACACTAAAAGTTACTATTAAGTCGACGTGGACTGTTGAAATACCATCTCAGAAACCTCGAAACGCTTGTTTCGTGCCAAGGAGAGACTTAATTTAAGAGAAAATGCCTTCTGAAGCATCCGCATACCTCTAGCGCAGTTCAAATCGCCCACCCTCCGATCGAGGAGTACTGACATCACAGTGCCATAGCGACGTTGAGCCATTGGTGAGTAGAACGGCATCCGCAGACGGCGCTACGGCTTTTCTGCGCAAAACGCAAACATGCGGCCAGAAACAGAGCCAAGACAGAGCCGACAGCAGAGCGAAAGTGGGAGTATGGTGATTAGCAGAAGGAGAAACGCGCGACCATGGGGCCCTTGCATTGCCCAGGGGGCGCTGCGAGAAAGGTGTTAAAAAGCGCCCTCTGTCCTAAAATGGGTCGTACCAAGCTCGGTCGTCTGCTTCGGAAAGCACGTTTACAATATGGACCCGCCACTTTTGGTTGTGTTGTAGCACGGCCTGCTGCGTATATCGGGCGCCGGAGATTTTTTCAGGGGTGGCACGGTGCGTAAAGGCAAGAAATTATGCAGTGCCGAATACGTGTACGCCGTTCAAGAATTAGGCGGCGAAGTTTTAGCACGGTGTCAATCGCAAGTGAAGCGAGTCGCGTACGAAGTGGAACTACAGGTAAGGTTTGCACGCTAGCTGCTAGATTCAGGCGCACAAATGCGAGGAAATGCGTGCTATAAATGAATCCACAGCAGCGATAAGCAGACATCATGTGTACGGAACTGCTCGAGCACACGACGGTACGCGCTGCGATGTACAAACTGCTCGAGCGCACGATCGTACGCGCCGCTACGGCAGTGGTCTTTCGACATGCCGCCAAACGGCGGGCCTCCTGCAATCTTTGTTGACTGCATGCCGCTAAACTGATGCAATGGATATGAGCTCGCACGTACGTGCGAATCGCACTGTGGCGCGAGCTTGTGCGCTGCTCGCTTGATGTAGCTTTTAATGACAGCGCTCGAACATCGATGTGCTGCAATCAATACTGCCTTGCTGCGCTGCCTCAACGTGCTGGCTTGAGATCAAGGATGAGCACATTTAACTCTCTTAACCTGTGCTGCTCGTAGTGGAGTAGTGAACTGTCATCGAATGAGCCCGACCATTTGTGCTCATTTGCACACACTTCACCACTTCGCATCGGTTGAATTATTAATTGTCGCTGTGGCCAGGTCTCGAATCGTGAATTACCAGCCATGCCTGCTGATATGTCGGTCTGCTGTCGGGACTGTAGGTGCAAAAGAATGAAATTTCGAACGCAGATAATCGAGCAAGCTTCAAGACAGGCGAAGCAGTCAGCATGGCACGAAGTTTCACTTACTCAGCGCGACGAACTGCAGCTATGCAAGCGCGCCTGACGCTCCACTTCGTGAGGCCTTGAAGGAAAACGGTAGAATCTGATGTTGGGATTCAAGCCTTCTTGTTCACGGCAGCCCACGACGCAGAAGTAATGACGGTGACGCCTTTTCGAGGCTGGGCTAGGTCTCTCCGGATCGGCATCACCGATTCCTTCTGCTCACAGCATTACGTCCCATGGCACAGGGAGAGTCCGTTTTCGTTAAACTATAGGCTGCGGCGAGCTCGCAGCGTGGTCAGCGTGGTCTGTGAGAAGTGACGAGCCTTTTCGCACTCGCAACAGGGCATAAAAAAGTGCGAATCGACGCAAAACTCGGCCTAGAAACGTGCTTCGCCACAGCCAGGGCTCAATACGACCCAAGCTGGTACGACCCAGATGTCGTTTCCCGCACCACCACCAGGCGCCGCTACTATACCTCAAACTCCAGCGCAAGACGCCCATAAGCTGGTACTTTATTCTATGACGCAAACGTACACGCTCGTCGCAATGGATCCTGACACCGACAGATTGACTCGCGATGGTGGGCTCAACTTCAGCGATTTGAGCACTGACGAGCGCGACCTGCTGCTGAGGGCTCGCGCTGCCGGCGTCGTTGCGTACTACGACGGGGGCCTCGACACCGGCTCTCCAGAGCGAGAAAGCAACGAGGGCCTCCCACGACATCACATGGACGTGGCATTCTCGCTGCTTGTTCCAAATGAAAGTTTCGCGAGCCAGCAGAACCCTCACAGCACAACGCGATAACCAAACTACTGAAACTCCAAAGCGTGCGCGGCGCAGTCGAGCGCGCAGAGTCGAGCGAAAACAAAACCTTTCGAACACCCATATTACTGAAGGGTAACGTCAAAATGTTATTTTTTCTTAGAATCGAATAGACGTAGACAGGTAGCATTTTTTCCCGTCTTATAATCGAATGAAATGATATTTTTAATAAGAGTAGTTGAGTATTAGTAACACAAATTATGAGGAGTGCTTTCGTCATCGGGCTAGTACCCGAATGTCGCTGGGGGTTCTCAAATCGTGTCATGCACTTACCTCAATTTCTCGGTTACTAAAGCTCTGTTCGCGATTATATTGACACCTTAGACTTTCTAGAACATTGCTATACCACTTTAACTTGAGTTTCCGGTAACCTTTAGTGACCCTTTAACGCCGTGAAAGAAAGAAAGAATACGAAGGTCAGTAAACAGAACGCTGCTTGGGTAATGAACAGAGGAAAATGTTATTATTCTTAGGGCGCGTTTTTGCAACAAGTAGGGGTTGATTATTACAAGAGAAAATAAAGGGTAAACTAAACTTGAGTCCCCTGATAGCATTGCCTAAACAGCATGTCGAAACAGGTAAAAAAAAAGAACAAAGCAAGTGGACAGGTAATGCCCTGTCCTCATTTCTTTTTCTTCTTTCTTTCTTTTCAGTGTTGCATTGCACTGCCCAGGCAAATCTATGAATCCACACCTGTTTGCCCCACATTTCAATTACTCTGGTAAACTTCAGTAATTTTAATTGTGCGCTGGAGTTCTGCACCATTGCAGCAGAGTGATGTCGGAGATTTGAAAGCACTTTCTCATAATTCGGCTGTTGCAGCAAAAAAATTCTCAAAAATACGATGTAGTCCTTCTCTACCAATAAAAAAAAATTAAACTAGGCTCGAGCAGACACTTGTCAGCACTTGTTACAGCGAACTGAGGCAGGAATTTCAAAGTGGCACTATTGATGAATAACCGTTGTTCACTTGCGAAGTGCATAGCAGTGGTCTCTTGTGTTCCTCCTCTTCAGAACATGAAGCAGGTGCGGGTGCAGCTCATGAAGCGTATGAAGGAGGAGTCTGAACGCCACCGGAGGCAGCAGACTGAGCTCAACCGCGAGGTTCGAGCCCTGCGGGTGCGCGAGCAGCAGCAGTCTGTACAGATGGCACGCATGGCACGCCAAAATGAGCTGCACATCAAGGTGCTGCAACGGCGTGTGGAGGAGGCCCTGGCGGCCAAGAACCGCCTCGAGGCCGCTCAGCGTCGCCGCCTGGAGAATCGTGCCAATGGCCAGGGCTCTGACAGCATGGCAGCACGTGTCAAGGCAAGGACTATTTACCTCTCGTTTTCTCTCTTCTTTAACCTTTGCCTGCATATTCTAAAGCATTTTCTTTCGTGTAGAGGAGACTGCTAACAAGCTTAATGCATTGAACTTGACAAAACAGAACACGTTCACTATGGAAAAAAGCCGACCCCAGGTGTTAGGGGTTGCCTTGTCAGTGGACTTTACTTTGCTCTAACATATAGGGTGAAAAGTGCATTGTGATGCAATTTTGCTTTAATACAGCTACAACTATACTTTGTAGACAGCCATCAATGTCTTTTCGTAATGATATACGATTGCTAGCCCCTATATTCGGTATGCAATAATCCCAGAGGGAAATCAAATGCCGCAGCTTAGCATTGGAGCATCAATTACTAGAATAGTGCTTACCACACTAAGCTATACCACACTTGCGCTTAAAGCTGGTAATTTTCCTTTGGTGTGTGCCGATATATAGTTTACTGAGTGTGATTCTTCAGCATGAGACCTATATAGCAAATAGCAGTGAGTGAGGTTCTCACTTACATTTTTGCAAGAATTGCTGTTCGAACTGGAATAAAGGGTTCTTTTATATTGGCACAGAGCATACAGTTATTGCAAGAAGATAACGCACTAGACAAAGTTGAAGCACATGCATGTACTGCTCCTGCCTGAATCTTGCGTTCCCTTACTGTACTTTAGCATGTGACATTGTGCCAACTATTTTCAAAGCTTTGATGAGGACAGGATCATTGCATCACTGCACGCTAATGAGCACAAGAAGGTTTGATGACCGCCGCGACATTTAGGTGAATCTCTAAGCAGTACCCGAGTGATGACAAGAAAAACAAGTTGCATTGGCAAAACGACTATGGGTGAAAACATTGAGCAAGCACATGCATATACTGGCAAGGCAACACACAACTGCAAATTTTTACTGTATCAAGACACCTTCCAAGACCGAAAACTGCGGTACATTCTAACAACTGCATGAAGTAACACTGCTTAGTGGACACAAGAATAGGAAGACTCTTGGTGCCTCATTGTCGTTAACAACACCATCTTGCAAGTAGTAGTTCTCCTGCACCGTGATGTCATGAAAACGATCAAATTGGCTGGCGCATCTATACAAGTTGGACAGTAGTGGAGTTGCTCTGTAATTGCTCTCTCTCTCTCTAGAGAGAGAGAGAGAAAATTCCTAGGTTTTCACCAGCAATAGCCACTTTTTTGTTCTGTTCAGCTTAGCTTCTGGCTGTTCCTGTTCAGCTCCTAAGCTCTCTTCTCTCTTTCACTGCAGAGCTGGCTGCGAAGCGAGCTTCTCGTTGTGTCCGAGGGCAAGAAGCTAGAGCAACACCTGACTTTACTCATCGAGGAGCGCAAGGCCATTGCCAGTGAAACCCGCATGGTCGAGAAGCAGCTGAAGGACCCCGACATGGTAAGGCATTGTCGATATACTTCACCAGCCGGCATGCAAGCCACTCGGGCAGCAGCGGAAGCTCTATGTAAAGTACACAATCTGCTGTTTAAAGAGAAACATAAGTTGAGCTGTACAATAAAATAAATGGAGTTTGAACTAAGGAGAGCCTCTTTAAATATAGCAGCTGGTCGAGCTGATCGAAAACAGTCACTGGGCTGAAGTTGAATACACCTTATCTTTCCTTCATTAGCACGCGACTTGTGCCAAAAGGAGCCTAGGTTCCACATAAAGTCCAAGTGCGATAAGACTGTGCCTTGCACTCTGTTCTGTAATTGCAAAATGTTTATTCTTCAGTATATTTAGGTACAATGCCTGTACTGACTAGTGCAAAAATAGACAACTATCAATGACAAATGATCAATTTTAAACACAAGATCACCAATTGTCATTAGAAAAACAAGGCACTGCATGAATAGCCTCTCAACAATATTAGAGCCTGGTTGCAAACAATCTCCCCAAGGAAGAATAACTGCTGCTTGACTAGCTTTACAACAGCGCTGAAAAAAATTGTTACCAAGAAAAAAAGACAAGTTGTGCAAAAAGAAAAGTTATTGAAGGACTTGTGGGCAATAGACACATAAAACACCACCTAACAGCACAAAAGACATCACTGGCTGTAACGACCAAGATGAAACTGCTACATAGCCAGACTGACAACACTAAATGGTAGACTGCAAGCAAAGGCTGTAGATTGTGATGTAGAATTCTGCCACAAAACCGAACACAAAACTTGCAATACCCTTTTTGTTTCAGCATTGCTTTGAGAACTTTTGTCGTTACACTTATGATTAGTGACACGATTGACTTACAATTATTCGACTCTAGTTAAGTTGATCTTTTGGTTAATTCGATCCTGACCGAAAGTCTCAGCCGGCGCCCTTGCATTTCTATGGGCCCAAACATTTGTTATTTTGTTCCTAAAATTGGCCTTCACCGAAACTTTACCACTCAGCATGCATGTGCGTGACCCCTGTATTGACCCAAATATCGACCGCTTTAGTGGCAGCGTCGTTTCGGCTGAGTTTAGGAGACAGTAAACCCATTGAACACATGTTATCTCCCGTTGAAAACGGCCATTTTTGACTTGCCCTGGGAAGATCGTCAAGCAATAACAGTAGTTCACAATATCTTATAATCGTATTTACCAGATTCTAATGCATGCGTTTGTTTGTTTTTTTGCTTAAAATAAAATAGAGCCGAAAACTGCCTGCGCGGTGCAATTGGATACGAAACCAAAACTGCCTTCACGGAGTGTATATGCTTTATCGCCTAACAATGATGTATTGCCGCAAAGCTGATAAGAACCGGTCGCCATTGTGCAACACATATTTTTATTGCTAGAAAATCCGGTGTTCGTTATATTTATTCTGTGTTTAGGAGCTTTAATGTCATTTCTGTTCTCTACTTTGGACACACAGAAAACGGGTGCTCATTTGATTTGGGGGTGTGTTGACATTGGGCAAATAAATCAGTGTTGTGTTTTGGAGTTCTTTCTGCATCTTGTGTATTTTGACCCGCCGGATAATTCGATAAGTTTTGTTGGTCCCATGTAGTTCAAATTAACAGAAGTCGACTTTATTTTGCTTAGCAGATGGAGAACAGAAACGAGGCTTAAACGGTCTGCTGTTCCGAACGTTCTGGTTAGTTTGCAGTATTCGAAAATACCAAGTAGTTGATTTTAGAATCCAAATCAAATGCTACGCACTAACTATTCGTATTTGAAAGTGCAAACATTTGCCCATTCCTAAACGCACGGTCACTTTTTGTCAGAATAATGAAACGCTTATAAGGGGTTAACAAGGCTCCAACTTTAACATGTGAATGAACAAATGCTGGGCGTGCGGAACCAACATCGGTGGAACTCGCACAACAATGCAGCTTTACAATTAAGCTTGCTGGGCTTGACTTGTCCTGTACTTTGGGCGCCGTCAATGCTGCATAAACTAGACTTCACTAGTTTTGGTTTCGAGGAGATGCCTGCAAGATGGCCGATTACCACGCTTTGGCAATGTTTATAGTTTCTCGTACAGAAATGAATTATCGAATGGAGTGCTGTAAGGCATCTGAAATTTCTAGTGCCCTTATACACTGTCTATGGGACCAGTGACACAATAGCAAGGAAACGAAGGTATAGAAGCTTTGCACAGATATAGAGTGGAATCTCAATAAACGGAAATTGCTTAAACGTAACTGCCACCTAAATGGAACATCACCCTAACGTTTGGTTGGTTTTGTATTCATGCGATGCCCTCTGCAATGTCTCTCAATAAATGGAACTACTGATCAACAGAATGAATTTCTCTGGTCTCTTGACGTTCCGTAAGGAGAGTTGGCTGTAGTCTAATCCTTCTATGAGCTAACATAGATACAAAACTTGCCTTACAAAATTGAGAACATGTTTAACTGTGTTAATGGCACACCAGAGACATCATCATGTATGCAGCACATGTCACAGAATTGAAATGTGGTCACCGTGTTGGCTCAGGGGCAGCGGCATTCTGCTGCTGAACACGAAGTTGTAGATCCAATTCCATGCTGCTACAGCCGCATTCTGATACAGTCGCCGACCGTTTATTCGGACCTCACGGGGACTGCGGAAATGTCCGAATAAACAGGTGTCCGAAAAAGCAGATTATAAAAAAAAAGTGAAATCCTTTTTTTCCACGCACTTATTCGGGCTCGGCAGTAGGCTTGAAGAAATCGTGAATGTGCCGTTGCACGCTGTTCCGTTTACGCGCAGTCAGATAAGCCTGAATCTCGGAGAGGGTCGTACGGTCACTCTAGGCGGCTGAAAGCATAGTCACTGCTTGTACAGGGTCGTCCTTTTTGAAAGGGAACACGCGAGCGCGTGGCCTGTGCTCTGCGGCGGCTGCCTAGAGCGCCGGTCAGTGGCAGCAAGAGGAAGCACGTCCGCTTTTGACGTCATCTATTGACGGTCAGAATGACTAGGCATGGCCGATTGGAAGCGCCTACTGGACTCCCTTACCCGTATTACTGATGCGCAAGGAGCGGGGCCTGCAGCTAGCAAATCGCGCTCGCGCTGCGGGCCCCGCTCCTTGCGCATCAGTAATACGGTGAAGGGTGTCCAGCAGGCGCTTCCAATCGGCCATGCCTAGTCATTCTGACTGTCGATAGATGACGCCAAAAGCGGACGTGCTTCCTCTTGCTGCCACTGACCGGCGCTCCACGCAGCCGCCGCAGAGCACAGGCCACGCGCTCGCGTGTTCCCTTTCAAAAAGGACGACCCTGTACACGTTCTGCATGCGACGGCAGCGTAGCACATAGAGCGTCAACTTCCGACTGCTGCACCGCCGGACAATGTCCAGCGGTGCAGCAGAAACGTGACGAATGATCTCGCCGTCGTTGCGCTCTGCGCATGTCAGTACAGCAGTGTCAGCACCTGTGAAACTGTCAATTAGACGGTGTCCGGAATCGCAATGCAACCACTGCACAAGTCTCGGCAGTTCCGCGTCGGTAGGGAGCACATCGGAAGGCGACAAATCTTAGGCCTCCCGGCACCCGCTTGCCGGCATTCCGCAGCGCAGTCTGCGCGGGCACTGTCGGCGCCATTAGACACTTGACGCGATGTTTCCGTATGCCACGTTGGATCACCGAAACCTCGACACAGCGCACAAAGCAAACACCCCCGTGCCGACACCAGTCACACAAGCGAAAAAACGCGGCATGCTCGCAGCATCGTGCAGGAAGCATTGGTCGTGCGCGAAGAAACAAATCAGCTGCTGGATTGTCTTGATATGGCTTGCTAAGCTGTAACCGGAACTGCTGCAGAGCCACTCTATCGAACCAGGGAGAAACGATGATGATGAGCGGCGATTTCCAGTAGCGCCACTTCGTGGGGCAGCAAGGAAGCTCCGTTCAAAACAAAAATGGCGTTCAGCAAGTCGAACCATGCACCGGTCAGAGCCGGTGCATGGTGCTCTCGACCGAGTTGGCTCAAGGAGTGTCCGAAAAATCAGACGAGAGGTTGCAAGGTGTCCGAACTTTCGGCAGTTGTTATACATTATGGCCTATGGGGAGAACGGCGGTGCCGCAAAGCTGACCGAATAATCGGGCATGTCCGAATTTTCGGAGTCCGGAAAATCGGTCGACGACTGTAATGCGAAAATGCAATAACACTGATATGCCTAAAATAAGGTGCACACAAGGTCAAAATTATTTTGAGGCCATTCCCACTATGGCACCCCTCGAAGTTCCAGTGTCGCTTTGGGACAGTGAACTCCATGAATCAATCAACAGAAATGAAATAGCATACAGAGCATAGTTTATTGTATGGGCATGATCCTCTTTGACAAGGAAGTCTGACGACTTCACTGGTCATTGATGTATATTTCTTAAAAATCTTATTTATGCTAAAAGTTTTTTTCTAAAGGAAGCTATTCCACAGGGCGGAGGTGCATCTTAGGGATCATCAGCTACCCAGATCTTGTCAACAAATCCTATGCCTACAAATTTCATAATCTCGCTGCTCTAGTTAATCATTTGATCTCTTGACTGCTTATTTAACACATCATGCTTGCCAATCAGATACTTTTGTTGCACTTCAGGCTGAAGACAAGGCCGAGTGCAATGCACGTCTCCAAGAGCTCGAGCGCTCGCTGCAAGAGCACAGTGACAAGATTGCTGAAATCCAGCGAAAAATCTTGGATGTGGAGCCTGGTGAGTCGGGCACAGTCCCGTAGCTTTTGATGCCAAATCTAAAGTATACTTGAACACTGAAAATAGCATGTGATGGTATGTTATGGTATGCTTATTCAAAGGTACATAACATCTTGATGCATAACCATGCAAACCTTTTAAAAGATTGTGCCTTACACTGCTTTGATCTTGCTGAAATCTTACAGGAATTTTTATCCTATTCAGGTGCCAATATCTTCTGTCCATTCAAAATTTAGTTTCAGTGCACTTCTTGCATCTTCATAATCATGAAAGGCAAAGAACTGCAGAAAGAGTTCAGTATTTTCTTCCGTAAGTTTTGTGATGTTCACAAAATATGGATGCCATGCGAGAACTCTCTAGAGGACTATCAGATATGAGAACATCAACTATGTCATGTCTAGTACTTGGAAAGAACTACTAATCCAGACTCTTGAAAAATAAGCCTGATGGTTTAACATCGTGAAAAACAAAAATATGAACCCGCTACATGACGGCATGCTGACATCATAAGCAAACACGTAGCCATCTGCCGTCCAACTCATTTTATTCAAACTCTTTACACATATTTTTCAAACTTGCAGCACGTCAAACCAGAAGTGTGTTTAAGATGTACGTGACACATATTGAATACCATTATTCAGCACTTTTGATGGCACTACCTTGGCTTGTACAATTGTGTACACAGCACCTCAATTTAACGGAAGTCGACGGAAGGGGTCGACGGAAGGGGCTATGATCCTAATTGTTGAGGTTTTTTTTTTTTTTTTTCACAACCTTCATGAGGCGCAGCCCTTAAACGGGGCTGTGCTATGGCAGTCTAATTTTTCTTTCTCCATGTAGTATTCCTGATTTCTTAGTGCAGAAATAGTGAACATCTTAGTCAAGCATACGTACGGTAATTTGAGCTGTATTAGTAAGTTGCCCTTTCACAATACCATGAACTCATTTTTATCATGGGAAGAAGCTCAGTAAATTAAGAAAGCTGTAGAAACAGTACAAGTGGCAATGCCACCTTGAAATTCCAGTACCAGCTCACTGTGACTTCGTGTGTTTTGACACCATCTGCTTGGCATAGGCAATTTTTTATCACTTGAAATAACCACACCAAACTTGACAGCCAAAGATTTAATTTGGCATCAAGTTTCAAAAATTTTCACTGTGCCACAGTGGCCCAAGTACAAAAATGGGCTTTAAAATCTGTGACATCGCACTGACATACGGCACTGAGGTTTTGGTGCAAAATTGAAATGAACAGAACTTTGACCTACATATTCTCTTCTAGTAATTGACCTTCTACTGCAAAATTAACAAAGAGTCTTAAAGGAATACTTTGTCAGTCTAAACTAATTATATGTCCTTTTAACAAACCTTGAGATGGTCATCAATTAATCCAGAGCCCTCAACTATGGCATCTCTCATTACCCTGGAGTTTCTTAGACCGTCAACCTCCACGAATCCACCAGTAAGTCGAAAGTTTTTCTTTTTCCTTCACAGAGCAACGTATAAAGAACCTTGCCTCAAATGTGACGGACATCGTCGAAAGCAGGGTCATTGCAACGAGCCTCTTCGAGATGGTGAGGCTGCCTTTGGTCACTTTGAATAATTATGCAGCTGATTGGAATTTACTCTTCAGGGTCGATCTTGATAGTAACTGTCCTGCTTTCAAATTTTCACCAGCAGATAACTTTTGTTTATTATATATTGTGCTGTTGTGGAGTAAGAAAATATCAGTTCCTGCACTCTCATCGCTTTGTTTGGCTTGTTTTTCTTTTTTCAACTCTCCTCGGCATTGTGAAATGCTCACTAAAAAATGTTAGTTCTGATCTTTATAAGAGAGTCCGCAAAATGTCACTTGAACTTATAAAAATTTTAAAAGAAATAATGAACAGTATCTTGTTGTAGCCACTCTTTGCCGTAATATTTGATGTCTCAGCAAAAGGTTGCTTGTTCTAGCATACTGGACCCCTGTTCTTATTAAAGGGACCCTGGAACGATTTTGGCGATTTTCTACAAATGTACTGAGTCGTTAGAGTAGGTCCTTCTGATCATTAATTTACACATCTAAGTGCTCTGCGTAAAGCGTGTAATTTATTATACGCTTTTAAAAATGCACATCGCTGTCGATCGCAGCGCACTGCTCGGCGGAATTTTAAGCCACCCCTACCCATATGATGCAAATAACCCATATTACGTCACATGGGCGAGCTATCTGATTGGCTGACCAGGGCGCGTGGTCGATAATTTTTCCAACTTCATAGTAAACAAATGATCTTCGTAATAGTTGGAATGTCAGGTAATTTGTTTTTATAAAAATAAAATAGCATAAAGAGAATGCACAAGAACAATTTTTCAGTACACTTAAGCACTTCCGGCACCCAGCAAGTGTCGTCTGCTTGTGTTACAACGTACTCCATTTTGAAGAGAGCTACGCGGTCAGAGTTGGTGTCAGTCTTTTCGCGAGCACTATGATTCGACTTTGTTGCCTTGTGGGCTGCAAACGTAGCGACTGGCAATATGTCAAGCTGCGACATCGTGTCCCTCTGCAAGGCAGCGTACGAGCGAACTGGCTGCTGCGCAGGATTTGAGCGTTTATGGCCGTCACTTTACACCGGAAGATTACTAACGCAATTGCGTTTCGCGAGTCCCGTATTAAGGCAAACGTAAGCGCAAGGGGACAGGATCTGGCCGCTTGACTGTGCCGTAACGGGATGAGCCGAAATGAGCAGAAGGGCAAATGTGAATGGTCTGCACGGTGCAGCCACCTGGTGGCATGAAGCTCAACCATACACAGTAGCAGCAACGAAGCGTTTCCTTCTTTACTGCTGGTGCGTACTTTTCGCAGGAGTGTAATCATCAACACGTTGTTTTTATAAATGTTTAAAATGTTTTACACTTCGTTAGAGCAATATTAGCGCTTTGTTTGACTGGTTAAGCGCTGCGCCAACAAGTGTCTGGACCATGCAGACCGATCAGGCCGCTCTCGTACGTCTACGCCAAAGTTCCGTCATCAGCTTGAGTTTATGCCTCCAGTCATTTGCCGAAATGACCAGCTTGCCTGTGGTTAACGGAATACCAGACACGTTCGGCGCTACGACAGAATGCTCGCAACGCAGGCTGCTTCGATAGCTCTCGGTCGACGGCCAAGCAGCTAGCGGAGAGGTTTCGCGCGGGCGGGGGCGGGCTCCAAAACACCCGGAAGTCGACGATGTGACGTCGCATCGTGACGCAGGACCAGTGAAGGCGGAGCTTAGCCCCGCTCGCTCGGCGGACGAGTTGAGGAGAAAAAGCATGGCTGGGGAGGAGGGTAACTTATAATCGCTTGTAGCTCCATTAATACGTAACGCTTCACTTAAATTGTGGTGCGAATGTTCTACTTAAGCTGTACCCTACGCGTCTACAAAATTTGTCCGAACCGTTTCAGGGGCCCTTTAAAGGTGGCCTATTTTCCAGTTAATATTTATGGTGCGCCATTCCATCTTGTCTTGGTAATTACAGTAAAAGGCCACTATGACGAAGTTGAAGGGAAAACCAGAATTACTATAGTGTATCCATTACTCTGTGGTATCCATTATTGTATGTGCTACACTATGAAGCTCTAAGAGGATTTCAAGGGGAATTCCACTTTGCTGTATCCTGTTTGTATTGTATTGCATTACCATTATGTGCATGTGTGTGTGGCCTGTATACCCGTAAGTAAAAGTATACAGATTGCAGGCTTGCTAAGAAAACTGTTCTTCCATAATTCAGGCGCACAAACTCAGATAGACGAGTGCATTGGAAAGTTCACAGCACCATGTTTGAACTGCAGTGCTTGCCTTCATGTTACATTTTCACAGGCAGTGAAGAAAAACATCTTTCTCGCAGAATCTCTAGTTTGTTTGCTTTCATTGAAGTACATAAATACAGCACAACTGTCTGACACATGACTAAAGGAAAGAATGAAGCAGGGGTTAACAAAAACACAATATCCAAAAAGTGCGATATCTTTTACTAGTTTTAACGTCACGATGTCACTTGAAAGTATTCGCGCAGCTGATCATGGAATGATTGATGGTTGCATATGGATGCAATATTATTGGGAAGGTCATTCCAAAAAAACGATGAAAGGCTGATGAATTGAAGGCTTCTGTTCTGTATATGCGCTTGATGCTGTAGTGATTATGTAAATGGCTCAAAATGCGTGACGGTGCTTCAAGAGGTAACGCAGATTACCTGGTGCAGTGGCGATATTTATGGAGTAAGCATAAAAGGGTGATTGAATGTCGAATATGTAATGGTTCAAGAGATATGTCAAGTTTGATCTGTGTTGCGCTCGAAAGGGGACTGTAGTTACGTGTAATGAAGCGAGCGGCTCTATTTTGTACGGATTCTAGTAAGTTAATAAGTAGTTTTGATATGGGGACCATACGGGTGCTGTTATTTATTTACAATGCCTTACAGGGCCCAGAGACCATTGAGTAAGGGGGACGAAGAAGGATATAATAAGAAATGCAAAATATACAGGTCAAAAAGGGAAAGGAAAAGCATTGCACAGGGCTAGTAGTAAAAAGCAGCAACAAACATAAGAGCAAAGTACACAAAATAATTGAATTGAATCGAAATAATTGAATCAATCAGAGGTGCATGTGCATGTGTGTACACACCTGTCCATGTTTCTTTTTTTTTTAATGCGAGGGTAAATGCCTCAGGGCATACAGGGGTATGGGATGGGGTGAATAAGGATGATTAAATGGACAAAAGATTCATTAGATAAGCAAATTTTTTGCCCATGTTTATTAAGCACTTGAAAATAGGACATTCTGCTCGACATCATGTTTCTCATGTGAGCTGTCGTGTCCCGTTCTTTCTGTGTCCTGCACACTATTTTCTTCTAATTCTGAGAAAACCGCAGAGGTTCCAAAGCCTCAATAAAATGAGTGTGTACGGATCTGCGACTTTTAACTCCCCTGCAGCTTGTGTCCGAGAACATGACTGCTTACATGGTGACCTCAAAGTTGAGCGAGAAGGAGCGGGCACTGGACGAGCGCCAAAAGCAGATCGAACGACTGGAGGCCAGGGTGCAGCAGATAGAGAGGGACTTCGACATGAGGCTAACTGACCTCAGCAAGCAACACCAAGAAGAGGTTGGCTTCTCCAGACATTTATTGTTCTTTCTTCATCTCTGCAGTCTATGCATGTGTAATTTTTGGCTACGTGTGAATGACAAGAAAAAAAAACAACACTGGAAGTACAATGAACCCTGGTTATATGTCCCCCTATTCTGTAACGTCCTAGATTTTACAATGGATTAACGCAGTCCCTGCGAACTCCCTGTAGAGACACTGCATTAAAAAAAAAACCTCGATTATGCGATGTGAGAGTGTGCACGTCTCGTCTCGTATGACGACCCGCACGAAACTGTTAACTCTACGGCAGACACGTGAGAAGTGCCTCCAGCTTTCGGCAGCTCCCTCACACCACCTTACGGAAGGAGAGAACGTCCCTTTGCATGCGGAGAGCTCCGACTGATTTCCGAGCTTCCTCCTAGACTCCCTCTCCTTTCCCCCTCCTCACGTCACTCAACTGGTGCCCACCTCCATCCCTTTGTTGCTGCCTCCTCGCTCTTTCTCTCAGCAGTGCCTGTGCCAGTCACTGAACGCATTCAGGTATGCGGCCCACAGTGTTTCTGGTGCTGTGCCATGCTTGCTATCTTCATACAATGCCAAGAGCGCTGTTGGCTGCATACTTCGACGCATCCATTGACGAGTCTTGCGGAAGTGAAACAATTTCCAAAGTGATCGCCAGAGAATACTGCCCTAGCATGTAGGGAAAGACGAAAATGTGTGCGAAGATTGAACCGATTAGCCACCGAAAGACACGCAGATCGTATCGGATATCCATCAGTGCCTATGCATGCAGCTCAGAGCCTTGTTTGCACGACAACACGAGACTTCTCATGCATCTGTCATTGGGTTTCTGCCTACACTTCCGGCTGCCACCTCGAATAACAGCAACACCTCAGATGCTGTCGTGCTTCTGCCTAAGTTCGCATTGGCAACATTCGGAAATTCGTCTGCATGAGACGACACCGTAGTTGACCCTCCTGCGGATGTTGGTGCTCTTGAAAAACAACTTTTGCTATGCGACTCAAAGACAGTCTATAAGTAATTGACTGAATTTCAATGGTCTGTAAATGTGAAAGGAACGTTTTAGCATGCTGGCAGGCACAGATGATAGTACAGAGTATGCTAAAAAAAGCGGTTTTGGTTTCTGAATCTTGCAAAGTATTAGCCTGTATAGCTTAAACTGAAGCCCCTTGCTACTCTCTCGCGCAAAGCCTAGTATTGTGGACATAATTGTAGTTGGGTAGATTAAACGACATTTTTGCGTGGTACAAGAAAGTCGTCTAATCGGAGTTCCACTCTATTATGCACAATATTTTGTAAATAAATAATCAAGACAGAAACAGTATTTGAACAAAATATTTGTTATATACAAGGAAACAGATTAATCGAATTAGGGAGACCAATTTAAAGTTAGAGATTATACAAGCACTTTTTATGCACTTAAGAACACTTCAGTTCCCACTAATTGTCAGATGTCTTTGAAGTTGTCATATAAACATGCATAACAATAGCGCTTTCCATTTGTGAAGTGAACTCTATAAAAAAAAAGGTCGAGAAACAGACTCAGTTTTTCGTACAGTGAAACCTCGTTAAACCGTAGTTGGCCGGAGCTCGGAAAAGGTACTTACTAAACGGTAGTACTGCTTAACCGAAATAGCGTGAGATCGCCCACTTACCTGTTAAAAACGGAACTCGGAGAGAATGCGAAGAAAGGGCAAAAAACGTACACTATTTATTCATTTCGGGCGACAAAAGTCGGTGATTTTTGTTTGATGGCGCGGCGGCCTGGCAGCGACGACAGCCGCCTCAAATTCACTTAAGCCGCGAGCCAGCTTTTCCACCAGCCCCCTCTTCTCGGCAAACACCCGCAGGAGGCTGACATAACGTGCAGCTTCTGCCACTGTCGGGCCTGGATCGCCCGTGCTGTCGCTGTCGCTGTCGTCCTCATCGCTGCCGTCACGCGACACTTCGGCTACAGCGGCAACTATAGCTTCGTCGGACATGTCCGGAGAAGTCTGAACATCGCTATCGATGTCTCTGAAGTCGGTGAAAGAAATGGCCTGGGTAACACCGTGCCGCTCCAGCACTTCGGCGAGCAGTGTTTCGCAGGCCTCGTCGACGGCGTCTGAAGACTGGTCGACGGCGTCGCTAGCATCCTCGGCGTCACCCGCACACACCGTGAAGCCAGCGCGCTTAAAGCAGTTCTGCACAGTCGTCGATTCAACATGGCGCCACGAGTATTCGAGCAGGTGAATTGCGCCCAGCAGATCAATGGAAAAAATCTTGCCACACTCAAAGGCCAGAAGAATTCTGCGCAGCAAATTCTTCTTGTACAGCTGTTTCACAGCCCGAGTGACACCTTGATCCAAGGGTTGTGCAATGGCTGTGGTGTTGGGAGGCAGAAACACCAATTTCACAGCCGCAAGGTTATCAAGCGCGACATGCGCCGAGGCATTATCCAAGATGACAACAACTTTTCTGTTTTTCGCCGCGAAACGGCGGTCGATGAGGTGCATGTACTCTTCAAAGAGTTTCGACGTCATCCACGCTTTCGTGTTGCTGCGGTAGACAACTCCGGAGGGCAGTCGGGTGCCTTTAAAACATCTCGGCTTGGCCGACTTCCCAATCACGAGAAGTGGAAGTTTTTCGGTTGCCGACATGTTTACACCGAACGCAACCGAAATCCGGTCCTTGGCATGCTTGCCGCCGGTGCACGTCTCACCTTTAAACGCAAGCGTTCTGTTTGGCAGCAGCTTGAAGAATAGCGCCGACTCATCTTGATTGAAGATATCGTCGGGCGCGTAGTCGGTCAGGATGTGCCTCAGCTGACCACTTTGCCAGTGTTCTGCCCCCTCCACGTCGCCAGCGGCACCTTCTCCTGAAACGACTCTTGTGTTAACGCCGTGCCTCGCCTTGAACCTCGCCAGCCAGCCATTGCTGCATACAAAGTCATCGTGGTTCAGCTGCGAAGCGAAAACCAGGGCCTTCTCCACAAGTAGGGGTCCGCTGACAGGCAAGTTCTTCGACCGCGCTGCTTTCAACCAGTTCACCAGCGCCTCCTCCACGTCAGGAAAAGTCGAACCTCGTATACGACATCTTTTTGCGGTCGCAGCAGCACTGCCGAACAACTTTTCCTTTGCATTCCATATGCCACACACGGTAGTTAGAGGTAAATCCCTTTCGCGTGCCAGCGCCGACTTCTTCATGCCACGTTCGATGGCACGAACGATGTCCACTTTTTCCTGAATGCTAAGCACGCGGTGTTTTTGCCCGAGCTTAGGCATGACGAGTCTTAGCTTGCACGACGTCACAACGCTTTCTCGCAGGAAATAAAAAACGCTCTCTGGCACGGCGCCGAAGTGATGTTGATGTTGATGTGGCTTCTCGGATGGGAGATGGATGAATGCTTCACCCTTCCAAGCGCCCTCTGCGTTTGCGCTTGGAGGCCGTTCGGATCTCTGAGGCTTGCTGTTGTTCTGCCGGGCCGCCCGACGGGGACGATGTATCGCCGTGATCGCGCGACGAAAAGTGAAAACACTACTTTTTAACCGATACGTACGCGACAAGCTGGTACGGTTTATGCGGATACAAAATGCATTATGTTCAATGGCCGCTGAGTCGGGGATTTCACTTTACTACTTTTAAAACGGAACTACTGTTTAAGCGGGTACGGCTTAACGAGGTTTTACTGTACTAGGTACCGTGGGGTGAACCCCCGAGTTAGCGCATAGCTTGGCCAGACAACAACCCCCTAAGCATGCAGGCGTTGCCTTTTATGCGGATGCATGTCTCAGTACACATGCGCCAAAACCAATAGCCACTGTGCCAGGTGCATGTGGGCAGAAGCACCTCGCGATACATTTAGTAGCATTAGCTTACACTATTCAGCAAACCGTATTCTGTTATGTACTAAGGCCAACTTGAGAACAAGGTATAAGAGAAGCATATTGTGTGTTAGACTAAACAAAAAAGACTAAAAACTCACTGCACTTATTCCAGAAACTCTTCCTGCTCAAGCACTCTGCCGACACAACGCTCCAGTCGAATCCAGATATGGATGCTTCTCTCGTGGAGAAACTGCAAAGCCAGGTACTGCTTTGGTCTGCTTGGATTATGCTGCCTGCAAAAACAAAGAGAGAGAGAGAGAGAAAATGGCAGAATATTACTAGTGGTGCTACAGTGGTCTGGTGCTAAAGTCAGTTAAACTTATTAGTTTTCAAACCTGTCTTCGTGCTTATTGAAGCTGTTGTTTGTTTTGAACATAAGTCTCTGTATATGCCTACTTTGTACGCATAGGTACATTCGTGTAATGTTGTAATGTAAGAAGGTAATGTTTACTTTTTTGTTAATCATTCGATGCCTCTCTGAAGCATACTTGCAGTTAAGCGGCCCATTACCACCAAAGGAGTGGCACACCACCTCTGTCAAGGTGCTCAGTTCGGTAGCTTTTGTGTGGCTGCTCCCTCCATGTTATCTGGAGAAAGTAAACTTGAAGTAAATCTGATGGCACTAATAAGGCCTGCAGTCAGTTTTGCTTGGGTCTTTTGCCAGGATCCCTGCGTTTGTCATTTATCTAGAAGCAAAAGCTACAGAAATATTCAGCAGAGAGCATTGAACTGCTGACCTCGTTAGCACGAAGGCAGCTGAAGCACAGTACCGGCCGCATTTGCTCAGCGGCTGTGGCGTTCTGCTGCCGAGCACAAGGTTGCAGGCTTCAGTCCCTGCCACAGCGGCTGCACTTCGGTGGGAGCGAAATGCGAAAATGCTCATTAAGTTAGATTTAAGTGCACAATGTAAAGAATTCCACATGGTCCGCACAAGGAAGCAACAATTAATCCGAAGCCCTCCACTGAGGCATCCCTACTAAACCACTGCAATTCCAAGACATTCAATTTTGCAATTCGGGACCTTTAGGGGAATATTCATAGAATGATGATGGTGATAAGTGAATTTTAATTTGGAAGCATAGTAGCAACCATGAAAAGCAAAGAAACAACTCTGTTAGTGAAGTTTATTGCACTTTCGACTGTCACAGACCAACTCACCTGCTCACAGCTTGCTTAGGGGTCCCCACAAAGCATGCAGAGAGTGCCAGGCATAATGCGGAAAGGAAATGGTCTCTGAAAGCCATCAACCGAGAATGCTGCCCTAGTGTGAATGGAAAGCGTGAAAGCATGTGCCAAGATCGAACCAATTAGCCGCCAGAAGGCACGCAAATATGCCTATCTTTATAGAAGCAACAAGCATATTATCTGGGGGTATTTTCATTCATCGCACATTGGTTAATTCAATTTTTCGCTTCATTTGGCCTTTACTGAAGACCCTTGTAACAAGCAGTGGCATTCATACATAAGCTGAACCTTCCATTGTTTTGTTCCTATATGAGAGAAGGTGTTGGATGAGTTGACCTCTGCTAATGTTCACACATACATTTGTGCAACCCATGGTAATAGTTTTACCACATAAAGACTAGCAGGCATTTGAATGCAGCATTTCTGCATGAGATAAACAAGTACAGTTGCAAGGAAAAGAGAAAGGTATTTTCTGGTGCATCTGACGCAGGTCCTGGAACTGTCTAGGTTGCAGTATGTCCACGACGAGCTGAAGAGAAAGACTGAAGAAGTGGAGTCCTTGGAAAGGGTAGGATGCCACTTTCATTTATAACTTTGTATGCTGAGTGCCAGCTGTCTGAGTCCTGTGTAGCACAGGGCGCCGTATGCAAGTTTAAAGAAATTGTGCAGAAACCTTCGAAGCTGATTGATTTATGCAAGGCTTCTCGTAGTTTCACTGTCTGTGCAATCTGTCACTGCCGTCAAGCATCTAGTCTTTTGGATTTAAGCAGCTTCATGTGGTGCGTCACTCTCCACTAACCAATGGGATACTACTTCATTTACAGCCATCTCTCTAGTATTTCGCCATGCATGCCAACACAGAGAACTGGTGTAACCTGTGTCACTGAGTTTTGTAACCCTTCATCCACGAACGAGCACAGGTGTACATTCACTGCAACGGAAATGACGTTGTTACTGCTGCAACCAAACGTGTATCGTGCCCCATGCCTACTCTCCTCCTCTCCATCTCTCAGCATTTTGTTGTCTTCCTCTCTACGCTTTCCTCCTCCTCTTCACAGCCCAACCACTGAAGCATGAAAACTCGCTCCGCTCTGGAAAGAAAGGTTTGCTTTATTGAAGTGGCACATAAATCGTGATAGGAATATGAGTGCATGACACGGATCACATACAATGGCAATTAGCCTATTGGCACAGGTGAAAGAATGTTGGATTGATTTCATTGCTCTTCTGTCCATACCCTTTGGGGACGTAAGCTAAATTTTTGTTCACATTGCTCTCGCTCCGTGCACGTTTTTTATGTGCTACTGTTACTTTCAAGTATATCCCCTTCACGTGCCAATTCATTCCCATAAGAATTTAGCTTTACCACATGTCTTGCATCTTCATAACCATCAAAGGTGTACAACTGCTAAGTGAATTAAGAATTTTTAATGCTTAGAGTTCCGTCAAGTTTACAGAATCTGGATTCGATGCAAAAACTCTACAGGAATGCTGAGTATGACGTGCATTAACCATATCATGTCGAACGTACATGAAAAATACCTGTACAGCCACTTGAATGATATTCCTGATGTAGACCATTGAGAAAAATGATGAAACAAGTGAACCCACTACGTGATCACACACTGACACCAAGAGATAGCATCCAGCAGTTTACTTTTCCAACTTGTTTTGCTGACGTATTTGCAGCACACGTGCAATCAGAATTGGTTCGAAATGCATGGAAACCTCTGAAATACATTATCAAAATGTTGAGGCACTATGTGGACATGCACAATTAAGTACGCAGCACCTGAAGGGGATATATACCACTCCTGAGCAAGTCGCAGTACATTTGTACCAATAGCTGCAGCCTTACTAACCCGGCTATATTTGTCCTCCCACTTTGACTGTTTATTCGAAGGGCACCTTTTTTTCTCTCTGGAAAAGGTCTATAAAATATGACGTACTCATTAGATTCGAGTACGAAACCAAAACTACGACAGGTGCTGTCCACATCCCATCCCCCGTTTTTGGATCCCGTCTACTATAGTGTGCAACACAGTTAAAGAAATAATGGACCTCAAATGCCATGTCTGGCACTGTAGATAACAGGCTCAGGTCAGTCAATAGTGATAAAGGCTCGGACAGTGATCACTAGTGATGTTCAGTCCGCTGTGGCTTGGATGCAATACATTCTATTTTTCCAAGTGAGAGATGGCTTGGAAATGCTAAATGCTATTTCTGTCTCTTATTGTGAAAGTCTGATGAGGGAACAATCGAGGGTATTGCGTTACGAATTTTCTGAAGTATGAAAATTCGGGTGTGCATTTATCGAGGGCAACTGCCTATTTCGTTTCTAGCCGTAAGGAATTTGGTGTGCATTACAGTTGGACATATAAAAAAAAAGCATGAACACTAAATACAGTAACTGCATTTCCTTTCCTTCCATACAAGAAAGGTTGTAATATCTCCATTGGGATATGCTAGAAACTTTGCTGGATGACTTACAGAACCAATTCTTTAATAGAAACCTAAATTGCGGCTGCCATTACACCAATGTTTCATGAGTATACATTATAAATTGTCCTTTTGTTTGTCTCTGTTGCTGTTCTAGCATCAGCTGTAAAGCAGAGAACCTGTTCAAAGTCCTTATGAAGCAGTCTGTGGTCTAAAAAAAAGAAAACTGAACTGATACAGTAATGTAACTTTTAGTGTTTGTTTGTACGAAAATTTAGTATTTCTTGGCATTGGCTGTAGCATTGTTCAAATTTTAAGGTTGGCGAGTCTGCAGTAGCTCTAGTTCTTCGCCCATGTGCATTTTCGCTCATTGTACTATACAGTAACTGTATTGGTAGCGTCTTATTTTTGTACCTTTTGAGAAATTGGAACGGTTTTATATGGTTTTATGTGGCATTTGTGTAGCAGCTAATGTAGCTCTAAATCATAGTAGCATGCTTGGCTGGCACACAATAGGTCCATAATCAGTGGAATCCTGAGATAGTTATGAATTTCCTTCTTTCCCTTCTGTATTTAAATCTGCTATTTACATTGGTTACATTCAATGTAGCATGCCAATTTGTGCCTGAGAAAAGTTTAGAAAAGCTATTGCATTGGTGTAAAGCTCGCATACTTCAAGGTCTTGTGGGGGCAAGCGAAATTGAAGCACAGCCTCTTTTGCAAGGAGTCACAGAGCGGAATGATCGTGAATCACTAGGGTGAGGCTGAGAGCAGTGTAGTAGTGAGAAGAATGAGGTAATTCACCCACTGCCGATGTGGTACAGTGAAGGCATTGTTCATTGCTTGCAGGAACTCGCAAACGTCAAAGGCAGCCGCGTCGAGTTCTTCGAAGACATCAGTTCTGCCAAAAAGATCAAGCGGAAGCCTCGAGCCGTAAGGGTTGTTTGTGATCCTGTTGGTATTTTATTTGGTACACCCCCCCACCCCTCTCTTGCATTGCTTTTCTGCTCATTGCTGGTAAACGGTGTGAAAAGACAGAGAAATGCATAATGCAGCATCCCTTTTTTGTAATGTACCTTGTTGCACTTTTCGACAGTGCTTTATTACTAACCCAAGAGGATAAGGCAAACGTCTTACAGCAGTTTCATCTGATAAAAAAAATGTCATAGTTTATCTGCAGGTTTTGTAGTGTTCCTTGAAAGTGAAACTGTTTTACTCGGCGTAGTGACTTCGCAGCTATGATGCTGCACTGCTAAACATGAAGTCATGGGATCAAACTCCTGCCATGGCAGCCACATTACAATACAAGTGAAATGCAAAAACACCCATGTGCCATGCATTGGGTGGTCAATAAAGCTCTTCAGGTGGTCAAAATTAATCCAGAGTCCCTTACTACACTGTGCCTCATAACGAGGTTGTGGTTTTGGCTAATGAAACCCCAGAATTAAAAAAAAGAAAATGAGACTTATGTTTAAGTCTTTCAAAGCCCTTAAAGGGACACTAAAGGTAAATACTAAGTCAACGTGGACTGTTTAAATACTATTCGAGACACCTCGCAACGCTTGTTTCATGTCAATAAAAGACTTAGTTTACGAGAAAATTGCATCTGAAGGGTCCAAATACCTCTATCGCAATTCAAGTATCCTGCCAACCTACGAGGGAGTGGTGATGTTGCATGTGGCATCACCATCCTTTGCTGCCTTCAATGAGTAAAACGGCGCCCAACAGGCGGCGTTATGGATTTTCGCATGGAACGCAAACGCGCGGCCATGGAGAAACCGAGCCAAGACAGAACGGTGGATTCACTGTCGCTGCAGCTGCTTTTCATCAAGTGGTGTGGACAGTTCAAGTTTCCCGATACATCGCGTGGAAGGGGAGTTCTGTGCTACTTGCAGTTTGTGCGAGTTTCGCGAAACAGCGAAACTATCGCAGCACTATGTTATAACGAAACTACTGACACAGGAAAGCACGGGCGGCGCAGAGTCGAGCAGAAGGATGGATAAGTAAGCTAATTGTTGTGTGCTTTTAGCATTGTGTAGTTCCTGTGTGCTTTTAGCGCTCAAAGTGTTTATAATAATGCAGAGTCAAGCTGTGTTGTTGTCAAGGGTAATGTCAATCGATTCTTTAAAAAATAATGAAATGAACTGGGCAAGTAGCATTTTATTTCGTCTTATAAAGCTATACAATGGTGTTTCTATAACAAGTGGTTGAGAACTAGTGAGAGAGATTAAATGAGCAGTACCTTCGTCCTCGGGGGAGTCTCTAATCGTGTGCTGCATTTACCGCAGTCTCTCTATTACTAAGGCTCTCTGTTTGTGGCACTTTTAACGCCTTAGAGATTCTCGCGCACTAATCTATCACTTTTGCTCGACTTACTATTTGCCTTTGGTGTCCCTTTAAGTTTTACGAAGTGCTTAGAAATTCTTGAATTTTGCTTACAGCAAAGTTTAGTGGATTTTATTTGTGTATTTGACCATGAGATTTTCGCAAGCTGTAATTTCAGGCTATTCAACCCGATTTATGTCTTTCTGGTGGTAGGCAGAGGTTTATGTGCAAAAGGCCTAATGAGCATTTGTAAGCAATAAAAAAAAAAGTTTGCTTGTTGTTTACACAATGTCTTGCTTTGAAGATTTCATGCATTATGTGGTGCTTTATTTCTTATAAATGTACTATTGGGGTGCTTAAAAGCCATGAAAGCCTATTTTGTACGCCAGTGCTGTTGCAAACCCTGTATCCAATATTCGTTAGCGTATATATATATATATATATATATATATATATATATATATATATATATCGTAACCGCTGATATCGACAACATTCTAGAGTTGCTTTGTTATATCCAATAATTTGACACTTTTGCTTGTTAAAGCGGGGTTCAACTGTGCTATTTCTGTATTGCTCCCCCGGACTATTCCATGGCTAGTGTATCAGTTTGTCGTTTTGTCTCTCTGCTCGGTACTTGCATCACAGGCAATGATAAAACGAAAGTAATATACAGTCAACTGTCGATGTAATGAAATTCTAGATATAATGAAGTATTTAACATGCTATTATTTCCTGTCCATGAACACTATGCATTTTGAAACTCAGCATAACGAAGTGTGTTTATGCACAATTCAGGCACATACCCAGGGGGGGGGTCTGCCCCCCCCCCCCCCCGGAATTAAGATGCATACCCCCCCTCTCCCAGCCCACGCCACCACTTCTCATACACATTCCTATAGCGCCGCCAAACCACTGTTGAAACTTGAAAGCCATTCGGCAGTCAACACTTCATTGCCTTTTTTCACTCCTTTTGGATGGCGGTAGTTATCGGCATCCTTTGGGGTGTGAAGGCCAGTTCCCTCATCGATTCGGTGCCCACGCGATCAACTCAAGATGCATTCAGTTGTCACCATCTTTTCGACGGTCTTGTGCTTCGCTGTCGCTTCTTTAGTGCAGCCTTCTTCGTTTAGACTGACCCAGGTACCAAGAAAGGGATTCGGTTCGTGGTCAGCTGGTCTGTATTCACATGGAACGAGTTGCTGCCAGAGAAAACGCCAATTGCGTTTAATTTTTCCTTTTGCTTCATTATTTCCTCGAGTAACAGCTCGCCGCAACGCTGACAGGTTCTCGGAACCATATAACCGCGATATGGGTTAGATAAGGTGAAAAAATAATGCGAAACAGCGTCCATCATGGAACCCTGCAATAACCGTTAAATCCATAAGCAACATGGATGTCATCCGTTACCTTGTCTGGTTTTTGCCTAATCGTAGAGCACTTTTCGTGCAAAATTGCCACCTGGAAACGAGAGTCTCAAGGCGTTAAGAAATTAAGTGACGTACTGAGGAATCCATTGTCGGCAACCGAGGCAACAGCCAAAGAGGAAGAAAAAGCGAAAGTTAACAAATTTAACCATTGTTTATGAAAATATTTATAGATCAACATCTTTTTATTTATAGAGGAAGTAGAAAAAACGCCGCCGAAAGTGGATAACAATTCCGTGTGCTTTGAATGATGCTTCTACAGTTACCAGTCGAGCGGCCTGACATAGCCACTTCTATGCTGTGCTTATATAAGTGTCTTGCTAAGCTTCCGCGGTGGGGATAGCACTTCCAGAATCACAGCGTCCTGCGCCCTACGTGGTTGTACTGGACTGGCAGCCAAGCATTGTTACATAACTTCCCAAATAACAATACGAGTTGTTTGCAGTACTTTACTTGGTAGAGCATAAACGAGGGATACGAAACAACTGTGACGGTTCCTCAAATATATATTTCTCTATAGTTCTTCCAGAGCTCATTCAAAAAGACGCTGCTGTAGTCGGATACAAATTAAGTCTGCAGTGAAGTCCCGCCCACGCCCTCATAACCGCCAGCCACTGTTCTTCCGGGAGGCTGCAAATAATTCGTACTTCAAACTTTTCCTGTTCCCCGAATAGGGCGGTAACCACAAAAATAAAATTATTAGCGCATAATTTTATACATTTTTCCTCGCCTATTACAGTGGAATGGCCAAACCCTAATTCTTTATTGAACTGAAATAACATGCTTGCTCTGCTGCCGCTGTTTATTAAGTTTCGCTTTAGTTGGCAGTGAAGTTTCATGAGTAAAACGGGTTCAGCAGTGAAATGGACAACACCGCAGACTTTTGAAGAGTGCAATGCTCAGACTCCGTACACTTGGTCCATGTCTGTAGCACACCTCATTGCTTCCGCCGATGAAAAGACTCTTCAAGAACAGCAGACGCTCCGGAGGTATCAAGTACGACTACATTTTTAAAAGACCACATGACGACGATTTTGTTTACTTTTGTGATTGGCTGGCGAAGTAACACAACCGCGCGCAGTTTGTGTGCCTTGGTTGCCAACTGCTTTTTTTTTTTTTAAATCGTATTCTACTAAAGTAATCTTTATTTTACACTTTGGCTTCTTTACTTCTTGGTAGTGTCATTACGGCGCATAATTTGACGTAGTTCCCTGTTTTCCAAGTAAAGGAGAGGTGTTAGCAAAGCGCGTACCTGTAAAATACACCTTATTTCATTTCTCTTTTCTGGGTTTACGAGTTTTTATGGCGAATGGTGGACGTTATTCACATTGATACTAGTAAAGTACACACTCCCCCCTCATTTGCATAGAAGTTACCTTGGGTTGCCCCCCCCGAAAAAAGATCCTGCGTATGTCTGATACAATTTGAATATAAATTGAATATAAAGAAATTTCACTGCCGCTGTGAAGGAATACCGAGGCAGTAAATAGAAATTTCTGAGGACTCATTTGGTCAAATGGTTGAAATACATGTGGCTGCTTAAGAACTTGCCTCTCAAATCATGCGACCCAAAGCGGTACAGTTTCATGTTCCGTATAAAGTGAAAATGTAACGAGATTCTATCACGCCTCATGTGTGACCTATCATGCCCCATGTACCTGGAGTACTGTGTGCTCTAGGTACAAGTGAAAGGATGGGAGGGCGAGCCAAGAAGGATGCTGGCTTGATGAGCACTGTCTACCCGCATGAGGAAGGAGAAAGGAGCGAGCTTCCGGTAACGCGTGGGTGATTGGGGCAGGCGTTAACGTGCGTCTCCTTTTCTAGCGCAGCTGTTGCTGCGCACGGTTGTCAGTGTGGCTTGACCGCATACACAGCCTGCGTGCCCTGCTTTTGAGGTGACCTGCTGCGCGTTCAAAGACTGAGCGAGCTGGGATGGCGTGGCCCTGTGCCTTCCCTCTTTTAGTGATGGAGGTTGCGCAATCTAGAGTTTGGAAGATGTATCTAAGCAACAAGCAGACGAAGCATTTGTCTCCCAGCTGCTGGCGTTTTTCATGATGGCATCGCCCCACTGTGACCAACACTATCAGCCACGGGGGCAGAGTGTACATAAAAGCATGGCTGGCTTCGCTTTGTACTAACAATGTGACGATACCGTCAACACGGCATGAAACCATATGTTTCGTTGCCGACTCTCAAAGTGAACAAAACAATTCTTTTCTCATTTAAACTTGCTTTTGCCAATTGCATAGTAATTCAGAAAATTTTGCAGGCCCTTCCATGTATGTAAGAGAAGTCCATCTGTGGCTGTACTCATTTTGCATGAAATATTGAAGTTCAATAGAACATAATTTTGATATAACAAAGCAATTTGCTGATATTACCAACTTAATTGTGGGGAGGTTTTTCGTTACATGATGTGTACATTTACGCAGTTCTAATGCCTACTTACTGATCGACTAACCCAGCAACAATATCCATACATTTAGAAACCACACCATGCACCTTGTTTCGTTGTGACACCTCGTGTGGCATGTACATTGTTGCAGACGAAAACTGGCGTCGAGCAACGAGCCCTCACCTTTGATGACCTGGAGTCGAGCAACGAGAGCGAACACAACAGCGATGATGAAAACGACCCAGACTGGTGTCTCACCAGTGAACTGGGCCAGGTAACCGCACGTTTCACTTTCACTACTCTGGAACAGTTCACAGTAATCTGCCCTGTACTCAACAAATGCAGTATTCAGATGTTTGCACCAGTTATTGTGCAACAGAATTATGAGGCTCTTTCATCCCAACTACAGACCGCTGAAAAGGAATAGGTGAGGCTAGATTGTTGGATTATATTTACGGATGTCAGTTAGTATCACTTGCCTAGTTTGCCATTCGTGACACCATGGACCAAGGAAATTCGTCGCCAAGTCCAAACATTGATGTTCCACATTATCGCATTCATGCATGTGCATTCCTAGCTACACACACAAGACATGCGTCTCACCTCCATTCGTTTTCTACTCTACTAGCATGCACAATCCTTCCCATTACCCTTGCCCAGGGTGCCCTCACGTGGAATTGCTCATAGGTTGGGCCTTACTGTGAACTGAGGATTCATACTTGAGAAAGGATTTAAAAAAAATTGAAGCCGGTGATAGCCAAGGGATCAGTTTCTCCTAACTGTAGTATTGGCTTCTTGTGACGCACAGCACAGAACAAACCATTTGAGACAATTGGCACGTGAGTCACGTCGTATACCATGTGAGAGTGCAGCAGTTTCCATTGGGTCACAAATAAAGGAATGAAACACGAGAATCGTAGTCAACCACACCACTATTTTTTGCATGCGTCGTATCATATGGCAGCAAGTTCCTCATAAGAGCAAGAGACTTGACAGGGGTAGGGGAACGGCTGGTGAGAACCAACCCTGTCCATGCTAGGAGCCCCCAGCACTTGACCTGCTGAGCAGATGTTCGACGACTGCCGACTCTGCGACACGTCTCCCTCAAATCCTTTGCCTCAATATATCACGAAATGAAAATGAATAAAGAGCTGCATTCAAATTTTGCATTGAGGAGCATTGTAATCACGAGTGAATTTTTTTTCACCTTTATGAATGGCCTTAGAAATGGTAAGCTGTCATGTAAGAAGTGTCATTCAAATCACTGTTGTGTTTAAGAAGCTTCTCCCAAGAAGCTCCTATCCTGGTACATGGGAATGAAGAAATCATTTTGCTCAGCATGCACTGCACCACATTTAATGTGATTTGTTGCATTTGAAAGAAAGTTAAAATCTGCCAACTGCAAGGAATAGACAATTTTACACCATTTTTTTTTTTACAAAAATTGTTGAAAATCACATAATTTAATAACTGTAGCATTGTGATTGCAACTCTAACTTAAGCATAATGAAACATAACTTACGTAGCTTGCAATTGTTTGACATCTTAAGTAGACAAAATTGATGTTTTGTGCAGCACTATGAAAATTCCACTAATACGCAAGTACTTTCGCAAAACCATCGTAAACATTAACAATTTCACGTAAGCTGCTATATATTGTCCACTTTAGATGCTATGACAGATGCTATTCTTTCTCAACTTATCAATTTTCTGTAATTTCTAATAAAAAAAATTGAGGACCTAGTTTGAAATTTTGGTTTGAGGCCCTAGGGTGAAATTTTGCTTCCTATGGTTGGTAGAATTCCACTCTTATGTGCAGCAAATTTCATTCATACTGGTTCAGCAGTTGTCTAACAAGGGCATTGCATTACTTCAGATGTAAATATGAAAGTGAGAGTTGGCCTAGAGTTATAATCTCCTGGCTGAATCCTTCTTCCTTTACTCTGAATGTGCACCTTCTGATGAGATTAAGGCCAAAATCCAATGATCGCAACTGCATGTAAGCAGTCCATCAATTCCCACTTCCTTCTTCATGCCAACTTCATTCTTTCTATGCACCTCCCCATGGGCATGCACATGTAATGCCTCTGTGCACACTGTACATAATGTAAGTACTTTGCATGTTGAATTAGGAGGAGGGCACCTACGATGAGGGCCACTATCAGCTGCACCCCAAGAGAACAAGAAAGATGAAATCTCGAGGGAGAATACCAGCTAGTCGGCGGCCAAGGATGAGTGGTATGCCGGACCACCAGCACTGCCCCACTAAATGTGGCTGCGGTCTCCTTCAATGGTACTCTCCGCAGATTGAACTAAACTGCACCGCCTCTTTGCATTGCGCTTTCTTACTGAAATCTGGAATGCTGTGATGGTTGAGCATGGACGAGGCCTATTGGAGTTGCCACTGCAGTTGGAAAGTGGGTGTGACATTCTGTCGCTTAACCTGTTCGCATGTTCAATTCCCGCTGGCAACATTTTGATGGGTACTGTGCATTGGGTGCACGTTAAAGAATCCCAGGTGGTCAAAATTAATCCGGAGCCCCCCACTACAGCGTGCCTCATAGTCGTATCATGGTTTTGGCACGTAAAACTTCGGAATTTAATTCTAATTTCAACATTTCGGTGGGGACAAGATGGGAAAAAGATAAAGCTTGTGTATCATGTTTTGGGTGCAAATTGAGCGATCCATAGTGGTGAAAATTAATCCAGAGCCCTTCTCTTCAGCACCTCTCATAGCCTTTGGGTTGGTTTGTGATGTTGAATTGAATCACTCTTCTTTTGTTCCCTTCAGGCCAGCCGCAAGCGGCAGTTGCAGGAGCCTAAATCCATGAAGGTATGTTATTGCTCTTCTGTGCCTTGGAAGGAGGACTTCATTAATGGAGTTGAGGAAATCACTCTTGTTATGCATTTGCATATAGGTAACTCCTGCACAACACCTGGCACTTGTCCGAAGAGGACTGGCAAAAATTTGTAGATTATGATTTCAGTGTTTTATGAAATCGCTGTTCTTTTTGATTTTCCAATTTTCTTTGTGGTATGAATGTTATGCTGTTTCTCTCACCTCCTCTTGTTTATGTGCAGCAACTACGGTTGACTTCCTTTAATTGGACGCTGCCAGGACCAACGAAATTGATCCAATTATCCAGCGAGTCGAGTTAAACAACATGCAGAAAAACACGTCAAAGAAACATAGCTGATTCACTTGGACCAATGTCATTCGACGCCTAAATAGACCTAGTCTGGCCACAATAACTCCTCGTGGGCTGTGTCAGCTGCATGGTCGGCAGCATTAGCCCGCTCTTGCTTGCATGGAGTGTGGGGTGATGAATATGTGGCGGCGCTTTGCACTGAATTTTTCGCTGCACAAAATTTGGCGCTAAAGATCCCTCCATGAAGGTTGGCCTTTATGCAGCAAAGCACACGAACATCGCTAACACAATTCCTGGCCCAATTTTCCTGGGAAAGAAAAGAAGGCAAACACCGTAATCAGACATTGAGCTACCATTATTACATGAAAAGTTTTCCTATAGCACGTAAAAAGTGAGTGTTTTGTATGGGAGGATGACATTCATTCAACACATTCACTGTCCCCTAAGCTCTGCCAAAAGAGGCTGCCAGTAAGGGAGTCACTATTGGGGTCACCAAAGAGGTTAGGCATACGTACTGGCCAAGTTAGAAATATTTCGAATTATTTGGCAAAAGCCAAGTTTAGGATCGAAATAAAAATTTGGGCCCATAAATATGCATAGGCGCCAGCTAGGACTTTTGGTCAGGATCGAATTAACCAAGAATTCAAGTTAACTGGAGTCGAATCAAAGGAAGCCTATTGTATATCCGGAGAGCGTGGTTTAGACAGCAGTCAGCTGTGTGTAAAAGACAGTTCTTTAGATAGTAAAACTCTTATATGAAGAACACAGATATAATACTTGGATGTAACGCAGTAAGTTTGAAATTTCCTTGGCCATGCTTTATTGCAAGGAATATTCTACTACTGTATATAAAATCAAAATTCAAGATCCAAGGCAGTAGTGGGTACATTGAAATGAATATTTGTTAGCCGACAGCTCAAAATATGTATTCTGGTGATAAGAATGTGAAGTATGCAGTAAGTGCAACTTAAGACTACACATTCCGGACGCATGTTCAGCAGCTTGACATGGCTGGCCCCTTAGTCGGAAAGCCCATATGCCAATCCTGAGTGATCACATGGTTGCTTATTAACAACCGTGCAAAGGGTTAGTATTGCTCACTTGCCATGCAT